>NC_138294.1:63186606-64441606 GCF_965601325.2 Salmo salar | reverse complement strand
TGACGGCTGTGTGGTCCCATGGTGTTTATACTTGCGTACTATTGTTTGTACAGATGAACGTGCTACCTTCAGGCGTTTGGAAATTGCTCCCAAGGATGAACCAGACTTGTGGAGGTCTACAACTTTTTTTCTGAGGTCTTGGCTGATTTCTTTTCATTTTCCTATGATGCCAAGCAAAGAGGCACTGAGTTTGAAGGTAGGCCTGGAAATACATCCACAGGTGCACCTCTAATTGACTCAAATGATGTCAATTTGCCTATCAGAAGCTTCTAAAGCAATGCCACCATTTTCTGGAATTTTCCAAGCTGTTTAAAGGCACAGTCAACTTAGCATATGTAAACTTTTGACCCACTGGAATTGTGATACAGTGGATTATAAATGAAATAATCTGTCTTTAACTTCTTGGGGCTATGTGGGACGCTAGCGTGCCACCCGTGGTGCACCCTATCAACAGCAGGTGCATTTCAAGAGCGGCAAATTTGAAACCAAATAAATGTCAAAATTCAAATTTTTCAAACATACAACTATCTTACACCCTTTGAAAGATAAACATCTCCTTAATCTAACCACGTTGTCCGATTTCAAAAAGGTTTTACGGCGAAAGCATAAAGTTAGATTATGTTAGGAGAGTACATTGACAATAGCTGTGTGTAATGTTTTGTCAATTCAAAGACAGGCGTCACCAAAACCATAAAACCAGCTAAAATGATGCACTAACCTTCAACAATCTCCATCAGATGACACTCCTAGGACATTATGTTAGACAATAAATGCATTTTTAGTTCTATCAAGTTCATATTTATATCCAAAAACAGCGTTTTACTATGGCGTTGATGTTCAGGAAATTGTTTCCCTCCAATAACCGGCAGTCAAGTCAGCACCACAAATTAAATAATTAAAATTAGAAAACATTGGTAAAATATTATATTGTCATTTAAAGAATTATAGATTTACATCTCTTGAACGCAATCAACTTGCCAGATTTAAAAATAACCTTACTGGGAAATCACACTTTGCAATAATCTGAGCACTGCGCCCAGAAAAATACGCTTTGCTATACAGACAAACGGCCATGTTGGAGAGATCTAAAATCGAAAATACTATGTAAATAATCCATTACCTTTGATTCTCTTCATCAGATGTCACTTCCAGGAATCCCAGGTCCATAACGAATGTAGTTTTGTTCAAAAAAGCTCATCATTTATGTCCAAAAAGCTCCGTGTTGTTAGCACATGATCTAAGCCAGCCGGACTTCTCGTCATGAACCAGGGGAAAAAATATATTTACGTTCGTTCAAACTTGTCAAACGTTGTATAGCATAAATCATTAGTGCCTTTTTTAACCAGAACATGAATAATATTCAAGGTGGACGAATGCATTCTCTTTTATAACGTATTGGAACGAGGGTACCCAACATGAACTCGCGCGCCAGAGTCTAATCGGCCATCACCGTTCCAAGGCTCTTGTTTGGTCAGATCTCACAGTAAAAGACTCAAAACACTTTGTAAAGGCTGGTGACATCTAGTGGAAGCAATAGGAAGTGCCAAAACATTAATCAACCCCTGTGTGTTTCAATGGCATAGGCTTAAAGGTAATTCAACACATCAGGTATCCACTTCCTGTCAGAAAATGTCTCAGGGTTTTGCCTGCCAAATGAGTTCTGTTATACTCACAGACACCATTCAAACAGTTTTAGAACCTTTAGGGTGTTTTCTATCCACATATAATAAGTATATGCATATTCTAGTTACTGGGTAGGATTAGTAACCAGATTAAATCGGGTACGTGTTTTTTATCCAGCCGTGAAAATACTGCCCCCTAGCCCCAACAGGTTAAACAATTGTTGGAAAAATTACTTGTGTCATGCACAAAGTAGATGTCCTAACTGACTTGCCAAAACTATAGTTTGTTAAACAAGACATTTGTGGAGTGGTTGAAAAACGAGTTTTAATGACTCCAACCTAAGTGTATGTAAACTTATGACTTCAACTGTATACTTTTTATTATGAATCATTGTTCTAATTCACACCTGTCAGAAATTAAGTGAGGGGTTATATGCTGCTCTAGCTGTTGACTGGCCAGGATTTGTTGTTTAGGCCTATTCTCCAATTTCTCTCTAAGCGTCTCTGTGGTGATGTTGTGTCTGCAGACCCGTGAGGAGCAGCTGCAGGAGCAGAGGGTGGAGAAGATGATGCGTGCTGCGGCCAAGGACGTCCACAAGCTCCGAGGCCAGAGCAGGAAAGAGGTGCCTGAGGTCCAGTCCTTCAGGTCAGTACTGTAGAATACATTAAATTACAGGGTACAGCAACAGTATAGTGTAACAGACCTCTTGTAAGAGGAGTTGGTCCATTAAGCCATGTCTCTTTCCCCATGTATTAGATGAATGACAATGTTTAAATTGTATTTAGCTTCTCTCACCCAGGTCTCCAAGCATTAGGTTCAGTTGGATGGACTACTATTTGTCGTCCATTCCGTTTGTATACCTGTTAGTCTAGGAATTGAAGCTGGCTCTGAAGCAACTGAAAGACGTTCGCCTCAGTGAACACACAGCCTAGCAATGAAAAATAAAGATTTTCTCTGTTCACTGTAGAAAAAGGGAGGTTAGTTGTGTTTTTACGCTCGTGAAGATAAGACTTTTCTCTTCTGATTTCAGAGAGAAGATGGCCTTCTTCACTCGAGCAAAGACCAACATCCCTGATCTGCCTGTCGACGATGTGTAGCG
The DNA here is from genome assembly GCF_965601325.2 of Salmo salar. Lineage (NCBI taxonomy): Eukaryota > Metazoa > Chordata > Actinopteri > Salmoniformes > Salmonidae > Salmo > Salmo salar. The sequence continues at coordinate 64,438,884 of NC_138294.1, read as the reverse complement.
CATTTCAAGTATTCCAGCCTTAACTGCTGTTTCCAAGCAGATGACTCTGACGCAGACTTCTGGTGGTATTATGAAGAATGGAGAATAATAAAATAATAATGTATAGGAAAAAATACAGTCACATTTTTTTTTTAGATCTGAGTTGCTAATCTGTATAGTTTTTTGTGTTAGCAACTAGAGCATTGTTTTCTTCCACTCTCTTTGTAGCATTATTGTTACTGTTACTAATAAGTGGATGTTGGAAGCGACCGTTAGATGTTTTATGGTAAAATCGTAATTTCAATACACACCAGCCCTTTCTGTGTGGAATTTGAAAAGATAAAGAGAAGTTCTGTTCTTTAGCCAGGACCACTTATTTGCTGTAGTCTAAGATGTGAATATCGACCCCCAGAGGTACTTTACATTATTTATAGCACAACACGTCTACAAAATCATTATTGTTATTGTATGATGGTGTACTATGACCGACTGTGTGGTTGTACTGTATACTGAAACTGTCTCTGTCCCTAGTCACACTGCACATGGTTCTCATAGTAACCCTCACTGGTGCACACACCATCTCTCAGCATTGTGTAGGAACTGCACTGACTCTCACCTATACTCAGGTAGTTTATTGGATAGTTTGTGCACTTTTAAAATGGTAATCTATAAAAGAGAGTGGCGGCATTGAAGAAGTGGGAGGAGTGCTCCACTTCAGGCTGGAGTGATTCTTGAATCACCGCCTAACAAAGCACATGATTGTGAAAGACAAAAAAAGTGGAGGAGATAACTCTTGTATTTAATGAAGATCATTGCTGGTGATAAACTCCCCATTGACTGTATGATTTAAAACGGTAGTGAAGTGATCCAAAAACCATGGAATTAACTGAGGACTCTAAAGTATATCTTAGCCTAAAGTCTGATCACTTTTCCTGCTCTCATCCCTTTTACCCCCTCTCTTAAATTCCTTGTAACTGGACATTTTGAAGAACCATACAAACATTATTCCAATTGTTCTTCTGCTATCTTTTTTGCATCTCTCAACTGGACTTTCTATATGTGAACCTTACCTTATCACACTAACTGGGATATTTGTCGATGAGCCCCCTTCCAAAGAGGATCTTCCCTTCCAGTCTGGGGCAGTACTAGGGACCCCTGTTACACTAGCAAAGCTTTAGTACATACAGAGATGAATAAGATCTGGTATGTCTCTGTATCCATCCTGCATGGAGCATTGTCACATCAATGACCACAGGAATTGGCGAGACCGCACAAACAGATCTGGGATGAGGCTACACTTCTAGTCTAGCAGCCATGTTTCCCAATATATCTCTCTGTAAGCAGACATGACAAAGTCCTCCTGAGGATGTCATTTCATCTCTGCATGGTGCTCTCTATGTGCCATCGTTGAACAGGCTTACTGTTGCAAGTACATATCTGGCTCTGATTGATCACATCTGTGATTTTCACAGGCGACTAGTGGTGTCTGTGTTAATGAAATGTGATGAAGTGAAATGTGTAAGTGGATCAACTGGCAGTACAGGGAGAAATCAGAGGGCTGTAACTAGGCTACTGGAAACAGTACAGGGAGAAAGATGTAGACTAGATCAGAACAGTCGGCTTGCTACTCTCTCTCTCCCTGTAAACACTTAATAATGGATGGCATTTCAGATGATAGAGATGTCTTGGATGTTGGTTTGAAGGGGTGGTCATAAGGGGATATGTACAAAGGCCCCTGTTCACATGCTGAACACAGATGTAAATGTCTGTGGAGTGATTTTAGATGTTCAAGATTAGTTTTGCTTTTCAACAAATCCTACTTTCCCACACCCTTTTTTTGTGTTGACCAAGCATGATTGTGTGATACCAATTATATTAGACCTGAATTACAATCTACTGATATTGGAGTAGCCAGAAATGTAACCTACGTTTCAAAACATGGCTAGCTTCTTTCCCTCTCAATAGAGCACTTTTTAGCACCATACGTAGAGGGCACCCCAATATCTGATGTACAGTCAGACACTGTACTAGTTCTAACTCTGTGGTGCTGTAGTGATTTGTCCAATCCACAACAGCCAGGATGACATTGAAACAGGTTCATGCTTCATGAGTTTTTCCATAGAATGTTGAGCATAATGACTCTGAATATGGAGAGGAGTCGGAGTGGAATGAAATCACATGCCCAGCATCTCAATTTGTATAATAGCACAAGACCTTGGTCTGATTTTTTTGATGGTCATGAATTCGCACTAATGTTCTGCAAATTATGAGTAGAGATTCACTGGTGTCCAGTGTCTCACCTCAATGGACATTGTTCTGTAGTTTGATGAATACATTCCATGTTTCATACCCTTTACAGATAAAATAATACCCTGATTTGAACATCAGAAATTATTTTCTACTCCACCCCATACTAATAATGTTAGATCAGACAATTGAATTCCTTCACGGCTTTTTCCCTTACTGATAGTCTGTGAAGTTCACATGCCATTCCATAATGCACTGGTTGTCTTTTGCCGCCGCCTTTGGTATCATAGCGTTCACACATTTTGTTTTGCATGCTGCCACGTAGTGTGTGGTCAATCACGTTACACGTCAAAAAAGGAGAAGGGGGGGAAAAGGAACATATTGCACCACCAACTAAAAGGCGCTGCATGGTCAATCCGATGTCTGCATTGTCCGTGCAGCATTTATGGTGATATGGCCTCTGTAGAAGTCGGGGCATTCATGCTTTGCGGAGCAGTGCAGAGCTGTTGTGAAGGAAGTTGTCAAGGAAGTGAGTTTGTCTTTATACAGGACCTCCCGCCATCACCTACCATCAACCAATCATGTCTATACGGAGCCCTCCGCATCGTTACAAAATTTGAGAAGCACACGGCAATGCGTTACGGAGCTTGATTTGGCCTCTGCATGCCTTTTGGAGGCTCCGCAATTACGTCACACCCTCCATATGATGCCACCGGCCACATTTTCGGATCAAGCATAAATTGTCTTTAACCCTACACCTACATTCTACTATTTCATAAAAATCACCACCCCATTCTACTACTTTCACCCTAACTGATCCTACACTAGGCCTGGGAGGACGGGACTCTTCGCTACCTCAGCATATGAAACCTTCTGTTCTACTCTGACCCTGGCAACCTCAACCTGTCTTTCTTGCACCAGGCACTTCTGATCCCCAGCAACATGGGCACCTCCACAATGGACACTTTTTTTCCCCACTGATACTACACCTTCCTTTGTCACTTGCCCGCCTGCATACTTCTCACATCTCAGAATCTCCCTCCAACACACTGCTGCAATATGACCATAAGTTTGGCATCTGAAACACCTTAGTGGGTTCTGCACAAAGGCTCTCATGGGATAACTGACATCCTAACATTACTTTATCAGGTGAAAAGGACAGACATCTTCTGAGTTTCACCACGCTCGCCACCGGGTCTGTGTCGCACCAAATGGCGGGCGTCACAGACGCAGGGAATCTTACATTTCAGTTGCTCCACCTCTAAACTTAACGGCACTCTTGTAATCGCTCCTTTCAAACCTCCGCCACGTGTGTTCTGGCTTTGGCCCAACCCATCGGTTTCTAGACCAATCAGACGGCCCCGAAATATGTTGCATTTTGTGAAGTGTCAGGAACGTACGCCGATCCAGACCATAGAGATCGAGTAATCATCTTTGTATCTGTGCCATTATAGTGTATGTGACAGCATGGGCAGCGCCATTGAGGCAATCTCCATTTTGAAGTAATCGATTTTCTTCTTCATGATTTTGCTGATATCTCCTGATGACCCGGTTGGACATGGAAGTCCCACCCAGCTGACTACATTAAAATGGTGGAAGTCCTCAATGGCGCTGTCCATGCTAATACGGCCTTTTGACCACTAGAGGCCTCTATCATTCTCTATGATCCAGACTCATTGCAGAGAATAAACTAAAGTCTGTGGTCGTGGCGTAGTGTTTGACTGGAGCAGGAGCCTGGGTAGCCAGGCAAATCAGAGGACACCATCAGACCAACTCCTTGAATACCCTACTCCTTGAAGTTTGCTCAACAAATTGTTTTACCCTTTAGTGTGTGTACTTTAATGTATTTATACTTGGGATATTGCTTTTTAATAGGAAAAGTTACAAAATCGCTGCTGGAGGACGTCTTTAAAAATGCACTACATGACCAAAAGTATGTGGACACCTGCTTGTCAAACATCTCATTCCAAAATCATGGACATTAATATGGAGTTGGTTACCCCTTTGCTGCTATAACAGCCTCCACTCTTCTGGGAAGGCTTTCCACTAGATGTTGGAACATTGCTGCATGGACTTGCTTCCATTCAGCCACAAGCATTAGTGAGGTCAGGCAATTATGTTGGCCAATTGTCATGCTGAAATAGGAAAGGGCCTTCCCCAAACTGTTGCCACAAAGTTGGAAGCACAGAATAGTCTAGAATGCCATTGTATGCTGTAGCGTTCTTCTGGCATCCGCCAAACCCAGATTTGTCCGTCGGACTGCCAGGTGGGGCGGCAGGTAGCCTAGTGGTTAGAGCGTTGGACTTGTAACCGAAAGGTTGCAAGGTTAAATCCCTGAGCTGATGAGGTAAAATCTGTCATTCTGCCCCTGAACAAGGCAGTTAACCCACTGTTCCTAAGCTGTCATTGAAAATAAGTATTTGTTCTTAACTGACTTGCCTAGTTAAATAAAGGTTAAAAAATAAAATAAAAGGTGAAGCGTGATTCATCACTCCAGAGAGCGTGTTTCCACTGCTCCGGAGTCCAATGGTGGTGAGCTTTACACCACTCCAGCCAACGCTTGGCATTGCGCATGGTGATCTTAGGCTTGTGTGCAGCCCCTCGGCCATGGAGACCCATTTCATAAAACTCCCAACTCACAGTTCTTGTGCTGACATTACTTTGAGGCAGTTTGGAACTTTGCAGTGAGTGTTGCATACGAAGATTTTTACGCGGTCCTGTTCAGTGAGCTTGTATTCTACCACTTGGCGGCTTAGCCGTTTTTGCTCCTAGATGTTTCCACTTCTCAATAACGGCACTTATAGTTGACTGGGGCAGCTCTAGCAGGGCAGAAATGTGACAAACTGACTTGTTGGAAAGGTGGCATGCACGTTGAAAGTCACTGAGCTGTTTTTCTATGTAGATTGCATGGCTGTGTGCTCAATTTTATGCGCCTGTCAGCAACGGGTGTGGCTGAAATAGCTCTATTCACTAATTTGAAGGGGTGTCCACATACTTTTGTGTATATATAAGTGTATAAGGTGTTCCAAAAAGTTTATTAGTTTGAACCATTTCTATCCTTTCACAATTTTACAAACTGTACAATGTTGCACTTCACCACTGTAAAGGAAAGTCACTATTCATGGCACAGCAATTTATTCTACATGAACTGCATACTGTGAATGGATCCTTTGGAGTGTGCCTTTTTAGATTAAATATGATTTTAACCTGAGGCGAAAATGTGGTCACCATCCAAAAACAGATAACACTACTTTTTGTTGCCTCAAATAACGTGTACTGTTTGAATGTGAACTGTTTACTTAAAAAAAAAATCATGATTTACTTCAGTGTAGAGAGAGTAAAGCAATCAGAGGTCTTATATTAGGACTTCTTATTGGATTTCAGTGTCTGGATGGAACAGTGCTATCTATATGTGATTAACTGAAGCTAGCCACAATTGACTAGATGGTTTGTAACTTGGATCTAAAGCCTTATACGTACTACTATAACACCACCCAGCATGTATATTGTTGACAGAAGAGGTCAATATAATCAGAAACTAATGATTAAGTAAGTCTTACTTCAAGTAATCAAAAAACCATCACTGTCAGAAACTGAAGCTGGTAGCATTGAATGATTTGTCGTCATGTAGGATGTGATATAATTCTTGTTTTTTTTAAGTTCAAGTGCATTTTTGTTTTATTATAAAGTTTTAATCTGTTGTATTAAGGATGGCAAAGAACCTGGTATGTGTATGGAAATGGTTTGAGAAACGTATTTATTGCACTTTCTGATTTGGGTGTGTGGTGTTTCTTTCCATTCTCGTGAGACTCCTGAAAGCTGTGAATTTTATCATGGACACTGTACCGTCAACCAGAATTGTAAATATTTCACCAGCACAAAAATGTTTTGTAGTTTCACAACAAGTAAAACAAGTTTTTTTTTTTGTTCTACTCTTGCCTGTGCTTTCTCCTCTGTTTTGTGTATCTGTGGTGTATTCAATGTCAATTTTAAAAGTAATTTGCAGAGAATTACATTTTTTACAAAAGCTTTGACCAAAAAAATGCTTAAAGTAACAACTTAACATTGTTGACAGTGGTGGAAAAAGTACCCAATTGTCATTCTTGAGTTAAAGTAAAGATACCTTCATAGAAAATGGCTCAGGTAAAACTGAGTCACCCAGAAGAATACTACTTGAGTAAAAGTCTAAAAGTATTTGCTTTTAAATATGCTTAAGTATCAAAAGTAAATGTCATTGCAAAAATATACTTAAATATCAAAAGTAAATCATTTCAAATTGCTTATAATAAGATCAGACGGTACATTTAAACATTTTTATTTACAGATAGCCAGGGGCACACTACAACACGCAGCCATAATTTACAAACAAAGCATTTGTGTTTAATGAGTCCTCCAGATCAGAGGCAGTAGGGATGACCAGGGATGTTCTCTTGATACGTGACTGAATTGGACCACTTTCCTGTACTTTTGGGTGTGAGGGAAATTGTATGGAGTTTAAAAGTAGATTATTTTCTTAAGGAATGTAGTGGAGTAAAAGTAGTCAAAAATATAAATAGTAAAGTACAGATCCCTAAAACAAACGACTCAAGTAGTACTTTAAAGTATTTTTACCTAAGTACTTTACACCACTGTTTGTTGCTATGTTTCATTTAAAGTTAAAGTATAACTTTGTCTGTAGTACCTTTTCGTCAGTGGTAGTACCTTGGGCACCCCAACGAGGGCGGTAAATGGAATTTCCGAAATTTTACTTCATTGCGCCTCGGCCTCATCTAGGTTCAGAAACTAATTTTGTTAGAAACACGCTAATGAACTGTTCTAACGTTATTTATTTTTTTAATCGACAATGGGAGATCCTGTGGCTGAATACTCGTCCCGACTTCAACAGCAGGTCAGCTCTGACACTTTACAAAGACCTCTTGGTTTGCAATAATGTACTGAAATTTAGAAAATGTTGGTAGCTACGCTAACGTGGACTCGTTTGACGTAATGTGGCAACTGGTAAGCTAGCTAAACATTGCAGCAGCTTGCTAGCTGCCTTGAAATGTGCTACAAAACGTGTGAAGTCTACCAGCGAAGTGTTATACTTGTTGTATTCTAGCTAGCTGTATTCAGTGTAATTGTTACTGCAAAGACTGACAGTTCGGCTGTCACTCATGTTGATAATGCAGGAACGGATTCATTGTACGGCCCTTCCCATCTAGACGTTTCCTGATAACTATCAATCATAACATACTCTAACGTTAAGGGACAGTTATTAGCTAATTTAGCTAGCTAGCTGAAGCTTTCAGTTTTGTTCTGACGGGTGTGGCATCATGTGATTTCCCCAATCTGTGCTGATGTCACTAGCTAAGTTTTGAGTTTGAGTGAAAGTCCTGGATGTCATTGCACACTGTACGTCAACCAATCCTGCATTTGTGCTGTTTTCGTAGACCTGGTATAGGTGTAGAGGCAGGACATTTTCTTGACTGTGAACCCTTCGTCTGTCTAGGAGCAAGATATCCATTCCCTGACTGCTGAGATCGAGAGCCTGAAGAACCCACAGAGCCTGGGCTTGTCCTCACACCTGGATGGGCTGAGAGAGGAGAACGCCAAGCTCAAATACCGCCTCAACATCCTCAAAAGGGTGAGTGATAACTTGCATAGGTATTTCCACACTCCACTCTTGGTACATTAATGTTAGGAGATTGAGCTATCTTATTCATTCACATACAGGTGACTAGATGCTTTGTTTCACCTGTTATGTCTGCTTGAGAGAGAGTGAGAGATTTGTTATAAGTTGTTCCAAGTTTCCCCCAAAGAGCCTGTAGGAGGAGAGACTGAGTAGCTATCTATAGGTTGTCCCCTATATGTTGTATTGAAGTGCTCTCTGTCTATCCTCCCTCCCCAGAGTCTGCAGGAAGAGAGGAGCCAGTGCAGTAAGACCATGATGAACATCAACCAGCGTCTTCAGGAGATCTTTGGTGAGGCCATCCGGGAGGCCTGGCCTGACCTGGAGAACCCTCCCCTGGCCGTCACCCCCAACCAGCAGGCCAAATTTGGGGACTACCAGTGTAACAGCGCTATGGCCATGGCCCAGGTGGTACAATAACACTGATGGATCTTATTCTCTTTGAAGCTTGTTTCTCAGTCTCAAAATGCCCATCAGCCAATTCAAATCATGGATGTAGTTGCATGTGATAAAACGCTACATGTTAGCTGTTCCCATTAGATATGCTAACCTAACCAGCTGGCAGTGATTTTCCAGTGAAATTCCACAGCAGCCGATCAAAGATCTTAGACTTTATATCCAACAACCAATGGTATTTTTTAAAATGGGTTTCTTGGACACCAGAAATATACATTAAACCTCCACCTGACTTTTGTTCCACTTGGTCTGTCATATGTGAAGTGTGCCAATATTGCATGATACATCCTTGACCAGGCTACTAGCGTTAGACAAAAGGCATGTTTTTGCATTAATGACAAAATCCCACGTTTCACACAACCATGTGTTTTTACAGGGAAAAGATAAAGGAGGTCTATTCAACATTTTTGACCGATCGCCTCAATTCAGTCTTATGTAGCAACATTTTAAATTGTTTTTACATTGGATAAAAGTAAAGACTCGGAGCTAGGAAATTGCATATCATACACTGCAGTTGAGGAACAATGGGAAAGTAATTCTGCTTTGAATGTTGATAAACTTGTAACCCCACTTTTGAGAAAATGGCCCTTGAACATTTTGGTACACCTACTGGAGAGCTTGTCTACACCCATTCAGCATTGTTCACACCCTCTTAAGCCTTAGCCCAACCATTTCTTTAAGGATTCACATGTGGTAAACACGCTATATCAAATAAAATCTAAGTTTATTTGTCACATGCACAGGATACAGAAGTTGTAAATGGCACAGTGATAGTACTTGCCTTGTAGCAATATCGAAAACAGAAAGTGTCCAGATAATTATTTGATCGTTATTAGACAACGCTTACCCAACATGGCCGTAATCACCCCCAGACCCACTTGCTAATTTTATGGGTCATGTAATATTCTGGCTGAAGTGGAGTCTTTTGTTTAGACATGTAGCTGCTAGCTAGCTAAACAATGAACCGGCATAACCCCAACTCATACTACTACCAATACAAACATTCTCATAGCTGTAGTATGGATCTGCAGGTAGCTAAAGCTAACAAACTAGGTTCAATGTTAGCTAGCTAACATTAGGCTATAACTAGCAAATGGATTTCTGATTCAAATAATTTTACTACAGAGATCATACACGTAACGTTAGCTAGCGAGCCAGTAAGCTAACGTTTGCTAGCACACTAACAGTACGCTTTAACTTGCAATAAAAATGACTTTCTGACAAAATTAGAAACGTATATCTGGAAAATGTAGCTAGACTCTTACCCGTATACATGGATGAACGATTCATTGCTGACTGGAACCATTTAACTCCGTTTTGTAGCTACACTACCATTCAAAAGTTTGGGGTCACTTAGAAATCTCCTTGTTTTTGAAAGAAAAGCAAATGTATTTTGTCCATTAACCTCTTCGGGATTGGTGTCCCATCCACAAGATTTTTGCGCTAATGTAGGCTAATGCGATTAGCATGAGCCTGTCTCTTGCAAGTAACAAGAAAATTTCCCAGGACATAGACATATCTGATATTGGCAGAAAGCTTAAATTCTTGTTAATATAACTGCACTGTCCAATTTACAGTAGCTATTACAGTGAAAGAATACCATGCTATTGTTTAAGGAGTGCACAGTTTTGAACATTGAAAGTTATTAATAAAACAAATGAGGCGCATTTGGGCAGTCTTAATACAAAATGTTGATCAGAAATGCCATGGTTCATTGGATCAGTCTAAAACGTTGCACACACACTGCTGCCATCTAGTGGCCAAAATCTAAATTGCAGCTGGGCTGGAATAATGCATTATGGCCTGTCTCTTACGTTTCAAAGATGATGGTACAAAAAAACACTAATGTTTTTTTTTTTGTAATATCTTTTACCAGATCTACATTCCTTTCACATTTCCACAAACTTCCAAGTGTTTCCTTTCAAATGGTACCAAGAATATGCATATCCTTGCTTCAGGGCCTGAGCTACAGGCAGTTAGATTTGGGTATGTCATTTTTGGTGAAATTTGTGGGCTCGATTACAGACCGCCTTAATTTCTCAGAACAAGAATAGACTGATGAGTTTCAGAAGAAAGTTATTTGTTTCTGGCCATTTTGAGCCTGTAATTGAACCCACAAATGCTAATGCTCCAGATACTCAACTAGTCTATAGAAGGCCAGTTTTATTGCTTCTTTTTTTTCTTATTTTTTTTAATAACCTTTATTTAACTAGGCAGGTCAGTTAAGAACAAATTCTTATTTTCAATGACGGCCTAGGAACAGTGGGTTAACTGCCTTGTTCAAGGGCAGGACGACAGATTTTTACCTTGTCAGCTCGGGGATTCGATCTTGCAACCAAGTCCAACGCTCTAACCACTAGGCTACCTGCCGCCCCTTTAATCAGCACAACAGTTTTCAGCTGTGCTAACATAATTGCAAAAGGGTTTTCTAATGATCAATTAGTCTCGCAAAAGGATAAACTTGGATTAGCTAACACAACGTGCCAATTGGAACACAGGAGTGACGATTGCTGATAATGGGCCTGTGTACGCCTATGTAGATATTCCATAAAAAAATCAGCTGTTTCCAGCTACAATAGTCAGTCATTTACAACATTTAACAATGTCTACACTGTATTTCTGATCAATTTGATATTCTTTTAATGGACCAAAAAAAAGGACATTTCTAAGTGACCTCAAACTTTTGAATGGTAGTCACTCCGGTTCACACTGACTGTGGTGTGTGCAGAAAGTAGCCCATCACTTGTTCTTACTGATCTGTCGATAGTGCCTGCTAAGTTCAGGGCATTAATGTTGTTGAGAAAAGTAGCAACATTTGTAGTTCTCGATGGCTAACGTTATATCTTTCAAAAACAGCGCTGTAGAAAGGACTGTCAAAACATACTGAGCAGCTCACGTTATAGACAGAAGCATGCTACATGGCAGACCAATCTAAACTCATCTCCCGGCATGTCCAGCCCTTACGTTATCTCGGGCAATCATCGTTATTCGGAAGGTTCCTGTATTTTACATGGCTAAACCAACTAGGCTCTTAATTTAACAATTTATTTCTGTTTATGGATGGAATACAAGTTTGTTATTAGGGTCCATGAAAGTTCACATGTTGCAGAAGGCATTTCTGCCCAAAAATATGCATTTTGATAACAAAAAAACGATGTTCAAGTGCTGCCCCTGTGAAGTTGTGACGTGCGACATACGCCTAATTTCCTGAAACGAGTCACATTTTAAGGTCATCGTAGCCCCCCCCCTTCAAAAAAGCCTAATGGTCTTGTCAAGTAGTTGTCATGTAGGTCAATTACTATTGCTGCCAGGTGGCATACTCCGGTTAACCTCTTGTTCGAAGCCTCCTTGCATTAACCTTTTTTGTTAAGGATTTTTTTTTTTTCACTGCTTGTCTCGATGCTCAATACAAATAACGCATATGTGAGAGTGGATCATTCTAATAATGCATATAAAACGTTGTTACACCTTTGATGGGATATAAAATTCTGTGGCACCTAAAATGACCCTATTAATTTACTTATTGGTAATGACCATCTCATCTGGCCCATACTGCAAATCATCTATTTTCTATGACAAAGTTTTTTTAATAGATTTAAATAGGGTTTATTTGGAATATTTATGGTTAATTTGGGGACATGGTCAGGTAGTTTGGGAACTTGTCCTGATTCAGCCTGGGGAATTATGGGGTCACCTTGGGGTCATGATAGGTGCTGCACCAAATGTGTGATGTATTATAATAATTGATTATGCTTATGTTGTATTAATAGAAGGGGAAGGGCAATAATACCCCTCCCCCACTACATTTATAGGGTCCTGGACTACAGATTAGCTATATATATATATATATATATATATATATATATATATATATATATATATATATATATATATATATATATATATATATATATATATATATATTCATTATAAGGTTTAATATTGTTCCACAGTTCTTTTCTAGTCTCTGCCTCTTATAAAGAAACGGTCTGAGAGATGTGTGAGTTATTGCAGTCAAAACAGGGTGTCTGTGAGAAAGCGCTTCAAGGCTAAAAGAGATTCATAGACACAGAACCCTGCAGGGGAGTGAAAGCGATAAGAGACTAGTCAGACATACCACTATAAAGCAACTTGGGGAGTGGAAAATTACTGCTGAGCCCTTAAAACACTGGAACTATTGTCTCCCCTGCAAGTTTGTACAACTGTATATGCATGGGCTTGGTCTCAAGAGTAGAAGGTGTTGACGTAGGCAGTTACATCACTAGGGGTTGACTGCAAGCATATTAAAAGCAACTTGGACTTTTCCTATTTTGCAGAACTCAAGAGAGACATCAGTTCTATGTTTGATCTTTGACTTCTGTCTACAACTGAATTTTTATTAAAATTGTTATGATTTATAAGTGCACATTTTGAGTATTCCTTATTTGTTAAGTAAATAACAGAGCCCAGAAAAGTGGAACCAACAGGAACACAACACATGCACAGTGATGACATGGTAAACAAACAAACACATAAAATAACAGGATATACTGCAGGGCAGGGAGTCAAATAAACTAACTGAAATGTAGGGGTTTGTGTTAATTTAAACCAACTTTTTTCTAATGTTCAAGTGTGGATCCACTTTGTCTTCTTTTGTTACCCGTTTTGTTATGCTTTTGTGTTGTCTATGTCCCTGCAAACTCTTTCCCACTAACTCTTTGTCTTTCTAAGTTGGTTTTGCATATAGCCTAAATATCAACAGCTCAACTTTAATTTGAGCAGTTACTAGGGGGTGAATGAAATGGGAGTGTCATTGTTTTGGATTTATTGTGTTTCAGATGATGAAATCAAAGGGCCTGAAAGTGAACCCCAGGGAGATCGCTGAGAAGATTCAGCAGAACATTCCAGACAATGAGCTCATTGAGAAGACAGAAATTGCTGGACCAGGTTTGTGAAAATTCACCAAATAAGGAGGAGGGCAGAGCCAAGCACGATCTTACATGCTGTCCTCCATCGTGCGCATGTTGATTTTGTTCACCCACACCAGAAGCGATCAGGACACACAGGTTGAAATATCAAAACAAACTGAACCAATTATATTCATTTGGGGACAGGTCAAAAAGCATTAAACATTTATGGCAATTTAGCTAGCTAGCTTGCTATTGCTAGCTAATTTGTCCTGGTATATAAACATTGGGTTGTTATTTTACCTGAAATGCACAAGTTCCTCTACTCCGACAATTAATCCACAGATTAAACGGTAAACCAAATGAGTTTCTCATCGCTCCTTCTTTCAGGCTTCTTTTTCTTCTTTGGACTTTATATGGCTGTTTGCAACCAACTTTAGAGCATTACTACAACCGACCGGAGAGTGGACCTAAGTTTCTATCAATCATCCACGTGGGTATATGTTCCTAAAAACCAATGAGGAGATGGGAGAGGCTGGACTTGCAGCGCGTTGAGCATCACAAATAGAACCTATTTCAATTTTAGCGCCTGGCCACGCAGACGCTCGCGAGCAGTGTGGGTGCAATGATTGAATAACATGTACGTGTAAATTTATTTTGCAAAGCTCGTGCACGCGAAGCGAGCGGTGTGGTCAGCATGTTATTGGCGCGTTTTAGCATGTATTTGCATATTTCTGTTAGGCACTTCAGAGTCGGCGTTCCCTATGTGCAAGAACTCCATTTGCCCTTGTACTCCTTCTAAACAATGCAAAAGTCTACAAAACTTAGTCTACTGTTCGCAACAGATTATTGTTTTGGGAACAAAACTTTATTGATATTAAATGTTTCATCGATGAGAACATTTGCAGAATGTCGGCCCAGTTCCATCTCGCTCCATACTCTACTGGGCTGGCCACTGGGCTTCCTCTCCTCACCATATTTAGTGGTGAGTGAAATTCCAACCGGATGCTTTAGATTGATACATCTGGTTAAACTAAGTTGACCACGTGTTCAGGATTGTGCGGGACAGTCCCGCATTTTGGCCCTTTCTCCTGCAACCAAACAATCATGTCCCGCATGTTGTCAACAAATTCAAACCCCACTAATAAAGAAATTAAGTTGATTTGTCCCGTGTTTCAGACGTTCCAACCTGTCTCTTGCAGTCACGTTGCGCTTATTAAAATATATATATTATAAGGATGTGGTCTGTTAAACACTTCTCCAGTCGTTATTGAGATCTGATATTCTATCGTCAACCAGTCACATTTCTCAAATCTTTTCAGACTAAATTCCAGTTAAACTTGGGGAGGACAGTTAGGCATAATTACTTACAAAATGCACGTTTCTGAAGAAGAGCTTCAAAAGTTAATAGCCGTATTAGACAGAAGGATATAAGGTAATTTTGTAAAACTTAAGGCTGTCTATTCTCATTACTTGCGCATTCAGCTCAATCACATTTTAAAAGTATCGATTCCTAACTGTTTTACATTCCCTGAGACCAACCAGAAATGTTTCCTTTGGAAAAATATTCCCAGATTTATGAAACATCCAACCATGTGGTATCTCGTTTCTGCTACACCAAATTCTTCGCAAGGATTTAGAGTAGGCTACGTGCACAACTAGCTCATTCTGTGTAGGAGTGTAGTGCTGCCGGAGCGTCTCTCTGCCACTTCTCACAATGTTGCTTGTTTAGTAAAGTTAGAACCAAATGTAATAGCATAGTATAACATTACTCTTACACCAAAAACACCACCTAATTTCTTATGAGATTTTAGGATTGTTAGCGGAAATGTCCTTTTTTTTTTCTTCTCAAGTGGCCAAAACGCAACAGTGTGCGCCACTAGGCAAAATGTGCTTGGTTTGAAACCAAATATAGGAAGGCTATATAGTTTAACAGAAGTCAGGAATGTAACTATGGTTCTACGAATACCTGGAAGACTGTCAGTACGGTTGAAAGTATGGATTATATCCCTTGCACTCCGCGCAGGTCGAGCAATAATAACAACAAAGTCACGCCGGTGACGTGACAGTTGGGAGGATGTGCCCCCGCGGTTCATATGAAACCGTCCGTCAGACCACGCACTGTCTCAGAGAATCTTCTCGCTCAAAAGATTCAGTGACAGGAAAGTGCTGACGATCTTCCAGGTGTTCGTAGAACCATAGTTAAAATTGTATTTGTCACATGCGCCGAATACAGCAGGTGTAGACCTTACAGTGAAATGCTTACTTACAAGCACTTAACTAACAATGCCGTTTTAAGAAAATACCTTCCGTTCTACTTCATACCTTTCAGACCGTCAGTACGGTTGAAAGTGTGGATGACCAACAAAGTCACGAGGAATAGCACTACTAATCTAATGCACCAGTGCCACTGGAAGAATGGCAGAGCCCATGGTGTGGCAGGATGCAACGTGATTTGGACACGAGATTTGCCCGCTCCTCCTCCGCAATCAGGAGGGGAGCAGTAGGCCGCCAGCTCGATGGCTTCATTGATGTGAACCTCAGGCAAAAAGGCTGGACACCCATAAGGTCACGCCTAGGTCATCTGCCTTCCACCGTAGGCAGACCAGGCTCATCGAGAGCATGTGGAGCTCATTCACACATTTCGCTGATGAAATAGCTAAGAGGAAAGCCGTTTTCAGAGAGAACCATGTTATGTCCAGCTTCTCCGTATGCTTGAAAGGAGGTTTCGTCAAGGCCTCCAATACAAGTGGCAGATTCCAGGATGCCACGCAGACGGTCCTGGGGGGGATGCAGCCGGTGGACACCTTGTAAGAATTGGCAGATGAGGTAGTGTGCCCCTGCTGATTGTCCGTCGATGCGTAAACGGTTAGCCGATATGGCTGAGTCTAACCTTCAAGGTAGAGGCAGAGCGACCTGAGTCCAATAGATTCTGAAGGAAGCTCAGTATAACAGGTACAGAGCAGGACACCGGTTCCTCCGCCCTGGTAGAGCACCATTCGGTAAACAGCTTCCAGCGTACATCATCCTGGTCGATGGGGCTCTGGCGTTCTGTAACGTCTCGATAAAAGCAGGATTGCAGCTGGTCAGTAGATGGTCGGGCTCTTCAGAAGCCACACCCATAGCTGTAGTTGGTCTGGGATGCCATATCCTGCCATCCAACTGTGAGAGCAGGTCCTGTCTGTGAGGGAGCTGCCATGGTTCTCCCTCCAGAAGACTGAGGAGGGTTGGAAACCAGTGTCTCGCTGGCCATCTGGGAGCTACAAGCAGCAGCCTGTGCTGAGCCTGAGATACCCTGTGCAACGTTGCTAAGATCAGGGGGTTGGAAAGAAAGCATTCAGTAGGCCCTCTGGCCATGTGTGAGCTAAGGCGTCCATGTCCCGGGGGCTCTTGGATTCTGGTTCTTTCTGGTAGAGGGAGCAGTGGGATGTTCGATCTGTGGTGAACAGGTCCATGTGTGCTGTTCCGAACCGCTGCCATATCTTCAGTATTTCTGGGTGAATTCTCCATTTCCCCCAGGGGCTGTTTCTGTCGCGACAAATCTGCCACCTCGTTCACCTTGCCTGGGAGATGAATGACTCGTTGGGAGGCCAGATGTGGTAGGGCCCATACGAAGAGTTGTTTGGCCACCTGTAGAGACAGTAAAGACCTCATTCTCTCTTGATGGTTGATGTGGAACACTGTCAATGAATTGTCTGATCCTATCAGGATATGTTTGTGTTTGAGAACAGGCAGAAAGGGATTCAGGGTTAGGTAAACAGTCTGAAGTTCTAGCACATTGATGTGCGCTTTCCTCCGTCTGGGGCACCACTTCCCCCATACAGACCTGTGTTGCCACTCTGCTCCTCAGCCTGTTAGTGTAGCACCGGTCGTCACTACTTCCCACCTTTCCGGAATTGATCCGAGAGCAACACCTGTAGTTAGGTAGACTCTCTTCCTCCACGGCCGCAGAGCAGATTAGCGTTCCCTTGTCACCTGTGTTTTGGTGTTTCTGTCCTTCTTGGGGTCCAAGCGGAGGTCGTTGAACCACACTTGTAGTGGCCTTATTGAAAGCAGGTCTAATGGTGTCACTGTGGAGGCCGCCGCGAGCATGCCCATCAGTTGTTGGAACGTTCGTACCTTCACCAATGCGTTCAACTGGAATTGTTTTAGAAGAAGAATGCTGTCCATGCGCTGAAGTGTTATACATGTCCTCATAGTGCGGGAGTTCAGAACCATACCAATAAAGGTAACCTTTTGGCTTGGCGTTAAGTAGCTTTTTTTGTTTGTTCACGGTAAGACCCAGTGCGCTGACGTGTGTCTAGTATGATGTCTAGTATTCTCTCGGGTATGCAATCTGGTTTCCGCTCAGGTTATGGATGTGTCACCGCAACCTTAAAGGTCCTCAATGATGTCACCATTGCCCTTGATTCTAAGCAATATTGTGCTGCTATTTTTATTGACTTGGCCAAAGCTTTTGATACGGTAGACCATTCCATTCTTGTGGGCCAGCTAAGGAGTATTATTGTCTCTGAGGGTCTTTGGCCTGGTTTGCGAACTACTTCTCAAAGAATGCAGTGTATAAAGTCTGCTGTCTGCTGTCTCAGCCACTGCCTGTCACTAAGGGAGTACCCCAAGGCTCAATCCTAGGCCCCACGCTCTTCTCAATTTACATCCAACAACATAGCTCATGCAGTAGGAAGCTCTCTCATCCATTTTTATATGCAGATGGTCGTCTTCTACTCAGCTGGCCCCTCACCAGATTTTGTGTTAAATGCTTTACAACAAAGCTTTTTTAGTGTCCAACAAGCTTTCTCTACCCTTAACCTTGTTCTGAACACCTCCAAAACAAAGGTCATGTGGTTTGGTAAGAAGAATGCCCGTCTTCCCACAGGTGTTATTACTACCTCTGAGGGTTTAGAGCTTGAGGTAGTCACCTCATTCAAGTACTTGGGAGTATGGCTAGACGGTGCACTGTCCTTCTCTCAGCACATATCAAAGCTGCATGCTAAAGTTAAATCTAGACTTGGTTTCCTGTATTGTAATCGCTCCTCTTTCACCCCAGCTGCCAAACTAACCCTGATTCAGATGTCTCTAATCTATGCTAGATTAGAGACATAATTTATAGATTGGCAGGTAAGGCTGCTCTCGAGCGGCTAGATGTTCTTTACCATTCGGCCATCAAATTTGCCACCAATGCTCCACATCACTGCAATCTATACTCCTCTGTAAAATGTCCATCTCTGTATACCCATCGCAAGACCCAGTGGTTGATGCTTCTTTATAAAACCCTCTTAGTCCTCACTCCCCCCTATCTGAGAGATCTACTGTAGCCCTCATCCTCCACATACAACACCCGTTCTGCCAGTCACATTCTGTTAAATGTCCCCAAAGCACACACATCCCTGGGTTGCTCCTCTTTTGATTTCGCTGCAGCTAGCGACTGGAACAAACACTCAAACTGGACAGTTTTATCGCAATCTCTTCATTCAAAGACTGTCATGGACACTCTTACTGAGAGTTGTGGCTGCTTTGTGTGACGTATTGTTGTCTACCTTCTTGACCTTTGTGCTGTTGACTGTGCCCAATAATGTTTGTACCATGTTTTGTGTTGCTACCATGTTGTTGCTACCATGCTGTGTTGTCATGTGTTGCTGCCTTGCTATGTTGTTGTCTTAGGTCTCTCATTATGTAGTGTTGTCTCGTTGTGATGTGTGTTTTTGTCCTATATTTATATTGTATTTTTTTTTATCCCAGGCCCCCGTCCCCGCAGGAGGCCTTTTGGTAGGCCGTCATTGTAAATACGAATTTGTTCTTAACTGACTTGCCTAGTTAAATAAAAAGTACATTCTTAAAGAATGGGTTAGCTGCAGGGGCTGTGGCTTGAGGATTATCAAGCTCTAGCCTAGCTAAGGTCGCATGCAGGACCGCACGTAGTGAGGCAGAGCTTTCTTCAGAGCCTCGGAATGACTCCTCTGACCCATCTTTAGCATTGAGACTGAATGGATCCACAACAGTGGTTGACACCTCCTTCACCGTGTTAGGCGTGTCGTCTTCCTGGTCACTAAAGTGCCGGTTGGATGCCCGAGTGGACAGCAGGTCATCATCCCGACTATCTGAGTCCTCTGTTGCGTCCCCCATTCTGGAGGGTATGCTAGAGGGTCCCGACTCAGGGGGCTTGAAGGAACGCAAAAGCGTTTTTAGCTGCTCTATCTCAGAAGATAAGGAATTGACCTTTTACCGGGGGGGCTCCGTCGGTTTTGTGGGCTTTCCCTCTTTTGGTGGCCCTAGGTGGGTCCTGGCGAACAACGCTGGACGCTGGCAAATTATCTGTAAAAACCAGGCCCTCAACTCTGGCTAGCTGCACTTTCTTCGCAATAACTGCTGGATGGCGCAGTTATTGCAGGGGTCAGAAAGGGCCTCACGCTGGTGGCCAACGCCTAGGCAGGCGGGGCACCGGTCATGACCATTTTCTACTTGTAGTTCAGCTCCACAAGCGGAGCAGCCATGCATGCACAGCATCAAGGTGATGCGGTGTTCTCTCGTGAAGAAAATAAAATATAAATATAAAACATTTCTTATGCAGTACACTGATTCATCAATTAACTAATATAATAATGACTGGAGACTGTATACAACAGCTACCACAATACACAGTAAGGGTAGAGCGCTACAATAATCTGTCAGGAGCTGTACAGCACCCGCAAAAGGATTTTAGAGCTGTGACCACAGGGCTGGAGCAGGAGGCTTATTTATGCAAAACGCGTACAAATGCCCGTTGTTTGGTAAGCCATGCTGACAACACATTGGCAGCTAGGTGGAGTGGGTAAACTAGCTAGCTTGTAGCAATGCTAGTAATACCAATGGATAGGGAATACCAGGGGGAGGCTATTTGAATCTCACATTTTATAGCTGGCTAGGCTAACAATCTTCCTAGATGTGGTTATCTAGGGGATTGACCCGCTCAAGTTTTATATAGTCGAAGGATGACTAGTGCCTGGTGGCCTCAATAACAAGCACAGCAGTGGATGATATCTTGACAAAGTTAGCACCGGAGTACGGTGACCAACACACACTAGCTGGCGGGCATAAGACAAGGAAGCCCAATATCCTCCGATAAAAGGGATAGGTAGGGAAGAGCTTTCACACAGCCTTGGGGGGTGAATTTCAAACTCTGACCCACAGGTCACATGCTGTTGATGACAGACTGAGAGTAAACACAACTCACAGAGTTTAGCTTACCCTACCAGGACTTGGGAAGATGCAATCTGAAAAACGGGAGCCGCGGAGCAGTCAACTTACACGAAACGCTAAGCCAACGTTGCGAGAGGAAATAAGAGGCAGTGTGTGGTCTGATGTATGGTTGTATATGAACCGCAGGGCACGTCCTCCCACGTTGTTACGTCACCGGCGTGACGTTTTGGATTTTGACTGGTACTGTAAATTCTAAAATGATATTCAATAGGCCATATCACATCTGTCGTACAAACAACTGGTACTGACTTTGAGAAATGTACAATTTTATTGCGCTCCGGCACCTAAAAAGTTAGCACTACACCATGAGCGGGAAGAGGATTCTTCTTTTGGGGGGGGTTGCCAATTTATTTAATTCATATTGGCTACATTGTCTCGCGGATGTCCTGCAAAATCATTCTCTTTTCCCGCACTTTAAATGTGATCACCCTAGGTGAAACGTCTGGCTCCTTCTGTCTGTTGTGTTACATAGCTTTTTGTGCTCTCAGGGTTCATCAATGTTCACCTTAAGAGATCGTTTGTGTCCAAACTGCTGACCAACCTGCTACTCAACGGTGTCCAACCTCCTCCCTTAGAGCGCAAGAAGAAGGTAGGCTAACATCCTGCTTTTATGGACCCAACCGTTGCCCTTTTCCCTTTTTAAATGTGCTTGAATCTGATATGTCCCATGAAAACTATTGGATGACGTGTGTGTGTGTGTGTGTGTGTGTGTGTGTGTGTGTGTGTGTGTTTTCTAGGTGGTTGTGGATTTCTCATCTCCAAACATTGCCAAGGAGATGCACGTAGGTCACCTGCGCTCCACCATCATCGGGGACAGCATGTGTCGCCTGTTTGAGTTCCTAGGCTACGACGTGTTGAGGTCAGTAACTCAGTCAAAATGTGACAGACATAAATTCAGTTCATCTTTTTTGAAGTGTACTGGTATCACTTTATTTTATGGTACAGAAATGACCAGGTATTTACTTAAAATGTAGTAATTAAACAATAATAACCTATGAATGTATGTAGAGTTTCTGTGTTACCTTATCAAACAGCTGTAACAGTTGTCAGTCACTAATATACCATGACTAAGACAAATGAATACTAACAGAGCCAGAGCAACCCCTACATTTCAGTTAGTTTATTTGACTCTCTGCCCTGCAGTATATCCTGTTATTTTCTGTTTGTTTGTTTGTTTACCATGTCGTCACTGCATGTGTTTGTGTTGTGTTCCCTAGGCTGAATCATGTGGGGGACTGGGGCACCCAGTTTGGCATGCTCATCGCTCACCTGCAGGACAAGTTCCCAAACTACCTGACCGTGTCCCCTCCCATTGGAGACCTGCAGGCATTCTACAAAGTGAGTCCACCCAAAACACAAAATATTAAAACAATGGGTTAAAGTTGACCACTACAGATGAAGGTGATGCGTTTAAAAATACTTAAAGGAAATGACATCAGAAATGGCATGTCCTTTCCTCTGGCCAAATGTTGAGTTGTGTAGACTGTCCTAGGCATACACTACATACTGTTCCTCACTAGCTGTCATCAAATATGTTACCTATTGTCTCCCCTGATGTTATGAGTGGTTCCTCCCTGTCTGTCTGTGTGCCAGGAGTCTAAGAAGCGTTTTGACGAGGAGGAGGACTTTAAGAAGAGGGCCTACCAGTGTGTGGTCAAGCTGCAGAGCAAAGACCCAGCCTTCATCAAAGGATGGAACCTCATCTGTGACGTTTCCAGGAAAGGTGGGTGCGGTGAATGGATAGATGAAGGGGTGATGAAAGTAAGAAATGATAGTAAAGGCTACGTTTTGTTCAAGGGTTAGTTAGACCTGTGAAGAGTCGAAAGTAGCTAGAGTCCTAAAGATAACTTTATCAGAAGTAAATTCACAAAAATATTGGCCTAGTAGAGTAGTTCAGCTTTTAATGAAAGGTCACAATCAGACAGACAGATAGTTGTGGCGTTTGCCATATTGGAGTTATGACATCGTCAAAATGGGGGGTTCACATGGGGTGATGAGTTTTCATGGTGACTGCTCTATTGTCAGTTCGGTTTAATTGGGTTGTGTGTGTGAGAACGCGTGTGTGGGCGTGTATGATAAGGGCATGGCAGGCCTGAGGTGTCACAGCGCTCCATATTGTGTGATCTCTGGGAGGATTTAAAGCTTGATGTGGCAGACAGGGAGAGAGGGATGAATGGAGGGAGAGACATTATGTTCTCAATGCCTTCATTAGCCAGCAGTCTTGTCCCCACTGAGACCCAGCTGAGGAAGGGCATTTGGGTTGCTCCATCCTTTTCTTTCTTCTTAATTTCCTGAACGAGTGACTTTACTTTCTCGTGTCTCATCCAAAGACATTCGATGTAGTTGGTGTTGATTTCCCCCTAGTGTTGCTACTGAACTCCAACACAGATCCAACTCTTGTCTTTTTGTCTCGTAGAATTCCAGAAGGTCTACAACTGTCTGGACATCCAGATCATCGAGAGAGGAGAGTCCTTCTATCAGGAGAAAATGATCGCCGTGGTCAAAGAGTTTGAGGCCAAAGGTCAGTCAGTTTAAATCAAGCAAAACAAAGATGGCTTTACGTTGTCATTCAGTTGATATTAATGTTATTCATATTAAGATTGTACTCTTTGCCTCCGGTGGGTTGCTGTACTGCAGGGATTCCCACCAAGGGGGCACAACCCCCATAGGGGGAGACAACTTTTCGTGGGGGGGTATGGGACCTTTCTTGATTTGAGTGGTAAAAAAGTCAATAATATTCAGTTGTTTATACTGATCTAAAACGGCACATCCGCAAAGCTTTAGGCTAGAAACAAGGTAAAATGCCAGAGGAAGACGCAGCCCTGATGCACATAGGAATATCTTTGGATTGTTTCTCTGACATTCAAAAGTTGAGCTATGACCTTCTAAAGTTGAGGAGTCAAAGAAATGTGACTTTGCTTGGGAAGTAATCTCATATAATGTCTGACTCTGTCGCTATCAATTGATCTATTCACTTTCTGTATTAAAAAATATATATACTGCTCAAAAAAATAAAGGGAACACTTAAACAACACATCCTAGATCTGAATGAATGAAATAATCTTATTAAATACTTTTTTCTTTACATAGTTGAATGTGCTGACAACAAAATCACACAAAAATAATCAATGGAAATCCAATTTATCAACCCATGGAGGTCTGGATTTGGAGTCACACTAAATTAAAGTGGAAAACCACACTACAGGCTGATCCAACTTTGATGTAATGTCCTTAAAACAAGTCAAAATGAGGCTCAGTAGTGTGTGTGGCCTCCACGTGCCTGTATGACCTCCCTACAATGCCTGGGCATGCTCCTGATGAGGTGGCGGATGGTCTCCTGAGGGATCTCCTCCCAGACCTGGACTAAAGCATCCGCCAACTCCTGGACAGTCTGTGGTGCAACGTGGCGTTGGTGGATGGAGCGAGACATGATGTCCCAGATGTGCTCAATTGGATTCAGGTCTGGGGAACGGGCGGGCCAGTCCATAGCATCAATGCCTTCCTCTTGCAGGAACTGCTGACACACTCCAGCCACATGAGGTCTAGCATTGTCTTGCATTAGGAGGAACCCAGGGCCAACTGCACCAGCATATGGTCTCACAAGGGGTCTGAGGATCTCATCTCGGTACCTAATGCCAGTCAGGCTACCTCTGGCGAGCACATGGAGGGCTGTGCGGCCCCCCAAAGAAATGCCACCCTACACCATGACTGACCCACCGCCAAACCGGTCATGCTGGAGGATGTTGCAGGCAGCAGAACGTTCTCCACGGCGTCTCCAGACTCTGTCACGTCTGTCACGTGCTCAGTGTGAACCTGCTTTCATCTGTGAAGAGCACAGGACGCCAGTGGCGAATTTGCCTTTCTTGGTGTTCTCTGGCAAATGCCAAACGTCCTGCACGGTGTTGGGCTGTAAGCACAACCCCCACCTGTGGACGTCGGACCCTCATACCACCCTCATGGAGTCTGTTTCTGACCGTTTGAGCAGACACATGCACATTTGTGGCCTGCTGGAGGTCATTTTGCAGGGCTCTGGCAGTGCTTCTCCTGCTCCTCCTTGCACAAAGGCGGAGGTAGCGGTCCTGCTGCTGGGTTGTTGCCCTCCTACGGCCTCCTCCACGTCTCCTGATGTACTGGCCTGTCTCCTGGTAGCGCCTCCATGCTCTGGACACTACGCTGACAGACACAGCAAACCTTCTTGCCACAGCTCGCATTGATGTGCCGTCCTGGATGAGCTGCACTACCTGAGCCACATGTGTGGATTGTAGACTCCTTCTCATGCTACCACTAGAGTGAAAGCACCGCCAGCATTCAAAAGTGACCAAAACATCAGCCAGGAAGCATAGGAACTGAGAAGTGGTCTGTGGTCCCCACCTGCAGAACCACTCCTTTATTGGGGGTGTCTTGCTAATTGCCTATAATTTCCACCTGTTGTCTATTCCATTTGCACAACAGCATGTGAAATTTATTGTCAATCAGTGTTGCTTCCTATGTGGACAGTTTGATTTCACAGAAGTGTGATTGACTTGGAGTTACATTGTGTTGTTTAAGTGTTCCCTTTATTTTTTTGAGCAGTATATATATTGAACCTTTATTTAACTAGGCAAGTCAGTTAAGAACAAATTCGTATTTACAATGACAGCCTACCCCGGCCAAACCTGGACGACGCTGGGCCAATTGTGAGCTGCCCTATGGGACTCCCAGTCACTGCCGGATGTGATACAGCCTGGATTCGAACCAAGGACTGAAGTGAGATGCAAGTAAACTGAGATGCAGTACCTTAGACCGCTGCGCCTCTCGGGAGCCCTAAAAGAGAATATGTATAGCCTACCTAAAAGATATCCTGAGTCTTGCTAAACTATGCAGAATTGCAGGAAATTAGCTTCAAAACAACATTTTCCTAGGTCCCTCAAATTAAACTGGGAAAAAAGTTGGGTCTCTTGCTGTACTGTACAGTGTTTGCTGTAGTGTGTATGTGTCCAGAGGGGGGCACTGTTGACTCAGCAATTCTTTCTTTCCTTCTTTCCATTCCTTCCTTCCTTCCCTCCAGGCCTGGTGGAGATGGACGAGGGACGTAAGATAGTGTTTGCCCCGGGCCAACAGATCCCCCTGACGGTGGTGAAGTCTGACGGGGGCTACACATACGACACTTCAGACCTGGCCGCCCTGCGCCAGCGGCTATTTGACGAGAAGGCAGACATCATCATCTACGTGACGGACAGCGGCCAGGTGAGGAGGGAGTTGAGGGAGGCAGGGGAGAGTGCCTATATTATTGCCTGAGTGCTAGTCTGTTTTTTTGCTGTCATGCCAAACATGTTTGGCTTTTACAATGACAGCATTGGAGTTGGCAAGAGTACAAACAGATCTGGGACCAGGCTAGCTCTGTTGTGCCTCTGAGGTCCTTGCTGTGTGACGCCACCGGTGTCACCTGCTGAGAAGGTAATCCACTCAGGGTCAGCTGTCTGTGTCTTGGTTTCTCTGAGCCGGAGAGAGAAGTAAGATACTGTCAGAGACAGGCATGAGTAGAGGACTCCAGAGTACTGCCCTCTCACTGCAGTTCAACACCACAATGATTGGCTTGTCTGTGTGTTCACTCTGTTTTTTAGGCTGTAAAATGTTCTACTGGAGTGGATCGTACATGTGAAGTCATTAAGTTTACTTGCAATGTTTTGCAACCATCCTTATTAGCCTGTCAAACTCGGTCTAAACATTTAACTGGTGCCCAATTCATGACTGTAGTTAATTATGCGTATGTGTGTTTTTTTCACTACAGGCCACCCACTTCCAGGTGGTGTTTGCAGCGGCTCAGATGATTGGCTGGTACGACCCCAAGGTGACACGAGTGGAGCATGCAGGCTTTGGAGTGGTGCTGGGAGAGGATAAGTGAGTGTCTACAAATTACTGAAGTTTTTCCAGGGTCCTATTCATTTGCGCACAAAAACCAACAAAAGTTTACAGAAAACTAAAATGAGTGCTTCTTATTGGACAAGTCAAATGAGCCCCCCCTGTTTTAGTATGTTTTCTTCCATTTGGTGTCTAATGAACATGACACAGATTGACATACGCCAACAATCACGTGATGGCAACAGACGCATGCCTATTTAAGCATTCATAGCACTGTATACTGCACTGGGCCATCCAAGAGACCACTGACCCACCTGCTGCGTAAGCCTATCAGCATATTGAATTAGCACTCTTAGGTTTTATTTGTCCATTCATTTGCTTTATTGGCCCATTGGTCACACGTTGTGTGTATGACTACTAGGAGTCTCGTTACTAAGCAGACAATATCACCCAGTGCATTAATAAAGCATCAAACACAGTCAGAATGGGTTGTGTTGGTCGTAAGAGGCTGGAGGGGTGGTGAGAGGAGCAAGATAAGTGGTGGTTTGTGGTTAGAGCCTGGTACTCCACTGTTGGGCTGAGAGGGAGCTGAAGCCCTGTTCAAACACTGTTCACTCAGTCAAATACTAGAAAGTGGAATAGCACACATCGTTTCTCAATAATTGAACATGATTTTACTCATTGAACATGATTGGATAGAGCGATGTAAGACCACCACTTTTTTCACAGATCCAGTTATGTTGGATTAATGGTGAAGGAATGGAAGAGTTCCTGAAGTGTTGAGTGAGTATTGTCCTTCCGTCTGTCTCTTCAGGAAGAAGTTTAAGACTCGGTCTGGGGACACGGTGAGGCTGATGGACCTGCTGGACGAAGGCCTGAAGAGGTCCATGGACAAACTCAAGGAGAAAGACCGAGACAAGGTGAGATAGATGCTGCCTGTGTTTCCATCAATACCGTGTAGCCATTTGTTTCATCCTAGTTCCCTCCTGATTCTACTAGTCAACTCTTCTTCAAGGCCTTAATAATCCAAATAAAGCCTGCAGGACACACATTGTGAGTAGAGTGTAAAACACATCATTACTACAGCCTGAATAGTCATCTCTACAGCCTGAACGATGTCTCTATCTAGTCTTTATGTTCCAAAGGCAGAAACGCACGCTGCTTCCACCTGGCATAGCCGTCTGCCTGCGTGCCAACTGCAGCCGCCTCTTTTCTTTCAGTCTATGACGCAAGAGGAGGTCTTCTGAATCAGGGTTTCGCTAAGCCTATAATTGTCAAGGATATCGAAAGTTACACATGCTGCATTAAATTATGCAGAAAAGTAAGTAGGCGTATAATCGTCCTGCTCCCTGGGGCGTAATAAATTTAGCAAATGCTGGCGGATGGAGCCAATTCAGATCTATTCTGAGATCTTTGTTTTGTTAGTGCAGTAAGCGTACCACCGCCCATGCCCTATGTAGTTGGCATCAATGGCACCACGGGGCTGGCCACACGCCCAACCCTGCCACCTTCTCGTCTCAACCTCATTTAAATACACCTGTCCATACTGCTCAAAACACACTAATGCACACAAACCCTATACACACCAATACTAAAGAACACAATCTACACACATCCCCACTCTCTCTAGGTGTGAGCCTGTCCATACCTAACAGGGTATTGGACTCGACGTGGATGTTGGAGGAATTAGACTGTGTCCAGTGGGGTTTAAGGCATGAATGACAGGTCAGACTCATAGCAGTACAGTACTTCAACCTGTCCCAGATGCGTTGTGACACACAGAAACAAGTTGTGATCTGTGTCAGATGCCCAGTGAACTGAACCCATGCCTGATTGCCTGTAACTCTGATCATGTCTAACTCAGGTGCTGAGCACAGAGGAGCTGACCAAGGCCCAGCACTCAGTGGCGTTCGGCTGCATCAAGTACGCCGACCTGTCCCACAACCGCATCAACGACTACGTGTTCTCCTTCGACAAGATGCTGGATGACCGGGGCAACACGGCCGCCTACCTGCTCTACGCCTTTACCCGCATCAGGTGATCCTTCGCTGGGCTGTAGGGAGCAACAACCTGCCCCTCCCCTGGTTCTCTCTCCCCTCCCCTGAACGTACTATGGGCTCAGTGGCCATGCGCCCAGTCGGTCTCCATTGATCTGCACACAGAGAACGAGGGGAAGAGACGTTTCGCCCAGGATGGTTGATGGTAACACACTGAGTCAATAGAGCACTCACAGGTGGCGTCAGACCCACACTTGGGGGGGGGGGGGTTATACACGTACACACTAGGGGAGTACTCGTTCACCAAACTCATGGTTCGGTACGTATTGTGGTTTTGGAGTCACGGTTCGGTTTCGGTACAGTGGGAAAAATAAATGCCAACAGTTACTGTAGTTAATTACATTTTTAAATATAAAGACCCGTTCTGAAAGGACACGAGCACAACAAGACCCGTTTCGTATTGACCTGGTTGGATCCAGACCCGGTCTGATCTGATCCCAGTGAGGGAAGCAGTAGAAAAGTCAATTTGTAAGTTACTTTATTAAAACAGAGCTGATAAAGCGTGAGGGAGGGAGCGGTGCCGCTCTAGCAGGCAGAGGGGTCTTGCGGTGTGTGAACTGTGAGCGAGTGACACGGGCAAGGAGGGAGGGAGAGACGGCAACCAACCAAGCCGATTCGCACTAGTAGACTAATTTCTAGCTTGTCATAGCTAGATTATTTATCATCCATTATGATTACGACTGCAGCAAACCTAGAGAAGCTGGTTAGCTAAACTAGCTAGGCTAATTGAGGGTACATGCGGTTTCTCCCTGTTTTACAGTTACAAATAACACCTCCATTCAGATTATTAACTGACAACCTACCTGTTAGCTCTTGGTCTTTGTAGCATGTCCTCATTTAACCTTTAATTACATCATTTTAATTCCGTCTTCAATTGATTATATAGCCTCCTAGCTTGATCAAATGGCTACCCAGACTATTTGCATTGTGTGCCCCCCCCAAACCCTCTTTTACACTGCTGCTAATCTCTGTTTATCATATATGCATAGTCACTTTAACTATACATTCATGTACATACTACCTCAATTGGCCCGACCAACCAGTTCCCCCGCACATTGGCTAACCGGGCTATTTGCATTGTGTCCCGCCACCCACCACCCGCCAACCCCTCTTTTACGCTACTGCTACTCTCTGTTTATCATATATGCATAGTCACTTTAACCATATCTACATGTACATACTACCTCAATCAGCCTGACTAACCAGTGTCTGTATATAGCCCTGCTACTGTTATAGCCTCGCTACTGTTGTTTTTATTTTTTTACTTACCTTTTGTTCACCTAATACCTTTTTTGCACTATTGGTTAGAGCCTGTAAGTAAGCATTTCACTGTCAGGTCTACACCTGTTGTTGTCGGCGCACGTGACAAATAAACTTTGATTTGATTTGCCACACATGGCGATTCTATGACTGTGGTGTTGCTCTGATGATTTGCGATTGACCGACAACAACAAGCTACAGACATGCACCACTCTAATGAAAAGTATGAGCAGCAGCATCATCCTTTTTTCTCTCTCAGAATCAGCTGCGAAGGGCTGCTTGAATTCAGAGCGGAGACTAAGTTGTTATCTTTGCGTTTCCATCTTGCTGCGGTGGTAGGAATACTGGCGTAAATATGCCAACATGATTGAGATGTTGGCAGCTGCATATGCTATTCTCGTTGAGCAGTGGCGAAACACTGTTAACGTTTTGTCCACAACTCTGTCAATCGCCATTGTAATCTACTGGGAAGCCAAAATGTTCTCGAACTGGATATTTAAACGAGGATGGAGGATCCTCCAATTCTGGTTTATCCACCCCACCACTCCCCATTTTACAGAACTACACAGAACAAAAATATAAACGCAGCATGTAAAGTGTTGGTCCCATGTTTCATGAGCTGAAATAAAAGATTCCCGACATTTTCCATCTGCACAAAAAGCTTATTTCTCTAACATGGTGTGCATTTCTCCTTTGACAAGATAATCTATCCACCTGACAGGTGTGACATATCAATAAGCTAATTAAACAGCATGATCATTACACAGGTGCAGCTTATGCTGGTGACCATAAAAGGCCACTGTAAAATGTGCAGTTTTGTCTCACAACACAGTGCCACAGATGTTTGAAGTTTTGAGGGAGCGTGCAATTGGCATGCTGACTGCAGGAATGTCCACCAGAGCAGTTGCCAGAGAATTGAATGTTAATTTCTCTACCATAAGTCACCTTCAACATCGTTTTAGAGAATTTGTCAGGAGGTCCAACTACCCTCACAACCACAGACCACGTGTATGGCGTCATATGGGCGAGCGGTTTGCGCATGTCAACATTGAACAGCGTGCTCCATGGTGACGGTGGGGTTATGGTATGGGCAGACATAAGCTACGGACCACAAACTCAATTGCATTTTATCCATGGCAATTTTAATTCACAAAAATAGCGTGACGAGATACTGAGGCCCATTGTTTTTTTTTAAGTTATCTGTGACCAACAGATAACTGTATTCCCAGTCATCTGAAAATCATAGATTAGGGCCTAAATATACTTATTTCAATTAACTGATTTCCTCATATTAACTGTAACTCAGTAAAATCTATGAAATTGTTGCATTTATATTTTTGTTCAGTATAGTTCCCCGCTGCGCCTCACAAAAGGATAGTTTGAAATGTGCCAGTTAAGATATCCATTTTTATTACAACGTGCGCATAGGCTGTAGTTGTTTTTATCAGAATAGCATACAATGTTTTCTCAGATCGGTAAGTAAGCATTTCACTGTTAGTTCACACAAAGCATGTGAGAAATACAATTTGATTTACTCAAGGCATTGGCATACAACACAGCGTAGGCTTAAGCCTATAGGCCTAGTGTATATTTTTTATGTATTCATTCAGGTTCACAGTGAGGACCGAACCGAGGTCCCCATACCGAAAGGTTCGGTACGTGTACTGTTGTTACACCCCTAGTACGCACACACCTTGCTAATTTTGTAGATTACCAGTTGATTTTTTTAAATTCATGATTTATTATTTTGCTTGATTGAGCATTGTGTTTGAAACCTCGGGATGTTTGAAATCCCAGGATACTGCTCATCTTGTATATCTGTGGTTGTAGATTGCTAGTTAGATAACACAAAGACATTGTTCTGGGATCATTTGATTACACAGATATAGTCTCTTTTGATAGCCATTGATGCTCCAACCAACTGAGCTGTCTGGACCAGCAGCATCACCTGTGATTATCTTGTCCATTGTGGTCCCACCTAACAAGTGTTGTTATTATGTATTTATATGAAAACTGCATAGGCAGGCTATCACAATATACAGTATGCACACCTTATAAAATGAAGACATTAATATCTTACTCAACTTAATATCCCTTCCCCTCCTGTATCTATATCTGAAGGTCCATAGCCCGGCTGGCTAACATCGACGAGGTGGCGCTCCGTAAAGCAGCAGAGACCACGGATGTGCTCCTGCAGCACGACAAGGAGTGGAAGCTGGGCAAGTGTCTCATGCGCTTCCCTGAGATCCTGCAGAAGATCCTGGATGACCTCCTTCTCCACACGCTGTGTGACTACCTGTACGAGCTGGCCACCACCTTCACAGAATTCTACGACAGCTGCTACTGCATCGAGAAGGACCGCCAGACCGGTAGGGAAGAGACCCTGGGGTGGTAGAGAATGAAAGTTGTCCATCTTTCTATCAGTCTATTAGTCTGTCTCCATTCATCTATTCATCTATTCATCCATCCAATGATCCATACTAAATGCTAGTTATATATCTTTGCTGGTTCTAAATCTGAGATATTTCTTGGCTTTGCCAGTTGGTAATTGCTTTCATACACTGCCCCAGACTTCTGGTCGTCTCATATAATCCTAAATAGCCCACAAGAGGGACAATCCCAAACACCAGACAGAGGGGTGGTGTCAGAGAGCAAGCATCGTTGTTAACCGATCCACTAGCATCTGTTAGCATTTACCCTACTGTGGGCCACATCGCTAATGCTAAGTCCTATTACCCAGGGTTTAGCAGATCAGAGTGCATTAGTTTAACATGCTGCTCTCAAGTTAGCGCCCAGGCTAGCCCTCCTCTCCACCAAACTGTGTGAATTCTAGGCCACATTAGCCAAAGCATCACATTAAATGCTTAAAGTGTATTACGGAACTATACAATTCCGAATTGATCCATGATTTCCCATAACTCTTCTAAATGATCCCAGACAGCCGCTGTAATTACTATTTACAGTAGTATTTTTACCCTTTACCTCGTACCCATATCCCGGTTGAAAATGGCAGATTTGAGCACTGATAAGCTCCTAAATTGGAGTGCAGTGGCTGTACAGTAACATTATATAAATGATGTCATAGCTCAGGGTCTCCACTTCACAGCTCTGTATGGGTTTTGACTGACAGCCGTTCTGAACTTGAAAACCGCATGCAGCAAGAAGTTGCCCCCATCCCTCCCGCTAATTGGGCAACTTTAGCATTGTTTGTCTGAGTGAGGGAAATGCTGTACATTAAGAGGACTCTGTGTATTTTGAAAGATGAGTCATACAAGCAAGCCAATCATCCGTAAGTCCAAATGTGCACTTCACAATTCCATATCATGTAATATCCAGTGTTCATGATCACTATGTTTGATGTACAGTTAGAAGATGACATGGTGTCATACCTTGGGTTGTTCTGAACAAAATGAGCCTATGTTTATCTATTGTGAAGAAAATTCACAGCGGAAACATGCACCTGAATGCACTCATGACTAGGGTTGCAAAGGAAGGGTATATTACTGGAAACCTTCAAAGTTGACCAGTGATCTTCCAGAAATTATGTATCTTTCATGGATTTAGTGGCCTTTTGGGGCACTTCAGATTATCACAGGTGTCTGTAATTATCCCTGGCCCTCTGTGTGGCCTTATCACATGTAAAATATATTAAATGATTTTAAAATAGAATGACAGCTTTAAACCTGATCCTAAATATAAACATTCAACTTAGTCAATATCATTGGTGTTTAATACCAGGGTTTCAGCATGACATATCATATATATTTTTACACTTATTTTACTATGTCTCTATATACATACACACACACACACACACACACACACACACACACACACACACACAAAGTACAGTACCAGTCAAAAGTTTGTACACACCTACTCATTCCAGTTTTTCTTTTTTTGTACTAGAATAATAGTGAAGACCACTATGAAATATGAACAAACTATGAAATAACACATGGGGTCATGTAGTAACAAAAAAAAAGTTATACAAACCAAAATATATTTTATATTTGAAATTCTTCAAGGTAGCCACCCTTTGCCTTGATGACAGCTTTGCACACGCTTGGCATTCTCTCAACCAGCTTCATGAGGTAGTCACCTGGAAGGCATTTCAATTAACAGGTATGCCTTGTTAAATGTTAATTTGTGGAATTTCTTTCCTTAATGCGTTTCAGCCAATGAGTTGTGTTGTGATTTCCCTTACTTCCAGTGAAGGGAAATCATCACGCTACAGCATAAAATGACATTCTGGATGATGCTGTGCTTCCAACTTTGTGGCAACAGTTTGGGGAAAGCCCTTTCCTTTTTCAAATGACAATGCCCCCATGCCCAAAAACTAGGTCCGTACAGAAAAGGATTGTCGTGATCGGTATGGAAGAACTTGACAGGCCTACACAGAGCCCTGACCTTAATCCCATCGAACACCTTTGGGATGAATTGGAACGCCAGCTGCAAGCCAGGCCTAATTGGCCAACATAATTGTCCGACCTCACTAATGCTCTTGTGGCAGAATGGAAGTTCCAGCAGCAATGTTCCAACATCTAGTGGAAAGCCTTCCCAGAAGAGTGGAGGCTATTATAGCAGCAAAGGTGGGACCAACTCCATATTAATGCCCATCATTTTGGAATGATATGTTAGATGAGCAGGTGTCCACATTCTTTTGGTTATGTACAGTCGTGGCCAAATGTTTTGAAAATGACACAAATATTATTTTTCAGAAAGTCTGCTGCCTCAGTGTCTTTAGATATTTTTGTCAGATGTTACTATGGAATAGTGAAGTAAAATTACAAGCATTTCATAAGTGTCAAAGGCTTTTGACAAATGCATGAAGTTGATGCAAAGAGTCAACTTTGCAGTGTTGACCCTTCTTTTTCAAGACCTCTGCAATCTACCCTGGTATGCTGTCAATTAACTTCTGGGCCACATCCTGACTGATGGCAGCCCATTCTTGCATAATCAATGCTTGGAGTTTTTCAGAATTTGTGGGTTTTTGTTGGTCCACCCGCCTCATGAGGATTGACCACAAGTTCTCAATGGGATTAAGGTCTGGGGAGTTTCCTGGCCATGGACCCAAAATATCGATGTTTTGT
Source organism: Salmo salar (assembly GCF_965601325.2). Classification (NCBI taxonomy): domain Eukaryota; kingdom Metazoa; phylum Chordata; class Actinopteri; order Salmoniformes; family Salmonidae; genus Salmo; species Salmo salar. The sequence goes on along the minus strand of NC_138294.1, from coordinate 64,404,164 downwards.
TCCCCGAGCCACTAAGTTATCACTTTTGCCTTAGGGCAAGGTGCTCCGTCATGCTGGAAAAGGCATTGTTCGTCACCAAACTATTCCTGGATAGTTGGGAGAAGTTGCTCTCGGAGGATGTGTAGGTACCATTCTTTATTCATGGCTGTGTTTTTAGGCAAAATTGTGAGTGAGCCCACTCCCTTGGCTGAGAAGCAACCCCACACATGAATGGTCTCAGGATGCTTTACTGTTGGCATGACACAGGACTGATGGTAGCGCTCATTTTGTCTTCTCCGGACAAGCTTTTTTCCAGATGCCCCAAACAATCGGAAAGGGGATTCATCAGAGAAAATGACTTTACCCCAGTCTTCAGCAGTCCAATCCCTGTACCTTTTGCAGAATATCAGTCTGTCCCTGATGTTTTTCCTGGGGAGAAGTGGCTTCTTTTCTGCCCTTCTTGACACCAGGCCATCCTCCAAAAGTCTTCACCTCACTGTGCGTGCAGAGGCACGAGTAAGTTCTGTACTGGTGGTGCCCCGATCCCGCAGCTGAATCAACTTTAGGAGAGGGTCCTGGCGCTTGCTGGACTTTCTTGGGCGCCCTGAAGCCTTCTTCACAACAATTGAACCGCTCTCCTTGAAGTTCTTGATGATCCGATAAATGGTTGATTTAGGTGCAATTGGACACAGCTATAATAAATGAATACTATATAAGAATACACTTTAAGTTATTGAAGTATAAATTACCAAAGTTACGATAGATTGCCGTAGGTTTTCTTTTAATTACCAAAATTAGTGAATATTCCGGTAACTTTGGTAAATTACTGGTAGCTTTGCAACCCAACTCATGACTCCATTCTATTCGCACCAAAATTACGATCTATTTCATTGAATTGCTTTGTGAAAGCCTAACACTGTAATTTCGTATTTTACTTAGCTAGTCATGTAGGCAATAGAACAAGCTTTCAAATTATGCCAACCTGACCAGATTGCGGTTAAAAATTGGCAGTTTTTGGATTGCGTAAACAACAATCGTAATTGTGATTGCAGGGTTAACAAATAGTGTGCTTGCTCTAGTTCCTCAGCGGCACAGCTAAAAAAAAAAAAGGCACCTTATAGTTGAAGACTCTTCTTTGATTCATAAAAGCGCATTGAAATGACTTTTGAACTGTGTACACTTTATAGTGGTGTTTGGCCACTTGGAGACACCAGTTAGTCATTTCACTCAAACCCTTGTCATTTTTTTGTCTTACTGTTTGTTGCACCTACTCCACATTTTACAGGAATATTCTTATGTTACTGAATATATCCAGAGTATTTTCAGATTTTTGGGGCAGCAAAAAGTACAGTAAATGTAAAATGCACAAAATCAAAAGTGATGTTTGGATTCAGTCTTGTCAGGTGAACTGTTGTGTCCTCAATTTTGGTTGAATAGTTTTCCCATAATATCCGAACCGACATCAAATTGTATTTGTCACATTTGCCGAATACAACAGGTGTCGACCTTACCGTGAAATGCTTTCTTACAAGCTCTTAACCAACAATGCAGTTTTAAGAAAATAATAAGCTGTTCCCTTTAACTTGCTACCATGTTTATGAATTTCATATTTCTTCTCTTAGAAACATTTCAATATAGCCCAATCCATATAGACCAATTCACATGAGTGTAAAGTTAACCTTTTTCATTTAACATTGTATTTTGTTATATGGCAGCTTGTTTTCCACCCTTCAGTTAGTAAGTTACAGTACAATGAAGGGCAATTGGGTTTTAGCCATACAAATGTTAGTCTACAGACCAATAGAAATCTTTCATGACTAGTCTATGGGTGGTTCTCAATAACACCCTATATCTTTGCCTTTGTCTACCTTTGCTAAACTGGGTTTAAAAGAACCAACTGACGGCACAGACACAATTCTGACAAAACTTGGGTGAATGACACGTCTTTCCATAGAAAATTAACAAAATTACAATGATTGGCCCAAGGCGGGAGCAATTAACTGAAATGTGTGAGTCACCCCAGAAAGGAAGATTCAAAGCGAGAGGGGTAACTCTGCCCAAAATCTGTCTTCTCCAGCAGGTGGCTTTAAAAAAAAAATGTTTTCACAAAACAAGGATTTTTGGTATGGAGTTCAATGAGAAGTGTCGAATTTGGTTAACAAAAAATGTAATGGCTTATTTGCTACCCTTGGCTTATTTGATCGAGTAGAAGTTTAGTAATGCTGAGGTGGTTATGAGTGTACTGAAAAGGAGGACGTGACATCCTGCCAACTGAGAAAAACAACTTTGCGCCTGTTGTTCACAAGAATATCTGCTCTCTCATTGGCTAGAATGGCCCCACCTTATCTTGCCTCCTCCCGACTGCCTTCTCGTCTCAGTACCAGTCTCTTTTTAGCTAATATTCCACTCCTTGTCATTGCAAAAGTCTTTGGCACATGACATGGAGTACAGGGAGTGGATTTGCTAAAGAGACTGGTACCTAGGCACTTAAATAGTTAGTCTTGCCCATTCACCCTCTGAATGGCACACATACACAATCCGTGTATCAATTGTCTCAAGGCTTAAAAATCCTTTAACCTGTATCCTCCCCTTCATCTACACTGATTTGAAGTGGATTTAACAAGTGACATCAATAAGGGATCATAATTTTCACCTGGATTCACCTGGTCAGTTTGTCATGGATGAAGTGTTCATAATGTTTTGTACACTCAGTATATATTACTTTAACTGACATTTGTTATTCGCACCCGATATCTCAATTGGCCCAAGGGGGGGGGGGGGGGGGGGGGGCGCTGCATCATTCGTGGGGGACGACATGTTTCCTGTTGCCTTGTTTGTTAGTGTAAATGTAAATGAATTTGGAAATGGTATTGTTTGTCAATTACAATGGCGTCCATGTCCTTAATGTCCCGTCTGTGTAATTTGCCCTCTCACCCTCATTACTATCTTAATTAGGGGTTTAGCAGCGAAGCTGGTGAAACCATATTGTATTTGTTGGCATTCATTATTATTATACCGGGTTCTTCCCCCAAGGAAAATAACATGCAAATTCCCATGATATGGTAAGGCCTAGGACGGCCCAACTTTGATTGATGGTAAAAGACCATGGCCTACACCCTCTCATGCATTGCCATGCCAGTGGTGGCGCTATAACAAGTGATTGAAAATGCCAACTTTGAAAGCTCACGCCCTTTACCTCGTTTGAGCTAGAGTCCTGAAAAGTAGTATGTAGATCTCTCTGCTCACAAGAAACACATTTACCTCAAGGACCCATAAAGTCCATCATGATGGATTTTCCACCATTTGGAATTTTGTGAAAAACGCTTAAAACGCTGCTACTCTAGCAACAAATGACCGATCTGCACAAAACTTGATATCTGGTATCTATGGACCAAGGTTTCTCAAAGTACTATTTTCCAGGCTAGTATGTCAAACAACATGTCCTCTACTGACCAATAAACATTCAAATGGGCGTGGTCTCGCACATAAATGCCTATAAATCAGTCATGGATATTTGTAGTGTAATAAAACTTGGTACATGTGGCAAACACTGTCAAGATTCAGCATAACTGGGGCATCGCGAGTGGCGCAGCGGTCTAAGGCACTGCATCGCAGTGAAACCCATGAGGCACAATTGGCCCAGCGTCATCCGGGTCAGTGGAGGGTTTGGCCTGCCGGAATGTCCTTGTCCCACAAATTGGTGCAGCTGGCTTCCGGGTTAAGCGAAGCAGTGTGTTAAGAAGCAGTGTGGCATGGCAGGGTTGTGTTTTGGAGGATGCATGGCTCTCGACCTTCACCTCTCCCGAGTCTGTACCTGAGTTGCAGCGATGGGACAGCACTGTAAACACCAATTTGGATTTGTGGGACAAGGAAAACGACAAACAAGCACCTTTTATATTGACCACACGGTGGCACTATAATGGGCACATTTTGATATCTCTTGATCTGTTTGACACAGTGATGAAATTTGGAACACATGCTCAAGGATAGGAGTCTAGCTAACCTGTAAAGTATGGTTGAGTTTGGCCACATTGTGGTGCTGTTGGACAGGAAAAATATTCATGCAAACATTCATTATTTCAGTTGGCATCTTGGAAAATAGTGAGTTTTTAAAGATGTGCATCCATAGATGCTAAATTCCAAATATGTTGCCGATCAGTCCAGCGGTTCTGGAGAAGACGTTTAAAGAAGTCAAAATCATTGAAACTGGTCCAAAATGCATCAAAAGCATATTCTATTGCATGATCAGTTTGATTTTGAGTTCTGATTTGGTAAGTGTGGTAAACAGTAAAGAAGTAGGTCATCCCAGGGCAATGTGTCCAATTTGTCCTGGCACAATGGGCACACAGCTGAACCCCGTCAACACTGCTTGCAGCTTTAATTTCTATTGGATCTTCTCATCGTGTAGCAATATGCCCCATGGATCATTGAGTTGTGAATATTGCATAGCATCACATCTATTTAGTGACTGTTCTGTTATTAAGCAATGTTATGTGATTTTAGCGGAATTTGATTGGATGAAATTACCTAAGATCTATGTGTTTATCCGTCTCACTCACTCAACAGGTGAGGTGGTGAAAGTGAACATGTGGAGGATGCTCCTGTGCGACGCCACTGCAGCCATCATGGCTAAAGGCTTCGACATACTGGGCATCAACCCTGTCTCCCGGATGTGACCTCAGTGACATCACCATGCCCTCCTCCCAACTCCTCAGACTACAAGGGGGGAGGGGGGAAAACTCTTCAACCCATTAATGTCATCTGGGATTTTACTGTATACCAAAAAAATAATAAAAATACTGCTTGTAAAAAAAATGCTCTGGCAACATGCTCATCTTTCTCCATATAAATGTCAGAATCCCTACCTAGAGATTGAGGAATGGCTGGAGAGGCTGCCAAAACAGCAATACTGACCTGGGCTACAGCTCAATCATTGCACATGGGGTCCAAGATGGCTGTGTTACATTTTATCTTGGTTTATTGTAGGAAAACATTAAACACTATTTCAGATGAAATACAAGAGAAACATCCAGCACACTGTAGATTGCGAAGGGAAATGTCCAAAAAAGGGAGCTTAAGTAGCTAAACGTATCCATTTGTTCTTGAAGCGTGACACTTAAATAGAGCACATTATTTTGACTATTTGAGTATCATTTTTGGGACGTTTGCATTTGAAGTCAACAGTGAGAAGGTTTTCTATCGTCTTAGTCCAGCTATCCCATCTGCCATCCAAGTCTATATATTTGAAACCCAGACACCTGTGTTATTGGTCAATTGAGGACAGAGAGCCAAGTGAAGACTCTTGTCCTGAAAAATATTGCAAATCAATGGTGTTTGAATCATATTTTTCATACTTTTCAATCCACTTTCATGTCAATAATCAATGCTATATATTTGTTTTGTTAAAGACTCCATAATTTTCATACAGTGGGGATTTAAATGCCTAATTCACACAACATGTCTGACCCAAACCATACTGTGCTGGCTCTATTTTATTTTCACATTGTCCTTTTCAGCATGGTTCCAACAACAATGGTGTATCCACAACCAGGCCAGCCCAGTACAGCTTGGCTTGGCTCGGTTTTCCCTATAGTGTTTATCCGGCAACAGAGAGACTTGGGGACAACCGTTGTTCTCCCCGGTGACAGTGGTAGTAGATCCTCACCCTGGTTATTTCCATACATGCCAAGGTTAAATGAACACCAGTGATGTGAATGCCTTGTCCCATCCTGGTAATCAGCTGTGTGATTAATGGAATTGATTAGCCCAGCTAAATGGACCATTGCATATTATTTACTCATTTCACAGGTAGCCGTGGACCCACAGATATCGATTACACCAGACTGAAGTTCTAAATTACACATGATAACAAGGGGAAGGAGAAATAGCAAGAAGACTAATTGGTTTGTCTTTCGATGCCAAATAGCCCATGCTGTTATGGTTGGAGCTACATTGTTGGCTAAAATACCATATTTTCTGTGCAGGTTCAATTAACAAGGTGCATCTAAGACTTCGCACAGCTTGTGCCTTAACTGGCTTTACATAGTTGGTACTTTCAGATCCATTGGAGCATAGGGTGTCCACCATGGCTTTCTACTTCACTCATTACTGTGTGAGGACTTTTGCCCCATGCCAGGGTTTCATTGAGTTTGACACAGCATGTGGTTGCATACTTCTTAGACTTGTGGCCTTCAACTATACTCATTAGCCTCTCAAATGAAGTTGGACTAGCCTGAATAACCCCAAAACCAACATTGTTTTCTCTGTCAGCTAAGTGTTCTGTGTTAGCAGGCACACTAAATTAGAGAACAAACTCTTTATAGATGATAAATTATAGATCTCACACTCTGAGGCAGCCCTCAAGACTTTAATTGTAAGGCTGTGTATGCCCATGGGAAAGTTATGCACTGTTGTAGATGGACTTATGCTGTAAAGGATGAGGCGAGCAATATAATATTGTTCCAAACTCGAGTTGAGCTCATAAACTGCCAAGAGGAAGTCTCTGTGTATGATCCATCACCAGAACGTATTAAATATCCATACACTTTATTTGTATTCATCTTTTATCATTTCACTGCATGACTTTATAGCCGCTCCTCAAAGTGATTCCCAGTGCCTTTATTAAAAATGTATGTCTTCCACAAAATGGGTACTTTGGTGTGCAGGTCCCCGGTTGAAGGACAATATGCTAAAGGGGTTTTGACAGAGTCTTCAGGAGGAAAATGGTTTGCCACGTTGTTTTGGCACCAAGCTTCAATAGCACGTGCATTAACAATAGGAATATAGATCCCTCAGCAGTAGTCTATGGTTTCATCTTATTCTGCCCCTCTGGGTCAGCCAGCCAGGTGACTTCACTGCACAAAATGAACGTGTTTTTCCTCGAGTGTCTACTTCAATTTCCATGGACTGTAGTCACATCCCAGTCTTTCGTGCTATACTACTAGGTTACCAAGTGTTAGGTGGTGAGAGGAGAGGTTAGGCGTCAAGGATCTGTTGATTAATTTTTCTGGCCTGATTCCATCATGACCTCTTTTGACCTTTGAGTTACAGAGTCAAGTTGTCAAGACACTTCCTGATTGCGCAACCATATGGAATGGATTTACCCGAACCCAATCTGAAATCTTCGCCACAGTCACTGTTATATGCTATACGTTGCTGTTATTAGACTGTTATAGGAATTCCAACAGTCATCCTTTATATCCAGTCTGATGGCCTAACCATGTGAGGTATTTTTACTTCCCATTCTCATGCAGTTAGTTATTCAGCATATTCCTGATCTTAGGCGAATGCCTCAGTACTAAGTGTTTAAAGGGGATTGAATTATGTGATCTTGGAGATGACTCAATATGATATGCAAATGAAAATTATGCAAATATGACACGAGTGGGCAGTTTGACAGCATAAATAATTTCCTAAGTGTATTGTAACAGGGAGAGAGAATGTTTGTCTTTGGAAATTAACATCATAAGCCCAGACCTGTAAATCTTCTCTGATGGAAGCAGTGTGACACATCTTCCTCTGGCTGTTCGCTATTTCAGGGTCTTCAGAGGGAACAATCAGTGTGACTGGCTGGGATTCAAGCAGGCCATCATCACGACACACACAAAAGCGAGAAGGCAACATTTTAATCAGTTGTCATTATTGATGTATCATTTCAATTCAGCACACTTATTACAAAAAAGGTACGCTGCAATTTTTTTCACCTTGAAAACCAATATTTAAATAAATCTCTTACTATTGCTAAATACATATTTTGTTGAATAATTTTAAGAAAAAAGCCATTTAATAATAAATTGAATAAGATAAAGCTCACATTTATGAATATGTACATGTATAAACATACTGTGTCATACATTTGTAAGTTTACAACATTAGACACACTTTAAAACCAGAGTAACACTGAAGTGTCAAGTCAAATACACACATACTAGTAAAATTAAGTAATGATATTCTTTTGACAGTAAAATCATTTAGAGTACAGTTTTGAGGACAGCAACCTGCCTTGCTGAATATCTGTCACAATGGCACATGTACAAGAGAATCTCCTCAGTTCTCAACTGCAAGACAAGGCTTTCCTAAATCCTTGACTTTGCCCTGCTTGAAAGTGTGACCAACCGAGGCTTTTATCTACAAAAAGGTATATTTTCTACTGAACTGTCACACAAGGCCCTGTTCTAACTCTCTGCCGGAGGCCCCCCTGCCATGCATTAGGCCTGAAACAGTCACTTAAATGGGATGAGACGTTTCATTACGGTGACAGGCTCCCGAGTCACTCTTGATAACGCAAAGCTCCGCCGCCTCCGCCTGAACACTTCATCAGACGACCCCTGCTGTGAGTCCGCTTCTGGAATTCACATCAGGTCTCGGGTTTAAGACAACTTCTCAGCTCCCCCTCCTCTCTTGCCTTCTACTCCCTCTTTCATTTCCTCTGCTACAGCTGTATGCCTGGAGGCTTCTGTGTATCTGTTTGTGTTGTTCTGCTCTCTCCTCCTCTTTCGGCTCGACAAGGCCTGGGCTCTGTCTCGGGACTATAACTCAGATCTTGGTCTGTCTATGGTCAGGTCTGAAGGAGTCCCTGATAGCCAGCAGGTTGGAAGCCAGTAGGTGTCCACTCACTCTGTTGTGCCACTCCTGGGACCGGCCCCTGGAAACCACATAGGAACAGGAAGTTAGTACACAGGAAGCATCACCAGGGTTCAGATGAGCCACAGTCAGAGAAACAAGGGCTGCATTTCAGGCAGACTACACTGCAGTTGCCTGCCAGACCTAACCATATCAGTCAGTCGGCAGGTTTCCATTGACCCACGTTTATTCTACAAAAGCAATGTCGCAAATTATTGCAACGTGTAATGGAAATGGCAGATATAGGATACATTTGACATTTTTGTCATTTAGCAGACACTCGTATACATAGCGACTTACAGGAGCAATTAGGGTTAAGTGCCTTGCTTGAGCACATAGACAGATTTTTCATCTTTAATTGTTTCACCTTGCTTTTCTCTTTGGTTGGCAAGTTTCACTATCCAATTATTTCTAATCTACAGGAATGCAAGTTTCACCATGGCATGGACTGTGGCGATATGTTGCCACGTAAGAATGATTACAATTATGGCAAATATTAGTCAATTATTGCATTCTATCCATGCTGGCTTTCGCGGGCTACCAGAGACAGGAAACAGATAGGTGGGAGGGAATAGCCTGTCACCAATTTAAAATGGATAATGGATAATGGAAACACTTCAACCACTTTTTATTTATTGTGGGACGTCATTACGTGCAGCTGTTTTTATCGACACAAGATGGCTAAATGGAAATGCACCGTAGCATGCAATTAACTCATCTATTTTAAAGTCAACCTTTCTAAATATCAACAAAAACAATCGCTGTAAGAGTTAATGATAACTAGTGACGTGACAAGCAACCATTGATGCATGTAGCAATACTGCAATATAGTCTGCCTGGAACGCAACCAAACCTTGCTGCATGAGACACACTGACACACCCTTTCAATTTCCTCTATATCCTCTGATTGGATCAGTCTCATTGGCCTTCGCTACTAAGCTTAGCAGACTGAAGGCCAGTGAATTTATTATCGATAATAGGAAAACATTTCACTGCACCTATCGGGTGTATGTGACAATAAAACAAATAGTCTAATGCCACTGGCATTACAAATAAGGCCAATACATTTTGGCCTGCCAAGCTCTTTTCTATGAGTATTTAAAGAGAGTAGAACAAGGCAGAGATGTTCTCCATTGCTGCTCAGTTCTGATGTAATGAAGTGAGAAAAACCTGCAGAGATAATTGTGTGAATCTGTCTTGTTGGCAAACCGTCTCGTTCAAATCTCACTTTGCTGCCTTACTGAAACTCCTAGTGTGATGAAAGTGTGGCTAAGTGAGTAGTCGGGTGTAAATCCCGGGGGGGACGGGGGGGACACGACCCCCCCATCCTGGGAAAAATATGATTTGTCCCCCCCAATATATCACTGAAACATAACTATGTAATTTAAATAATATTAATAATACGCAATGAAAGCAATTGTGCTGATTATAGACACTTAATAGCTCGTTTTTAAGTTTCAAAAGATTGCGCCGCCCCCCCCCCCACCCTTTGCCTCACAATGGTTTGATCCACTGCCAGTTCCTTAGCTTGCGAGGTAACGTAGAGGTCATATCTACTGTCTGAAAGGCACTCAATGCACGTAACTGACGTGAGGTTAATCCAGTCAATCGCGCACACACACTAGCTGAATATGCAGAGCTAGCGTGCAAATATTAACTATTAAGCTAGCTAGTACCTATTCCATTTATGTGGCGTCGTCAAAGATGGAATCTTTGCTATCGTCAATTTATTCCAAGATCAGCATGCATGTAAGTTAGTGCTTCAAAGTCCCTGTGATAAGGTTAGCGATAAACTGAACAGAACTACACTCTCTACTACCATTGTTTTAAATATATTTAATGGTCTCGTTGCAAAAGCTAAATTGTCGCAAGGGAACTTTTATTTATATATTTTATTTCACCTTTATTTAACCCGGGTAGCAAAGATTATAGCAAACACCACTGAATTGGTGCTCGCTAGCTTTGCAAATTCAGCTATTGTTAGAAGCCAGCCAATATGAAACAAACGATTAAAATTACAAAAGGTTGCAGCATATGTTGTGTAAATGGTGAACTCATACAGCTGTCAACTCTTGTCACTGCAATCCATTTCACATTTGCTAGCTACCTTTTAGATCGAAGCCCATATAGAATGATAGAAGATAAGATGATAGAAGCCCATCTCCTACTGTAAATAACCTACATACTGTGTGTGTGTAGCCAACCAGGTAGAAAAATGGCAGAAAAAAGACGGACATCAGAGTATTTTTCAGTACACCAAAACGCAAAGTAAGAACCCTCGTAGCCTAATATCTCAAAGACTAGTTGATAAAATGTTCATAAGAAAGAAATGAAATTCTAATGGAAATGTTTCACAATGATGTCATTAGGCAGAGCAGGCAACAGATGGCACACAGACAGCAGAGTTGGGGACAGATATGCAGGGACAGACTGGCAGAGACAGGGAGTCTCAGGTAAGTTTGTTGAGTCTTTGTTTGGCAACATTATGAAAGGTTCTCAATTTTTTTTACTTGTAAAATAGGAACATAATTGGAAAATGCCATGGATACCCCCGCTCTCAACTTAAACTGGTGACTGAACTAAGATTTGTTAAAGGCAATGGTATTGCTGTTGTGATTAGTTGTGTAGTTTTGGGTACCGGTAGTTAGGAGTACGGCAAACACCTTATTTCTTTGGTTCCTCAATATACATTTACCATATTAAACGTAGGCTATGTGTTACAGCACTACTTTTGGTGTCCCCCTCAGGAATTGCTCTTGAGAAAATGTAATGTAATTGTCCCCTCCAAAGTTGATATCAGATTTTCGCCCCTGTGAGTAGTCAACTACTTCCACTGATGCTGGTCTATTGGAGCAGTACAATATATTTCAGTATAAGACACACACTCCCTCTACTTTCCCCTCCTTCTCTTTCACAGTCTCTCTTTTGACTTCCCTCTGTCATTCTCTATCTTTTCATTTAATCTCTCTCTCTCCATCTCTGTCTCTGTGTGCTTCTAGACACCTGTTTTCCATTGCCTGGCTTGTTTCTTTAAATCAGCTGAAACAAATGGAAACAGCGGGGGTCTACAGAATAACCCAGCAGAACCACGCAGGGAATAAATTGATCATGTAAGAAGCAGAAAATCTAGAGAGAACTCTGAAGAGAGCTAAATCAAGTGTACACGAGGGGTCCCTTCTTCATGTTCATTTCTTTATTTTCTCTCTATTTGAGTGTCTCTTTTGAGAAGCTTTGATTGCACTTGAGATACTGCAAAGAATACCTCATTACGGAAGGTAAAGAATAAGCTAGTCTCTGGATATCTTTTTTAAAGGCCCTGTATTTTCTGAAATCTTTCATATTCTCTCACACCCTTCCTCTCACTTCCTCCTCCCCTCTTACCCTCCCTAAGTCTTTCCTACCTTGTATCTGTACGACAGAAGTGTGTAAGTCGGGACCTTTTGGCCCCCAGGGGTTCTACCAGGTAGAGACAAGAGAGGACCTGGGCTCTCACCCCCTCCATGGGAGCCTCACGGTGCTCTGTAGACACAGCCGACACATAAGCAGGACCAGCCGACAGGTCTGACTGCCAGGTCCTGCATGGGGAAATGATAGGAGATTATTCTGGTTAATTATAAAAACAGACTTCAGACTCAAGCTGAGTGAGAAATAGACACTCACTGTGATGCCAGAATGTAGCACTAGTACAACAACAACAGGCACCATGTCAAAGCAACTTTAGCCAGAGTGTTCAAGTCCAAGCTAAACTCTTTGTCCCTGACTCCTCTGTCCCTTATACTCTTAAGCAGCAGAGTCAGCAGCCTGCCTAAAGAACCATGCAGCGTCGCCCTGGTAACACCTCATTACCTCAGCAGCAGGTGCTCCTGTGGCGGCCGGGATCCCAGGCCTTGCAGGAGGTAGCGGTAGACCTCAGTGTCCTTGGTCAGGGTCTGGACTACTGCAGACTGTTTGAGGGTCTTCTCCCAGTGCCCATGCTCCCTCAGGACCCGCTGGAGGGCCTCTTTCTGGGGGGCATCTACCTCAACAGAGCCCTTCCACAACCGCAGGGGCCAGCCATCATCGACCTGGTATGGGGAGGGGGGGAGGGGGGGTGAGACCCAGTGTGAGAACCAGTGTGAGAACCAGTGTGAGAACGTGTTTTTGACCCTTGATAATCCCTCTTACTCGACACACACATCTCAGCTCAAGCTCTGGGTGCTTAATGTGTCTGACTCACTGGAGAATGTTTTTATGTTGACTCATACATAATTAACCTTTCATTAGTCTGGGCTGTTCTTTATAGGTGTTGTTTTGGTAGTGGCTTGCTGTCAGAATAACTTTTATTGGTCACTGTATTCATTCATTTTATTTTATTCATTAATTCATTCATTAATTCCATCAGATTCCACCACACACCTTCTTAAAAACCAGGTCCACATCGTCTGGTCCAGAGCAGGTCTCCCAGCCTCTACTCTTCTCCCTGGCCTCTCTCAACAGGTGCTGGGTGGTCTGGACCAGTCTGGCCCTCTCATCCTGCTCCTCCTCCCCACCCTGAGAGAGTGAACTCCGACCCCCATCCACCCAGACAGCCTCCTCACTGGGGTTGCTCACACTCTGGCCCGGCCAGAACTCTGGAAGCTGGAAGGATCAGAGAAAGAGAGAGGAAGAGTTAGCTTGACTTTTTCACAAATAGGGCCACATATGACTTCATCTCGAGAACCAGAAACAAATATTGCGTGTTAACGTCTGTCACAAGAAACTACATATGTCTTCTTGACCATTGGATATACTATTGCATTAAGCGAAGCTATGGTGATTAATAGCCTGTTGGCATTCATGTTCTCATTTTCTCATATTCTTATTCTGTATAATCAAGTCAATACAATGAACTGACTGAACTGAATAACATAGATGAAGTGCCTCCTCATTTAATTGCCCCTGCAGATGGGTTATGGTTATGAACAATAGGAAAAGTGCCTGTCTGCTTTTTGTAACATACTTTACGAACTACTGCACAGAGAGGGTACACTCATGAGAGAATGGTGTTTGCTCTGCTGGGTCTTGGCAGTAACACCTACATGCTGTGCACACGTGATGTGGATTAGTGTGGCTAGAACAGGCTGTACCCTAACTTTACTGTAGTGTGTACCTTGAAGAGGCACAGGGACTCCGTCACCATGTGGGCCAGGCCCTGAGTGGCAGCCAGGTTCTCACTAAGGTCCCTCTGGTCAGGTCTACCCAGGCTGTACTTCCTGTGGCTTGACCTAGGTCAGAGAAACAGGAAATGTCATTACATCACAGTTGAAAATGTATGTAGTACAGTTTCTATTGCTACGCTAGGCTCCCATAGACTCATATTATGCAGTTTATTTGTGACCCTTACAAGCAGAAGCTGAGAAAAAGGACTGTTATTCAATACAAAAAGCAACGTCAGCATCGGCTTCCAAACTAATTAAAATATGTAGCAAAGCAAAACAGCAAAAGATTTACTAACGCCACTGTATCCTAGAAGCACAATGTGCCACAACACAACAGTCCATTGGAGTGGAGTTGATTTGTTCTGGTCATTGTTTCCAGTGTGACGTGTATCAAGGCAGAACTCTGTTTCCAGTGATGGGAGATACAGAGTGTGTGTTGTGTTCTGATTTCCATCAGTGCTCTGCCCTTACAGCCTGTGAGGTAATGGCTGAGCCCGCTGGCTCCCCTGGCCTGCTGGCCTGGCACAAGGAAGGGAAGGGGGGTGGTCTATTGTCTCTGACCGGCTACATCGGACACAATCAGGCCTGTGCGATATGACATCACTGGGTCCAAAATGCGACTTTTCCACGTGAAGTTGGAACTTCTAGACATGCTGTCAGAATACCGGGTATCAGCAGAATGTGTGCAGCTGAGCTGTGTGTGTTTGTGTCTCACTTTGCCAACAACTACAGATAACTAGTCTTGTGAAGCTGAGCGCCAGACTCAAAAGCTAAGGTCATAGACAGATGTGTTTTGAAAAATGATTAATGTGCAAATGTCTCTCCCTGTTTCTCACCTGGACCGTCTCTTTCTCTCCCTCCCCTCTCTTTCCCTCCACCCCTCTCTCTGCTTTTTCTCTTTCTCTTGCAGTAACCAGCTGAACAGTATTAAATATATAATATCTCTTCTATCTAAGAGAAATTATGTCCAGATGGGCAATTCATGCAGGGTTACATAAGTCTCTCTCTCTCTGCCTTTAAACTAAACCCATCCGACAGCTATTCATTACCACACAGGGAAATAGGGTTTTGGCTACATTACTACAGTTGATGTAATCTCTGGCAACTCAAAGAACCTAACTCCACACTTTTTAACATGAATCTGATGCTGCGTAAGAAGAAGAAGAATAAACAAACACAACATTTCAAACAGACAAATGAAAACCTGCAGTTGTAGCGATGAATGTAAAGCAATGTGCACCGGAGTAATCTTATGCCATAACGTAAGAAGGAGTTCTAACTAGGAATGTGGGACCCAGACCTTCGCTCGTAAAGAAGTTGCTCTTACGCACAGATCCAGGATCATCTTACACTCCCCCAATCCTAACCTCAACCATTACGGTTGAAAACCCCAGAAGTGATCTTATATCAGCATCTAGGGGTTAACTTTGTCCTACTCCTCCCCCGGAGGCAGTGGACTGTACTTGGCTACATTGACCAGCACCCTCCCCCAATCCTAACCTCAACCGCTATGGTTAAAATTCCCCAAACTGCATAGATCAGCATCTAGAGTACGACCCTAGATTCTAGGAGCAACTTGACGTCGTCCTCCTCCGGAGATAGAGCACCGTACCTTGCTGTGTTGTCCTCTCTCTTCAGGGTGTTGAGATGGAAGAGGGAGGGGGCCAGGCACACAGCAATGTTGGTGGGGGTCATCTGGTTTTCATCCACGCAGCCCACCACATCTCGGAGGAAGAAGAGGAATGTCTGCAGGGCCTCACGGTTCTCATCAGGCAGGAGGAAGATGGCTGCTTGGGCCGCACAGAACTGCTGGTCTTTGGGGAAGTCTGTGGATGTGGGAGCGAGACATGTAAGTATGTGGATAGAATTGCTTTGTGATTCTCTCATTGTGCTTACACTATAAAAATGTCCAAAACTGGTTTCAATCTGCCTAACCTTTCTTGCATGTTTAGCCAATCCAGTCTTTACTGTACTGGCCCAAGCAGTGTTGTAAGTTCTATCCCCTTACATTGGTAGATATGCAGGAAGGACTTGCAGAGCTTGCTGGAGAACACAGGTTCTGGTAGGTCTCTGAAGTACTGCTTCACCATATCAGCCACGTCAAACGCTGATTGGCCCTCGTAGGACACGGCCTCTGGGTCTTCCTCCACCATGTCGCGCAGGCACTGGATACGAGACTTCACCCCCGACTTTCGAAACAGACCCACCTGAGAGGACGAGAGGGTTAGGAGTGTGTGCGTGTGGTGTGGAATGGGGGTTTTAAAGCCGGGATGGCAGGTCAGACTCATGTAGGAGGCTATCCTAAGGCCTGTCGAACTAGAATAACTTCCATTCATCTTTGTAAGTAGGAGATCCCTCTAAAGCACCTCATAACCCACCCTCAACATGGAAGATAAATGAAAGCGGACCTCACATTCCTCATGCTCATCTGTCTCTGTTCTCAGTATAGGACCCTCCACTATGTTTAACCATGACTCCAATTTACAGTAGGTCAAGGTGTCACCGGGGTGTAATTCAACCCAGGTGCTGTGTACTCCATAGTATCAATGCATGACACCGATGTTAATAGGTTGGAGAGGAATAGCTGATGGCCCAGACCTGGGTGTCCTTCACAATCTTAAAGGGACAGTTCACCCCATGAATCTAAGTACCTTGTCAACTGTGGTCCATATTCCATGACATTATGTTATGTAGAGAGACCACTATAGATGGCATGGAATCGGGACTGTAAGCTTGACTTTAGACCATTTTCGAGGAATGAAAACGTCTAACCAACTTTGATGTTGGGTGAACTGTCCCTATAAAGCTAGAATCCCTAGCTGCTACATATATTTTTGGACTTACAAATTAATGAAATATTGATTCTTGAAGAATATAACTTATAAATGCCTCATGAGCTTAGTTCAACTGTCGTACTCCGTCAGAACCCAAAATATAAGCTTGTTTGACACCAATGTTTGTAAACAATATAAATGAAAACACACAAAACATGGTTAAAACTATCATTTTGATATAATGGATGAATTTGAGTGGTTACTTTTCCCTAGGCCCATCCCTCAGCTTTTTACCAAAACAGCTTTGTTAGTTTCAATTAAGGACTCTGGCTTTAATAATGCATGAGCAGCACTGTATACAGTTGAAGTCGGAAGTTTACAGTCATTAAAGTTTGGAGTCATTAAAACTTGTTTTTCAACCACTCCACAAATTTCTCATGAACAAACTATAGTTTTGGCAAGTCGTTTTGGACATCTACGTTGTGCATGACAAGTAATTTTTCCAACAATTGTTTACAGACAGGTTATTTCACTTATACTTCACTATATCACAATTCCAGTGGGCCAGAAGTTTACATACACTAAGTTGACTGTGTCTTTAAACAGCTTGGAAAATTCCAGAAAATGATGTCATGGCTTTAGAAGTTTCTGATAGGCTAATTGACATAATTTGAGTCAGTTGGAGGTGTACCTGTGGATGTATTTCAAGGCCTACCTTCAAACTCAGTGCCTCTTTGCTTGACATCATGGGAAAATCAAAAGAAATCAACCAAGACCTCAGAAGAAAAATCGACCCAAGTTAAGTAATTTAAAGGCAATGCTTCTGACCCACTGGGAATGTGATGAAAGAAATAAAAGCTGAAATAAATCATTCTCTCTACTATTATTCTCTCTACTATTATTCTGTAAACTTCCGACTTCAACTGTATATTGGTGGTACAGGAGGTTAGAGTCCAGTACCTGATCGAGACACTCTGTCCTCAGATAAATTATGGCCTTGAGGATGCTGGGGGGTAGTGGTTCCCCTGTCTGCTGCACACTGTGGAGGAGGGGTACACCAAACACCCTCCTGCCCTTCAGCTCTGGGGCTTTGGTCTTCCTCGGAGGCTTGGGGAATGTCCTGAGGGGGGAGACAAACAATTCAAGATGGACTTCTAGTGTTGCTTTTGAAGGTAAAGAGGTTTTTGTATAGAAGTTATATGAAGATAGTCATACTTCTGTAAAGTTGCCCTAAGTTGTTACATTGTATTTTATTCCTTCTGGATATGTTCTACTTCAAACAACACTGCATTGCATATTTGTACAATATGTAAGAACCCACTAGACAAAAATTGGTTGAATCAACGTTGTTTCCATGTAATCTCAGAAAGAAAATGATATGTAATGACGTTGAATCAATGTGGAAAACTGATTGTATTAGCAAAAAGTCATTAATGTAAGGGAATTGTGTATTTTTTTTCACCCAACTTTTAACCTAAATCCAATGTTTTGTAGATTTTGATTTGTTGAATTCACGTTAGTTGACAACTCAACCAAATGTAAATCAAAACTAGACGTTGAACTCACGTCTGTGCCCAGTGGGAGCCTACATAGGGATCTGACCAAGACTCACACATGCACTTAGCTGAGGGCTTTGTGTACGACTCTGACGGGATATTTCTTTTAAAGCCCAGTGAGTGCTGAATGGCTTGTTTTCATAAGCCAGCAAGTGAGTGCCATGGTAACGGCCAGTGTAGCCAAGAAGATAACATGAAGACAATTTAAATCATCCCCTAGATAGCTAGCTTCAGAGCCAATCAAATGTATGATAAATTGAGTCGACTGGAATTAGATTCACAAATGTTCATACAACATGCTTCTCTTTGATAGTGCTCTCTCCCATTACGGACTGCATTTCCATTCTAGTCTTCAGCTGTTCAATTAAAACATATCTTCTGCGTCCACCTCATTTCATTAGCTTAATGGTGTTCTGCTTGTGATTTCATGTAATTGAGTGAGTGAGGGAGAGAGAGTTTCCTGTTGGTCATGTGTTTGAGGAGCCCCAGCCTCTCCCTGCTAGGTAATAACCACATGTAGATATTGTTGATTAGAGACAAAGCCAAGGGGCAAGGTGTTTGGCCACAGAAAATAAGACAACAGTTATCTGGAATGAAACTTGTACAGAATACTGAAGCTCAGGATCAATGGGAACGCGATGAGAGGCAGGAGTAGGTTATCTGTTTTGTAGTTAGCTCAATGATTGTTAAAACAAATAGCCCAATTACTCTGCTCTCAAAAAGTCAATTACCCTGTCCTTTTGCCTTACAGGGGAAATCAGCAGACGCTACATCAATTGCTACATCAAAATGAATTATATGTACAAATTGATTCTTGAAGAATATAACTTATAAATTCCTTCTTGAGCTTATTTCAACTGTCGTACCACAAAACTCCAATGTTTGTCAACAAAGTAAATGTAAACAAACACTATATAGCCTCAAAGCATGGTTAAAACTATACTTTTTTATATAATGGATGGCCAGTCCTTGCATCCATAGCCCTGTCTAGGAATTTGAGAGTGGTTACATTTCTCCAGCCCCATCCCTAAGCTTTTTACCGAAACAAGGCTAGGGAGACGCTTTGTTATTGATTCTACTGCTGATTGCCAATTTAAGCAATCAGTTTTACTCCAGTTCGCTACACAAATGAATAATGTCAAACACTTTATTAATTGATCCGTGGGGGATCCAAGGTTAGGAGATCAGATTTCGAGGAAATAGCTACAAACAATGAAAGCAAAATCTCATTCTAACAGATTGGGATGTGTTGACTTCCCATCATAGAGATAGATAGAGGACTCATCATGGATATAACCCATTTCAGTATGGACGTTGCCATTGAAGGCTTCCGCCATTTTAAAGTAGTCAACTGGGTGGGAATTCCTATGAGTTGGGAGCAATCAGCCAATGAAAAATAAGAAAATGGGCTACTTTAAAATGGAGATAGCCTCAATGGCGCTGCCCATGCTGTCACAGACGCTATTATGGGACAGATACGAAGATGAGTCCTCTATCTATCTCTATCAAATCTAATTTTATTTGTCACATGCACCGAATACAACAGGTGTAGACCTTACAGTGGAATACAGCTGTTGTATTCGGGCGCATGTTACATCTATGGTTCCCATGCATCATTACGTGTTTCCTGTGTAACGCTATTTGAGGTCACTGCCGTTAACCACCGAGAGGAAAGGTGCCTAGCCACTATGTTTGAGTTAACATTCCACCATATCTTTCATTAGTGTACTCTATAGGCCATAGGTCTTCACCCTGCACTGGAAACACTTCACCGAATTCTAGCAGATGTTGAGCACATGCCTGCCTCTTTCAAATCAATAACAAACTAAAAACGCAGGTAAACTTTGGGATGTGTAAGCACTTCACTTTTCCCAAATGTAAACCGAAGTTTTGCCAGAAAGGATGGGATCCAAGCTCCCTTTAATTAAATAAGAGAGAGAGGCCTGGCCAATGCCAGAAAAGTTACCTAGACACACCCCTCTAAGAGCCAGATGGGAGTGTACACCACAGACCTTAACCAAAAAGGAATGAAGAGAAGCTGTCTATAATTTCCCCACAAATCTAAGCTGAAGGTTATACTTTGTCATTTCTTTCAGACGCTGAATTTTTTTAATATTCTTTTTCGGCGTGGGGGTTTATTGCTCTTGAAGCATTCTGTGTTTTGTCTTGTGAGAGGCACGGCAAGGTTGCAGCTTCACATAAATAATAAATGAACCTCTGAACAAGCTGCCTCTAATCTTCCTCCTCTTCCCCTCCTCCCTTCCTCCCCCTCTTCCCCACCACCTTTCCCCATCCTCCCCTCTCCCTCATTGCTCTCCTCATTTTTGTCATTCATCCCCTCCCTCCTTCTTTCTCCACAGCCTTCCCCATACCATTCCATCTCTCCCTCTCCCCTTCCCATTCCTTACCAGTTCCAGCCCTGCTTGCTAGATGGGGAGTACTTGTCCATGAGAGCAGTGAGTTTAAGCAGGGAGAGTTTCTGCAGAAAGTGAAGTTGAGAAACAGACTGGGCCTCGACTCCTGAGCTGCTGGGGGTAACTGATGGAAGACTCTGCTCGCTGGACCAGTGGTGCTGGCTCCGTCTGCATACATACACAACAGACAACAGAATGGCAGCCATATTAATGTGGGCTCAGAGAGGGGGTGATAGTAATAAAGACTTTTTAATGAGTACTCAGACCAGCTGACATTGCTCTCACCTGATACTACATGGTGGTGACTGTGCCTCAGGGTCATCTCCATCCGCAGACTCCTTCTCTAGGCTCTCCTCGTCCCCTTCACCCTCCCCCTCCATGACTCCTGGCCCCAAATCCTCTGCCTCCTCAACCTCCAGGTGGATGTGATTGGAGGAGGACGAGGGGCAGGGCGAGGGTGTGGAGCGGCGGTTAGACTCCGATTCACCCTCCTCCAACAGTTTGTCTATCCAGGTGTTGACGAGCTGCTGCAGGCCGATGATACGCTCCATCACGCTGTCCAGCGCGGAGAAGACATCATCGTTTTCGCTGATCTCCCCCGTCTCCGCCTCCCCGTGATGCTCCACCTCCTGGCCAATCACCTGACCTATCGGCACATTGTCATAGATACTGGCTCGGTGGTCCAATGAGGCTAGGGAGCTGCAGCAGGTGGAATCCTTGTCCTTGGCCGCTGCACACCCTCTGCTCCGTCTCCCGCGGTACCCGTGGAAACTCCCAGTCCTCCAGTTGATGGAGGTGTTGTCTATGGGCAACAGGAAGTTGTTGTGGGTAAGGGCTGTGGGGAATGTGCCTGGCTTGTGCCCCTGGGGGATCTGGAAGACCAGGCTCTCGTGGTTATTCCTGTCGTTCTTGTAGTCCTGATGCTCTCGAACCAGGTTTCTGTGGAGTCCCCCCTGGTACTGTTCTCGGACCCGGCGGTTGCTGCGTACTCTGGTGATTGGGCTGGGGGTGCTGACAGTACTGCTGCTCTCTGAAGGGCTGGGGCTACTGCTGCCCGAGTGGGGGGAAGAAGGTGAGGAGGAGGCCTGGCTGCCTGGACGGTCCCTATCCCTGTGCTGCAGGGTGGAGATGTCCAGACACTGAAGCCGTCTCAGCCTGTGCTCGACATCCAGACTATCCTGGAGCACGGGGCCAGAGATGACCAGCCTAGCCCTGCTGAGGCCACTGTGGGCGGGGGAGTGGATGTTGGACGTGCCTCTCAGACGCAGTTTTTCCATCTTCCTCAGCAGACTGGGGCCCTTCTTCCTGGGGGGCTTGTCAAGGAAGCGCTCCTCAGTGCTGCTAAAACTGGGCGTCTCACCCCCTGGGGAGGGGGGCCCGCTAAATGAAGTGTCTAGGGATGGGATCTTGTTGATGGAGGAGCAGCGAGAAGAGCTCCTTCTGGGCTCCTGGTCGTCAATAGCGGTCTTGGGGCTCTCACGGCCCTCGCTCTCTGTGCTGCTGGTGCTATGAAGGGAGTAGACCTCGTGGCGGTCGTTGGCGTCACACAGGAACATGCCCTGGCTGTCTGGTGAATGTAGGAAGCCCATTCCCTCCAGGCGACGCCAACGCCTTGTCCGCCTCTCATAGGCCCATTTTGTGCTGATGGCACAGGGCTCCTCGTCCTCTGACCCCTCCCCCTGAGAATCACAAGCAGACAATCAAGATGCTGTATAAGAAGACATGTAGCAACAATAAAACAAGGCCATCTATTTCTGGACATCGTGTAACTCTTCGGAGACATTTTCACGAAGACAACTACATTCTGAGATAACTAGACTGAGAAAATTATTTCGCAACCTTATTCATTCTAGATGAGTTTCTGCCCTAATTCTTTTCGCTTTCGCCTCACTTTCTCAAACAGAGACTAATGAAGTTAGGAGTTTTGAGGGTTGGTGGAGCTATCTATCCAGCCATCAATATCAGTGGAAATCAAAGCGATAAATGATAATGAGGAGCTTTTCCTCTGGTTCCTCCGGTGGCTCTGACAGAGTTGCCATGTTGGTGTTCCATGGCGTTCACTCTCACTCACCCATCTCTTTGATCTGCCCAGCTCCAGCCTCAGCTCCACACATTTGTTTAAAGTGCTTAATCTCCTGGAAGCAGAGAAGCATGGCGGTTAAACAAACACAGCAGCATGGGACCCACTCCCAACACAGACTCTCTCTCTCTCTCTCTTTATTTTTCTCTCTATGAGGAGATGCTGGTGAGGAGAGAGTGGATGGAAAGTCTAGCTTCTCACCTGCAGAGGGAATCTAGCGCGTCCTTATCCAGGAAACCGTGATCACTCTTTACCCAGTCTATAGCAATGGGGAACCTGCAATCTGAAAGGCAAACAAGGCAAATGAAAGTGTGATATGACACTGTTTGCTATGGATGAGCAAACATGTGGATGTGGTTTGTACTGTAATAGATTGTGCTTGATGGCTTGAGAGAATTCCTATTTAGTATTTACCTTTGTATAATTGCACATACTGGGGGAAGCCGGCCGCTCTCAGCCAATCGCAAGCCTCCTTTGCTTCGATCTCTGCAAACAAAAACAATATTCAAATTCAATTAAAGTTATTAGTCTCCCAAGTGGCGCTGCGGTCTAAGGCACTGATCAGTGCTAGAGGCGTCACTACAGATCCACGTTCGATCCCGGGCTGTGTTGCAGTGTCGCAGCCGGCCACGATGGCGCACAATTGGCCCAGTGTCGTCAGGGTTAGGGGAGGGTTTGGCCGGCTAGGATGTCCTTGTCCCATTGCGCTCTAGCGACTCCTTGTGGCGGCTGGGTGCATGCACGCTGACTTCGGTCGCCAGCTGTACACTGTTTCATCTGACAAATTGGTGCGACTGGCTTCCGGGTTAAGTGAGCAGTGTGTCAAGAAGCAGTGCTGTTTGGCACAGTCGTGTTTTGGAAGACGCATGGCGCTCGACCTTCGCCTCTCCCGATTCTGCACAGGAGTTGCAGCGATGGGACCAGACTGTAACTACCAATTGGATATCACGAAAATTGGGGAGGAAAAGGGGTAAAAAAAAAATATATATATAATAATTTCTGGTCGGTCCATTTTAATAAGAGGGCAAATATATTAAGCAAGCTATTTTGCACTTTAGTTACATTCGCAAAAATATTGCGGACAAAAATAGAAGCAACACTCGTTTTGCTCTCTCATCTCTGAGAGGGTATTCATTAAAGCTGGAATCCTTAATAGTGAAACTGCCATATCCGTTTGAGATATTACAACAACAAAGAAGTTACTGCAAGAAACAAATACTGTTTTCCTTCTGACATCATTGCACGCACAATTTTTTTCCCTTGATGCGCGGAGCTCCCCCAAAGCTCCCCAACTCTGCTTGTCAACAAAAAAAAACCAATAACAATGGCCGTGGAGCGGACAGTGGTGCAGTTTTGCCCTATTGCGGATTCCATATTTAAGTGGCTTTGTGGGAGAGGCCAGCCTAATTGCTCCTAATTGGCTAACGGTAGTGTATGCGTGTCAGACACAGAAAAGGCAGGTAAGCATTCATCAGAAGTGGCTTAAAAAGTCCCTTCTGCTCCACACAACCTTTCATGTCCCCTCTGTTCAGGTTCCACCCATCTGATAACTCCCACCATTAACACAGCATCTGCTAACCCCCACCATTAACACAGCACCTGCTAACCCCCACCATTAACACAGCACCTGCTAACCCCCACCATTAACACAGCACCTGCTAACCCCCACCATTAACACAGCACCTGCTAACCCCCACCATTAACACAGCACCTGCTAACTCCCACCATTAACACAGCACCTGCTAACCCCCACCATTAACACAGCACCTGCTAACTCCCACCATTAACACAGCACCTGCTAACTCCCACCATTAACACAGCACCTGCTAACCCCCACCATTAACACAGCACCTGCTAACTCCCACCATTAACACAGCACCTGCTAACCCCCACCATTAACACAGCACCTGCTAACTCCCACCATTAACACAGCATCTGCTAACTCCCACCATTAACACAGCACCTGCTAACCCCCACCATTAACACAGCACCTGCTAACCCCCACCATTAACACAGCACCTGCTAACCCCCACCATTAACACAGCACCTGCTAACCCCCACCATTAACACAGCACCTGCTAACCCCCACCATTAACACAGCATCTGCTAACTCCCACCATTAACACAGCACCTGCTAACACAGCATCTGCTAACTCCCACCATTAACACAGCATTGTCAGCGACAGATGAAGGAAAGAAGCACACTCTTTCTTTGAACTCGCTGGTATTCCATGAAACCCAGAGAGAGAATGAGAAAATTAAAGAGAACAAGAGAGAACGATAAAGAGTGATAAAAAGAAAAGAAAGAACAAGAGAGAGTTCTTGGAATAAGGCGTCTTTTTCCTAGGCCGTGGGGGTCAGGGGAAGACAGCTGGAGGTTGAGCTACACAGAGCAGATGGCTGAGATATGTAAACGGGGAAAATGAACTGCGAACATCAGTCATCACAAGACCCCTCTGACGCAGGGAATAAGAACTCTGCTGGTCGGACCAGGGTTCATCATATCAACAGCTAGGACGGATCACAAACTGTTAGTGTTAGAGGAGGATGACTTCTGTTCCTGTCTCAGTGTGGGGTTGGATGGGGACAAGGTGGGGTGGGGTGACTTTTGCGGGGGATCAGCTGTATCTGCTGAAGTATCACATAGTTTCAAATAACTGTGACTGAGGCTCTAAAGCCAGGGGTATCTGAATGTGCCCTTCAGGCAGGTCAAATTAAGCCTATGGTGGGATATGTTGTTACCTCCCTATTCATAACATCCTGCACTGAAATGTAACTATACTGTTAGCTACCCAAACAAGCAGTCAGAATGACATCACAGGGCTGAAAAAGGCCTAAGACAGTTGGCCAAAAAGTTAAATTACGGCCAAAAAGAGTGGTAAAATCCCGTACGCCAAAAACAATGAACTTCACAGCGCCTACTGCAATTCATGCACTCATCACCGTTCCACCACTGTATGCGCTGTGCATGACTGTTATACAATCATGGTTATATCAGACTTCCAATTTTAATAAGGCCAAGCAGAGAAAGGCTCTTCCTTTTCCAAATACCTCAGGCTGCGTTGGAGGAAGTTGTGCTTTTGGGCCCGGGTTTCTGATAAGAGATGTATGCTCTCAATTAGACCGCTCCCTCCCTCGCAGTGCCAGTAAGTCGGAGGAACATGTTTCAGGGGTCTGAGAGGGCCGGGATAATGGTGCTACGTTCTCTGCAGGGGCGTGCGTGCGTAAGTGTGACGTGTGTGTGATGTGTGCAGGTAGCAACGACAGCAGTATAGTGATTAAAGGGTCTTCACCTCAGGCCAGCCTTGACTCAGCCTTCAAGCTGCCTCCCAGAGTGGCATCCCAGCACACACCCAACACACACTACACACAGTCACTCAATGCCTGGAGTCACCTTATAAAGTGCTACTACTGTGTGCCCCTCCAGGCCTAGAGGCCTAGCTGTCCTTCTCCAGAATCCCAACGCCTCTATGAATTGATAGACACAAGAAAAGCATCTCGAAGCCATTGTGTGGTATGAAAACATCTCTCTGCTCTGACAGCTTACATGGTTCTGATCTTCAATGTCCCTCCAGAGATCTTAGACTTAGATTCGACAGTCTCAGTGGAATGCAAATACAGCAGTCCTCTGCTTTTAACTGGGATGGCAAGTGTCAAGTGAGGCGTAAAAGTGTTTTGAAAACCTCAAATGTCTATGAACTTGAGTTGAAAACTGTAACTTTGAGTGCTAGGGATGTGGCCTGGTTAGATTTTTAACCATGTCAGAGATGAATGTACAGTATGTATATGTTCTGACATATGACCAACATTTGACCTTTGAATGTAAACCGGAAGCTTGTTTGGAACAGTCATGGAACAGATAGAAAAGAACAAAACAAAACAGAATGGACAGACACTGGCTATTTTACGTAAATTCTCAGAACCTTTGTCGTTAGTTCTAACCAGCAACGTCAATTCTCCTTTTAATTCTCCTTTGTTGTTATGACGCAACCAGCAGTCTGGTCTCAGAGAAAGTAGTATAATAATGTAAGCCTTCCAGGATGTTTGATATGTTACGTCATCCAATTCGTATGATTTTATACAACTGGGTAAGATGAATGATACTATACGTCCTCTAATTCTTGTGATATTATACAACCCACTCTGTAAATTTGATGCACTTTTAGAGTATATTATTCCAAACAATATGTCTTAAAATGAACAAAATCAATGAATATTTTTAGGGTTTCATAAATTCATGTAAAAATGTGTATTTCAGAATCCAGACATACTCCATATGTTAGAGCACACTATGAGGAGTATAATGACATCAAGATGTTGTCTGTATCATGCACAGTTCACAGATCATAGGGTCTTACAGGAGACATGTATAGGTCTAAAAAGGGCCTACAATTGCCACTTTCGTTATGATTTTCTCTAAAATGGTTTGTGATATAAATGAAAAAAGCATGTCAAACATCCTTCCTCCCAATGAAGTTTCTATGTGAGAATTGTAGGAACAATCTGCCATACCAAAAATAATTTCCGCTTTTGCTGGCGTGGAATCGCCCATAGATGCTCGATGAATCACAAATTCACTTAGCAGTTACATCCAACCGTTGGTCATTCCCATCATGTTTGTGTCCAGTTAGCTCTCCCATGTTCTGTATGACACAAACTGACACTCAGTCAGAAAATCAGAGTTCATATGGAAAAAGTAACAATGACTTTAATATAAAAAATGGCTAGTGATTGTCACACAATAACTAATCCCACTTAACATTTTGAGTAAGCAAAACATCTAGTGTGTCAAGTTAGTCACACAGCTCCACAGTGCTGCCTAATCATTCCATCCACACCAGCCCTGGCTAGGCTTAGCTCGTTGCATTACTCTCCTGCCAAAGTTGGTATAATTGTTCCTGCGCTCGCCTGTGCTCTGTTGCTTCTGGTTGCTAACAACAGTCCGTGTGATCCACTCATGCCAATGGAAAGAGAGTCAGAGGGATTTTCACTGCTAAAGTTAGAGAACTGTAACTACTCAGAATACAGAAAATATAATTAGTGGAAAAAAGTATTCTAAGAAATACTAGACACAAATGAACAGGTAAATCTCAACTGAACCTTTCCAGAGGACCATCTGCAAATGAGCCAAACTTATGTCTCGGTCTGCCTTCCATCACTATGAATCATGTTGACTGGGTGGAAATACTTGGCATCTAATCATTAAGTAGAACTATGCAAATGACAAGAAGCCAAATCTTAAATGGTGAAACACAACAGTTAGTTGATTTAGAGACCAAATACTCTAATCCATTGTAATGACTGAATGTCTGGTTCCTCTGAAAAGCTAACACCATGGGGAAAAAAACAGAGGTGCTAAAAGTAGCTGGTTTTCTATTATATCTCCTAGTTCATCAAATGTATTAACTACAAATTGTACACTAGATAATGTGATATAACCAAAGATTTATTGGTGTCCATTACTGGGCGTTACAGGAAAGCCACATACAAACCGCCGCCATAGATTTTTTTTAACTAACCTGTTCTTGGTAATACTTTCTTCGTTCTCGATTCTGTGAAAAAAGTATCTTAGAAATGTCATTTTTCAGTTGCAGGTGGGTCTATAATATCCATTGAAAATTCAGGAAGATATTAAATCCATGTTTTGGTAACACTGTGTGATGCTCTGTCATCTACTTCTACACATGGCCATGGCCGCGTCGCATAGAAACGACTAGTTCCTGCTAAAATGCTGGGAAATGCTAGATGTGCGGCAGCTAAGATGGCGAGGAACCTCCTGGGGCGGTACAAAACATGGATTTAATATCTTTCTGAGTTTTCGCTGATGTTTGTAGAACCACCTGCAACTGACATTTCTATAATACGAAGAAAGTATTTCCAAGAACAGGTTAGTTGAATAATCTATAGCGGCGGTGTGTATGGTGCTTTCCTGTAACGCTCAGTAACGGACACCAAAAATCTTTGTACGCCAGATAATATGATATAACCAAAGATTTTTGGTGTCCGTTACTGAGCGTTACAGGAAAGCACCATACACACCGCCGCTATAGATTATTCAACTAACCTGTTCTTGGCAATACTTTCTTCGTATTATAGAAATGTCATTTTTTTCACAGAATCCAGAATGAAGAAAGTATTACTATAGTAAGTATTACTATTAAAAAATCTACGGCGGCGGTTTGTATGTGGCTTTCCTGTACCGCTCAGTAACGGACACCAAAAATATTTGGTTATGACATTATCTGGCCTACAATCTGTATCTACTAATTTTGCAGCCTGAACCCATTTAGACCTTAGTGCTAGGAATATGTACTCAGCAGGCAACAAATCCATTATATTTCATACTCTAACATTATAACTGACATTCATATAAACAATTTATAGGCACCTGCATGAAGAATACAATAAAACACTCCCACGTAACATTCAAACCTTCAGGCCAGAAATAAAATATTACATTTGTACTCTGTAGGTCTACATTCTTCAGATGTCATTTGAATATTTTATGTTGACCTTCTTTATAGTATACATTTTCTTAATTTTAGAGTAAACAGAAACATAACTTTTGAATCTATGCCAAAACAGTCAACATTTCTCATTTAAATAAGTATATTTTAAAAGCCTGTTGCAAAACTATATTGGCTTCCATATGTATTAGTCAAGAGACGGATGCTCATGTGCTGGTACATAACGCCTCATATCATCTGAACTCCTCACCTCATCTTGAGCATCAGCCTCATGAACCTCACAGCTGACATCCTATCAGGTTAGTGGCTCTCTGAATATGTTAATACATCTACGTTGATATTTGTCACTGTCCTAGAATTTGTTATACTATTACTGAAGTAAACAGAATAAAAGTTGTTACTTACTTGTAATCAACATGGTGCTGTAATGTTGTCATATATTTAACTCTTTTAAAGAATGAGCAAACTACTCACTCAAAAAATAAATAAAAATGATACAAATCAAATCTAAAACCAATATTGAAGACAAGTCCAGTTCTCTTGGTCATTTAGGGCATCATAGTGAAATCAGTAAAGCGTTTCCACATTCCAGCCGCCTTTCCCTCCCCTGCCTGGACCATACCAACTGCACTTAACGCTCACTTTCCCTCCCCTGCCTGGACCATACCAACTGCACTTAACGCTCACTTTCCCTCCCCTGCCTGGACCATACCAGCTGCACTTAACGCTCACTTTCCCTCCCCTGCCTGGACCATACCAACTGCACTTAACGCTCACTTTCCCTCCCCTGCCTGGACCATACCAACTGCACTTAACGCTCACCCGAGGGGGAAAGTTTCAAAATGATATCATGGATGACCAAGGCTGTTGACTTTGAAAGCATGCCATGGTATTCAGAATGTATTTAACACACTGACAACTAGTAGAAATGTAGCATCTGATATAAAATAGTCATTTTAAATTAGCTAGAGTATCCCCTCCCCCCTTAAGAGAGTGTGGTTGATCCCATGACATTGCCCTGTAGGTACTAGGCTAGAGTGACCCTGGTTTTAATCTCTATGGAGTGACCAGACAGCGATTTCCAAACCTCAGACTCCGGTCATGAGGGGATATTTCCCCTGTATAGTCAGACTTGATAGTTAAAATGAGATGTAGCAGACATTAATCAGCCCATCAAGGTAAACAATGAAAAACTCTAAGACAGTTAGGCCTCAACCAAGAACATGGTGAATTTCCCTCCCCACATGCTACATATGAGCATGTATTTGTATGTAATACTGAACAATGTGTGCTTTATGCAATTCCCTCCAATATCCAGATGCCACATTTCCTACACATTAATGTCCTCACTTTCCTTGACAAAATGATTCATATTGACACTATCTTTTCTGATCCTACTACAAAAACAATCAACCCATTTTTGTCATTAGAGCGCACTCAGGCACACATTCAGACATTTTACAATAAATGTACCTTGAAAGTCTAATTATTCCCTTATGGTACCTATCTCTAAAACACCAACAAACACCATGTGGTCCGACCCTCTCCTGAAGCCCCTATCACATCATCTTGTAAAAGGCGGCCATTGTTTCAAAGCAGCAATGGAACAATGAGAACTCTAATGATGACCCTTAAAGCACCATGGATGATGACAGAAACCTGCGGTGCTAATAGTTCTCCACTCCAAGGCTTCATCAGGATTCATTCCTAGGTAAGTCATTAGTGGTAATAGGTTCATTTACAGTATAGGTGTTTGATTAGGATCTTTTCAATGTGGAAACCCTTGGAGAGGTCCACCGCCTCGCTGCATTAATTCACAGCTGAACGAAAGATTGAAAGAAATGTAAACAGCTAATGACTTTCACACAATAGCGAAGATACAGGACTCATGGTCCCCTTAGCAACCTTCCTGGAGCGCTTAGCTTTCTAATAAAACCTGGGTCCTGAGGGTGCTGCAGCACCCCCTGAAAAATCTGAATTAATAAGAAAATGATTCACAAAGGTAGTGCACTGGGCCTTTACTAGTCCTGTATTAGTGGACCGATATATAGCCTTCGGCGAAACCCCCACCCCCAACTATCTTAAAGCGGCTATGTGTCATAGTATATCACAATGCAGACTTAAGTTTTGTTTTTTTCCCTCATGAATTTAAAAATGCTTCTGATTCATGTCTATGTAATCGACATAACATGTCAGTCTGTTATAAAATGTTCATAACACTGTCATGACACATATTTACACCTGTTGTGACATATATTCCGTTATTTTATGGCTGGTTGTGACGCCTACTTAAGAGTGTCAGAACCCACAAAACCTACCACACAAGGCAAAACATTCCTTTACACCATAGCCTACATGTCAACAGTATGTTTACGTTATATACATTTTTTATATAACATTGACCATATTAAATGATCACTGTAATTGCACACACATTGATGTCAGACATGCACCTACCCCAGTGATCTGTTGGTGATGACTGGGATGAACGCAGGAGCAGATTTCAGGAGCAGAACAAGACACCCTCTTTTTGACTGATGACTGATATAAGGGCATGTACGTGATAGGCCTATCTGGCTTATATGATTATGATGGTCATAATGCTTCTTGACAATGTCATAAAGTATATTTTTTCAGCCCAAGTAAAGTGACACAGGATGGTCATAATGCTTCGTGACAGTGTCAAAGTGTATTTTATACAAGTTATTTAAAATATGGTGAGAAATTACATAAAAAAACGAAGTATTTAAGAGACAAACTCAAATGAAAGTAAACTTGGCAGGGAATTTTTTTGTTGTTGAATAAATGTGGGTTTTGACACTCTTATGTAGTTGTCATAACCAGCCATAAAATAACACAATATGTGTCACAACAGGTGTAAATATGAGAGTCATGACAGTGTTATGATCATATTATGACAAGTTAGTTAGCTGTTATGACATATGACATGGTTATGACAGTGTCATAAAGTGTTATGACACTGGGTGTCAAGCGAAGTGTTACCTAATAAAGTAATTGCATGGAAGTACCATTCATCATACATGATTGGGATGTGCACTGCAGCCCTTCTCCCATCACACAATCTGCTTTAATTCTATACCTAATACACTATATTAAACATATTTGCTGCTCTTGAATAGTTTGAGTTCTGTGGATGTTTTGAAGCTTGCTGTTATGTAAGAGATATTATGACATCTGGGCTTTCTTCCTGAGGACCACAACTCCTACATGCTGAAGTGATAGGGATTAACAAGGATGAAAGGATTGCTGCTGCTGATATTAAAGTCTCTCTCTCTCCCATCAAATCAAACATAACCATGACGACAGTCTGATCTTACTGAAGTCAAGTAGCACCTTGACAACGCAGATCTTTTTCTAAATACACTATGTACAGTCAGCTTGCCTTACAATAAATGCACATCACAGAGAAATTGGCATATTGAGACATGGAACCAGTCTGGAACTAAAGAAACCACACTGAATACTACTACAAAGAAGATCATTACACATCTTCTCACTTTACGATATGAGCTTGGACAGGTTGGGTGAAAATGACCAGGCTACAACCATTATGGGTCTATACTGTATATCAAAGACACACATCCAGAGGTCCAGTAACATCTTTCTCCAAGCCATCATTCATAGAAATGACGTAATCAGCATTAGAATCTTTGGGTTGATGAAATGATGTTACTCCAACAGCTGTGGCAGACCGGCCAGCAGCCATCCGCTCTGTTCTATTGTCTGGTTTTTATTACAGCTCTGAAGTATTTACATTGACTGTGATTATGGCAAATAGCCCAGCCTCTGTATTGGAAACTGTTAGATCCATCCATGAGACTGCTCTAAAGCAACACTAGTGACATGTTGGTAGGTTTAATACAAAGTGTGTGTAGTTACTGCATGTGAAAGTTAGAGGACACAAGTTACCCTGTCCTCTTTTGTGTGCTAGGTCATAAAACTGAGAGGCTCACTTGGGCCTGACCTCTGCGCTTGGCAGCTGCTGAACTGTTTGCCTCTGGTCACTGTTGTCTAAGATTACACAAGAACACACTTCCTTTTCCCAAGCAAGTTGAGGAGGGCGTCAGAATAGGAAGAATTCAGCCCCGCTCCCAGCGGAGTGTATGTGCGTGTGTGTATGTGTGTGGTTATGAGAGTGTTTACTCTCATGAGCTTTGTTTTTTATTTGTGTTTACTGTGTGCACTTTTGATTGATGTGTGTTGATTTGTGTGTGTGTGTGTGTATTTCTGTCTGTAATCTGAGTTGAGCCTCTGATCTTAAGGCTGGTATTTCCGATGCTGCAGGAAGCGCTCTCTCTGTCTCTAGAACTGTGTCCCCTTCTACTCACCACCCTCTCCGCTGACTGTACTGCAGCTCCAGTGGTGGCCAGGTCCCTATTTCTCCATCTAGCCTCTGTGTACAAATCAACCTGTCCTGAACACACTGGGCGCCTCTTTACTGGAACCAGCAAGCACGGAGCACACTCACTGACAACCCCCTCCTTGCTAAAAATAACTTTTAACTTTAGCAGAAATATTTTATCAAAGCTTTGATAATAATAATAAAAATACAACATTTTTGCCTCTTTGTATACCCTTTAGGGACAGGGGTGGCGGTGTGGAATGAAGCCTGTGAAAAGAATTAAAGCATTAGACATGGAAACTGGAAATTGCATAGCTGACCTCCATAAAGGTAATACCAAACTCATGAAAGGCCCTGGTCTACCCTGCATTGCCCTGCCATGGTCTGAATGTTATTGTATAATAGTGGTGAGTTTTCAGGGCCTGTTTGTCTCTGGCTGTACAACATTTTTATTTCACCTTTATTTAACCAGGTAGGCTAGTTGAGAACAAGTTCTCATTTGCAACTGTGACCTGACCAAGATAAAGCATAGCAATTCGACACATACAACAACACATAGTTACACATGGAATAAACAAAACATACAGTCAATAATACAGTAGAACAAAAGAAAACAAAAAGTATATATACAGTGCGTGCAAATGAGGTAAGTTAAGGCAATAAATAGGCCATGGTGGCGAAGTAATTACAATATAGCAATTAAACACTGGAATGGTAGATGTGCAGAAGATGAATGTGCAAGTAGAGATACTGGGGTGCAAAGGAGCAAGATAAATAAATAAATACAGTATGGGGATGAGGTAGTTGGAAGGCTATTTACAGATGGGCTATATACAGGTGCAGTGATCTGTGAGCTGCTCTGACAGCTGTTGCTTAAAGCTAGTGAGGGAGATATGAGTCTCCAGCTTTAGTGATTTTTTTCAGTTCGTTCCAGTCATTGGCAGCAGAGAACTGGAAGGAAAGGCGGCCAAAGGAGGAATTGGCTTTGGGGGTGACCAGTGAGATATACCTGCTGGAGCGCGTGCTACGAGTGGGTGCTGCTATGGTGACCAGTGAGCTGAGATAAGGCGGGGCTTTACCTAGCAGAGACTTGTAGATAACCTGTAGCCAGTGGGTTTGGCGACGAGTATGAAGCGAGGGCCAACCAACGAGAGCGTACAGGTCGCAATGGTGGGTAGTGTATGGGGCTTTGGTGACAAAACGGATGGCACTGTGATAGACTGCATCCAGTTTGTTGAGTAGAGTGTTGGAGGCATTTTTATAGATGACATCACCGAAGTCGAGGATCGGTAGGATGGTCAGTTTTATGAGGGTATGTTTGGCAGCATGAGTGAAGGATGCTTTGTTGCGATATAGGAAGCCGATTCTAGATTTAATTTTGGATTGGCGATGCTTAATGTGAGTCTGGAAGAAGAGTTTACAGTCTAACCAGGCACCCAGGTATTTGTAGTTGTCCATGTATTCTAAGTTAGAGCCGTCCAGAGTAGTGATGCTGGACGGGCAAGCAGGTGCGGGCAGTGATCGATTGAATAGCATGCATTTCGTTTTACTTGCGTTTAAGAGCAGTTGGAGGCCACGGAAGGAGAGTTGTATGACATTGAAGCTCGTCTGGAGGTTAGTTAACACAGTGTCCAAAGAGGGGCCAGAAGTATACAGAATGGTGTCGTCTGCGTAGAGGTGAATCAGAGAATCACCAGCAGCAAGAGCAACATCATTGATGTATACAGAGAAGAGAGTCGGCCCGAGAATTGAACCCTGTGGCACACCCATAGAGACTGCCAGAGGTCCGGACAACAGACCCTCCGATTTGACACACTGAACTCTATCAGAGAAATAGTTGGTAAACCAGGCGAGGCAATCATTTGAGAAACCAAGGCTGTCAAGTCTGCCGATAAGAATGTGGTGATTGACAGAGTCGAAAGCCTTGGCCAGGTCAATGAATACGGCTGCACAGTAATGTCTATTATCGATGGTGGTTATGATGTCGTTTAGGACCTTGAGCGTGGCTGAGGTGCACCCATGACCAGCTCTGAAACCAGATTGCATAGCGGAGAAGGTACGGTGGGATTCGAAATGGTCGGTATTCTGTTTGTTAACTTGGCTTTCGAAGACCTTAGAAAGACAGGGTAGGATAGATATAGGTCTGTAGCAGTTTGGGTCTAGAATGTCACCCCCTTTGAAGAGGCAGATGACTGCAGCAGCTTTCCAATCTTTGGGAATCTCAGACAATACGAAAGAGAGGTTGAACATGTTAGTAATAGGGGTTGCAACAATTTCGGCAGATCATTTTAGAAAGAGAGGGTCCAGATTGTCTAGCCCGGCTGATTTGTATGGGTCCAGATTTTGCAGCTCTTCAGAACATCAGCTATCTGGATTTGGGTGAAGGAGAAATGGTGGGAGCTTTGGCGGGTTGCTGTGGAGGGTGCCGGGCAGTTGACCGGGGTAGCCAGGTGGACAGCATGGCCAGCCGTAGAGAAATTCTTATTGAAATTCTCAATTATAGTGGATATAAATATAATTGCCATAGAGCTCAGAGCTTTGGCTACAGTAGGCCAGACTCTGTCACAGGCTAAGCAACAGGGCCAGCCCCCTGAAATGAGCCTCCGACGAGCTACTGAATCAATTAAGTGGGAACATAATTAGAGCTGTGCTTTATTAGTACTTAGGGATGATCTGCGGCGCAGAGTAATGGAGCATCCATGTACAGTTCATTTGGAAGGAATCTTTATCAGGACACTGTAGAGCCTATGGCTGCTCTGTTGTCTGACTACAGATCTGTGTTTAGTTGTCTTTGCATAACTCGGCCATTGAACATAATTAAATGGAACAGTTTAGCGAACTGATTTGGTCTATGTCTATCTATTTAATATTTTTTATATCCGTCAAATGTTTATATTAGATGATGTTGTTCAGGACTATTGGATTTGGTGCTGTCTTATACAATTATGTTCAAATTTTGTTTTATTTAGAGTTATATTCTGGTCCTGTTTTGAGGAGATCTGTACAGTAATATTTAAAACAGAGGACATGTCAGAAAGATTTTCCTGTATTAGAAAACCCAACGTTGTTTATTTAAGTTGATAATTGCCCTGAGGGCAGGAATGTACATTCCATGGTAGGGTAAAAAATTATCAACAGACTAGCAATGTACCCCACTTAACTCTGATGTTAAGGTATTCACACGCGTGTGTGTTTAGCATGTGTACTTGTTTAGGTAACCTATATGAAGTGTGCACTTGTTACGTGTGTAAATGTGATGTGTGTAAATGTTGACATACATTATGAAGTGTGTACAGTACTTGTTGATGCAGTGGAAAGCCAGGGCGTCATGCAGGCTAAAGGTCACAACAGTTCCTAGTGGGGTTCTTAGTGTTCCGGAGCCTTCCCATCAGAATATCCCAGTCCCACGCCATCCCACATTCTGTCTCTGAGCCACCGACCTAAAATAGCATCTCTGATCCATCCAGCTTGTTGTCCATCCATCCAGGAAATGTCCAAGCTGTGATGTAGATTGGCCTTTTCTCTCTGATCCCCTTGCCTTCCTCTGTGTTTCACATGGGTTTAGCTAAAGCCATCACATGGAATTACGCTCTATTGACATGGTCTTTAGTGTCTAAATCCAGAGCTCTGACATTTATTCAAATGGAGTTTGTCTATATCCCCTGACTGTACCACGAAACTAGATATTCAAGCAGCTGCTTGTTGTCGCTGATGACTCCAATTTGAACCCTAACTTCGGTTTGAACCCTAAAACAGTAAAGTAGGCTATATACAGTAAAGCATGTGCTAAAGTATCTCAACAAATAAAAATGTAGTATTGCATTACCTAGGTAAAGGAGCAAAGGAATGCTGGATTATAATTACATTTTGACACAATTCTTTGAGTATATTACGTTGAATGTCCAATAGAAATCAGTCTCAAAGTGCTTTCTTAATTACAGCTGGAGAAGCCCATTCAAATCATGCAGGTGTGGAGATTGTTGCGCCCGCCAATGTCAGTGTTCATCTGCTTAGCTTGGGTAAAGAAAGACGTCTCCAAGATGTCGGGCAGAGGCCCAGAGATTACCCATTCAACTCAGAGACAGGAGGGAGCCTGTCTTATTTAGGCAATGCCTGGACTGAATACGTGTGTGTGTGTGTGTGTGTGTGTGTGTGTGTGTGTGTGTGTGTGTGTGTGTGTGTGTGTGTGTGTGTGTGTGTGTGTGTGTGTGTGTGTGTGTGTGTGTGTGTGTGTGTGTGTGTGTGTGTGTGTGTGTGTGTGTGTGTGTGTGTGTGTGTGTGTGTGTGTTTGACTGTACACAATAAGAAGAAAGGAGTGTTTGCCTCTCCTCTTCCCCATGCGATGTCAGCTGTTCTGCACACACAGCTATGAGCCAGAGCATATTGTTTAATTATCCCCCTAGCCCACTACATTAGGGATAGATGGGTCTACACATTTGCAACCACATGTGTACACCTGCAGAAGAAATGGGACACACACACACAGATACAGCAATGCTTAACCTGTTGGGGATAGGGGGCAGTATTTGCACGGTCGGATAAAAAACATACCCGATTTAATCTGGTTACTACTCCTGCCCAGTAACTAGAATATGCATATAATTGTTTGATTTGGATAGAAAACACCCTAACGTTTCTAAAACTGTTTGAATGGTGTCTGTGAGTATAACAGAACTCATTTGGCAGGCCAAAACCTGAGAAGATTCCAAACAGGAGCGCCCTCTCTGACCATTTCTTGGCCTTCTTGATCATCTCTATCCAAAACAGGGGATCTCTGCTGTAACGTGACATTTTCTAACGCTCCCATAGGCTCTCAGAAGGCGCCAGAACGTTGAATGATGACTTTGCAGGCCATGGCTGAAAAACAGTAGCGCATTTGGTAAGTGGTCGATCTGAGAACAATGAGACTGGGACGCTCGTGCACGAGACGACTCCATGTTTACATTTTCAGTCTATGAACGAAAACAACGACTCCCGGTCGGAATATTATCGCTTTTTTACAAGAAAAATCGCATAAAAATTGATTTTAAACAGCGTTTGACATGCTTCGAAGTACAGTAATGGAATATTTTGAATTTTTTTGTCACGAAATGCGCCGGGCTTCTTGAACGCACGAACGAAACGCCGCTATTTGGATATAACTATGGATTATTTGGAACCAAACCAACATTTGTTATTGAAGTAGAAGTCCTGGGAGTGCATTCTGACGAAGAACAGCAAAGGTAATCCAATTTTTCTTATAGTAAATCTGAGTTTGGTGAGTACCAAACTTGGTGGGTGTCAAAATAGCTAGCCTGTGATGGCCGGGCTATCTACTCAGAATATTGCAAAATGTGCTTTCACCGAAAAGCTATTTTAAAATCGGACACCGCGATTGCATAAAGGAGTTCTGTATCTATAATTCTTAAAATAATTGTTATGTTTTTTGTGAACGTTTATCGTGAGTAATTTAGTAAATTCACCGGAAGTGTTCGGTGGGAATGCTAGTCACATGCTAGTCACATGCTAATGTAAAAAGCTGTTTTTTGATATAAATATGAACTTGATTGAACAAAACATGCATGTATTGTATAACATAATGTCCTAGGAGTGTCATCTGATGAAGATCATCAAAGGTTAGTGCTGCATTTAGCTGTGGTTTTGGTTTTTGTGACATTATATGCTAGCTTGAAAAATGGGTGTCTGATTATTTCTGGCTGGGTACTCTGCTGACATAATCTAATGTTTTGCTTTCATTGTAAAGCCTTTTTGAAATCGGACAGTGTGGTTAGATTAACGAGAGTCTTGTCTTTAAAATGGTGTAAAATAGTCATATGTTTGAGAAATTGAAGTAATAGCATTTCTAAGGCATTTGAATATCGCGCCACGAGATTCCACTGGCTGTTGACTAGGGTGGGACGCAAACGTCCCACCTAGCCCAGAGAGGATAACACACTCAAATGCACATAAGCGTGAGACGTGTGTGTGCGTGCGTGCGTGCGTGCGTGCGTGCGTGCGTGTGTGTGTGTGTGTGTGTGTGCGTGCACACACTGTGCCTCTGTCCCTCTGCCTTAATTTGCTTTTCAATGAGGCTTACAGAAGCGGTGCTCCTCTCTGGTTGAGAAAACCGCACTGCAGTCTGGCCAGCCAGCGGCTGGTGACAGGGAGAGAGAGACACACATAGGCAGGCACACACACACACAATCTGGTCATCAGGCCATTATGATCAGTTGATGACTTGCGCCAGACACTGATACTTCCAGTATGAGATGAGTGAAATAATGCTTGTAATAGGGGGAGTGAAATAATGATAATGACATAAGAGGGAGAGTTAACTGGGTGGTGTTATGTCTGGAAGTCCCACAGTGAGTTGCTCCACAGGAATGCAGGGAAACAGACCAGTTTTCAAAGTCCTGCCGTCAGCCACAACAGTACCCAAAACTCCCCAAGACACATAAGAAATGGTTAGATGAGCGCATGCACTATGTCTCACCTCGGGGGCTTTCCTGTGTTTCAACAACATGGGCTCTTAAACTATCTGGTACCAGTTACAGGCACTCTGCTCTAATGTTAACAGCCATTGGCTCATAATCTTAGAGCCAG
Organism: Salmo salar; assembly: GCF_965601325.2. NCBI lineage: Eukaryota > Metazoa > Chordata > Actinopteri > Salmoniformes > Salmonidae > Salmo > Salmo salar. The sequence continues at coordinate 64,364,150 of NC_138294.1, read as the reverse complement.
GTGACTGGATTGGCCAGTCCAGTAAATGACATGTCCTGCCAGATGAAGTGGAGAGAGAGAGAAGGAAAAAAGGAAAAGAGAGAAAGATGGAGAGAGGGAAGTGAAAGAGCGAGAGAGTGTGAACGAGAGTAAGAGAGAGACTTAGTGAGAGAGGTACAGAGCAAGGAGGGAGATGGAGGGAGGAAGAGTCAACCCACTAATTGTCCTTGTAAGCGACCTTCACCGCGTCTGATCCCTCTCCCCTCAAATGAACAGGTCCCATTCTAAGTTGCGACTCTCTCTCTCACTTAGTGCCACGCTAACTCAACATCCTAACACAACGTCAATGACAAGACCCACACTGCTCCCCTCCATCCCCTTATGGGCCTAATAAACCTTTGATGGCAACGATGACTGATATTCTCCACCCAAAATTACAGTGCTTAGTTATTGGTGATTCATAATCCAGTTTTGAAGTGTTAATGGGGAGCCCTATTTAAGATGCCAGCGTTTAATATACACTTCCTCCAGTTACTGTACATTAAATCTTCAACACCTTTTTTCAGAGCTATTACAATTGGCTGGTTTCCCAGGACAGGAGAGGAGCTTTTGGGTCTTAATGCTCTGATGTGACCTCTCTTTCTCTCTCTCTCTCTCGCAGTGCATGCTGGGAGTTTTTTGGACTTTGAGTGTTTGATGTGGAGGGCTCTGTCCTAACATTTAAAAAATATATATTTCCTTGGTCTTTTCTTTTTTCTTTTCTATGGCAGAGGATTAATGTTTGTTTTAGCTGTACCCACAGTTTTGTTTTCAAAGTTAGGGTGGAAGAGGACAGAGTTTTAATTTCTTGGGGTTTGAACGGGGTGGTGTATGCGATAGCTTCGCAGCCTAGTGTGGAGGAGACGCTGTCGTTACGGAATGGATTCAGGTGTGTTCCTTCAGGTGTGTTCCTGAGAATAGAATTAAGGTGGAGGAGATTCTGCTCGCGGTCGGTGAACAGGTAGGAGCTGAATTTATACATTCCGCTTCCAGAATTAACAAAGCTGTGGTTGTGTTCATGAAAAGAGCAAATTTGGTGGGTAGGCTCATTGCTAGTGGAATATTTGTAAGGTGTGTGTTGGGGCCAATTTCTCCTCTTTCTACCCCTTCAACCAGGGTGGTAGTTGCAAATGTACCTCTGTTTATTAAGAATGATTAAATCAGGAAAGAGCTGTCATTTTGGTAAGTTTGCTAGTGGGTTTTGTGTACTGTTGGCAGATGCCGTCAAGCATGTTGTTCCGTTCCGGATGCAAGTGTTCATGTTTCTGAGTAACAATGAGCAACAGTTAAATGAGCATTTTTAATGTTGGCATGGAGAGGGGCTCTGCGCAGGGTTTGCCAGCACAGATAGTCTACGGTGCTTTGAGTGTGGGGATTTGGGGCATAAGAGCTTTGTGTGCCCACATAAAGGCCGTAGATAAGGTGAGGGTACAGATGACTGTGGGGGAAATCAAGGTCAAAGTGCGGGGGGCCATGAGACGCAGGCAGCAGTGGCTAGGCCTAGTCATGCTACAGATGGTGGTGTAGCTGAGGCTGGATTTAGTCATGCTACGGATGGTGGTGTAGCTGAGGCTGGATCTAGTCATGCTACGGATGGTGGTGTAGCTGAGGCTGGGCCTAGTCATGCTTCAGATGGTGGTGTAGATGAGGCTGGATCTAGTCATGCTACAGATGGTGGTGTTGCTGAGGCTGGATCTAGTCATGCTACGGATGGTGGTGTAGATGAGGCTGGATCTAGTCATGTTACGGATGGTGGTGTAGATGAGGCTGGATCTAGTCATGCTACGGATGGTGGTGTAGATGAGGCTGGATCTAGTCATGCTACGGATGGTGGTGTAGCTGAGCCTGGATCTAGTCATGCTACGGATGGTGGTGTAGCTGAGGCTGGATCTAGTCATGCTACGGATGGTGGTGTAGATGAGGCTGGAACTAGTCAGGTTATACTAGTGGATGAGGAGAGTATAGTGGGGAAGGGGAAGTGGCTAGCGGGGGTGGAGAACGTTGTCATGCGGAAGAGGAAAAAGGGGGAGAAGAAAGGGGGGGGAGAGGCTGGTTTGGTCAAAGGCACTACGGAATCTTTGCCTGGTGCTGGGGGGAGGCCCCGACTAGAGAGAAAGGGCAGGTGGTCAGAATGGGAGATGGAGATAAGGAAGGTGAGTCTGAGGAAGATGAGGATTTATTTTCAGACTCCTCCTCAATGGGTCCAGAGCTGACAGCCAGTCAGGCAGAGGGGTCAAAGTATACGGTGAGGGGACTGTCAAGGTTACTGAATGAGACTAAGGGGAAAAAAGTTAATCTTGAGGCTTTTTTTTGCGATCTGGAAAAGTTTGTAAGATCAGTACAACACGCTATGAAAAATTAGGGGCATGGTGTCATCTCACCCAGGAAACGGTTTAGGTTGAGGAAGTGGGTCACAACAGTGCGTAAAGGTGTACCTTCAGACACTGTTTAGATGAATAATTTATTTCTTGCACTGGGGCTTTTTGAGCTTTGCTTTGGGTCTCTTTCTTTGCTGGTTTTTCTCCCACTTTGGGTAGGCTCGCTTAATATAAATGGTGCCAAAGATGCGGGAAAGAGGAGTGTGTTTGGTGAATATGTAAAACAAAAAAAAGTACAGGAGACCCATAGTGACCCATAGGAGACCCATGTTGTTTCTGCAGGAGACCCATAGTGATTTGGTGAATGAAGTCGATTAAGGGGCTGTTGTGGAAAGGGGCAAGTGTGCTGAGCCATGGGGCAAATGTTAGTGCAGGGGTGACAGTCCTTTTTGTACCTGGTCTGTCTGTAAAAATGTGCTCCTCAAAGGAGGTGTGTAGGGGTAGACTGCTTGTAGTAAAAGCAGAAATTAACAACAGGGGTTTTGTCTTTATAAATGTGTATGCGCCCAACACAGGGAGAGAAAGGGGACTTCTATTTGGATGTCTTAGACAGGAACTCCCACAGATAGCGCCTAAGGAGATGCTGGTGGTTGGCGGGGACTGGAACTGTACAATGGATTTTACGAAAGACAGAAATGGGGAGGAGCCTCATTCAGGCTCAGTGGGTGTGCTAAGGGACATCGTTAAGCAGTTTGACCTAGTGGATGTTTGGAGAACAAGACATCCCAACACAAGATAGTATACATGGGTGAAGGTCTTTGGAGCTAGGGTGAGTGCAGCCCGGCTTGATCGATTTTACATGTCCAGGAATCAGAGCAATAGGTTGTTGGGCGCTACCATTCTCCTGGTGGGTTTTTCAGATCATCACATCACCATAGCTCAGCTGTCTATTTAACCAGGCCCTTGGCAGGCATCCTATTGGAAGTTTAATGTAAAGCTCTTACAAGATGCCACTTTTTGCTCAGGTTTCCAGACTTTCTGGGAAAGGTGGTGGCAGTGAAGGGAGGAGTATGAGCCTTTGAGTCAATGGTGGGATGTGGGAAAAGTCCAAATTCTGCTTTTCTGTCAACAGTATACAGCTCTCTCATTCTCACAGGCTAGGAGAGTTTTGGGGGAAATTGAGCGTAGTATTAGTGAGATGGAGCTAATTCTGGTGGGGCAAGGCAATGTAGGCCTCCAGGCTAATTTAGTTGAATTACGTAGGGACCTGGGCAATTTTTTCCAGGTTAAAGCAAAGAGAGAACTTGTAAGAGCTAGGTTCTCCATGCTCAAGGAGATGGATGCTCCTGGCTCCTTCTTCTTTGGTTTGGAATGACAGACTGGTGAAGCCAAGGGTATGCATTGTCTACGGCTTTCGGATGGGTGGGTGACCTATGTGGTGGGGGAGATGCGGGAGTGGACTGTGGAGTTTTCTACTGAATTGTATAGGGCAGAAATGTGTGATCCTATGTGTGCTCAGGTTTTGTTTGCTGAACTCCCTAAGCTCTCTCTGGCACAGAGGGATGAAATGGACATTCCATGAACTGGCAGAGGCCGTAACCCAGATGTCACCCGGGTGTGCACCGGGGGTCGATAGACTCCCAGTGCTTTATAAAAAATTCTGGGGAACAATTGGACTGGATTTCTTTTGCGTGTTGCGTGAGTGCGTCGGGGTAGGAGAGTTGCCGATGAGCTGCCATCGGGCAGCTCTGACTCTCCTGCCAAAAAAAGGGGACTTGTGTGAACTTAAGAACTGGAGGCCTGTGGCATTGCTCTGTGCGGACTACAAGATATCTGAAAAGTCCTCGCTAATAGACTGAAGTCCCATCTGGACTCTATAGTACACAAGGACCAGACATTTTGCGTACCGGGACGCACAATCACAGACAACTTGATCTTAATCAGGGACATGTTGTTTGGTGTCATTTCCGCTCACAACTTGTAGACTTGTTTACGTGCTGCTGTGAGGTTTGTTGCTAACCTTATTTTTCTACCTGTCAACTTTATGGTTTTACTTTTTAATTACCTTTTAATTTTAATTTTTTTTCCCCTCGCTCAACTTTTTTCATTCAACTTTTTCACCCCGGACGCTTTATCTGGACGTGGTTCGTCAGGACCTCGACCAGCCGACGCTAAGTAGTAACATTAACATTATGCCTTCTAATTGCAGTCGCTGTACTCATAATATACAGGAGAACAATCGCCTTATGGCGAGGATAGCTGTGCTGCAAGCCCAGCTTCAGACGCAATCGTTAGGCAAGGATAATTTAAGTGTAGGAAAGGATGAAACATCGTCTGTGCCACCAATAAGTACAGATAGTAGTATAAATCCCCTCGCACAGTCCCCTCAGCCGGACAATTTTCTAATGGCTTCTGGAAGGAAATGCTGTAGGAATGCTCAACCGATGTCGCTCATTCAGCCGACAAACTTTCAACCGGTTCTCCCCATTAAGCAACAGGTTGGAGTTAGAGGCCGAGCCTTCTCTGGTCTCTCCTCCTCCCGTTACGGGGTCTGAGACGCCCACCATTAACTCTGACAAATTGAAAACCCTAGTCATTGGCGACTCCATTACCCGCAGTATTAGACTTAAAACGAATCATCCAGCGATCATACACTGTTTACCAGGGGGCAGGGCTACCGACGTTAAGGCTAATCTGAAGATGGTGCTGGCTAAAGCTAAAACTGGCGAGTGTAGAGAGTATAGGGATATTGTTATCCACGTCGGCACCAACGATGTTAGGATGAAACAGTCAGAGGTCACCAAGCGCAACATCGCTTCAGCGTGTAAATCAGCTAGAAAGATATTCGGCACAGAGTAATTGTCTCTGGACCCCTCCCAGTTAGGGGGATTGATGAGCTCTACAGCAGCGTCTCACAACTCAATCGCGGGTTGAAAACTGTTTTCTGCCCCTCCCAAAAGATAGAATTTGTAGATAATTGGCTCTCTTTCTGGGACTCGTCCACAAACAGGACCAAGCCTGGCCTGCTGAGGAGTGACGGATTCCATCCTAGCTGGAGGGGTGCTCTCATCTTATCTACAAACATAGACAGGGCTCTAACTACCCTAGCTCCACAATGAGATAGGGTGCAAGCCTAGGCTGTTAGCCAGCTTAGTGGAGTCTGCCACTAGCACAGTCAGTGTAGTCCGCTCAGCTATCCCCATTGAGACCGTGTCTGTGCCTCGATCTAGGTTGGGCAAAACTAAACATGGCGGTGTATGCCTTAGCAATCTCACTGTAATAAAGACCTCCTCCATTCCTGTCATTATTGAAAGAGATTTGTGATATCTCACATGTCAAAATAGGGCCAAAATAGGGCCACTTAATAATAGATCCTTCACTTCCAAGGCAGTTATAGTCAATGAACTAATCACTGATCATAATCTTGATGTGATTGGCCTGACTGAAACATGGCTTAAGCCTGATGAATTTACTGTGTTAAATGATGCCTCACCATCTGGTTACACTAGTGACCATATCCCCTGCGCATCCCGCAAAGGCGGAGGTGTTGCTAACATTTACGATAGCAAATTTCAATTAACAAAAAAAAACAAAGACTGCGTTTTCGTCTTTTGAGCTTCTAGTTATGAAATCTATGCAGCTTACTCAATCACTTTTTATAGCTACTGTTTACAGGCCTCCTGGGCCATATACAGCGTTCCTCACTGAGTTCCCTGAATTCCTATCGAACCTTGTAGTCATTGCAGATAATTTTAACATTTTTGGTGACTTTAATATTCACATGGAAAAGTCCACAGACCCACTCCAAAAGGCTTTCGGAGCCATCATCAACTCAGTGGGTTTAGTCCAACATGTCTCCAGACCTACTCACTGCCACAGTCATATTCTGGACCTAGTTTTGTCCCCTTGGCATAAATGTTGTGGTCTTAATGTTTTTCCTCATAATCCTGGACTATCGGTCCACCATTTTATTATGTTTACAATCGCAACAAATAATCTGCTCAGACCCCAACCAAGGATCATCAAAAGCCGTGCTATAAAATCTCGGACAACCCAAAGATTTCTAGATGCCCTTCCAGACTCCACCTACCCAAGGAAGTCAGTTAACCACCTAACTGAGGAACTCAATTGAACCTTGTGTAATACCCTAGATGCAGTCACACCCCTAAAAAAAACAACATTTCTCATAAGAAACTAGCTCCCTGGTATACAGAAAATACCCAAGCTCTGAAGCAAGCGTACAGAAAATTGGAACGGAAATGGCGCTACACCAAACTGGAAGTCTTCCGACTAGCTTGGAAAGACAGTACCGTACAGTATCGAAGAGCCCTCACTGCTGCTCGATCATCCTATTTTTCCAACTTAATTGAGGAAAATAAGAACAATCCAAAATGTATTTAATACTGTCGCAAAGCTAACTAAAAAGCAGAATTCCCCAAGAGAGGATGGCTTTCACTTCAGCAGTGATAAATTAATGAACTTCTTTGACGAAAAGATCATGATCATTAGAAAGCAAATTACGGACTCCTCTTTAAAGCTGCATTTTCCTCCAAATCTCAGTTGTCCTGAGTCTGCACAACTCTGCCAGGACCTAGGTGTCACGTCCTGACCAGTGAAAAGGGTCATTTGCCATAGGAGAATGGTCAGGGCGTGGCCGGGGGGTTGTTTTGGGGGTTTTTGGTTCTAGGGGAATTTGTTCTAGATTTCTATTTCTATGTTTCGTTTTCCATGTTTGGCCGAGTATGGTTTCCAATCAGAGGCAGGTGTCTTTCGTTGTCTCTGATTGGAAGCCATATTTAGGCAGCCTGTTTTCCTTTGGGTTTTGTGGGTGGTTGTTTTCCGTTTAGTTGTTGTTACCTGACGGAACTGTTGGTTGTTTGTTATTTTGTTATTGAAGTGTTTTCATTAAAAGGAAGAATGAGCACTATACACGCTGCGCCTTGGTCTAATCCTTTCGATGCTTGTGACACTAGGATCAAGGGAGACACTCAAGTGTTGTAATACTCTATCTCTTGACACATTGATGAAAATAATCATGGCATCTAAACCTTCAAGCTGCATACTGGACCCTATTCCAACTAAGCTACTGAAAGAGCTGCTTCCTGTGCTTGTCCCTCCTATGTTGAACATAATAAATGGCTCTCTATCCACTGGATGTGTACCAAACTCATAAAAGTGGCAGTAATAAAGCCTCTCCTGAAAAAGCCAAACCTTGACCCAGAAAATATAAAAAACTATCGGCCTATATCGAATCTCCCATTCCTATCAACATTTTTTTTAAAGCTGTTGCACAGCAACTCACTGCCTTCCTGAAGACAAACAATGTATACGGAATGCTTAAGTCTGGTTTTAGACCACATAATAGCACTGAGACTGCACTTGTGAAGGTGGTATATGACCTTTTAATGGCGTCAGACCGAGGTTCTGCATCTGTCCTTGTGCACCTAGACCTTAATGCTGCTTTTGATACCATCGATCACCACATTCTTTTGGAGAGATTGGAAACCCAAATTGATCTACACGGACAAGTTCTGGCCTGGTTTAGATCTTATCTGTCGGAAAGATATCAGTTTGTCTCTCTAGATGGTTTGTCCTCTGACAAATCAACTGTAAATTTCGCTGTTCCTCAAGGCTCCGTTTTAGGACCACTATTGTTTTCACTATATATTTCACCTCTTGGTGATGTCATTTGGAAACATAATGTTAACTTTCACTGCTATGCGGATGACACACAGCTGTACATTTCGATGAAACATGGTGAAGCCCCAAAATTGCCCTGCCTGGAAGCCTTTATTTCAGACATAAGGAAGTGGAAGGCGGCACATGTTCTACTTTTAAACTCGGACAAAACAGAGACGCTAGTTCTAGGTCCCAAGAAACAAAGAGATCTTCTGGTGAATCTGACAATTAATCTTGATGGTTGTACAGTCGTCTCAAATAAACTGTGAAGGACCTCGGCGTTACTCTGGACACTGATCTCTCTTTTTACGAACATATCAAGACTCTTTCACGGACAGCTTTTCTCCATCTACGTAACATTGCAAAAATCTGAAACTTTCTGTCCAAAAATTATGCAGAAAAACTAATCCATGCTTTTGTCACTTCTAGGTTAGACTACTGCAATGCTCTACTTTCTGGCTACCCTGATAAAACACTAAATAAACTTCAGTTAGTGCTAAACACGGCTGCTAGAATCTTGACTAGAACCAAAAAATGTGATCATATTATTCTAGTGCTAGCCTCTCTACACTGGCTTCCTGTTAAGGCAAGGGCTGATTTTAAAGTTTTACTGCTAACCTACAAAGCATTACATGGGCTTGCTCCTACCTATCTTTCCAATTTGGTCCTGCCGTACATACCTACACATACGCTATGGTCACAAGACGCAGGCCTCCTTACTGTCCCTAGAATGTCTAAGAAAACAGCTGGAGGCAGGGATTTCTCTTATAGAGCTCCGTTTTTATGGAATGGTCTGCCTATCCATGTGAGAGACGCAGACTCGGTCTCGACCTTTCAGTCTTCATTGAAGACTCATCTCTTCAGTAGGTCCTATGATTGAGTGTAGTCTGGCCCATGAGCGTGAAGGTGAATGGAAAGGCACTGGAGCAACGAACCGCCTCAGCTGTCTCTGCCTGGCCGGTTCCCCTCTCTCCACTGGGATTCTCTGCCTCAAACCCTATTACAGGGGCTGAGTCACTGGCTTACTGGTGCTCTTCCATGCCGTCCCTAGGAGGGGTGCATCACTTGAGTGGGTTGAGTCACTGACTTGATCTTCCAGTCCGGGTTGTCGCCCCCCCTTGGGTTTGTGCCATGAGGGAGATCTTTGTGGGCTATACTTGGCCTTGTCTCAGGATGGTAAGTTGGTAGTGGTAGTGGTGTGGGGGCTGTGCTTTGGTGGGTGGGTATTGTCGGACGGGGCCACAGTGTCTCCCGACCCCTACTCTCAGCCTCCAGTATTTATGCTGCAATAGTTTGTGTCGGGGGGCTAGGGTCAGTCTGTTATATCTGGAGTATTTCTCCTGTCTTATCCGGTGTCCTGTGTGACTTTAAGTATGCTCTCTTCTTTCTTTCTTTCTTTCTTTCTTTCTTTCTTTCTTTCTTTCTTTCTTTCTTTCTTTCTTTCTTTCTTTCTTTCTTTCTTTCTTTCTTTCTTTCTTTCTTTCTTTCTTTCTTTCTTTCTTTCTTTCTTTCTTTCTTTCTTTCTTTCTTTCTTTCTTTCTTTCTTTCTTTCTTTCTTTCTTTCTTTCTTTCTTTGATGGAGGGGGCTCTACAAACCCCCAGTACCAAAGAGGTCAGGGGACCTCCAGTGGAGGGTTCTTCATGGAGCCCTGGCCACTAACAGCTGGTTGGCACAGGTTGAACCAGGAGTCAGGCAGGGGTGTCCTTTCTGTATAATGAAAGAAACTGTGATTCTGTGTGCGCCAGGTTAATGCCATTATTGTCTATTTTTGAATATCTGTGTGAGAGGTTGGAGGTGGGTTTTACTGTTGGGATGTTTATAATGGGGTAAAGGTATTCAAATAAGGAGAAGGCCAAATGTGTGTTGTTGAATTTTCTGTTTGCTCAGGCAAAGTTGGCTATCTCTGCGTGCCTTTGAGTTCTATAAAGGGAAAAAAAGTGTGGAGATGTTTCAGGAGATATGGTGTGTTGGGGGGGGGCTGTCTGTACAGCTGGGGAAGATGGGTTGGATATACGGTTGTAGAAGTGGTGAGGTTTTGGTTATTGTGATGTATGGGCAAGGTGTGTATGGTACATGTATGCAGTACAGGAGATATTTTTGTGTTTTTTTTAAGGGGGGGGTGAGGTTTTAATGAAATGAGAATGTTTCATTAAAAAGTCACTCACTCACTCGTATGATGTATTGATCTAAGGAAGATGGTACATTGTGTGTACTACCAGAATATGCAGTGACACCTTTCCAGCTGTGAGCAGGGACCAGCTCTGAAAATATGACTGGTGTTGGATTATTTTCTTAATGTGGAGAATGATTTGTTGTGAATTGTAATGTTAATTAATATCTATCTAGCAACTAATCTGCTATATTCTGATAGGTCAGATGTTGTTCATCATTTGAGCCTGAACAGAATGTAGAGAAGTTGATTTATGTTTGCAACAGCTGCCTTTTTTTTCATGATCTGTTTTGAGTTTTGTTCTAAGAGTAGCACATACTTGTGAACATTGCACTAAAGTGATTGAAAACACTGTAATGATGATCTGAGTGACCACATTCACTAAACACATTTTCAATTGACTGAGTACATCACACAAAATCATAGTCAGTTTTTCATGAAATGTAATCATTGTTTCATCTATAAATTGCAATACATGTGCATATAGAGTACTTGCTTTTCAAAATGCAATGCTCAAATTACTTTTGATATGATTGTTTTCTCATATGTTAAAATACAATTTACTATTACTTAATCCAACTTCTCTTAATTTATAACCACTTAACCGTTTGGTAAACCTATAGATTTTAAACTGGTTTGTGTACTATATACATACTTTGAGACCTACAGAACTAATATTCATGTTTGTAAAGTATAATGATATCAAGTATGAGATATATATATACTGCTCAAAGAAATAAAGGGATCACTAAAATAACACATCCTAGATCTGAATTAATGAAATAATCTTATTAAATACTTTTTTCTTTACATAGTTGAATGTGCTGACAACAGAATCACACAAAAATAATCTATGGAAATCCAATTTATCAACCCATGGAGGTCTGGATTTGGCGTCACACTCAAAATTAAAGTGGAAAACCACCATACAGTCTGATCCAACTTTGATGTAATGTCCTTAAAACAAGTAAAAATGAGGCTCAGTAGTGTGTGTGGCCTCCACGTGCCTGTATGACCTCCCTACAACGCCTGGGCATGCTCCTGATGAGGTGGCGGATGGTCTCCTGAGGGATCTCCTCCCAGACCTGGACTAAAGCATCCGCCAACTCCTGGACAGTCTGTGGTGCAACGTGGCGTTGGTGGATGGAGCGAGACATGATGTCCCAGATGTGCTCAATTGGATTCAGGTCTGGGGAACGGGCGGGCCAGTCCATAGCATCAATGCCTTCCTCTTGCAGGAACTGCTGACACACTCCAGCCACATGAGGTCTAGCATTGTCTTGCAGTAGGAGGAACCCAGGGCCAACCGCACCAGCATATGGTCTCACAAGGGGTCTGAGGATCTCATCTCGGTACCTAATGGCAGTCAGGCTACCTCTGACGAGCACATTGAGGGCTGTGCGGCCCCCTAAAGAAATGCCACCCCACACCATGACTGACCCACCGCCAAACCGGTCATGCTCGAGGATGTTGCAGGCAGCAGAACGTTCTCCACGGCGTCTCCAGACTCTGTCACGTCTGTCACATGTGCTCAGTGTGAACCTGCTTTCATCTGAGAGCACAGGGCGCCAGTGGCGAATTTGCCAGTCTTGGTGTTCTCTGGCAAATGCCAAACGTCCTGCACGGTGTTGGGCTGTAAGCACAACCCCCACCTGTGGACGTCGGACCACCCTCATGGAGTCTGTTTCTGACTGTTTGAGCAGACACATGCACATTTGTGGCCTGCTGGAGGTCATTTTGCAGGGCTCTGGCAGTGCTCCTCCTGCTCCTCCTTGCACAAAGGCGGAGGTAGCGGTCCTGCTGCTGGGTTGTTGCCCTCCTACGGCCTCCTCCACGTCTCCTGATGTACTGGCCTGTCTCCTGGTAGCGCCTCCATGCTCTGGACACTACGCTGACAGACACAGCAAACCTTCTTGCCACAGCTCGCATTGATGTGCCACCCTGGATGAGCTGCACTACCTGAGCCACTTGTGTGGGTTGTAGACTCCGTCTCATGCTACCACTAGAGTGAAAGCACCACCAGCATTCAAAAGTGACCAAAACATCAGCCAGGAAGCATAGGAACTGAGAAGTGGTCTGTGGTCACCACCTGCAGAACCACTCCTTTATTGGGGGTGTCTTGCTAATTGCCTATAATTTCCACCTGTTGTCTATTCCATTTGCACAACAGCATGTGAAATGTATTGTCAATCTGTGTTGCTTCCTAAGTGGACAGTTTGATTTCACAGAAGTGTGATTGACTTGGAGTTACATTGTGTTGTTTAAGTGTTCCCTTTATTTTTTTGAGGTGTGTGTGTGTGTGTGTGTGTGTGTGTGTGTGGGGGGGGGGGGGGGGGGGGCTCAGTTGGTAGAGCATGGTGTTTGCAATGCCAGGGTTGTGGGTTCAATTCCCACGGGGGGCCAGTACAAAAAAAAAATGCATGAAATGTATGCACTCACTACTGTAAGTCGCTCTGGATAAGGGCGTCTGCTAAATGACTAAAATGTAAATATATATATATATACACACACACACACTGCTCAAAAAAAAAATATATACACATATACTGCAATGTACTATTATGATTATGACTATTAAGATTTTACTTTAGAGTACTTAAAAAAAAATCTGATATTGACAGGAACAGAAATGTACTGCATGTAACAAATGCATCCCATGTATCCAAAATGACGTTGCTGGGATTTTTTTGTTAACACTTTTTTTGTCACACTTCTTTACTCAAATTACGTTGGCCAATACCGTAAAATTGGCCATTTACGTAGCAGACACTTTTATCAAACGACACTTTTATCAAACGACAACAGTTATTACATACATTTTCATACGTTATGGAATTGAACCCACAACCCTAGTGTTGCTAGTGCCATGCTCTTACCAATTGAACCACACAGGACCACTACAATACGTCATTACAATACTGTAAAATAGAATACATGATTACACTACAGAATGACTACTCATTATTCAAGTGCCTGGACAATGTGAGGGAAACATCTCCATGTCGATGAGAACCTATGGCCAAATGCTCAATATAGGTTTGAAGCAAACTAGTGCCTGCTAAACGTAATGTTTGTTTAATTAATGTAACTTTTTTAATTGCATTTGTTTAATTTGATTTCGGGACACTAATGTCATAATTATATCAATAACAACAAAAACATTGCATCAATGATTGTGAAAGATGTCTTCAATGATCACACATGGGATCGAAATTATGTAGATTTGATTTTCACAACATTTGTATGGGTATTGCAAGTGTATAGCCTAATGTAAAAACTGTGTACTGTTCTGTAATGTACAATACTGTACTACATTCAAAGGGACATTTTGAAACATTGCATTTAGCATTTTTTTGCTATTGGATTAATTGGTTGTTAAAACAATTAAATTGAGAAGATATAGTTATGTTTTGGTGTTTAAATCAATGTTCTTATGGTATTTCACGGCAAACTTATGGATCAATGGTCGTGTAGTAAAAGATGTCTCCAAACAAAATGAATGCACAAATAAAGGTTTTGACCATAAGACTTGCTGTGTTGCCAGTTTGGAGTTTTGTAATAAACTGTACATCTGCAGAAGAGTAATCAGTCTCCATCCAGTGTTTGTCTACATCCAGTGTTTGTCTACATAGAGTCACCCATCCACCATCTAATCCTAAACTGTGGGGCGGTTCCCAAACCTGTCACACCCTGATCTGTTTCACCTGTCTTGTGCTTGTCTCCACCCCCCACCAGGTGTCTCCCATTTTCCCCATTATCCTCTGTGAATTTATACCTGCATTTTCTGTTTGTCTGTTGCCAGTTCGTATTGTGTTGTCAGGTCGTCCCAGAGTGTTTTCTGTTTTCCCCTGCTCTCTAGTTTTTTGTTTCTAGCTTTTCCAGTTCTGACCTTTCTGCTTGCCCTGTTCCTGTCTGCCGTCCAGTACCTGTCGGACTTTGACTCTTATCTGGTTACAAACCTCTGTCTGTCCTCGACCTGCCCTTTGCCTGCTCTCCGTGTTATAATAAATTATCGGAGTACTGTACCAGCCACCTCCTGTGTCTGCATCTGGGTCATATCCTGAGTCATGATAGTACAAACTGGACATGACTGACCCAGCAGACTCGGACCGGCTCCGCAACACTGTCTCCATCCAAGAAGTCGCCATTGGTAGACACGAGGTAGTACTTCAAGACCTTATGGAAAGACTCCAGACCTTGGCGGAATGCCATGACCACACTTTCACTGTGTTACTGGAGCAATTCTGTGGGTTATATATTAAGCAGCAAGCCACAACAGTAACCTCCCCAGACTGTCAGTTACGCTGCTATCCGCGGCACTTGTCCCCACTCTAACCCGGCTTCTCGAGAACCCTGCTTACTTCTTCTGGAGCGCTACGCTGGAGATCCAGAATCTTGCCGGTGCGTTTCTCTCCCAGTGCTCTCTCATCTTTGAGCTGCAGCCCTGTTCGTTTCCCTCGGATCGCTCGAGGATAGCCTCCTGTGTCTGCATCTGGGCCATATCCTGAGTCGTGATAACTAAAGGAACTCAGTCCGGCTTTAAACGTACTCTTGAAAGTTGTAATAGTACGTAGAATGCACAAGGTGTAATTTCGAAATTGGGTAGTGCATCATCAGTTATTCTTGCCATCTTAGTCATTGCATAAATTATTTATAACTTGTCAGAAATATCCAGATCAACTAGCCCATGTCAGCTAAGGTTTTTTAGCTGATAGATATTGTTGTATTTTTTTTGTCTCATATCACATGAGTACATATTAGACATGGCAAAATGTATAGACTTGCAAGAAAAGTTGCTTCAAAATGGCTAAATGTTCTTTGCACCCCATGACAAAATGTGTAGAATTGCAGGAAATAAGCTTTAAACCTGCCAAATTATTTCCAGCAACAAGAAGAGTGTGAACAGTTTATTTCATGAACAGTGCTTGTGCCCATAGAAATAGATGTGGCACGCTCGGAGGGAGGCGGGGGCGCGGGATGTTACCCAATGCTGGAAGGTGGGCCCTGAGTGAAAAAGTTTGGGAACCCCTGATCTAAAGAACTACACTGGTTTTGAAAGGCAGATAGAAGTAAGTAATTATATCCTCAACCATATCTCTTAATTCTCCTGACATTTACATACTTATTAACTCTCAAACAATATTAGAGGCTTAATGCATATCTCACATCTAAGGCCTTACCATAAAGGCTGCTGTTGTTTAACCCATAGGAGTCTAAGCCCTGTCTAAGCCGGTGTGGGAGGAGGGGTTCTACTAAGCTATATAGAATTGTTTAAAGTTCATACCAGGGATGTTTTTGCTATTTGATTTTCAAATTTAAAACCCCTTAAAGTATAAAAAAATGTACTTCACAAAAAACAAACTGTAACGCTAGTCGTCTGTAGAAGGGGACCAAAGCGCAGCGTGGTGAGTGTTCATATTAATTATTTAATAATAAGACACACTTCAAACAAAACAAGAAAATGAACGACAGCCAACAGTTCTGTCAGGTCACAAAATGTACAAAACAGAAAATAACTACCCACAAACCCCAAAGGAAAACAGGCTGCCTAAGTATGACTCCCAATCAGCGACAACGATTGATTGAGAGCCATACCAGGCCAAAACAAAGAAATACAAAGCATAGAAAAAAAGACATAGAATGCCCACCCAAATCACACCCTGACCAAACCTAAAAAGAGACATAAAAAAGGCTCTCTCAGGTCAGGGCGTGACAGAAACGTCCCTTTTTCAGGACCCTGTCTTTCAAAGATAATTCATATAATCCAAATAACTTCACAGATCTTCATTGTAAAGGGTTTAAACACTGTTTCCCATGCTTATTCAATGAATCGTAAACAATTAATGAACATGCACCTGTGGAACGGTCGTTAAGACACTAACAGCTTACAGACGATAGGCAATTAAGTTCACAGTTATGAAAACTTAGGACACTAAAGAGGCCTTTCTACTGACTCTGAAAAACACCAAAAGAAAGATGCCCAGGGTCCCTGCTCATCTGGGTGAACGTGCCTTAGGCATGCTGCAAGGAGGCATGAGGACTGCAGATGTGGCCAGGGCCATAAATTGCAATGTCCGTACTGTGAGACGCCTAAGACAGCGCTACAGGGAGACAGGACGGACAGCTGATTGTCCTCGCAGTGGCAGACGACGTGTAACAACACCTGCACAGGATCGGTACATCCGAACATCACACCTGCGGGACAGGTACAGGATGGCAAGTTACACCAGGAACGCACAATCCTTCCATCAGTGCTCAGACTGTCCGCAATAGGCTGAGAGAGGCTGGACTGAGGTCTTCTAGGCCTGTTGTAAGGCAGGTCCTCACCAGACATCACCGGCAACAACGTCGCCTATGGGCACAAACCCACCGTCACTCGACCAGACAGGACTGGCAAAAAGTGCTCTTCACTGACGAGTCGTGGTTTTGTCTCACCAGGGGTGATGGTCGGATTCGCGTTTATCGCTGAAGGAATGAGCGTTACACTGCGGCCTGTACTCTGCAGCAGGATCGATTTGGAGGTGGAGGGTCCGTGATGGTCTAGGGCAGTGTGTCACAGCATCATTGGACTAAGCTTGTTGTCATTGCAGGCAATCTCAACGCTGTGCGTTACAGGGAAGACATCCTCCTCCCTCATGTGGTACCCTTCCTGCAGACTCATCCTGACATGACCCTCCAACATGACAATGCCACCAGCCATACTGCCCGTTCGGTGCGTGATTTCTGCAAGACCATGTCAGTGTTCTGCCATGGCCAGTGAAGAGCCCGGATCTCAATTCCATTGAGCACGTCAGGTACCAGTTGGATCGGAGGGTGAGGGCTAGGGCCATTCCCCCCAGAAATGTGCGGGAACTTGCAGGTGCCTTGGTGGAAGAGTGGGGTAACAACTCAAAGCAAGAACTGACAAATCTGGTGCAGTCCATGAGGAGGAGATGCACTGCAGTACTTAATGCAGCTGGTGGACACACCAGATACTGACTGTTACTTTTGATTTTGCCCCCCCTTTGTTCAGGGACACATTATTACATTTATGTTAGTCACATGTCTGTGGAACTTGTTCAGTTTGTCTCAATTGTTGAATCTTGTTATGTTCAAACAAATATTTACACATGTTAAGTTTGCTGAAAATAAACGCAGTTGACAGTGAGAGGACGTTTCTTTTTTTGCTGAAATTATATATATATATATTTTTTTAATAAAAAATGTATTTGGCCTTTTCTGCTATTAGCCCATACAAATGCATTGAGTAACATTCACTACATGGAACAACAGATAGTCCCACCCCAAAAAATCTAAAGGAAATTATATATGCATTTTTTTCAACTGGTCCCGGCGGACCTTCAGACGAGTCTTGTGAGGCCTGTGGGTATCATGTACAGTATGTGTTAGTGATAGTCTCACCTTTCCATTGAAGGGTCATATTAGTGTGTTGCCCAAACCGTTCGGACGCTACATCGAGAAGTTGACTGTTTAGTACCACACACACTATAACGACTTCAGATGACTCACAAGATGCTTGTGAAGGTTCCATAGGGGGGTCATAATAGTTTGTAGGCCAAACCGTTCGGACGCTACAGATGATTTTGTGAGAAGACCAATTTTCGGGATGTCTCATGGTCTGACAAACATCGCTATAGCTCTGTCACCTTTCACTGCAGATGCGAAAGTGCGATTCAGGTAAATGCGGTGGATTGAGACGCATCCAATAATAAAAAAAATATACAGTACCGGCCAAAAGTTTGGACACCAACTCATTCAAGGGTTTATCTTTGTAGTGAAGACATCAAAACTATGAAATAACACACACAGAATCATATAGTAACCAAAAAAGTGTGAAACAAATAAAAACATATGTTTTATTTGAGATTCTAAAAGTAGCCACTCTTTGCCTTGATGACAGCTTTGCACACTTTTGAAATTCTCACAACCAGCTTCACCTGGAATGCTTTTCCAACAGTCTTGAAGGAGTTCCCACATTCTGAGCACTTGTTGGCTGCCTTTCCTTCACTCTGCGGTCCAACTCATCCCAAACCATCTCATTTGGGTTGAGGTCAGGGGATTGTGGAGGCCAGGTCATCTGATGCAGCACTCCATCACTCTCCTCCTTGGTCAAAGCCCTTACACAGCCTGGAGGTGTGTTGGGTCATTGTCCTGTTGAAAAACAAATGATAGTCCCACTAAGCTCAAACCAGATGGGATGACGTATCGCTCCAGAATGCTGTGGTAGCCATGCTGGTTAAGTGTGCCTTGAATTCTAAGTAAATCACAGACAGTGTCACTAGCAAAGCACCATCACACCTCCTCCATGCTTCACGGTGGGAACTACACATGCGGAGATCATCCGTTCACCTACTCTGCGTCTCACAAGGGACACAGGGTTAGAACCAAAAATCTCAAATTTGGACTCATCAGACCAAAGGACAGATTTCCACCGGTCTAATGTCCATTGCTTGTGTTTCTTGGCCAAAGCAAGTCTCTTCTTCTTATAGGTGTCTATTAGTAGTGGTTTCTTTTCAGCAATTCGACATGAAGGCCTGATCCCCTCAGTCTCCTCTGAGCAGTTGATGTTGAGATGTGTCTGTTACTTGAACTCTGTGAAGCATTTATTTGGGCTGCAATTTCTGAGGCTGGTAAATCTAATGAACTTATCTTCTGCAGCAGAGGTAACTCTGGGTCTTCCTTTCCTGTGGCGGTTCTCATGAGAGCCAGTTTCATCATAGCGCTTGATGGTTTGTGCGACTGCACTTGAAGAAACTTTTGAAGTTCTTGAAATTTTCCGAATTGACTGACCTTCGTCTTAACTTTTCTCTTTGCTTATTTGAGCTGTCCTTCCCATAATATGGACTTGATATTTTACCAAATAGGGCTATCTTCTGTATACCACCCCTTACCTTGTCACAACACAACTGATTGGCTTGAAATAAATTCAACAAATTAACTTTTAACAAGGCACACCTGTTAATTGAAATGCCTTTCAGGTGACAACCTAATATAGCTGGTTGAGAGAATGCCAAGTGTGTGCAACGCTGTCATCAAAGGGTGGCTAAGGGTGGCTACTTTGAAGAATCTCAAATATAAAATATATTTTGATTTGTTTAACACTTTTTCTGGTTATTACATGATTCCATATGTGTTATTTCATAGTTTTGATGTCTTCAATATTATACAATGTAAAAAAAAAGAAAATCCCTTGAATGATTAGGTGTGTCCAAACTTTTGACTGGTACTGTATCTCTAGCTTTAACTGACATGTTTTGATGAGGATTTCTATATACTGCTCAAAAAAATAAAGGGAACACTTAAACAACACATCCTAGATCTGAATGAAAGAAATAATCTTATTAAATACTGTTTTCTCTACATAGTTGAATGTGTTGACAACAAAATCACACAAAAATAATCAATGGAAATCCAATTTATCAACCCATGGAGGTCTGGATTTGGCGTCACACTCAAAATTAAAGTGGAAAACCACACTACAGGCTGATCCAACTTTGATGTAATGTCCTTAAAACAAGTCAAAATGAGGCTCAGTAGTGTGTGTGGCCTCCACGTGCCTGTATGACCTCCCTACAATGCCTGGGCATGCTCCTGATGAGGTGGCAGATGGTCTCCTGAGGGATCTCCTCCCAGACCTGGACTAAAGCATCCGCCAACTCCTGGACAGTCTGTGGTGCAACGTGGCGTTGGTGGATGGAGCGAGACATGATGTCCCAGATGTGCTCAATTGGATTCAGGTCTGGGGAACGGGCGGGCCAGTCCATAGCATCAATGCCTTCCTCTTGCAGGAACTGCTGACACACTCCAGCCACATGAGGTCTAGCATTGTCTTGCATTAGGAGGAACCCAGGGCCAACCGCACCAGCATATGGTCTCACAAGGGGTCTGAGGATCTCATCTCGGTACCTAATGGCAGTCAGGCTACCTCTGGCGAGCACATGGAGGGCTGTGCGGCCCCCCCAAAGAAATGCCACCCCACACCATGACTGACCCACCGCCAAACCGGTCATTCTGGAGGATGTTGCAGGCAGCAGAACGTTCTCCACGGCGTCTCCAAACTCTGTCACGTCTGTCACGTGCTCAGTGTGAACCTGCTTTCATCTGTGAAGAGCACAGGGCGCCAGTGGCAAATTTGCCAATCTTGGTGTTCTCTGGCAAATGCCAAACGTCCTGCACGGTGTTGGGCTGTAAGCACAACCCCCACCTGTGGACGTCGGGCCCTCATACCACCCTCATGGAGTCTGTTTCTGACCGTTTGAGCAGACACATGCACATTTGTGGCCTGCTGGAGGTCATTTTGCAGGGCTCTGGCAGTGCTTCTCCTGCTCCTCCTTGCGCAAAGGCGGAGGTAGCGGTCCTGCTGCTGGGTTGTTGCCCTCCTACGGCCTCCTCCACATCTCCTGATGTACTGGCCTGTCTCCTGGTAGCGCCTCCATGCTCTGGACACTACGCTGACAGACACAGCAAACCTTCTTGCCACAGCTCGCATTGATGTGCCATCCTGGATGAGCTGCACTACCTGAGCCACTTGTGTGGGTTGTAGACTCCGTCTCATGCTACCACTAGAGTGAAAGCACTGCCAGCATTCAAAAGTGACCAAAACATCAGCCAGGAAGCATAGGAACTGAGAAGTGGTCTGTGGTCCCCACCTGCAGAACCACTCCTTTATTGGGGGTGTCTTGCTAATTGCCTATAATTTCCACCTGTTGTCTATTCCATTTGCACAACAGCAAGTGACATTTTTTGTCAATCAGTGTTGCTTCCTAAGTGGACAGTTTGATTTCACAGAAGTGTGATTGACTTGGAGTTACATTGTGTTGTTTAAGTGTTCCCTTTATTTTTTTGACAACACCATGAAACTTTTGGACACCAACTACATCATTTCCCCCATTCTGATTCATACTTCTCTAACCGTGTCATGATGTCTCTCTGATGTGAATACCAGCTTCATAGCCTCATACTGTGTTCTACAGTGCAATGCTGTGGTGGACTGGCCACCCAAACCAAAATGCCATTTACCGTAATAATTTGGCCAGGGGGCAACATTAATCTAAAACACTGCTAGCTAATTAGCAAAGTACAGTTCTCTCCTCCATATTTCAGTGGGTTGAATAAGGCCTGGCTTTGGCCTCACACTACTGGGAGGTGATTGAGCACCGAGGCCCAGCTATGGAAGTGATGAAGGAGGAGTTATGAAGACAAAAGCTGCCAATTCTCATCACCTCCTTTTCCTGGGTGGAGGAAGACAGAGGCTTTGATGAAAATGTCAGGCCATCTTTTTATTAATGAAAATCATTAGCGGCTAAAGATCACGACAGCGGAGGAGAGCATAAACAACAGATGGTGAACAGAGGTAGGTAGAGGTAGGGCTGGGGTAGTTTGGGCTAACTGTGCTGTCTGTAGGTCCGGGACAGACAGATGGATGGACAGACACACGTACATAGAGAGATCAGACAGACAGACAGACAGACAAGCCTGACAGGTATGGAAGTGGAAGTGCTGTCAAAGGCCCATTCATCATTAGCAGAATGGACGTACTACAGGAGACGCCATTTCCCTGCACTCTGTGATGCATGTCTGTCTTTTCTCAGTATACACACACACACACACACACACACACACACACCCCCCCCCCCCCCCCCCCCCCCCCCTCCCCTGCACAAACACATGTGTCTGTGTGTGTACTTGTGTCTGTGACAGGAAAGCTATATCCTTCAAAATGGGAGAAGGATGTTCTTGGAACACTGAGTGACACGTGATGCTGTGTTCCACTCTAGGTCTGAAGGAACCACAGGCTAACTGTACAACACCACACAATCACCATGGTGACACACTTGGCATGCACTAATTGGAGGATAGGATTTATTGAGACTACTGAGAGACAAGACAATGCTGTAACATTGTGTAAGTGTTTAAAGAACAAGTATCGACAACACAATGCTGTAATGTTATGTAATTGGTTAAAGAAGCGTTTTTAAAGCTTGATATTTTGTATCCTTTCACGGTTGAAGGATGGCTAAGTACATAGCGCTGATGATCATAAGCTAATTTCAGTTAACACTGCTTTGGGAATTCATCATTAGTCTTTACATGACATACTGCAGCTGCACCTGCAAGTGTGGGATTTGTAATTCATGCATCTTGTTATACTGTAGATGTGCTCATATTTCTTTTGGATGATTACAGTTTTACACTGTATAGTACAGAAACATCTCAGTTGGTTCACTGAGTGAAAAAAGCCCTGGAGGAGTTTAGAACTCCTTGCGGCTCTAAGAAGATTCAACATGTCCTCCATGACGCTAACACGCCACCTAGCGGTTTAACATGGCAATGAGACACCGCTGGCCAGTTTCTCTATGGCTCATTCACTAAAAATGGCCACTATGCGCAGCAGTGATGCTCTTTTATGAAAGACATTGAGTGGAATGTGGGACAGTTACCACTTATCCTTAGAATTACACAGAATGCGGTGCTGCAAAGTTGCTTCCTTTTCTCATCTGTCTTGGCAGATCGGCCCATCATTGACAATTTAACGTCTACTCCATGTTGGTTCAACATAATTTTGTTAAAATTATGTGGAAACAACGTTGATTCAACCAGTGTGTGCCCAGTGGGATGTTCATAGAAACAAATAGTTCATAGTCTAACTGTTATTCACATGACAGCACATAACATGAGTCACCCTATGGGGTCAGACACTCCGAGTGATATGTGTAGTAGTTGTTACCTTGGGCCCTAGTGACATATGTCTGGGAACAGGGAGAAAAGCTGTGTGGTTTGGCTAATGTTTTCTCCATCCCAGGAGGGGGAAAGCTCGGAGGAGGGGGCCGGAGGAGGGGGAGCTCGGAGGAGTGCACAGCTCCTCATCTGTAACCATCACACTCCACTGGCTTTGAAATCTTATCAGAGCGCCTGGGACCTCTAAATGAGTGTGTGTCTGTGTGGTGTGGGGGGGGGGGAGGGGGTATTTGAGTAAGAATGTAGTGTGTGACGTGAATGTGTGTGTGTGAATGCCTTTCAAACAGTCCATGCCACAGCACCCAGTGTCTACACCTCAAGACTAAGAAGGCAGCTCCCCCTGCCTGACTGCCCCAAAACTCACACACACACACACATCACTGGCCCGCTGCACAGGAACAGGTGTGGAGGGCAGGATTGACTGAAGCTCCATTAGCTGGAGCAGTCCCTCCACCTGTGGCTTCCCTCACTCTGTCTTCCAAATGAATAGACAGACACACAAACGACCACACTGCGCATGACTGCAGACACCTGCACACTGACACTTCTGTGCACGTTTACAGAGTAACACATTCATTATTCACACACAAACTAACTCGCACGTGCACACACACACACACACACTAACACACAGCCCCATTGACAACTAGAGAGCCAATTTCAGTGGAGTGGCACTGTGGCAGACAGTGGAATTTAAAGGACTTCACCTCGCAAACCCATTAAACATCTAAGTTTCCTCTTTCGTTATTGCATTTCCATATTCTCTTTCAACTCACGTGCATGTTGCTATTCATGAACCACCACTCTCCACCACCAGCTTATCAGGTACATCTAACTCCCGTCCCATATTGATGCGCCTTTTTGTTATCAAAACCTCACACCTCCTTGGTTCTTCTCTCTCTCTCTGTCCCCAGCTCTCTCTCTATTGCTCTCTCCCCCTCTCTCCCTTCTCTCCAGTTTATGAATGCCCAGTGTCTCCTTGTCGCGATAAGGAAGCTCGGCGGCGACATGATGGATACCTTTGGGTCAGACGAGGTCCGAATCCTGCTGGATAAGCAGGTCAAAAGGAGCCGGTGTTGCAGGGAAAGCAGCTGACTAAAAAGCAGTGAAGAGGGTAACCAGTAGACAGGATATACATCTAGTGCTAGCGAGAATAAGGGAAGGAGCCGTGGATAAACCAACCGAGAGGAAGGACGAAAGAAAAATCTGATCCAATTTGTAATAGAGACAGGATGAAGACTGGCTTGTATGTAAACATGAGGGTTTTATATGTGGAGGGGAGCATATAATCGATAGACTCGCAAATAGACACCTGGGAGAGGTGGAGGAAATAAAGGAGTTGAAGGGGGATGGGAAAGTGAGATTTAGTGGTATGGCTGTAGTAACTTATCTGGTCTCCCCAGTGCAACTTATACCTTTTGGTTCTGTTCACTTGCGTATGGCAGTACTACTATCGTCAGTGTATTAATTCAAGATGACAGGGCCGTGTTGTTCAGTGGGCTTGACCAGGGATGTAGTGTTGTCCTGCATTTGATCCAGTTACTCCAGCACTGTGAACCCCTGCTGCCAGAGGAAGCCATAAATCCATTGCCTTGAGGTATCCGCTCGCTCTGTGTTGAGAGAACCCTAATTTTGAAGCAGACGGTGACTCTATGAGACACTTTACATTGAGATCATCAAGCAACCTCAGGGCCTGTTGTTGACTTCCTTGTGAGATGAGCAGCTGTATCGTGTTCATGTTATAAGCTGACCGTGACCGTCTCTCAGGTTGGGAACCACATACCTACGATGACATCCTGACAGATCCCTAAGATGGGGGTAACACTTACGTAGGGGTCTAAGTGTTTTTCTCAGTCAGGTCATTTTGTTAGAAACTATAGACATCCGTGACCATCCATATATAACCTTGTTATGTCACATAGGACTGAGTGAACTGACTGACAGGGACCACATCTGGTCCTGGTCACACCTACCTCGCCTGTAACAACCTCTACGGCTCACACATGGGCCTGTACAACCACTTGGGATGGCACAACACATCCCTCTGATGCATGGACACAAAAGCCAGCAACGTATCATTTATGTAGCAATATCCTCATCAATATCAATAAACAACCAGGAGAACAGTCAGGAGAAATGTTTCAGTGCACTGTATCTGCTGCATGCATGTAGCTATGTTGTGGGGACAGTAGTGTGGAAGTAATTCTATACAAGCACAGCAAAAAACAACCATGTACGGGAAATCAGTAATTACTTTCCATAGCACAGCAGTTGATACAGAATGTACTGTACGGTAGAGAACTTTCCTGTATGTAGTGAATAGTTTCAAGTTTTATTAGTTGCATATACAGGATACACATGGTATACACTGTCCAATGAAATGCTTACTTGCAGGTTCCTTGACAATACAACAACAATAAATAATATAATATAGGAATGCGAACATAAGTAAATGGCTCAGGGGAATAGAATAAACATTTAAGTATAATACAAGAAGGCATAACTTAAAGTCCATATTTACACGTATATTGGGGAAGGGGGATTGGGAGGAAAATGATTAAATTGTGCAGTATTTAGCAATAATAAGAGTCTGGTAGCATCAATTGTGATGTGTGTGTAGCATGAATGTATAGATGTGTTTGTGTGCTTGTGAGGATGAGTGTATGTATGTGTGAGTGAGTGAGTGCATTTGTGCTAAGATGAGGAGAGTCAGAGCAGGTGGTCAGTCCAATTCAAGTGTTTAGCAGTCTGATGGCTTGTAGAGAGAAACTGTCTCTGAACCTGTTGGTATCAGACCTCATGCTCCAATACCGTCTGCCCAACATTAAGGGAGTGAACAGCTTGTTGCTGGGGCGTGTGGGGTCCTTGATGATACTGTGGGCCTCCTCAGGCACCGTTTCAAGTAGACTTCCTCGATAGGTGGGAACACTGTCCCAGTGTTGTACTGGGCCATGGAGGAACTTGAGTTCGTGGATGGAGCAATTCCCGTATCAGGCCTTGATGTCACGTGTCAATGCACTCTCGAGGGTGCAGCGGTAGTATTTGGAGAGGACCAGGGGTGGCAAGACTGATTTCTTCATCCGCATTAGGAAGTAGACGCTGTTGCGCCCTCTTGACAAAAGTGGTGGTGTTGTTGGTCCATGTCAAGTCCTGGGTGATATGGAAGCCGAGGAATTTAAAACTGTTGACTCTCTCTACTACAGTCCTGTTGATGTAGATATGTACAGAGTGTCCTGTATTGTATGCTAGCTGAGGCCCAGTGACTGTCTGTCTACTGCTCCATGCTCTACACTGCTTTTCTTGTGGCTCCCCAGAGTGAGGAATGAGTCTTCTCTAGGGTCATGTTAACTATAATGGAAATTATGATGTGGAATGAGCTCTATAAACCCCTACTCACCTTGAAACTTCAGTCTGCTCTGCTCCACTCTAAAATCTGTCATGGCTCCTTGACTGTGAGTCTATTCTTCTCTGTGTGGTGCTCTGTGTGGTGCTCTGTGGGGTGGTCTGTGCGGTGCTCTGTGGGGTGCTTTGTGCGGTGCTCTGTGGGGTGCTCTGTGCAGTGCTCCATGTGGTGCTCTGTATTTCATTACTTCAACAACAGACTGTGACATACCCATTGAGAGGTTGTTTGATAAGGTATTTGTAACTTTTAGTGTAGTGTTTTCTGTAATTTATGTCCCCAGACTATACTACAGTATCATAGGTATCGTAGTATCACACTGCAGCATCAAACCGTTTCATCATCACTCATGACCTGGGACTCAAGATATGAAACTATTGCAAAACATTATTTTGCAACACTGCTACAGTATTCATTAAAGGCCCAGTGCAGTCAAAAATGCGATTTTCTGTGTTTTATGTATATTTCCACACTATGAGGTTGGAATAATGCTGTGAAATTGTGAACATTTTGATAATGCCCTCTTAGAGTTAGAACTGTTTGAAAAGAATGCCTGTTCCAAACCTTTCTGCCAATAACACTACTTTTTCTGTTTTCCCCTCCCCACTTAGACCACTCCTGACAGTCCTAGCAAATAAGCTATTTTTGTTTCTTTTAACCATTTTAACCTGTTCAACTCTCTCCCCCCTCCACTACCAAAACTGCACACATGTAGTATGCATGGAAAGAGTATGCCCTGATGGTCATTGTAAAGCAATGCATTTCCTTCTCCATCCACATTACCTTGTATGAATCCGCCACATGCGCAGTGTCGTGTCTTTAGTATCATAAAATGTGTAGACTGTTATTTTATCAAATCAATTCTCTGTAATTATTATCACGTAAACTTAATTAACTAGGAAGTCAGGGGCACCACGGAAAATGTTCAGATTACAAAGTTATAATTTTCCGACTATAACTCTTCAGATATTTTAATATCTGATCAATTAGTCTTCTATTAATGAATTATTACCTCATCAGTTCTCATCAATTCCAAACATCGTAAAATTCTTGGTTATCTGCACGAACCCAGCCTCTACTATAAATCATTAACATACATTGGTTACTAACAATGATAGAAAAGTCCCTAGTGGGCTTAGCCGATATGACAGCTTGGTAGACAAAGGGAAAGGGGTGGGACTGAGAAAGAGCGGGGAAAGACATAATTATATTAATTGAAATGCTAATTCTTTGCACATGAATGGCGCTAATTCGAGAATAATTGCAATGTATATATATTTACGCCCGTATGTCGTTGTCTTCTCTGTTGGAATCCAGTCCGTCTGCTGGAGAGTTCATCAGAGTCTCTCTGGTTGCGTTTCCCCGAGGATCAATGTCTTTCGTGGTTGTTTGGATGGAAACTTCATGGTACCCTAAGGAAATGTTCTCAAAGAATAGATGTTTCGGCGGTTGTCTGTATTCTCGTCCTCGGTTTAGGTCATTTCTAGCTGCAGACTAGTAATTCGTGTCTAAGGTTTGCTCTTATTCTGTAGGGATCGATAGTCTCAGAGTTTACCCATTTCCAGCCGTGTAGCCAATGCACGTGGAATAGTCTTGTCCTTTGGTAGAGTTGTAGTTCAAACCACTTCACACACCAGCGTTACCCGGCATGTTTTGGTCTCAGAAATTCAACCATTTGCAACCACAGCTCACGCTGGGGTTAGCTTAGTCTTAACTATTCGAAACCACAGCTCACACTGGGGTTTGCTTAGTCTGAAGTGAATTTCATCAAGAGTGGGTTTTACCCTTAACAGTAGAAAAGGGCAGTCCATGATGCCTAACGTGCTGTCTGGGCTCACGGGGGTGTGGCCACTGACTAGTTCATCTTTATATGAAAAACCCATACTCTCATTTAGAAGGTTAACATCACATTACATCTT
Source organism: Salmo salar (assembly GCF_965601325.2). Lineage (NCBI taxonomy): Eukaryota > Metazoa > Chordata > Actinopteri > Salmoniformes > Salmonidae > Salmo > Salmo salar. The sequence continues at coordinate 64,335,907 of NC_138294.1, read as the reverse complement.
TTCACAAATAGTTTCATGTTTAATCCCATTCGTTTCACAATATTTAGATGTAAACCTGACAGCTGGGAAATGTACACTTTAAGATATAACGTTATGTGTGTTTCCTGTACCTCATGAGATCACCAAATGAAACACATTCAACATGACTGTCCCTTAAGTGTCCACTGATTATTCCCACATTCTCAAAAGCAGAAACATTGTTTAATTCTCCCATTTTGGGGACTTAGGTGTCTCCAAGCGAAGTCCATTGTTCTCTCTCTTTCTGCATGACCCGGGGGAGAGAGTCTCCGCCAAGAATTGATGTCCTGGGATAACAGAACATGGGTGTAGTGAGAGAGAGTGGGGGGTGGAGCCACGATCTACACCCAGAAAGGGCCACGTCATGACAGCTGTTAAGTCTGAAAATTCCTCACCTGTCTGTGTCTTATTTTTCTTAACTAGAAATCCCTGATTGCTAAGGTCATTTTAAAATGTCAGGCTTGAAAATCCATTCAGCTTTTTTGGAATAGTAACTCACGGGTGGGTATAATTTGTGGAACGCTCCAACAGGAATCTGTTCCAAAAACTTTGTAAAGTACAAGGTTGCCAACAAACAATGCATACAAAGTAGCATGATCAATTCATCTAACTAACTAGCTTCCGAATAGGCATCAATTCACCACGTAGCTTATTCTTAATGTTTGTCCATAGGCTACCAGAGTGAGGACAGACATTTTTTGAGAAATAATCGTGGTGAGTGAAAAACTTAATGAAATAGCCCACTCCCTACCCGGTATCTTATTCTGCCGCTATACAACTTTGTATGCGTTGTTTGTTGGCAACCTTGTTATTTACAAAGTTTTTGGAACAGATTCCTGTTGGAATGTTCCACAAATTATACCCACCCGTAACTCACTACCCAAACCAGACGCAACTGGTTTCAAGTGGCCAAAATATGTAATGTGATCTCCAAATGCTATCTAGTAGATGAACTGGGAATCAGACAGGGGATAAATTTACATCAATGGATAGTGTCAAGTCTACTCACGCTCCTCCACCTGGCTTTTGACATCGCCAGTTTACTAATCACCGGTCCTGGGATCGATCATTACGCACACCTGGCATCAATCATTATGCGCACCTGCACATCATCATCAGGCACACTTATTACCTCCCCTATATCTGACACTCCCTTAGGTTCATCCCCCAGTCAGTATTGTTTATGCGTTTCATGTCTATACACTTCTCGTGGTTGTTATATTGTTCAACGTTCCTTTTATTAAACTCACCACTTGCACTTGCTTTCCGACTCCCAGTATATACGTTACAGAATACTGACTCCAACAATGGAAGCAGCAGGAAACAGAATATCTCCCAGATGGTCGAGGAGCAGGAAGACCTTCTACATCAACACCATGACCAGCTGGCATAACTGGGGACGGCTATGGAAGAGGCTCTTCAGTGTGCAACATCTCAAACATGCCCAGGAGGCATTGTCGTCAACTAGCGGAGGATACTCTACAACCAGTCGACCCAGCACAACAGCCCATTCAGCAACCGGCTCAGGTCAGAGATGCCAGTTTGTCCCTCCTGGATAAATATGATGGTACCCCATCTAAATTCCGTGGCTTCCTACTTCAGTGCTCCCTCTACTTTACACACCAGATGGGAGCCCCCACCACCGAGAGGTCCAAGGTTGCCACGGTTATTTCTTTGCTGACTGGGAGAGCGTTGGAATGAGCCGTTTGGGAGAGAGGAGAGGAGGAGCTAGATTCATATGAGGGGTTTATGGCTCTGTTCAAGTGCATCTTTGATCATCCCCTGGAGGGCAGAGATTGGGGTCAGCTCTTACTTCAATTACGGCAGGGGGAACAGACGGCTGCCGAGAACGTGCTCAACTTCTGGACAGTAGCAGCATCCAGTGGATGGAATGAGCCGGTGCTTCGTACGCTATTCAGAAGAAGTCTTCTCGAGGAGGTCCAGACGGAACTGGCCTGTCGAGACGTCAACCTCTCCTTGGACGCACTCATTGTGATGGCCATCCGTCTGCATAACCTAATTCAGGAGCGTCGGTACTCTCATCGCTTCTCTCCCTCCCTCAGTGAACACACTGGATCAGAGCCTACACCCATGGAGGTAGAGGTCACACACATCCCCGCAGCGGAGAAACGCAGACGGAGACAGCTGGGGCTCTGTCTGTATTGTGGTCAAGGTGGGCTCCAGCGGTGTCTGGCACTTCCCAATCGGGGATCCACAAGAGCAGAGGGACAGTCAAGTGATCTTCCACCTCATGGGCAGGAGTGAGTATTCCATCTTAATCACTTTCTGCTAAGCTCTTTTTGGTGTCCATCACACTAGTTGACTGTCCCTCATGTACTGTGTCTACAGCGTTAGTGGATTCCAGTGCCGCGGGGAACTTTATTGACCAGACCCTTGCCTCCTCTCTCAACATCATCTCATACCACATCTCATACTCCTCTCCTTTCCTGGTTCAAGCCTTCAATAGTCAGCCATTAGGATCTGGAACCATCACACACATCATCCAACCACTCATCCTCACTGTGGATTTCATTCATCAGGAGAACGTCCCCTTCATCACCAGTGCACCAGTTCACAAGATCATCCTCTGCATCCCTTGGCTTCATCGCCATTACCCCACCATCTCATGGTTAAGGAAGAGAATCACTGCCTGGTCACCTGAATGCCGGAGGACCTGCTTTCCATCCCCTGTGGTTCCACGTCGGTTGAGAGTCCTGTGGTTGCCCTTCAGCCAAACATCCTGGAGGTTTACCGGGACCTGCGGGAGGTATTCTCCCAGACCTGCGCCACCTGTCTTGAGACTGTGCCATCGACCTGCTGGTCCGCGCAGATGCATCTATCCTCTGTTTGTGGCTGAGACCTAGGCCATGGAGGATTACATCCAAGAGGTGCTCCAACAAGGTTTCATCCGCATGTCCACTTTTCTTACATCGGCTGGTTTCTTCTTCGTGGCCAAAAAGGATGGAGGGTTACGTCCATGTATAGATTACAGAGGACTCATTGAAATCACCACAAAGTACTATTACCCTCTCCCGTTGGTGCCGGCAGCCATAGAATAGCTCAGCGGGGCCCAGTTTGTTACCAAACTGGACCAGCGGAGTGCATACAATCTCATCTGGATCCAGGAGGGGGATGAATGGAAGACTGCGTTTAGCACGATGTCTGGTCACTGAAAAGTACTGGTGGCCCACCTTGGCGCATGACGTTACTTGTTACGTCAACTACTGTTCCATATGTGCCCAAACCAAATCCCCCCAAGAATGCTCCAACAGGGAAACGCCTTCCCGTGCCTCAGCTTCCCTGGCCCCATCTATCCATTGACTTTGTTACTGATCTCCCCTCTGACAGTTTCACCACCATTTTGGTGGTTGTGGAAAGATTTTCAAAATCCTGTCGTTTAAGCCCTCTTTCTGGTCTCCCTAGTGCTGAGGCACTATTCCAGCAGGTTTTCTGGCGTTATGGCCTTCCGGAGGACTTCAGATCACAGGTATGGAGAGCCTTTATGGAGAAGCTCTTGGTCACGATCAGCCTCACTTCCGGGTATAGGCCTCAGTCCAACGGGCAGGTGGACAGGATGAGCTGGGGAGGTTCCTGAGGAGTCACTGTCAGGACCAGCAGGGAGAATGTGCTCGATTACTTCCATGGGCGGAGTACGCCCAGAACTCGCTGCGTCACTCCTCCACTGGGTTGACCTCCTTCCAGTGTGTTCTGGGTTTTCAGTCGGCCCTGGCTCCGTGGACCCCGGGCCAGACCCGAAGCTCTTGCGGTTGATGAGTGGTTCAGGTGCACAGAAGTGCGGAGCGATGCTCACGTGAGACTCCAGTGCGCCGTCTACCGTCAAAAGGAGCAGGCAGACTGCCACTGCAGTGAGACCCCAGTTTACCACCCTGGGGATTGTCTGGCATTCTACCAGGAACCTCCCACTCCGCCTGCCCTGCAAGAAGCTGAGCCCCCGGTTTGTGGAGCCATTCAATGTTCTCCAGAGGGTCAACAAGGTGACGTATAGGTTACAGCTTCCCAGTGACTACCGTATCGCATCTTCTTTTCATGTCTCCCTTCTCAGGCCGGTGGTTCCTAGGCCCTTAGCTGATGCTGTCCCCCACGACACCCCTCCGGACATCGAGGGGGGTTCTGCCTATGCCTTCAGATCTATAATGGACTCCCGACGTCATGGGGGTTGGCTCCAGTATCTTGTGGACTGGGAGGGGTATGGCCCAGAGGAGCGGTGTTGGGTTCCGGTGGAGGACATTCTGGATCTCAACATCATCTGTGGTTACCACCTTCGCCACCCACTCCTCGTCCTCAGGGCCATCCCTCTGGCCAGCGACATGCTGGGGCTGCATGTTGGTGTGGTGGGGGGTACTGTCACGTCTACCTCCACTCCTCCGCTCCGGCTTTCGACGTCGCTGGTATACCGGTCCTGGGATCCATCATTACGCACACCTGGCATCAATCATTATGCGCACCTGCACGTCATCAGGCACACCTGGACTCCGTTACCTCCCCTATATCTGGCATTCCCTTAGGTTCTTTTCTCAGTCAGTATTGTTTGTTTCATGTCTACGCTTACTCATGTTTGTTATATTGTTTGATGTTCCTTTTATTATTAAACTCATCACCAGCATATACATTACAGATAGGTAGAGACCTCAGCTTTCTCCCCATATGTATATCATTCATGTAAAAAAAAAGCTGTACATTTCAGTATTTTTGGGCCTGCTGTATCTCTGGCTCTGTAGTCACATTGTTTCTGACACCTTTATCAGAATCCCACTTACCTTTCTAACAGTACTAAGTATGTGTTTGTAGGACCTATCATTTTAAAACCAAAATGTCGTATACAATATTGCAATTATTATGCGTTTAGAAAATGCAACCAGAGGGTTTGGCAGTTTACCAGATTAATTGAAAACAGTCATAGTAAAAAGATGAACAAGATTAACTTTGTTTAAAAGATTAACTTCTTGTTAATCCAACCCCTTTGTCAGATTTCAAAAAGGCTTTACAGCGAAAGCATACCATGCGCTTATCGGAGGACAGCGCCCCGCATACAAAAGCATTACAAATATTTTCCAAACCAGCAGAGGTGTCACAAAAGTCAGAAATGGCGATAAAATAAATCAATTGCCTTTGAAGATCTTCCTCTGTTTGCACTCCCAAGGGTCCCAGCTACACAACAAATGGTCGTTTTGTTCAATAAAGTCTTTCATATCCCCAAAAAGTCAGTTTAGTTACCAATAGACTTCGTCCAAACAAGTCAAACAATATTTCTAATCAATCCTCAGGAACCCTAATATGTAAATAAATGATAAAAGTTAAGAAGGAATGTATGTTCAATACCGGAGATAAATAACAAAGTGCGTGCCCTCATCCACGCGCGCCACAAGACTACAGTCCAAAATGAGAGCCACCTTGAAAAACTACAATTACTAACTTATTTTTTCAAAAAACAAGCCTGAAACCCTTTCTAAAGACTGTTGACATCTAGTGGAAGCCATAGGAACTGCAATCTAGGAGGAATTCCTTTGAATATCCCATAGACAAGCATTTGAGTGGTTGGTGACCTCAAAAAAAAAAAGAAATCCGGATGGATTCTCCTCGGGTTTACGCCGGCCATATCAGTTCTGTTACACTCACAGACATTATTTTAACAGTTTTAGAAACTTCAGAGTGTTTTCTATCCAATGCTACCAATTATATGCATATCCTGAGTAACAGGCGGTTTACTTTGGGCACGTCAGTCATCCGAACTTCTGAATACTGCCCCCTAGCCTTAAGACGTCCCCTTATGTTCAAGTCAAGGACTAGACACACATTACTACCTAACTGACTAAGTCTCATCAGGCCTGAGTAATAGGTCATTCATATAATGATATTTGTTAGTTCAGTTTAAGCAGACAAATGTATCCTTGGATAAATGACACCTTCAAACAGTATGTCCAATAGTTGGCCACTGGAGAGCTGTGCCAAAGAAAGAAGAATCCCAGGACTGGGGTTATCAATCAGGCGTAATGAGTGAGGCAAAGTGACCAGACCCAAAAATTAGCATAGTAATGCCTCCAACAATGTGTCTGGCAGTGGCTGAGCCTGCCATGGCTGAGAGGGCCTAGTATCGACCTTCTCTTCAAAGCCCAGGACAATACGAGTGTTCCAGGAGTCCAGAACAGCACACAGCCTTCGATCCTACACTTTTTCAACCCTCCATTAATCAATCAGGGAAAAAATGAGGCAACCAACCAGCTAACTAATCAATCTATTTGTCTGTGATGGTGCGAGGGAGGGAGGGGTTTGGATATGTGATGGGGTTGTTTTGAATAAAGAACAGGGAGTGCAGAGGTGAGAAGACAAAGCTTTGGAAGAATCGTAGATATGGGTGGATGACTAAAGAAATACTGTTGGAAAAAGTTAACGAGAAGATGGATAACTTCAGTGGTACAATTGGAGAGGGAAGAGAAAATATTATTTTGTCCTAAATGAGCCAAGACTTTTCAGTGCCTTTCTGCCTCGCTTCCATGATCCCAATCACACAAGATTGAGCTGGCCCTCCCAATGAATAACAAACACATTACCCAGCATGCCATTTGCTTGGTGTCCTTCAGCAGCTAGCTAGCTGACTCATTATTTAGCTTCTGCGGAGGACATTTGTTTCCTCTCTGACCCTGCAGGTGGGACAAACACAAACAGACCCACTGACTAAGTGCGTCAAACTTATTTGTTCTTCAAACCCAGTGTTATGAGGATGGAAGACAGAGAGAAATCCCGCAGGAATGATGAGGATGACTCATCCACTAGAGTATGGCTGAGTCCCATTAACTAATGTCTGCTCATTAGTATTGTTACCTAAAGATAGGGCCAATGAAGTATGAGATGAATCTCTCTACCCCCGGGGCATCTGCTTATTGTCTCCACACCAGAGGAGGCTGGTGGGAGGAGCTATAGGAGGATGGGCTCATTGTAATGGCTGGATAGGAATGAATGGAACGGCATCAAACACGTTGAATATATGGAAACCACAAGTTTGGCTCCATTCCATTGATTCCATTCCAGCCAGTACAATGAGCCCTTCCTCCTATACATCCTCCCACCAGCCTCCACTGCCCCACACTGCAATGACACCAGTGGAGAAAGAGAGTTCATCGGAGGTGAGGGAAGCATTGTCTCTGTGTCATGTGTCTGTGTGTGTTGGCCCACGTGTGTTATTTTCCCAGTGTGTCTCCATCTCCTCCTGGCAGCCATACTTCAGTGTGTGTTGGCCTGGGATGAAGAGGAGCCTCTGTTCTCCTACACCTCTCTGTCGCTGTGTCCATCCCTGCATCATCTCTCCACCTCTCCCTGCTGATCTACAGTACAGCAGGCAGGCTGGCTGGCTGTAAACGGGATCCTTTTAGAGCAATGAGGCTTTTGGCGCTTTGACGCAGGCGGGACACTTGACTTGACAAGGTTCTTCAACAACAGGAATGGCTTGCCAACCAGCCCACTCCCACAAAGTCAGATACAATGCAGAATACTGAGTGGAATACTGAGTGAAATACTGAGTGGAGGGAAATGCCATGAACTGCTGCTTGCATTGCTGAATTTCCATCCTCAAATGTTCACCTTATTCTTTCTCTCTCTCTCTCTCTCTCTCTATCTCTCTCTCTCACACCCTCTCACACTCGCTCACACCCACTGATACACTGACTATGAGGTTAAAGTACAGCATTTGGGGCGGCAGATAGCCTAGTGGTTAGAGCGGTTGCTAGAAAGGTTGCTAGATCGAATCCCGGAGCTAAAAAGGGGAAAATCCGTTGTTCTGCTCCTGAACAATGTAGTTAACCCACTGTTCCCCGGTAGGCTGTCGTTGTAAATAAGAATTTGTTCTTAACCTCTTATGGCTAGGGGGCAGTATTTTCACGGCTGGATAAAAAACGTACCCGATTTAATCTGGTTACTAATCCTACCCAGTAACTAGAATATGCATATACTTATTATATATGGATAGAAAACACCCTAAAGTTTCTAAAACTGTTTGAATGGTGTCTGTGAGTATAACAGAACTCAAATGGCAGGTCAAAACCTGAGAGATTCCTTTACAGGAAGTGGCCTGTCTGACCATTTCTGGAACTTCTTTGCCATCTCTATCTTTTACTAAGGATCTCTGCTCTAACGTGACACTTCCTACGTCGTCCATAGGCGCTCAGAGCCCGGGAAAAACCTGAATGTCGTCATCCCAGCCCCAGGCTGAAACACATTATCGCCTTTCTCAAGTGGCCGATCAAGGTACTCTGGGCTTAGGCGCGTGACCTGGTCGCCCCCGTCTTTGTGATTTTTTTCCTCTGTTTGCCGAAAAGGAGATTCCCGGTCGGAATATTATCGCTTTTCTACGAGAAAAATGGCATAAAAATTGATTTTAAACAGCGGTTGACATGCTTCGAAGTACGGTAATGGAATATTTAGAATTTTTTTGTCACGAATTGCGCCATGCGCACGACCCTTCTTTACCATTTCGGATAGTGTCTGGAACGCACGAACAAAACGCCGCTATTCGGATATAACGATGGATTATTTTGGACCAAACCAACATTTGTTATTGAAGTAGCAGTCCTGGGAGTGCATTCTGACGAAGACAACAAAGGTAATGAAACTTTTGTAATAGTAAATCGGAGTTTGATCAGGGCTAAACTTGGTCGGTGTCTAAATGGCTAGCCGTGATGGCTGGGCTATCTACTGAGAATATTGCAAAATGTGCTTTCACCAAAAAGCTATTTTAAAATCGGACATATCGAGTGCATAGAGGAGTTCTGTATCTATAATTCTTAAAATAATTGTTATGTTTTTTGTGAACGTTTATCGTGAGTAATTTAGTAAATTCACCGGATGTTTGCGGGGGGTATGCTAGTTCTGAACGTCACATGCTAATGTAAAAAGCTGGTTTTTGATATAAATATGAACTTGATTGAACAAAACATGCATGCATTGTATAACATAATGTCCTAGGGTTGTCATCTGATGAAGATCATCAAAGGTTAGTGCTGCATTTAGCTGTGGTTTTGTTTTTTGTGACATTATATGCTACCTTGAAAAATGGGTGTCTGATTATTTCTGGCTTGGTACTCTGCTGACATAATCTAATGTTTTGCTTTCGCTGTAAAGCCTTTTTGAAATCGGACAGTGTGGTTAGATAAAGGAGAGTCTTGTCTTTAAAATGCTGTGAAATAGTCATATGTTTGAAAAATTGAAGTTTTTGTATTTTTGAGGAATTTGTAATTCGCGCCACGCCTATCATTGGATATTGGAGCAGGTGTTCCGCTAGCGGAATGTCTCGATGTAAGAGGTTTTAACTGACTTGCCGAGTTAAATAAAAATGTCAGCTTTAATTTGAGGGTATCCATGAACCGTTTAGAAATTACAGCACTTTTAAGACATAGTCCCCCATTTTAGAGGAGCAAAAGTATTAAAGTAGTCAAAAGTTTAGTATTTGGTCCCATGCAATAATTACATCAAGCTTGTGACTCTACAAAATTATTGGACGCAGATTATTTTGTGCCCAATAGAAATGAATGCTAAATAATGTATTGTATAATTTTGGAGTCACTTTTATTGTAAATAAGTATATAATATGTTTTTAAACACTTCTACATTAATGTGGATGCTACCATGATTACGGATAGTCCTGAATGAATCATGAATAATGATGATTGAGGAAGTTACAGACGCACAAATATCATACCCCCCCACAGAAAAAAGCTAACCTCCCCTGTTATTGTAATGGTGAGAGGTAGCATGTCTTTGGGGTATGATATTTGTGCGTCTGTAACTTTCTGACTCATAATTTTTTACGATTCATTCAGGAATATCTGTAATCATAATAGCATTATATCATTTCAAATCCAAAGTGCTGGAGTACAGAGTACAAAAAATGTGTCACTGTCCCAATACTTTGGAGCTCACTGTATGTCCTGTGTGAATTTAAGTATGCTCTCTCTAATTCTCTCTAATTCTCTCTTTCTTTCTTTCTTTCTTTCTTTCTTTCTTTCTTTCTTTCTTTCTTTCTTTCTTTCTTTCTTTCTTTCTTTCTTTCTTTCTTTCTTTCTTTCTTTCTTTCTTTCGTTCTTTCTTTCTTTCTTTCTTTCTTTCTTTCTTTCTTTCTTTCTTTCTTTCTTTCTTTCTTTCTTTCTTTCTTTCTCTCTCTCTGAGGACCTGAGCCCTAGGACCATGCCTCAGGACTACCTGGCATGATGACTCCTTGCTGTCCCCAGTCCACCTGGCCATGCTTCTGCTCCAGTTTCAACTGTTCTGCCTGCGGCTATGAAACCCTGACCTGTTCACCGGACGTGCTACCTGTCCCAGACCTGCTGTTTTCAACTCTCTAGAGACAGCAGGAGCGGTAGAGATACTCTCAGTGATCGGCTATGAAAAGCCAACTGACATTTACTCTTGAGGTGCTGACTTGTTGCACCCTCGACAACTACTGTGATTATTATTATTTGACCATGCTGGTCATTTATGAACATTTGAACATCTTGGCCATGTTCTGTTATAATCTCCACCCGGCACAGCCAGAGGAGGACTGGCCACCCCTCATAGTCTCGTTCCTCTCTAGGTTTCTTCCTAGGTTTTGGCCTTTCTAGGGAGTTTTTCCTAGCCACCCGTGCTTCTACACCTGCATTGCTTGCTGTTTGGGGTTTTAGGCTGGGTTTCTGTACAGCACTTTGAGATATCAGCTGATGTAAGAAGGGCTATATAAATACATTTGATTTGATTTGATGTTATTCTCCAAATCACATAAAAATGTATATGATGATTTATGCACATGTACATTGATCGTGTCCTTGTTGATGAGTAAGTTAAGAAATTAAGAATTAAAATTGACTTATTTTATAGGAATAAGTCAAAACATATCATTCAGTCGCAATTTATACCGGCTACAGACTATGGCGATATTGTCTACATGAATACAGCTGCCACTGTATTGAAGCCATTGGATGCAGTTTAAAGCACACTACGCTTTATTACGGGCGATAGGTTTAGTACACATTACTGTATTCTGTGTCAGGAAGTAGACTTGCTCTCTCTGAAGTCTCGTAGATCGTTTTTGTTTATAAAGCCATCCTGCATAAACTTCCGCTGTACCTTACCTCATTGTTAAAGGACAATACCACTCAAACTATATATTGTTATTTGTTTCATTAGTCCACTGTTGATACAGTCCCTAAAATGTTTTACATGTCAGCAATCACCTTTTTTAAAGATATAAAACTTTCAAAATACAGAAAGTGTCACAGTATGATAGGTTTTGGATCATATGCGGGCCTGATCACTGGATTGGACCTGGTCTAGAACCATGGATGGCACAACAACGTATGACAGAGTCAGATGACAAGTCACTTGGTACAGATAATCTTGATGCCAAATTGCTCAGAGTTACAGCTAACCAAATATCTACCCCAATCCCTCATATATATTAATATTAATAAGTGCTTGATGTATGAGGTGTGCCCAGAAGTCTGGAAAGAGTCAAAGGTTATTCCACTACCTAAGGATAAAAAAAAATCTGCATTCACTGGTCCTAATAGTTGTCCTATAAGCTTGCTGCCTGTGTTAACTTGTTATGGATAGGGGGCAGTATTTTCACGGCCGGATAAAAAAACGTACCCAATTTAATCTGGTTATTACTCCTGCCCAGAAACTAGAATATGCATATAATTAGTAGCTTTGGATAGAAAACACTCCAAAGTTTCTAATACTGTTTGAATGGTGTCTGTGAGTATAACAGAACTCAAATGGCAGGCCAAAACCTGAGAAGATTCTGTACAGGAAGTACCCTGTCTGACCATTTCTTGGCCTTCTTTGTCATCTCTATCCAAAACAGAGGATCTCTGCTGTAACGTGACACTTTCTAAGGCTCCCATAGGCTCTCAGAAGGCGCCAGAACGTTGAATGATGACTCTGCAGTTACTGGCTGAAAAACAGTAGCGCATTTGGTAAGTGGTCGATCTGAGAACAATGAGACGGGTGTGCGCATGGACGTGAAGAGTCCATTTTACTTTTCAGTCTTTGAACGAAAACAACGACTCCCAGTCGGAATATTATCGCTATTTTACGAGAAAAGTCGCATAAAAATTGATTTTAAACAGCGTTTGACATGCTTGGAAGTACGGTAATGGAATATTTAGAATTTTTTTGTCACGATACGCGTCCGCGCGTTACCCTTCGGATAGTGTCTTGAACGCACGAACAAAACGCCGCTATTTGGATATAAGTATGGATTATTTGGAACCAAACCAACATTTGTTGTTGAAGTAGAAGACCTGGGAGTGCATTCTGACGAAGAACAGCAAAGGTAATCCAATTTTTCTTATAGTAAATCTGAGTTTGGTGAGTACCAAACTTGGTGGGTGTCAAATTAGCTATCCCGTGATGGCGAGCTATCTACTCAGAATATTGCAAAATGTGCTTTCACCGAAAAGCTATTTTAAAATCGGACACCGCGATTGCATAAAGGAGTTCTGTATCTATAATTCTTAAAATAATTGTTATGTTTTTTGTGAACGTTTATCGTGAGTAATTTAGTAAATTCACCGGAAGTGTTCGGTGGGAATGCTAGTTCTGAACGTCACATGCTAATGTAAAAAGCTGTTTTTTGATATAAATATGAACTTGATTGAACAAAACATGCATGTATTGTATAACATAATGTCCTAGGGTTGTCATCTGATGAAGATCATCAAAGGTTAGTGCTGCATTTAGCTGTCTTCTGGGTTTTTGTGACATTATATGCTAGCTTGAAAAATGGGTGTCTGATTATTTATGGCTGGGTACTCTGCTGACATAATCTAATGTTTTGCTTTCGTTGTAAAGCCTTTTTGAAATCGGACAGTGTGGTTAGATTAACGAGAGTCTTGTCTTTAAATAGCTGTAAAATAGTCATATGTTTGAGAAATTGAAGTAATAGGATTTTTAAGGTATTTGAAAATCGCGCCACTGGATTAGACTGGCTGTTGCGTAGGTGGGACGAATTCGTCCCGCCTAGCCCAGAGAGGCTAAAATGGTGTAAAATAGTCATATGTTTGAAAAATTGAAGTTTTCGGATTTTCGAGTAGTTTGTATTTCGCGCCACGCCCTATCATTGGATATTGGAGTGGTGTTCCGCTAGCGGAACGTCTAGATGTAAGAGGTTTTAAGTAAATTATTGGAAAAAAATTGTATCTGTCCAAATCAAGGATTATTTGTCATGTAATGGTCTGATAACGTGTTTCCAGCATGCATACAAAGAAGGGCATTCTAAGAGTACGGTCTCAGCACAAATGACTGATGATTGGTTAAAGAGTATGGATGACAGGAAGTTAGTTAGATTTCAGTGCTGCTTTTGATGTAATTGATCAGGAACTGTTACTAGGTAAACGCAATTTTTATGGTTTTAAGTCTGCAGCTCTATTCTGGATGGAAAGCTATCTATCCAGGAGACGGCACAAAGTGTTCTTTAACGGTAGCTTTTCAAACAGTAAAGATAACACTGTGGTGTTCCTCAAGGAAGTTGCCCAAGCCCACTTCTCTATCTTTTCTAATGATTTACCTTCAGTAATGAACAAAGCAAGAGTGGTCATGTATGCTGATGACTCTACAATGTATAGAGCAGCATCAGAATGTAATGAGACAGATGTACTGAGCAGTGAACTAAGAATGGTGTCTGAGTGGGTTGATATGAACAAATTAGTGTTGAACATTTCTAAAACAAAATATATTGTATTTGGTTCAAGATATATGATTGCTGATGATCCCCAATTGAATTTGTCGATGAATAGAACACATATAGAGCAAGTGAAAAAACAAAACTACTAGGCATCATGTTGGACGTAGCTTTATCACGGTCAGAACACATAGATAATGTTGTTATTAAGATGGTTAGGGGAATTACTGTTTCAAGAAAATGTTCAGAGTATGCAACATCTAGCACACTGAATCAGGTGATTCAATACCTGGTCCTATCACACTTAGAGTACTGTCCAGTTATATGGTCATCTGCAGCAAAGAAAGATATAAAAAACCTCCAAATCGCTCAAAACAGGGCTGCCAGATTAGCTCTTCATTGCTCTATCCATATGAATATTATCCAAATGCATCAGAATTTCTCATGGCTCACTTGAAAACAAATTACTATCCAGTCTTCTGATATTCTTTTGGAATGTTATATAATTTTTTTAAAACACAGTATTTTTCAGGCCAGTTAGTACATACTAGCAACACGCATAACCACCAAACCAGACAGGCAAATTCAGGGCAGCTAAGACAACCCAAACCAAGGACAAATCGCCTTAAATCTATAGTTTTATATAGAGCCATAGCTGAATGGAACTCTTTACCAATCCATATTTCTCAGGCAAAAAGTAAATCCACCAACAAAAAAATTCAAGAACATCTAATGCGATAGACCATATTTACATTTACATTTAAGTCATTTAGCAGACGCTCTTATCCAGAGCGACTTACAAATTGGTGCATTCACCTTATGATATCCAGTGGAACAACCACTTTACAATAGTGCATCTAAATCTTTTAAGGGGGGGGGGGGGTTAGAAGGATTACTTTATCCTATCCTAGGTATTCCTTAAAGAGGTGGGGTTTCAGGTGTCTCCGGAAGGTGGTGATTGACTCCGCTGTCCTGGCGTCGTGAGGGAGCTTGTTCCACCATTGGGGTGCCAGAGCAGCGAACAGTTTTGACTGGGCTGAGCGGGAACTGTGCTTCCTCAGAGGTAGGGGGGCCAGCAGGCCAGAGGTGGATGAACACAGTGCCCTTGTTTGGGTGTAGGGCCTGATCAGAGCCTGAAGGTATGGAGGTGCCGTTCCCTTCACAGCTCCGTAGGCAATCACCATGGTCTTGTAGCGGATGTGAGCATCAACTGGAAGCCAGTGGAGAGAGCGGAGAAGCGGGGTGACGTGAGAGAACTTGGGAAGGTTGAACACCAGACGGGCTGCGGCGTTCTGGATGAGTTGTAGGGGTTTAATGGCACTGGCAGGGAGCCCAGCCAACAGCGAGTTGCAGTAATCCAGACGGGAGATGACAAGTGCCTGGATTAGGACCTGCGCCGCTTCCTGTGTGAGGCAGGGTCATACTCTGCGAATGTTGTAGAGCATGAACCTACAGGATCGGGTCACCGCCTTGATGTTAGTGGAGAACGACAGGGTGTTGTCCAGGATCACGCCAAGGTTCTTAGCACTCTGGGAGGAGGACACAAGGGAGTTGTCAACCGTGATGGCGAGATCATGGAACGGGCAGTCCTTCCCCGGGAGGAAGAGCAGCTCCGTCTTGCCGAGGTTCAGCTTGAGGTGGTGATCCGTCATCCACACTGATATGTCTGACAGACATGCAGAGATGCGATTCGCCGCCTGGTTATCAGAAGGGGGAAAGGAGAAGATTAATTGTGTGTCGTCTGCATAGCAATGATAGGAGAGACCATGTGAGGATATGACAGAGCCAAGTGACTTGGTGTATAGCGAGAATAGGAGAGGGCCTAGAACAGAGCCCTGGGGGACACCAGTGGTGAGAGCGCATGGTGCGGAGACAGATTCTCGCCACACCACCTGGTAGGAGCGACCTGTCAGGTAGGACGCAATCCAAGCGTGGGCCGCGCCGGAGATGCCCAACTCGGAGAGGGTGGAGAGGAGGATCTGATGGTTCACAGTATCAAAGGCAGCAGATAGGTCTAGAAGGATGAGAGCAGAGGAGAGAGAGTTAGCTTTAGCAGTGCGGAGAGCCTCCGTGACACAGAGAAGAGCAGTCTCAGTTGAATGCCCAGTCTTGAAACCTGACTGATTAGGATCAAGAAGGTCATTCTGAGAGAGATAGCAGGAGAGCTGGCCAAGGACGGCACGTTCAAGAGTTTTGGAGAGAAAAGAAAGAAGGGATACTGGTCTGTAGTTGTTGACATCGGAGGGATCGAGTGTATGTTTTTTCAGAAGGGGTGCAACTCTCGCTCTCTTGAGGACGGAAGGGACGTAGCCAGCGGTCAAGGATGAGTTGATGAGCGAGGTGAGGTAGGGGAGAAGGTCTCCGGAAATGGTCTGGAGAAGAGAGGAGGGGATAGGGTCAAGTGGGCAGGTTGTTGGGCGGCCGGCCGTCACAAGACGCGAGATTTCATCTGGAGAGAGAGGGGAGAAAGAGGTCAAAGCACAGGGTAGGGCAGTGTGAGCAGGACCAGCGGTGTCGTTTGACTTAGCAAACGAGGATCGGATATTGTCAACCTTCTTTTCAAAATGGTTGACGAAGTCATCCGCAGAGAGGGAGGGGGGGGGGAGGAGGATTCAGGAGGGAGGAGAAGGTAGCAAAGAGCTTCCTAGGGTTAGAGGCAGATGCTTGCAATTTAGAGTGGTAGAAAGTGGCTTTAGCAGCAGAGACAGAAGAGGAGAATGTAGAGAGGAGGGAGTGAAAGGATGCCAGGTCCGCAGGGAGGCGAGTTTTCCTCCATTTCCGCTCGGCTGCCCGGAGCCCTGTTCTGTGAGCTCGTAGTGAGTCGTCGAGCCACGGAGCAGGAGGGGAGGACCGAGCCGGCCTGGAGGATAGGGGACAGAGAAAATCAAAGGATGCAGAAAGGGAGGAGAGGAGGGTTGAGGAGGCAGAATCAGGAGATAGGTTGGAGAAGGTTTGAGCAGAGGGAAGAGATGATAGGATGGAAGAGGAGAGAGTAGCGGGAGAGAGAGAGCGAAGGTTGGGACGGCGCAATACCATCCGAGTAGGGGCAGGGTGAGAAGTGTTGGATGAGAGCAAGAGGGAAAAGGATACAAGGTAGTGGTCGGAGATTTGGAGGGGAGTTGCAATGAGATTAGTGGAAGAACAGCATCTAGTAAAGATGAGGTCAAGCGTATTGCCTGCCTTGTGAGTAGGGGGGGAAGGTGAGAGGGTGAGGTCAAAAGAGGAGAGGAGTGGAAAGAAGGAGGCAGAGAGGAATGAGTCAAAGGTAGACGTGGGGAGGTTAAAGTCACCCAGAACTGTGAGAGGTGAGCCATCTTCAGGAAAGGAACTTATCAAGGCGTCAAGCTCATTGATGAACTCTCCAAGGGAACCTGGAGGGCGATATGACTGGACAGGAAATAGAAATCATCAACTGAATGTTAAATGTGTTTCCTGTCAGCTTGTCACAACTTCCACCGAAGGTGGCTCCTCTCCCTGTTCGGGCGGTGCTCGGCGGTCGTCGTCGCCGGCCTACTAGCTGCCACCGATCCATTTTTCCTTTTCGTTTGTGTCTGTCTGTTTTGTCACACCTGTATTTCATTTAGTTGATTTCGGTGGGTTTATTTACCTCCGCTGCCTGCTAGTCTTTGTGCGGGATTGTTTGTATGTGTTACTTTGTTAGGGGTGCGTGTCTGCACCACGGGGTTTTCTTTTCACTTGGTAGTTGTACCGTTGAGATATATGTTTAGGAGTAGAGGTTTCTCCTCCGTGTGTTGCATTACTTTCCCTGTGTGTGGCGACTTCATTTGAGCGTGTTTTCCCCCATGTTGTTGTTGTGTTGGGACTCCTTAAATAAATGTTTGTGCCACTGGGACTTCCTTGCTCTCCTGCTCCTGATTCCTGCACCTCCCTCCTACTAGGAGGCACGTAACAGAATCCCGCACCAGTCATAATGGAGTCAGCAGGAGCTGACGCGCTCTCCACTTCCATGGAAGAGCGCGTGCAACACCACACCACTGTTCTCCACCGTCTCGGGACCGCCATGGATCAAGTGATGGCGACGATGGAGAGATGGGAGAGAGGTGGCCTGCCTACCCCTGCACCAGCCACACTCCAACCTGCACCACCACCTTCTCCGGCACCATCCAGCCCCAGCGGTATTCGGCTCGCGCTCCCGAGGGAGTATGATGGGACGGCTGCCGGGTGCAAGGGTTTCTTGCTCCAGCTAGAGCTTTACTTGGCAACCTTTCACCCGGCTCCTTCGGAAAGTGAGAGCGTGAACGCCCTCTTCTCCTGCCTGACAGGCAAAGCTCTGGAGTGGGCCAACGCGGTCTGGGATGGACCAGACTCGGCGAGGGACCACTACCGAGAGTTGAGCGTCTGTTCCATCTACGGCAGGAGATGAGGAGCGCCCAAGATTTTGCTCTGGAGTTCAGGACCTTGGCCGCCGGCGCAGGGTGGAACGACAGGGCCATGATTGACCACTATAGGTGTAGCTTACGTGAGGACGTCCGCAGGGAACAAGCATGCAGAGATGCTACCCTCACCCTGGACCAGCTAGTGGACATGTCCATAAGGTTCGACAACTTGCTGGCTACGAGTGGGCGTCCGGATCGGGTCCTGTTGGTTCCACCCACCCAGTGCCTCCGCTCCAACCCCCATGGAGTTAGGGGGTGCTGCAGCGAGGGCGATCGGAGGAGGAGCCTCCTCCTGCACTGGATGTGGTTGGAGAGGGCACGCTGCCGACCGGTGCTGGAGGAGCTCGTCTGGGAGTCGAGACGGCAGGCCGAGCACTGTTCGGACACCCCAGGTGAGTCAGCACCAGGCTCACCCTGAGTCCCCCGTTGGTCACATGTATGTGTTCATTTCTTTCCCTGAGTTTTCCCCCCATTCCCAGCATAAGGCGCTAGTAGATTCAGGTGGAGCGGGGAATTTCATGGATCGCGGTTTTGCGCATAGGTTAGGGATTCCCCTGGTTCAGATGGACAAACCCTTCCATGTGTACTCCCTAGATAGTCGACCATTAGGGTCAGGGGTGGTCAGGGAGGCCATGGCTCCACTGGACATGGTTATGCAGGGGGGTCATAAGGAGAGAATTAGTCTCTTCCTCATTGATTCTCCTGCGTTTCCAGTGGTGCTGGGGATTCCCTTGGTTGGCCTTTCACAACCCCACTATTTCGTGGAAACAGAGGGCTCTAAAGGGGTGGTCAGAGGAGTGCTCAGGTAGGTGTGTGGGAGTTTCCATCGGTGCAATGACGGTGGAGAGTCCAGGCCAAGTCTCCACCGTGCACATTCCCCCCGAATATGCCGATTTGGCTATCGCCTTCTGTAAAAAGAGGGCAACCCAATTACCACCTCATCGACAAGGGGATTGTGCGATAAACCTCCAGGTAAACGCCACACTTCCCAGGAGTCACGTGTATCCCCTGTCACAGGAGTAGACAATGGCTATGGAAACATATGTCTCTGAATCTCTGAGGCAGGGGTACATTCGGCCCTCCACGTCACCCGCCTCCTCGAGTTTCTTTTTTGTGAAGAAGGAGGGAGGTCTGCGTCCGTGCATTGACTATAGAGGTCTAAATTCTATTACGGTGGGGTACAGTTACCCGCTACCTCTCATCCCTACGGCGACTGAGTCATTTCACGGAGCACGCTTCTTCACAAAACTGGATCTCAGGAGCACGTATAACTTGATGCGTATCCGGGAGGGAGATGAGTGGAAGACAGCGTTTAGTACCACATCCGGCCATTATGAGTACCTCGTCATGCCGTATGGGTTGAAGAATGCTCCAGCCTTCTTCCGAATCCTTTGTAGACGAGATTCTCGGGGACCTGCACGGGCAGGGTGTGGTGGCTTATATCGATGACATTCTGATATATTCTGCCACACGCGCCGCGCATGCGTCTCTGGTGCGCAGAGTACTTGGGGCGACTGTTGGAGCATGACTTATACGTCAAGGCTGAGAAATGCGTGTTCTTCCAACAGTCCGTCTCCTTCCTGGGGTATCGCATTTCCACATCAGGGTTGGTGATGGAGTGTGACCGCATTGCAGCCATGCGTAATTGGCCGACTCCCACCCCGGTAAAGGAGGTGCAGCGGTTTCTAGGGTTTGCCAAATACTACCGGAGGTTTATCTGGGGTTTTGGGCAGGTGGCTGCTCCCATTACCTCACTGCTGAAGGGGGGGCCAGTACGTCTGTGGTGGTCAGCTGAGGCGGACAGAGCGTTTTGTCGCTTGAGGACTCTGTTTACTGAGGCTCCCGTGTTGGCTCATCCGGATCCGTCTTTGGCATTCATAGTGGAGGTGGATGCATCCGAGGCTGGGATTGGAGCCGTGCTCTCACAGCACTTGGGCACGCCACTGAAGCTCCGCCCCTGCGCTTTCTTTTCGAGGAAGCTCAGCCTGGCGGAGCGAAACTATGACGTGGGGGACCGGGAGTTGCTGGCTGTCGTAAAGGCTCTGAAAGTGTGGAGACATTGGCTTGAGGGGGCTCAACACCCTTTCCTCATCTGGACTGACCACAGTAATCTGGAGTACATCCGGGCGGCGAGGAGACTGAACCCTCGCCAGGCAAGGTGGTCCATGTTTTTCACCCGATTCAGATTTACGATATCGTATAGACCAGGTTCCCAGAACGCTAAGGCAGACGCACTGTCCCGTCTGTATGATACAGAGGAGCGGTCCATCGATCCCACCCCCATACATCCGGCCTCTTGTCTGGTGGCGCCGGTGGTGTGGGAGGTGGACGCGAACATTGAGCGTACATCTCGGTCGGAGCCTACTCCGCCTCAGTGTCCAGCTGGACGGAGGTACGTCCCGCTTGGTGTCCGTGATAGATTGATTTGGTGGGCGCACACGTTACCCTCCTCTGGTCATCTGGGTATCGATAGGACAGTGCAAAGCCTTAGGGGGAAGTACTGGTGGCCCACTTTAGCTAAGGACGTGAGGTTTACGTCTCCTCCTGTTCGGTGTGCGCTCAGTGCAAGGCTCCCCTCCCCGTTCCACAGTCCCCAGTTCACCTCCCGGGTTTGGAGGGCGTTCATGGAGCGTCTGGGGGTCTCGGTCAGCCTGACCTCTGGTTTTCACCCCGAGAGTAATGGGCAGGTGGAGAGAGTAAACCAGGATATGGGTAGGTTTCTGCGGTCGTATTGCCACGACCGGCCAGGGGAGTGGGTGAGGTACGTTCCATGGGCAGAGATGGCCCAGAACTCGCTCCGCCACTCCTCAACGAACCTTTCGCCCTTTCAGTGCATGTTGGGGTATCAGCCGGTCCTGGTACCATGGCATCCGAGCCAGACCGAGGCTCCTGTGGTGGAGGATTGGGTGAAGTGCTCGAGGGAGACCTGGGAGGCCATCCACGGGCACCTGAAACGGGCTGAAGGGCGGCAGAAAGCGAGCACTGACCGCCACCGCAGTGAGGCCCCGGTGTTCGCATCAGGGGATCGGGTCTGGCTCTCGACCCAAAACCTGCTGGAAGCTGGGTCCGCGGTTTGTGGGGCCATTTAAAGTCCTGAGGAGAATAAACGAGGTGTGTTATAGGTTACAGCTCCCCCCTTATTACCGTATTAACCTCGCTTGGGTAGGGGGCAGTATTTTCACGGCCGGATGAAAAACGTACCCAAATTAAAATGCCTACTACTCGGGCCCAGAAACTAGAATATGCATATTATTAGTAGATTTGGATAGAAAACACTCTGAAGTTTCTAAAACTGTTTGAATGATGTCTGTGAGTATAACAGAACTCATATAGCAGGCAAAACCTGAGAAAAATCCAACCAGGAAGTGGGAAATCTGATGCTTGTAGTCTTTTCAAGTCATTGCCTATCTAACACACAGTGACTTAGGGTTCATTTGCACTTCCTAAGGCTTCCACTAGATGTCAACAGTCTTTAGAACCTAGTTTCAGGCTTTTGCAGTGAACAGAGAGCGAACAAGAAGGCCGGGAAGTTGGTGACTCAGAAAATGACATGAGTTTTGTGGCGCGCTTTCACGTGATGAGGTAGCTGTGTTCCATAACGTTTTTCAAGACATTGGAATCGTCCGGTTGGAATATTATTGAAGTTTTATGTTAAAAAGGCCCTAAAGATTGATGCTATACAACGTTTGACATGTTTCAACAAACGTAAATATAACCTTTTTTTACCTTTTCGTCGTGAAATTTTGGGCGTGTTTCCTACATTTGGAGTACCTTACTGAACGCGCTAACAACAAGGAGGTATTTGGAAATAAATTATGGACTTTATCGAACAAAACATCATTTATTGTGGACCTGGGATTCCTGGAAGTGCCTTCTGATGAAGATCATCAAAGGTAAGTGAATATTTCTAATGCTATTTAAGATTTTAGATGACTCCAAAATGGCGGGTATCTGTATTGCCTGGTGTATTTTTCTGAGCGCCGTACTCAGATTATTGCAAAGTGTGCTTTCCCCGTGAAGCTTTTTTGAAATCTGTCACAGCGGTTGCATAAAGGAGATGTTCATCTATAATTCTTTGAATAACAGTTTAATATTTTATCA
This sequence comes from Salmo salar, assembly GCF_965601325.2. Classification (NCBI taxonomy): domain Eukaryota; kingdom Metazoa; phylum Chordata; class Actinopteri; order Salmoniformes; family Salmonidae; genus Salmo; species Salmo salar. The sequence continues at coordinate 64,313,722 of NC_138294.1, read as the reverse complement.
ACGTTTATGATGAGTATTTTTGTAAATTGTTGTGCTGATTCACCGGCAGTATTGGAGGCAAAATATTTTCTGAATATCACACGCCAATGTAAAATGCTGTTTTTGGATATAAATATGAACTTTATCAAACAAAACATACATGTATTGTCTAACATTGAGTCCTAGGAGTGTCATCTGATGAAGATCGTCAAAGGTTAGTGCTTAATTTTAACTGAATTTCTGTTTTTTGTTACCCCTCTCCTGCTTGGAAAATGGCTGTGTGGTTTTTCTTGTGTTGTCGCTGTCCTAACATAATCTAACTTTATGCTTTCGCCGTAAGGCCTTTTTGAAATCGGACAATGTGGTTACATTAAAACCTGTTAGGGCTAGGGGGCAGTATTGACACGGCTGGATAAAAAACATACCCGATTTAATCTGGTTACCACTCCTACCCAGTAACTAGAATATGCATATACTTATTACATATGGATAGAAAACACCCTAAAGTTTCTAAAACTGTTTGAATGGTGTCTGTGAGTATAACAGAACTCAAATGGCAGGTCAAAACCTGAGAGATTCCTTTACAGGAAGTGGCCTGTCTGACCATTTCTTGAACTTCTTTTCCATCTCTATCTTTTACTAAGGATCTCTGCTCTAACGTGACACTTCCCACGTCTTCCATAGGCTCTCAGAGCCCGGGAAAAAACAGAATGTCGTCATTCCAGCCCCAGGCTGAAACACATTATCGCCTTTCTCAAGTGGCCGATCAAGGGACTCTGGGCTTATGCGCGTGACCCGACCGCCCCCGCCTTTGTGATTTTTTCCTCTGTTTGCCGAAAAGGAGATTCCCTGTCGGAATATTAGCGCTTTTCCACGAGAAAAATGGCGTAAAAATTGATTTTAAACAGCGGTTGACATGCTTCGAAGTACGGTAATGGAATATTTAGAATTTTATTGTCACGAATTGCGCCATGCGCGCGACACTTCTTTACCATTTCGGATAGTGTCTGGAACGCACGAACAAAACGCCGCTATTCGGATATAACGATGGATTATTTTGGACCAAACCAACATTTGTTATTGAAGTAGCAGTCCTGGGAGTGCATTCTGACGAAGACAACAAAAGGTAATCAAACTTTTATAATAGTAAATATGATTATGGTGAGTGCTAAACTTGCCGGGTGTCTAAATAGCGAGCCCGTGATGCCTGGGTTATGTACTTAGAATATTGCAAAATGTGCTTTCACCAAAAAGCTATTTTAAAATCGGACATATCGAGTGCATAGAGGAGGTCTGTATCTATAATTCTTAAAATAATTGTTATGCTTTTTGTGAACGTTTATCGTGAGTAATTTAGTAAAATGTTAGCGAATTCCCCGGAAGTTTGCGGGGGTATGCTAGTTCTGAACGTCACATGCTAATGTAAAAAGCTGTTTTTTGATATAAATATGAACTTGATTGAACAAAACATGCATGTATTGTATAACATAATGTCCTAGGGTTGTCATCTGATGAAGATCATCAAAGGTGAGTGCTGCATTTAGCTGTCTTCTGGGTTTTGGTGACATTATATGCTGGCTTGAAAAATGGGTGTCTGATTATTTCTGGCTTGGTACTCTGCTGACATAATCTAATGTTTTGCTTTCGTTGTAAAGCCTTTTTGAAATCGGACAGTGTGGTTAGATTAACGAGAGTCTTGTCTTTAAATAGCTGTAAAATAGTCATATGTTTGAGAAATTGAAGTAATAGGATTTTTAAGGTATTGAAAATCGCGCCACAGGCTTAGAGTGGCTGTTGAGTAGGTAGGACGCAAGCGTCCCACCTAGCCCATAGAGGTTAAGGAGAAGTGTATCTTTAAAATGGTGTAAAATAATCGTATGTTTGAGAACTTTGAATTATGACATTTTGTTGTTTTGAATTTGGCGCTCTGATTTTTCACTGGCTGTTGAATAGTCTTGGACCCATCTCTGCTGAGTGAGTTTCACTGCCTCCATCCGGATCGCCTGCGCCTCGTCCTCCGGGTCGTCCTCGAGGCTGGCGTTGGTGCGCTCCGGGAGCCGCGCGTCAGGAGGGGGGTACTGTCACGACTTCCACCGAAGGTGGCTCCTCTCCCTGTTCGGGCGGTGCTCGGCAGTCGTCGTCGCCTGCCTACTAGCTGCCACCGATCCATTTTTCCTTTTCGTTTGTGTCTGTCTGTTTTGTCACACCTGTGTTTCATTTAGTTGATTTCGGTGGGTTTATTTACCTCCGCTGCCTGCTTGTCTTTGTGCAGGATTGTTTGTATGTGTTACTTTGTTAGGGGTGCGTGTCTGCACCATGGGGTTTTCTTTTCACTCGGTAGTTGTACTGTTGAGATATATGTTTAGGAGTAAAGGTTTCTCCTCCGTGTGTTGCGTTACTTTCCCTGTGTGTGGCGACTTCGTTTGAGCGTGTTTTCCCCCATGTTGTTGTTGTGTTGGGACTCCTTTAATAAACGTTTGTGCCACTGGGACTTCCTTGCTCTCCTGCTCCTGATTCCTGCACCTCCCTCCAACTAGGAGGCACGTAACACAGGTATTTTAATTGTCTGTATTGTCTACTTGTTGAATACTTGTGGTTGTTTGTAATGTCTTGTTAATTGGTGTTGGACCCTAGGAAGATTAGCTAGCATTACAGCGTTAGCTAATGGGGATCCTAATAAAAATAAAAACAATTACAGAGGATAGGATCAGTATGCAAAAGTCCAGAAATCAGAATAGCTGTAAGTTCCTAACCTAAGATTTCGGAGATGTTATTAGTCTGGAGAGATGTACCATTTTCATCTATGAAAATACTCATGACAGATGTTTTTGAAGTATTTTGAAGAGGATGCATTTTATCCAGCTCAAATGTATTGGAATCAAACAATATCTGATAAAATTATTAGGTTGAATATTCATGGCATCCAAAAGGTGTGCGGTGGAGAGACTATCTCTAAAAATGGATTTTTCACATTCTCTCTGCTGTTGTTAAAGCCAAGAGAAACTTCTAGTACGATGCCACTTCCTTTACTTCTTTCCAGCAGTTTCTTTCTGCATTGCCACATCTGGTAAGGCTTTCTCACTGTAATCTTACAGCTCACTCAGACCTGCTCTGCATCAGAATAGGACTCCTTGGATACCCCCATACACACTACCACTCATTCCTCGTTCTCCTATATACTACACACCTTAGGCCCTACCCTTCTCCCCCATCCCCCAAACACACTACAGTACTCCATTGTGAACACACACTGATATGCAAGATCACATCCATGCGTACACACACACTCAATACAGCAACCCCCCGAGTCTGTCATTTGAGCATAGTGTGGCAGTGACAGGCAGAGAGAAGAGCAGAGCACATGGCCTTGGTGCTCCAGAGTGTGAGGTAATACTGCTGATGAGACCAAGGCAGGCAAGCAGGCAGCTCAGAGAGGGGGAGAGGACTGGAGAGCTGGAGCCTGCCATAGATACTATACACTGGCAATCTGCTCTATGCTTCCGTCAGAGGAACGAATGAGAGGAAAGACAAAAAGAGAGAGAAGAAAGAGAAGCTTAGCTTGAGAGAAAGAGAAACCGAAAAGAGGGACAGCTACCGAAAGAATAGAGTGAAATAGAATAGACAGATAGGAGTTTTATCTTTAGAAAAAGGCTCTGAAGAACAAAATAGAGAGATCCTGAAGATAAAACTGTCAATTGAGAGGAAGTAAGAAGATCAAAAAGAGAAAGACCGAAAAAGAGATGGACTGACAGAAAAAAGAGGAATGTGAGAAATACAATAACAGAGAGATGTTCTCTGAAATGTCGAGTTCCAGCTCTGTGCTTCTCCAGTTGGCCCTCACACAACCGTGTCTTCATACCTCTGATTGGGGCTACAGCTTGACATTGGAAAGTTATTGGGAGTTTATAGACTACATCTGGCAGAGGTTCTGTTTGGATGTGAGTTGCGCCGTTTGAATGGAACACCATATTTGGCCTGAGTTATGACAACATTTAGTGTGGGTGTAAATATTAGGACAGGTTTGTGAAGTATTCCGGACAGCGGATCCTCCCTGTGAGATGTATACTGCAGTAGAGCCCAGAGAGAAAGAGAGAGAGAGAGAAGGGATGGTGGAGGGGGGGGGGGGGGGGGGGGGGGGGGTGTAAAGAGACAAATGAGAGATGAGTGCAAGAAAGAGAACATGATATGCATGCACAAAATAGTGAGAGGGGGAGACAGAAAGAGTGTGAAACAGAGGGAGAGAGACAGAGTGAGAGAGAGAAACATAGAGGGAGGGAGACAGAGTGTGAGAGAGAATGCTTGCGTCCCGTGGGGGGCCTTTTTGCTGTTAGAGCTGGCAGGAAGCCGCTTCCTGGTGTCTGTGCAGTTCCAAGTTCCTTAATGATCTGCCACAGCTAACTAGCATTGTGTAATTATCTTCAGCCAATAGGTGAGCTCAACTAACCAACGTCACTATGTGGAGTCATTAATCCAACACACATGTTGAGAGGACATGAATATGAACACACAGCTGGTTCCAGGTATTATCTCTAAGCCTGAAGACACAGCTGTCATCATCAGATGCCAACTTTGAATCGGAAGCATTTTTAAAAGCTGAAAACAGAGATGTCGCTACACACGAAGAGGCAGATTTTGAACAACACCTCAGAGATGACACCAAACAGCAGAAGCTTCTAGAGCCAGATTGGACTGACAGCTTGATGAATGTGTGTGTGCGCGTGCATGTGTGCATGTGTGTTCATTTGTTGAAAAGGATTGTATAGCTCATAAGACTGTGCTGCAATGTGTGTGTGTGCATACTTCCATATTTGCACGTGTGACTGAAAGCATAATGAATGGACACACATGGTACACACTCATAATGCATGGGCCCTGAAGTTCATAAAGGCCACAGAGGAATCAAGGTAATCTCAGCAGGTCTCCAGTATGAGAACCATGAAGCTCCCCCCACTGACAGCCCACCAGAGGCTAGGGCCAACTGACACTTCTGCAGGGCACTGAGCTACACACTGGAGCTTTTTTTCATTATCATAATTCTAATCTAGAGCATGTTTTGATCAGAGGAGGCTGGTGGGAGGAGCTATAGGAGGATGGGCTCATTGTAATGGCTGGAATGGATAAAATGTAATGGAGATAAAACATGTGGTTTCCATATGTTTGATGTGTCTGATGCTGTTCCATTTAGTCCATTCCAGCCATTACAATGAGCCCATCCTCCTATAGCTCCTCCCACCAGCCTCCTCTGGTTTTGATAGACACGCAATCATGGGAAAATAACTCTCTGGTATGTAGGACTGGAGATGGAGCTTGAAACTGAGTTGTTTTTAACATGATACAACCGTGAGGTGAGATGAGTGTCAGTTTTGGTGAAAGTCAAATTATTTGGTAAGTGATTTATGGGCTAGCGTGAGACAGACAACTGTAACATCAATGCAATTATTGATGGATTTGTGAACACAACAGTCAAGCCAGTAAATAATTTACTACACAAAGTTTGAGTCAACAAGTTAACAAACGGTCACACACTTCAAACACTTGGTCAACGTGTGAAAAAGAGTCCAGCACTTACCCCAAAGCCTTTTCTCCCTAGCACTCTTCCAGAATACATCCCAAGCCTTGTTGGTAGAGACTTTCACGTGCTCACTGAAGGACCTCCGCAGTGGGGTTTTTCCAATATGAGCCATATTCCATGTGTCCTGTTCTCTCCCTGAAAAACCTCTGCTAGTCACTCACTCCTCTCTGGATCCATCAGGGTGAAAAAGCCCCTGCGAGTTAGTCAGTCAGTCCGTTCACCAAGTCCACCAGAGAGACGGAGCGCTCTAAGGAAAGAGAGAACTTCCTCTTGCCGGGCTGACACTTAATGCAGAAAGTCTGCATGTCATTTGTGAACACCCTCCTCCAGTGTGGCCTGAAAAGGAAATAGCATCAAATTTGGGTTAAGACCCCCTCTCCCCATTCCCACCATGCACCGAGATGGGCAGTACTTATTTGAAATATGTATTTCAATTTCTTTTGAGAATTTTGTCATTTGTATTACACTTGGCTGAACTACACTCCAGTGTATTTTGTAACAAGATACTTTTGAGAGCTGAAATTTGTATTTTCAAAATACAATATACAAAATACTTTTCTATACCGTTTTTACAGTGGTTCACAATTTTGTGGCCCCCTTTCACTCTGCATTGGTATCAGAAGTCGGATGGCACTATGGTGTGATAAGAGTGTCTGCTAAATGAACTAAATGTAAACGTACTGTATAAAGTACCAGTCAAAAGTTTGGACACACCTACCCATTCAAGGGTTTTTCATAATTTTTTAATATTTTCTAAACTGTAGAATAATAGTGAAGACATCAAAACTATGAAATAGTGTTAAACAAATCAAAATATATTTTATATTTCAGATTTTTCAAAAAAGTCACCGTTTGCCTTGATGACAGCTTTGCACACTATGGCATTCTCTCAACCAGCTTGATGAGGTAGTCACCAGGAAGGCAAAGAAAAACCCTTGAATGAGTAGGTGTGTCCAAACTTTTGACTGGTACTGTATGTAAAAATTAACAATTGCAAAGCATGTTGAGTATTACTATAATAAGCTTCGACCCGAAAAAATGGCAATAGTAATACCCAGTGTGCTTTACATTTTTTCACCTTTACTTAACTAGGCAAGTCAGTTAAGAATAAATTCTTATTTACAATGACGGCCTAACCTGGCCAAACCATTGTGTGCCGCCCAATGGGACTCCCAATCACTGCCAGTTGTGATGCAGCCTGGAATCAAACCAGGGTCTGTAGTGATGCCTCTAGCACTGAGATGCAGTGCCATAGACTGCTGTGCCACTCTGGAGCTTTGTAGTTCATTTTGGTATGTTTATTTTCCCATATACTTTTAGGTAATTTAGCAAACACTTTTATCCAGAGTGATTTACAGTCAGTGCATTCAACTAAGGTACTGTAGATTAACAACAATGTATCACAGTCATAGCAATTCAAAAATGTGTAACCGTTACTGAGCATGTTGTTGCTGTTCAGGCCGGCTACTTGCAAATGTACTTCTGTATTTTAAAATATACAGTGAGGGAAAAAAGTATTTGATCCCCTGCTGATTTTGTACGTTTGCCCACTGACAAAGAAATGATCAGTCTATAATTTTAATGGTAGGTTTATTTGAACAGTGAGAGACAGAATAACAACAACAAAAAATCCAGAAAAACGCAAGTCAAAAATGTTATAAATTGATTTATACACTGCTCAAAAAAATAAAGGGAACACTTAAACAACACATCCTAGATCTGAATGAAAGAAATAATCTTATTAAATACTTTTTTCTTTACATAGTTGAATGTGCTGACAACAAAATCACACAAAAATAATCAATGGAAATCCAATTTGTCAACCCATGGAGGTCTGGATTTGGAGTCACACTCAAAATTAAAGTGGAAAACCACACTACAGGCTGATCCAACTTTGATGTAATGTCCTTTAACGAGTCAAAATGAGGCTCAGTAGTGTGTGTGGCCTCCACGTGCCTGTATGACCTCCCTACAATGCCTGGGCATGCTCCTGATGAGGTGGCGGATGGTCTCCTGAGGGATCTCCTCCCACACCTGGACTAAAGCATCCGCCAACTCCTGGACAGTCTGTGGTGCAACGTGGCATTGGTGGATGGAGCGAGACATGATGTCCCAGATGTGCTCAATTGGATTCAGGTCTGGGGAACGGGCGGGCCAGTCCATAGCATCAATGCCTTCCTCTTGCAGGAACTGCTGACACACTCCAGCCACATGAGGTCTAGTATTGTCTTGCATTAGGAGGAACCCAGGGCCAACCGCACCAGCATATGGTCTCACAAGGGGTCTGAGGATCTCATCTCGGTACCTAATGGCAGTCAGGCTACCTCTGGCGAGCACATGGAGGGCTGTGCGGCCCCCCAAAGAAATGCCACCCCACACCATGACTGACCCACCGCCAAACTGGTCATGCTGGAGGATGTTGCAGGCAGCAGAACGTTTTCCACGGCGTCTCCAGACTCTGTCATGTCTGTCACGTGCTCAGTGTGAACCTGCTTTCATCTGTGAAGAGCACAGGGCGCCAGTGGAGAATTTGCCAATCTTTGTGTTCTCTGGCAAATGCCAAACGTCCTGCACGGTGTTGGGCTGTAAGCACAACCCCCACCTTTGGACGTCGGGCCCTCATACCACCCTCATGGAGTCTGTTTCTGACCGTTTGAGCAGACACATGCACATTTGTGGCCTGCTGGAGGTCATTTTGCAGGGCTCTGGCAGTGTTCCTCCTGCTCCTCCTTGCACAAAGGCGGAGGTAGCGGTCCTGCTGCTGGGTTGTTGCCCTCCTACGGCCTCCTCCACGTCTCCTGATGTACTGGCCTGTCTCCTGGTAGCACCTCCATGCTCTGGACACTACGCTGACAGACACAGCAAACCTTCTTGCCACAGCTCGCATTGATGTGCCATCTTGGATGAGCTGCACTACCTGAGCCACTTGTGTGGGTTGTAGACTCCGTCTCATGCTACCACTAGAGTGAAAGCACCGCCAGCATTCAAAAGTGACCAAAACATCAGCCAGGAAGCATAGGAACTGAGAAGTGGTCTGTGGTCTCCACAGCACTCCTTTATTGGGGGTGTCTTGCTTATTGCCTATAATTTCCACCTGTTGTATATTCCATTTGCACAACAGCATGTGAAATTTATTGTCAATCAGTGTTGCTTCCTAAGTGGACAGTTTGATTTCACAGAAGTGTGATTGACTTGGAGTTACATTGTGTTGTTTAAGTGTTCCCTTTATTTTTTTGAGCAGTATATTTTAATGAGGGAAATAAGTATTTGACCCCTCTGCAAAACATGACTTAGTACTTGGTGGCAAAACCCTTGTTGGCAATCATAGAGGTCAGACGTTTCTTGTAGTTGGCCACCAGGTTTGCACACATCTCAAGAGGGATTTTGTCCCACTCCTCTTTGCAGATCTTCTCCAAGTCAATAAGGTTTCGAAGCTGACGTTTGGCAACTCGAACCTTCAGCTCCCTCCACAGATTTTCTATGGGATTAAGGTCTGGAGACTGGCTAGGCCACTCCAGGACCTTAATGTGCTTCTTCTTGAGCCACTCCTTTGTTGCCTTGGCTGTGTGTTTTGGGTCATTGTCATGCTGGAATACCCATCCACGACCCATTTTCAATGCCCTGGCTGAGGGAAGGAGGTTCTCACTCAAGATTTGACGGTACATGGCCCCGTCCATCGTCCCTTTGATGCGGTGAAGTTGTCCTGTCCCCTTAGCAGAACAACACCCCCAAAGCATAATGTTTCCACCTCCATGTTTGACGGTGGGGATGGTGTTCTTGGGGTCATAGGCAGCATTCCTCCTCCTCCAAACACGGCGAGTTGAGTTGATGCCAAAGAGCTCCATTTTGGTCTCTTCTGACCACAACACTTTCACCCAGTTGTCCTCTGAATCATTTAGATGTTCATTGGCAAACTTCAGACGGGCATGTATATGTGCTTTCTTGAGCAGAGGGACCTTGCGGGAGCTGCAGGATTTCAGTCCTTCAAGGCGTAGTGTGTTACCAATTGTTTTCTTGATGACTATGGTCCCAGCTGCCTTGAGATCATTGACAAGATCCTCCCGTGTAGTTCTGGGCTGATTCCTCACCGTTCTCATGATCATTGCAACTCCACGAGGTGAGATCTTGTATGGAGCCCCAGGCCGAGGGGGATTGACAGTTATTTTGTGTTTCTTCCATTTGCGAATAATCACACCAACTGTTGTCACCTTCTCACCAAACTGCTTGGCGATGGTCTTGTAGCCCATTCCAGCCTTGTGTAGGTATACAATCTTGTCCCTGACATCCTTGGAGAGCTCTTTGGTCTTGGCCATGGTGGAGAGTTTGGAATCTGATTGATTGATTGCTTCTGTGGCCAGGTGTCTTTTATACAGGTAACAAGCTGAGATTAGGAGCACTCCCTTTAAGAGTGTGCTCCTAATCTCAGCTCTTTACCTGTATAAAAGACACCTGGGAGCCAGAAATCTTTCTGATTGAGAGGGGGTGAAATACTTATTTCCCTCATTAAAATGCAAATCAATTTATAGCATTTTTGACATGCGTTTTTCTGGATTTCTTTGTTGTTATTCTGTCTCTCACTGTTCAAATAAACCTATCATTAAAATTATAGACTGATCATTTCTTTGTCAGTGGGCAAACATACAAAATCAGCAGGGGATCAAATACTTTTTTCCCTCATTGTAATATACATATATTTTCATTAAATACATTTTAAAATATAAGTAATTTAGTCGTTTATTTTGATACATTGATCTTTATGGTATCTCGTAATTTTATTTTGTAATTGTATTTTGTAACTCTTGCCCATCCCTTCCGATGCACACCCATGCACGCTTGCATACACACACACACACACACACACACACACACACACACACACACACACACACACACACACACACACACACACACACACACACACACACACACACACACACACACACACACACACACACACACTGCAACAATTAATGAACACACTCATTCCTCTCTTAGACAAAAAGGTAAATATGAAGTTATGGATGGTGAGTTAAACCATAGGAAAATAGACTGAGTATTCTCCCCTCACTTCCTTCTTATTTTCATAAGATGAGTTTAAAGAGGAAGTCTTTGGTGCTTTTGAGCTGACAGACCACATAGCAGATATATCTTTCCCTGGCAACACAAATAACATAACGACAACAAACACAATATCGCTGCATGCAACTTTGTGAAACTCAGTGCATGACGCTCAGAGGTTTGTATTGACCTAGATTCAATCTGGACCATGGATGATCCGCACTATAATGCAATTGAAATTTAAAGCGAACGTTCCCGCGTTCCCAGAGACTGCATTGAAGGTAAACATAGCATATGTTGGCTCAATCAAAAATTGCCTTTTGAATCTAGCCCTACATATTGATAAATGTGAGTGCATTTGCTTGTGTTGGCAAAAAGATTGTGGGTTAGATTGGTATTTGTATGAATGTTGGACCATTGCTTTTGTGATACATATTTGAACACATAATATCATCAGCAGTAATCCATACAATTATGTTCACTTCTCTTTGAGATGATGGGGCGGACACAACTGTCTTGATAATTTCAGATTCTCACCATCATATGTCCTGACAAATTAAAACATTAGCAATGAGTGGAAGGAATAGCCTTATTCTAACACCTCTAAACATTCCCCCACACCACATTTGCTACACTCATCTGTGCATTTTTTTCCTCTGCTCTTAAGCCATTCTCACTTCCTGTTGCCAGAGCAAACACCCTCCCTCCCTCCCTCCCTCCCTTACACAAGCAGGCTGAGCCAAGGGGCCCTCGCTGCAGTATAGATAGAGGATGGGGGAGATAGAGGTTAGAGGGCGCAATGGAGGAGAGTAAGGGAGATGAGACACAAGCAGGGATATGCAGAGAGAAAGAGAGAGAGAGAGATTAGGGGCAGAATTCTCTTACCAGCCCAATCCCAGAGTGATGGTTGAACAGAGATCCTATCACTCTGATGGCACGTGTGCACTGCTGGCAGATACTGAGGTGATAAGGGCTATACAACATCAGTTAACCTTTCTGGGAAGGGGGTTCTGCTAGCGGAACACCTGGTTCTACAGCCAGTGAAATTGCAGGGCGCCAAATTCAAACAACAGAAATCTCACAATTTTAAAGATAAACTTCTCGTTAATCCAACCACAGTGTCCGATTTCAAAAAGGCTTTACGGTGAAAGCACACCATGCGATTATGTTAGGTCAGCGCCTAGCCACAAAACCCATACAGGCATTTTCCAACCAAGGAGAGGTGTCACAAGTCAGAAATAGCATTCAAATTAATCACTTACCTTTGATGATCTTCATCTGATGGCACTCCCAGGTCTCCATGTTAGACAATAAATGTTTGTTTTGTTCGATAAAGTTAATCTTTATGTCCAAATACCTCCCTTTTGTTTGCGCGTTTAGGCCAGTAATCCAAATGCACAAAGCGCGGGCACAAAGTCTAGACGAAAAGTAAGGGAGAATAATGTTACATTAAATAATGTTTCAACCGGACAATACTGTTTTCATTAGAAAGGAAAGGGAACGGAGCTCGTGCTCACGGCCACGTGCGTGACTAAACTAAAGGCCATCTGCTTAGAGTGCTCTTATTCGCTCCCCTTTCACAATAGAAGCCTGAAACAACTTCTAAAGACTGTTGACATCTAGTGGAAGCCTTAGGAAGTGCAATCTGACCCCACAGACACTGGATATTCGATAGGCATTCACTTGAAAACTACAAACCTCAGAATTCCCACTTCCTGGTTGGATTTTTCTCAGGTTTTTGCCTGCCATATTAGTTCTGTTATACTCAGAGACATTATTGTAACAGTTTTGGAAACTTTAGAGTGTTTTCTATCCAAATCTACTAATTATATGCATATGCTAGCTTCTGGGCCTGAGTAACAGGCAGTTTACTCTGGGCACGCTTTTCATCCAAACTTCCCAATGCTGCCCCCTATCCCTAAAGAGTTTTAAACACAAAAGCACACAGTAACATTCACCACCACCAAGTGCAGTGCAAACATTCAGAGACACTCATGCTGGGCTCTGCAGTGTTAGAACGCACGCACTAACGTGCACACACAAACACACACACCAATGCCTCCATCATTGGTGGTAGGATCAGTGTTAATCTGAGCCCCCACGTTGCACCCAGGGTCCAATACTGGCAGAGAACATGATCAGTGGTCCTGTTCAGACAGACAGAAACAAGCCTGCTTCCTGTTGGCTGGCTTTTCAACATTTGACATCTCAGACCCCCAGTTTGAGTTGGATGAATAGACACATGGTAACAAAGATTTGAATTTATTTAATGTTACAATTAGTTCCCTCTTTCAATCCCTTTCAAGTATTTATCAAGTAGTTGTTGTGGTGATGGTAATGTTCGTAATAGTTTTACAGCCCTTGGGGGTCAGACATGAGGCAGCTTTTGGCACATTTGTTTATGTTTCAAACAAGGCCAAAATTCATTGTTTTCCCAATGATTATCTCCATGTATGTACTTAAATACCATTTTGGTATCACGCCTTTTTATGTCTGGGCTTGACCCACCATCCGCAGTCTATGGAAATGCCAGCAACAGCAAGGTCCTGATTCTGAGATTGGCACAGCACTGATGGTTATCCTGGAATCACAGAGAAAAGTTAATCAATGGAGGAATTATATGGTATATGGTAAGCTGATGGCGAAATTCCTCATAATACACTGATACAGTATTCTGTTATTTATCCCCCATATCGTACAGTATCTGTGAAATGACTAAACTGCCAATAGGATGTGTGGATAAGTTGTTGAAACTCTTGCCACAAAACCTGGATCTGAGGTTTCACCAATGATTGTATTGCAAAATACTCTGTCCAGAGTGACATTTATAATGGCATTGCTGGAGCGCTGGCCTAGCTTGTAAATGACTGCATCTAGCCTAGTGCTGGGCTAACCCCTAACGCTGCACAAGCTGGCATCTGGATCACATTAGGGACTGCAGCCTCTCTATTGACTATTGACTGTTCCTGTGAGAAATGATCAAGTAAAGAACTTCTCGTATATCTTCTTTAAGGATCAACTCTTTCCGGTGTGATTATTCTCTTTCCCATACTCAGTAATAGGTCTGCTTTGGCTGCCTACCTCAGGAGAGACTGACATACTGATAAGACAAACAACTTTGCAGTACATTGTATCCACTATCCTTCAGCCCCAAAGCAGCATAAGCATTTCAAAGAGCACATACATCTTCTCTTTAGAGTGGTCATCAACCAAACTGGTGAGAAGTTATAGAAACCGTCATCAGCTATATGCTTAGTTCTGTTTATCAATAAAAGTCATGGTCTCTTGCTAGCTTTATCCTATAAATATTTATTAGCCTCTAACTGACTAATTTGCCTGCATTTAGAAAGGGGCAGCAAGGTGGACTACATGGAAAATGAGAGAGGCGGACTACTGGTCATCTGTGGCTTCATAAAAAAATAACATTTACATTTACGTCATTTAGCAGACGCTCTTATCCAGAGCGACTTACAAATTGGTGCATTCACCTTATGATGTCCAGTGGAACAACCACTTTACAATAGTACATCTATATCTTTTTTTTTTGTGTGTGTGTGTGTGTGTGTGGGGGGGGGGGGTTAGAAGGATTACTATATCCTATCCCATAACGTGATGGATAGTGTTCCAGTTTAGGCCTACCATAACGTAGCTACAAGAAATCAACTAAACGAGACCCCATGCAGTTCTTACCAGCACATTTACAGTTTTAACTAAAGTTATCATACTTCCAAAAAGACTAATAACAAGCCTTGATTGTTAGGGGAGCTTATGCACTGGTGTGTAGTAGAGAGACATAAATAATTGAAAAGTCTTAAGAGTATCTGTTTGGGGAAAACCCACCGCCATCACATGGCTGCCTACGTCAGCTCGTAAAGAGGTCAAAGCCGTGACATGATTAGTGGAATCAACTAGTGAGCCTTACATAAGTAATAGACAGTCCCTCACAGCATTGACAACTCCCCTTAGGTGTGTGTTTCGGTGTGTGTGTGTGCACATTCCTGCATATGTGTGTCCATGTGTGTGTGTTTACGCACGTGCCTGTTTATCTGTCTGTTTGCCCCACATCATCTCCACCATCCCTCAGTCGTAAACAACACACTGGACCTGTCAGGTGCTTGTCAAGAGAGTGCTTGAACTTCTTTATGGCACGCCTCTGAAAGCCAGGCCTCTCCAAAGACCTGCTCGTTCATCAAGCTCCTCATCAATGATGTTTCACTCACTGGCAAGAATTCATTTGGCTGATAATAGCCTCCTCCCGAGACTCTGCCCTATGTTAATTTGAAGGGACGGAATAAAACATGATTACTGGAAATGTGTTCTCTTCCCTCTCTATCTTTGGCTCATCTCCTTTGCTCCTCTCTGGTCTCATGGCACTATGCAAAAGCCTGGTCAATGCGGTACATTTTTAAATAGATTGCTCATCGAGGAGGTGAAGTTGTTACCCAGGAGGTATCTGGCATTAACTAAGCCAAGCTGTTTGATTGTTGCCAGCCAACAGATGCATCTTTCATCACATGACCTCAAAGCTCCAGATCAAATGTCCTGTAAGCGATGATCATTGCTTTCTTTGATCATCTATCAAAGAGCAACCTAGTTACCAATTGCATTTAGACCATATGTACATTTCACATACATTTGAGCTTGTCAAACACCCAACCATCATCGATTTCTAAAAGCTTTAACCTCTATCTGATCAAAGGCTTTGGAGTTTTCACCAATCTACCCAATTCATCCATGTAGATCGCAACCGACTCAATCGGCCAGGACATGTACACAAGGGAAACGAGATCTTCAAAATGGTCACGTTCGGGGACCTTTTACCCTGTGGAGCGAAGTTAAAAGTTAATGAATCAGTCTGGTTTGGAGTGCGGCGCTCAGGTCAAATCAAATTGTATTTGCCACATGCTTCATAAACAACAGGTGTGGACTAAGTACCGGTACCAAATCTATGTGCAGGGGTACAAGGTAATTGAGGTAGATATGTACATATAACCAAGAATAAAGTGAAAAGTAGTAAACAGTAGCAGCAGTGTATGTGATGAGTCAAAACACTTAGTGCAAAAAGGGTCAATGCAGATAGTCTGGGAGGCAATTTAACTAACTATTTAGCAGTCTTATGGGTTGGCAGTAGAAGCTGTTCAGACTTGGTGCATTGGTACCACTTGCCATTCAGTAGCAGAGAGAACAGTCTATGACTTGGGTGGCTGGAGTCTTTGACAATTTTTAGGGCCTTTCTCTGACACCACCTGGTATGTAAGTCCTGGTTGGCAGGGAGCTCGGCCCCAGTGATGTACTATGCCATCCACACTATTTTCTGTAAAACTTTGCGGTCAAATGCCAAGCAGTTGCAATACCAAGTGGTGTTACAGCCAGTCAATATTCTCTCAATGGTGCAGGTGTAAAACTTTTTGAGGATCTGAGGGCCCATGCCAAATCTTTTCAGCCTCCTGAGGGGGAAGAGGCATTGTCGTGCCCTCTACATGACTGTGTTGCTGTGTTTGGACCATGGCAGATCCTTAGCGATGTGAACACAGAGGAACTTGAAGCTCTCGACCCGCTCCACAACAGCCCCGTCGATGAGAATGGGGGCGTGCTCGGCCCTTTCTTGTAGTCCACGATCATCTTCTTTGTCTTGCTGATGTTGAGGGAGAGGTTGTTATCCTGGCACCACACTGCCAGGTCTCTCTGACCTCCTCCCTATAGGTTGTCTCATCGTCGTCTGTGATCAGGCTGACCACCGTTGTGTCTTAGGCAAACTTAATGATGGTGTTGGAGTCGTGCACGGCCACGCAATCGTGGGTGAACAGGGAGTACTGGATGGGACTAAGCATGCACCCCTGAGGGACCCCCGTGTTGAGGGTCAGCATGGCGGATGTGTTGTTGCTTACCCTTACCACCTGTGGTGTCCTGTCAGGAAGTCCAGAATCCAGTTGCAGAGGGAGGTGTCCAGTCCTAGGGTCCTTAGCTTAGTGATAAGCTTGGAATGGCACTATGGTGTTGAACGCTGAGCTGTAGTCAATGAACATAACTCTCACATACAGTGCCTTCAGAAACTATTCATTCCCCATGTCTTATTCCACATTTTGTTGTGTTACAGCCTAAATTGAAAATGGAATACATGTAAAGAAAATCCTCACCCACACAAAACCCCATAATCACAAAGGGAAAACATGTTTTTAGACATTTTTGCAAATTTATAAAAAATGCAGAAATATCTCATTTACATAAGTATTAGTCAATACTTTGTAGAAGCACGTTTGGCAGTGATTACAGCTGTGAGTCTTTCTATGTAAGTCTCTAAGAGATTTCCACAGCTGGATTGTGCAACATTTGCACATTATTCTTTTCAAAATGTTTCAAGTTCTGTCAAATGGGGTTGTTGATAATTGTTAGACAACCATTTAGAGTTCTTGCCATAGATTTTCAAGTAGATTTAAGTCAAAACTGTAACTCGACCACTCAGGAACATTCAACATCGTCTTGGTAAGCAACTTCAGTGTATACTTGGCCTTATTGTCCTGCTGAAAGGTGAATTAATATCCCAGTGTCTGGTGTAAAGCAGACTGAACCAGGTTTTCCTCTAGGATTTTGCATGTGCTTAGCTCCATTTTGTTTCTTTTTTATCCTGAAAAACTTCCCAGTATTAACGATTACAAGCATACCCATAACATGATGCAGCCACCACCATAACATAATGCAGACACCACTATGCTTGAAAATAGGGAGAGTGATGCTCAGTAATGTGTTGTATTGGATTTGCCCCAAACATACTGTAACACTTTGTATTCAGGACAAAAAGTGAATTGTTTTGCCACATCTTTTGCCCATATTACTTTAGTGACCGTTGCAAACAGGATGCACGTTTTGGAATATTTGTATTCTGTACAGGCATCTTTCTTTTCACTCTGTCAATTAAGTTAGAATTGTGGAGTAACTACAATGTTATTGTTGATGTAAGGTGGCTTTCAGTTTTCCTACATTAAAATCACCAGGCCACAAGAAGTGACGCCTCTGGATGAGCATTTTCATTGTTGAGTGCGTTTTTAGTCACAGAATTAGTTTATGGGGGTAAATAGACAGCTACAAAAAATATAAATTAAAACTCTCTTGGTAAATAGTATTGTCTACTGCAATATTCTAAATCAGGTGAGCAGAACCTTAAGACTTCCTTAATATTAGAGATTGCGCACCAGGTGTTGTTAATAACAAAGAGCCACACACCACCCCCCTATCAAAGAGCAACCTAGTTACCAATTCCATTTAGACCATATGTATCATGCCTGCTTCCGCTCCCCCTCTCTGGCGCTTTTGTTATATGTCCGTTGTTTCAGTAACTGTTGACTCCCTGTACTTGCTTCTCGTCTCCAGCGTCTGTCCTTACAGAATGCTGACACCACTATTTGAAGCATCGGTGAGTTCGTGTTTTTTGTTTTTGGTGGTGACATCGGGTCCGGGTGCCGCCGCCAATGGAACCGGGGATGCCTCAGCTGGCTCGTCGGGCTTCCACGCCTTAGCTGGCTCAAGAGGTTTCCTTGCTGCAGTTGGATCGGCAGGCTCCCATCTCATTTCATGCCACAGCCGGCTCATCGAGCTCCCACACCTCAGCCGGCTCATCGGGCTCCCATCCCACGTCATGCCCACGTCTCAGCCGGCTCATCAGGCTCACATCCCACGTCATGCCTCAGCCTGCTGGTCAGGTTCGCCAAGGTGGGACAACGGGTGGCGCCCCTAGAGAGGGGGGACACACTGTCATGCCTGCTCTTGCTCCCCCTCTCTGGCATTCGATGGCGCCAGGCTGCCCATTATTACGCACACCTGTCACCATCATTACGCGCATCAGCGCTCAATGGACTCACTTGGACTCCTTTACTTTGTTGATTTCCCGTCTGTCTGTTCCTCAGTTGTTTCCCCGTGTCAGCATTATTGTTGTGATGTTGTTTTATTCCCCCGTCCAGACGCTATTCTTGTTTTGTTAAATGTCCGTTATTTCATTAAATGTTCACTCCCTGTACTTGCTTCTCGTCTCCAGCGTCTGAGCTTTTGAGCTTGTCAAACACTCAACCATCATCGATTTCTAAAAGCTTTAACTTGATTTGATCAAAGGCTTTGGAGTTTTCACCAATCTACCCAGTTCATCCATCAAGATCGCAACTGACCCAATCCACCTAGACATGTACACAAGGGAAACGAGATCTTCAAAATGGTCATGTTCGAGGACATTTGACCCTATGGAGCTAAGTAATTTTTTTTATAATCAGTCTGGTTTGGACTGCGCCACTCGTTTCCTTTCAGCTGGTAGTTGTCTGGGATCCTTCTGAGCGGTAGTTGAACAGGGACTTCCTGGACGCCTCCGCGCCCACCAAGGTCTGTAGAGTGTATATTTGTCAAGTGTTCAGCGTCAAAAAAGAGGATGTATAGGCGAGGCCACATGCTCAATGATCTGCCCTCCAGGCTCTTTGTGTACGGGGGAATGATGGCTTATTTTGATAATGGCTAGGCTAGGTCTGTGTGCGCGTGTGTGTGTTTGTGTGTGTGTATGTGTGTTTGCTTATCTGGGTGTGTGTATGCATGTGTTTGGTATGTAAAAGATCATTTGGTACTGAAGGGAGAAGAGAAGTAAAACTTTCACTTCCTGTATTTTGTGTCTGAGTGGAACAATTGATGCAACTTGTGAGGGGTAAATATGTCTGGCAATGAGTCAATGCTAACCAAGCCTTTTTCAGAGGAGCAGATGATGTGATGTGCTGAAATCCTACATTTGTTTTTAATTTCCTTTCTTGTTTATGTTAGATAGAAGAACCAAATAAAACACAGTCTCTGCGTTTTGTGGTGATACAAACACACTGAAAATAAAACTGTGTCTACAACCTAGCCAAAATAATAAAATTGTCAGCAGCAGTGGCATCATTCCCATAGGGGGCACCACGGCACGTGCCCCCTCAGATTTATCCTGTTTAAAAAATGTTCAGGTGTTGAATTATTGACTAAACTTCCTTTTTAAGCCCACGTTTTACAATAGTTATTTATAAAAATATCTGTCAGCTGTATTTTGAGGAGGGGGCACACTGACTGGACCAGGCAAAGAGCCCCCCGATCCCTATTCTCCCTAGTGGTTCCTTCCAAGGTGCACAGAGCAAAGAGATGCCTAGGCAGGACGCTACTGTAGATACTCTAGTGCATGCAACATAGTCAGCGGAGGAGGAGAGAAAGTGTACAGTTGTCACCAAAGGTTTTGAGAATGACACAAATATTAATTTTCACAAAGTTTGCTGCTTCAGTGTCTTTAGATATTTTTTGTCAGATGTTACTATCGAATACTGAAGTATAATTACAAGCATTTCATAAGTGTCAAAGGCTTTTATTGACAATTACATGAAGTTGATGCAAAAAGTCACTATTTGCAGTGTTAACCCTTCTTTTTCAAGACCTCTGCATTCTGCCCTGGCATGCTGTCAATTAACTTCTGGGCCACATTCTGACTGATGGCGGCCCATTCTTGCATAATCAATGCTAGGAGTTTTTCAGAATTTGTGGGTTTTTGTTTGTCCACTCACCTCTTGAGGATTGACCACAAGTTCTCAATGGGATTAAGGTCTGGGGGGTTTCCTGGCCATGGACCCAAAATATCGATGTTTTGTTCCCCAAGCCACTAAGTTATCACTTTTCCCTTATGGTAAGGTGCTTCATCATGCTGGAAAATGCATTGTTCATCACCAAACTGTTCCTGGATGGTTGGGAGAAGTTGCTCTCGGAGGATACGTTGGTACCATTCTTTATTCATGGATGTGTTCTTAGGCAAAATTGTGAGTGAGCCCAATCCCTTGGCTGAGAAGCAACCCCACACATGAATGGTCTCAGGATGCTTTACTGTTGGCATGACACAGGACTGATGGTAACGCTCACCTTGTCTTCTCCGGACAATCTTTTTTCCGGATGCCCCAAACAATTGGAAAGGGGATTCATCAGAGAAAATGACTTTACCCCAGCCCTCAGCAGTCCAATCCCTGTACCTTTTGCAAAGTATCAGTCTGTCCCTGATGTATTTTCTGGAGAGAAGTGGCTTCTTTTCTGCCCTTCTTGACACCAGGCCATCCTCCAAAAGTCTTCGCCTCACTGTGCGTGCAGATGCACTCACACCTGCCTGCTGCCATTCCTGAGCAAGTTCTGTACTGGTGGTGCCCCGATCCCGCAGCTGAATCAACTTTAGGAGACGGTCCTGGCGCTTGCTGGAAGCTTTCTTCACAACAACTGAACTGCTCCCCTTGAAGTTATTGATGATCCGATAAATGGTTGATTTAGGTGCAATCTTACTGGCAGCGATATCCTTGCCTTTTTGTGCAAAGCAATGATGACGGCATGTGTTTCCTTGCAGGTAACCATGGTTGAATGAGGAAGAACAATGATTCCAAGCACCACCCTCCTTTTGAAGCTTCCAGTCTGTTATTCGAACTCAATCAGCATGACAGAGTGATCTCCAGCCTTGTCCTCGTCAACACTCACACCTGTGTTAACGAGAGAATCACTGACATGATGTCAGCTGGTCCTTTTGTGGCAGGGCTGAAATGCAGTGGAAATGTTTTTTGGGGATTCAGTTCATTTGCATGGCAAAGAGGGACTTTGCAATTAATTGCAATTCATCTGATCACTCTTCATAACATTCTGGAGTATATGCAAATTGCCATCATACAAACTGAGGCAGCAGACTATGTGATAATGAATATTTGTGTCATTCTCAAAACTTTTGGCCACGACTGTAGAGTGACACACACAGCTTTTTATTTGATTTTCGCTGCCGGTGATGTTCAGGAGCTGTGTTTGTAAATTCATTTGATCAAGCTATGTAGCCTATTGATTCCTTCTTGATGAATAAATAAAAATGTAATGTTTTGATGTTTCTTTCTAACACTAGCCACGTAGCAATTGTATGAAGTTGGCTTTAGTTAGCCAGATAGATAGGTTCCTAATCTCCCAACCTCATACATAGCTACCAAGCCATTTAAGGCTCTCAATCAAGTTAAAGTAACTTGTCTAACTATCTTAGCTAAGATAACCTGTGCAGAAAAAATGCATATTTCTTTACATAGAATTAGGCATAATTATTAATGAATGCAGGAAAAAGATGCTTCAGGTGTTTGAAAAATAAAAAAATATCTAACTTATGCACCCCTCTCTGGACCACCCCTCCACCATCCTTTTTTTTCATGCCCTCTCTAAAATAATGGGTGCATGATGCGCTTGTCAGCAGGGTTTGGATTCCCTTTCAGTCAGTCAACTTCTGTACAACATACTATGGAGAGTCGCACTCTCGCAACTTCGGTTGAAGGATCTACAATCATGCCTGATAAGGCCAACGAAATCCACGCCTCGATGGAGGCCCAGCCTTCCACAGGTGATAAGCTTGAGACTTGGATTCATTCTTTCAATTATTCCGCTCTTCACCTGGGTGTGAACAGGAATGATTCACACTACTGAAACAAACAATTGAAAAACAAGACTCTCTTACGTTGAGCCAACTAAACTGTCCCATAATTGTAGAGCCTGTTCACGCCCTGGACATTGTGTGCTAAAGGTTGTACTTGTTCTCATAAGTTTTCTAATCACAAACAATTAGTTATTCTTACATTTTCTGGTGCAATGAGTAAGACGGTTAAAAAAGCGACGAGACGACGATGGCTAAGCTGAGTTCGGGGTTGTGATCATTCACCCAGTCATGCAGTTATAGCAGTTCTCTGAAAGATAATCATGATCTATGTTTAGTTTATCCCGGCGCTCAGGCGGCCCTCGCTCTACCCAGTCCATGCGCGCATTGCCACATACTGCGTAAAAACTCCCTGGAAAGACCTGTAGTATTCTTGAGGAAGCTTGGAATTACTGATGGAGACTTTCCTTTCCTGGATGCTGATACCTCGGCTGGGACCGAGCTGCAGGAAGCGGAGATTGATTCGGTGGTCGGAGCAAATGTCTTGTCTCCCTGGGTGTGGGGTATGGGGTGACTGCCTGTACCCAACCCAACTCCTGTGTGCTCTGTCACTGGTTACAGAAGGCTACCCAAAGAGACAGGGTGGCCAGGTTCAGTGGATACCCCCCACCGCCTGTCTGCCTGTCAATCAACGCTTGCCTTTCTTCCAAGACTTGTTGATGAAGGGTTTGGTCCCACATCAGTGATCCGGTCCTACGTGGACTTTCAAGACTGGGCTAGGTAAACTAGTGCTGCATAGCATACTTTTCAGGTTGGCTAACTCGCCGAGGCAAGATAGGTATTACTAGCTATTCCTGCCTCCCCACGGACAAGTTGCTGCGGTAGCTCTCTTGTTTGGTATATGTAGTGTTAAGTCACTTGACTATTCTAAACAGACCGTGATGCGTTCAAAGAGGCTAGCCTAGCTTATGCTAAAAAGCCTCCTGGCTAACTTTGGCTAGCATGCTTAACTTTCGGTGAGTGGAACTTATTAGCTTTCCCCCGGCGTTATGGCAACCCCATTCCTATTTTCAGTTCCTGGAGTTGGAAGGAGTGATGGAAACGGGGTTTGAATGCACCTCTGATGAAGAAGCATTCCCCCAAGCACTTGGCTTGGGTAACCCCCGGAGTGAGGCGCCTTAGCATGAGCCTGTGTGACCACCTCCTCAAAAACATTACTGTGACAACAGTGCCCACCACGTTTGGCATAAGGGGTACTATGTCAACTGTTGCTTGAGCCCCCTTTGCCCATAAAGGGGCCCGGGCTTCATGCAGGCTATACAGACTCATGGAAGCACAATGTATGTTGGAAACTTGTCCATGTTTAATGCTGCCCTCTGTTATCCCGTATTCCACGGTGTTCACACTTCTGCAGAATCATGAGGAAATATCCTCCCGTCTCCAGAAGCAGGCAATCCGCGTGGTTCCTGGACTGCTGGTACAGACGGTATTCCTGATTACGAAAAGGGACAGGACATTGTGTCCCATTCTAGGCCTACATGCCCTCAGCATGCACCTCAGACTATTACAGTGATTGGCTGGTGGTGGGGAGTCGAAAGGGCAAGCAGTGTTACACACATCCATGCTACTGTCCTGTATTCAGTCTCTAGGCTTCATAAGAAACCAGAAAAATAGCTGTCTGACTCCATCTCAGCACATTCAGTTTTATGGGTCTCGACTCACGTATCACACTTTTCTATCCCTACGGAGGTTGTCCGGGTTCCGACTTTACTTAGACACATTTCGGATGGGTCACACAGTGCGTTTTTACCAGTGCCCAAGCCTGCTGGGGATGATGGTTTCTGTGATGAAAGTCGTTTCCTTGGGACTACTGTTGATACGGCCCTTCCAGTGCTAGCCACTCACCTGCACGCATCTCGCAGCCTAAGCCTGTTGCTTTGGGTGTCCCTGTCAGGTCTACGGGCCATGGCCTAGTGGTGGGACCCTCTGCTATTGTCAGGGGGCTCCCATGGGCTGAGTTGTATCCCACAAGATGATCACAACAAACGCATCCCAGGCTGGGGTGCATCAACAGATGGGGAGAGACTATATCGATCCCTTCTAACCTTGGCTTGCTCCATATTGCTGGGGAGCAGTGCGCACATGCTTTTGATTTGGGTGACGCATGTCCCCGGTTGCTTCAACTCGGGTGCAGATCTTTTATCCAGGTGGGACCCTCTCTCTCAGGAATACGACATTTTCAGCAGGGTATCGAGAGAAAATATGCATTGTCATCTATTTTTCTCAATGAGGGACCCGAGTGGCCCATTGGGAACGGACGCTCTGGCGCACCAGTTGCTTAGGACCCTCCTTTACTAATTTCCACCAGTGGTTCTGATTCAGCCCACATTAGAGTGGGTGCGCCGGGAGGGCTTACCATTGATTCTTGTGGCTCCCCATTGGCCCAGGCAGCCTTGGTTCACAGAGATCCTTCGCCTTTTAGGGGTGGTCCCGTTCTGTGAACTTGTGTGTTTGGCAACACAAGCTCAAAGAACGGGACTGCCGAGTACTGAAGCGCATAGCACGCAAAACTCGCCTGTCCTCGGTTGCAACACTCACTACGGAGTTCCTAACTGCCTCTGGAAGCAACCTCAGCATAAGAACTGTTTGTCGGAAGCTTCATGAAATGGGTTTCCATGGCCGAGCAGCCGCACAGAAGCCTAAGATCACCAAGCGTCGGCTGGAGTGGTGTAAAGCTTGCTGCCTTTGGAATCTGGAGCAGTGGAAATGTGTTCTCTGGAGTGATTAATCACACTTCACCATCTGGCAGTCCGCCGGACAAATCTGGGTTTAGAGGATGCCAGGAGAATGCTACCTGCCCCAATGCATTGTGCCAACTGTAAAGATTGGTGGAGGAAGAATAATGGTCTGGGGCTGTTTGTCATGGTAGTGGCAAGGCCCCTTATTTCCACTGAAGGGAAATCTTAACTCTACAGCATACAATGACATTCTAGACGGATAATACTACGCTTCCAACTTTGTGGCAACAGCAACACATTTTTTTGGAAAGGTGGCATCTTATGACTGTGCCATGTTGAAAGTCACAGTGCTCTTCAGTAAGGCCATTCTACTGCCAATGTTTGTTTCTGCAGATTGCATGGCTGTGTGCTTAAAATTTTACACCTGTCAGCAATGGGTGTGTCTAAAATAGCCAAATCACACTAAATTGAAGGGGCGTCCACAAACTTTTTTATATATAGTGCATCTATGACCAACATATGCATACCTGAATTCCCAGTCATGTGAAATCCATAGATCAGGGCTTATTGAATTTATTTCAATTGACTCTTACTTTTTTGAAATTGTTGCATGTTGCGTTTATATTTTTGTTCAGTATAGTATCAGTTGACGTCGGTTGGGTTGTGATCATATTTCCCCATAGTATATTGTACCAAAGTTGACTGAATGAAAGGCAACGTTATGACTATAACTACGTGTCCCTGATGGAGGGAAATGAGGTACAACTCCTGTTTGGACCCGCTTCCTGTTCCTGGGCTCGGTAAAGAGTGATATTAAATTGAAGGAATGATTCCGAGCCTCACGTTTATCATATGTGGAAGGTGGGACTTCCAGCGAGGCACGGATTTCATTGGCCTGGTCCGGCGTGATTGTAGATCCTTCAACCGAAGTCACGAGAATGCGATTCCCCATAATATGTTGTACCTCATTTCTTCCTTTAGGGAACATTAGTTATAGTCATAACATTACATTTTTAATGGCTGTGTGGAAATTATATTCAGAGCATGGCGTCTACCTTGTCACCATGGTTACTTTCTCTACCCAGTTGGATCTCAGTCCTTTGTGTTTTATTTTAATTTTTACATCATTAAGATTAATTGCAAGCAGCCAACACTGCAGACAAATAATATAAACACTGGAAGATTAAATTGTATCAGTGAATATGATTTGGGAGCTTTTGACCTTGGGAGCTTTCTCCCTATTTCTTGAGCATACACCTTTAAGAGATGTCTAAAGGTAAGACACATAAACAGAGTCTGAGATTACCGTACCGTAGTAGTAAACGCCAGCACAGATTTATTTTGAAATCCATCAGTCAGGGCAGCGGGAGATATCATCAAATCTACCTTAATGTCTGTGGGAGAGCGAAGTCAGCCAGACTTAAACACAAATAAGCCTTAAACTCCATCCATTTAATTGTTGCGATTATGTCCGACAATAGGTAGACCAGAGCTGCCCCTGAGATGAGGACGAATTGAGCGAAGCTTGCAGATGGGCCTCCATGTCTGCGTAAGGCCAGGTTGGAATCGATACTGTGAGAGACACATACTGAACGTCAGTGACAGCTTGAGTCAACTCAGCTGAACAGTTTTTTTTCTTTCAATCACTCTCTCCCAAAGAACGTCTCTATGGCTTTTGTTTATTCTCTCTATCTCGCTCTCTCTCTTTCTGTCTCTTTCTGTGCAGTGACTGAGGGCATTCTCTTAAGCACATTGACAGGGAAACAGAAACTTGCCGTGATTTTAACGATGGGAGCATTTGTGCCAAGCATAGGTTTAGCATCACTTTCCAGACCTCCATATAGAGCACCGACATTCCCTAAGGCCCGCAGATATGTATGCTATGGAGAGAAAGAATGCCCAAAACACCTCCGGTAAGCAGGAGTCAAGACCTGTCAACTGGCTGTTGTCTTTGTGATGCTACGCAAGCTGACAGCTAACACATTGTAAGTGTGTCTATCTCTCTCGCTTTCTCTCTCGCCCTCTTTCTCTCTCAGTTAGTTCCCCTGCCTTTCCTATTTCCTATGGATTATTTCAGTGTTTGTTTTTATTCTATGCATGCTTGGCACACGTATGCCCTAAGGGACTAAATTAGCGAGGGAAAAGTGATCTCTCTCTTTTTCCCTCCTCTCTTTCCCTGTCTTCTTCATTCAATGTTGTTTCTCCATCTACTGTTAGAATTCTATGCATACCATTTGAGCATGTTTGCTTCATATGGAAGGCGCGGCACGTGGCTACAATCTCAAGTCTTGCTTCATTAATATAATATTTCAATCACCTTACTGCTCTCATTTAAAACAGTATTATGATGATCATGGGGGGGAATGGGAATTTACCTAAAGGATACAGACTAATTGGGAATACATTACTTTGACGTCCTTGAGCAAGGCACACTGTCAGCAGAGTTGCAGCGCAGACACAGCTATTTCTGCTCCACCACAGAAGTGAAGCTGTAAACTATGCCAATGATGTTCTCTGGAACTCTAACAGAAAAATAAGTAAGTAGTTATCTTTGATTATAATATGCTCCATCTGTAAGGAATCGAGTAAATCAATTGATTCGGTGTTTTGAATATGTTGTAGATGAGCTGGTAACACATTAAGTTGATCTTAAACCTGTGTATTATATGTGTAATTACTGTATTAATAACATGTTATTACACAGTGTGTGGGGAAAAAGGAAACTTAAAAGTCCAGGAATACATGGTCCTAACTATAGACCACAGCAATAGTCCCTGTAAACCCAGTCACCCCTGGAAAAGGGGACTCTGGCCAAGAGCAGGCTTCTGCCATGCATCACTCCTGCCCACTGCCCAGATAGAGTCCATCCTCATCTGGTGTGAATTTCCCTTTGCTTTGTCCCATCTCTCTCTCGCTCTCTATCTCCCCCCTCATACCTCAGCGGTGACGTCCGTCTTCGTCTCTCTCCTCTCGGTGTTGTGCAACAGCCATCGCTTTGGGGCAACCGACTAAGGAGAGAAGAGGGGCTCACCGCAGCACGGGGCCCTAACAGGTAACTCCCAGGATGGCCATTTCCCCTCCAACCAGCCAACATTAATCCTACTCACCGCTCTTAAAGTGCCTCATATGGAAGCCATTAGACGGCCTGACAGGAGCCAGAGTGAACTGTGAAAGAGACCCAGGCTTTAATTACAGTTCCCTTCTACCAGGAGACCCAGCTAGCTAGCGCTGGCCATGGGGATGCCTTGGGGACATCATTAGAGTGTGTCCTGGTCTGGTGACATGCTGCGTTAAATAAGGAAGTCTCTAGTAATTACTGAACTGCTAGGCATGTATCTGGTTTCTGGTAGTTTTTTGGCCTGTGACAATAGCGCGTTGTTGAGTGCTTCAAATGATATTGTGAAGCTAAGTATGCCTGGTTGGTTGGCAGTCAGTGTGCCCAGAATATTTTAGCAGAGTCGTTAATAAAGGAATATTCTGGATGTTTTAGTTGTTGTTGTTTATCCTCGAGATTGACCACCACCAAGGAAAATGCCTCCTTGCTTGACTGCTAAAGGTACATTTAGAGTGTTTGGGAGAGCAAGGTCAGAGAGATATGCAGTGATAACCTGAGCTTAGACACCGCAATGTCTTCAATAATTTAGTTGCAACAACGAAAGACAAACCCTGGACCGGGTAACTTTTCAAAGTGTGGGAAACCTGCACTGTCAGCATACCCCATGGGTTGCCACCTCTCACTGTTTTACATTTGGCCACTCGTTTGCTGTTCTAGGGCTGGTTACCCGTCTACCATTGTGTTCCCTTGCGGCCCAGCCCTGGGCCCCAGGCCAGGTGGCCCACAGACTTTTGCAGCACTGCCGAGCCCTCATAACTTTGACCCCAGCCTCTGACCTTCCTGTCTATACTGTAAACATTTTTGGTTTGAACAGATAGATGGGGATCTAGAGGAAGAATCCTCAAAGGGTGTTCTCTTTCAACCACTTTCACTGTAAGGTAGAAACTGAGGTAGAAAAAGCAGTTCAAGTTTATATCTGAGAAAAAATCTTCTCACCAGCTTTACAGCGTATCACATTCACTGTGATGTCCTCTGTAGCGCAGTTGCAAGAGCATGGTGCTTGCAATGACAGGATTGTGGGTTCAATTACTGGGACCACTTGACGTAAAATGTATGCACACATGACTGTTAGTTGCTTTGGATAAAAGCGTCTGTTAAATGGCATTTATTAGTTATTATATTAATAATATAATGTCTTCTTGCCTTCCTGGGACTAGTGATAAAATCTTCTACGGAACTGTAGAGCGTAGCATGTTGAGAACAGGACATTAACATAGATTGATGCCACAGATCTGTGGCGACAAAGGAACTCAAACCTTCTAATGGTGGGAGATAGTGAAGCACCTCAATCCCAAACCTGATTCAGCAGATCTTCATTAGCTGCTGACTGGCGATGATGTACAGGCTTGACGCCAATCGCTTTCTCTATTTACTTGCCATTTCCATCTGCTGTCTCCAGATGACCTTCTCAATCTCTATTGACACGATAATATTCAGAGCACAAAAATGAATTGCAATAGCACATGGTGTAGCACCCGGAACTGTTTTAATGCATGCCTAATAGGCCTAGCTGTGTTAAGAATTGCTATGGCATTGCTATGAGGGAGAGCTGCAATGGGAGATATACATCATACACACATTAAGCAGATAAGCGCACTCGCCAAATGTCGAGGACACACAATGGGAAGTGGCGCTCTTGGAGCATGATTGCGACATATGGCGCTAATATTGTCAAAGGCCAAAAAATTGCAATCAATGGCACTGTTCCTTGTCAAATGGCAATTTAGACACCTGCAACCTAATATCGAAGGAAGGTCATGCCAGTCATGTTGACAACAGCACTGCAGCACCGGGCTTTTATTTTTGGATTCAACAGTATGTCTTATTGAGAGGCCCGGCAGCATTAGCCAGGACTGGGCCACACACGCTTAGTCCTAAGTGCTAAACTAGTCTACTCTACAGAAAGATGTCCTCAAGTAGAATAGGCGTAAGAGACACACCCTGCTAGAATTTTATTTAAGCAATTTATCCCCAAAGGCTAAAAGAATATGTCCCTGGGGTCCTGAGCCTGTCCTGCACGTTTATATATATATTTTTAATTTAACTAGGCAAGTCTGTTAAGAACAAATTCGTATTTACAATGACGGCCTACCATGGCCAAACCCTAACCCGGACAACGCTGGGCCAATTGTGCGCCACCCTATGGGAGTCCTAAACACGGCCAGTTGTGATACACACTGGAATCGAAACCAGGGTCTGTAGTGACGCCTCTAGCACTGAGATGCAGTGCCTTAGACCGCTGCGCCACTCGGGAGCCCATTTTAGAAAGTTTGTAATGGGAAACCAGCTCTGTGAAAGGAGAAAGTTGGTAATGGGAAACCAGCTCTGTGAAAGGAGAAAGTTGGTAATTGGAAACCAGCTCTGTGAAAGGAGAACGTTGGTAATTGGAAACCAGCTCTGTGAAAGGAGAACGTTGGTAATTGGAAACCAAGTCTGTGAAAGGAGATCCGTCCCCTGAGACCCAGAGAGGAAATGACATTGCTGTGCAATCGTATCGAACCCTTGGGACGGAGAGGGAGGGCTGCTAGACCCATCATTCACTCACTCTCATTCCCTTGGATGTTAAAAGGTTTCAAGACGTACAGCGAGATTTGTTTGAGGGGGTTAAATGGACAGTTCTGTTCTGATTGTGTAAATGCAGGCTATCCTGTGAACACCATCTTAGAGGTTTTATAGCTGACATCACTTGGGTTATGTCACGGTTGTCTTCGTCCTCTGATGATATAACGAAATCATCGTCGGAAAATGTGGACCAATACGCAGCAGGTACGTGTATGCTCATCTTGAGAATTTATTTACTTCAAAAAATGAACGTACAAAAATCACAAAACAAAAGAACGAACGAACGAACAACTACAAACAGTCTGGCTAGCATAGGCTCAACACAGAACAATCACCCACAAATCACAAACACAAACACACCCTAATATATGGGACTCTCAATCAAAGGCAGATAGACAACACCTGCCTTCAACTGAGAGTCCCAACCCCAATTAACCAAACATAGACATACACTCACTAGACTCCACATAGAACTACCTAGACATAAACCAAAACCCGGAAATACTAAACCAAACACCCTTTTAACAAACACACCACCCCGAACCACATAAAACAAATACCCTCTGCCACGCCCTGACCAAACTACAAAACAATTAACTTTATATATACTGGCCAGGACGTGACAGGTTAGAATTCCCTGTGGATTTCTCAGTAGTGACAGCGTGGTGCTTGACAAACACCCAGCACTAATTGCAACCTGACAAATACAAAAAGAAACAGGATGAAGAGAAGAGTTCAAACTAACTATGGAAAGTCCTATATTTCTGTACACAAATAGGGTCCGGTGTTAGAAACAAACTGTGGGTGGTCGAGGAACATCCTAGAGCTATGGCAGTAAATAGATGGGCTCTGTTTTCAGAAAAGTGATGGATAGAAATGCTTCCCAGCTTGTACATATTACTAAGAGCCTTCCAGAATAAACAGGAATAAATAAAAGAAAATCAATCAACTCCTTAACTACTACTTAATTAAATAATGTGACATTTCTATTAATTGATTGAACTAACTTTAAGTTAACTGCATAATTTTGTATAACTTTCATAAAGCTAAATCAAAGAGCTACTTCAGACAGTGTCCTATACCCCAGTGTACACATTGTTCTGTACACAAAGGGGCTCCTTTGCCTGCAGTAAAGCCAATAAAAATGTGTGGGAACGCTCTGAAAAACAAAACAACATACCACAGCCAAACATACCCTTCCCCAGCAGGTCAGAGACACAACAACAGGCAACACAATATGACAATGTTATAGGGGGAAGAGACAATTTCATTTCTCAAATATGCCATTAACTATTTTATATGTGTCCCAAAGCGTTATGTCAGCTCGACAGCAGAGCTGTCCCACTCCTCGAGTCACCTCTCGAAATGAGGACACATCTTGCATAACTGACTGGGTGCCAGCTGCATCTTCATGTTTGTTAATGAAAAATCTTCTAAGCTTTTCCATTATTTGTTTTGAGCCAGCCGACGGTTCCCATCACAGAGACCAGGTGGTGTTGTGTGCTGGCATAGCCTCTTTGTGTTTGTGTGTGTGGGGGGGGGGGGTTTGGGGGGGGTGCGCGGTTGTTTATTTCTGAGTTTTAGGCTCCTGGGACTAGTCGGCCATGGAAAGTAATGATACATGCTTAAAGTCAAGCTCATTTACTGTCAACAGCCAATACTGTGTCCCTCGAAATACTGTAAGTATTAAAGTGCTTATCAAAACAAAGGTTATGACCACACTTTGTCCTTTGGGAAGTTCAGTCTGAAGTGTTTTGGATGTATTGCCATAAACAGGTAGAAAAGTTACTTTTTGATTGGTTGTAGTCCTTCACATCAACAGAGATCATTACTTTTGCAGTTAGCTAGAGGTAGGCTTACTTTGCCAGTGAGCCATTGACCTATAGCCCAATCAATTATCATTGTACACATACACTGAGTGTACAAAACATTAGCAACAACTGCTCTTTCCATGACACAGATTGACCAGGTGAATCCAGTTGAAAGCTATCATCCCTTATTGATGTCACTTGTTAAATCCCCTTCAATCAGTGTAGGTGAAGGGGAGGAGACAGGTTAAAGAATATTTTTTAAGCCTTGAGACAATTGTGGCATGGATTATGTATGTGTGCCGTTAAGAGGGTGAATATGCAAGACAAAAGATTTAAGTGCCTTTGAACGGGGTATGGTAGTAGGTGCCAGGCGCACCGGTTTGAGTGTGTCAAGAACTGCAACGCTGCTGGGATTTTCACGGTCGACAGTTTCCTGTGTGTATCAAGAATGGTCCACGACCCAAAGAACATCCAATCAACTTGACACAACTGTAGGAAGCATTGGAGTCAACATGGGCCAGCATCCCTGTGAACGCTTTCAACACCTTGTAGAGTCCATGCCCCGACGAATTGAGGCTGTTTTGAGGGCAAAAGGGGTCCACTCAATATTACGAAGGTATTCCTAATATTTTGTACACTCAGTGTATGTTTGGATTGTCAGATTCAAACATTTTTTTAAACAAAAGTTAAAGGCACTGTTATTGTTAATATTATAGAAGTAAATCTACATTCAAAGATCAAGGTCCAACAGTTATATTGTTCCCCAATGGAATGCAGATGCAGACACTGAAAGCATTTCGACTAACATTATGTTAGGACTTTCTGTAATTCGTTAAGAGATCTTATATCGTCAATTAGAGGGTGGCATGTTACAACTTCCCCATTTCTCCATAGGAAGGGAAGGAATTAGTCTCTGGTACATGAGCTATTGTCATAGCATTTCCAATAACCTTGCTTGCTTGATTTATAGTTCCTTTCATTTTAAAGACACAGGCACCGTTGCCATTCCTCATCCTTTCTCTTACTGAAGGAAACCATTCAGTCATCTTTCAATGGGAACAACTGTATAGTTTCCTTGACTGTCTGCAGTAATTTTTCCTTTTTCCTGTCAGCTAGTACTGTACATTTATAAACATTGAATAACTCTTCAGGTTACTCTAGTCTTCATTCCCCACTGTAGAATATATTGTGACAAGAAATGTATTTCAATGAACAGCATAGACCATGTGCTGAATAGAGAGCAGCAATTCCATTCCAGGTAAATGTAAAGAAAAGTTCTGCATGTTCAGTAGGACAATGGGGGTAAAAACAGTAAAAGACTTGCTATGTTACAGCAGCTTTGCATCCACATTGCCTCACATGCATATATTTTATCATACACTTCACTGATGTTCTTCGGTAAATGGGGACCGCTGTGCAGGCATAGAAAAGTTTGAATAGTGTTTGACAAACTTTCCCAATCAGACTCTGCCCCCTACTGGTTAACTCCATCAACATCACCCACCAGTTGAATAGAATCCTGGGACAGACACAGCAATACAGTATCACAGCTAGCTGATATCTTTCATATTCAAGTATATTTTGTCTCTGTGAAATTAATGAGGTATTTGAATGAAAAGGGATGTTGTTGTAATTCTGCAGCTCACATCGATCTTTCCCTTTAATATAAACAATATGGTGTTATTATGTGCTGCTGTAGGTGACATGCTGGCTAATAAGCTCATTCCTGGCTTTTCCTTGACTCCTGTTCTAAGATAATGCAGGCGTGACACAGCACTCTACCCTACTGTATACAGCATTAGCTCAATGATTTGTGTGTGTGTGTCCGTCACTTCCCAGTGCTTAATCACTGCTGCTAATTGAGCTGTTAAGCCAACCTTTGTCTTGATTAGATATCTCTCGGCTGGTCTCTTGGATGCTCAGGCCTACGGAGACTCACATACACACACATTCACGTATGTGCGCACACACACACACACACACACACACACACACACACACACACACACACACACACACACACACACACACACACACACACACACACACACACAGTTGGCAGGGAGGGGAGCCTGTTCTCTCCTCAACCTGTTTATCCCAGCAGTCCATCTTCCATTAGCCTGTCTCAGAACATCTCAGCATATGACTGCCTTTGTTGACACCAGACTGCTGACAGTAAAGACATTGGTGCTAAATGTTACTTTGATTATAATGGGGCTGAGTGCAAGCTAAGCCAAAAAGTACATTATGGTACTAGCTCATTATGGCTAGCGTACCTACCTTCTGGTGTCCATGATAGAGGCATATCAGGGCTCGACATGTAATAGAATATTACACCTGTTAATGTCTTATTTAGCCTATTTGAGTGTAGCTACAAAGAGCAGGTATACATATTTTACCTCTGTGGAGCTATTTGTTGTAGCTTTTAGGTACATGGTCTAATTAACTAAGACTTTTATCAAACAGAAATGCAAAGGATTTGGTAACTAGGTCATTAACAGTCATATTTGAAATATACAACTGAGGAAACATTGACATCAAAGACATTTCCAGCGTGAGAGACATTTACTATATTCAAGCTAATGCTCAAATTTTGATGACCTAAAAAGCTTTCAAGTACATGGTAATTCCAGAATAATTTCATAGCCTTTACATTTTTGGGGCCTTCAAATGGTCTAATGTCCTAATACAAAGACAATATTGCACTTTGCTTATCATAAAGGCTTGCAATGACAAACCAGACCTGACTGCCAACCCAAAGACCATATTCAAACTCTAACGACATATAGGAAGAGATGGGAAGAGAAGAATGAATAATGCAACAGGGCATTGTCATGTCATGCAATTTACCACAAATAGACATTAACATGACATCATGAGGCACTGATAACAGGGCGGTGAAGCCTCCTCTGAGCCAATGGTTCCTTAAAGCACTGATTCCTTATAGCACATAATACGGAGAGAAGGGAAGGGCTTACTATTTACGTAAGGGTCCACTCTATTGCCCACATGTGACCTCCGCACAGAATTCAAATTTCTCCTGAATCTGGCCTCTCCCGCATCTCGTCCGAAGCCTTTATCTGGACACACCAAGGTTACCTTCCTGAGATGTGAGTTTTGTAAGTGGATGGTTGTTGAGAAGCTTAAGCTGCCCTTAACCTTTCCTCTCCTCCTCTCCTCTCTGTCCTTCACATTTGCTTACTGCCCTGCTCTGTCTCTTGACCTCTCTGTGCTTGTCCATTGTGTGAGACGTCAGGTGAGGCCATTGCTGAGTCACTGAAAAAAATTGCTTTAGCTAAGGAAAAAGTCAGAGGTGGAAACCATGAAAAAACAACAAGCAGACACAGAATAAAAAACAACTAAAATATAGGATGGATATAATATTGTGAGTTTTTCATAACCCAGTTTCTATCTCTTAAGACAACATCAATTACATAAGCTATCTGAAAGAAAATTACAAACCTTCATTACATATGAGGTATGGAGACATCCAACAGTATCAGTTTGCTCATACATTTTTAACAGCATTAATGTAATGCTTAGTACCATTTAATTAATTCTTCATTCAGTCCAGTGGAATGAAACCATTGTATGCAACACCATCCCTGTACCTTCCGTTTAAATGGAAGAGAAAATCAATGAAGATCACTAGCAAAAATGTTAGCAGTTTACAAAACGTAGGGCACTTTATGGAATTCACACAGTATGGGATGGATGGAGAGGGTATGATACAATTATTTTGCTATGACTCCTGTGGTGGAATTACTTTACTGTGTGGTGAACAGTATCTTGGGAAGATGATACTGTGACATGTCCATTCCAATTATTTGGCATGCAGCAGACCTGGACTAATTTAGCTGGTATGTGCCTTGGGGTTCACGTCAGATAACCTGACATAATGGTGAAGTCAGATGATTCGTTTTTGTGTAGTCTGTGATATCCATGGATGAAGAAAGCAATTTCATGGACCTCAATGTTTTTTTAAATCCACAGGGAAAGACCAAGGGTATCGTAAGGTTGCAAGAGGCAGTGTCTGTATATTTTCTAACATGAATGTTCTTAATACGTACTGTGTGGTACACATTACCATTTGCCCTATATACAGTAGCAGACACAGCACATTGATGGGCAATCACACTAACAGGAAAATCATTAATTTAACCAACCATAATTACTTGAAATCTGTCTGAATAAAGTCAAATCAAAATGCATCTGACACCAAATACAAGAGAGTAGAATTACCAAAAACCAAAAAGGTTGTACTGTATGTATCAGAATGACCTTCTTGATCCTAATCAGTCAGGTTTCAAGACTGGGCATTCAACTGAGACTGCTCTTCTCTGTGTCACGGCTCTCCGCAAGGCTCTCCGCACTGCTAAAGCTAACTCTCTCTCCTCTGCTCTCATCCTTCTAGACCTATCTGCTGCCTTTGATACCGTGAACCATCAGATCCTCCTCTCCACCCTCTCCGAGCTGGGCATCTCCGGCGCCGCCCACGCTTGGATTGCGTCCTACCTGACAGGTCGCTCCAACCAGGTGGCGTGGCGAGAATCTGTCTCCGCACCACGTGCTCTCACCACTGGTGTCCCCCAGGGCTCTGTTCTTGGCCCACTCCTATTCTCGCTATACACCAAGTCACTTGGCTCTGTCATATCCTCACATGGTCTCTCATATCATTGCTATGCAGATGACACACAATTAATCTTCTCCTTTCCCCCTTCTGACAACCAGGTGGCGAATCGCATCTCTGCATGTCTGGCAGACATATCAGTGTGGATGACGGATCACCACCTCAAGCTGAACCTCGGCAAGACGGAGCTGCTCTTCCTCCCGGGGAAGGACTGCCGTGCCATGATCTCGCCATCACGGTTGACAACTCCCTTGTGTCCTCCTCCCAGAGTGCTAAGAGCCTTGGCGTGACCCTGGACAACACCCTGTCGTTCTCCACCAACATCAAGGCGGTGACCCGATCCTGTAGGTTCATGCTCTACAACATTCGCAGAGTACGACCCTGCCTCACACAGGAAGCGGCGCAGGTTCTAATCCAGGCACTTGTCATCTCCCGTCTGGATTATTGCAACTCGCTGTTGGCTGGGCTCCCTGCCTGTGCCATTAAACCCCTACAACTCATCCAGAACGCCGCAGCCCGTCTGGTGTTCAACCTTCCCAAGTTCTCTCACGTCACCCCGCTCCTCCGCTCTCTCCACTGGCTTCCAGTCGAAGCTCGCATCCGCTACAAGACCATGGTGCTTGCCTACGGAGCTGTGAGGGGAACGGCACCTCCGTACCTTCAGGCTCTGATCAGGCCCGTCACCCAAACAAGGGCACTCCGTTCATCCACCTCTGGCCTGCTCGCCTCCCTACCTCTGAGGAAGCACAGTTCCCGCTCAGCCCAGTCAAAACTGTTCGCTGCTCTGGCACCCCAATGGTGGAACAAGCTCCCTCACGACGCCAGGACAGCGGAGTCAATCACCACCTTCCGGAGACACCTGAAACCCCACCTCTTCAAGGAATACCTGGGATAGGATAAAGTAATCCTTCTAACCCCCCCCCCTTAAAAGATTTAGATGCACTATTGTAAAGTGGTTGTTCCACTGGATATTATAAGGTGAATGCACCAATTTGTAAGTCGCTCTGGATAAGAGCGTCTGCTAAATGACTTAAATGTAAAATGTAAATGTTTGAAGGTAAGACCCAGATGTAGACTGTGTCGGAGTAACAATGTTTATTACAGCAACAGGGCAGGCAAACGGCAGGTCAAGGCAGGCAGGGGTCTATAACCAGAGTAGTGGGGGAAAGGTACAGGATGGCAGGCAGGCTCAGGGTCGGGTCAGGCAGAGGTCGGTAATCTAGAGGTGGGGTAAAGGTACAGGATGGCAGGCAGGCTCAGGGTCAGGGGCAGGCAGAGATGTCAGGCAGGTGGGCTCAGAGACAGGACAGGCAAGGGTCAAAACCAGGAGGACGAGAAAAAGAGAGACTGGGGAAAAGCAGGAGCTGAGACAAAAAAATGCTGGTTGATTTGACAAACAAGACAAACTGGCAACAAACAAATAGAGAACACAGGTATAAATACACAGGGGATAATGGGAAAGATGGGCGACACCTGGAGGGGGTGGAGACAATCACAAAGATCAGGGTGTGACAGTATGAGGCTTTTCACATTGTACCCATTACAATTTGTTATCTACACTAGTGCCTGCTTTTTAT
Organism: Salmo salar; assembly: GCF_965601325.2. Lineage (NCBI taxonomy): Eukaryota > Metazoa > Chordata > Actinopteri > Salmoniformes > Salmonidae > Salmo > Salmo salar. The sequence goes on along the minus strand of NC_138294.1, from coordinate 64,275,261 downwards.
TATTAGTATCATGTGCTTTGTTGTAGCTACAGGGGTTGAAACCAGTTCAGGGAACAGAACCGAAAACTATAAAATAACCAAAAATGTAAAGGAACAGAAACAGAACCAGGAACAAAAGTGATCCATACTGTTCCGGAATAGCACCGTTATTTTAAAAGCATGGGATCCGGTTAATAATGTTATTTTATGTTCCAGGCATTTTTTTCTAGTTCCACAACAAAACGCAACAAAGTGCCTATACAAATCCCTCTCTCTGTCACTCAGAAACGTATTTGTGTTTGCTTGCAAGCTGAAAATCTTTGCCTTTGTGTGTGCGTGTTTAGGCTTCCTGCCCCTCCCCCTTCGAGGCATAGGCTACTGTACTGATGTTACAAGTTTGATTCAGAAGATAGGGAGAGAGATTTTTTATTAGCTAGAGAAGAATGGATTAACTTTTTCAATGCTAGTTAAGGATCTTATAGGCCTAGTTATCACGCTTCACGTTGGATTTATTAACTACAAAAAGGTAAGAAGTGTTTTTAATTATGGTTCCGCCCTGCACACACAAGCATTTTAGCTAGCTATCTCAGGCTTGTTAGTTAGCTAGCAAGCTCAACGGGTATTCAAAGTTCCTCCATAGAAGCCACTCCTCCTAGGTATAATTCTGTGGACCTAATTCAGATAACGCATGTCAATACAAGACACCCAGCGCTTCAAGACTCCTCCTCAAACTTCTCTTGCTCTCTCCCCAGCCACAAAATTTCAGTCGCATCTTGCGCTATAGGTTAGGCTACACTTGTCTGTCCATCACGCATGTAAACAACTAGTTTGCCTGTTCGGATTAGTGGAGCAATTTAATGAGCCAAATTGAAAAAACTGTTGATTTTAAAGGTCAAAAAAGGAACAGAAAGGAATTATATAAACCAGTACTTTTTTTTAAATTTGAATCGGTTTGAACTGTTACGTCCTGACCAGTAAAGGGGTCTTTTGTCATTGTAGTATGGTCAGGGTGTGGCAGGGGGTGTTTGTTTTGTGTGTTTTGTTTTTTTTAGTCTAGGGGATTTTGGTTCTAGTTTTTATTTTCAATGTTCCGTTTTCCAGGTTTGGCCGAGTGTGGTTTCCAATCAGAGGCAGGTGCCTTTCTTTGTCTCTGATTGGAAGCCATACTTAGGCAGCCTGTTTTTCCTGTGGGTTTGTGGGTGGTTGTTTTTCGTATAGTCCTTGTGTCCTTACGGAACTATTGTTTGGCGTTGGTTTATTTTGTTTAAGTGTTCACTCGTAATAAAAAAGAAGATGAGCACGATACCCGCTGCGCCTTGGTCTGTCCTTTACGACGCCCCTGACAATAACTTTCTTTTGCTGGTCAGAACAGTGGAACGAAATGAAAAAAATAGTGGTTCTGTAAAGAACGAAACAATTAGAGTTTTTTTGGGGTTCCAATCCCTTATTTTTTCCTCTGTTCCTTTGGTGACTTGAAAGGTGTTGAAATTGAAATGTATTGTTGTTATTACTAGGTCAGATGAGGACAGTGTCAGTGTGCTTACCCAAAGTGTGACAAGAGTCACCGGGAAGATGACATGGGGATCAGCCATTTGCCCATGAAGTTCCGATTCTGAGGGAACCAATCAGAAGATACAGAGGGTCTGATGAGAATACTGACCCAACAGAAGTCAACCAACCTCAACTGACCTTTAAAGGGGCAATCTGCAGTTCAAACAATAACAAAGTGATCGTCCTGCCACTGTGTTTTGTAAAAAGCTTTGGGATGAGGCTGGAGAAATGTTACGACTCTCAAATTCTTGGACAGAGGATTGGCCATCTGTGATATCAAAATGATAGTTTTAACCATGTTTTGAGGCTATACACTGTTTACAATTACAATGTTTACAAACATAGGAGTGAAACAAGCTCTGTTATGGGTTCTATGGGATAAGACAGTTGAACTAAGCTAATGAGGTATCTAGCTACAGTATAAGTTAGATTCTTCATGAATCAATGGGTGTATATAATTAATTTAAAAGTCTAGAAATGCGTGTAGCAATCCCAGAGATCCCCTTTAATTGCGTTAGTTTTATTTATTCCTTCCCTGTGGCTCAGTTGGTAGAGCATGGTGTTTGCAACGCCAGGGTTGTGGGTTCGATTCCCACGGGGGGCCAGTACAAAAAATGCATGAAACGGAATGTATGCATTCACTACTGTAAGTTGCTCTGGATAAGAGCGCCTACTAAGATGTAAATTTAAATGTATCCTTATTGTTACTGTAGAAGGCTATATTAGTCATTGTAATTGCAAATAGAAATGTAGTTATTAGATCTACAATTTGCATGTTTCTTGTGTTTCTTACATTGTATATCTTCTAGGTCAGCAACTCATTATGCTACTAAGAGAGAAATTTAAGCAGCCGTGCTCCTGCTTCTGGCCTATCAAGCTTCCAGCCCCAAAGCATCTGATTTCAGCTGCAAATTGTCTCCCTGACAACCCTCAGTATCAACTGCTCTGACAGCAGCCATATTTTCCTTCAATCCACAGAAAGATGATGTTTTAAGCGAGGCTCAGCAGCTTCCAACGAAAATATAAACACTGCCTCTCCCCATCGCATAGATTTGTATTAATTCTACATAATCTCCTCTAATATTCCCGCTCAATCTTGTGGTGTCAAAAAGGCGGCCCTGATTTGTCAGCATGTCTTAGCATGTGCAGTGATTGGGCAAAGAGTGAGGTAAATAAATAAATAAGACAGCAGCTCACTTTTTCTGGAAAAATATAATTTTATGGGGCCTGTCATGCCAAATACTGTTTATTACCATTACATTATCAGGTATATTGACATAAAACACATCTCTTGTGCACCAAGGACTAGGGTAAGAGTTGCAGGGTAGAGGAGAAGAGAATAATGTGCCTATTTGAAAGCTATACAAAATTAGAAGCTTGTGACATTAATACATTTTTTTAAGTAGCTCTTATGCTAGACCCCTGGTCTAAGTTTTACTATAGCTCCAAAAGTTTGGCTGACAGTAAGGGGAAGACCAATCATTTCTATGGAGAAACAAATAATCCTTGAAAACAAAGAATAACTGTTGTATTATTGATGAATAAACAGTAGCAGTGATGTCACGACCATAGGGCAGATTTGTCATATAAGACAAAATAGATTAAATTGTATTTTTCCCTCACCAATCTACACACAATACTCCATAACGATAAAGCAAAAACAGGTTTTAGATTTTTTTGCAACAGAAAATGTATAAATAAACTGAAATATTACATTTACATAAGTATTCAGACCCCTTTACTCAGTATTTTGTTGAAGCACCTTTGGCAGCGATTACAACCTTGAGACTTCTTGAGTATGAACCTACGAGCTTGTCACCACTGTATTTGGGGAGTCTCTCCCATTGTTCTCTGCAGATCCTCTCAAGCTCTGTCAGGTTGGATGGGGAGTGTCGCTGCACAGCTATTTTCAGATCTCTTCAGAGATGTTCGATTGGGTTCAAGTCCGGGCTCTGGCTGGGCCACTCAAGGACATTCAGCGACTTGTCACAAAGCCACGCCTGCGTTGTCTTGGCTGTGTGCTTAGAGGCGTTGTCCTGCTGGAAGGGGAACCTTTGCCCCAGTCTGAGATCCTGAGCAATCTGGAGGTTTTCATCAAGGATCTCTTTGTACTTTGCTCCATTCTTCTTTCCCTCGATCCTGATGAGTCTACCATTCCCTGCCGCTGAAAAACATCCCCACAGCATGATGCTGCCACCACCATGCTTCACCGTAGGGATGGTGCCAGGTTTCCTCCAGACGTGACGCTTGACATTCAGACCAAAGAGTTCAATCTTGATTTCTACAGACCAGAGAATCTTGTTTCTCATGGTCTGAGAGTCCTTTAGGATCCTTTTGGCAAACTCTAAGTGGGCGGTCATGTGCCTTTTACTGAGGAGTGGCTTCCGTCTGGCCATTCTACTATAGGGACCTGATTGGTGGAGTGCAGCAGAGATGGTTGTCCTTCTGGAAGGTTCTCTCATATCCACAGAGGACCTCTGGAGCTCTGCCAGAGTGACCATCGGGTTCTTGGTTACATCCCTGACCAAGGCCCTTCTCCCCCGATTGCTCAGTTTGGTCTTAAATTTAAGAATGATGTAGGCCACTGTGTTCTTGGCGGCCTTCAATGCTGCAGAAATGTTTTGGTACCATTCCCCAGATCTGTTCCTCGACACAATCCTGTCTTGGAGCTCTACGGACAATTCCTTTGACCTCATGGCTTGGAAAGGCACACACCTTATGTAGACAGGTGTGTGCCTTTCCAAATCATGTCCAATCAATTCAATGTACCACAGTTGGACTCCAATCAAGTTGTAGAAACATTTCAAGGATGGTCAATGTCAACATGATGCACCTGAGCTCAATTTCAAGTCTCATAACAATGTGTCTGAATAAGTTTTTTATTTTTTTTTATTTCACCTTTATTTCACCAGGTAGGCTAGTTGAGAACAAGTTCTCATTTACAACTGCGACCTGGCCAAGATAAAGCAAAGCAGTGTGACACAGACAAGAACACAGAGTTACACATGGAATACAGTGTGTGCAAAAGGCAGGAGGTAGGCAATATATAAGCCATAGTAGCGAAGAATAACAATTTAGCAGATTAACACTGGAGTGATAAATGAGCAGATGATGATGTGCAAGAAGAGATACTGGTGTGCAAAAGAGCAGAAAAGTAAATAAAAACACTATGGGGATGAGGTAGGTAGATTGGGTGGGCTATTTACAGATGGACTATGTACAGCTGCAGCGATCGGTTAGCTGCTCAGATAGCTGATGTTTAAAGTTGGTGAGGGAAAGATAAGTCTCCAGCTTCAGCGATTTTTGCAATTCGATCCAGTCACTGGCAGCAGAGAACTGGAAGGAAAGGCGGCCAAATGAGGTGTTGGCTTTGGGGATGATCAGTGAGGTATACCTGCTGGAACGTGTGCTACGGGTGGGTGTTGTTATCGTGACCAGTGAGCTGAGATAAGGCGGAGCTTTACCTAGCATAGACTTATAGATGACCTGGAGCCAGTGGGTCTGGCGACAAATATGTAGCGAGGGCCAGCCGACTAGAGCATACAGGTCGCAGTGGTGGGTGGTATAAGGTGATTTGGTAACAAAACGGATGGCACTGTGATAGACTGCATCCAGTTTGCTGAGTAGAGTATTGGAAGCTATTTTGTAGATGACATCGCCGAAGTCGAGGATCGCTAGGATAGTCAGTTTTACTAAGGTAAGTTTGGCGGCGTGAGTGAAGGAGGCTTTGTTGCGAAATAGAAAGCAGATTCTAGATTTGATTTTGGATTGGAGATGTTTAATATGAGTCTGTAAGGAGAGTTTACAGTCTAGCCAGACACCTAGGTATTTATAGTTGTCCACATATTCTAGGTCAGAACCGTCCAGGGTGGTGATGCTAGTCGGGCGGGCGGGTGCGGGCAGCGAACGGTTGAAAAGCATGCATTTGGTTTTACTAGCGTTTAAGAGCAGTTGGAGGCCACGGAAGGAGTGTTGTATGGCTTTAAAGCTTGATTCGAGGTTAGTTAGCACAGTGTCCAAGGAAGGGCCAGAAGTATACAGAATGGTGTCCTCTGCATAGAGGTGACCGTGTTACCTAGCCTCAGTGCAGTGGGCAGCTGGGAGGAGGTGCTCTTGTTCTCCATGGACTTAACAGTGTCCCAAAACTTTTTGGAGTTAGAGCTACAGGATGCAAATTTCTGCTTGAAAAAGCTAGCCTTTGCTTTCCTGACTGACTGCGTGTATTGGTCCCTGACTTCCCTGAACAGTTGCATATCGCAGAGACTATTCGATGCTATTGCAGTCCACCACCGGATGTTTTTGTGCTGGTCAAGGGCAGTCAGGTCTGGAGTGAACCAAGGGCTATATCTGTTCTTAGTTCTGCATTTTTTTGAAAGGGGCATGCTTATCTAAGATGGTGAGGAAATTACTTTTAAAGAACGACCAGGCATCCTCGACTGACGGGATGAGGTCGATATCCTTCCAGGATACCCGGGCTAGGTCGATTAGAAGGGCCGGCTCACAGAAGTGATTTAGGGAGCGTTTGACAGTGATGAGGGGTGGTCGTTTGACCGCAGACCCATAGTGGATATAGGCAATGAGGCAGTGATCGCTGAGATCCTGATTGAAAATAGCAGAGGTGTATTTGGAGGGCAAGTTGGTCAGGATAATATCTATGAGTGTGCCCATGTTTACGGAGTTAGGGTTGTACCTGGTGGGTTCCTTGATTTGTGTGAGATTGAGGGCATCTAGCTTAGATTGTAGGACTGCCGGGGTGTTAAGCATAACCCAGTTTAGGTCACCTAACAGAACGAACTCTGAAGCTAGATTGGGGTGATCAATTCACATATGGTGTCCAGGGCACAGCTGGGAGCGGAGGGGGGGTCGATAACAGGCGGCAACAGTGAGAGACTTATTTCTGGAGAGATTAATTTTTTTAATTAGAAGTTTGAACTGTTTGGGCATAGACCTGGAAAGTATGACAAAACTTTGCAGGCTATCTCTGCAGTAGATTGCAACTTCTCCCCCTTTGGCAGTTCTATCTTGACGGAAAATGTTGTAGTTGGGTATGGAAATCTCCGAATTTTTGGTGGCCTTCCTAAGCCAGGATTCAGACACGGCAAGGACATCAGGGTTGGCGGAGTGTGCTAAAGCAGTGAGTAAAACAAACTTAGGGAGGAGGCTTCTGATGTTTACATGCAAGAAACCAAAGCTTTTTTTGATCACAGAAGTCAACAAATGAGGGTGCCTGGGGACATGCAGGGCCTGGGTTTACCTCCACATCACCCGAGGAACAGAGGAGGAGTAGGATGAGGGTATGGCTAAAGGCTATCAAAACTGCTCGTCTAGAGCGTTGGGGACAAAGAATAAAAGGAGCAGATTTCTGGGCATGCTAGAATAGATTCAGGGCATAATGTGCAATCAGGGGTATGGTGGGGTGCGGGTACAGCGGAGGTAAGCCCAGGCACTGAGTGAAGATAAGAGAGGTTGCATCTCTGGACATGCTGGTTATAATGGGTGAGGTCACCGCATGTGTGGGAGGTGGGACAAAGGAGGTATCAGAGGTATGATGAGTGGAACTAGGGGCTCCATTGTAAACTAAAACAATGATAACTAACCTAAGCAACAGTATATAAGGCATATTGACATTTGAGAGAGACATAAAGCGAGGCATAAAGCAATCACAGGTGTTGATTGGGAGAGCAAGCTAAGACAACAACGGGTAAGACAACAACAACAGGTAAAATGGCAATGAATGGGCAGAGAGGGTCGGTTAACTACATACAGAGCCTGAGTTCGCGGCTGGGGCCAACAGATAAACAAAAATAAACAGAATGGAGTACCGTGATTAATGGACAGTCCAGCAGGCATCAGCTATGTAGCCAAGTGATCATAGGGTCCAGGGGACAGCAATAGATGGAACATGGAAGCCGCGGAGTAGTTGCTACTATGCTAGCACACGGGCGACACGGCGTTTAAAGTTAGCAGGCCGGGACTAGTAGTAGCTCCGACGTCCGACAGAGGCTGGTTGAAGGCATAGCGGATACAGTATTCTTTGGCAGACCAGTTGTGGTGGTGCGGCGGGGCACCGTGTCAACAAAGGATCCAAGCCAGATGGCGAAAGAGGTATTGTAGTTGTAGTAATTCAGTTTGCTAGCCAGGAGATGCGCCTGGCTCACGGCTAACTGATGCTAGCTTCGGGGCAGGGGCATTAGCCACTGTAGCCACTCGGTGATCCGGTGCCAAGTTCCAGAGCTTACGGCAAGGATCCGGTGGAGTAGTGGATTCTAGCCGTGTTTGGGTGGAGTCCGGGTGAACAACTGAGTAGGCCTGGCCAGGAGGTGGGCCTGGCCTGGCTCAGGGCTAGCTTTAGTACTGGGTCACTTGGTGGCAGCTAGCTAGTTGTGAAGATCAGGAGTAATGGTCCAGGGTTTACGGCAGGAATCCGGCGTTGTTGTTGAGAAACAGTCCGATACTGGTAGGCTGGCAAGTGTTATCCAGGCTATAAAAAGGGCTAGTATCTGTGCAGAAGGTAAAGGCCACTAGCAGTGGCTAACAATGACTAAATAGCGTGTAGCTTATTAGCTGGTTAGCTTCTGATGGCTAGCTTCTGATGGCTAGGTGGTTCTGGCTATAAGGTCTAAAAAAAATTGCGGTTCCGTATCACATTGGGTGAGGCAGGTTACCGGAAGGTATAATTGATTTGAAATGGAAAAGAGATACAAAAAAGGACGAAAAGTACAAAAGTACACGAGAGGATGAACAAAACACATCTGCACTGCTACGCTATCTTGGATTAAAAAAAGTATTTAAATAACGTATTTATCTTTTTTGTTTTTAATACATTTGCAAACATTTCTAAAAAACCTGTTTTCACTTTGTCATTATGGGGTATTGTGTAGATTGATGAGGAATTTGTTTCCATCCCTTTTAGAATTATTCTGAATACTTTCAGAATGCACTGTATATACAGTACCAGTCAAAACGTTGCACACACCAACTCATTAAAGGGTTTATCTTAATTTTTTCTATTTTCTACATTGTAGAATAATAGTGAAGACATCAAAACTACCCAAACCATCTCAATTGGGTTGAGGTTGGGTGATTGTGGAGGCCAGGTCATCTAATGCAGCACTCCATCCCTCTCTTTCTTGGTCAAATAGCGCTTACACAGCCTGGAGGTGTGTTTTGATATTCCTAATAAGCGCAAACCAGATGGGATGGAGTATCGCTGCAGAATGCTGTGGTAGCCATGCTGGTTAAGTGTGCCTTGAATTCTAAATAAATCACAGACAGTGTCAGCAGAAAAGCACTCCCACACCATCACACCTCCTCCTCCACGCTTCACGGTGGAAACCACACATGCGGAGCTCATCCAATCATCTACTCAGCATCTCACAAAGACTCATCAGAACAAAGGACAGATTTCCACTGGTCTAATGTCCATTGCTCGTGCTTCTTGGCCCAATCAAGTCTCTTTTTTTTTATTGGTGTCCTTTAGTAATGGTTTCTTTGCAGCAATTTGACCATGAAGTCCTGATTCACGCAGTCTCCTCTAAACAGTTGATGTTGAGATGTGTCTGTTACTTGAACTCAGTGAAGCATTTATTTGGGCTGCAATCTGAGGTGCAGTTAATTGCCAATTCCTGTGGCTGGTAACTCTAATGAACTTATCCTCTGCAGCAGAGGTAACTATGGGTCTTCCTTTCCTGTGGTGGTCCTCATGAGAGCCAGTTTCATCATAGCACTTGATGGTTAACGCGACTGCGAAACTTTCAAAATTCTTCAAATGTTCTGCATTGACTGACGTTCATGTCTTAAAGTAATGATGGAATGTTGTTTCTCCTTGCTTATTTGAGCTGTTCTTACCATTATATGGACTTCGTCTTTTACCAAATAGGGCTATTTTCTGTTTACCATCCCTAACTTGTCACAACACAACTGATTGGCTCAAACGCATTAAGAAGGAAAGGAATTTCACAAATTAACTTTTAAGGCACACCTGTTAATAACATTCCACCCATGAGGCCACTAGTGTCTGTCCTATATTTCAAAGTATTTTTTTTGTACCCATATTTAACCGCTTTTTTTGGCAATAAATTACTTTCATATATACTCATTATAAATATACACAAGATTTGATTGAGTTACAGTTCATATAAGGAAATCAGTCAATTTAAATAAATTCATTAGGCCCTGATCTATGGATTTCACATGACTGAGCAGTGGTGCAAACTGAATATTAGGACAGTGTTCTTAACCATTGTGTTGTCATAAGGGTACAAAATGACCCACCACTATGTTTAACAGCAGAGAAAATTGGCAGCCAGGACAACCCACTGGGGAGCCATGCCCAACAGGACTTTTTTCCCGCAAAATGGCTTTATTACAGACAGAAATGGCTCTCAGCCACATGTCAGGTGGATGGATTATCTTGTCAAAGGAAAAATGCTCACTAACAGGGATGTAAACAAATTTGTGCACAGAGAAGAGAAATAAGCTTTTTTTGAATATGGAACATTTTGAGGATTTTGTTTTTAGCTCATGAAAAATGGGATCAACACTATACATGTTGCGTTTATATTTTTGTTCAGTATATATATATTTTTTAAACTGGTACCAGGCTACCTTCATAGGAGTCTTGTGAGGAAAAACGGAAAACACCATCGTGTTCGTGAGAGTCTCATCTTTCAATAGATTGGTCATATTCATTTTTTAGGCCAAACCGTTTGGACTGTACAAACTTTATTGTGAGAAGACCGATTTCGTAATGTCTCATGGTCTGACAAACACAGCTGTAGCTTGGTCACCTTCCACCGCAGATGTGGAAGGCCACCATTGTGGTACATTGAGACACAGCACATGCAAAAACAGATATCTCTAGCTTAAACAGACAGAGTTTGATCAGGATTTTTTCGTTAATCTATTTAGATTTCCGCAGGGGCTCGGACATCAACTCTAGGGGGTTAATATTTTTTATAATTACATAACTAATAAACAGAATTTTTTTATACTGCTGAAAATCCGGTGTTTGTTTGTCAAACAGTTTCGTTATATTTCAATCGTCTGTAATGTACCCTGAGTGTACAAAACATTAAGACTTCCTGCTCTTTCCATGACACAGACTGACAAGGTGAATCCAGATAGAAGCTATGATCCCTTATTGATTTCCCTTGTTAAACCCACTTCAATCATTCTAGATGAAGGGAGGAGCCAGGTTAAATAATATTTTTTAAGCCTTGAGACAATTGAGACATGGATTGTGTATGTGTGCCATTCAGAGAGAGGGTGAATGGGCAAGACAAAATATTTAAGTGTCATTGAACGTGGTATGGTAGTAGGTGACTGGCTCACTGGTTTGTGTTAAGAACTGCAATGCTGCTGGGTTTTTCATGATCAACAGTTTCCTGTGTGTACCAACAATGGTCCACCACCAAAAGGACATCCAGCCAACCTGACATAACTGTGGGAAGCATTGAAGTCAACATTGGCCAGCATCCCTGTGGAATGCTTCCGACATATTGTAGAGTCCATGCTCTGACGAATTGAGGCTGTTTTGAGGGCATAAGGTGGGGAAACTGAATATTAGGACAGTGTTCTTAACCATTGTGTTGTCATAAGGGTACAAAATGACCCACCACTATGTTTAACAGCAGAGAAAATGATATTTTTTCAACTTGAAATTTGATGACTTTTCCTAGAGTGACCCCAACATTAGAAAAAGTGAAACATCGCCTTTGTTCATATTTCCATGTAAGCTGCACACCTCCAGGGTACAAAGAATGTTTTAGGGTCATGGCTGCCTGCTGGCCCATGGTCATCTTCCATAACATCATTGATGGGTCCTCATGCAATGCCTTCATGATATGGAACAAGATCAATCCTACCTGGATGCCTGATAAGTGGAACAAGAGGAGGGTGTTCCTGGAGCAGTTGGGAAAGGCACTTGTCACCCCACACATTCAAAGAAGGAAGCGCCTCCCCCGCACAGCAGCCTCTGCAGTGCTTATGAAAGCTGTTCAGGGGGATGAATCTTCTCCTGATCCACCTGAGGCTGCAGCTGGGGCAGGCAAGAGGAGGAGATGCCAATTCTGCCCCCCAAAGAAGGACTGTAAAACAAATACTATGTGCTGCACATTTGAGAAATACATCTGCAAAGTCCATGCACACACACTTGCATACTGTCCTACATGTGCTAATTAGATTTGATTGATTGATGTTCTTCATGTTTTTGTTTTGTATCTATTATCTTATTTTATTCTTATTTATTGTTGTTGTTTATACACCTTGTGGGTGGGGGCAATGGTTAAAAAATGTGAGAAGACTAGTATTTTGAGTTGAATTCCTCATTGTGCAGTATATAAGAATATATCACTATGTTGCCAAGAAAGTTCAAGACTGTTATTGTTTCACTTCAATAAAATGCATTCAAAACTATTTTCTGCACATTTCTGCTACTTTCTTAGGCTATACAAGGGTTATCTCTTGCTAAAAATATATATATTTACATCTATGCAGTACCTTTAGCAATAATGATAATAATAATAATAAACCTCTACTTTAGTAAAGAAAACAATTATGACAGGTATGTTGTAATAAAAACTAGTGGTGTCCACTGATTAAATGCAGTGTTTCTGCATTGTGAACAGGGAAAACCCAGATATTCAAAGTTTGTGATAAATGACAGGTTGTTTCATGCAAAATAGATGTGGGGTTTAAAATTCAGTTAAGCTGTTTTGTTTAAGGGGTTTAGTGAAGGCGGGTCATTTTTTACCCTTAGGACAAGGGGAGTATACAGAATGTTAAGACTACACAAGGGTTAATATTTTGTACACTCAGTGTATATAAAGTGTAATTGTCACGTCCTGACCATAGAAAGCTTTTATTTTCTATGGTAGAGTAGGTCAGGGCGTGACAGGGGGTTTTGTCTAGTTTATTTATTTCTATGTTGGTTATAGTTTCTTTTTTCTATGTTGGGGTTTTTGTCTAGTTTATGTATTTCTATGTTGGTTCTAGTTTCTTTTTTCTATGTTGGGTTTTTGTATGATTCCCAATTAGAGGCAGCTGGTTATCGTTGTCTCTAATTGGGGATCATATTTAAGTTGTTGTTTTTCCCCACTAGGTTTTGTGGGAGATTATTTTGAGTTAGTGTATGTTGCACCTCTTTGTCACGGTTTGTTGTTTTTGTTTATTAGTTTATTGTATGTATTGCATAGTTTCACAGATAAATAAAGATGTGGAATGATACACACACTGCGCATTGGTCCGCTCCTTCATACAACAAACGTGGCAGTAATATTAGGATGCAAACTCAAAATGTAATACATTTCAACTCTACATCTGACATGGTACAGGTGTTTTCTTTTTTGTAAGCCCATAACCATGTGTGTGAGGTATATACACATTTCAAAATCAAATAGCTAAATGATCCTTGGTATAACCATCTTAAAACAATTCCATATGTTAGCTTCGTACAACCCGGCTCAGACTCTTAAACGCTCTACAACAAAGCTTTCTTAGTGTCCAGCAAGCTTTCACTGCACTTAACCTTCTTCTGAGCACCTCCAAAACCAAGGTCAAGTGGTTCGGTAAGAAGATTGGCAGGTACAGGTGCACTTGAGTGGCTAGATGTTCTTTACCATTCAACCATCAGATTTGCCACTTATGCTCCTTATAGGACACATCACTGCACTCCTCTGTAAACTGGCCATCTTGCATACCCTGAAGAAGAACCACTAGTTGATGCTTATTTATAAAACCCTCTTAGGCCTCTCATTCCCCCCTACTGCAACCCTCATCCTCCACATACAACACCCGTTCTGCCAGTCACATTCTGTTAAAGGTCCCCAAAGCACACATATCCCTGGGTCGCTCCTCTTTTCAGTTCGCTGCTGCTAGTGACTGGAACGAGCTTCAAGAAACACTCAAACTGGACAGCTTTATTTACATTTCTATACTCAAAGACTCAATCATGGACACGCCTACTGACACTTGTGTCTGCTTCGGGTGATGTATTGTTGTCTATCCCTTTTTCCCCTCTGTGCTGTTGTCTGTGCCTAGCAATGTTTGTACCATGTTTGTGCTGCTACCATGTTGTACTGCTGCCATGTTTAGTTGCTACTGTTTAGTTGCTACCATGTTGTGTTATTGTCATGTTGTGTTGCTACTTAAGTAAGAAACATTTTAATTTAGCCCTATCCATATACAATACCATGTTGTGTTGCTGCCATGTTGTGTTGTCTTAGCTATTTCTTTACGTAGTGTTGTGGTGTCTCTTTTGTCGTGTTTTGTCCTACATTTTTATTGTAATTTCCTGCCCCCACATTAGGCCTTTTGCCTCTTGGATGAATTTGTTCTTAATGGACTTACCTAGTTAAGTATTGGCTAAATAAAAACACAACAATTATTAAAAACTTCAAATTTAACCATGAATTTGGAGGTTTAAATGTATCCCTCTGGGCCCAAATGTACCTAATTTAAGAAATGCCATTGGTTTGTGGAGAAAAACTTTTATCTTTGATAGTCTGATGAGGAAATTGTTACAGGAAATAATCACTGCCATCTGGTGAGGTTAGCATAGGGCTAACGTGTGCCAGGTTATCTGTTGAATGCCTTTGTAGTCTGAATCGATGTTTAGAATTTACAGTATGATGTGTATTAAGGGCCTATAAATGTGGTTCCGATCTTGTGGTAATAAGTGTGAAGTGCTCCTCTAATGCAGGGTTTCCCAAACTCAGTCCTGCCCCCCCCCCCCCCCCCCCATGGGTGTCCTGGACATCTGAGGTGACCCAGCTAACAAGAAAATCATTTCCCTCTCTGTCACGGCAAACCAAGCTCAATTGAAGTATGATGACTTCATTGATTTAAACAACATTACATGAAATTGAACAATTGCTGCGAACTAGGGTGTGAAATAGTCTTTGCAGGCCAGATCAGATTTATAGAACACCGTTTAAAACGACTTGAAAAATTCAAGAAGCAGAGCTTCTGCGATCGGGCAGAGCTATCAATTTAGACAACAGCATATTTAATGCAGGACAATTTTCCAGTTCAAAAGAAGCGCAATTTGAGTATCATAATTTGCAGTCCATTGGCAAAATTATCAGCCAACCTAAGTGTTAAAGTTAACTGCTGTATGATTTTATAATATGCATTAAAACTCTCTTTAACTACACTTAAAAATAAAGGTGAAAGTTAGAACCAAATAAGGTTATTAAGAGTGATGCCATAGGAGAACCATTTTAGGGTCTATTAAGAACCATAAATGGGATGGTTCTTTGAAGAACCATACAAAAATCCGAGGCCAGAAATGTTTTGGCCCTCCAGGACCGTAATTGAATAGCCCTCCTGTAGCTTTTGAAGCATATTTTCCAGGGTGCATTTGGAGTGATTTTTGGAGTTATCAGTAGCACCCATGACTGTTTTTGCAAGTGAGAGACACATGGTTGTTGCATTCATGAATTTTTAGTCCTGTGGCCTTCACCAAGTGGAATTCTAAGTGAATATGTTGTCAGGCAGTCTTTTCAAACAGCTCTTACACTAAAAGGGAATTATCATTATTTTCACAATATTATTCCAACCTCATAGCGTATAAATATATTGTAAACACAGAAAAATATATTTTTGGACTGCACTGGGCTGTTAAAGCCTTGGAATTAGAGATTCTTACATTTTGTATGCAATTAGGGATACCTAGTCAATTGTACAACTGAATGCATTTTATGCAACCCCTCTGAATCAGAGGTACGGGGGGCTGCCTTAATCGACATCTATGGCGCCCAGGGAACAGTGGGTGAACTGCATTGCTCAGGGGCAGAACAACATATTTTTACATTGTCAGCTCAGGGATTTGATCCAGCAACCTTTTGGTTACTGGCCCAATTTTTTTATTTTTTATTTTTATTTCGCCTTTATTTTTAACCAGGTAGGCCAGTTGAGAACAAGTTCTCATTTACAACTGCGACCTGGCCAAGATAAAGCAAAGCAGTGCGACACAAACAACAACACAGAGTTACACATGGAATACACAAACGTACAGTGAATAACACAATAGAAAAAAAGTCTATATACAGTGTGTGCAAATGGCGCTCTAATGCTCTAACCACTAGGCTACCAGCCTAGCCACTATTTGTGTGGTCATGTACAATTAATTTGCAGCACATTTTACTATTCACAAATTCTTATCAAAGTCATTCAGTTTCATTAGGTTTCAACCAGAGTAACATTTCTGTAATACAGTAATGCATGAGAGATTCCCACTGGACCATAAACTATTACTGTGCATATACTGCATCAGCCAAACATACTGTATGTCATACACTGCTGCATCTTCATTTCATACAGAACTATGTTTAAGCTAAAGAAAGACAGGGGTTGAAAGAAACATCACCTTTTGAATGATAGGGGAAAAAAAAAAAATCTGCCTAATAGACTCAACCGTAATTATTTGTCATGAGATGGCCATAAAGAATAACTGGTAATATTGCATTGTTTTTGTAATGCTTACTGTAGTGGGTGTGGAGTCAGGCGCAGGAAACAGGAGTGTTTGCTATCGGGCTTTAATGAAATGCACCGGCAAAAGAATATACACCCAAGAAACAACAACAGGGTGTAATCCAATAACACGTACCACTACACGAAACACAGTGAACAACAGAAATAAGCCCGCACACAGAACATGTGGGGAAACGGGCTTAAATACCTAACTAAACACTAATGAGACACAGGTGAAACCAATAAAGACAAAACCAACAGAAAAGGAAAAAGGGATCGGTGGCAGCTAGTAGGCCGGTGACGACGACCGCCGAGCGCCACCCGAACAGGGAGAGGAGTCACCCTTGTGACAGTTTTAGAAAGGTGTACTCACTTTTGAGAACACAAGCTCAAGTACATAGTACAAATATTATGAAAATATGAAAATCTTATTATTATTTTCCTATTCAACAAAAGTGGGGCAAAGTGGTCTTGTTTCAATTTAAAAAAATGATGTAGTATTCTTTCCTGTTGAGATCTATAAATCGATCTGAGAACATCACAAAGAAACTACTATTGTTGCATCTGCTAAACTGTCCCGTTTCATATGCACTATTGCAAGTGCAGATGTGAGTGTCACAGGCAGAGGAAATCATTCCTTTGTCTGGATAACCTATTTCCTGTGTCTGTGAAACATACAGTTTTGTTTGCAATAGGATGCAGGTACCGTAGTGGTTAGAGTGTTGGGCCAGTCACCAAAATGCCACTGGTTCAAATAACTGAGCTGACTAGGTGAAAAATCTAATTTGCTTCAGGAGCACCGTACTACTATGGCTGACCCTGTAAAACAACACATTTCACTGCACCTGTCTGGTGTATGTGACAATAAAACATTTATTTAATGGGTGATTTCTCACATATGACTCTGGACAACCAGTACTTTTAGGGAGTGTAAGGCAATTGATGTTCACATAAAATATTGGTATATAGGGGACATCTTAACATCTAAAAAAAGCAAACACAATTAAAACAAAACTCTTGGCCTTTGTCATGATGCGTACATACAGTAATTATTTCTATAAAAGAAAAATTACTGTCACAACTATTAATGAGAGTTCTTGTTTCTTCATGAGAGATAAACTTGCATTATCATAAGGCATTAGGCGGGAGGCAATTTAGCCTCTGTTATCTTGTTGTTTAGCTAGCAAATCATCCAAGCTCTTTTCATCTGTCTTGGCAGTGTAAAGTCATGGTGCGTAAACCAACATACACATCTTAGAATGGTTATGGCAGGTGCCACGCCATGTTAAACTATTCAAGAACTTGGAAACCTGGTTGGAGCACCTACTGTGGGGTAAGTTGAGCCAAAGGGTTAGTTGAGCCACCCAACTGAGACTCTTGTATAAACAGGGTTATGGTAATGTGGCTGTATTGTCTCTCATGAGTTTCACAAAATTGTACCAAACAGACCAGTTCGTAGTTGGCTACTTCACCGACCGTTTATCCATTCTCCAGAACATGAATATTGTTCAGTTCTCAATTTCTTTGAGGTGGAAGAAGTTCCTTTGTTCTCTCTATGAAAACTCACTCTCTCTCTCTATACTATCTGGCCATGAGGAAGAATCTCCTCCAGGAATTTATAACCTGCCTAACAGCAGCCTGGGTGTAGGAGAGAGAGAGAGAGGGGGATGGTGCTCGCTGTACCCAAAGTGTCAAGGATCAATGTGCAGCGGGTAGGACGGAGTCAGGCGCAGGACACAGAACTGAGTAAAACGTACTTTACTCGAATAAACCAACAAAATAATTCCACGCAGGGAAAATACTCCAGCTCACAGAAATAGCGAACACTTAACAACGAACAAACACGCACAAAACCATGTGGGAACCAGAGGGTTAAATAGGGAATAAATAATAATGTAATGGAAACCAGGTGTGTACAATAAAGACAAAACAAATGGACAATGAAACGTAGATCAGTGGCGGCTAGAAAGCCGGTGACGTCGACCGCCGAACGCCGCCCGAACAAGGAGAGGCACCAACTTGGGCGGAAGTCATGACGCAAAGAGGGCAAAGTCATGACACTGGGGTAAGTTGAGCCAATGGTCATGGGATAAAGTGGGCCAATGGCCACCATATCCCATAAAAATTATGATTACAATTGGTCATGTATCTCAAGATGGCCCCGACAGACATGGCAGCTCTGCTTCTAGCTCCTAAGCAACTTGCAACTTTACAGTATTTTGTTTATTTGTGTGTTATTTCTTACATTATTAGCTCATAAAGTTTTTTGTGTTATTACATGTTATTTAACTTATCCCAGAGGCTGCTCCAAGATGCCGCCGGCGGAGAAGAGGTATTCGGGGTGGACTTCTGTGCGACTCAGGAGGAGGTGTGCACACCATCCACAGCTTACGAGTATATTACTCGCTAATGTTCAATAAATTACACAAGCTCAGGGCGAGGATCTCGTTCCAAAGAGACATCAGGGACTGTAACATACTCTGTTCCACGGAATCATGGCTCTCTCCAGATATACTGTCCCCGTCCATACAGCCAGATGTGTTCTCAGTACATCGCGCAGACAGGAATAAAGAACTCTCCGGGAAGAAGAAAGGTAAAAAAACTCAACTCCTTTTGTTCACCCCATGTAGAATACTTCACAGTCAAATGCCGACCATATTACCTCCCAAGAGAATTCTCTTTGGTTATAGTCACAGCCGTGTGTATTCCCCTCAAGCCGATACCACGACGGCCCTCAAGGAACTACATTGGGCTTTGCGCAAACTGGAAACCACAAATCCTGAGGTCGCATTTATTGTAGCTGGGGATTTTAACGAAGCAAATTTGAAGAAAACGCTACCGAAGTTCTATCAACACATTGACTGTAGTGGTCGAGTGCTAAAACACTTGACCACTGCTACTCAAACTTCTGGGATGCCTACAAAGTCCTCACCAGCCCTCCCTTTGGCAAATCAGATTGTAACGCCATTTTGCTCATCCCTTCCTATAGGGAAAACCAGCCACGTCGTGGACACCAACGTCTTGCTCCCGGACAAGCTAAACAACTTCTTCACCCGCTTTGAGGATAACACAGATGCGGCACGCTCCCAAGGACTGTGGGCTCTCGTTCGCTGTTGCCGACATGAGTAAGACATTTAAATGTGTTAACCCTCGCAAGGCTGCCCACCCAGACAGCATCTCCAGCCGCGTCCTCAGAGCATGCGCAGACCAGCTGGCTGGAGTGTTTACGCTCAGTCTGCTGTCCCCACTTGCTTCAAGATGTCCACCATTTGTCCTGTACCCAAGAAAGCAAAGGTAACTGAACTAAATGACTATCGCCCCATAGCACTCACTTCTGTCATCATGAAGTGCTTTGAGAGGCTAGTTAACCTCTTGGGGCTAGGTGGGACGCTAGCGTGCCACCCGTGGTGCACTCCATCAACAGCAGGTGCATTTCAAGAGCGGCAAATTTGAATCCAAATAAATGTCAAAATTCAAATTTTTCAAAAATACAACTATTTTACACCATTTGAAAGATAAACATCTCCTTAATCTAACCACGTTTTACGATTTCAAAAAGGTTTTACGGCGAAAGCATAAATTTAGAGTATGTTAGGACAGTACATTTACAAGAGTTGTGTGTAATGTTTTGTCAAGTCAAAGACAGGGTCACCAAAACCATAAAACCAGCTAAAATGATGCACTAACCTTTTACAATCTCCATCAGATGACACTCCTAGGACATTATGTTAGACAATGCATGCATTTTTAGTTCTATCAAGTTCATATTTATATCCAAAAACAGCGTTTTACTATGGCATTGATGTTGAGGAAATCGTTTCCCTCCAATAACCGGCAGTCAAGTCAGCGTCACAAATTAAATAATTAAAATTAGAAAACATTGGTAAAATATTATATTGTCATTTAAAGAATTATAGATTTACATCTCTTGAACTCAATCAACTTGCCCGATTTAAAAATAACCTTACTGGGAAATCACACTTTGCAATAATCTGAGCACTGCGCCCAGAAAAATACGCGTTGCGATACAGACTAGACGTCATGTTGGGGAGATCTAAAATCGAAAATACTATGTAAATAATCCATTACCTTTGATTCTCTTCATCAGATGTCACTTCCAGGTATCACAGGTCCATAACGAATGTAGTTTTGTTCAAAAAAGCTCATCATTTATGTCCAAAAATCTCCGTCTCGTTAGCACATGATGTAAGCCAGCCGGACTTCTCGTCATGAACGAGGGGAAAAAATATATTTCCGTTCGTTCAAACATGTCAAACGTTGTATAGCATAAATCATTAGGGCCTTTTTTAACCAGAACATGAATAATATTCAAGGTGGACGAATGCATACTCTTTTATAACGTATTGGAACGAGGGTACCCAACATGAACTCGCGCGCCAGGTGTCTAATGGGACATCATCGTTCCATGGCTCTTGTTCGGTCAGATCTCCCTCCAGAAGACTCAAAACACTTTGTAAAGGCTGGTGACATCTAGTGGAAGCAATAGGAAGTGCCAAAATATTCCTAAGCCCCTGTGTTTTTCAATGGGATAGGTTTAAAGTCAATACAACACATCAGGTATCCACTTCCTGTCAGAAAATGTCTCAGGGTTTTGCCTGCCAAATGAGTTCTGTTATACTCACAGACACCATTCAAACAGTTTTAGAAACTTTAGAGTGTTTTCTATCCATATATAATAAGTATATGCATATTCTAGTTACTGGGTAGGATTAGTAACCAGATTAAATCGGGTACATTTTTTTTATCCAGACGTGCAAATGCTGCCCCCTAGACCCAACAGGTTAAGGACCTCTACATTACCTGACACCCTAGACCCACTTCAATTTGCATACCGCCCCAATAGATCCACAGATGATGCAATCGCCATCGCACTGCACACTGCCCTGTCCCATCTGGACAAAAGGGATACCTATGTAAGAATGCTGTTCATTGACTATAGCTCAGCCTTCAACACCATAGTACCCTCCAAGCTCATCATTAATCTCGGGGCTCTGGGTCTGATCCCCACCCTGTGCAACTGGGTCCAGGACTTCCTGACGGGCCACCCCCAGGTGGTGAAGGTAGGAAACAACACCTCCACTTCACTGATCCTCAACACAGGGGCCCCACAAGGGTGCATGCTCAGCCCCTTCCTATACTCCCTGTTCACACATTACTGTGTGGCCACGCATGACTCCAACTCAATCATCAAGTTTGCAGATGACACAACAGTTGTAGGCATGATTACCAACAATGACGAGACAGTCTACAGGGAAGAGGTGAGGGCCATGATGGAGTGGTGCCAGGAAAATAACCTCTCCCTCAACATCAACAAAACAAAGGAGCTGATCGTGGACTTCAGGAAACAGCAGAGAGAGCATGCCCCTATCCACATTGACGGGACCGCAGTGGAGAAGGTGAAAAGCTTCAAGTTCCTCAGCGTACACATCACAGACGATTTGAAATGGTCCACCCACACAGACATTGTGATGAAGGAGGCACAACAACGTCTCTTCAACCTCAGGTGATTGAAGAAATTTGGCTTGGCCCCTAACACCCTCACAAGCTGATGCAGATGCACAATTGAGAGCATCCTGGATCATCGCTTGCTACGGCAACTGCACTGCCCACAACCGCAGGGCTCTCCAGAGGGTGGTGTGGTCTGCCCCACACATCACCAGGGTTACACTGCCTTCCCTCCAGAACACCTACAGCACCCGATGTCACAAGAAGGCCAAAAAGATCATCAAGGACATCAACCACCCGAGCCACGGCCTGTTCACCCCGCTACCATCCAGAAGGCGAGGTCAGTACAGGTGCATGAAAGCTGGGACCGAGAGACTGAAACACAGCTTCTATCAGACTGTTAAAGGCCATCAGACTGTTAAATAGCCATCACTAGCCGGCTACCACCCGGTTACTCAACCCTACTCCTTAGATGCTACTGCCCTATATACATAGACAGGGAATCACTGGTCACTTTAATAATGGAACACTAGTCACTTTAATAATGTTTACATACTGCTATACTCATTTCATATGTATATACTGTATTCTATTCTACTGTATTTTAGTCAATGCCACTCTGACATTGCTCATCCTGATACTTATATCTTTCTTAACTCCATTCTTTTACTTTAGATTTGTGTGTATTGTTGTGAATTGTTATATATTACTGGAGCTAGGAACACAAACATTTCGCTACACCCGCAATAACGTCTGCTAAGTATGTGACCAATAAAATGTAATTTGATTTGAACTCAATATGGTGCATTTTTATTGTTTCAGAGTAGACATCATCATTTCCCATGTATACAAACGTAAAACAAGCAGGGGTCTTGCTCCCTCCCTCCAAAAAGCCTGTAAGCGATGAGAGAGCCACGTCTATGGGTCTGTAGCTTGAACCCAGCAGCATACACACATCCACTGATTAATGGACAACTAAATGTGTTTTTTTTCTCTTGCTTTGTTTGTTCTTTTCAATATTATGTCTATCTCTGAGAAGCTACCCAGGAAAGAGCTGAAAATAGCCCATATATAGCCCATAATAATATATGTAGCCTTAGAAATAAGGTTAATGAGATCAATAACTTACTAACATCTGATAGCGTTCATATTTTAGCAATTTCTGAGAAAATTCCTTTGATGATACAATAGTAGCAATAGAATGATATAACATGCTTATGGGGAGGTGTTGCTATACAACACAGGAGTGACTTTGGGACAAGTCTCTGAATGTGGCCACTCAAGTCCTGAAGCCACTCCTGCATTGTCTTGGCTGTGTGCTTAGGGTCATTGTCCTGTTGGAAGGTGAACATTCACCCCTAGTCTGCAGTCCTGAGAGCTCTGGGGCAGGTTTTCATCAAGGATCTTTCTGTACTTTGCTCCGTTCATCTTTCCCTCGATCCTGACTAGTCTCCCAGTCCCTGCTGCTAAAAAACATCCCCACAGTATGATGCTGCCACCACCATGATTCACTGTAGGGATAGTGCCAGGTTTCCTCCAGACGTGACGCTTGGCATTCAGGACAAAGACTTGGTTTCCTCAGACAAGAGAATCTTGTTTCTCATGGTCTGAGAGTCCTTTAGGTGGCTTTCGGCAAACTGCAAGTGGGCTGTCATGTGCCTTTTACTGAAGATTGGCTTCCATCTGGCCACTCTACCATAAAGGGCCTGATTGGTGGAGTACTGCAAAGATGGTTGTCCTTCAGGAAGGTTCTCACATCTCCACAGAGGAACTCCGGAGCTCTGTCAGAGTGACCATCGGGTTCTTGGTCAACTCCCTGACCAAGGCCCTTCTCCCCCACAAGCTCTAGGAAGAGTCTTGGTGGTTCCAAACTTCTTCCATTTAAGAATGATGGAGGCCACTGTCATCTTGGGGACCTTCAATGCTGAAGAAAATTTTGGTACCATTCCCCAGATCTGTGCCTCGACACAATCCTGTCTTGGAGCTCTACGGACAATTCCTTGGACCTCATGGCTTAGTTTCTTTCTCTGACATGCACTGTCAACTGTGTGACTTTATATATACAGGTGTGTGCCTTTCCAAATCATGTCCAATCAATTGAATTCACCACAGGTGGACTCCAATCAAGTTGTAGTAATGTCTCAAGGATGATCAATGGAAACAAGATGCACCTGAACTCAATTTCTAGTCTCATAGCAAAGGGTCTGAATAGGGTCTTTTTTTGGTTTTTTTTCTAAAAACCTGTTTTTGCTTGTCATTGTGGGGTATTGTATGTAGATTGATGAGGAAAACAATACATTTAATCAATTTTACAATAAGGCTGTAACATAACAAAATGTGCAAAACGAAGGGGTCTGAATACTTTCCGATAGGCACTGTATATTCAGAGCCATTTCTCAGTAATGCTCTGAAAATATCTCATGTCAAGTTTTATTGAAGTAC
Source organism: Salmo salar (assembly GCF_965601325.2). Lineage (NCBI taxonomy): Eukaryota > Metazoa > Chordata > Actinopteri > Salmoniformes > Salmonidae > Salmo > Salmo salar. Next base: position 64,251,351 of record NC_138294.1, on the reverse strand, counting down.
AGTGGCTGCAGGTTCACCTGCCTCATCTAAAGCCTATTCTTTTCGGGTGTTGCTATAGGCCACCAAGTACTAACAGTCAGTATCTAAATAATGTGTGTGGAATGCTTGATAGTGTATGTGATGTAATCTGTCCTCTCAAGAGGAAGCTTCTCACTGTAACTAGCACCTGTAATCTGGTTCAGGTAATTAATCAACCCATCAGGGTGTTAACAAACACTACAGGAACAAGATCATCCACATGTATTGATCACATTTTTACTAATACTGTAGAACTCTGTTCTAAAGCTTTATCCATACTCATTGGATGCATCATCATTATTTTTTGGCTGTATCTAAGAGAACCACGGTTCCAAAAGCTGGGCCAAAAATAGTGTATAAGAGATCATACAAACGTTGTTGCTGTGAAAAGATTTGTCTGCTGTGATTAATAACGAGCATCCAGACGATGCACTTGATAAAATTATTGATAAACATAGGAACTGACTGTTAGAACTATTAAGACTCCATGGACTGATGAGGATTTGAAAAACTGTATGGTGGAAAGAGATGGGACAAAAGGAGTGGCTAATATGTCTGGCTGCATATATGACTGGCTGATTTACTGCAAACTGAGAAATGATGTCACTAAACTTAACAATAAGAAGAAACTGTATTATGAAGCAAATATAAACGATCAATCTGTCATCAAATCACATGGCTTATTCATCACAAAACCATTTGATGTTGCCATTTATTTTAATGATTACTTCATTGGCAAAGTGGGCAAACTTAAGCAGGAAATGCCAACAACGAACAGTGAGCCATCGTATTCATGCATAAAAAAACAAATAATGAAAGAAAAGCATTGTAAGTTAGAATTTTGTAAAGTTAGTGTGGGACAGGTGGAAAATTATTGTTATCAATCAATAATGACAAACCTCCTGGCATTGAAAACTTATATGGAACGCTACTGAGGATGGTAGCTGACTCTATGGCCACTGCTATCTGTCAATATCTTTAATCTGAGTCTAGAGGAAGGTGTTTGTCGTCAGGCCTGGTGGGAAGCCAAAGTTATTCCGCTACCCAAGAGTGGTAAAGCGGCCTTTACTGGTTGTAACAGCAGACCAATCAGCTTGCTGCCAGCTCTTAGACAACTGTTGGAAAAATTGTTTGACCGAATACAATGCTATTTCTCTGTAAACAAATTGACAACAGACTTTCAGCATGCTTATACAGATGGACACTTGTCGTGTCTTTGGCATCATTAAAACGGAAGACATGTTAATCAAATAACTCTCTGTAATTATTATTACGCGATTAAACTGATTAATCGTGTAACTGTAATTAACTAGAAGGTCGGGGCACCAAGGAAAATATTCAGATTACAAAGTTATAATTTTCCTAATATAACTGTGTTATTTACCTCACGTCAATCTCATTCCAAACTCATTCCAAATGTATTTACTAATCTAAGTAATTCACAGAAATGCAAAACAAACAGATGTGGTTACAAGGAAACGATAGGAGAATGTGCCCTAGTGGGCTAAACCGGCATGGCGGCTTGTTACACAAAGAAAGGGGGTTGGGCTTCAATGAAAGAGCGGGAAGACTGAGGAACACAGAAACAGCTCTGCTATCGTAAATACAGAATCTTATGCATTCTAAATTACCGCCCATTTGGAAAAGGAAAATGCAATAAATATTTACTCTGAGCTGCGCTTTGGTAAGTTGGTCGTAGATGCTGGCCGTGTTGGCCAACAGAGATCTTCCTGTCCTCGGAAGAATGTCACTGGTGGTAAATTGGATACGTTGTAGTATCTTCGTTGTGTGTTAGATTGGGTCCGTCCTTTCCTAGCCCACGTCTACAGCGGCTGCTGCTAACTCAACAGCTAGGAAGTATCACTTCTGTAGTGAATAAGGGTTCAAAGTTCATACCATTCGCAACCAAAGCTCACGCTGAGGTTGGCTTAGTTCTGTACTTGACATGTGTGTCCTTTTAACGCAGAGGCTGCAGACCTCACATACCTGGAACAGACTGGTTACGTTTTCGTCACTGACTTATATAGTGGCGAGGGGAGAAGGGTGTGTTTCATCATTTATAACCCCTGCCGGATAAAAAACGTACCCGATTTAATCTGGTTACTACTCCTACCCAGTGCACTGGTCGCCCCCGTCTTTCTTTTTTTTCCTCTATTTACCGAAACGCAGATTCCCGGTCGGAATATTATCGCTTTTTTACGAGATAAATTGCATAAAAATTGATTTTAAACAGCGGTTGACATGCTTCGAAGTACGGTAATGGAATATTTAGCATTTTTTTGTCACGAAATGCTCGTAACCCTGATTTACCATTTCGGATAGTTTCTTGAACGCACGAACAAAACGCCGCTGTTTGGATATAACGATGGATTATTTGGGACCAAACCAACATTTGTTATTGAAGTAGAAGTCCTGGGAGTGCATTCTGACGAAGAACATCAAAGGTAATCAAACTTTTGTAATAGTAAATCTGATTTTGGTGAAGGCTAAACTTGCTGGGTGTCTAAATAGCTAGCCCCTGATGGCTGGGCTATGTACTTAGAATATTGCAAAATGTGCTTTCACCAAAAAGCTATTTTAAAATCGGACATAGAGTGCATAGAGGAGTTCTGTATCTATAATTCTTAAAATAATTGTTATGCTTTTTGTGAACGTTTATCGTGAGTAATTTGGTAAATTGTTAGTTAATTCCCCGGAAGTTTGCGGGGGGTATGCTAGTTCTGAACGTCACATGCTAATGTAAAAAGCTGGTTTTTGATATAAATATGAACTTGATTGAACAAAACATGCATGTATTGTATAACATAATGTCCTAGGGTTGTCATCTGATGAAGATCATCAAAGGTTAGTGCTACATTTAGCTGTGGTTTGGGTTTATGTGACATTATATGCTAGCTTGAAAAATGGGTGTCTGATTATTTCTGGCTGGGTACTCTGCTGACATAATCTAATGTTTTGCTTTCGTTGTAAAGCCTTTTTGAAATCGGACAGTGTGGTTAGATTAACGAGAGTCTTGTCTTTAAATAGCTGTAAAATAGTCATATGTTTGAGAAATTGAAGTAATAGCATTTCTAAGGTTTTTGAAAATCGCGCCACAGGATTCAACTGGCTGTTACGTAGGTGGGACGATTTAGTGCCACCTAGCCCAGAGAGGTTAAACTCCTAACAAACAGTTTCAATATCAAACATTTCAATTGCACAACAATTCCATGTGAATCTGATAGCTAGAATGTGTAGACTTTCCCAGGTACAGTTTATGTCGTCCTGTCATCAGTCATAATGTCTCGGATGACAACCAAACTGACATCCATAATCATTAAGTTCCAACGCATATTTCCAACTGGTTCTATTACCAAAATATGGTTCCATTCCCCCAACTTGTTTGATGTTCTCAGACTCTCTATATTTAACAAAGGCTATTCAAAGTCCTTCAGTAGGGTCAGAGAGAGAGGGGAAGGGAGAAAGGTATTTATGGGGGGCCATAAACCTTACCCACAGGCAAACGTCATGACACACTCTATGTACTGCTCTGACACAAATTACTGATGATTGGTTGAAAGAAATTGATAATAAGAAGATTGTGGGAGCTATACTGTTAGATTTCAGTGCATCCTTTGATATTATTGACCATAACCTGTTGTTGAGTTAACTTATGTTTTATGGCTTTTCAACCTCTGCCATATCATAGATTCAGAGCTATCTATCTAATAGAACTGAGAGGTTTTTTTTCAAAGTAAGCTTCTCTAATGTCAAACATGTACATAGGGTGTGGTGTACCGCAGGGCAGTTGTCTAGGCCCTCTACCTTTTTCTATTTTTACCAATGACATGTCACTGGCATTTAACAAAGCCTCTGTTTCCATGTATGCTGATGATTCAACCATATACGTGTCAGCAACCTCAGCTAATGAAGACGCTGAAACCCTTAACAAGGAGTTGCAGTCAGTTTTGGAATAGGTGGCCAGTAATAAACTGGTCCTGAATATCTCTAAAACTAAGAGCATTGTATTTGGTACAAATCATTGCCTAAGCTCTAGACCTCAGCTGAATCTGATAATTAATGGTGTGGCTAAACAACTTGAGGAGACTAAATTACTTGGTGTTACCTTAGATTGTAATGATCAAAACATATACAGTAGATTCGATGGTTGTAAAGATGGGGAGAGTTATGTCTGTAATTGTTTGACACCACACTCCACAAAGCAAGTCCTGCAGGCTCTAGTTTTGTCTCATCTTGATTATTGTCCAGCCATGTGGTCAAGCGCTGCTAAGGAAGACCTAGTTAAGCTGCAGCTGGCCTAGAACAGAGCAACACGTCTTGCTCTTCATTGTAATCAGAGAGCTAAAATAAATACTAAGCATGCCAGTCTCTCTTGGCTAAGAGTTGAGGAGAGTCTGCCTGCACACTTATTTTTCTATAAGAAATATTAATGTGTTGAAAATTGCAAATTGTTTGCATAGTCAACTTACACACAGCTCTGACACACACACCTACCTCACCATACATGCCACCAGGGTTCTTTTCACAGTCCTCAAATCCAGGAATAATTCAAGAAACCAAACAGTATTATATAGAGACATAATTGCATGGAACTCCCCTCCATCTCATGTTGCTCAAATAAACAGCAATCCTGTTTTCAAAAAACAAATGAAGCAACACCTCACGGGCACAACTCCTCTCCTCTATTTGACATAGATAGTTGGTGGGTATGTATTGATATGTAGACTACATGTGCCATTTTTAAATGAATGTAGTTCTGTCCTTGAGCTGTTCTTGTCTGTTAATGTTCTGTATTATGTTGTTTCATGTTTTGTGTGGACCTCAGGAAGAATAGCTGCGACTTTCTCAACAGCTAATGGGGATCCTAATAAAATACCAAATACTCTTGAGGTTTTTGAGAGAGTAGCCAATGAAGTGAGAGAATGGAAGAATTCAATTTGAGTAGCAGCATGAGATGCACACATAGACTAAATGACACTGAAGAGGTACAGTGACAAAAAAGAAAATTAGCATGTACCTGTGTGAAAGAGAGGCTATGTTAGAGTAGCAGAGGTACACACGGTCTTATCTGATGACAATGGAGTCTGAGCTTGCTAAACACATAAAGAATCTCATGGACCAGTTTAATGGGCTTAGTAGCCTCAAATGCAGATAACTTTCCAATGATTTGGCACACTGAAACAACATCCCTGTCCCAGACAATTGGTCAAGATATGAACGGTTAAGTGATATTGAAAAGAGAGATCTATATCTGAATTTAGGCATACAGTTAAAATATACCATGCCCCCATTCAATGACCTACCAGCACCATTACCCACTGTCACAGGACACCTTCACCCACTTACCCCAAGGCAGCTCAACTGACCCTGTCCCTAGAGCTCTTTTTTTTTGACAAGCTATGTTCAAAACGGTTATGTTTATATGAATTCTGATTATTTCCAGGAATAGACAACATCCTGAAATATATGTAGATATATTTGTTTGAAAGAATACTATATTTCTCTTGATGTATTGATGCTGAATGTAAAAAACGTCTCAACTTAACTCACTCTCCTTTACAGTAATTTATCTTAGTCCAATTTGCACTAATGTATAAGATGTGAGATAAAATCCCTCTACATTGCCCATTACTTTGTGTTTAGGTGACTCATGCTGTGAGATGTGCTTTACCTGGTGTTAACAGAGTTACTGGAGGGTAGAACATAAACAAGGACATGAAAACGTAGAACAATTATATGATGGACAAAATGTTCAGTATCATGTTTCCCTTTCCTTGTACTCAGAGTGAATATGCCCACACATGAATATACTATTTTTAAAATAAGTTTATTGATACAGTTTAGATTGCAGCTCAATTCATAAATACAAACTGTATACAGAAATAAAATTAAGATAGTTAACTGACATACATCTTCGCATTATTACAATGATGTCTATATCCATTTGTTTTGCATAGAATGTGCAAGGATCTTCTTCATTTACATCACAAAAAAAAAACGTTACAATGATTTCTCCATTTTAGCAAAAATGTGTCAACCCACCATTTTGAAATGTAATATTTAAATGAAATCTTCTGAAAGAGGACTAAATAAATGTATGTGAACTAAATTAATGTCATACCACAACATGGATGACATAGCTTTCACTTTTGAAAGCGATATATCAGCTCTATATCTTGAAATATGAAACAATATGCTCTTTTGATTGAAGAGAAGACAGGGAACCGATGTCCCGTTCCAAATAATCTCCCGTGGGCAGATTCTGCATGTAGACTGAAGAATCTGCCGGGACTAAATGGGATGCGTGAGATAACGAGCAGCATTAGTTCAGGCTTTTGGGGTTTCGTCACTGGTTATTTGGACGTGTCAGGATTCGGCGAAGGCGGTGCTCAAACTGCTTCGCCTCGAGTGATTCGCGCATGTGCTCACACGGATTGGAAGGGGGGGGGGGTCCTTTTGCAAGAGTGGAGACATAGTCTTTGGCGGAACTCTCAATATCTAATATGCATGAACACAGAAGTTAATCACGCTGACCATATTACGCAAGATTTTACTTCTGGGTTAATAACAGAGATTACATCCCAAATGACTAGCTGTATTTACACTATTTTCAGACAGATGGGAGAATGGCCCATCATGCCAAACTCAAAGCAAGGTACGAAGCGAAAATGTGATTGATTGTGAGTGTTGTTTTGTTTTCAACATGTCCTCATTAACATTTTGTGTTCCTTTCACATGTACTGCTGTTCAAAATCGCCTCGACACATGGTGCAATACATTTTTGTGAAGCTAAGAAGTAAACAAATTACACAAGAATGCACAATTTCTCAAAACTCACAAAATACATGTCCTTCAATCATTTAGTGTTTACACCCATTTTAATGAATTAAAAGTAAATTAGAATATTATAAACATTGCACTCAAAGTCATGTTTTTAGCTCAATAGACCATGTTCAACTGGAGAGGTGTGAGAGACAACACATACTGTAGCTAGCACACAAGATCAAAAGAATATGTCTTGTACAATGACAGCTCTGATATATTTATAATTAAGAGTCTGGAGCCGCTGGCAGTTAGCCCACTGAACATACAGTATAACTATGTCCCCATCATAACAGAGAAAGTCTATCTATGTTCGGGCTATATGTCACTCTCAGTCTATAAAATAACCACTGCCAGACAGACACTGTCAATTCATAGACCCCTTTGCGACTTTTGTGGGTTTGGTTCTATTGGCAGGGTTTTATTTTGAGGGTTTGCTTTTTTTAAATTACCATATTCACAGGGGAATTATTTCACAAATCATGTAAACGGTCCAAAGTAATCCATATGAAGTCATGCATGTCAGATAATCCCTCTGAAGATATGTGTAAAATATGTTTGATAAAGCCCTTTAGGAAAATCTGATTGGAAAGTAGCCACATCCTATATAAGCTGAGCTCCTACATCTTCATTCAGTATGGGCTAACATACTTGTTTCAGAGGACAGCCTTGAACGAAGGCAATGATTCATTTGTGGCTTCAGTGTCTCTTATTAGAATAGTTTTAGAGGAAGTATTAATTGCTGTTCATTTGTGTACCCAGAACCAGAAGCAATGTCTAGTGATTGACTGTTCATTCAAACTACATGCAATCATCCTAAATTAATAAAATACCACCTTGACCTTGGAAAGCCCTAGTCAAGAGTTCAGGATGTTGAAGAAATGATGGCCTTACATAAAGAATGACAAAGACACCCAGAGACTATTCAATAACTGGTAGTTAGAATATCATGTGTGCAGTGGACAGGAGAGTACTGGAGGACTGGGTCTGCTTTGAATGATTTACAATCCTTAGTCTGTTATTGGGGCTGTGGCAGAGTCAACTAGTGACTGGGCACTTAGCAAATACTTAGGTCTCTATTCAATCTGTATCGTGTAAATTAAGCATTAAAGCATGATTGTAATTTAAAGTCAATGTCAATTTGGGTAGTGTTGATACACTCCTCTGATTCAGTCAATTAGCACAGGACACACATGTTTGTACACTGTGTGTGTGTGTGTGTGTGTGTGTGTGTGTGTGTGTGTGTGTGTGTGTGTGTGTGTGTGTGTGTGTGCCCGTGCATGTGCACAGTTCCTAGTGAAAGTCTACACATCCCTTGCATGTTATCACAATTTGCAACCTTAAAATGTAATAAAACAATAGATTAAATTGAGAGAAAAAAAATGACAGTTATACAAACTTGTTTAAAATTTCAAATTGAAAGAAAAAATTTAACATTTTCCAAATGAATTACAATAAAAAAACAAATATGTCTTGATTGCTTATGTCTTCACATCTCAAGTGAATACTTGGTGGAAGCACCTCTGATATCCATTACAGCTGTGAATGATTTTGAATAAGATTCTACCAACTTTGCACTACTCTTATGGCATCATATATCTATTGATTTTGTCAAAATTGCTCAACCTCAGTCAATTTGATTGGAAATCATTGATGCACAGCAATATTCAAACCTTACCTGTGATTTTCAAGCAGATTTAAGTCAGGACTGACTACACCAGTCAGGAACACTCAACACAACTTGGAAAGACATTTTGTCCTGCTGAAAAATACAACTATCCCAGGGTTAGGTATTTAGAAGACAGGTTTTCTTTCTACCTGGGTTTTTGCCACTTTCATATTTATTTTGATCCAGACAAACTCCCCACTGCTGGTGGCAAGCATACCCTTAACATGATGCTGCCACCACAGTACTTTGTTTCACTCTTGTGTTGTATTGGATTTGAACCAAACCTAAAGTTTTTAATTTAGGCCTGAAAGTACATTTATTTGGCATGTTGTCTTTCAGTATTACTTAATTAACAGCCTTGTTCAAACATAATAGATTATTTGGAGTGAACTTTTTAACACAGGCCTCCGTCATTGTACTTTGTCATATGTAAGGGATAACCAACGAGGGGCTATGGGTTCTATGGAAAATAATGAGCGACGTGGAAGGTGTGCTCCAGAAAACGCAAGCTTCAAGAGAATGCATAGAGCCCTGAGTTGACTATCACTATTTTACCATGGCTATAATTTAACACATTGCCCCTACAAATGTGTTCATTTTCCAGTAGGAATATGTTCAACATCCACTGAAGTAGCTAGAAAGTTCACTAGATACCTACAGTAGTTGCCAAACAGACAAACATACTTGCTAGTTTAGTCAACCAAACCTTCAGTCCTAGCTTGCTATATTAAAAATCTGACAATTATGCTTTAAATTAGATTTTTGCTTTCAAAACCAGTTCAAACAATACATGTAAGAATGAACTATAGCCATTGAATTCTACTGTGCTGATATATCGTGCATTATAGGGAAATAATGCCAATCTGGAATGCCCTTCAAGCCAATCAGAAACGAGTATTCAACAATGCCTTGGTATAAAAGCCAGTATTGTGGAGTAAATGCAATGTCGTTGATCCTCTGTATTTTCAATTATTGTGGTGGCAGCATCATGTTATGGATATGCTTGTCACCAAGAGGGACTAGGGAGTTTGTTAGGATCAAAATACATATTCAAAGAGCAAAGCCCAGGTAAAAAGTTAGAGGAAAACCTGTCTCAGACCTCTGAATACGTAATCCTGGGATATAGTTTCATTTTTTCAGCGGGAAAATTACACACATTTCAAAAGACACACCAAAATGGCTTTCTAGTGGTGTTGAGTGTTCCTGAGTTTCCAGTATCATTCCTGACTTAAATATGCTTGAAAATCAGAGACAATGTTTGAATATTGCTGTTCATCAATGATTCCCAACCACATTTACTGAGCTTGAGCCATTTTGACAAAAACAATGGACATAAGTTGACCTAAGCATTATGCAAAGTTGGTAGAATCTTATTCAAAGTATTTCACAGCTGTAATGGCTGCTAAAGCTGCTTCCACCAAGTATTAACTCTGAGGTATGAAGACATATGCAATCAAGACATCTTAGTTTTTAGTTTTTTATTAATTTGGAAAATGTTCAATTTTTTTTTATTTCCGTTTGGAGTAGGTTGTGTTTGTAGACCAGTAGGGAAAACAATCCAATGTAATCCTTTGTTAGATTACATTTTAAGGCAAAATAATTGTGACAACTGTGAAAGGGATGTGGCACTGTATATACAGTATGTGTGTGTCTCATAACTTTTTGATGGTGCCAAACATCTGAAATATAAGAATGCTGTAGTTTAGGACAACTGATCTGCTTTTCAGACAATAATAACTGTATAAAACAGACACAATTAAATGCAATGTGCCTGGGGAAATGGTTCAGTCATCTTGCAGTTTAGTTTATTATATACTCTCAACAATACTCAGTGGCATTTTACAGTGTGCACATCAGAAATCAAAATAAATAAAATGCTTTTATGTGGAGAAAAATTATATTTATATAATTTTACAGAGGCGATATAAAACATAACATCTCTTGAATATACAGTAGCACAATGCTCCACAACATTGACAGAGCTGTAAAAACCCTGTGGTAAAAACCCTCCTGAAGACTGTATTGCTTTCTTCAGCATGGATGATGAGCTAATAACAAGTGGTGTAAGATGAGGCAAACGGCCCCATTCAAATGGAGTAAAAAAAACAGATGTTGATGCCAGGCAAAGTGGACTTTAGGAAATCCTTTTGCTCTCTAATGAACTTGAACACAGACACTGTTCACTTCAGATCGCCTCAGAAGGATTGCAGTGTATGGGAGCTAAGGACAAGACAAGTACTCAATGAGTACCGTACAAGATGACTATGTGTTAAGTCATAGTAGGGGCCCCTCCGCTTTTTGGTTTGTGTGTCTGTAACTCTGAGCATCATTAAACAAGTAAAGCCAAATACACAGTCGATAGAAGACATAAAAAAAAACTCTTAGTCGAACAAATTCCACACGACACACGTAAGGAATGCAAAGACCTCACCCAACTGCCAAACAAAATTGGCAAATGTTTCGTTCTATTGTTGATCTCAGTGTGTGAGAAGTTTACACAAAATAAAGAAAAAGCAATATAACCTTTCCCAACTGGCAAACATGGTATACTAAACATGCTAACCTGTAGAATATCAAGATATTTACTTATTCAATCTTTTTTTGTTGTTTGAAAAACACATGATATTATAAAAGCTTTAATTTAGAAAAAGAGCAGATTTTTCATTTCATTAGGTTGTGCCCTTGACACACTCAGATGTGATTATGTGTATTTACAGATAAACGGTATAAAAAGTTGACACTCTTGCAAATATTTCAAAAACAAAAACCATGTGTTTACCAATATGTCGGCCCTGATCTTCTTGTCAAAGGCATTAAACCGCTGAAAAAAGACAACAGGAGAAGAAGAGAGAGAGGGTGTGGGTGCATGCAGTTGGGTGAGTCAGAGAGATCTTTGCATTCCCATCCTCTACACACAAAAAGGATTGAACCAAAAGGAAAAACTAATGTTGACAAAAAAAAGTCTGTGTGATGTGCTTCTCCTTGCCACAAGTGCATTGATATAAGGCACAGGCACAGTTTCCCCTCTTTGAACAGAGTGGGTCAGTCCCAGTACGAGGAATTGGTAGGGTGACCACCTGTGAAGACCATCACCATGCAATGTTTACTATTACTACTACTACTAATGTTCTCTTAGTGGTGTGGGTTTAAAATCTGTGCTGCTTTTGTTTTCTTCATGATTTTAAAAAGTCAACGTTGACATGAATTGACATGATATGAAAGTGAACCAAGCCTGACACGTTGACAGTCAAAATCATTCACAAAAGAAAACACTATTGTTACACTCTTCATATTTCAAATGTTACAATATCGTTAGAACTGCTCAAATTTTATCATTGAACAAAATAGCAATGAGCCTTCTATCACTACATGTGTGGTAGGTGGCATGAAGCAGAGAGATGGGGAGATAGCAGGATATTGCAGGGTTTCTAATGTGGGTGATCACCCTAGTGATTCTGGTACTGAAATTGTCTTCAGGACATCGAACAGAACATTGTCTCTCCGAGTGTCTCTTTGTAAATCTCAGGAGGATCCCTCTCAGTTCCTGTCAAAGGCTGTTAGAAGGAACAGACCCCCTAAGTGTCAATGTATATGCATGATTGCGTGTGTTTCTGTGTATGTGTAGATAAGGTTTTCTATGTGTTGCATTGTGTATGTGTTTCACTGCATGTGTGTGTTTCAGTATACATGTGGATGTTGGTTTCAGTGTGTGTGTGTGTTTCGATATGTCTGTATGTATGTATGTATGTATGTATGTATGTATGTATGTATGTATGTATGTATGTATGTATGTATGTATGTATGTATGTATGTATGTATGTATGTATGTATGTATGTATGTATGTATGCGTGTGTGTTTCAGTGTGTGTGTGTTTCGATATGTTCTGCATGTATGTATGTACAGTGGGGAGAACAAGTACTTATTTCCCTCATTAAAATGCAAATCAATTTATAACATTTTTGACATGCGTTTTTCTGGATTGTTTTGTTGTTATTCTGTCTCTCACTGTTCAAATAAACCTACCATTAAAATTATAGACTGATAATTTCTTTATCAGTGGACAAACGTACAAAATCAACAGGGGATCAAATACTTTTTTCCCTCACTGTATGTATGTATGTATGTATGTATGTATGTATGTATGTATGTATGTATGTATGTATGTATGTATGTATGTATGTATGTATGTATGTATGTATGTATGTATGTATGTATGTATGTATGTGTGTATGTGTGTGTGTGTGTGTGTGTGTGTGTGTGTGTGTGTGTGTGTTTCAGTGTTAGTGTGTGCATGTGTGTGCTTCAGTGTTAGTGTGTGCATGTGTGTATTCTAGAGGCAGACATTGTTGCTGATCTGGCAGGTGGAGCCTGTCCCGGCCTGTGATAGGAAGAGTTTCCCGTTGGGACAGACACACACCTCATAGACAGTCTGCCTGGTAGTGGTCCCCGAGGGAGAGGCCTTGCCCTCAGGCAGACGCAGCAGCCTGATCCTCCGCGCGTCCAGAGTGATCTGACCACAGGGAGACAATGAGTTAAATGAGGACAGAGTCATGTTATTTATTTATGTATAGATGTGGTAAAGAGGTCAATCGAACTAGATCAAAACACTGGAATTGCCATGGAAACACGTGGGGGAAAGAGCTGTGGGGGAAAAATCCCGAGTCTCCTCATTGCCCCCAAACAAAATTACCCTACATTTAGGCTATTATTTATATGTGTATTTCACACTATGTTGAGGTAAAAACCAGAGTATAATGCTTGTATGGATGTCAACCCCAACACATGTTCATGTCATCGTTACCAATCAACTGCATTACAGTTCAAAACTACTTTGACTACAACCACCGATTTCTGAATGTGAGCTATGCTAACCATCTTATAAGAACGGGAGTTAACAAAGCCATGGGAAGTAGGGGTGCTGAGGGGGCTGCAGCACCCCTGAAAAATCTGAATTAAAAACAAATCTTTATAAAAAAAATTGAATAATTGAAAAAAAAGGAGTGCCCTGCGCCTTTGCTAGTCCTGTATTAGCTGACCGTTATAGCTGTGTCCCCCGCCCCGCCCTTTCTAAACTTGATTATATTATTACATATTACGCAGCGAAAACAGCCAAATATATCCACATTGAACTTAAGTAACCACATTGTGGGTCTGTTACAACACATAAATATTGACAGATTTGACAAATATCCACTTTGTTAGATCAGGTTTGTTGAATGCGCGCCAATCTGGTCAATGAAACATCCACGTTCCATTGAGTCCTTTACCGCATATATAGTTGGATGGGTGGGTGAGAGAGTGAGAGAGAGAGAGTAGAGAGAGATAACTGTGTGGCTCTACCCATGTATAGCCTCTACTACCTAACTTCAAGACAATCACAATGAGAGATGATAAATCACTCAAAGCTCTGTGGACAATATACTGTAGATCCGTTTGTATTACCTGTTCAAAGCACCTCTGACATTCTTCTCTGGGCTGAAGAGAAGTGGCTATTGACTGACAAAGCCGTTTATGGCATTAACCTCTTAACGGCCACACACCCAACTCATCTCTGTACGCTGAATTATTTACTCCTTTATGATTTAAGACTGACAAATCCATACCCAGCGTTTAAGCTACCAATCAATTCCAGCAATAACTTCTCACTTTACTCCGGTATTATCATTTGAATTGGTACAGTACTTCTCTCTCGCCCAACTTTACCATTCCACCAAACCAGACAGTCAGTCTAAATCCCATCTCTCTAACCTCCTCTCCCCCTCGCCCTCCCGGGACTTTTAAGGGGTTGTATTTCCCTAGCCGGGAGAGGATCTGCTCTTAATATAAAAGGTAAAATGAGTCATTTCCAGGGGCCTCAGGGAAGCATTCCTATCAAATGACCTGTAACACTTTTAAGTAGGGAGTCTCAGCTGACTTCTCCACACATCTGCTATTGAGATAATCTCTGCAGTGAGAGAGAGGCCGGGGGCCGGGTATCAGCAGGTCTCTAATAGATAAACCTCACCACTAATTGCGGTTGGAAGTGCCAAGGGGCTCCTAGAGAGCAAGAGGTGCCTTGTGAAGTGTCTGTCCACGAGTCAGGCAGGTGACAAATGGACAGTTGGAAGGCAACTCAAATGGAGTGTGAGAGCAGGGGTGCAGTTACATGAGGAAGATGGCAAAGCACTAAATGTTTGATATAAGCCACATCAAGTCCATAAAATTGAGAGGGGCCTCTGTTCATGTATTAAATCAAATAGTCCCATGATTCTGTTAAATTGTCTGATAAAACTTTGGAAGAATAACCCAAGGGCAACAATACAACAAGTAAAGTTTTACCCTCATCAACATTCACTTCAGATCATAACATCGACAGACAGATATACAGATGTAGAGTATACACAGTTTAAGAAGTCTTAATGCAGCCTTCCTGACTTCCTGACTTCCTTCCTTCATGAGATCAGTGATTAACTAATCTGACATAACTTGAAAATAAAAGCTATGGGGTGAAATCCTTTAGATCAATGACTACTTTAACGGAGGAGTAAGAAAATATGCAAAGATAAAAGTTGAGAGAATGGGCCCCCTACCTCTCCGTCTTTGGACTCTAGGCGTAGGTCACTTCTACATGTGGCCTGGATGTCCCCTGCCTCTGCTAGGATCTGGATTCCTTTAGGGGCCTCCATGTACAGAGACCGTGTGGGAGACTCCAGGCTGGAAGAGAGAGAAGAGACAATTCCATCAATGAATGACTGAATACCCAGGAGAAATCAGAAGAACCATAGCCATGGGGGTAGAGATGATTTATTAGGGGTTCACAGCAAAGCTATTGTTATTCTTTAATAAAAAAACATTCTTGACAGATAAGTCAAGCGTAGATTGGTAATAGATTTTTTAAATTTGGCACACAGAAACGACAGGCCATGATTGACTTGGTCAAAAAGAATGGTACTGATTGGCCTGTAGGTGCCTCAGTTATAAGCAGTCTCACTTAAACCCTCATATCCACCTCCAAATAACACCAAATATATGCCCATATGTATGTAGGCCCATGGTAGATCTGTTAACTTAGTTTGAGAAAGCTAAGGGATTTGTTAAGAGATGGCTGAGTTATTGATCAATCAGAAAATCTGATTTTACGTGTCCATTTAAATACTTTGTAAATCCACTTCACAATGGCCTATCACATTTTTACGTTTCAGGTTCATCAAATACATTACCATGATGAACCATGTTAAGTTTGTTATTGGCGTACAGTATCTGGACATCTGTTTTTGGGAGATGCTGGTTTATCACATATCCGGTCGTGAAAATGTCCTTTCGTAGGATACCTGGAGGGCTTGTTCGACATTGCAGCTGACACTGTAGCCGACAGTGCAGGTGAATGCCTACTGACTGATCTACAAAGAACCTTGCATCATAAATAACTACTCATTATTATTTGTAGATCAGTCAGTAACAATTTACCCATGATATAATACGGTTTTGATCCTCTCGAACATGGCCATTAATATCCGTTGGTTGATTGGTTGAGGCTTTTTGGGTGCATGACGTCACTCCGAGCTCTTACCAAAACACAAAACATGATGGATAGTTTATCTCACCTCGGATCTGATAATACCCACGCCCCAATAACATTGTCGCCGAGGAGGGCTTGCTAGCAACAGTATTTGAGTCATCTCAGGTGTTTTCTTGTAAAACAGCTCAGCTAGCTAGGGAAATGCTAATTCACAGAGTGTACAAAACATTAGGAACACCTGCTCTTTCCATGACATAGCTTCCATGACACCTGGTGTCTTTCCATGATACCAGGTGAATCCAGGTGAAAGCTATGATCCCTTATATATGTCACCTGTTAAATCCACTGAAATCAGTGTAGATGAAGGGGAGGAGACAGGTTATTAAAGAAATACTTATAAGCCTTGAGACATGGATTGTGTATGTGTGCCATTTGGTGTAAATGGGCAAGACAAAATATTTAATTGCCTTTGAACGGGGTATGGTAATAAGTGCCAGGCGCACTGGTTTGAGTGTATCAAGAACTGCAACGCTGCTGGGTTTTTCATGCTCAACAGTTTCCTGTGTGTATCAATAATGGTCCACCACCCATAGGACATCCAGCCAACTTGACACAACTGTGGGAAGCATTGGAGTCAACATGGGCCAGCATCCCGGTGGAACGCTTTTGACACCTTGTAGAGTCCATGCCCTGACGGATTGAGGCTGTTCTGAGGGCAAAAGGGAGTGTAACTCAATATAAGAAAGGTGTTCCTAATATTTTTTTACACTCAGTGTATATATCCTTAGAAGCTGTGTGAATATAAAGTCACTGCAACCTTAGATGGCTGCACCAGACCAGTTGGTGGCACTATAGATGTTATTGGCACAAGCGGCACTAGAGCAATAACTATTGGTCAAGTGGAATTTTTCTCATGCAAATTAATATTAGATTTAAATCATGCAGACATACAATGTGAAATATTGTGATTAGTATATCCATATATTCACATATTGTTGCCCTATTATGTGATCTGAACATACTGAAAAGTGGATATTTTATTCAGTAAAATGAGAAACCGGAAGTTCTGTCGCTTGCGCAGTCAGCATATTACAGCTGTGAGAGTGTATTGAATTATTCTGGAATGCTAATGTGGAGTGTACCAATGGAGATTTAAGTCAACATGGTAATGCTTTCACTGATTGCACATAAAGGAAAGTAGTTCCTTCATGATAGAGGGCTTGTTTCGTTATCCAACTGATCTTGTGTCCTTTCTGTCATCCTGTCCACCCCGTTCATTGCTGCAGCAAGTGACTACAACACACATCAAGTGAATAAAACACACTAAAAGTGACAGGTAAATTGAGATTTCCCAAAATTATTTCTGCTTGCTGCCATATGTATCAGTGGTTCATATATAGGGCCTCCATTGTGTAAGAATATGCTATCCATGTCTATCTGTTGGGGGAGTGTTGTTATCACTCTGTCAGGGATAGGAGATATGAACCAGAGTGTGGAACGGAGACAGGGAGACACTAGACAATGATCTGGGATAAGAGGTTGTGGCTGTGACTGCAGTACCAGAGCTTCCAGTTCATTTCCCTCTCTCTGTCTTCTCTGGCCCCTGCCAGCCTCAGCTGCCGCACAACAAAGGAAATTAAGTATCGATGACATGACCAACAAACAACAAGCAGAATTTATATTCAAATAACTAGCTGTCATCTTTATTAATATCAAATGGGTTTGCTTTGCCTTTACATAGACATTCAAGTGCTGTAGTGGAGGATGAATTCTAGATGAAAGATCTTGAATCATATCAGATTTCCATTATGTATTGCTGTGATATTACTTGACTGTATTTTAGAATTGTATTATGATATTATATATCATATTATTATATTCTAGTATATTACTGCCATTTCATTTGTTCACGTTTGGAAAATGAGGACATGAAAAGGCAACAAAGGGGCCTGGGTTATAACTATAATCACATAATGGCCACCGACGGAAACAACATCTCCACCCCGCTGATCCTCAACACTGGGGTCCCACAACGGTGCATTCTGAGCCCTCTCCTGTACTCCCTGTTCACCCATGACTGCGTGGCCATGCACGCTTCCAACTCAATCATCAAGTCTGCAGACGACACTACAGTGGTTGGCTTGATTACCAACAACGACGAGACGGCCTACAAGGAGGAGGTGGGGGCCCTCGGAGTGTGGTGTTAGGAAAATAACCTCACACTCAACGTCAACAAAACAAAGGAGATAATCGTGGACTTCAGGAAACAGCAGAGGGAGCACCCCTAATCCACATCGATGGGACAGTAGTGGAGAAGGTGGAAAGTTTTTAGTTCCTCGACGTACACATCACGGACAAACTGAAATGGTACACCCACTTAGACAGCATGGTGAAGAAGGAGCAACAGCGCCTCTTCAACCTCAGGAGGCTGAAGAAATTTGGCTCACCGAAAACACTCACAAACTTTTACAGATGCACAATCGAGAGCATCCTGTCGGGCTGTATCACAGCCTGGTATGGCAACTGCTCCGCCCACAACCGTAAGGCTCTCCAGAGGGTAGAGGTGCATCAAAGCTGGGACAGAGAGACTGAAAAACAGCTTCTATCTCAAGGCCATCAGAATGTTAAACAGCTATCACTAACATTGAGTGGCTGCTGCCAACATACAGAGTCAAATCTCTAGCCACTTTAATAATTAATAATTGGATGTA
Organism: Salmo salar; assembly: GCF_965601325.2. NCBI lineage: Eukaryota > Metazoa > Chordata > Actinopteri > Salmoniformes > Salmonidae > Salmo > Salmo salar. Next base: position 64,232,632 of record NC_138294.1, on the reverse strand, counting down.
ATAAATGTATCACTAGTCACTTTAACTTCTTATGGAACAGTGGGTCTAGCGTCCCACCTCGACAACATCCGGTGAAATTTCAGAGCTACTATAAATATTTAACTTTCATAAAATCACGAGTGCAATACATCAAAATAAAGCTTATCTTGTTGTTAATCCAGCCAAGGTCTCAGATTTCAAAAAGGCTTTACGGCGAAAGCATACCATACGATTATCTGAGGACAGCGCCCAGCAGACAAATCATTACAAACAGTTACTCCAGTAGAGGAGTAACAAAAGTCAGAAATAGCGATAAAATTAATCACTTACCTTTGATGATCTTCATATGGTTGCACTCACAAGACTCCCAGTTACCCAATACATGTTTGTTTTGTTCGATAAAGTCACTCTTTATCCTGTTGGGGCTCGGGGGCAGTATTGAGACATTTTGAAAAAAATATGTGCCCATTTTTAACTGCCTCCTACACCAACTCAGAAGCTAGGATATGCATATTATTAACACATTCGGATAGAAAACACTCTGAATTTTCTAAAACAGTTTGAATGGTGTCTGTAAGTATAACAAAACTCATATTGCAGGCAAAAACCTGTGAAAAATAGATCCCAAAAAAATGTGCATTTTGTGACTGTACTATTTAGTGTCATTGTTTTATAGATACCATAGTGAGAAAGGATTCATTTCGCAACACCTACGGCTTCCACTAGATGTCAACGATCTTTATAAAGTTGTTTGAAGCATCTATGATAAACAGAGAGCAAATTAGAATCCAAGGAAGTTGACATGTCATCACTTCATTTTTTTGCGCCTGCGCATAAATCTGAGAAACGTGAGTTTGTCATCATTTTTTATCTAGACATAGGATAGGTTGTGTGAAAATATTACTGATGTTTAACGTTAAAAATGGACCAAAAGATTAATGCTAAACAACATTTGACATGTTTGAACGAACATAAATAGATTATTTACTAGGTTTTTTTAGCTTTTCGGCGTGATTTTACCAGCCCCCCACCACGTTTTGTGGGAGCATAATGAACGCTAAGTACTTGGTGTTATTTGGACATAAATTATGAACTTTGTCAAAAGAAACCACATTTGTTCCGGACCTGGGATGCCTTCCGGACCTGGGATGCCTGTCTTCTGATGGAGATAATCAAAGGTAAGGGGATATTTACAATGTTATTATCGATTTTAGATGATGCTAACTGTATAGCATAGCCTGTTGTTCTTAGCATAGCACCCCGTTTATTGCAAAATGTGATTTCCCAGTAAAGTTATTTTGAGATCTGGCCATTCGGTAGCAATTACGAGATGATAATATATTATTCTTTGAATGACAATATTATAATTTACAAATGTTTTCGAATAGTAATTTTGTTATGTTCACCGGAAGCATTTCAGAGAAGAAAAAAATCTGAATTTCACGCTACTGTAAAATGCTGTTTTTGGATATAAATATGAACTTGATGGAACAAAAAATGCATGTATTGTATAACATAATGTCCTAGGAGTGTCATCTGATGGAGATTGACAAAAGTTAGTGCATAATTCAAGCTGGTTTCTGCTTTTGGTGACGCCTGACCTTGAATTGAAAATGAATGTTTGTACTTTTGTGGCTATGTACTGTCCTAACATAATCTAACTTTATGCTTTTGCCGTAAAGCCTCTTTGAAAATCGAACAATGTGGTTAGATTAAGGAGATGTTTATCTTTTAAATTGTGTAAAATAGTTGATTGTTTGAGAAATTGAAATTATTAGATTTTTGATGTTTTGAATTTCCAGCCTTGTTAGCAATCCCGGCTCGGGGTTCATTGCTAACCTGTAGCCCCAACAGGTTAAATCCAAAATCCTCCATTTTGTTAGCGCGTTTTGTTCAGTAATCCACTGTCTCAAACAACAACAAATTGCAGAGCGTGAAACTCAGCAAAACAGAAATTCTCATAATAAACATACATAAAAGATACAAGTGTTATACATAGGCTTAAAGATAAACTTCTTGTTAATCCAACCACTGTGTCAGATTTCAAAAAGGCTTTACTGCGAAAGCAAACCATGCGATTATGTGAGAACAGCGCCCAGCAGACAAATCATTACAAACAGTAACCAGCCAAGAAGAGGAGTTACAAAAGTCAGAAATAGCAATACAATTTATCACTTACCTTTGATGATCTTCATATGGTTGCACTCCCAAGACTCCATGTTACACAATAAATGTTCGTTTTGTTCGATAAAGTCACTCTTTATGTCCAAAAACCTCAGTTTTGTTAGCGCGGTTTGTTCAGTAATCCATTGGAACAAAGCCCGGTCACAGCATGCAGACGAAAAATCAAAAAAGTACCATAGAATTTCGTAGAAACATGTCAAACGATGTTTATAATCAATCCTCAGGTTGTTTTTGTCATAAATAATCGATCATATTTCAACCGGACAATAGCTTCGTCAATAGAAAAGGAATAACAAGAAAGGCACGCTCCCGGTCACACGCAGGACTTATGACTGGAAATTTCCTCTGTCCTCTCATTGAAAGTGGTGTTTGTCACTCATTTTTCAGAGTAAAAGCCTGAAACAATGCCTAAAGACTGGCCACATGTAGTGGGAGCCATAGGGATCATGAACTGCATCATAAGTCTTTGTATGGTGGATAGGCTTTCAATGGAAAAACAGCCATTTCAAAATAAAAGCATTTCATGGATGGATTTTCCTCAGGTTTTCGCCTGTCATATCAGTTCTGTTATACTCACAGACATTATTTTAACAGTTTTGGAAACTTTAGAGTGTTATATCTAAATCCACCAATTATATGCATATCCTAGCTTCTGGGCCTGAGTAGCAGGCAGTTTACTTTGGGCACGCTTTTCATCCAAAATTCCGAATGCTGCCCCCTATCCCCAAAAAGTTAAACAATGCCACTTTATATAATGTTTACATACCCTACATTACTCAGCTCATATGTGCAGTGGGCTCCAAAATTACTGGCACCCCTGACTGGCAATGCACAAACAATACTTAAAAAAATATAAACAACATAATTATAGAGATAAACTCAAAATACCAACATGTGAGAAATTCTGTACTTTATTAATGTTTCAATGGAACCAACCAAAATCATACAATTATTTAATACAAAATAAATGTAACCAAAATCAAGGTTTCATAATTATTGGGACTCCTCATTTAGTACTTAGTGCCACCACCTCTGGCAAGGATAACAGCATGGTCTTTTCCTGTAATGTTTGACAAGGTTAAGGAACACATTTGGAGGAATTTTGGACCATTCCTCTACGCAGATCCTTTCAAGATCCTTCCAAGATCCTTCACATTCTTGGGTTTGCGCTTATCAACTGCCCTCTTCCACTCAGCCCACAGGTTTTCGATTGGATTGAGGTCCGGCGACTGAGATGGCCATGGCAGAACATTGATTCTGTTGTCACAGAACCATTTCTGTGTGGCTCTTGAGGTATGTTTCGGGTCATTGTCTTGTTGGAAAGTCAACCTACGGCCAAGTCCCAGCCTTCTGGCAGAGGCAACCAGATTGTCAGCCAAAATTGTCTGATACTTGGTGGAATTCATTATGCCATCAATCTTAACCAGTGCCCCTGGACCTCTGGAATTAAAACAGCCCCAAAACATCACTGACCCCCCCTCCATATTTCACCGTGGGTATGAGGTTCCTCTCCTTGTATGCATCTCTGTTTCGACGTCAAACATGCCTATGCTGTATCTGACCAAAACTTTCAATTTTGGTCTCATCTGACCAGAGCACCTTCTTCCAGTCATAATTTAAATTACATTTGGCAAACTCCAAGCGCTTACGTCTGTGTCTTGGGGTCAGAAAAGGCTTTCTTCTGGAAACCCTTCCAAAGAGCCTGTGGTTGTGGAGGTGGCGTCTGATGGTGCTTTTTGAAACCTGGTGACCCCAAGACGTCACCAAGGCCTGCAATTCTTTCACAGTGATTCTTGAGGATTTTGTTGCTTCTCTCACCATCCTCCTCCCTATTCTGGGCGGCAAAATGCATTTGCGTCCTCTATCCGTGAGGTTTTCAAATGTTCCATATCTTTAGAATTTTTTAATAATTCCGCTGACAGTGCTCAGTGGTATATTCAATTGTTTGTGGATCTTCTTGTAGCCATTACCAGATTTATGAAGGTCTATGACCATTTGTCTCTTTTGAACTGCCAGTTCTTTTGTTTTCTTCATGGTGTTGGATGACAGCGGGATATTGCATGTGTGTTATCGCATTTTTATACCCTAGTGAAACAGGATGTGATGTAATGGCTCAATATAGTTCCTTAAGACTTAGATAAACTTAAATAAGTGGAATTTAATTTATGGTTTAATTTTGGTAGATGTTATTTACAATAATGTTTAAGGGTGCCATTAATTGTGAAACCTTGATTTGGAGGACATTGACATTTTAATTAAATCAATAAATTATTTTGGTTGGTTCCATTGAAACATTAATAAAGTACAGTATTTCTCACATGTTGGTATTTTGAGTTTATCTCTATAATTATATTGTTTATATTTGTTTAAGCATTGTTTGTGCATTGCCAGTCAGGGGTGCCAGTAATTTTGGAGCCCACTGTATATACTGTACTCTATACCATCTACTGCATCTTGCCTACGCTGCACGGCCATCGCTCATCCATATATTTATATGTACATATTCTTATTCATCCCTTTACACTTGTGTGTATAAGGTAGTTGTTGTGAAATTGTTAGATTACTTGTTATATATTACTGCACTGTCGGAACTAGAAGCACAAGCCTTTTGCTACACTCGTATTAACACCTGCTAACCATGTGTATGTGACCAATACAATTTTATTTTATTTTATTTGACGGGTGTGCAATGTTGTCAACACTGGGAAATCATCAAATGCTTATAATATTCAAGCAATCTGAATCTAGGCAGAAATTCAAAATAGGCTACATATCCAGAAAATTCAACATAGGCTACATATCCAGAGTGGGGTATAGGACTCTACAGCATGTATACTTATTTTATTAAAAATCAAGGAGATGGTCACTATCTCAGTATGTAATTGGAAATATTGACCAACCAGGGAGCGTGCATGTGGACATAATGCTTTGGACATAATGTCCACTCTTAGAGAGTAAACATAGCGCTAAGTGTGTCTGCTAAAACATAAATGAGCAGAATAATGCTGTGATGGTACACCATGTCCTCTCAGAGGTGATCAACACAACAGGACAAAACTTTATTTGGAGTTCGACATCAGTGTAGGAGGATGAGAAACAGCTGACTATCTCTACTGTAAAGATGAAGGACAAAACATTGTCATCATGTCATGTGTTGTTGTCATGTTGTGATCAGAAAAGAGTCAAACAACAACTATACAATCATTGATTAGATTCACAATAAAGGAATTTAAAAAGTATTTATTGGTTTGAAAATCCAAACAATCATTCCCATTAATCTTAGCCCAACGTGCTCTTCCTCTTTGAAAAGCATGTGATTGTGAGCCTCAGCCTGGCTATCTATCTGTATTCAGGGTTGGGCTGTGCGTCTCAGATGCTGCTGGAGGGGAAATAAACCGATTATAAGACATAACGTTACAGCAACAGCATCCTTGGTGTCGACTCAGTATCACAGAGAGTCCCCCTCCCCCCGCTGAGCATCACCCATAAAACAGGAAGATAAGAGGTCATTTGCATCCATTGAGAATATGAGATGCCACCAGGGGGATGGATGCTTTAAAACAAAAGAGAGAGTGCCTCCCTCCCTTCCCTCTCTCTCTCTCTCTCTCTGTTCCCTCCCTTCCTCTGGTGGCATGCACCACCATCAACATTTCCAGCTGAGATCAAAGATCAAAGGTGAATTACTTTTCATTCGTCCTCGTTCATATCACCAGAGTTCAAATATGCCATTGTGTAAATGATATGGTTTTCCACTTGTAAGAAATTGCATGGGATTACAATGTAAATGTACGCCATATTTTTGCGGTGTGTTTTCCCTTTTGTGTCCTTCACAATGTCTCCTAATCATGGCTAATTATGATCTGATACATACAGTATTATCTGTATACAGTGGTCAACTGTGAGAAATGAAATGGATCCTACTTTAACCGGACAAGTGATCATAGAGCTAATTGGTTGGATAACAGTAGAGTTTATTATCTCCAGTGATTAGTTTGATTGTGGCTTTCTGAAATAACCTGAACATCGGCGACGGCACACTATGTTCGCCCAATTACTTCGACAAATATACACTTTGAAATGGGGTTCTGTTTGACATGTCCGGGTCTTATTGCAGTGTGGATGGGAGTGCTAAACCTATTGCATTTCCACCAGGGCCTACTTCCTCAGCCGAACGACAGACACAGAATTTGTTTTAATGATTACAAATCACCTCCAAAACTCTGCTCAAAGGTAAAACAGTTTTGACGGTTGTCATGACTGTCCACGAGAATCCAAATAGGTCAGATCAGGTTTGCAATGAATAACTTCAATCAGACCCAATCATACTGTGACTTGGAAAGTATACCCACTACACGGATAAAGTTTCCATACTAAGGGTTGTGCATGTAATATGGAACATGATGAAAGTGGTGATTTGAGAAGTTGTAAGAGATAACTGTTTTCCATAACTTGGCACAGTGAGTAGTCACTGCCCTGGAGTGAGGTCAGGGAGTGTGCCAGCCTGCCGGAACTGCCCCTTTCGAGCAAAAGGTATAAATAATGAGTTAAGAAAAAAGCAGAAGGAACCAGAAAATGCATGAAGCGGCTGCTACACGTTTAAAATGGTTTGAACTTTGAATCTCAACATGAGGTGGAGATGATAACATCACCTCCAATCTCTGGTACGGCTGATTAGCTGTCCTATGTAAAGTATCATCAAAAGCAAATTTAAGTAGGACCATCCTGTTACTCTACTCTCACCACCCCACTGGGGAATCATCGATAATATAATCATATATATATAATCATCGATATCATCGATACCTACGTAACAGCCACTGGCAGCCTGTGGCGCGATTTTCAAAACGTTAAAAATCCTATTACTTCAATTTCTCAAACATATGACTATTTTACAGCTATTTAAAGACAAGACTCTCGTTAATCTAACCACACTGTCCGATTTCAAAAAGGCTTTACAACGAAAGCATAACATTAGATTATGTCAGCAGAGTACCCAGCCAGAAATAATCAGACACCCATTTTTCAAGCTAGCATATGTCACATAAACCCAAACCACAGCTAAATGCAGCACTAACCTTTGATCTTCATCAGATGACAATCCTAGGACATTATGTTATACAATACATGCATGTTTTGTTCAATCAAGTTCATATTTATATCAAAAACCAGCTTTTTACATTAGCATGTGACGTTCAGAACTAGCATACCCCCCGCAAACTTCCGGGGAATTCGCTAACATTTTACTAAATTACTCACGATAAACGTTCACAAAAAGCATAACAATTATTTTAAGAATTATAGATACAGACCTCCTCTATGCACTCGATATGTCCGATTTTAAAATAGCTTTTTGGTGAAAGCACATTTTGCAATATTCTAAGTACATAGCCCAGGCATCACGGGCTCGCTATTTAGACACCCGGCAAGTTTAGCACTCACCATAATCATATTTACTATTATAAAAGTTTGATTACCTTTTGTTGTCTTCTTCAGAATGCACACCCAGGACTGCTACTTCAATAACAAATGTTGGTTTGGTCCAAAATAATCCATCGTTATATCCGAATAGCGGCGTTTTGTTCGTGCGTTCCAGACACTATCCGAAATAGTAAAGAAGTGTCGCGCGCATGGCGCAATTCGTGACAATAAAATTCTAAATATTCCATTACCGTACTTCGAAGCATGTCAACCGCTGTTTAAAATCAATTTTTACGACATTTTTCTCGTAGAAAAGCGATAATATTCCGACAGGGAATCTCCTTTTCGGCAAACAGAGGAAAAAATCCCAAAGGCGGGGGCGGTCGGGTCACGCGCCTAAGCCCAGTGTCCCTTGATCGGCCACTTGAGAAAGGCGATAATGTGTTTCAGCCTGGGGCTGGAATGACGACATTCTGTTTTTTCCCGGGCTCTGAGCGCCTATGGACGACGTGGGAAGTGTCACGTTAGAGCAGAGATCCTTAGTAAATGATAGAGATGGAAAAGAAGTTCAAGAAATGGTCAGACAGGCCACTTCCTGTAAAGGAATCTCTCAGGTTTTGACCTGCCATTTGAGTTCTGTTATACTCACAGACACCATTCAAACAGTTTTAGAAACTTTAGGGTGTTTTCTATCCATATGTAATAAGTATATGCATATTCTAGTTACTGGGTAGGAGTGGTAACCAGATTAAATCGGGTATGTTTTTTATCCAGCCGTGTCAATACTGCCCCCTAGCCCTAACAGGTTAATTAGCTAGTAAATAAATAATTAAACCAATTCGTGTGGTACTGAATCATAAGTAAGGCTCTGGTTAGATGCAAGGAGGTTACGACTGTTCAGAATGGTGATATGATACGAGGTTTTGATTAATAAGTTGACTGTTTATAGGTGTGATAGGTAAAGATCTTTTAGAGTTTGATTCTAGACATGGTAACTCTTTAACCTGTCTGGGCTAGGGGGCAGTATTTTCACGGCCGGATGAAAAACGTACCCAATTTAAACAGGTTACTACTCTGGCCCAGAAACTAGAATATGCATATTGTTAGTAGATTTGGATAGAAAACACTCTGAAGTTCCTAAAACTGTTTGAATGGTGTCTGTGAGTATAACAGAACTCATATGGCAGGCAAAAACCTGAGAAAAGTCCAAGCAGGAAGTGGAAAGTCTGAGAATTGTAGTTCTTCTTTTGATTCTCTATCGAAACTACAGTGTCTGTGGGGGACGTTGCACTTCCTAAGGCTTCCATTGGCTGTCTAAAGCCTTCAGAAAGTGGTTTGAGCATTTTGCTGTCACTGGGCAGATAATAGGAGCTCAGTTACTGAGTGGACTGCCTGGCAACAAAGGGATTGGATATGCTCGGTCCCGCGAGCGCGCCCCTCCTTCTTTTTCTTCTTGAATGAAATGCTATTTTCCAGTTGGAATATTATCGCAATTTTACGTTAAAAATTGAAAAAAGATTGATTTTAAACAGCATTTGACATGCTTCTAAGTACGGTAATGGAACATTTTTACTTTTCGTCTCTCGTTCCGCGCTCGCGCGTTATGCCTTTGGATAAGTGATCTGTACGCACGAACAAAACGGAGGTATTTGTACATAAATATGGATTATTTCGAACAAAAACAACATTTCTTGTGGAAGTAGCAGTCCTGGGAGTGCATTCTGACGAAGATCAGCAAAGGTAAGAGAATTTTTCTAATACTAATTCTGAGTTTAGGTTTCCCCGAACTTGGCGGGTGTCTGAATAGCTCGCCGTGATGGCTGAGCTATGTACTTAGAATATTGAAAAATGTGCTTTCTCCGTAAAGCTATTTTAAAATCTGACACAGCGGTTGCATCCAGGGGTAGTCTATCTATAATTCTTAAAATAATTGTTATTTATTTTGTCAACGTTTATGATGAGTATTTTTGTAAATTGATGTGCACATTCACCGAACGTTTTGGTGGGAATACATTTTCTGAACATCACGCGCCAATGTAAAATGCTGTTTTTGGATATAAATATGAACTTTATCGAACAAAACATACATGTATTGTGTAACATAATGTCCTAGGAGTGTCATCTGATGAAGATCGTCAAAGGTTAGTGCTTCATTTAGCTGTGTTTTGGGTTTTATTGACACATGTCCCTGCTTGGAAAATGGCTGTGTGATTATTTTTGTCTATGTACTTTCCTAACATAATCTAATGTTTTGCTTTCGCTGTAAAGCCTTTTTGAAATCGGACAATGTGGTTAGATTAACGAGAAGTTTATCTTTAAAATGGTGTAAAATAGTTGTATGTTTGGGAAAGTTGAATTATGACATTTTGTTGTTTTGGAATTTTCCGCCCTGATATTTCACTGGCTGTGTCCCGCAGCGTCCCACCTAGCCCATAGAAGTTAAAGAACTGCTCTCCATGTGCCCCAGATCCTAATGAGTTAATTGTTACATGATTAATTTAGTAGGTAATTATTAGACATATTTAGTTAATTCGATAAATAACAGTCAATGTTAATGTTAAAGTCAAGTCACGACACGGTCGAAAAATAAAGCCAGATAAAATAGTGGCTCCATTTTCAAAGGAAGCCTTTTATGGGTTTATGTCACATTTGTTCTTGAGAACACATTCCATGTTCAAGGAGTTATTGTAATGTTTTTTTGCTCTCAAGCTAGGCATCATATTGTTTTGTCTTTATCTGTGTAGAGAACGGGTCAGGACATCTGTCAAATATTCCTGTCCTCCTTTCTGCTGCCACAAGTGAGAAATGTATTCAATAGAAAGACATGTAATGTGGATGACACATGATCATCAACCGAAGAGATATGATGCCGGCTATTGTTCTAAGTAGGAGAATATGACTCTCAAAATAGAACATGATGGGATCCTGAATTGATGCCTGCCAAGGATTCCAACACATTATGTTAAGATTAGATTTTACTCATGCTCCACTGTGCTCACCCCTCTTTCCAATTTGGGCCATATCTCATTTTCAATTGGCCACTTGTTACAAAAGTGCGCATAAATAGAAGAAAAAGCCCTAGCCTCCAACCAACAATTACACTGGGAATGGTATGCTGAGCTCCGGAGCATCACTCAAAGTGATCTCTCCTTTTCCTAAAAAATCCTGCCAAAAATCCTGTGTTTCTATGTCAAACAATTTTGTTATATGTTATATGTTAAATGTCTTCTGTGATGTATATAAAGTGTAATATTTCGATTTTTTTTAAAATTCTGACATGGTACAGGTGTCTTCTTTTTTGTAAGCCTATAACCATGTTTGTTAGTTGTATATGTTTGTTTCAAAGTAGATTTTATTAAGACTACCAAGAGTCCCTCTCTGACCCTGATTTAGCCCACTGCAGTAAAAGGTTAAATGATCATGTCTAAAGCTCTGTAAATGATTGATGAGTCACGGTTCACTTACACAAAGAAGCTGTACCGTTCTAAGTTCCACTGAATGGGCCTCCTCTGTTCTGAAAGTAAAGGATGATGCATGGCCTGCTACAGTAGCATGGTGATGCTATGAACTGCGTGTTCATACAGAGTGTTCATTTTGATTGATGGGTGTCAGAATGTTTGGTGTATGTGGAGGCAGGGATGATAACCAGTGTCAACTGTCAACAAGGGTGGGCCCACTGTATCCTTCTCTCCTCGCACTCTGTTAGGGCCAGGGGGAAGGAGAGAGGTGCTGTGTCTGTGGCTTCACAAACATCATTTTAGGGCAGGGGTGTCAAATACATTTTGCCCCGGGGGCCCCATTCGGTCTGCAACGAGTCCTCTATCTATTGTTTTGGGAATTTTTGATACTCCCTGACTGTCTAGTTTTCATTTCTGTGATTGTGAGCTGGACAAAACTGTATAAATGTAGGTCCATTATCATTTCTACACAGTTTAAATTTGGGTTTAGTCATTTTAAAGTATATTTAATTCATTTCACCCCCACCCAAATGATAATCTCAAAACGCCCACAGGCCGGATTGGACCCCCAAACATTGTGCTATATGTTTGACACCCATGTTGTAGGTGGTAAGGTGGAAGGTGAAGAGTGTGTTTGTGTGTGTCTGTCCATATATGTTTTGGGTGGTGGTGTGGTAGTATAGTCACCAGGAGGTAGTGTGTCGGTGGAGGCTAACGCTCCAAGTGGCACTAACTGCTCATTATCCCTCTCACTACAAATCTGTCTTCCCTGCCATGTCTAATCCACCACTTGTCAGCCATCACCCACACTCTACTTCTCTTTTCCCCTCTCCCTCTCTCCCTTCTCTACGTCTCTTGCCTCTGATATTGGCATTGTACTTCATATGTTTGTTTTAGTTAATGAGAAGCTCCTTTAATTACATTTTGATGAGCATCCGGGCATTGATCTGGATGGAGAGGGGACTCATCCACTGCCAAAGATACAGCCATTGATCTGTACATGTCGGAGACCACAAAACAACGCAACCAAATGGTTCTTCATCAACACTCAACTGGACGGGTTGAAGCGCTAATTGCTCGAGGAGTGTAAATTGCTTCACAGAGTCGAGTCTTTCCAAGCTACAGGGCATTGGAAGAAAGTCCAATCATGTAGGCCTGTTCCAAAGCTAATTTTTGTATTTAATTATCCTTTATTTAACTAGGCAAGTCAGCTAAGAACAAATTAATATTTACAATATTCATATTTACATACAACAAGTATGGAAAAAACAAAAAATGTATGCACTCACTCTGGATAAGAGCGTCTGCTAAATTACTAAAATGTAAATGTAAATGTACAATGATGGCCTACCCCGGCCAAACCCTAACCCGGACGAAGTTGGGCCAATTGTGCGCCGCCCTATGGGAATTCCAAACACGGCCGGTTGTGATACAGCCTGGAATCGAACAAGGGTCTGCAGTGATGCCTCTAGCACTGAGATGCAGTGCCTTAGACCGCTGCACCACTCGTGAGTCCCCCAAAGTAATGTTACACTGTATTATTTGCTACAAGGGTAAAATGTATCTATCTACCTGTGAGTGGAGCCTATCTGCTGTTTCTAAACTATTAAATCGATTTTGTGATTTTAGTTGACTACAAAAAAGGTATGTTAATACTGTATGCTAGCATATAGGTGGGGACTCACATATCATTCTCTACCCCATTAAGAAGGAAAACTGAACCAAAAGGAAGATTTTGATGCTGTGCCTTAGCACAAGCAAATAACCTTAGTCTGATGACAGAACACACACCTGAGGTATAGGCCCTGTCAGCAGAACATCTACAGAAATCTTTAAAACACCACTTATCTGGCTGGAATATATATTAATGGTTGTCAGTGGCAGTATGCATAGGGTTAGTGAATCATTTAAAAGGAAATAATCCAATCACACCCTCCCCATATATCTTTTTATTTTTTATTTTATTTTCTTTAATTATGAATGCATAGAAAAGGGGAAAGTTAATATATACTTTTATGGATCAGGGTGGATTCAAAGAGAAACTTATCTTACCGTAGCTCTTTGAAGGGCTCGGCCCTGACGTGTGGCGTCTCCACAGAGTTGGTGAATACGGCTCCCTCGGCACCTGTAATCACAGAACTACAACATTAGCCAGGAGACCTCCCCCCTCTGCCAGCCGTCGGCCCGTCGCTCAATACCACACTGTGATGCCAAATCAATGGACATAATCTCTAAAGCTACAGATCTATATGGGCCGCCATGGCCGCCACGTCCCACAAGGTCTCACCTATGCCACAGAGTTAATTTAGGCTCTGAGCTACTGTAGTCCCACCCTATGCTATTGAATAACCTTTACGTTGGGGTGCTGCTAGTGGATCGATGGCCTCAACTAAATGTGTTTCAAAGCACTTTGTGGCACGGCAGGGACTACAAAACACCTCTAAAAGTTTAGCGGTAAAAAAGTTATCCTATTCAAAAACAAATAAGGGGAGCATTTTCAATAACAGCGACAGGGTGATGGTTGGGTACTTGAATATTTACAGGGACGTTATTCCTTTAAGGATTTGCTTGAATTACAGCCTTCAGCTTTTCGCTTGGAAAGCAGCAAAGGAAAATATGCAAAGAGAAGTACTCCCTCAGCTATGTGGGACATTCGGAAAGTATTCAGACCCCTTGAATTTTTCCACATTTTGTTATGTTACAGCCTTATTCTAAAATTGATTAAGTTACATGTTTTCCTCATCAATAGACACACAATACCCCATAATGACAAAGCGAAAACAGGTTTTTAGAAATGTTTGAAAATGTATAAGAACTATATTTTTGAATACCGTATTTACAGAAGTATTCAGACCCTTTGCTATGAGACTCAAAATTGAGCTCAGGTGTATCTTGTTTTCATTGATCATCCTTGAAATGTTTCTACAACTTGATTGGAGTCCATCTGTGGTAAATTAAATTGATTGGACATGATTTGGAAAGGCACAGAGCTGTCCATATAAGGTCCCACAGTTGAGAGTGCATGTCAGAGCAAAAACCAAGTCATGAGGTCAAAGGAATTGGGGAAGGGAAGGGTCTAGGGAAGGGTACCAAAACATTTCTGCAGCATTGAAGGTCCACAAGGACACAGAGGCCTCCATCATTCTTAAATGAAAGAAGTTTGGAACCACAAAGACTCTTCCTAGAGCTGGCCCCCTGAGCAATCTGGGGAGAAGGGCCTTGGTCAGGGAGGTGACCAAAAACCCGACGGTCACTCAGAGTTCCTCTGTTGAGATGGGAGAACCTTTCAGAAGGACAACCATCTCTGCAGCACTCCACCAATCAGGCCTTTATGGTAGAGTATCCAGATGGAAGCCACTCTTCAGTAAAGGGCACATAACAGACCGCTTCGAGTTTTCCAAAAGGCAACTAATGTACACAGACCATGAGAAACAAGATCCTCTGGTCTGAAGAAACCAAGATTGAACTCTTTGGTCTGAATGCCAAGCGTCACGTCTGGAGGAAACCTGGCACCATCCCTACGGTGAAGCATGGTGGTGGCGGCATCATGCTGTGGGGATGTTTTTCAGCGGCAGGGAATGGGAGGCTAGTCAGGATCGAGGGAAAGATGAACGGAACAAACTTCAGAGAGATCCTTCATGAAAACCTGCTCCAGAGTGCTCAGGACCTCAGACTGGGGCAAAGTTTCACCTTCCAGCAGGACAATGACCCTGTGCACAAAGCAAAGACAACGCAGGAGTGGCTTGGGGACAAGTCTCTCAATGTCCTTCAGTGGCCCAGCCAGAGCCCGGACTTGAACCCAATCGAGCATCTCAATAGCTGTGCAGGGATGCTCCCCATCCAACCTGACAGAGCTTGAGAGGATGTGCAGAGAAGAATGGGGAAAACTTCCCAAATACAGGTGTGCCACGCTTGTAGTGTCATACCCAAGAAGACTCGAGGTTGTAATCGCTGTCAAAGTTTCTTCAACAAGGTAAAGGGTCTGAATACTTATGTAAATGCTATATTTCAGTAAAAAAAAAATGCTTTGTCATTATGGGGCATTGTGTGTAGATTGATGTGGAAAAAAATGTGATCCAATTTTAGAATTTACAATACAATTTACAATTTAGTCATTTAGCAGACGCTCTTATCCAGAGCGACTTACAGTAGCGAATGCATACATTTCATGCATTTTTTTGTACTGGCCCCCCGTGGGGGTCTGAATTATTTTCCGAATGCACTGTAGATAACTTGATGGTCTATTCCAGGTGGAAGCGCTTCTGTTCTCCTGATGTAAATGTAATGGCAACAGCACAGCAGCTTTGGTCTTCCTGTATGTATCCCAAAGGCCTCTTGGGCATATGTGCAGTAGGCTTGGCAGGGGGTTTGTTCTGCATTGGGTTTGAAGAGCTGTGCTCAGTGGGGAAAGTTTACTCCGTTGTTTTACTCTGACAGCTCTGCTGCTAGGAGTCACACCTCTTCAGCAGGGATGAAGGGAATGGCTATAAGACTGTGTCACTGGACTTCTGTGTTGTAAAATGACTCAGAAGGTTTCTTCAAGCTATGTTTTTTTGTTTTTGCATTTTCTGTTTGTCTGGCTTCCCCTTTTAGGGGGTTTAGGTCAGGGTTATTATTCACCACTCTGTGACAAATGTATTTGTCAAAAAGGTAATAATAGAAACATTATTTGATAAAAATGTTTTTGTAAGGAAGCAAACATTGAAACAGCAGACAGGCTAATGCAATGACAGTTGCATGAAACAGATGAATATGAAAAGTATTATTAATGGAGTCAATATGGAAATAACGCAGGCCACATGGAATACAGTATAAATTGTTATTGAATATTGTCAGATGCACTTTGTTTGAACTCCCACAGGGATGAGGGTCCATTAAGAGACACTAAACAGGAGCCAGTATTCCATCAGACCATTCATGTGATGTTTTTGTTGTCATGTAAACTAGATAGGTGCAGTGAAATGTGTTGTTTTCTGGGTCAGCCATAGCAGTACAACACCCCTGGAGCAAATTAGGGTTAAGTGCTTTACTCAAGGACACATCAACAGATTTTCACCTTATCAGCTCAGGTATTTGAACCAGTGACCTTTTAGTTACTGGCCCAATGCTCTAACCACTAGGCTATCTGCAGCCAGTGGTGTAATTTACTTATGTAAAAATACTTGTAAGTACTACTTAAGTAGTTTTTAGGGATATCTGTACTCTACTTTACTATTTATATTTAAGATTACTTTTACTTTTACTTCACTACATTCCAAAAGAGAATTATGTACGTTTTACTCCACACATTTCCCTTACACCCAAAAGTACTCGTTACATTTTGAATGCTTAGCAGGACAGAAAAATTGCCAAATTCACACAATTATCAAGAAAACATCCCTGGTCTTCCCTACTGCCCCTGATCTGGCAGACTCACTAAACACATGCTTTGTTTGTGAATGACGTCTGAGTGTTGGAGCATGCCCCTGGCTATACGTAAATTAAAAAAACAAGAAAATGATGCCGTCTGGTTTGCTTAATATAAGGAATTTGAAATTATTTATACTTTAAAATCAAATCAAATCAAATTTTAATGGTCACATACACATGGTTAACAGATGTTAATGCGAGTGTAGCAAAGTGCTTGTGCTTCTAGTTCCGACCATGCAGTAATATCTAACAAGTAATCTAACAATTTCACAACAACTACCTTATACACACAAGTGTAAAGGAATGAATAAGAATATGTACATATAAATATATGGATGAGCGATGGCCGAACGGCATAGGCAAGATGCAGTAGATGGTATAGAGTACAGTATATACATATGAGATGTGTAATGTAGGGAATGTAAACATTATATAAAGTGGCATTGTTTGAAGTGACTAGTGATACATTTATTACCTCCACTTTTCTATTATTAAAATGGCTAGAGATTTGAGTCAGTATGTTGGCAGCAGCCACTCAATGTTAGTGATGGCTGTTTAACAGTCTGATGGCCTTGAGATAGAAGCTGTTTTTCAGTCTCTCGGTCCCAGCTTTGATGCACCTGTACTGACCTCGCCTTCTGGATGATAGCAGAGTCAACAGGCAGTGGCTCGGGTGGTTGTTTCTTTGATGATCTTTTTGGCCTTCCTGTGACATCGGGTGGTGTAGGTGTACTGAAGGTCAGGTAGTTTGCCCCCGGTGATGCGTTGTGCAGACCTCACTACCCTCTGGAGAGCCTTACGGTTGTGGGCGGAGCAGTTGCCGTACCAGGCGGTGATACAGTCCGACAGGATGCTCTCAATTGTGCATCTGTAAACGTTTGTGAGTGTTTTTGGTGACAAGCCAAATTTCTTCAGCCTCCTGAGGTTGAAGAGGCGCTGTTGCGCCTTTTCGCCACGCTGTCTGTGTGGGTGGACCATTTCAGTTTGTCCGTGATGTGTACGCCGAGGAATTTAAAACTTTCCACCTTCTCCATTACTGTCCCGTCAATGTGGACAGGGAGGTGCTCCCTCTGCTGTTTCCTGAAACACTATGGTGTTAAATGCTGAGCTCTAATCGATGAACAGCATTTTTACATAGTTATTCATCTTGTCCAGAGGGGTTAGGGCAGTGTGCAGTGTGATTGCGAATGCGTCGTCTGTGGACCTATTGGGGCGGTAAGCAAATTGGACTGGGTCTAGGGTGTCAGGTAGGGTGGAGGTGATATGATCCTTGAATAGTCTCTCAAAGCACTTCATGATGACGGAAGTGAGTGCTATGGTGCGTTAGTCGTTTCGCTCAGTTACCTTAGCTTTCTTGGGAACAGGAACAATGGTGGCCCTCTTGAAACATGTGGGAACAGCAGACTGGAATAGGGATTGATTGAATATGTCCGTAAACACACCAGCCAGCTGGTTTGCGCATGCTCTGAGGATGCGGCTAGGGATGCTGTCTGGGCCGGCAGCCTTGCAAGGGTGAACACGTTTAAATGTTTTACTCATGTTGGCTGTGGTGAAGAAGAGCCCACAGGTTTTGGTAATGGGCCATGTCAGCGGCACTGTATTGTCCTCAAAATGAGCAAAAGTTGTTTAGTCTGTCTGGGAGCATGACATCGGTGTCTGCGACGAGGCTGGTTTTCTTTTTGTAATCCGTGTTTGACTGTAGACCCTGCCACATGCGTCTCGTGTCTGAGCCGTTGAATTGTGACTCTACTTTGTCTCTGTACTGATGCATAGCTTGTTTGATTTCCTTGCGGAGTGAATTGCTACACTGTTTGTATTCGGTCATGTTTCCGGTTGCCTTGCCATGATTAAAAGCAGTGGTTTGCGCTTTCAGTTTTGCGTGAATGCTGCCATCAATCCACGGTTTCTGGTTGGGGAAGGTTTTAATAGTCACCGTGGGTACAACATCACCGATGCACTTGCTAATAAACTCGCTCACCGAATCAGAGTATACATCAACGTTGTTGTCTGAGGCTATCTGGAACATATCCCAGTCCACGTGATTGAAGCAATCTTGAAGTGTGGAATCAGATTGGTCGGACCAGCATTGAACAGACCTGAGCATGGACGTTTCCTGTTTTAGTTTCTGTCTATATTCTGGGAGCAACAAAATGGAGTCATGGTCAGATTTGCAGAAAGGAGGGCAAGTCAGGGCATTGTTTGCGCTGCGGAATTTTGCCAGCCCAGGTCGCGCATTCGATATGCTGATAGAATTTAGGGAGCCTTGTTTTCAGATTAGCCTTGTTAACCTGTTAGGGCTAGGGGGCAGTATTGACACGGCCGGATAAAAAACGTACCCGATATAATCTGGTTACTACTCCTGCCCAGTAACTAGAATATGCATATAATTATTGGCTTTGGATAGAAAACACCCTAAAGTTTCTAAAACTGTTTGAATGGTGTCTGTGAGTATAACAGAACTCATATGGCAGGCCAAAACCTGAGAAGATTCCATGCAGGAAGTGGCCTGTCTGACAAGTTGTGTTTCATCTTGGCTCTTTTTATTGAAGACTGAGGATCTTTGCTATAACGTGACACTTCCTACGGCTCCCATAGGCTCTCAGAGCCCGGGAAAAAGCTGAACGATATCGAGGCAGCCTCTGGCTGAAACACTTTATCGCGTTTGGCAAGTGGCCGATCAGAGTACTATGGGCTTAGGCGCGTGCCCGAGTCGACCCCATGCTTTATTTTCTTTCGTCTGTTTACCTAAACGCAGATTCCCGGTCGGAATATTATCGCTTTTTTATGAGAAAAATTGCATAAAAATTGATTTTAAACAGCGGTTGACATGCTTCGAAGTACGGTAATGGAATATTTAGACATTTTTTGTCACGAATTGCGCCATGCTCGTCACCCTTATTTACCCTTTCAGATAGTGTCTTGAACGCACGAACAAAATGCCGCTATTTGGATATAACAATGGATTATTTTGAACCAAACCAACATTTGTTATTGAAGTAGAAGTCCTGGGAGTGCATTCTGACGAAGACAGCAAAGGTAATAACAGTAAATCTGACTTTGGTGAGTGCTAAACTTGCTGGGTGTCTAAATAGCTAGCCCTCTGATGCCGGGCTATCTACTGAGAATATTGCAAAATGTGCTTTCACCGAAAAGCTATTTTAAAATCGGACATATCGAGTGCATAGAGGAGTTCTGTATCTATAATTCTTAAAATAATTGTTATGCTTTTTGTGAACGTTTATCGTGAGTAATTTAGTAAATTCACCGGCAGTGTTCGGTGGGAATGCTCGTCACATGTTAGTCACATGCTAATGTAAAAAGCTGGTTTTTGATATAAATATGAACTTGATTGAACAAAACATGCATGTATTGTATAACATAATGTCCTAGGGTTGTCATCTGATGAAGATCATCAAAGGTTAGTGCTGCATTTAGCTGTGGTTTGGGTTTATGTGACATTATATGCTAGCTTGAAAAATGGGTGTCTGATTATTTCTGGCTGGGTACTCTGCTGACATAATCTAATGTTTTGCTTTCGTTGTAAAGCCTTTTTGAAATCGGACAGTGTGGTTAGATTAACGAGAGTCTTGTCTTTAAAATGGTGTAAAATAGTAATATGTTTGAAAAATTGAAGTTTTTGCATTTGAGGTATTTGAATAACGCGCCACGGGATTACACTGGCTGTTGAGTAGGTGGGACGCAAGCGTCCCACCTAGCCCATAGAGGTTAATATTCCCCATATAGAGAATACTGTATATTTGGATAGCTGGTAACAGAATGGGGTTCAACATAGGAGACAGTACTGCCTATGATCGAACAGTGACTGTTATTTTCCCTCCTTTCTTAACAACTGTAGTACAATCAGATGTTACATAACACATGCGCACAAATGTTTGCACAGACAGACACTCACACACTTGCTCTCTCACTAAATGCTCCATTGGGAACCGGACTGGGCCGACTCCCGGTGACATCCTGTAATGCACTGGCCATAAACATCCATAAACAGATTGAGTGAAATATCGATAAAGCCATTTTGTTTTATTGTCCCCCCTGAAATGATTTTGTCAATGTGTTTCCATTACATCTCCTCCAACCCCCCTGGTCCGCTAGTCTCCTGCTGATCAATCAGCGCCTTATGAAGCATGCAGCAGGATATATCACTAGTGTTTGGAGGCCTCATAAACATTCACTTAATAGCTACTATAGCAACTGGTGGTGGGATGGAGGGAGGTGATGAAGAAGAGTATATGGGCAAAGGACGACAAAGACAGAGGCTTGTTTCTAAATAGGCTATATAGCACTGTCGGTGTGGACCAGGCCTCCCAGTGAGAGGTGATGTTGTTTATCCAGACATACAGTACCAGTCAAAAGTTTGGAAACACCTACTAATTCAAGGGTTCTTCTTTATTTGTATTATTTTCTACATTGTAGAATAATGGTGAAGACATCAAAACTATCAAATAACAGATATGTAAAGTGTTAAACTATCAGGATAAGATAAGACCCAGATGTAGACCGTGTCGAAGTAACACTTTTTATAACAGCAACAGGGGCAAAGGTACAGGACGGCAGGCAGGCTCAGGGTCAGGGGCAGGCAGAGTGGTCAGGCGGGCGGGCCCAGGGTCAGGACAGGCAAGGGTCAAAACCAGGAGGACGAGAAAAGAGAGACTGGGAAAAAGCAGGAGCTGATACAAAAACGCTGGTTGACTTGACAAACAAGACAAACTGGCAACAGACAAACAGAGAACACCGGTATAAATACACAGGGGATAATGGAGAAGATGGGCAACACCTGGGGGGGGGGGGGGGGGAGCAATCACAAAGACAGGTGAAACAGATCAGGGTGTGACATAACCAAATAAATATATTTTATATTTGAAATTCTTCAAAGTAGCCACCCTTTGCCTTGATGACAGCTTTCCACATTCATGGCATTCTCTCAACCAGTCAATTGGAATGCATTTCAATTAACAGGTGGGCCTTGTTCAAAGTTAATTTGTGGAATTGATTTTCTTCTTAATACGTTTGAGCCAATCAGTTGTGTTGTGACAAGGTAAGGGTGGTATACAGAAGATAGCCCTATTTGGTAAAATACCAAGTCCATATTATGGCAAGAACAGCTCAAATAAGCAAAGAGAAATGACAGTCTATCAATACTTCAAGACATGAAGGTCAGTCAATGCGGAAAATTTTGCAAATGAGCAGTCACAAAAACCATCAAGAGCTATGATGAAACTAGCTCTCATGAGGACCGTCACAGGAAAGGAAGACCCAGAGGTAACTCTGCTGCAGAGGATAATTTCATTCGATTTACCAGCCACAGAATTTGCAGCCCAAATAAATACTTCACAGAGTAACAGACACATCTCAACATCAACAGTTCAGAGGACAGAAACCACTACTAAAGGACATCAATAGTAAGAAGAGACTTGCTTGGGCCAAGAAACACAAGCAAATTTTAGACCAAATTTTAGATTTTTGGTTCCAACCGCCGTGTCGTTGTGAGACGCTGAGTAGGTGAACGGATGATCTCCGTATGTGTGGTTCCCACTGTGAAACATGGAGGAGGAGGTGTGATGGTGTGGGGGTGCTTTTCTGGTGACACTGTCTGTGATTTATTTAGAATTCAAGGTGCACTTAAACCAGCATGGCTACCACAGCATTCTGCAGCGATAAGCCCTCCCATCTGGTTTGAGCTTAGTGGGATTATCATTTGTTTTTCAACAGGACAATGACCCAAAACACACCTCCAGGCTCTGTATTTGACCAAGAAGGAGAGTGATGGAGTGCTGCATCAGATGACCTGGCCTCCACAATCACCCGACCTCAACCCAATTGAGATGGTTTGGGATGAGTTGGACCGCAGAGTGAAGGAAAAGCAGCCAACAAATGCTCAGCATATGTGGGAACTCCTTCAATACAGTTGGAAAAGCATTCCAGATGAAGCTGGTTGAGAGAATGCCAAGAGTGATCAAAGCTGTCACCAAGGCAAAGGGTGGCTACTTTGAAGAATCTAACATTTGTTTTACACTTTTTGGTTTTGGTTACTACATGGTTCCATATGTGTTCTTTCTTTGTTTGAATGTCTTCACTATTATTCTAAAATGTAGAAAATAGTCAAATAAAGAAACCCCTTGAATGAGTAGGTGTGTCCAAACTTTTGACTGGTACAGTATCCGTACGCATTACGGCTGCACACACATATTACAGTACATGGCCTGCGGGTCTTCCACATCTGCAGGATCTAACTGGTATAGCACAGCTGCTGAGCTGATATCTGGAGGTCCTGCTGTATTTACACTAGAATGTTCAAAGGCATTCCTTATAGGATAGAATACCTTTATCTAAACATAGGATCGAGCAATATTTAAATTGCCTTTAGCTATCGGGATTGCATAGATGCATATCAATAGGGATTGCATAAAAGTGTATCAGAAAAAAACGTAAAAGCTGATTGACAAAGTGTTAAGATACGGTGTAAAATGTAATATGTAATGTAGACCAAATAGTACATGAAGTATACCATTCTAATGAGCGGGACATTACTCTGGGAGCTAAACAGTGTCTCCCTCACACTACCCTGAGGTGGCTGCTACTGAACAACAACACACACCAGCTATTTGTCTCCGATTAATGGAAGCGCCATTGTAGCATCTATAAATAGGATTCCAGCCACAGTACTCCGGAAGAGAAAACTCCAGGTGGCCGAATGCAGGAAAATTGGAACTATCTATCTGCCTTGGGTGCAGTGCCATTTAGCAGCTGAATTGCATACATTTGTATCCAAAGACCCGGTGGACCTTTTATAGTGAAAGTGGCTATTGCTCCTGGAACAAAAGTGTACTTGAGTGTTGGGGAGAAGGAGGTTCTTGGACGTGATGTACAGTTGAAGAGTGCTCCAGGGATCCTCAGTGGTACAGCAGACTGCAGATTATAATGAAATGCATTTTGCATCAGCCTCCTCTTGCAGTAGGTCAGAGAGGAGTGGGATGGGTGCATTAGTGGCAGGGGTGTGGAGGAGAAGAGGGTACACTGCATCGATAACAAGGCTCAACAGGGACTGAGGAGTATACATTAAACAGTGGGACATAGTTTGTAAAAGCAAGAAGTCAAGTATTTTAAGTACACTACCGCAAATGGTGTGAAATGTATGTCTAATACACCAGAACATATTTAGTTTGTGGCTGATTACTTTGAATGCACAATTGCAAGTAAATGTAGGCCCATAGGTTATCTACATGTATTTTCACTATGCATGTCTCCTTCCATTTTTCTATGTACTTATACTGTACTCTACTACTCTACTATCATCTGGTCGTCCGGTTTATAGGTACAAACTGCAGTACTCACACCCGGAGCAGGCGCCTGGTATAGGAAGAGGAAACGGCATGACAGAACAGTGTGGTGCCGATAGCATCGCCCTCTGCTACCAGGCCATTTGTCACCCCAGCAACATGGAGCCATACATGGAGCTGTGGAACTCATAACTGTGCTGTGTGGAAAAACAAGCTCACACTATTGAGTGTATGTTTGTACGTGTCGAGAGGGTTTGCGGGTGTGTGTGTAGTGGGCTGTGGATGTATGTGTGTGGTTTGGTGTGTGTGCGTGTGTGTGTGTGTGTGTGTGTCCTTGACCAGACCTTCGGTGGATTGTTACCCAGAAATAATTTGATATTGAGATAAAAACAGCTGCATTGGACCTTTAAAGATACTCAGCTGCAGGCTTACATTTTAGACGGTTACCAAAGCCATCCATGTTCACAGATACCATTAGTTATTATGGATCAGTGGTGGATGCAGTTGGATAATATTGCTATTGGAGACAAGGTATACACCTAGAGCATCCTCCCTCTCACATAGCCTTGACAGGAATTATATATCCTAAAGATGAAAAGAAACACAATATCCGTCTGTAATGCAGGTCTTAGGGTGTCAGTGACAGAAACAAGACTTAAAAGGCAAACACTGTTGCCATGATTTTGCAAATGGCTCTGCCGGGTGCTCAGCTCTGTAAAACCCCAGGACTGTACTGACTCCATGGTTACAATCTAATCTAGCTTTGTGACCAGACCAGTGGCGGGCTAGATTTATGTGGACCGTGAAACCAAGCCCTAGGAAGAGGCTCAGGTAAAGCAGGTGGATATAACTCACTGGCTTTTATAGATTCTTTATCATCTACTTAGCATGGTCACCTGACAGAAATCCAATGGCCACTCTGCAAAGCACATTCCCCATTCCTACCTGATCAGACGGTGAAATGTAGTCTCCCTCTTGCACCCTATATTCATTTCATGTATGACACTTGTCACACAGTTACTCCTGGCTGCTCTTTATTATCTTATTACTGCAAGCTGGAGCCACACACAAGGAGAGAGAGGGAGGGAAGGGAATAAAATGAGGAAGAGAATGAAGTGAAATGGATGAATTTGGAATGACTCAGCTGTAATTTTGATGGCAATGCAGTGGGCATTTCCTTAACTCTTTCTTTTTATAGCAGACATCTGAAAACTAAACTAACCCTAGGAAGCATAGTGCCATAGGCTATAGACCATTGTACCCCATGTGCTCTACTGGTCATTGTTCACAGTAGCAGTGGAATTACAACATATAGCACCAGGAGCAAGACAAAGTCCTGAGACTGACCCCTAACAAACCAGGTCAACCAGTCCACTGTAATGAGGCCACTGGCTATGTGCTGTAGGGTCATGCCCCCATCATCAGTAGTCTGGACCACCACTGCCAGGTAACCACCCACCAGGGGTGGATGTGACCCTAGCCCTATACAGTAATTAGAGACTGGCTGAAGGAGGAAACTAAGGTCAGGTCAAGTGGCTCTCCAGCAGCCACACACTGTAATACACATCACAGCTGGAAGTCTGAAGGCCACCATGATAGATACAGTAGACAGGATGTAAATAAAGGCAATGTTGTTCGGCCACATGGCCATATCTGTATGTGTATCATGCTCTCCTCATAAACCTGATATGAATTAAACATTGCGCTTAACAGACTAATTTCCCATTTTCTCTCACGGGTGTCATATTACAGACCAGGGATTGTAAAAAATATTATGGAGTTGGCATTGTCTCCCCATCTGTCTGATCAAACATCTGGACTGGCGTAACGACCATTCACTGGGTGATGTGGTTACTGTGAAACAGACACATCACTGACGGATGGCACTAGTTTCTGCACGTTGCTTCTCTCAATCCATATTGACATCCCCCATTGTAGCATCTAAAATTGGGTTTGCCACATTATCATCTGTGCCGTGCTAATAACTTGATGAGCATTTCTCCAAACCAGGCTATCTATTAATACTATCTGTTTCAGGGCTCCTCCTACAATCATTAGAGTGCTGTTGTGATTATTAAGTGTGTAATTCAATTTGAATCAGCCTCCACTGCAGTCCAATGGGATATAATTGAGGCAAATAAATGAGCCTTTTAATTATAATTATATATATAAAAAAAAAAACAGCAGCAGGTAATGTCATTATTATGTGGATTCCTGCTAATTACGGTTGTGATGATGAGTAGAGAGAGGGGGGTGCAGAGGGATGGAGGGAATATGAGAATACTCGATTGAGCATGCTCCATTGACAAATCTGGAATTCCCTGTTCCAAGCATATTTTAATTACCATAGAGGAGTGCTCCATTGTGTCCTCTCATTCACGGCTAATTCATTTCTTTCTCTCATGGTTTTTCTTGTGTAATTGATTAGGGTTGGTTTCCTAGGGAAGACAAAAAGGATCGCTGTAGACTGCTGGTTGCGCTCCTGTACTGTACGGGGCTGGCTCACGAGACTGTATACACAACACACAATGCCATTTGGGCACAGTTCTCTAAATCTTGATTAAAGGTCTCCAGAGTGCACAGTGTGTGGTCTTGTGTACAGTATACAACTGCTATTGTACTTATGGTTTGTGTGACTATTCAGTACTACCCTAATTAGGACCACTATTGTTTTCACTATATATTTTACCTCTTGGGGATGTCATTCGAAAACATAATGTTAAATTTCATTGCTATGTGGACGACACACAGCTGTACATTTCAATGAAAATTGCCCTCGCTAGAAGCCTGTGTTTCAGACATAAAGAAGTGGATGGCTGCAAACTTTCTACTTTTAAACTCGGACAAAACAGAGATGCTAGTTCTAGGTCCCAAGAAACAAAGAGATCTTCTGTTGAATCTGACAATTAATCTGGATGGTTGTACAGTCGTCTCAAATAAAACTGTGAAGGACCTCGGCGTTACTCTGGACCCTGATCTCTCTTTTGAAGAACATATCAAGACTGTTTCAAGGACAGCTTTTTTCCATCTACGTAACATTGCAAAAATCAGAAACTTTCTGTCCAAAAATGACGCAGAAAAATTAATCCATGCTTTTGTTACTTCTAGGCTGGACTACTGCAATGCTCTACTTTCCGGCTACCTGGATAAAGCACTAAATAAACTTCAGTTAGTGCTAAATACGGCTGCTAGAATCCTGACTAGAACCAAAAAATGTGATCATATTACTCCAGTGCTAGCCTCCCTACACTGGCTTCCTGTTAAGGCAAGGGCTGATTTCAAGGTTTCACTGCTAACCTACAAAGCATTACATGGGCTTGCTCCTACCTATCTTTCCGATTTGGTCCTGCCCTACATACCTACACGTACGCTACGGTCACAAGACGCAGGCCTCCTAATTGTCCCTAGAATTTCTAAGCAAATGGCTGGAGGTAGGGCTTTCTCCTATAGAGCTCCATTTTTATGGAATGGTCTGCCTACCCATGTGAGAGACGCAGACTCAGTCTCAACCTTTAAGTCTTTACTGAAGAATTATCTCTTCAGTAGGTCCTATGATTAAGTATAGTCTGGCCCAGGAGTGTGAAGGTGAACGGAAAGGCTGGAGCAACGAACCGCCCTTGCTGTCTCTGCCTTGCCAGTTCCCCTCTCTCCACTGGGATTCTCTGCCTCTAACCCTATTACAGGGGCTGAGTCACTGGCGTACTGGTGTTCTTCCATGCCGTCCATGGGAGGGTTGCGTCACTTGAGTGGGCTGAGTCACTGACGTGGTCTTCCTGTCTGGGTTGGCGCCCCCCCCCCTTGGGTTGTGCCATGGCGGAGATCTTTGTGGGCTATACTCGGCCTTGTCTTAGGACGGTAAGTTGGTGGTTGGAGACATCCCTCTAGTGGTGTGGGGGCTGTGCTTTGGCAAAGTGGGTGGGGTTATATCCTGCCTGTTTGGCCCTGTTTCATCGGATGGGGCCACAGTGTCTCCTGATCCCTCCTGTCTCAGCCTCCAGTATTTATGCTGCAGTAGTTTATGTGTCGGGGGGCTAGGGTCAGTCTGTTACATCTGGAGTATTTCTCTTGTCTTATCCAGTGTCCTGTGTGAATTTAAATATGCTCTCTCTAATTCTCTCTTTCTCTCTTTCTTTCTTTCTCTCGGAGGACCTGAGCCCATGGACCATGCCTCAGGACTACCTGGCATGATGACTCCTTGCTGTCCCCAGTCCACCTGGCCGTGCTGCTGCTCCAGTTTCAACTGTTCTGCCTGCGGCTATGGAACCCTGACCTGTTCACCGGACATGCTTGTTGCACCTTCGACAACTACTATGATTATTATTATTTGACCATGCTGGTCATTTATGAAAATTTTAACATCTTGACCATGTTCTGTTATAATATCCACCCGGCACAGCCAGAAGAGGACTGGCCACCCCTCATAGCCTGGTTCCTCTCTAGGTTTCTTCCTAGGTTTTTGGCCTTTCTAGGGAGTTTTTCCTAGGGAGTTTTTCCTAGCCACCGTGCTTCTTTCACATGCATTGCTTGCTGTTTGGGGTTTTAGGCTGGGTTTCTGTACAGCACTTTGCGATATCAGCTGATGTACGAAGGGCTATATAAATACATTTGATTTGATTTAATTGTACTCACACAGGTGAAGACATTTGCTGTAACTGACAAGCTAACAATTCATGACATTATTCCGCTCCACAGTGGCGTCTTGCTCAACAAAAACTATCCACCTAGTGTGGAACTTGAAGCAGTTGAGTAACAACAACAATAGACAGGTAAACTTTGAATTGCATTACAGCAGGGTAGGTAATAACACATCTGCCACGCTGATCCTCAACACAGCGGCCCCTCAGGGGTGCGTGCTCAGTCCCCTCCTGTACACCCTGTTCACCCATGACTTCATGGGTGAACAGTTAAGTTTGCTGATGACACAATAGTGTCTGATTACCGACAACGATGAGACAGCCTATAGGGAGGAGGTCAGAGACAACCTCTCCCTCAATGTGATCATGACAAAGGAGATGATTGTGGACTACAGGAAATGGAGGGCCGATCATGCCCCCAATCTCATTGACGGGGCTGTAGTGGAGCAGGTTGAGAGGTTCAAGTTCCTTGGTGTCCACATCACCAACGAACTATCATGGTCCAAACACACCAAGACAGTCGTGAAGAGGGCATGACAATGACTATTCCCCCTCAGGAGACTGAAAAGATTTGGCATGGGTCCTCAGATCCCCAAAAAGTCCTTTAGCTGCACCATCGAAAGCATCCTGACCGGTTGCATCACCGCCTGGTATAGCAACTGCTCGGCCTCAGACCGCAAGGCACTACAGAGGGTAGTGCTTACAGCCCAGTACATCACTGGGGCCAAGCTACCTGCCATCCAGGACATCTATACCAGGCAGAGGAAGGCCCTAAAAATTGGCAAAGACTTCAGCCAGCCTAGACTGTTCTCTCTGCTACCGCATGGCAAGCGGTAACGGAGAACCAAGTCTAGGTCCAAAAGGCTTCTTAACAGCTTCTACCCCTAAGCCATAAGACTCCTGAACAGCTAATCAAATGGCTACCCAGACTATTTGCATTAACCCCCCCACCCCACCCCCATTTGTATGCTGCTGCTACTCTTTTTATGCTGCTGCTGCTAATCTATGTACAGTCACTTTACCTCTACCTACATGTACATATTATCTCAATTACCTTGACTAACCTGTGCCCCCGCACACTGACTCTGAACCGGGAACCCCTGTATATAGCCTCGCTACTATTATTTTATTGTTGATCTTCAATTATTTATTTTCAATTATCAATCAGTTTATTTTAGTAAATACTTTCTTAACACTTATTTTTCTTAAAACCACATTGTTGGTTAAGAGCTTTTAAGTAAGCATATGACAAATAAAATTTGATTTGATTTATTAAACAGCCAAATCAAGTGTTGATATCATAATACAGCCATGCAGTCTCTCGGGGGTCTCTCATTGGACAATAATCTATTCTGAGGGAGGCATCTCGAGGATCACAATCAAACTCACTTCCTACAATGCTCTTGTCAGAAATATTTCACTTGTGTTTTCCTTAAGTGTCAAGCTTTATATTTCCACTTCATTGCTTTCAGACACAGTTACACAACTCTGGCTTCATATAGCATCGCTCATCTTTGAGACCATCTTGAAAGGGTTGCAGAACACTGTAATCAAGTTTTACCTGGCAGCACTGATTGAGCCTTGTGTTAAAAAGAGAGACATGTAAAAAACAATCATATTTAATATAGCGATACGTGTATAAAATAATCACATTTAATATTTGCCTCTGAAAGCCAATTTACAGCCACATTTAAGTCGCAGATTGCTTTGACGACATTAACATTTTTCCTTTTGCCTGCAATCAAAAGCTACAGTATATTCTTATCCCAAAGTTGCTAGTTTTGTTCACTGGATGCAGAACCTGTCGCTCTTGTGTAAAAAATAATCCAATAATTTCAGGGGGTTGATTAGCTGTGATATGAGGGAAATCCAGATCTGTAAAAAGCTAGTGACAAATTGCTAAGTTAGCATGATTCCAACCACCTCCCCTATTACCCATTGGAAGCTGAGGGTTCCTGGTTCACTGTTCACTGTAGATAGTGCAATAAAGGCCTAATGAAGGCAGTGAAAGCTCTATCATAGATTTCCAATGACCTCAGTTGGGCCAATTAAAGTTATATGCTCAGCATAATTATGTATTTTATTGGTTTGGACAGAAGCATTCATTTGTTAATGGGATGTGGCAGTTTTATAGGAATCTGGCCTCACTTCATCCTGACTGATGGATGGAATGACAGAGGGAGAAGCTAGGAGCAGTTTGCCCAGGCCTGAGATCATTGGCTATATTTATTGATACATGTTGTTTGGCACGAACGCACAGACACGTACATGCACACACACAAGCAAGTACACAGACACAGGACACATGCATGCACACGCATGCACACATGCATGCGCGCACACACACACACGCGTGCACATACACGCACTCACATACACACGCATACTGTATGCCTGCATGCCCGCCCACACGTACGCACAAAACACTTTCAGTACAACAGAGGCCTTTTTAGAACTAAGAAGGCCTTTCTACTGAGGACTGTGGTTGCCAAGGCGTTTGATGAACCTTGTGGCCCTGGGCAGCCCCATCAAAAAGGGCCGCAGATAAATGGAGTAACTGGCAAATCATCATTACTACTATCTCTCACTCTTTACCCCTCCCTCCCTCCCTCCCTCTCTCTCTGCATCCCGCTGCTTAGCTGAGGTGGCTGGGGTAATGAACTCTGGCTGAGAGTTCTGATTGAAAGTAAGGGGATATCGGTGAACAAATGCTGTGGTCAAAACTATGACGCTGCCAGTGCAATGAGTGGAGCTTACTCAGGTGTTCAAAAGTGCATATCAGACCGAGAGCCTAATTCTTCTTAAGTAGTTCTTTACAAGTTTTAGAAATCGATCTCTCTGCAGAAGCGACAGTTACAGGGATGGTCAAAACAGCTTGATTGCCATAGCAACATCAAGGAAACTGGGCAGAAAGATGTGTACAGCAGTTCTTCAAGTACAGCAGTTCAGCATCATCTTTAATTGAGACTCTCATTCTCCTTAATTGCCGGCCTCAACACGTTACGGAAAGAGTAACTGTATAGGAAGCTCTGGGGACAGGTCGTCTGGATATTGGACAGCCAATAAATTGGCAGATGCAAACAGATGAACAACTTTAGTGGACAACCGTTCTTGAGGGCTTAAACAAAAAAAACGGTTTGTGATTTGGTTCGTACTGGTGAACCTGCGTTTGAGTTGTGTGGTTGCAATATCAACAGTCCCTTATCTCTGGTATATTTTGGCATGGATCATTCAAGACTACGTTTAAGTTGTGTGCACCACAATGGACAAATAATGCACAATGTCTCAGGAAAGACTTTCTGGGTTGGCAATACTCAGTATAGAAAACAGTCGGGCCCGCAACCTGGACCTAGAGGCCGTGGTGAAAACATTTCAACAATAAATAGTGACTGAATGTGTACTGAAGTCGACTACTTTTTCCCTCATTGTTAAGCTATTTGATGTGTAATTTTCATTAAAAAGTTTATAAATAGAAGCTAAATAACACCTAAATTCTCTATACAGCTATAGATAGTAAACTACAATGCATAATAAAACAATACCTAGAAAGCTAGGGTTTTGTGGGTGGACTGACTGTATTATCTGGTATTAATAGACTGGATTAATGCACAACAACTTTCTATCCAAGCTGGGTGAAAGCGCAAGGACCGCTCATGTCATGCAGGTTCAGGTAGGCTATACAGGACAATTGTAAATTCCCCAAAATCTATTGGTAGATTATTACTATGCTGTTGCATCGAAAATGAGTTTTACAATCTGTAATGTTTGAATTTCCAACTTTAATTACTGAACAAGTAATTACATTATTGCCACCAGCCAGCTGTCTAAATAAATGGCAGCATTGCGTCACCATGTAATAGCGTCATGAAATGTTCGATTTAACATGATAAAATGATGACCAAATAGGCCTACCAATAAACATGTATCCATTATCCAAAGCAAAGCTATAGGCTAAATGCCCTGGCACCACAGAAAGCCTTTCATTGATTCAACGTCGCAATGTCAGCACTATGGACAGCGAATGGTAGTCCATACTTTGTGAGTGGCTGTCCACATCCTTTTTTTCTTCTAACTCAAATGACAATGTTATACATCAACAAAAAGTGACTGAATCTGTTCTTGTTCAACATGGTTGGATGATTTCTTCTAATCTAAATAATACAGACTCACACGTCCTCCGCTACAGAAACTCTGACTCAAAGACTCTTTTACGTCTTAGTCTAATTTACCATAATTTATTTTCGGCTGTTCTTCAAATGCAAGTTATCCTGTGAAATGTATTAAATTGTTAGCTAGCCCTAAAATGCCAGCTTGTTTTTGCTAAATTTCAATTCATTGTAACGTGATTACAGTGATATTAATCATTCACCCAAAAGTACACCACATTTTAGATCTCTCAATTCAGCCTCTAAACACTTGAACAGTGTGAGTCCAGTCAAGTTTAAAACTGTTGTTCAATAAACTGCTAGTAGACTGTTGAGTATGATGTAGTGTCTGGTCCATTAACTCACCCGTCACCCGTAGCCTCTCTGCTCCCACCACCACCTCCTGGTCATCAGCAGAGAACAGTAGCTTCCCGGTGCTGGATTTCACCTCCAACATCTTCCCTTGTGCACGCACTCCATTGGATCCTGGACAGGGCAAAAGTTGTTAGGAAAAGTCAGTGAAGTTCAACAGGTGGCTCCTGTATGATAAACAAAGATAGACTTTTGTATTTCAGAGATTCTTGCAAATCAGGACAATCCTAATCTGACATGTAAACTTTATTTTTCTAATTGGATTAAAAAAAAGTTGCATAAAATTAGGTTTAGGTGAATTTTATAAGGGAACAGATTTGCTTTTGGAATTTTCTAATTATTTTCTAAATTATTAATTTCCATGTCGGCTCTGTGCCCGGAAATGCCCTTGTCTGGAACAATAATCCAAATTTCAAACTCTCCCAAAAAGAAAAAAAGGCAATAATGAATATCAACTGAAAAAGGATCTCACGTTGTTTCTTGCAACATCCCTCTTTCATTTAAAAAAATATTCCTCTCAAAACTGTGATTCCTAAAAAATATGTCATGAGATTTGGTCAACTCAGTCAGATTTGTCTAAAATCCTAAATGAATCATGAAAGAGCATGGTCAACTACACCACACTGACCCCTTCGTCATGTCCTCATTACATTGTGCAATGAGACAACTCATGGTCTGTAAAGTTCTTTACTTTTGATAGATTTAAATAAACAATTTTAAAATCACCATTGTCACAACCATAAACTGTCAACTCCATCTGCATGATAGATTAACTTCTTTGGGATAGGGGGCGGTATTTTGACATTCGGATGAAAAGTGTGCCCAAAGTAAACTGCCTGCTACTCCGGCCCAGAAGCTAGGATATGCATATAATTGGTCGATTTGGATAGAAAACACTCAAAAGTTTCTAAAACTGTTACAATAATGTCTGTGAGTATAACAGAACTGAAATGGCAGGCGAAACCCCGAGGACAACCCCCCCCCCCCCCCCCCCCCCCCCCCAAAGAAAATGTTATCCTACCACTGATTTCAATGGCTGGCACTTTTAGAATAGGGCAAAATCGTGCCCGATTGCAGTTCCTAGGGCTTCCACTAGATGTCAACAGTCCTTAGAAAGAGTTTCAGGCTGGGTTTTGGAAAAATGAGCCAGAAATTGTAGTGTTTCTAGGTGGCTCCCATTTTGGCTGTAGTGTTTCCAAGCGTGTGACTGAGAGCGCGTTCTTTGGTATTTTTCTCCGGTAAAGACACTATAATGATTCTCCTTCTTAAATTGTATTGTTTATTTGCGTATTAGGGTACCTAAGGATTGATTATACACGTTGATTGACTTGTTTGGATAAGTTTAATTGTAACGTTTGGGATTCATTTTGTATGCATTTTGAAGGAGGGAAACCGAGTGGATTATTGACTGAAGCGCGCCAGCTAAACTGAGTTTTTATGGATATAAAGAAGGACATTGTCGAACAAAAGGACCATTTGTAATGTAACTGAGACCTTTTGGAGTGCTAACAGAAGAAGATTTTCAAAGGTAAGGCATTTTTTATATCACTATTTCTGACTTTTGTGGCGCAACTCTGGTTGAAAATGATTTGTTTTGCATTTGTCTGCTGGGCGCTGTCCTCAGATAATCACATGGTTTGCTTTCGCCGTAAATAATTTTTCAAATCTGACACCTTGGCTGGATTAACAACAAGTTAAGCTTTATTTTGATGTATTGCACTTGTGATTTCATGAAATTTTAATATTTAGAGTTATTTAATTTGAATTTGGTGCTCTGCAATTTCACCGGAAATTGTCGAAATTGGACGGTAGCGTCCCACTAATCCGCAAGAAGTTAAGATAAGATATGAACTTTGGTTAGAATATTTACATTTTTATTAGGTTTTAGAGTGAAGCAATTGAGTAAAACTAAATTGTTACTTTGTATATCACTTGAATGAAGACCAAAAATGCTATTTTTGTCAACTCCGAAAACTTTGTCCGATCCAATCTTTCAGCACAACATCAGAGTGCTGAAAGATCTGATAGAATGTTTATATTTTCATTGGGGGTTTTCAAATGAATCATTTTCTATATTTTACAAATATTTGTCTGTTTTGAATATTTGTTGTCTATGCCATCATTGGCTTGTCAACTCCGTCACTGATGGCTTACCCCCTTAAGGCGGAAAAGTGCGAGTTCCATTGCTCCACCATTCCCTTTCTGGCCTACATCATCTCTGCTGGGAGTGTCCAGATGTATCCCAAGAAGGTGAGAGCGGTGGTGGATTAACCTCAGCCTACGTCCAGGGTGCAGCTGCAACACTGCCTGGGGTTCGCCAACATTTATCGCCGGGTTACATCACCCTGGGCTCCCCCTGTCTGCACTCACCTCTACCAAGGTTCCATTCACGTGGTCCTCTGCTGCTGACCGGGCATTCCAGGACCTTATTAAACATCGATTCACCACTGCTTCTATCCTGGTTCATCCTGACCCTACCCGTCAGTTCGTGGTGGAGGCCCATGCTTCGGATGTCGGAGTGGGAGCGGTCCTGTCCCAACGTTCTGCCCTGAACCTTAAGCAGCATCCCTGTGCCTTCTTCTCTCACTGCCTCAACGCCACGGAGAGGAACTATGATGTGGGGAATCGGGTGCTTCTCACGGGGGAGATGGCATTGGAGGAATTGAGGCACTGGCTCGAAGGGGCGGAACATCCGTTCATTGTGTGGACTGACCACAAAAACCTGGATAATGGAGTATCTCTGCACTACCAAAGGCCTCAACTCCAGGCAAGCGAGATGGGCCCTACTGTTTACCTGGTTCAACTTTTCCCTCTCCTACCGGCCAGGGTCTAAGAATGTCAAGCCGGATGCCCTGTCTCACCGCTATAACCCCACGGTTACCACCCCGGAGTCCAAGACCATCCTTCCTACCTCGTTCCTGGTGACGGCACTCAGCTAAGGTATAGGGAAACAGGTCCGGGAGGCGCAGCGGTCCCTGCCGAACCCTGGGGGGGGGGCAGATAACCGGATGTTTGTGCCTGACGCTGTCCACTCCGCAGCCCTGGAGTGGGTCTATTCCTCCAGGCTTGCCTGTCACCCGGGCTCTCATCGGACCTTGGCCTTCGTGCGACAACGCTTTTGGTGGCCTACTATGGTTCCAGATGTTGCCGCATTTGTTGCCACCTGCACGGTCTGCACACTGAACAAGGTCTTCTCCAACCACTGCCTGTCCCTCACCGTCCCTGGTCCCATATATCCCTGGATTTCATCACGGGTCTCCCACCACCTGAGGGCAACACTGCCATCCTGACTGTGGTCGACCGGTTATCCAAAGCCGTCCACTTCATTCCTCTCCCCAAACTACCCTCGGCCAAGGAGACGGCAGCACGTCTTCCGGACGCACGGACTCCCGGTGGACATGGTCTTCGACCAGGGCCCGCAGTTCTCGTCCCGGTTCTGGAAGGTGCTCTGCATGTTGTCGGCAAGTCTGTCCTCCGGATTCCACCCCCAGGACTTAGAGACGACTCTTCGATGCCTAATCTCCGCCAACCCTACCACCTGGAGTCAGCAACTTGTATGGGTTGAGTATGCCCGCAACACCCTTTCTTGCACACCCTGATCTGTTTCACCTGTCTTTGTGATTGTCTCCACCCCCCTCCAGGTGACGCCCATCTTCTCCATCATCCCCTGTGTATTTATACCCGTGTTCTCTGTTTGTCTGTGACCAGACCGTCTTGTTTGTCAAGTCAACCAGTGTTTTTGTTCTCAGCTCCTGCTTTTCCCAGTCTCTCTTTTTCTCGCCCTCCTGGTTTTGACCCTTTCCTGTCCTGACTCTTAGCCCACCTGCCTGACCACTCTTTCTGCCCCTGACCCTGAGCCTGCCTGCCAACCTGTAAATTTGCCCCACCTCTGGATTATTGACCTCTGCCTACCCTGAACCTGAACCTGCCTGCCATCCGGTACCGTTGCCCCACCTCTGGTTTACTGACCCCTGCCTGCCTTGACCTGTCTATTGCCTGCCCCTGTTGGATTATTAAACCATCGTTAATTCGACATTGTCTGCAGGTCTTACCTTCATACCTGATATGATTTATGCAAAGAGACAATTACTGATCTATAACTACAGGCAAATATAACTAAGACAAACCAAAGCAGACCAAAAAACACAGCCCCTACACCAAAACAAACTGTTATTGATAGTACAACAAACAGCAGAGTAAAATAACTAATTGACTCTGATGATCCTGAAATGGTTTAATGTAGTGGCGAGGAACAAGCGATCTGAGCAGAGGGCGACTGACACCGTCACACAGACAATTGATTCTGCTTTGCTGTGTCTAGAGTGGAGTCTCTAGCATACTGTATTCCTCTTACTCACTCATCCATTATCTTCACCAGAAAGTCAACAGCCAGAAGGCAAATGTCACTGCAGTTTAACATGGGAGAAGTGTTTGGCTGTAGGTGTACATGGATTGAAATATCTGTTATTTTTGTGTCTGCTGAATAGAACTCTAGTCCAAGTACATGGATTTGCATTGCTGTGTACGGTGTCCATATTAGGACACACCCTCCATGGATGTATAACTGTCTCCTGTTGTGTTGTATGATATTACCTGCAATAAGTTGTGTGACCAGCTGATTCTTTCCATTTAGGATATTGACGGACACATTTTTGGAGGATTGCAGGAACAGTGGGCTGCCCTATGGAGACAAAGCAGGTAAACAAACAATGCAATCGACAATACACAAACACCCATTAGTGACCCTGGTGCTCAGCATGAGTATGTAACTAGGACTGTATGTTTTATAGATCATTTCCATTTTCAACAGCCAATCTGGAATGCATATCACGTCTGAAGCCTGGATCTGTCTTACTTGCCAGAGTAATTTTTCATGCTTCAGTCAACTTCTTAATTAAAGATAGCAGCCAGCCTTTGTGTTGTGCTTAAAGTCGACAAGATAATGCATCTCATGTATATTTTAGATAATATGATGTCCCTCCATGCTTATCAAGGTTCCTAAGCAACACAGTAAATAAGGAAAATATTGATATTCCAGAATTGACATATCACTTTAACAATGTGGTTCAGCACATGAGATTCAAATTAATAGGTTCCGTGAGAATATTGTTCATTTAGTATATTAGGTCCCTCATGAATTAATTGAAAGTGCATTTCTGGCCTTCAAGACTCTTTGTCCTACTACAGTATCATGCATACACACTGTATGTGTCTATTGGACTGCAGTAACCTTGATCCCCATGCCCCCTCTCATCCCTGTTAATACAGTATACCAAGCAATTAACAGTCTCTCTGTAAGGCCTCATTAATATCACCTACTCAGACGAGAGAGAGGAGGGAGAGAGAGAGAGAGAGAGAGAGAGAGAGAAAGAGAGAGAGAGAGACTCCTTGCTTCGGGTTTTCTCTCTGTATCTCCCCTGGACTGGACAATTTATCTTCTCCCATTTTTCACCCCTATCAATAATTACTATTCCGCTCACCTCCACTGTGGCCGGCCTGCTCTCTCTCTCTTTGCTGGTGCGAGACAGATCAGATAAAGCCCCGCACATTATCAATCTATTCATCCAATGCATGCTCTGTGGTATTATTACTGCCAGGCAGAGTGTGAGTGAGCATCTATCGCTCCCTAGCCTATGACATCACCTCTCTCTGATACTACTTTCCTTCGTAATTCTATGGTGGTGGAAGTGCAGTGGCAGTACTTACTGGTCTGGACTGAATTTCTTTGGCATACAGAGGTTGGAGAAACTCAGAGTCCCCCTCCAATTTCAGACCCTTCTCCGTTATTCTTAAATTGCCCATGCCATCCTGTAGAGAAAGAGAGAAGGAATAGGATATGGTCAATATTTTTTGGGGTATGAGTTGAGATGGTTCCATCTGTTGCTGATAAAACAAAGACATAAATATTCCATGTGTACATGGTTGTAACTACATTTGAGGACACCGAGGTTCGTGCCTCGTACACATTTTTTACACTGAACAAAAATATACATGCAACACGTAAAGTGTTTGTCCCATGTTTTATGTGCTGAAATTAAATATCCCAGAAATGTTCCATACGCACAAAAAGCTTATTTCTCTGAAATGACATGCACAAATGTGTTTACATCCCTGTTAGTGAGCATTCCTCCTTTGCCAAGATAATCCATCCACTTGACGGGTGTTGCATATCAAGAAGCTAATTGAACAGCATGATCATTACACAGGTGCACCTTGTGCTGGAGACAACAAAAGACCACTCTAAAATGTGCAGTTTTGTCACACAACACAATTTAGCTGCTTTAAGCTTAGCTGACAAGTAGCTCTTTTCTAAAAAAATATTACATTTCTCCCTTGTGCTCACCAGAGATTTGGTACATTGAAAACAAGTCTAGCTGTTAGGTCGCTAACTTATGTTGTGTTTTTTGTCAGCGCAACCTGTGATTTAAACTGGTTTATGGAATGAGTTTGGCTGTGGATGTGTTCCATGTGATGCTAGGATGATGAAGTTTGCATTGATCTTTTACAATAAAAGGTGAAATTTATGAAATAAGTTGTCAAGACCTTTATTTCCCATCAGTACAAAACATTGTTTAGATGGTTTTCAGATAACAATACTGTTTAGATGGATTTGTTGAATCATACGGTTCCAATTACATATTTGAGATGGTACGCTGCAAGGACCACTCAACAATGATCACAAATATGTGATTGTACGCATCAAAGGGTTAAAGTAGGATTTTTTTGGTGTGCCATTCATAGGGTGAATAGGCAAGACAAAATATTTAAGTGCCTTTGAACAGGGTATGGTAGTAGGTGCCAGGCACACCAGTATGTGTCAAGAATTGCAACCCTGCTGTATTTTTCATGGGTTGGGGGGGACATTTAAAAAAGGTTTTAGCTCTATTACTGCATTTCTATGCTTCCCGAACTCAAACCCTAGTTACATCGCTGGAGTTTTATGCAAAATGCACACATATAATTAATTCATCCCATCCATACTTCTTTGGATACAAACATTTTGATGTTGATCTTGATCTTGGCACCCGTGTAGCGCAGCAGTCTAAGGCACTGCATCTCAGCACAAGAGGCGTCACTACAGTCCCTGGTTTGAATCCAGGCTGAATCACATCCGGCCGTGATTGGGAGTTCCATAGGGCAGCGCACAATTGGCCCAATGTCGTCTGGGTTTGGCCGGGGTAGGCCCTCATTGTAAATTATAATTTGTTCTTCACTGACCTGCCTAGTTAAATAAAGGTGAAAAAAAAGAAGATCAACAGAACTTTGACGATATAGGCATAAATCGGCTAACTGCAGTACAGGTATAAATACCCCAATGACAGTCACTGAATAGTGAAACAGTGTTCACAAAACCCCTGTCTGTTTCTGTGTGTTACTGAATCATGTCAGACTAAAGGATATATTAAACGACAATGAAGTGAGCTTTGGAGACAAGAGAGGAGTTCACAGAGCTGCTTTGATTCCAACAAGTTTGACTTTGACCTTTTGCTTCCCCTGGTCAATAAATAAGCGTGGTGAATCACTGTGAAGATGAGTGCCTTGTCTGATAAGAGACAGGAGCTCTCTATCTCTTTCTATCCCTCCATGTGATCATGAGGAGAAACCAAGCCTCTTTGTTTTCCAACATCTTTGATCCTGAGGAGTTCTGAGGAGCATTCCCAAATGGAGATCAAGACCTGAGCAATCCTTCTGGATCTGAATGCTTTAAAACGCCTTCTCGCTTCTACCCAACACTTTCTACTTTCTCTATTAGAATTCTGTCAAGATAGTGAGAAGTTTAAAGTAAGTGAGACCTGAACGTGGCGTGAATATGTATCTCTTTCCTGTAGAACCATAGGAGATGATATTGCTGCTAAATGTAAGTATCGTAGACACTTTGAAGAAGATAATAGCCTATATGACAACAAGTGATATATATTTTGCCACTCTGCAGTATTTCCACCTTTGCTCCGTAGGGGAAAGTGTCTTCATCATCAGATTCAACCACTGACTCACATTAAAGATGCTGATTCACTCTTTCCTGGTTTTACTGTAATATTATGGACTCGTTACCACCGTAGCTTTTCCATTTCATAAACTATCTGAATAGTTGAAAATATAGTCACTTCTTCATCCTTCATCTCTCCCTCTGTTACAAAAACTCACATCCTCGGAGATGGAGCATCTGAGCTTTGCTGTAGCGACGGCACTGGGTAGGAACTCTGGGTAGGAAACTCAAATTCCACAGATTTTGTGAGCCTTGCATACCTCTCCAAAAAGAGCTCAACGTGAGAGTAACACAGCTAACAAAAAACGTCCACAGAATGAAAAGGGAGAGTTTTTCCATCAGGTTCCCATTTAATTTGCATGATATACCGTAAATTCCAGACTATAAGCCGCAACTTTTTTCCCAGGCTTTGAACCTCGCGGCTTAAACAATGACGCGGCTAATATATGGATTTTACCCGCTTTCAAAAATAATTCTCCAAAAAAACACATTCTGTGACATGCTCAGTTTTTTGGCGGCATGAAGCTTTCATTAGACCAATGAAATTGCCGAACGGGTTAAGGTCAAACAACTTTTTTGTTTACTGTTTAGATTAAATCGAGCGCTCTCAAACTTCCAATCATTCTGATTACGGTAGTCATTTTGTCACCCTCATCATGGCAAAGACACAGAGAAATGCATATGATGCAGCTTTCAAGTTGAAGGCGATTGATCTGGCTGTTGGAAAAGGAAATAGAGCTGCTGCACGGGAGCTTGGTCTTAATGAGTCGATGATAAGACGTTGGAAACAGCAGCGTGAGGAATTGATTCAGTGCAAAAAGACAACTAAAGTTTACTGCTATTTTTACATTTTTTTTTACAAGCCGTGTTTCGTTAAAGCCTATTTATTTTTGTTACAAGCCGTGTTTCGTTAAAGCCTGTGTAAAGTTCATTTGTTTCAATGTACCGGTAGGCACCCGCAGCTTATAGACATGTGCGGCTTATTTATGTTCAAAATAATATATATTTTTTTAAATTCAGTGTGTGCGGCTTATATTCAGGTGCGCTTAATAGTCCGGAAATTACGGTACTCCAAACGTTATTCCAATGCTTTAATGGGTAAGCAAAATGTTCAACAAATGTCCCCCTGGGAGGGATTCTTTTGGGACAAAACAGATGAAAGGTCTTAACACCCTGGATATCCCTTGGACAATTTGAAGTGAGAGAGCCATAATCCCTTACCTACTGTAGTGTCACGCCAACTACTTCTTCATGACTATTTTTGGGGATAGGAATGCTACAGCCAGCACCCTCTGTCTCTCTGTCTCTCTCCTTCCCTTTTCTTCTCTCTCTTCCCCCCTCTCTCTTTCTCTCTCTCTCTCTCTCCCTCACTCATTCCCCCTCTCTCAGCCCCCCCACCCCCTCTATCGCTCTCTTCTGAGTGAGTGGAGTGGTGCGGTGTGGAGTGGTGCGGTGCGGAGTGGTGCGGAGTGGTACGGTGCGGAGTGGTACGGTGCGGAGTGGTATGTGCGGAGTGGTGGGGAGTGGTGCGGTGCGGAGTGGTACGGTGCGGAGTGGTATGGAGCGGAGTGGTATGGTGCGGTGCGGAGTGGTATGGTGCGGAGTGGTATGGTGCGGAGTGGTGCGGTGCGGAGTGGTGCGGCGCGGAGTGGTGCGGCGCGGAGTGGTACGGTGCGGAGTGGTGCGGTGCGGTGCGGAGTGGTATGTGCGGAGTGGTGCGGTGCGGAGTGGTGCGGTGCGGAGTGGTGCGGTGCGGAGTGGTACGGTGCGGAGTGGTGCGGTGCGGAGTGGTATGGTGCGGAGTAGTATGGTGCGGAGTGGTGCGGTGCGGAGTGGTGCGGAGTGGTATGGTGCGGAGTGGTGCGGTGCAGCCGGGGAGGACAGGCAGGACGCATGTCATGAATAATGCAGAGAGGCATTCGTTGTCAGAGGGGCCCCATAACACTCAGGTGTGTCTTCTCCGCTCTCCTCTTTTTCCTCTACTCCACTCTCCTCTCCCCGCTTCAAACTGCTCCGGGTCTGTCGGAAGTCAACAAACCTCCACTTGCATGCCAAAGTTTATGCAGCATCAAGGAGTAAATTGATTTCCACTCGAAACACCCAGGCACGACTGTCACTGC
This sequence comes from Salmo salar, assembly GCF_965601325.2. NCBI lineage: Eukaryota > Metazoa > Chordata > Actinopteri > Salmoniformes > Salmonidae > Salmo > Salmo salar. Next base: position 64,189,628 of record NC_138294.1, on the reverse strand, counting down.
TCTGGGAGCTTAATATTAATTGTGGACCCGAGAATGTGGGATGTTGCTTGTGTGGCTTGTGTGTAGCTTGTATGTTTAGTATGTGTGTGCGTGCATGTGTGCATGCCTGCCTGCCTTTCTGCCTGTGTGGGTGTGTTTGTGACAGTGGACCTGGCTAAGATATAGATTTCATCTCTTGATGTGACTTTGAGGGACAACGGTGAGCAAGCGGGAGCCGAGCATGCAGCCAAAACAACGGTGCTCCTTGTCGACAGCTTTTAAGGGTCTTTTCCGTCAAGCCGCTAGATCTTATCTGCCATGCTGTCAAGAGGAGACAACGCAGGAGCAGCAACACTAATTTGCATAAGAATCCGGAGGTTGTCCGCCCCCTTTAGCTAAAGTATGCACATGCATCAGTACAGGTGACCCACCCACTGAACAGAGCCAAGCTGTGTGTGCAGCGCTTTGAGATCACTATGATTCATAATGTCAATATTGAGGGACCTCAGGGCTATTATCTAATGAGATCATAAACATGTAACTTATTCCCCCATCACTAGAAGCAAGAACAAATAGTGGGATGATTAAAAACATTACTTTTGTGACTAACAGAGGAAATGATTGTATTGTACTGGGAGATACAGTACTTCTCTGTTATAGGAATCCATGCATGACAACATATTACTATCACTAATTAGAGATTCAATTATTAATGAACATTCCTTCCCTGTTAAATCAAAACAAACGTTTGATTCAATGCAATTATTCAACTCCTGAAAGATGATTCTACTCTCAGATAAAGCAAGATGTGAATCAAAATTTGAGAAAAAGTACTTTTGTCTTTTGTCAAACTATGAGGGAGTCTGAAAATACAGACTGAGTGGGCAGGGAGCTAGTAGGCTGAGTAGATGGGGAGCTCACCTTGACTGACGCCTATGTCAAGCAACATGGACACAGTGAGCAGTATTGCAGTGAGATTATATCGAACAAATGTGCTGATTCACAAAGCAACTCAAACAACATTGAAATTGCATGTGACATCCAATCCTGTCATACATCACATTTATCCAACTGTTTGGTTATTGTAACAGGCAAAGTGCTGGCTGTATAACTTAGCTAGCTAGCCCAAATTGAATTGTCAGCACTGTTTATCAAGCTAGCTAGCTAGTTCATCTCGGAAAATTTCAGTTGAAACTTAACAGAGTGAGGTCTGGTACAGACAATGTTAATACAAGGCCTTCAGAAAGTATTCACACCCCTTGACTTTTTCCACATTTTGTTGTGTTACAGACTTAATTTTAAATAGATTAACTTGAGGTTTTGTGTCACTGGCATACACACAATACCCCATAATGTCAAAGTGGAATTCTATTTTTCGAAAATGTTAAAATGTAAACTCAGCAAAAAAAAGAAACGTCCTCTCACTGTCAACTGCGCTTATTTTCAGCAAACTTAACATGTGTAAATATTCTTATGAACATAACAAGATTCAACAACTGAGACATAAACTGAACAAGTTCCACAGACATATGACTAACAGAAATTGAATAATGTGTCCCTGAATGAAGAGGGGGGGGTCAAAATTAAAAGTAACAATTAGTATCTGGTGTGGCCACCAGCTGCATTAAGTACTGCAGTGCATCTCCTCCTCATGGACTGCACAGCATTTGCCAGTTCTTGCTGTGAGATGTTACCCCACTCTTCCACCAAGGCACCTGCAAGTTCCCGGACATTTCTGGGGGGAATGGCCCCTAGCCCTCACCCTCTGTTCCAACAGGTCCCAGATGTGCTCAATGGGATTGAGATCTGGGCTCTTCACTGGCCATGGCAGAACACTGACTTTCCTGTCTTGCAGGAAATCATGCAAAGAACGAGCAGTATGGCTGGTGGCATTGAATATCCCTTTGAGCATGGTGAAGTTATTAATTACACTTTGAATTGGGTATCAATATACCAAGTCACTAAAACGATACAGGCGTCCTTCCTAACGCAGCTGTTGGAGAGGAAGGAAACCACTCAGGGATTTTACCATGAGGCCAATGGTGACTTTAAAACACTTATAGAGTTTAATGGCTGTGATATTAGAAAACTGAGTACAGATTAGCAGTGAAAAGAAGGAAGCCTGTACCGAATAAAAATATTCCAAAACTTGCATCCTGTTTGCAACAAGGCACTAAAGTAAAACTGAAAAATATGTGGCTGAGAAATGAACTTTATGTCCTGAATACTGAGTACCACTCTTCATATTTTCAAGCATAGTTGTGGCTGCATCGTGTTATCGGTATGCTTGTCATCGGAAAAACTAGGGAGCATTTTAGGATAAAAAGAAACATAACAGAGCGAAGCACAAGCAATATCCTAGAGGAAAACCTGATTCAGTCTGCTTTCCAACAGACACTGGGAGAAAAATGTACCTTTCAGCAGCACAATCACCTAAAACACAAGGCCAAATATTCAGTGCATTCGGAAAGTATTCAGACCCTTCACTTTTTCCACATTGTGTTAAATTACAGCCTTATTCTAAAATGTATTCAATCGTTTTTTTCCTTCATCAATACACATGCAACACCCCATAATGACAATGTCATATTTTTTGTTGTTGTAAATGTACAGTTCCAGTCAAAAGTTTGACACACCTTTCTTTATTTGTACTATTTTCTATATTATAGAATAATAGTGAAGACATCACAACTATGAAATAACACATATGGAATCATGTAGTAACCAAAAAAGTGTTAAACAAATCAAAATATATTTGAGATTCTTCAAAGTAGACACTCTTTGTCTTGATGACAGCTTTGCACACTCTTGGCATTCTCTCAACCAGCTTCATGAGTTAGTCACCTGGAATGCATTTCAATTAACCGGTGTGCCTTGTCCAAAGTTCATTTGTGGAATTTCTTTCCTTCTTAATGTGTTTGAGCCAATCAGTTGTGTTGTGACAAGGTACAGAAAATACCCCTATTTGGTAAAAGATCAATTCCATATTATGTCAAGAATAGCTCAAATAAGCAAAGAGAAACAACCATCCATCATTACTTTAAGACATTAAGCTCAGTCAATCCGGGAAAATTTCAAGAACTTTGAAAGTTTCTTCAAGTACAGGTTCCAAAAATCATCAAGCACTATGATGAAACTGGCTCTCATGAGGACCGCCACAGGAAAGGAAGATCCAGAGTTACCTCTGCTGCAGAGGATAAGTTCATTAGAGTTACCAGATCAGAAATTGCAACCAAAATAAATGCTTCACAGAGTTCAAGTAACAGAAACATCTCAACATCAACTGTTCAGAGGAGACTGTGTGAATCAGGCCTTCATGGTCGAATTGCTGCAAATAAACCCCTACTAAAGCACACCAATAAGAATAAGAGACTTGCTTGGGCCAAGAAATACAAGCAATTGACAAATCTGTCCTGCATCTGAGTCCAAATTTGAGATTTTTGGTTCCAACAACTGTGTCTTTTTGAGACACAGAGTAGGTGAACGGATGATCTGTCTGACCACTCTACCATAAAGGCCTGATGGGTGGAGTGCTGCAGAGATGGTTGTCCTTCTGGAAGGTTCTCACATCTCCACATACAAACTCTGGAGATCTGTCAGAGTGACCATTGGGCTCTTGGTCACCTCCCTGACCAAGGCCCTTCTCTCCCAATTGCTCTGTTTGGTATTTCTGTTTTTTATTTTCAATACATTTGCAAAATTTCGCTTTGTCATTATGGGGCATTGTGTGTAGATTGATGAGGATTTTTTTTATTTAATGCATTTTAGAATAAGGCTGTAACGTAAGAATATGTGCAAAAAGTCAAGGAGTCTGAATATTTTCCGAATGCGCTGGAGTTGATATCCAAGATCACATTGAATGTTCCTGAGCGGCCTAGTTACAGTTTTGACTTAAATCGGCTTGAAAATCTATCGCAATACTTGATAATGTTTGTCTAGCAACTATCAATAACCAACTTCACAGAGCTTGAAGAATTAAAAAAAGTATAAATATTGTACAATCCAGGTGTGCAAAGCTCTTAGAGACTTACTGCAAAAGACTGATTCTAACATGTAATGACTCAGGGGTGTGAATAGATATTTCTGTATTTCATTTTCAGTCAATTTAATTTGTCATTATGGTGTATTGTCTGTAAAAAAAATGTTTTTAATCCTTTTAGAATTCAGGCTGTAACACAACAAAATGTGGAATAAGTCAAGGGGTATGAATACTTTCATGACGATCAATGATGCCAAAAAGTTTGTATGAATCAGCTGTTTGGCATGTCTTTTGATATCTGTCCTGTTTATTTAACCTGGCAAATAAAGTGTGCCCACTATTGACCCTGATATAAGCGAGGGGGCTTCATTACTTTTCTCCAGCCTCCCATCTGCCACTCGTCACCATCAGCTGCTATAGATTTCCTATTAACTTCACATTCATCTGGGCCGCCCAACACAACCCTGGGCCGCCCAACACAACCCTGAGCCGCCTATAGGAGTGCTGAATCGAGGCGTGCCGTGACATTGATTGTTATGTGAATAGACAAACCGCTGTGCCAGAACATACTTACGGTTGCTGAGCTGTAATGGATGGCTCATGATACAAGACCAAAAAGTGCAATTAGCACCCCGTAATATCTAATCTCTCACCGCTAATTGTAAACAGTTACATTTTTTCCCCGAGCAGATATGAGAGAGGCTGAGAGAGGTTCTGGGAAGAGGCATTGACAGTCACGCTCAAGCCTTGACTGTGCGACAGTGCTCTCTCCGAGTTGAAGAGACACAGTTTGGACATTGATTGACTGGGATGTTGATGAAACGCAATGTCCTGGAATTGACCTGACCAAACCGCTAAAGCAGGGGGCAGTCGTCTTTCCACCACAACCTGCAAACTTTGTTCCCCTCCTAGACGACAGCAAAAACTAAAGTGCCCTCATTACTCTTTGTTTGCATTCATTCTGTTTTTTCCCAAGACACTTCAAATTAGGTCTTTGTTCTAGCCTCCTAGCCTCTCCCCCAGATCCATGCCACTAGATCAGGATTCCATAAAAACCTGCATGTAGAAATTTACGACACCCAGGCTTTATTGAATCTGACCAGGGAGATTGAATAGCCTTGTTTTCAAGGCACAACAACAAAGGGAAGTGCTGGCTTCAAGGTAATAGATTCTGCCACAGCAGAGTGGGGAAGGCTTTTTACTCCCCTACTGCAGAGACACTATATCCACTGGACAAAGGCAAGCGTCTTATTCACTCTCTGTCCTCCTCTTCAATATGACTGCTATGGTGCCTCCCCCGAGTCAAAACACTTCTTCTCTCTTTGTCATCCGCTGTCTAACACTTAACAAAATGCCATTTTATTGAGTTATTCTACAGTACATTCCGTTGTATGTTTCTATCGAGCTATGATATTTTGCACTGTCCTTGGACCCAGTGATGTAAAATATAGCCAATAGCGCAGCAGGTTGTCCCATCTATTTTATCAGGGAGATGTCAATGACAATGTATGCTCCCTCTGGACTATAACATGTTCCTGCAGCTCTAGAGATAACCTTTTAATTCATTGGAGGTGACCTGTATTACGCTACGTCTGACTGGCTAAAGGTGTGTAGAGGAGAGGGGCTGGGGTAGTACAGGGTTTACATTAAACTAGGTAGTGGTGGAGTGGGAAAGGGGAAGGGTCTCTCCCTCTGTCACACGTTACTTCTTAGCTGGTGCAGAGGTCGTTTTTTTTTACCCCTGGGGGATTGTAAACCAATTGCAAAACTTACTCTCTCCCCTGATCATGTCGAGTGAGAGATTCACAGGCCTTGGCATTACTTTAGTCAGGCCTATCACACTCCTTTATCCTGGCTTTAATGTTGATTTCACATGGGAGATGCCAAACATTTACCCTATTATACACTGTACACCATCCCCATCCAAACAGAGCATTTGTAAAGGTATTTTAATCTGTGTGACTGCATAGGTATTCATTGTTCCCCAGGGGTTATTGTGTTTCACCACAGGGTAGAAAGCACGTCATAGACGGTATAGTATTTTTCAAAATGTTTTTCATCATATACAGTAGAAGTGCTTTGTCTATTCTTTGTGGTATGAGTAAGAGTGAGTAAAGCCAATTTAATCCCAAAATATGTATTCGTGAGGAAGATTCTACAGCTTTTCATTTCAACTAGCCCATTGGGGTAGTATGTTGAATAGTGCTGCATTCCCCTAATGTTATCTCCAATCCCCTGCAGATAGAGAGTCAGCCCTATATAATAGGGCAAGTTGTCAGAGTTATCTCCTGTCTACCTTTTGATCTCTACCTACTGGTGCTTTTCTCTCCATGATAAAACCATGTCCTTCAGGCTATACCACGTCAGAAGTGGCATCCTGTCTATCCACTGGGAATGTACAGTATTGTCAAGGCTGTTTAAAGCTGAATTGGATAAGTAATATACAATATATTCATGTCTATTTTTCACATATTATTATTTCGAACACTCAAAACTGTGCAGTATGTCAGGTTTTTATGGAAAGACGGAGAAAGAAGTAGAGAAAGGGGTATATATTTGAAAACTTTTAGATTTGTCAACGATCTATACCTCCTGTTCTCTCGGGGCCCCTGTAGTAAGCTTAAAAAGAGAAAAAAGTCCAAGTAATAACACTCTGATCTGTGAATGCTAGTATTGATATTCACAACAGATCAATTGGGAGAAAGCGTCTATCTGAGAAAATGTTTGGCATCGAGACAAAGTGCAGCATTAGGGAGAAAAGGGCTTCATACTATAGCTAGAGGACTCCTGATATCTCCAGGAGTGATAAGTATAATTTGTGTCTTTATCTGTTGTCTAGTACTGTCTATTTGCTAGCTAGGACCATCTACTTTAAGTGTTGCCTGTCTTCCCAGTGGCCTACTTGGTGTGTGAACTGCTGACTGCTCATAACTTGCAGACGATTGATCCATCAACCAGGACCAAGGGGCAGGACAATTTGTGACTTGTTTTAGTAAGCAGTGGCTGTATTGGAGGGAGAGTAGTTTCTCCTCTCCTAGACTATCAGCAATTAATACAGGGAGGGGTGCTCTTCACCTCTGCTTGGCAATTAGCAATTAGTGTTAGTATTTCAGCCTTCCCTGGTTTCTCAGCGACAGTTAGAAGCTGTGGTCGTGTCAGGGGCAGTCTCGTCTGCAAAACCTAGACTGTTGCCAGTTGTTCGAGGAAGGAAAGAGAAGAAGGCTACACACCACTCTCTCACTTGAGTATCTTACCTAGTTATTTTCTATACCTGTTCGCTCCTCTCTCTGTAGGCTTTACAGATGCTCCCCATCCCTTGGCAACCCTTCCAATTTAGTGTACCCTGTGCACACAACACATGTAGAATTCTGGGTCTCTGGCAGTGTTTGGAACTGCCGATCTGCGGTCAAAAATGCAGAGTTCATCTCAGTCTATGTTTCACTTCAGTCCCTTGACTTTTTGCCCTTATGGAGACATGGAGAGTTCCTCAATGAGCTTGACACTTTGATAAGCTAATTTCTTGTACTTGGCGACTTCAACCTCCCAACGTCTGCCTTCGATTCATTTCTTTCAAACTCTCTCTTTCCCTTTCTCGCCTCTTTTGACCTCACCCTTTCCCAATCCCCTCCAACTCACAAGGCATGCACTTCACTTGACCTCATCTTTACTAGAAGCTGTTAACCTACTAATCTCCCTGCAACCCCCCTCCAGGTCTCTGATCATTACTTTGTTTCCTTTTCTGCCTCCCTTTCCTCCAACCCTAACCACTCAGCCCCTACCCAGATGGTCATGATCTGTCACAATCTTCTCTCTCTCCCACTACTCTTTCCTATTCTATTCTATCGTCTCTCTCTTCTGTAAAATCCTTCTCCCTCCTGTTTCCGTGATTCTGCCTCTTCGACCCTACTCTCCTCCCTTTCCGCATCCTATAACTTGCACTGTCCCCTTTCCTCATGGCCGGCTCGGCCCTCCCATCCTGTTCCGTGGCTGAGTGACTCTTTGCGAGCTTACAGAACAGGGCTGCGGGCAGCTGAGCAAAAATGGAGGAAAACTAAACCTCCGGAGGACATCATCCTTTCACTCCCTCCTCTCTACCTTCCCTTCCTCTGTATCCGCTGCTAAAGACACTTTATATCAGTCTAAATTTCAAGTGTCTGACTCTAACCCTAGGAAACTCTTTTACACCTTCTCCTCCCTCCTTAATCCTCCACTCCCCCCTCCTCCCTCTCAGCGAATGACTTTGTCAACCACTTTGAAAAGAAGGTTGACGACATCCACCCTTCATTCACTCAGCCTATTGAGTACACTAGTCCTACTCACCCAGAACTACATTACATCTTGACCTCTTTTTCCCCTCGCTCTTCAGATGAAATCCTGAGACTAGTGAGTTCTGGCCGCCTCGACAACCTGCCCGCTCGACCCCCCCCCCCCCCCCCCCCCCTTCTCCAGACCATCTCTGGAGACGTTCTCCCATTCCTTACTTCTCTCATCAACTGATCCCTGATCAATTTCCTGAGTCGCTCCCCTCCTCAAGAAACCAACACTCGACTCATCTGATGTCAAAAACTATAGACCTGTATCCCTTCTTTCTTTTCTTTCCAAAACACTTGAGCATGCTGTCTCTGATCAACTCTCTTGTTATCTCTCTCAGAACGATCTTCTTGACCCTACCCAGTCAGGCTTCAAAGTCACTCAACCGAGACTGCTCTTCTCTGTGTCACAGAGGCTCTCTGCACTGCCAAAGCTGACTCTCTCCTCTGTTCTCATCCTCCTAGATCTATCCACTGCCTTCGACACCTTGGACCCTACAGGTGTCCTCCAGGCCCTCTTCTCTCTATACACCAAGTCACTCGGCTCCATCATATCCTCACATTCTCTCCTTTCATTGCTATGCAGATGACACGCAACTACTTTTCTCCTTTCCCCCCTTCTGACACCCAGGTGGCGACATGTGTCTCTGTGTGCCTGCCAGATATCTCAGCTTGGATGTCTACCCACCACCTCAAGCTCAACCTTGACAAGATGGAGCTGCTCTTCCTCCCGGGAAGGCCTTCCCTCTCAAAGACCTTTCCATCACCGTTGACAACTCCACAGTGTCACCCTCCCAGAGAGTAAAGAACCTTTATGTGACCCTGGACAACACCCTGTTGTTCTCTGCAAATATCAAAGCAGTGACTCGCTCCTGCAGGTTCATGCTCTTCAACATCCATAGAGTACGACCCTACCTCACACAGAAAGCGGTGCAGGTCCTAATCCAGGCACTCCCGCCTGGACTTCTGCAAATCACTATTGTCTGGGCTCCCCCACTTGTCATCAAACTCCTGCAACTTATCCAGAATGCTGCAGCCTGCCTGGTTTTCAACCTTCCCAAGTTCTCCCATGTCACTCCGCTCCTCCGTACACTCCACTGGCTTCCAGTCAAAGCTCACATCTACGACAAGACCATGGTGCTTGTCAGGGAACTGTCCCTCCCTGCTTTCAGGCTATGCTCAAACCCTATACCCAACCCGCCACCAAAGGTCTCTTGGCTCTCCCACCCCTAACAAAAACATTCCTGAACCAACACTTGCACTTGCCCCCACCCCTTTTCTAGCTCAGACTTTGCTGATAGCTACTTTATTGAGGAAAAGTGTACTTACTATGCCTGTGATACAGTATGTGGTTGTCCCACCTAGCTATGTTGACATTCAAGCACTAACTGTAAGTCGCTCTGGATGAGCGCATCTGCTAAATGACTAAAATGTAAATGTTAGCAAATCTTTCCCACACTAAAGTTTGTCATAGTTTGGGAAACTTTATTTCCTTGTAAAAATCTACAGTAGGCTATTATAATAATCACTATCATAAAATTGATCTGCTATCAATGAATAACCCTGAATGTAGAGTGCAGTACGTACTAGGGCTGCAAAATTAATTCAATTCACATCGAAATCGCAATATTGACATGTGCAATATCCATATTACGAGAATCATATCTCATGCCAAATTTTATACCGCCACTCAGCCGCTTGTAGCTTCTGTTTTTGTTTGTTTACTCCCTGAATACAAATGCTAATATGCAACTAGAAAGTGTTCCAATCACCCAGGGTTGGTCCTCCTAATGTTTAATATTCCACAGGGGTGCTTTGGTCTCCCAATGTAATACAGTGTACGTTATACATCACAGAGGCACAACAATTGCTGTACCTGCCACCTTCGCCCCTGTCCAGAGCCTAATTAATGACCCTGCCTATTAGTAATAGCCATTTCTAACACAGCTCCTATGGCTGCCAGAGTAGGTCAAACAGAGCCATTCTTATGGGTTGTCAATTCCCTTTCAAGAAATAAGCATTTAAATGAAGTGTTTTAAAAAGCTACACAATTATTTTCCTTTTTCTCACCCACTTCTCTCAGTTTTGCTAAATGTCACACTGAATGCAAAGAAAATGCATGAAAATGAAATGAAATGTATGCATTCACTACTGTAAGTCGCTCTGGATAAGAGCATCTGCTAAATGACTAAAATGTAAATGTAAATGAATGCTTTTCAATGTGTGTGTGGAAATTAGTTGTGATTGACTGGACATGCTTGATTGTAAATGTGTTCTCTGTTGGAACGTATGCCACGGAATTAACACACACTCACTCAATAATCTACAAATGATTGTCTTCAGACCTTAATTAATGAATTGAGACCTCAAATCGGTTTAATCAGGTGTATTAGTTAGATGTTGCTCTCCAGGACCACAGTTGGCCATCCCCAATATAATTTAAGGCACATACTGACTGTGTCCCATCCTCAATACTGAGGAAGTTTCACCTGACAATGGAGGGACTTACTAATATGTATCTTGTAGGCTGAGAATGTGCATTTTATTGTTCTTTGTTCTTTCTTTTAAATCAGTGTCTGAGCCACATAACAAATCACATCAAAATCAAATCAAATGTTATTTGTCACATACACATGGTTAGCAGATGTTAATGCGAGTGTAGTGAAATACTTGTGCTTCTAGTTCCGACCAATTTCACAACAACTACCTCATACACACAAGTGTAAAGGAATGAATAAGAATATCTACATAAAAATATATGAATGAGCGATGGCCGAACGGCATAGGCAAGATGCAGTAGATGGTATAGAGTACAGTATATACATATGAGAAGCGACATTAATGAGTCAATGAAGTGCTAGTCCAGACAGAGGAGCAAACCATCAGATACATTTGAAGTCGGAAGTTTACATACACCTTAGCCAAATACATTTAAACTCAGTTTTTCACAATTCCTGACATTTAATCCTAGTAAAAATGCCCTGTCTTAGGTCAGTTAGTGTCACGTTCGTTGTTAGAAATGGACCAAGGCGCAACGTGAGTAGCGTTCCACATCTTTTATTAATTAGTGAAACTAAGCAAAATACAAAAACAATAAAGAATAAACGAAACGTGACGACAATGCAACTACACATAAACAATATCCCATAACATACAGGTGGAAAAACATGCTACTTAAGTATGATCCCCAATTAGAGACAACGATAACCAGCTGCCTCTAATTGGGAATCATACAAATCACCAACAGAAAAACAAACCTAGAACCCCACATAGAAGTAATAAACTAGACTAACCCCCCAGTCACGCCCTGACCTACTCTACCATAGAAAATAAACGTTTTCTATGGTCAGGAGGTGACAGTATCCCCCCCAAAGGTGCGGACTCCGACCGCAAAACCTGAAACAAAAAGGGAGGGTTAGAGGGGGTGTCTAGTATCGGTGGCGGCTCTGGTGCAGGACGAAGAACCCTCTCATCCTGCGGATCCGCCAGCATTGGAGGAGGCTCTGGTACAGAACGAAGAACCCGCTCATCCTGGGGATCTGCCAGATTTGGTGGTGGCTCTGGTGCGGGCCAAAGAACCTGCTCATCCTGCGGGTCCAGCCATGGACCCAGGCTGAACACTGTGCCTGGACTGGGCACCAACGCAGAAGAAGACTCTGGCCTTGGAGCTGGACTGGACGCCGTGCTTAGACTGAGCATCAGTGCAGGGGAAGGCTCCGGCCATGGAACGGGACTGGACGCTGTGCCTGGACTGGGCACCAACGCAGAAGAAGACTCTGGCCTTGAAGCTGGAGGTCCCGAACCATTGACAGTCTCTGGAGGTTCCGGACCGTGGGCCGTCTCTGGAGGTTCTGGACCGTGGGCCGTCTCTGGAGGTTCCGGACCGTGGGCCGTCTCTGGAGGTTCCGGACCGTGGGCCGTCTCTGGAGGTTCCGGACCGTGGGCCGTCTCTGGAGGTTCCGGACCGTGTGCCGTCTCTGGAGGTTCCGGACCGTGGGCCGTCTCTGGAGGTTCCGGACCGTGGACCGTCTCAGGAGGTTCCGGACCGTGGACCGTCTCAGGAGGTTCCGGACTGTGGACCATCTCAGGAGATTCCGGACTGTGGACCGTCATTGGCGGTACCGGACTGTGAAACGTCGCCGGAAGCTCTGGACTGGGAACTGTTGCCGGAAGCTCTGAACTGGGAACTGTTGCCGGAAGCTCTGGACTGGGAACTGCCCCCGGAAGCTCTGGACTGGGAACTGCCGCCGGAAGCTCTGGACTGGGAACTGTCGCCGGAAGCTCTGGACTGGGAACTGTCGCCGGAAGCTCTGGACTGGGAATTGTCTCAGGAAGCTCTGGACTGCCGACCGTCGCTGGAGGCTCCGGGCCATGGCTCATCACTGGAGGCTTCGGCCATGGATCATCACTGGAGGCTTCGAGCGTAGAGCTGGCACAAAGCGTCCTGGACAGATGAGCACCTTCGCACGGCAAGTGCAGGGAGCTGGCACAGGACGCACTGGGCTGTGAAGGCGCACTGGGGACACAGTGCGTAGAGCCGGTGCAGGATATACTGGACCGTGGAGGCGCACTGGAGGTCTGGAGCGTAGAGCTGGCACAACGCGTCCTGGATAGATGACCACCTTCGCACGGCAAGTGCGGGGAGCTGGCACAGGATGCACTGGGCTGTGAAGGCGCACTGGGGACACAGTGCGTAGAGCCGGCGCAGGATATCCTGGACTGAGGAGGCGCACTGGAGACCAAGCGCGCTGAGCTGGTCACACGCTCCCTACGGTGAGTACGGGGAGTTGGCACAGGACATACTGGGCTGTGAATGCGTACTGGAGACCTGTTGTGAATAGTCGGCATCAATTGTACCGGAACTTTAACACACTTCTCAGGACGAGTACGAGGAGCTGACTCAGGTGGCCTCGGACGGCTAACACGCTCCTCAGGGCGAATGCCGTGCATACTACGCCAAACCAACAGCTCTCTCTCATCACTCTCCTCAACTTTTGCCGCCCATACCTCGCTAAATCTGTCCCAATATTCCTCCTCGGTCTCTGACACACTCCTCGGCTCCGCCGACCACTCCATGGGCCCCCCCAAAAAAACTTTTTCGGGCTGTCTCTCGGGCTTCCGTCGTGGTTGCAAACCCCGGAGTCATCGTTGATCCTCCTTCGCTGCCTCCGCCTGCTTCCATGGCAGGCTCTTGTCTCCTGCCATAATCTCTTCCCATGTCCAGGAAGTCCTCCACTCCCTTTTGTCCCATGCCCAGGATCCCTGCTCCTCCTGGTCACGCTGCTTGGTCCTGGTTTGATGGGATATTCTGTCACGTTCGTTGTTAGAAATGGACCAAGGTGCAGCGTGAGTCACGTTCCACATCTTTTATTAATTAGTGAAACTAAGCAAAATACAAAAACAATAAAGAATAAACGAAATGTGACGACAATGTAACTACACATAAACAATACCCCATAACCCACAGGTGGAAAAACATGCTACTTAAGTATGATCCCCAATTAGAGACAACGATAACCAGCTGCCTCTAATTGGGAATCATACAAATCACCAACATAGAAAAACAAACCTAGAACCCCACATAGAAATAATACACTAGACTAACCCCCCAGTCACGCCCTGACCTACTCTACCATAGAAAATAAAAGCTTTCTATGGTCAGGACATGATAGTTAGAATCACCACTTTATTTTAAGAATGTGAAAGTTCAGAATAATAGTAGAGCGAATGATTTATTTCAGCTTTTATTTCTTTCATCACATTCCCAGTTTGTCAGAAGTTTACATACACTCAATTAGTATTTTGTAGCATTGCCTATAAATTGTTTATCTTGGGTCAAATGTTTCAGGTAGCCTTCCACAAGCTTCCCACAATAAGTTGGGTGAATTTTGGCCCATTCCTCCTGACAAAGCTGGTGTAACTGAGTCAGGTTTGTAGGCCTCCTAGCTTGCACACACTTTTTCAGTTCTGCACACAAATGTTCTATAGAATTGAGGTCAGGGCTTTGTGATGGCCACTCCAATACCTTGACTTTGTTGTCCTTAAGCCATTTTGCCACAACTTTGGAAGTATGCTTGGGGTCATTGTCCATTTGGATGACCCATTTGCTACCAAGCTTGAACTCCTGACTGATGTCTTGAGATGTTGCTTCAATATATCCACATCATTTTCCTACCTCATGATGCCATCTATTTTGTGAAGTGCACCAGTCCCTCCTGCAGCAAAGCACCCCCACAACTTTACATTTAAGTCATTTAGCAGACGCTCTTATCCAGAGCGACTTACAAATTGGTGCATTCACCTTATGATATCCAGTGGAACAACCACTTTACAATAGTGCATCTAAATCTTTTAGGGGGGGGGGGGGGGGGGGGGGGGTTAGAAGGATTACTTTATCCTATCCTAGGTATTCCTTAAAGAGGTGGGGTTTCAGGTGTCTCCGGAAGGTGGTGATTGACTCCGCTGTCCTGGCGTCGTGAGGGAGTTTGTTCCACCATTGGGGTGCCAGAGCAGCGAACAGTTTTGACTGGGCTGAGCGGGAACTGTACTTCCTCAGAGGTAGGGAGGCGAGCAGGCCAGAGGTAGATGAACGCAGTGCCCTTGTTTTGGTGTAGGGCCTGATCAGAGCCTGAAGGTACGGAGGTGCCGTTCCCCTCACAGCTCCGTAGGCAAGCACCATGGTCTTGTAGCGGATGCGAGCTTCAACTGGAAGCCAGTGGAGAGAGCGGAGGAGCGGGGTGACGTGGGAGAACTTGGGAAGGTTGAACACCAGACGGGCTGCGGCGTTCTGGATGAGTTGTAGGGGTTTAATGGCACAGGCAGGGAGCCCAGCCAACAGCGAGTTGCAGTAATCCAGACGGGAGATAACAAGTGCCTGGATTAGGACCTGCGCCGCTTCCTGTGTGAGGCAGGGTCGTACTCTGCGAATGTTGTAGAGCATGAACCTACAGGAACGGGTCACCGCCTTGATGTTAGTTGAGAACGACAGGGTGTTGTCCAGGATCACGCCAAGGTTCTTAGCACTCTGGGAGGAGGACACAATGGAGTTGTCAACCGTGATGGCGAGATCATGGAACGGGCAGTCCTTCCCCGGGAGGAAGAGCAGCTCTGTCTTGCCGAGGTTCAGCTTGAGGTGGTGATCCGTCATCCACACTGATATGTCTGCCAGACATGCAGAGATGCGATTCGCCACCTGGTTCTCAGAAGGGGGAAAGGAGAAGCTTAATTGTGTGTCATAGCAATGATAGGAGAGACCATGTGAGGATATGACAGAGCCAAGTGACTTGGTGTATAGCGAGAATAGGAGAGGGCCTAGAACAGAGCCCTGGGGGACACCAGTGGTGAGAGCACGTGGTGCGGAGACAGATTCTCGCCACGCCACCTGGTAGGAGCGACCTGTCAGGTAGGACGCAATCCAAGCATGGGCCGTGCCGGAGATGCCCAACTCGGAGAGGGTGGAGAGGAGGATCTGATGGTTCACAGTATCAAAGGCAGCCGATAGGTCTAGAA
Organism: Salmo salar; assembly: GCF_965601325.2. Classification (NCBI taxonomy): domain Eukaryota; kingdom Metazoa; phylum Chordata; class Actinopteri; order Salmoniformes; family Salmonidae; genus Salmo; species Salmo salar. The sequence goes on along the minus strand of NC_138294.1, from coordinate 64,173,851 downwards.
GGATGAGAGCAAAGGAGAGAGAGTTAGCTTTAGCAGTGCGGAGCGCCTCCGTGACACAGAGAAGAGCAGTCTCAGTTGAATGACTAGTCTTGAAACCTGACTGATTTGGATCAAGAAGGTCATTCTGAGAGAGATAGCAGGAGAGCTGGCCAAGGACGGCCTTTTCAAGAGTTTTGGAGAGAAAAGAAAGAAGGGATACTGGTCTGTAGTTGTTGACATCGGAGGGATCGAGTGTAGGTTTTTTCGGAAGGGGTGCAACTCTCGCTCTCTTGAAGACGGAAGGGACGTAGCCAGCGGTCAAGGATGAGTTGATGAGCGAGGTGAGGTAAGGTAGAAGGTCTCCGGAAATGGTCTGGAGAAGAGAGGAGGGGATAGGTTCAAGCGGGCAGGTTGTTGGGCGACCGGCCGTCACAACACGCGAGATTTCATCTGGAGAGAGAGGGGAGAAAGAGGTCAAAGCATGAAGCTGCCACCCCCGTGCCTCACGGTTGCTATGGTGTTCTTCGGCTTGCAAGCCTCCCCCTTTTTCATTCAAAGATAACGATGGTCATTATGGAAAAACTGTTCTATTTTTGTTTCATCAGACCAGAGGACATTTCTCCAAAAAGTATGATCTTTGTCCCCATGTGCAGTTGCAAACCGTAGTCTGGCTTTTTGATGGCGGTTTTGGAGCTGAAGCTTCTTCCTTGCTAAGCGGTCTTTCAGGTTATATGTACAGTGGGGAGAACAAGTATTTGATACACTGCCGATTTAGCAGGTTTTCCTACTTACAAAGCATGTAGAGGTCTGTAATTTTTATCATAGGTACACTTCAACTGTGAGAGCCGGAATCTAAAACAAAAATCCAGAAAATCACATTGTATGATTTTTAAGTAATTAATTTGCATTTTATTGCATGACATAAGTATTTGATACATCAGAAAAGCAGAACTTAATATTTGGTACAGAAACCTTTGTTTGCAATTACAGAGATCATACATTTCCTGTAGTTCTTGACCAGGTTTGCACACACTGCAGCAGGGATTTTGGCCCACTCCTCCATACAGACCTTCTCCAGATCCTTCAGGTTTCGGGCTGTCGATGGGCAATACGGACTTTCAGCTCCCTCCAAAGATTTTCTATTGGGTTCAGGTCTGGAGACTGGCTAGGCCACTCCAGGACCTTGAGATGCTTCTTACGGAGCCACACCTTAGTTGCCCTGGCTGTGTGTTTCGGGTCGTTGTCATGCTGGAAGACCCAACCACGACCCATCTTCAATGCTCTTACTGAGGGAAGGAGGTTGTTGGCCAAGATCTCGAGATACATGGCCCCATCCATCCTCCCCTCAATATGGTGCAGTCGTCCTGTCCCCTTTGCAGAAAAGCATCCCCAAAGAATGATGTTTCCACCTCCATGCTTCATGGTTGGGGTGGTGTTCTTGGGGTTGTACTCATCCTTCTTCTTCCTCCAAACACGGCGAGTGGAGTTTAGACCAAAAATCTCTATTTTTGTCTCATCAGACCACATGACCTTCTCCCATTCCTCCTCTGGATCATCCAGATGGTCATTGGCAAACTTCAGACGGGCCTGGACATGCGCTGGCTTGAGCAGGGGGACCTTGCGTGTGCTGCAGGATTTTAATCCATGACGGCGTAGTGTGTTACTAATGGTTTTCTTTGAGATGGTGGTCCCAGCTCTCTTCAGGTCATTGACCAGGTCCTGCCGTGTAGTTCTGGGCTGATCCCTCACCTTCCTCATGATCATTGATGCCCCACGAGGTGAGATCTTGCATGGAGCCCCAGACAGAGGGCGATTGACCGTCATCTTGAACTTCTTCCATTTTCTAATAATTGCACCAACAGTTGTTGCCTTCTCACCAAGCTGCTTGCCTATTGTCCTGTAGCCCATCCCAGCCTTGTGCAGGTCTACAATTTTATCCCTGATGTCCTTACACAGCTCTCTGGTCTTGGCCATTGTGGAGAGGTTGGAGTCTGTTTGATTGAGTGTGTGGACAGGTGTCTTTTATACAGGTAACAAGTTCAAACAGGTGCAGTTAATACAGGTAATGAGTGGAGAACAGGAGGGCTTCTTAACAAGAAATTTGTGGAGTGGTTGAAAAATGAGTTTTAATGACTCCAACCTAAGTGTATGTAAACTTCCGACTTCAACTGTACAGGGGCAGGCCCAGAGGTAACTATGCATAGTATAGAGTTCGAAGCAGGGGTTGAAACCAAAATTATTTTCCAATCTTTTCGTTCTGAACAGAACCATTATTTTTTTCATTCCGTTCCACTGTTCCGACCCAGCAAATTCAAGTTCTGAACCAGTTCAAACCTCCAAAAAACTTAATGGTTTAAATTGTTCCTTGTTTTTCCTTTTTAAACCTCTGAAATACAGTACCAGTCAAAAGTTTGGACACACCTACTCATTCAAGGGGTTTTCTTTATTTGTATCTTTATTTTTTTGTCTATATTGTAGAATAATAGTGAATACATCAAAACCTTGAAATAACACATATGGAATCATGTTGTAACCAAAGAAGTGTTAACCTGTTAGGGCTAGGGGGCAGCATTGACACGGCTGGATAAAAAACATACCCGATTTAATCTGGTTACCACTCCTACCCAGTAACTAGAATATGCATATACTTATTACATATGGATAGAAAACACCCTAAATTTTCTAAAACTGTTTGAATGGTGTCTGTGAGTATAACAGAACTCAAATGGCAGGTCAAAACCTGAGAGATTCCTTTACAGGAAGTGGCCTGTCTGACCATTTGTTGAACTTCTTTTCCATCTCTATCATTTACTAAGGATCTCTGCTCTAACGTGACACTTCCCACGTCGTCCATAGGCGCTCAGAGCCCGGGAAAAAACAGAATGTCGTCATTCCAGCCCCAGGCTGAAACACATTATCGCCTTTCTCAAGTGGCCGATCAAGAGACACTGGCTCATGCGCGTGACCCCGACCGCCCCCGCCTTTGGGATTTTTTCCTCTGTTTGCCGAAAAGGAGATTCCCTGTCGGAATATTATCGCTTTTCTACGAGAAAAATGTCGTAAAAATTGATTTTAAACAGCGGTTGACATGCTTCGAAGTACGGTAATGGAATACTTAGAATTTTATTGTCACGAATTGCGCCATGCGCGTGACACTTCTTTACTATTTCGGATAGTGTCTGGAACGCACGAACAAAACGCCGCTATTCGGATATAACGATGGATTATTTTGGACCAAACCAACATTTGTTATTGAAGTAGCAGTCCTGGGTGTGTATTCTGACGAAGACAACAAAAGGTAATGAAACTTTTATAATAGTAAATATGATTATGGTGAGTGCTAAACTTGCCGGGTGTCTAAATAGCGAGCCCGTGATGCCTGGGCTATGTACTTAGAATATTGCAAAATGTGCTTTCACCAAAAAGCTATTTTAAAATCGGACATATCGAGTGCATAGAGGAGGTCTGTATCTATAATTCTTAAAATAATTGTTATGCTTTTTGTGAACGTTTATCGTGAGTAATTTAGTAAAATGTTAGCGAATTCCCCGGAAGTTTGCGGGGGGTATGCTAGTTCTGAATGTCACATGCTAATGTAAAAAGCTGGTTTTTGATATAAATATGAACTTGATTGAACAAAACATGCATGTATTGTATAACATAATGTCCTAGGGTTGTCATCTGATGAAGATCATCAAAGGTGAGTGCTGCATTTAGCTGTCTTCTGGGTTTTGGTAACATTATATGCTGGCTTGAAAAATGGGGGTCTGATTATTTCTGGCTTGGTACTCTGCTGACATAATCTAATGTTTTGCTTTCGTTGTAAAGCCTTTTTGAAATCGGACAGTGTGGTTAGATTAACGAGAGTCTTGTCTTTAAATGGCTGTAAAATAGTCATATGTTTGAGAAATTGAAGTAATAGGATTTTTAAGGTTTTGAAAATCGCGCCACAGGATAGCAGTGGCTGTTACGTAGGTGGGACGAATTCGTCCCGCCTAGCCTAGAGAGGTTAAACAAATCAAAATATATTTGAGATTCTTGAAAGTAGCCACCCTTTGCCTTGATGACAGCTTTGCACACACTTGGCATTCTCTCATTCAGCTTCACCTGGAATGCTTTTCCAACAGTCTTGAAGGAGTTCCCACATATGCTGAGCACTTGTTGGCTGCTTTTCCTTCACTCTGCGGTCCAACTCATCCCCAAACTATCTCAATTGGGTTGAAGTCGGGTGATTGTGGAGGCCAGGTCATCTGATGCAGCACCATCACTCTCAAATAGCCCTTACACAACCTGGAGGTGCAGATAGAGCAGCAACGCTATGGCGCGAGCAAGCTATTTACACACATTGGACAGACAAGTGTATGGTGCGAGATGCGACTGCGAGAGAGGGTGGTGGAGGCGGCTTGGTTTGAAGCGCTGGGCATCTTGTTGTTATGACATGCATTATCTGAATTAGGCTCACCAAAATATACCTACGGAGGACCGGCTTCTATGAAGGAACTTTTAATGTCTTTACACTTCAGAGAGTTGGCTTAACCTCTCTTGGGTAGGGGGCAGTATTTTCACAGCCGGATGAAAAACGTACCCAAATTAAATGGCCTACTACTCGGGCCCAGGAACTAGAATATGCATATTATTATTGGATAGAAAACACTCTGAAGTTTCTAAAACTGTTTGAATGATGTCTGTGAGTATAACAGAACTCATATGGTAGGCAAAAACCTGAGAAAAATCCAACCAGGAAGTGGGAAATATGGTTCTTGTAGTCTTTTCAAGTCATTGCCTATCTAACACACAGTGACTCAGGGTTAATTTTGCACTTCCTAAGAATTCTACTAGATGTCAACAGTCTTTGGAAAGTTGTTTGAGGCGTCTATGGTGAACTGAGAGTGAACAAAGGAAGTTGGAAGTTGTTGACTCAGGAAAGCACATGAGTTCATTGGCGTGCATTCACATGAGGGGTAGCTGTGTTCCAAAAAGTTTTCCAAGACATTGGAATCGTCCGGTTGGAATATTATTGAAGTTCTAAGTTAATATTTTATCAACGTTTATGATGAGTATTTTTGTAAATTGTAGTGCTGATTCACCGGGAGTATTGGAGGCAAAATATTTTCTGAACATCACGCGCCAATGTAAAATGCTGTTTTTGGATATAAATGTCAACTTTATCGAACAGAAAATGCATGTATTGTGTAACATGATGTCCTAGGAGTGTCATCTGATGAAGATCGTCAAAGGTTAGTGCATAATTTTAGCTGTTTTTCTGGTTTTTGTGACGCCTGTCCTTGCTAGGAAAATGGCTGTGGTTTTTCTTGTGTTGGAACTGTCCTAACATAATCTAACTTTATGCTTTCGCCGTAAAGCCTTTTTGAAATCGGACAATGTGGTTACATTAATGAGACGTGTATCTTTAAAATGGTGTAAAATAGTCGTATGTTTGAGAACTTTGAATTATGACATTTTGTGGTTTTGAATTTGGCGCTCTGATTTTTCACTGGCTGTAGTGTGAATCGCTAGCGTCCCACCTGCCCAAGAGAGGTTAAAAGACCAGGCTCGTCAGTTGTTACGGGTACACTGGTGAGTTTCCAATCTCTCACTACTCGTAACTCCCTCTATGCTACCCTGTTGTGGGGAGACCAGACGCTAGCGTCCCACCTCCCCAAGAGAGGTTAACGTTGTACGAAAATTAGCTAACAAGCGTGTCTGTGCAGAGCGGCACCATAATTAACTTCTTATGGGCAGGTGGGACGGTGACGTCCCACCTGGCCAACATCCGGTGAAATTGCAGAGCGTGAAATTCAAACTACAGAATTAGAAATATTTAACTTTCATAAAATCACAAGTGTAATACATCAAAATAAAGTTTAACTTCCAGCCGCTGTGTCAGATTTCAAAAAGGCTTTATGGCGAAAACACACCATGCGATTATCTGAGGACTGCGCCCCGCATACAAAAGAATGAAAAACATATTTCAACTAGGTAGGTGCGCCACGAAAGTCAGAAATAGCGATATAATAAATGCCTTACCTTTGATCTTCTTCAGTTGGCACTCCAAAAGATCCCAGATACATCACAAATAGTCCTTTTGTTCGATAATGTCCTTCTTTATATCCATAAAAACTCAGTTTAGCTGGCGCGCTTCAGTCAATAATCCACCCAGTTTCCCTCCATCAAAATGCATACAAAATGAATCCCAAACGTTACTAATAAACTTTTCCAAACAAGTCAAACAACGTTTAAAATCAAACCTTAGGTACCCTAATACGTAAATAAATTATACAATTTAAGACGGATTATCGTTATTGTCTTTACCGAAGAAAAAATACCAAAGAACGCGCTCTCTCCCATGCGCTTGGAAACACTACAGCCAAAATGGGATCCACCTTGAAAAACTACAATTTCTGGCTCATTTTTCCAAAAACCAGCACAAAACTTTTTCTAAAGACTGTTGACATCTAGTGGAAGCCCTAGGAACTGCAATCTGGGAGGATTTCGCCTTATAATAAAAGTGACAGCCATTGAAAACAGTGGTAGGCAAAAATAATTTGGGGGATGGTTTGTGTTCGGGGTTTCGCCTGCCATATCAGTTCTGTTATACTCACATACATAATTTTAACAGTTTTCGAAACTTTAGAGTGTTTTCTATCCAAATCTACCAATTATATGCAGATCCTATCTGCTGGGCCTGAGTAACAGGCAGTTTACTTTGGGCACGCTTTTCATCCGGACGTGAAAATACTGCCCCCTATCCCAAGAGAGGTTAAAATAAAAATGTCTTACATTTTTGTAGTTAAACGGTTTTCGGTTATGTTCCCTGAACTAGTTACAACCCCTGGTTCTAAGTGAGTGTATAGTCCTGCTACTGCCCAAACCAGTGGCTACTCCAGAAGTACCATTAACAGGTTAAACTGCAGTACTATGAGTCATCCAGCAGCTACCACAGAAACACCATTGACAGGTTAAACTGCAGAACAATGAGTCATCCAGGGGCTACTACAGAAACACCACTGAGGGGTTAAACTGCAGTACTACGAGTCATCCAGGGGCTACTACAGAAACACCACTGACCGGTTAAACTGCAGTACAATGAGTCATCCTCAGGGAAAGAACACTAGTGTCTTTGATCTCCATTTTTAAGAGACAATGACCTCGCTTTCTCTTTCAACTCCTACTCTCCCCTACCTCTTCATGTCACATGATCTATCTGCAGGTACAAACAAATTCCACTCTAAACAAAGGAATGGTGGTTATTACTATGTACATTTAGGTCTGTTCAAAGGGAGACCAAGGATGATGTAAGACCTCTAAGGGGTCCATGACTCAATGAAGGAAGGAGACTGAAAGCATGCAGCACCTTTACGATATATTATTTGTATGATTCTTTAAAGTGTCGAGTCATGGGAGAGAAAGTGGTGGTGTAAGGGGATGCTCTCCTAATATGGACAATGTTGTGGCAAAGTCACTTGTGTATGTAGGCCTACAATCCACCCCTCACACTTTAACACAATCCAATTCCAGCCCATTCTCCAATCTGCTCTTCATTTTGTAAATGAATTACATCTGAATGGTGGAAAAACAAGCTGCCTATTTCTCCATGCTCTCTGTCTTTGACCTTTCCATGCTGTTTCTGTGTAGTGAGACTTAATTGTCCAGAGCCAGCCAGTCAGCGGCCCACACATCATCGACAGAGTGAGAATTAAACAGGCAGTGAATCCAGAAATCTGGAGGGAATTGGAAAATCAAAGCTCATCAATGTTCTTTTACCTCATTGTGTGTGCAGCTGCTGCAATATGTGTATGTGTCACCATCGGTTGTATATACAGTACCTTCGGAAAGTATTTAGTCCCCTTTTTCCAAATTTTTGTTACGTTACAGCCTTATTCTAAAATGGATTAAATCGATTTTTTTCCTCATCAATCTACAAATTTTTGCTAATGTATAAATTTTTTTTTTTAAATGTTACATTTACATACAGTGGCAAGAAAAAGTATGTGAACCCTTTGGAATAACTTGGACTTCTGCATTAACTGGACATAACATTTTTCTGTAGTTGCAAATCAGACCTATACAATGGTCAGGAGGAATTTTGGACCATTCCTCTTTACAAAACTGTTTAGGTTCAGCAATATTCTTGGGATGTCTGGTGTGAACCGCTTTCTTGAGGTCATGCCACAGCATCTCAATCGGGTTGAGGTCAGGACTCTGACTGGGCCTCTCCAGAAGACATTTTCTTCTGAAGCCATTCTGTTGTTGATTTACTTCTGTGTTTTGGGTCGTTGCCCTGTTGCATCACCCAACTTCTGTTGAGCTTCAATTGACAAACAGAACCTTACATTCTCCTGCAAATTGGGAATTTATTTTTATGTCGATAATAGCAAGCTGTCCAGGCCCTGAGGCAGCAAAGCAGCTCCAAACCATGATGCTCCCTTCACCATACTTTACAGTTGGGATGAGGTTTTGGTGTTGGTGTGCTGTGCTGTGCCTTCCTCCACGGATAGTGTTGTGTGTTCCTTTCAAACAACTCAACTTTAGTTTCATCTGTCCACAGAATATTTTGCCAGTAGCGCTGTGGAACATCCAGATGCTCTTTTGCGAACTTCAGATGTGCAGCAATGTTTTTTTTGGACAGCAGTGGCTTCTTCTGTGGTGTCCTCCCATGAACAGCATCTTGTTGAGTGTTTTACATATCGTAGACTCGTCAACAGAGATGTTAGCATGTTCCAGAGATTTCTGTAAGTCTTTAGCTGACACTCTAGGATTCTTCCTGACCTCATTGAGCATTTTGCGCTGTGCTCTTGCAGTCATCTTTGCAGGATGGCCACTCCTAGGGAGAGTCACAAGAGTGCTGAACTTTCTTCATTTATAGACAATTTGCCTTACTGTAGACTGATGAACATCAAGGCTTTTAGAGATACTTTTGCAACCCTTTCCAGCTTTATGCAAGTCAACAATTCTTATTCTTGGGTCTTCTGAGATCTCTTTTGTTCGAGGCACGGTTCACATCAGGCAAAGCTTCTTGTGAATAGCAAACTCAAATTTTGTGAGTGTTTTGTATTGGGCAGGGCAGCTCTAACCAACATCTCCAATCTAGTCTCAATGATTGTACTCCAGGTTAGCTGACTCCTGACTCCAATTAGCTTTTGCAGAAGTCATTAGCCTAATGGTTCACATACATTTTCCAACCTACACTGACTGTTTAAATGACGTATTCAATATAGACAATAAAGAATGGTCTGAGAGTCATTTAGATGCCTTTTGGCACTCTAAGTGGGCTGTCATGTGCCTTTTACTGAAAGGCTTGTGTATGGTCACTCTACCATAAAGGCCTGATTTGTGGAGTGCTGCAGAGATGGTTGTCCTTCTGGAAGGTTCTCCCATCTCCACAGAGGAACTCTGGACCTCTGTCAGAGTGACCATCGGGTTCTTGGTCACCTCCCTGACCAAGGCCCTTCTCCCACGATTGCTCAGTTTGGCCAGGCGGCCAACTCTAGGAAGAGTTTTGGGGATTCCAAACTTCTTCCATTTAAGAATGATGGAGGCTACTGTGTTCTTGGGGACCTTCAATGCTGCAGACATTTTTTCATGCCCTTCCCCAGATCTGTGCCTCAACACAATCATGGGTTGAGGTTGGGTGATTGTGGAGGCCGGGTCATCTGATGCAGCAATCCATCCCTCTCCTTCTTGGTCAAATAGCCTTACACATTCTGGAGGTGTGTAGGGTCATTGTCCTGTTGAAAAACAAATAATCCCACTAAGCGCAAACCAGATGGGATGGTGTATCACTGCAGAATGCTGTGGTAGCTATGCTGATTAAGTGTATCTTGATTTTAAAATAAATCACTGACAGTGTCACCAGGAAAGCACCCCGACACCATCACACCTCCTCCTCCATGCTTCACGGTGGGATCCGCACATGCGGAGATCATCCATTCACCTAATTTGTACTCATCAGACCAAAGGACAGATTTCCAACGTCTAATGTCCATTGCTCATGTTTCTTGGCCCAAGCAGTCACCTCCTTATCGGTGTCCTTTAATGGTTTATTTGCAGCAATTCAACCATGAAGGACTAATTCACGCAGTTTCCTCTGAACAGTTGCTGTTGAGATGTGTCTGTTACTTGAACTCTGTGAAGCATTTATTTGGGCTGCAATTTCTGAGGCTGGAAAACTCTAATGAACTTATCCTCCACAGCAGAGGTAACTCTGGGTCTTCCTGTCCTGTGGAAGTCCTCATGAGAGCCAGTTTCATCAAGGCGCTTGATGGCTTTTGCGACTGCACCTGAAGAAACTTTCAAAGTTCTTGAATTGTTCTGGATTGACTGACCTTCATTTCTTAAAGTAACGATGGACTGTTTATTTGCTTATTTGAGCTGTTCTTGCCATAATATGGACTTGGTCTTTTACCAAATAGGGCTATCTTCTGTATACCACCCATACCTTGTCACAACACAACTGATTTGTTCAAACACGTTCATTTCTTTGCATCTTAACTTTTAACAAGGCACACCTGCTTTTGAAATGCATTCCAGGTGACTACCTTATGAAGCTGGTTAAGACAATGCCAAGAGTGTGCAAAGCGGTCATCAAGGCAAAGGGTGGCTACTTTGAAGAATCTCAAATATAAAATGTATTTTGATTACCACACTTTTTTGGCTACTACATGATTCCATATGTGTTATTTCATAGTTTTGATGTCTTCACTATTATTTTACAATGTAGAATATAGTAAAAATAAAGAAAAACCCTTGAATGAGTAGGTGTGTCAACTTTTGACTGGTACTGTATATTACATGTAATTGTTTTATTTTGCAAACAAACAAAATGAAGAGACAAAACAACATGGTTTGTTAAATTTACAATGATGGCCGATGAACCTCAAATTTTGAGGACAAATAATTGACAGATATCAATGAGCATAAAAATGAATTGAATGGATGAATGGGTTGCATTTATTCAGCACTTTCATTTTCTAGGTCTCCAAGAGCTTTGCATTGAGGGGTAACTCAATTCATGCACCACATACAGTATGTGTAGAACCTATGGTCTTATTGTGGAGACAAATGTTGCTGGGTCTGTCATGGTGTAGTTGCTTTTGATTAAGCGGACCAGAGGATAAAATAACCATATGTCTGTGTACTTGTCAGGTAATCAACATGATGACAAACGTGGCCTTCCAGCTTGTTGTATATTTAATTCCACATATATTACAACGCCAGACTATACAGTATACTCCATAGACGTTTCTGCTGATGCCAGTGAAAGCAACACAAGATGAGTTGTCCAACTCTGACTTGCTGCTCAGACACAATCTGCAGTGTTCCATGAGAGAGAATGTAAGATAGATAGAGAAACAGAGAGAGACCGTGTGAGAAAGATAAAGAGAGAGAAAGAGTAGAGAGCGAAAGAGAGAGAGATGGGGCATCAGAGAGAGACAGAGAGAAAGTACATAGTAGTGAGCAGAGAGAATGACTGTGGAGAATGTAGAGAGACATAGGATAAACATCTCAGAGGTTAATAGAATACGACAAAATGTTCAGTCTGGCAGAAAACTAGCGCTGCCACCGTGGCCCCTCACTGGCTCCCATAAACAAACAGAACCAGGGGAGTTATGCACCCCAAAAATCTGAGGGGGCACAATGTATGAGAGGATAGCGGGTGGGTGGTCCGTAGGGGGGCTAGGCCCCTGTGCGTGAGTTGGAGACTAGCCTTTTCAAACACCTGAAACCGCTTTTTTCTGCAATCTAGAGCCATAATCATTAAGCTTAATTCCATGTAAAAAAAAGTATATTTTTCTGCATATTTAATCAGACCTCTGGAGCTGTCTGTATCCTATTTATTTTAAGAAAGTAAATATGCTTCTCTGCATCTCTGCTAAAATATGGATAAACGATTGAAAGGAAAGTGAGTCTTATTCAGTATATTTAGTTATTCTTCCCTGTAGCTCAGTTGGTAGAGCATGGTGTTTGCAACACCAGGGTTGTGGGTTCAATTCCCACGGGGGGCCAGCACAGAAAAAAAAAAAAATGTATGAAATTGTATGAAATGTATGCATTCACTACTGTAAGTCGCTCTGGATAAGAGCGTCTGCTAAATGACTAAAATGTAAAAAAAAAAAAAAAGTAAAATGTTATTGCTTGCTTTTCTAAAGTCTACCAACCTTGCCAGCAAGCATGCCAGTTTAGATCGTAAGACAAGCTAGCTACTCTAACTTGATTGACAACCTGAAATAGAACCTATCTGGGCTAGCTAAAGCCAACTTCATAAAAAAGTAGTATTACAGAGAAAAAATTAAATAACAAAATGTAAACAATTCTAAACAGTTTTAAAGGTAAAATCTAAGGGGGCATGTGCCCCTGTGCCCCCTATGGGAATTATGCCTCTGAAGAGAAGAACAAGCTCCACGGCCCCTTTATATGACAGGCCCCGCTTAGCTCAAGTGGGACTGTTGCTGTTCCATCCTGAGCCCTAGATCAGTCTGCCCAGAGCGATGATCCATGTTCCAGAGAGAGGACTGCGAGGGTTATGGATGGATGTCTTGGGTGGAGCAGCTGCTCCAGGGAGGCCACCCAAGCTCCCCTCTCACCACATTAGATAGAAGCCTCTCCCAGGCAAGACCAACGGCGCAGGATGACATGGAGCCCAGATAGAACCAGAGTAGCAAGGCTCCTGTTTGAATAGGATGGCTACCTCTGACTCTCAGGACAAAGAGCTCTGTAACCTTTCTACCCATGGTTAAAAAATGCTGCAGCAGCAAGCACAGTGGAGGAGGTTGGGGAAAAGACAAGGTTTATGTAACCCTGCATGACTCATCTGTCTCTGACACGTGCCAAGACGTGTCTGAATCTGTATGCCCCACTTATCTCTCTTCCTGCTCTTAATGAGAAAGGTTTATTAGTATGAGTAAGTTTTACAGGAAGACCCAGGATAAGGACAGTGTTGCTAATTACCATTACTGCTGACACATGATGTTAGTGAAGTTCGCCTTGTTAGCCCAGTCCAGAACAGTAAAATGATATGAATTTAAATGGGGGAACCCAGATATGACTACTGCCAATTGTCACGTCCTGACCAGCAGATGGAGCAAGTGTTTTAGTTTTGGGGTCAGGACGTGGCATGTTTGTATTGGTTAAATGTTGGGTGGATGATTGGGACTTCCAATTGAAGGCAGGTGTGTATAGTTGCCTTTGATTGGAAGTCCTATATAGGTGTGTGTGTTTTTCTTTGGGGTTGTGGGTGGTTGTTTTTGCACTGTGTTTCTAGCCTGCAGAACTGTAGCTGTTGTCACTTTGTTTGCATTGTTAAGTGGATGCTTTACTTCTTTATTTTAATTAAAGATGAGTATTCACATACCTGCTGCGCCTTGGTCCATTTCTACAGAAGACAGCCGTTACACCAATAGATCTGTCTCCATTTCCCCATTAACTTTGTAATTGTGTGCTGCAATAGCAAGGAGTGCACGGTTCTTTAATCTGTCATAATCTAGACCAGAGTTTCACTTGCATTAGAACATCCATATTTAACACGACGAGGAGTTCAGACAAGCACTAGGTCTCAGAGGGAAAGTGGGAGTCTGAGGAATTACGGCCTACTGTTTGAATCTGCTTGGTCTCGCATCAAGCCTGCTCTGTGACTGGACACTGACTCTGACTCCTACAGCTAGCTACTTCCTTTGTTGTACTTTTAAGACACAGAACTGCAATTACTAAACGCTCATAAAAAGACAGCCTAGGGGATCAGAGACCTCACCAACTCTGTCATTGAAACACAACCAGCTCCAGCTTCTCAACCGATACTTATTGCTTCCTCCCCAAGAGAGCAGTTAATTCTGGGGTGAAACTGCCCAGTAGGCCTGTGTATGTGAGTGTGTGTGTGTGGGGAAACGTGCAACGGAAGAGATTTGACTCATTCACTGTTGACCTGTAGCTCTGGCATTCTACGTTTTGACAAGCTGCTTGTGAAGATGGATAGAGTGGAGGCTTGAATTAAAACAGGCAGTATTGTGGCAGTGCTGTTTATGATATAAATAACATTCTACTGATGAAAAGATCTTATGTATCATGACACAAAAAAATAAGCGACACCTGGAGGGGGTGGAGGCAATCACAAGGACAGGTGAAAACAGATCATGGCTTTACATTATGATCTCATTCAAGCTGGAAAATAGTGGCAAATTGTATTCCCTGAGAAACCTAGCAGTCTGAAAATGGCTTATTTTGCATTACAATCACCTGGGAATGGAAATGTAATGGAAAAATTTGATGAACATTTAATGGGAATTTATTTACATTTCCTTGTCAGTAAAATACATGTTATTGAAATACTGAGGACTATTACATGTGCCACCTGTCATTTGTGTTAATCCTTTAATCCTGGTCATAGCTTTGCAATCTTTCTGAACTTTGTTTTACTAATTCTGAGCATTGTACTGTAGTTGGGCATTCAGAACAGATGAACGGTTTGAAGGGTCATTCCGGGTTATACTGAACAAATATACAGCAAAGATAGTTAGTTCAGGACCGGACATCTTTTTGTACAAATACATAATGTAAGCACGCACAGACACACACACTCCCTCCGCATTCATTTTCACAGTCCCACTGTAACTCGACTTTCATCCAAACCCCATCCTTGACGTGTCATGCAGCACTGTTGGGCTTCGGAGCAATTAAATACAACATAAATCTGTAAATTAGCCATCTGCTCTTCTGCCTCCATGGCTCTCCAGTTCTGTCATCAAACTCTTTCCATACAACCTGTGACCTTGAGACCATTTAAAGTACATGAGACAGCAATACCTTTATAGTCCATGGGCCAGCAGGCCAAATTTCACATATTTGTCCACTTGGGGTGGCAAAGTCTAATGATAATTTTCATGTCTGTGGGTTATTTTTGTGGGTTATCGAAGGCAATTTGATAAGATATGAAACAATTGGAATGGTAATGACATCTATATGTGCCCACCTTGGGGGGTCCAAGGTCATACATATATGCATTTTTGTGTCTATGGAGCCAGAATGGACAGTATTGGGATGTGCTCTGTTATCACATGGTACACTCTTAAATAAATGGGTTCCAAAAGGGTTCTTTGGCTGTCCCCATATGATAACCCTTTTTGGTTCCAGGTAGAACCTTTTTGGTTCCAGGTAGAACTCTTTTGGGTTCCATGTAGAACCCTCTGTGTAAAGGGTTATCACTAGAACCAAAAAGGGTTTTTCAAAGTGTTCTCCTATGGGGACACCTGAATAACCATTTTAGGTTCTAGATCGAAAAAAAAAGGTGCTAAGGGTGCTTTCAGACCAAATTGGTTTAGAGAGTATTTCCTTAGTTTTGTTCGTTTGGACTGGTACTTGGGAGTGCACTAAACAACTCACCATGGTTGTTCAAAAAGGGTGGTCTCTGTCCAATTTCATTCATACCACGGTGCGGTTCGCTGCAGGTGAGAACGTGGTCCAGACCAAACACAGGAAAATCACCAGAGGTGTGCATTATTATTGGTTGTTTGAACCACAACTTGATATCTCTGAAACATTCTGTGAGTAGCAACGCATTTATGAACGCATCCGATGCAGATTAAGGGAGACGGGGTCTATACTGGGGATATAGGCTACTTATTATAGCCTACTCACCTTGCAGTTACAGTGTATATTGCACTGTTTCCTCCTGCATGTTGTTGGAATGCCAAAGCGTAAGTAATATGAAGTTTGGGACAAGTTATGCTTTTTGATAATCATAGATTAATTTAACGTGAGCATTTTTTCTAATAAACAAATTACTTGAACATGTAAGAACATATGGTTTTGTTTAGGCATTTTAATTATTTGACATTTGGCAATGTGAAAAAATACAATGTAACAAACAATTAAACTCTGATTCGAACTATAGCTCAGAACTATGTATGAAAACAACCTAAGAGCCCTAGAATCTGATAACTACACCACATTTTACACAGAACACATTTTACACAGAACAATGAGACCCTATATAAATTCATCATAGATTTAGTCTATAATCAGTCCCAGCAGCCATTTATTTCAATAGGGAGGAACTGCATTGATTTTGAATGGCCAGAACTGAATAGAATAATTGGTGTAATAAGACCAATAATGGCTTAAAATGTGTGTTATAATGAGGACAACACAACATGATGACCTAAGTATGTCAGTTATATGTATTTAGCAAAATATTGCCAGAATAGTGGTAAAGATATGCCAAAGAAATTGTCAGAATTGCTGAGTTTTGTAGCCGTTTCAAATATATTACATTAAAACAAACGTTCAAGAAGCTTTCACGGATGTCTATTAATTAAAATGATACTGTATGCAAAATGATTCTATAAATTCTGGCACCATCAAGGAATATGATTTCAAACCTGCCCTGTACATTGCACCCTGTATGAAATCACATAGGAATACATTACGTCCAGAAAAGAGGTCTGTTAACTGGTGAAGTATTTAAGCCTTTATAGATCGGTCTCTAGTTACACTATTTATGGAAAAATAGGGATAGCGTAGTATAGGGCCTACTGAAATATGTATTGGTTAGTGGCTGCTGAGGGTTGTTGAGGGCATCAGCAATGGTCCAACTGCTAAAAGGCTGGATTCTTTTCTAATCACCAATTGGATAATTTATATTAAAGGTTCCAAACAGTGAAAATCATGGTTTTCATCAAATTGGATGATATTTGAATGAAACCAGTTCATAGTAGGTTGACCCAATTATGAAAAATGACTGTAGCTGGTACATTGACAAAGTTGATCATAAAGTTACTGGTCCCCTCCCCCTGTGTCAAACGCTTGGATTCAGGAGGCAGGCATATTATTCATTCACTTCATCAAACTTGTAATGATATGCATTTTAGAAAATTCAACATCTATTCTGTCTGCACAGCTTCCCAGGCAACCACCGCAGCAGGAATGCTGTGATACAAAATCAGCTTTCCCAAAAAAGAAGGGGGGATATGCTGTAAAGTCTGAAGACAGACCCAACATGTTGTAAGTCATATTAATTAGTTTTAAATCAATTGAGGATTTCAGGCACACAAAAATTCCATATACAAACATTGAAAAGTTACACAAAAGAGTGCTCAACCAAATATTGTATATTTACAATTGAGCACTTTAAAAACACCAGAAAACACATTGTAGAATGAGTAGATCACTACATCAACAAATTGATAACATCATAACATCATAAGGACATTCAATTCACTACCCATTTAACAAATTGAGAGCATCCTGTCGGGCTGTATCACCGCCTGGTCGGCAACTGCACCACCCACAACCACAGGGCTCTCCAGAGGGTGGTGCGGTCTGCCCAACGCATCATTGGGGGCAAACTACCTGCCCTTTAGGACACAGCACCCGATGTCACAGGAAAGCCAAAAAGATCATCAAGGACAACAACCACCCGAGCCACTGCCTGTTCACCCTGCTATCATCCAGAAGGAGAGGTCAGTACAGGTGCATCAAAGCTGGGACCGAGAGACTGAAAAACAGCTTCTATCTCAAGGCCATCAGACTGTTACATAGCCATCACTAGGCGGCTTCCACCCAGTTACGTAACCCTGCACCTGAGAGACTGCTGTCCCATATACATAGACTTGAAATCACTGGCCAATTTTAATAATGGAACACTAGTCTCATATGTATATACTGTATTCTATTCTACTGTATTTAGTCTATGACACTCCGACATTGATCATCCTATTATTTATACATTTCTTAACTCCATTCTTTTACTTTTAGGTTGTGTGTATTGTTGTTAAATGTTAGATATTACTGCACTGTTGGAGCTAGAAACAAGCATTTCGCTACACCTGCAATAACATCTGCTAAACGTATATGTGACAAATACAATTAGATTTGAAACATTTCCCTTTTCAAAAACATTACAGGCTACGTAGACAGGTTCCTGGATCTCCACTTCAACGAGGGGAAGCTGTGCGAGATGTCCATCCCAGGCCTGACAAGGAGGCCATAGCTGGAGGAGTCTCCCGCTTCAATCTTCGGGGTGACTGAAGCCCGCTTGATTGAAGTGGGGTACATGAGTCCCCGTCCTCTCCTGTTCCCCTCCCCAATCATCAATTATTTTACGTGACATGCCTCATTTTGTTACTTTGTATCGTTTTATTCAGGCATTCGGACGAGAGATGAGTGTTACAAATTGTACAAATTAATGTGGTCCTGCACACTGTAGGGAGGCTGGGTGCCTATATTAGGCTTATAGCAACAACAACAAAAAATGTGTCTCACAATTATTTATCTTTATATATCATGAGTGTTCATGTTGATCAATATTTCAGCTATGCTGACCAATTGTAAATGTCTGATCAATACATATTGTCATTTATAATGCTTATGCAGAAGCACCAATAAATTGTCCATGTTGTTTTCATGTACATTCCCTTATGCCTAAGTTTCTAAGGTGACTCAGGCTTTACTAATTCATGTGAAGAAGTGTATCAGTGAACTGTCTTCTCTAATTAGTTGCAAAACAATATAAATATATTTGCGTATTGCTGCTGTTTGTCTGATATTCAATAGTTCATTTTCAGTTCTGTTGACCATGAGAGCATTTTGCAGAGAAAATGGGGTGAGGTATACTATTTAGGCTTGGAGTCATGGAAATAATACTTTTTTGTTTACCTTGTTACCTGGGAACGACCACAAGGGTGTTTCAAAGTGCTGTCAGTCAAGGCGAGCTCATGAATACAAGCTCCCCGCCCACATACATTAAGCTTTTAAAGGGACTGTAGTTCCTTCCCTACGTTTTATACTGTAATTTAACTGCATCACTTTTGCAATGATATCCCACTTGCCATGACATCCCACTTGAATCTATTTGGATAAAGGTTAGAACCCTTATATAGCCACCCAGTGTCCAGCACAGATGCAGACGGACACACCAGTTATCCAAATTGCTTTGAGTAACCACACCGATAGACCTCGGAGTGCAACTCAGATGAAACTCCACTGAGAAACATCAACCTGTTCTCATGGTTTCTTCAGACAAGGAGGGGAGGCATACAGCACTACAAGTATCTGACTCATCGCAGGTGCTGAGGATTACTAAGCAAAAAGCAGCCAGACACTCAAACGGCATGGCTCACAGGGCTTGAGCTACAGACTAATACAACAGATATTCAGAGAATCACAGTGGAAATTAATGTCAAACTCCGCAGTCTAGAGCTAAGTACTGTATGCACGGCATTAATGTGAATGGTACACATGTATAATATACTTTAGTGTATGGCCCTGATGTCACCACTCTCCTTTGCTGATGTCACGCTATGACAATAAATGCCAACCTGCATCCTGCGCTGTCACCTCTCTCCTGTGCAGGAAGTGACAGTGTCATTGGTTCTAGACTGGTACTTTGAGGCCGTTGTACTAAACATGCCCTCAGTTGAACTCTCTCCGTTAGAAAAGAAAATAACTGTGGGGTACTCGGAAACTAACATGCAGGGATGAAAGGAGGGGAGAAATAGAAGGAGAGAGGAGGGGAGGAGAGACCCCTAACTTGGATTTAGCTAAGTGGACTAAGACCATAGCAGATCGACCACTGTGAGTGAAAATGAAGTCGCTGTACTAAAGTGCCACAGATCGCAATTACCAGCCCGTCATTATAGTCCCCCTGTGGAGAAAAACCCTATTATTCCAGCACACTTCTAAGCAAATCAAATAATCAATGCCCCAACAGTCATAAAAATAAATCACAAATAAAAAGAGACCGGCAGGTAGGGAGTAGGACTTACTATGGTGAAATTCATGACCTTTACTATCCAGATGGTTAAAGCGAGGTTGACCAGGATCAGGATCATTAACAGCAGCACAAAGAAGTAAAGGCAACGTTTCCGCCAGCCGTAAATCCCCACTTTGTACACGTGTGGTTTCTCTGAGCTCTGGACATTGTTCCTATGAGTGCACTGTTCTTGGGTCATCTGCAAGAGAAGAAGAAGAAGAGGGTAAGTGACTTCCTTGTAAATTAAGCCTATGCATTCTGAACCCAACATGCCTCAAACCGTACATTCTAGCTCTACTGTTGAAGCCGTAGTCAGCCATTGAGTTCGGACACAATGAAAGACAGTTTAGTTAGGAATCAAACTGATTCATTGTCCCATAAGCTTTCTATATATCCATTATTCCTCTCTGCACCAGTGATGTGCTGATAGTGTCCATTAATGATGATTCTAATTGTCCGCCTGTAAAGTGGGAGAAGGCACTGTTCACTTCAAGCTCCATAATAATAGCCTAATAACTCTGTGCAAAATACAATTTTACTTTCTACAGTGCTTTGAGTGGCTGGCTCCGCTGCCAAAGCCAATCGCATTTGACAACCACACACATTCACCGCTAACTGATACAAATGATACTAGACAGCCCTTATGAAAAGTCTAAAGCCAGTCAGCAAAACCAAAAATCTGATTGTACTGTTGCACTTCAGTGTTTGTATGTAGGGAATAGTAAACGGTAGGCATGTGCAGGGACACATTGTTATGATGATGATGGTGATGATGTTGATGGAGAACATGACATTTACTTTGTGCATAGCTCTTATATTTCAGTCCTAAAGTTCCACATGAAATAGTGTGTACCAGTGTTCTTCCATAATTTTTCCCCTTCTTTTTTTCCCCCCAATTTCGTGGTATCCAATTGGTAGTTACAGTCTTGCCCGATCGCTGCAACTCCCGTACGGATTCGGGAGAGGCGAAGGTCAAGAGCCACGCATCCTCCGAAACACGACCCAGCCAAGCCGCACTGCTTCTTGACACAATGCCCACTTAACCCAGAAGCCAGCCACACTGTCAATGATGTGCGTACTGGGAGCGGAGTCAGGTGCAGGAGAGCAGAGAGTTGTGAACAGGCGCACACTTTATTTAGGCAGGAGAAACCAACAGACGGACGCCACTGCGTCAAAACCTCCAGCAAATATGCCAAAGTGCAAAACGCGCAAACAGTCACAATAATCAAGAACAAACAAACAAACATACCTCGTGAAATAAAACACGGAATAAACGCACACCAGAATAGCGCGTCAAAAATGACACGTAACACGAAACAATCTCACACAAAGACATGAGGGGGAACAGAGGAATAAATACATGTAGTGTGATTGGGGAATGAAAACCAGGTGTGCAAGGAACAAGACAAAACAAATGGATAAATGAAAAATGGAGCGGCGATGGCTAGAAAGCCAGTGACGTCAACCGCCGAACGCCGCCCGAACAAGGAGAGGAGCCGACTTCGGCGGAAGTCGTGACACACACCAATGTGTCGGAGAAAACACCGTACAACTGGTGACCGTGTCAGCGTGCATGCGCCGGCCCGCCACAGGAGTCTCTAGTGCGCAATGGGACAAGGACAGCCAGGCCGGCCAAACCCTCCCCTAACCCAGACAACGCTGGGCCAATTGTACGCTGCCCCATGGGTCTTCCGGTTGCGGCCGGCTGCGACAGGGCCTGGACTCAAACCAGTATCTCTAGTGGCACAGCTAGCACTGCGATGCAATGCCTTAGACCACTGCACCACTCGGGAAGCACTTGTTCTTCCATCCTTACAGGTGCTCCAGACTAAATTTACCATGGGTGTGGTTCAGAACAGGACCAAATACTCTATTACCTTCCATGAAGTCTAGTTTACCACGTATTGCACCTCCAGGTTGGCATCTAATCTTCCATTTCCAAAGTAAACATTGAGTTTAGAGCATAACTGTGCAAATACAGACTTAGAGCTTGATTAATTTAATAGGGGGTGTTAGTACTGGCTCAAACCAAGGCTTGCAGACTGTGCCTCACCAGATCCAGGGTCACCAGAGCACGACACAAGAGCAACACTCAACCTACACTACATCAACTAAGGGGGAGGAGGTTCCTTTCAGTCAATCTCACCAGGTAGCTGGTGATATAAAAAATGTATGTGGATACAGCTGTCAGCAACCCCAGGTGGTGTGTACACACTGTACAGTACAGAAACAAACAGACCGAGAGAAACAGGATTCACAAACAGTATTATTACTGCAAACATGACTGTTGTAGTATTAACCATAACCCTGTTGGAGGTCATCGGTAAATCGTATCTCTGTGTGACCCACTGGTGTGTCATCTTACTGTACATCAGCCACAATAACCTGCTGTTGTATTACACACAGAGTTAGTCCCCTCATACACATACGTCTACTTCACACTATAGGGACAAGCCAAGCCAAGCTTTACTGGGCTGGCTTGGTTACGCATCCACCATAGTTGCTGTAACCGTGCTGGAAAAAGGACAATGTGAAAATAAAATATCCAAGCGGTTTGGGTGGGCCTATAGTGTTAATCAGGCAAAAGAGTCAACAGTGTCACCCTTGATTTCGGGATGAAAAAATGTGAGCGGATAAATCTGAGGACAAACCATGGTATTTTACACCCAAAAGGGACTGGTGCACAGAAGTAAAAACTGATGCGCCAGGAAAAATAAATGGACATTTGTAGGCCCACCAGAACACTGCCATTTGAGGGCTTCATCCTGCTATTTAGCTACCGTCCAACGGTAGTTAGATAGTTAGTTAGTGCCTAAAGAAAGAACAGCGGCACAAAACAAAGTCTGTTTCTGATCAAAGGCATCCCAAGCATTGCTGAATGTTGTTGGTTCTTCTCGCTTGCCAAATAACTGGGCATCTCTCCACTAGGCTCTTTTATAGACAACATGTGGTTCGGTACCAGATTCTGCCAACTTCTGTCCCAGTTCTCCATTCAGAGGCAATGCCTGTCCAAATTTGAAAATACACAAAATGTCCTCTACTGTGCCTAGTGCAAGAGGCTCCTGAATGGATCCTAACATTGTTTATGTCTACAGTAAGTTTAGGCTGGGAAGAAGCAGACTTAAGATATAATACATCTACTGTATATGCACAATTATGGGAAGAAAATATGCCATGAGCACGTTTAACTAATTAACATTTTGAATTCACAAGCAGTCCTAATCTTCACTTTTACCACACAACACTTATAAGAGCTATCTAGGCCATATTGTCTCCTTTGCCTCATTGTCTTATTACACGGACACACTGTTCCACTTTACATAATGTAGATATGCATGGCCAATTAAATCAGACTTATTTTAAAGGTCATGGCATTACAGTCAACAACCTAATGAGCATTGAATATGCTCCAAATATAACAAAGTGTTCTCTCAGTGATTCATAAATCATTGAGTTCCAGCTACACAATCAGCAGAATTCATTAACTAACGCTGGTCTGAAGATGAGAATACAGCATGTGATTGCTATCTGCATGGCACAATGAATACTATCAGCTCAACCTGCTCTTTTTCCTTTCTTATAAATACAGTAGGAGAGTGAGCTTTTCAAAACAAGCTTACCAACAAGCTTTATAACCCTGATTAAGGCAACTTGGCAAGGAATGTGTGTGGCCCTCCCTGACCATTTTTGGCTTACAATGCCCTCCAACATATATACTTGTATAAGATAAGATACCTCTGAACATCATTGTTTAATGGTGTTCTGATTATCTCAGGGCCCATGTACTGAAGTCACCCACTCATCTAAATTGCTGTATTCATGTTCAAGAACAGAGGGTTACATACCATTGGATTCAAAGACTCAAGTCTAACTTCATTCAAGAAGTACTGTTGCAGTACAGGCCAAATGTATCTCTATCCATGTAGTGATTTTTACATCACCAAAGTCAACAAGCCCTACAATTACCATAATATTACTTGATTGAGGTCTCGCTGAATATCTGAGCAACCACAAGTAGGGCAGAGAAAGTCTCAGCCAAACTATTTCAATTTGCTTCAAACTGACACTACTTCAAAAATGTTTGGGAGGAATTACATGGGCTAGGGGTTGAAAGGAGCAGGACTCCGCTGTGTTTAAGACATGTGGCCTCAAAGTGAGGGAGAGAGAGAGCCCTCCACATGTGTAATTAAAGAAGGGATTAAGGAGAGAGTGAAAGAGAGATAGAGGGAGTGAGAGTGAGAGAGTCAGGGAGAGATAGACCAGATAGGGTGAGAGACAGAGCGACTTCACTATCAGAGTTACTGAAATAAAATATCAAATCAAAACTTTAAAATAAAACATCGATAATGAAATGCTGAAACTGAGCAGCCCTAAGCTGATGGACACACTGCTTAAATTATTAAACTTAATGCTGGAAACTGGATGTTTCCCTGGAATCTGCAATGAAGGTCTAATAACGCCCATCTACAAAAAAGGAGACAAATTCGACACCGATAACTACAGAGGCATCTGTGTATGCAGTAATCTGGGAAATATATTTTGCAGCATAATGAATACCAGAAGCAGCTTCCTCCCCAAACATCACACCTCAGATCACATTTACTCCCTCCACACTCATAAATCTAAATATCAAAAGGAACACAAGAAAAGGTTTTGCCTGCTTTGTAGACTTCAATTTGGCACGATGGACTATTATACTGACTCCTCCAAATTTATATGGGGGGAAATGTATAACACCTTGAAATCCTAATGTATGAATAATAAATGTGTAATAAAAATTGGAAGCAAAATAACTGAATTTTTTCCCCAAAGACGTGGAGTCCAACAATATTTATATAAATTAACTACCAACAATGTTGGAGCAATCTGCAGCCTCAGTCCTCACCCTACATGACACACATATGCATGCATGTTGTATGCTGAAAACTTAATTTTGTTGTCACCCACAGAACAAAGATTACAACAGAGCCTGTCCCTTGTAGAGCAGTACTGCCAAAGATGGGTACAATTAGTAAACTTAGAAAAAACTTCAATCATGATCTTTCAGAAGAAAGCCAGATCCCAGTGAAACCAGTACCAGTTTACTTACAGTGGAACTACACTAAAACACAGTTGCAGCTATAATTACCTGGGCCTGGAGAAAGGTTCATCAGGGAGTTTTAGGCTGGCTACAAAGGCCCTGAGTGAAAAAAAACTGAAGAGCATTTTATGCTATCAAATCCAGAAATACAAATATCCCAATAAATATTTGGTTAATAAGTGAGTATACGCAATGCCCACAGAAAAATAAGTGTGTATACGGCATATACCTGCATATACCCTCACTCCAACACTGCTCAGAACAGCTTCAATTCGTCAGTGCATGGACTCTACAAGGTGTCTAAAGCATTCCACGGGGATGCTGGCCCATGTTCACTCCAACATGGCTGGATGTCTTTTGGGTGGTGGACCATTCTTGATGCACAGGGGAAACTGTTGAGCGTGAAAAAGCCAGCAGCGTTGCAGTTCTTGACACACTCAAACCGGTGCACCTGGCACCTACTACCATACCCCGTTCAAAGGCACTTTCTATGTGCGCCATTCACGCTGAATGGAACACATACACAATCCATGTCTCAATTGTCTAAAAGGCTTAAAAATCCTTCTTTAACCTGTCTCCTCCCATTCATATACACTAATTGAAATGGATTTAACAGGTGATCATAGCTTAAGGGATCATAGCTTTCACCTGGTCAGTCTACTGTATGTCATGGAAAGAGCAGGTGTTCCTAATGTTCCCTTTCTCTAATCACCATTATTTATATTTTGCTGTTGTTGATGTCACAATCTCACTTTGCTTTAGAAAGTGGCCTTGTAATTCATGCTAATAAAGCTTATCTGAATCAGAGAGAGAGAGAGAGAGAGAGAGAGAGAGAGAGAGAGAGAGAGAGAGAAAATAAAACCAAAAATATATCCTGTACTGCATACATGTACTGTACTCACCTTTCTAGCTAGCACATGATACAAACCAACATCACAATACCCAAAACAATACCCACTCCTACAACCGTATATCCAAAACATCTTCCCCAGCTATACAGACAGCCCCCCAACACACCATATCTTCTCAAACATCTCCACACTTTTTATCATTTCATAGAACTCAAACTCAACCCTAAGGCGCGCAGAGACCATCCCATTAAACAATTGTAAAGGGTTTGTTATCCCCCCACTTTTGACCCTGTTCCTCTTTGTTAGCCAAATAGCTAACTTTGCCTGAGCAAACAGAAAATTCAACAAAACAGATTTGGCCTTCTCCTTACTCGAAAACCTGTATCCCATTATAAACACCCCAACAGTAAAAACCACCCCCAACCTCTCACACAGACATTCCAACAGAGACATTAATGGAATTAACCTGGTGCACACAGAAAACACATGAATCACAGTTTCTTTCATTATACAGAAAGGACTCCCCTGCCCGACTCCCGGTTCAACCCGTGCCAACCAGCTGTTAGTGGCCAGGGCTCCATGAAGAACCCTCCACTGGAGGTCCCCTGACCTCTTTGGTACTGGGGGTTTGTAAAGCCCCCTCCATCTAAAACCCACCATACTCTCTGCCCCACATACCCCCTGCCACTGATGTGCTCTCACTCCTGTTAGGCTTCTAATGTTCCTAACCTTAACGCAGAGGTTATAGAGGGCTTTACCTCCCACCCCTTCAAACTCCCCCAGGCTCAGAGTGTTAAAATCTAACAAGTCCTCCAGACCCCCTTGCCAGTCTCCAGTCTCTGCCGTCACCTGCAGTGGCGGAAACATTGGTGGCCCCTCTCCCTTTGGCCGCTCAAACATCCCCCTTACTGGCTCAGACAGTGCCTCCTGGACCTCCTCCAATAATCTCTCCAGCAGCCTAAGAGACGTTATTCCTGTTTGTTGTGCCAAGACTTCTGGGGTTTTCCACCCCTCCTCTCCCAGCAGTCTCAGGTCACCCAGCCTTTGTAAACCCCCTGCCACCAGTTGCCTCTGCAGGGTGGCCGACTGAATCGATCTCAAAGGGATGGCTGGGTTGTGGAAGATAGGCTCTTCCTACACCCACAGCCCAGGCTCCACACCCCCTTCTCGTGTGGGCCTTAGCAGCTGCCAGGCCCTCAGCATTGCAGAGTAAAAATCTGAGAGACCTGCTGTACTCAGCCTCTCCAGCTTCATGAGGAACAGCTGCCGGTCCAACCCTAATCTGCCAGCTCTCCTCATCAGCGCACATGCTGGTTCCCTCCAGCCAACATCAGTATGGTACAGCAGGCTCTGCACTGCCTTTAGCCGGAAGGCAGCCATCCTGCTCTCCAGTTCCATCAGGCCCTGTCCTCCTTCGTGGACGGTCATGTACAACACTGCCACCCTCAGCCAGTGATGGCCCACCATCTCTAGCCTGACTAGACTCAGCCTCCGATACCCCACCATCTCTAGCCTGACTAGACCCAGTCTCCGCTATACCACCATCCATAGCCTGACTAGACCCAGCCTTATCTACACCACCATCTCTAGCCTGACTAGGCCCAGCCTCCGCTACACCACCATCCATAGCCTGACTAGACCCAGCCTCCGCTACACCACCATCCATAGCCTGACTAGACCCAGCCTTATCTACACCACCATCTCTAGCCTGACTAGACCCAGCCTCCGCTATATCACCATCCATAGCCTGACTAGACCCAGCCTCCGCTATACCACCATCCATAGCCTGACTAGACCCAGCCTTATCTACACCACCATCTCTAGCCTGACTAGGCCCAGCCTCCGCTATACCACCATCCATAGCCTGACTAGACCCAGCCTCAGCTACCCCACCATCTCTAGCCTGACTAGGCCCAGCCTCATCTACACCACCATCTCTTGCATGACTAGGCCCAGCCTCATCTACACCACCATCCCTGGCATGACTAGGCCCAGCCTCTGCTGTCTGCATCTCATTACCCCCTGCACTTTGACCTCGATTTCCCCCACTGGCGCTTGTACCCTCACCTTGTCTACGGCCTTTATGTGGGCACGCAAAACTCTTATGCCCCAAATCCCCACACTCAAAATACCGTAGACTATCTGCGCTGGCAAACCCTGCATAGAGCCCCTCCCCATGCCTCACTTTAAAATGCACATTTAGCTGTTGCTCATTGTTATTCAGAAACATAAACACTTGCCTCCGGAACGAAACAACGTGCTGAACGGCATCTGCCTGAAACCTGCCGACAGTACACGAAAACCACTAGCAAACTTACCAAAACGACTCAGCTCTTTCCTGATTTGATCATCTGTAATAAACGGAGGCAAATGTGCAACAACCACTCTTGTCGAAGGGGTAGAGAGAGGTGAAACTGGCACCAACACATCCCTTACAAATATTCCACTAGCAATTAGCATACCAACCAAATTTGCTCTTTTCATGAACACAACCACAGCTTTGTTCATTCTAAATTCAGCTCCTACCTGTTCACCGACCGCGAGCAGAACCTCCTCCACCTTAACTCCATTCTCAGGAACACACCTGAATCCATGCCGTATCGACAGCGTCTCCTCCGCGCTAGGCTGAGAAGCTATCGCGCACAACACACCTTCCAAACCCCAGGAAACTTACTCCGTCCTCTTCCACACTAACTTTGAAAAAACTGTGGATACCGCTAAAACAAATATTGCATTAACCCTCCACCATAGAAAAATTTAATTGAAAGAAAAGACCAAGAAAATAATCAAGAAAGTTAGTTAGGACAGAGCCCTCCACACCAAACACTCAAACTCCAAAAAACTCCCAGCATGCAGCTTATAGTGTGTTGACAGGTCAGAGGGAGTCAAGCGCATCACGCTTCTCGTCTCCTCGCCTCCCTCCCTTGGGAGAAGACAGTGATCACAGATGCATTGGAGTCTTTCCCCCCTCTCTCTCGCTCACTCTCTGTCTCTCTCTCTCTCTCTCTCTGTCTGTCTCTCTCTTCCTTTCTCCACACTGTGAGAGGCTAACACCTTAATCATTAGATTGTCATAAATGCTTGGTTGTTGAAGGTTGTTGAATAACAGGTCACAGCCACAGTGGAGGGTGAACAGTGAACAACAACTGCATCCAAGAGGAGGTCTCTGGAGTAGGGGCTATGATGATGTGGAGAGCTGTACTGAACTGAGTCTATTGCTCAATAATACTGTGACGTTCACACATGTTGCCTATCAGGAGATGGTGTACTGACATTCCAGACAAATGTGGGTGTATAATCAAAATGGCATACAGTACATGCCATCCAAATGCAGTAAATTAAATGTAACGACACATGGATAAATAACTACCATCAACTATCTATAAATAGCTATGGCCACCCACTCTTACAGTAAATGGTTAGCTGAAAACTTGATACAAACAGTGTCTCTTTAAGAGTAAGTGTTTTTGATACTGCTTCTGGGCTTGGCGGCTGACAGATAGAAGAGTATGTGGATCTCATAGTTTCTGTTTAGTCCCTGAATTACAAAGGGATTGAGATGGAGCCAGAGAATATGAAACACCTTGTACTGGTTCAGTACCTCTCTCTCTCTCTCTCTCTCGCTCGCACGTACGCACACACACACATAGAGATAACACACACAGGAACCCACAGACAAAAACACACACAGACAAAAACACACGCAGACAGGAACACACAGGCATGAACATGTGCGCACACACACACACACACACACACACACACACACACACACACACACACACACACACACACACACACACACACACACACACACACACACACACACACACACACACACACACACACACACACACACACACAATCTCTGTTGCTAGGAAATACTCCACTATTGGAGGGCCTGCAGGGGATGGGAGCAGCTGAAGGCTTTATTTAACCAGATGGCACACTAGTTCTCTCACCAACAATATGACAAAATATTAATCAGGGCCAAGAGGTGCTTCCCTTTCCCAGTGTTCATGTACATAGTGTTTACAGTAGGTTTAGAGTCCTGGTATCTTCACCCACACATTTCCCCCATTACCTTAAGATCAACAGGGCTACTTTGAATAGGAACATTTGCTGTCTATTTAATGGGGATTTTGCATATCAAATAAGAGTGTTTAACATATCAATTAAAACATATTTTCTAATGTCCTTCTAGATGCAAATCCCTAATTGAGTTAAGGATTTTTCAATAGAGAAACCACAAACACTCAGATAAAAGTATTTCATATTAGTACATCGGACTCAAAAGGACATCTCTTGGTTTGGCCACTTTCATGTAGACTTTCAGATAAAGCCAATTAATTTAATCTCTCTTGAGATCTCAACCCAATTATTACTACACTTCTGCTTTCTTCTTTAGCACTTCTTGTTTTACATATTAAATGGATCCAATTCCATGTCAACCGAAAAGGTTGGGCCACAATAATAAGACAATTTCACTTTTTAAATGAGCAATTATTTCAATAGGGTTTGATACAAGTAGCTAGTCAAGCAATTGCATATATGAGACAAAAACACAATCCCAATGCTTTTCAGGAGCACTCTGACTCACAAACCTGAAACATTTTCCTAAGAGGGCTGAAGAAATAAATACTTCCACCCAGGTCGGCTGTTATATCTCAAGAATATACAGATTGTGGTACAGTCTGCATGGTCAGGTCAGGCATTGTATATATTACAGACTGTTATTACACTTTGAGAAATTTCACAGTGCAATATATTCTCAGGCTAATGGTATGTCTTGTGGAACATGAAACCGTTATTTGGTAAGGGCATTGTGGTTTTCCCTCTACCTTATCATTCACCTACAGCTCTTCAGTATGCACAGTAACATCCTGCACTGGAGAAAGTTTCTATACAGTAATACCATTACCTTTAGTACCAATCAGTCATTCTACTCTCTAACAGGATTTTGCAGAGTAAATTAGACACAGAGAGAGAAGCCAGAGGTGACCCTGTTTTCCCCATACTCACAGAGGAACTGACAGGCCAGGAGAGGGACCGAGAAAGGCCATAGACAACACATGCAACTCTACTTAGTATCTATACACTTACAGAGAGAAGCACCTCTGGCAGCTTTGGTGTTATATGAGGAAAAGGACTGTACTCGACCTCAAGTGATCTGAATGAGACTCAATAGTATTTTGCATTGCTTTGAAGACAGAACAGCAGTCAGGAAAACTGTGCATTGATTTTTAAAATGACAAAATTGAGCCTGTGCAGGGAGGTCTATTTAAAAGGCACGAGGTGACTAGCAGTAGTTAGGGAATAAAGGAAGTAATATTGAAGGAAGTGATCAATATGACACGATTAATGCCTTCATCATAAAACCTTGACATTTAATTTGTTGGTGCCCATGCCAAGAGGGGTGAATGACTCTTCAGGACAATTGCTTTTGACTGCTGCTCCCCAATTATCTTTTACAGTGAGTTTGTGCACCCTAATGAAGCCCTAATGATCTGGAGAGAGACAAGAAGAAATCCTCTGTGCAACCACGGAGGAGATGCTCACAGAATTTCAAGCCAGGACGTCATGTAAAAATCTTCCCAGCGTGAAATACTTGATAAATTGTTCTGATTGTGTTGTGATTGTGACATCATGTTGTAAACATTTTCACAGCTTGAAAATGTTCCCAGTCAATAATTAAACGTGCGTACGTGCGGATAGCTGAGCTCGTGCGGATGTTTTTCTCACACCCCCTCAAACTTGATTTAGCTAGCTAACTGGCATAATTAGCTGTAAACTGGTCGAGATGGTTTGTTCTCAGAGGTGTGCAGTTTTAACTTGTTTGTATAGCTAGCTAACTAACTAACCAACTAACAAACAAATAATTTATATGGACTGTCAATCGAAAACGTAGCGCCCAAGTCTTAGCAATCGCAAAACATCTCTACGCACATCAACCCTCAGAATTTTGACGCGCGAGTCCAGGTATTTATAAACTGACCTCACGCCTCAACAAGCTTCTGTTGGTCAGAGTCAATACTCCTGGTCACCATTGATTGGCAGATGTGTGAAGCATATGAGCATGCCCACAGAACAGTTTTTCAAGGTCGAGGGAGGGTGAGAGAGAAACATTCGCACGAGCTCAGCCATCCACATAAAGAGATGCGCGTGCAATTATTGAACTGGTCTTCCTCCCGGGGAAGGACTGCCCGTTCCATGATCTCGCCATCACGGTTGACAACTCCCTTGTGTCCTCCTCCCAGAGTGCTAAGAGCCTTGGCGTGACCCTGGACAACACCCTGTCGTTCTCCACCAACATCAAGGCGGTGACCCGATCCTGTAGGTTCATGCTCTACAACATTCGCAGAGTACGACCCTGCCTCACACAGGAAGCGGCGCAGGTCCTAATCCAGGCACTTGTCATCTCCCGTCTGGATTATTGCAACTCGCTGTTGGCTGGGCTCCCTGCCTGTGCCATTAAACCCCTACAACTCATCCAGAACGCCGCAGCCCGTCTGGTGTTCAACCTTCCCAAGTTCTCTCACGTCACCCCGCTCCTCCGCTCTCTCCACTGGCTTCCAGTCGAAGCTCGCATCCGCTACAAGACCATGGTGCTTGCCTACGGAGCTGTGAGGGGAACGGCACCTCCGTACCTTCAGGCTCTGATCAGGCCCTACACCCAAACAAGGGCACTCCGTTCATCCACCTCTGGCCTGCTCGCCTCCCTACCTCTGAGGAAGCACAGTTCCCGCTCAGCCCAGTCAAAACTGTTCGCTGCTCTGGCACCCCAATGGTGGAACAAGCTCCCTCACGACGCCAGGACAGCGGAGTCAATCACCACCTTCCGGAGACACCTGAAACCCCACCTCTTCAAGGAATACCTGGGATAGGATAAAGTAATCCTTCTAACCCCCCCCCTTAAAAGATTTAGATGCACTATTGTAAAGTGGTTGTTCCACTGGATATTATAAGGTGAATGCACCAATTTGTAAGTCGCTCTGGATAAGAGCGTCTGCTAAATGACTTAAATGTAAAATGTAAATGTAACATTTTTACGCTGGGAGAAATCTCACAGCATGACATCACAATCAGAACACAATCAGAACGATCAGAACTATTGCGAACTATTTCACACTGGGATGATTTTTACATGACACAGGACATGAAGTATGTTGCTCATCAAACTGCCAGAACTAAGCAAAAAGGAAAAAAATAATAAAAGAACTCACAAACTTGCAATTATTCATTGTCTCCCAAGAGACTGGAACATGAACATCAACAACAACAATATACAGTACAAGTCAAAAGTTTGGACACACCTACTCATTCAAGGGTTTTTCTTTATTCTCTATCAAATAACACATATGGCACCATGTAGTAACCAAAAAACTGTTCAAGAAATCAAAATGTATTTTATATGTGAGATTCTTCAAAGTTGCCACCCTTTGCCTTGAGGATAGCTTTGCACACACTTGGCATTCTCTCAACCAGCTTCACCTGGAATGGTTTTCCAACAGTCTTGAAGGAGTTCCCACATATGCTGAGTACTTGTTGGCTGCTTTTCCTTCACTCTGTGGTCCAACTCATCCCAAACCATCTCAATTGGGTTGAGGTCCGGTGATTGTGGAGGCCAGGTCATCTGATGCAGCACTCCATCACTCTCCTTGGTCAAATAGCCCTGGAGGTGTGTTTTGGGTCATTGTCCTGTTGAAAAACAAATTATAGTCCCAATAAGCGCAAACCAGGTGAGATGGCGTATCACTGCATAATTCTATGGTAGCAATGCTGGTTAAGTGTGCCTTGGATTCTAAATAAGTCACTGAAAGTATCTCCAGCAACGCACCCCCACACCAACACACCTCCTCCTCCATGCTTCACGGTGGGAAGCATGGAAAATGGCGACGGAAGAAATGGCAGCAGTTTTACGGGCGCCCAACCAATTGTGCTAATATGTGGGTTTTTCACGTTATTTGTAGCTTATTTTGTACTTAATGTTTCTGCAACCGTATCTTACAGCAAAAAAGAGCTTCTGGATATCAGGACAGTGATCACTCACCTCGGATTAGACAAAGAGTTTTTCTACAACAAGGAGGACGCACAGGACATTCTCCAAACACCCCACAGGGCGTTATTTGTAAGAGGAAGCGACGCAGGTACAGAGGACACAGAGCTGGATGCCTTGTCAGGACCCGGAGAAGGCGAGTGGGAAACTCTCTACTTGCCTAGAGAGTTTTCAGCTATACTTTTCGTGGCTGTTTATTTACCAACACAGACAGATGCTGGCACTAAGACAGCACTCAGTCAGCTGTATAAGGAAATAAGCAAAGAGGAAACCACTTACCCAGAGGTGGCACTCCTAGTGGCCGGAGACTTTAATGCAGGGAAACTGAAATGAGTTCTACCAAATTTCTATCAACATGTTAAATGTGCAACCAGAAGGAAAAAAATTCTAGATCACCTGTACTCCACACACAGAGAAACGTGCAAAGCTCTCCCTCGCCCTCCATTTACCAAATGCGACCACAACTCTATCCTCCTGATTCCTGTTTACAAGCAAAGATTAAAGCAGGAAGCACTAGTGACTCTGTCTATAAAAAAAGTGGTCAGATGAAGCAGATGCTAAACTACAGGACTGTTTTGCTATCACAGACTGGAACATGTTCCGGGATTCTTCCGATGGCATTGAGAAGTACACCACATCAGTCACTG
Organism: Salmo salar; assembly: GCF_965601325.2. Taxonomy (NCBI): domain Eukaryota; kingdom Metazoa; phylum Chordata; class Actinopteri; order Salmoniformes; family Salmonidae; genus Salmo; species Salmo salar. The sequence goes on along the minus strand of NC_138294.1, from coordinate 64,139,498 downwards.
GCTTTATCAATAAGTGCGTTGAGGACATCGTCCCCACAGCGACTGTACATACATACCCCAACCAGAAGCCATGGATTACAGGCAACATTTGCACTGAGTTAAAGTGTAGAGCTGCCACATTCAAGGTGCGGGACTCTAACCCGGAAGCTTATAAGAAATCCTGCTATGCTCTGTGATGAACCATCAAACTGGCAAAGCGTCAACACAGGGCTAAGATTGAATGATACTACACCGGCTCTGATGCTTGTTTTATGTGGCAGGGCTTGCAAACTATTACAGACTACAAAGGGAAGCACAGCCGCGAGCTGCCCAGTGACACGAGCCTACCAGACGAGCTAAATCACTTCTATGCTCGCATCGAGGCAAGCAACACTGAGGCATGCATGAGAGCATCAGTTGTTCCGGACGACTGTGTGATCACTCTCTCCGTAGCCAACGTGAGTAACACCTTTAAACAGGTCAACATACACAAGGCTGCGGGGCCAGACGGATTACCAGGACATGTGCTCCAGGCATATGCTAACCAACTGGTAGGTGTCTTCACTGATATTTTCAATATGTCCCTGATTGAGTCTGTAATACTAACCTGTTTCAAGCAGACCACCATAGTCCCTGTGCCCAAGAACATAAAGTTCAACCCACGTCCGTAGCCATGAAGTGCTTTGAAAGGTTGGGAATGGCTCACATCAACACCATTATCCCAGAAACCCTAGACCCACTCCAATTTGCATACAGCCCAAACAGATCCACAGATGATGCAATCTCTATTGCACTCCAAACTGCCCTTTCCCACCTGGACAAAAGGAACACTTATGTGAGAATGCTATTCATTGACTACAGCTCAGCGTTCAACACCATTGTACCCTCAAAGCTCATCACTAAGCTAAGGATCCTAGGACTAAACACCTCCCTCTGCAACTGGATCCTGGACTTCCTGACGGGCCGCCCCCAGGTGGTGAGGGTAGGTAGCAACACATCTGCCACACTGGTCCTCAACACTAGAGCTCCCCAGGGGTGCGTGCTCAGTCCCCTCCTGTACTCCCTGTTCACCCACGCCTGCATGGTCAGGCATGACTCCAACACCATCATTAAGTTTGCAGACGACACAACAGCGGTAGGCCTGAACACCGACAATGACGAGACAGCCTATAGGGAGGAGGTCAGAGATCTGGCTGGGTGGTGCCAGATTAACAACCTATCCCTCAACGTAACCAAGACTAAGGAGATGATTGTGGACTACAGGAAAAGGAGGACCGAGCACACCCCCATTCTCATCGACGGGGCTGTAGTGGAGCAGGTTGAGAGCTTCAAGTTCCTTGGTGTCCACATCACTAAAAAACTAGAATGGTCCAAACGCACCAAGACAGTCGTGAAGAGAGCACGACAAAGCCTATTCCCCCTCAGGAAACTAAAAAGATTTGGCATGGGTCCACAGATCCTCAAAAGGTTCTACAGCTGCAACATTGAGAGCATCCTGACTGGTTCCATCACTGCCTGGTATGGCAATTGCTCGGCCTCTGACTGCACGGCACTACAGAGGGTAGTGCGTACAGCCCAGTACATCACTGGGATTAAGCTGCCTGCCATCCAGGACCTCTACACCAGGCGGTGTCAGAGGAAGGCATTAAAAATTGTCAAAGACCCCAGCCACCCTAGTCATAGAGTGTTCTCTCTACTATCGCATGGCAAGCGGTACCGGACTGCCAAGTCTAGGACAAAAAGGCTTCTCTACAGTTTTTACCCCAAATAAAATGTATTTGATTTGATTTGGGAACCACACATGTGGAGAACCTCCCTTTACCTACACTGCGTCTCACAAAGACACAGTGGTTAGAACCAAAAATCAGACCAAAGGACAGATTTCCATCGGTCTTATGTCCATTGCGTGTGTTTCTTCACCCTAGCAAGTCTCTACTTCTTATTGGTGTCCTTTAGTCCTGGTTTCCTTGCAGTAATTTGACCATGAAGGCCTGATTCATGCTGTCTCCTCTGAACAGTTGATGTTGAGATATGTCTGTTACTTGAACTCTGTGAAGCATTTATTTGGGCTGCAATCTGAGGTGCAGTTAACTCTAATGAACTTATCCTCTGCAGCAGAGGAGACTCTGGGTCTTCCTTTCCCGTGGCGGTCCTCATGAGAACCAGTTTCATCATAGTGCTTGATGGTTTTTGCGACTGCTCTAATATGGACTTGGTCTTTTACCAAATAAGGCTATTTTCTGTATACCACCCCTACCTTGTCACAACACAACTGATTGGCTCAAACGCATTAAGAAGTTCCACAAATAAAATTTTAGCAAAGCACACCTGTTAATTGAAATACATTCTAGGTGACTACCTCTTGAAGCTGGGATGGCAGGTAGCCTAGTGGTTAGAGCGTTGGGCCAGTAACCAAAATGTTGCTAGATCAAATCCCTGAGCTGACAAGGTAGACATCTGTCGTTCTGCCCCTGAACAAGGCAGTTAACCCACTGTTCCTAGGCCGTCATTGTAAATAAGAATTTGTTCTTAACTGACTTGCCTAGTTAAATAAAAATATATAAAAAAGCTGGTTGAGAGAATGCCAAGAGTGTGCAAGGCTAAGGGTGGCTACTTTGAAGAATCTCAAATATATTTTGATTTGTTTAACACGTTTTTTTGTTTACTACATGATTCCATGTGTGTTATTTCATAGTTTTGATGTCTTCACTATTATTCTGCAATGTAGAAAATAGTAAAAATAAAGAACATCCTTTGAATGAGTAGGTGTGTCCAAACCTTTGACTGGTACTGTAGTTCAAAAAGAGGGTAGTTGAGAGCTGTTTTCACAGGAACTACTTTTGCAGCAAGATGCCAAACTTGATAGGGAAGCATTGTGGAGCGGCACTCTCTCACTTTTTTCAATTTGAGAATACACAGAGCTGGTAAAACTATTTCTGGAAAATGTATTTGATCAATTCTAAATAAATTCTATTGATTTTGAAAAAAAATCTAAGTTCCCAGTGTGTCTGCCTTGATGTTCATGAAACTCCACAATTGTTACCCGATTCAGGAAACTAGTTATATGTCGCATGATTTCACAGGAGAGCCGTTTGAACATAAAAAAAGTTTTTTTTATCAAAATGTGTTTATTGGCAGAAATACCTTCTCGAATATGTGAACTTTAATGTGCCTTAATAACAAACTTGTATGCCATCTGTAAATACGAATAAATTGTTAAATTACAAGCCTTGTTAGTTAAGCCACAGAAAAGTGAGCAACATTCCCACTAGCCATGATTGGCTAAGATAATGAGTGGGCTGGACATGCCGAGAGAGGAGTTCGGATTGGCCTGCCATAGAAGCTCATCAGTCTGTGTTGGTAATCCTGTCGAACTCAACTTTTTAAAAATGGATTGTGTAGTGGAGCTGCATAAGTGTTTCTCTCCACTTTCCGGAGGACCAAGTTTTGAAATCAGTGGAATTAGACTATGATAGCTAAAGAGATGGAGAAAACACCTGTCTCCGGATTACATCTTCAAATTAAGGGCATAGCATTCCTGACAGGGAGACGCGTGCATGCACAATGATATATACAGGTAAGATAGTCTAGTGTTAGCTAGCTACATTTTAATTTCAAGCTAAAGTGTACTGTTAGCTATCTAGCTAAAATTAGCTGGCTGGCTCCCTAGCTGACGTTATTATTCATTTCCCAGAGCCGTTTGCAGTTCTAGTTAGAGCCTAATGTTAGCTAGCTAACATTGATCATGATTTGGTTAGCTCCCAACGCACTGTTCATTGTTGTTTAACTAGCTAACGTTGGCTGGCTGGCTCGTTAGCTGACGTTACGTGACGTGTGTACAACACCCGTTGAATATGGCCAGTGTCAGTAAACGTCTGCAAAAAAGCGCAATGAAATTGTTGCCAGCAGAGCTGGTTAGGTTGTTTTCATGTTATCCAGAGGTAAACAAATCATCGGCCTGAGCATCAAGTGTGCACTTTCAGAGTGAAACGAGATGGGTGGCGCTAAAGCTTAGGGTGAGGGTGTGAACGATGCTGAATGGGTGTAGACAAAGAAAAACTCTTCACTCGATAGCAAAAAATTCAAAGGCGATTTTCTCAAAAGTGAGTTTACAAGTTCATCAACTTCCAAAGCAGAATTACTTTCCCGTTGTTCCACTAATGCAGTGTATGATATACCATTTTGTAGCTCTGAGTCCATTTATCTAATGTAAAAAACACCATTTCAAATGTTGCTACATAAGACCAAATCCAGGTGGTGAGTCACAATTAGTGTATGAATCGATAGCTCACCTTTCTGTTGTGTATGTATTCTGTAATAGAGTATATTGTAACCATGTGTTCAAGCTAATCAAATCACGCAATACGCAATACAATGAAATGCCAACTCGCAGTAAAGCTCTCCCTTACATTAGGCTATATCCTACAAATATATATATCATGTAATCTTAGGCCTATTAGGCTATAGGCCTACTGCTAATTATTGTTTTTTGTCCCTGGACTGGCCAAATGCACCGAGCTATCCTTCAGCTATCCTTCAGCACCACAAGTTGGTTCATATTCTGTAACAAAATTGAGCGATCCTGGTGCTGTCTTTTCAGCACTACGAAGGACGCACCAATCGCTTAAAATGACATAAAATGAGGCAAGTGGAAGGGGGGAAAAGTAAGGAACATCTCAGTCGGCCCTGGAGGCCTTATGAAAACACGTTTTCACAAGGGCTATTAGCAGGACAATAGACACGATGTGGTCCCAAAAACATCGCTCCGACATAGGGTCCAGCATATCTCTTGATGATGATGATCGGACATGGGCTCCTTTGAATAATTAACTTTTCATTATTTATTTATTTTTCCATATTTTCTCATTGTGTAGCCTACAGTAGCCTACAGTGATGCCTCTTGCACATCTCAGTGCAAGAGGCATCACTACAGTCCCTGGTTCGAAACCAGGCTGTATCACATTTGCCGTGATTGGGAGTCCCATAGGGCGGCCACAATTGGCCCAGCATCATCTGGGTTTTGCCAGGGTAGGCCGTCATTGTAAATAAGAATTTGTTCTTAACTGACTTGCCTAGTTAAATAAAGGTTAAGTAATGTAATGTGTTTTGTTTAGTAAATTGTTTTGTAAATATTAATTCACATTTGTGGTGCCACTAAATAAACAATGAATTATTTAAGTCAATATTGTCAATATTTTTATTATTAAACTATTTTTTATGATGGAGAGAGGGTGGACAGGGAGTTAAAAAAATTTACCCCAAAAGGTACTTCGAGGAACCTTTATAAGGGGTGCTTCAAATAACCTTTATCAAGGGATCTTCAAAGAGCATATAGGGGTTCCCCCACAGTTTCAGTTTGAAGAGCACCTAAAGGATACTCCAGGAACCTTTTCTTTTTAGAGTGTAGGAGTAAATGTCAGTTGGCTTCAGAGAGCATTGAGAGAGAGAGAGAACATTGAGAGAGAGAGAGAGCATTGAGAGAATTGAGAGAGAGAGAATTGAGAGAGAATTGAGAGAGAGAGAGAGAGCATTGAGAGAGAGAGAGAGAATTGAGAGAGAGAGAGACTTGAAAGAGAAAGAGAGAGCATTGGCGAGAGAGAGAGCGAGAGAGAGAGAGAGAGAGAGAGAGAGAGAGAGAGAATTGAGAGAGTGAGAGAAAGAGAGAGAAAATATCAAAACACACACAGTAACGTGTTAATGAGTTCCGAGAGCCGATCTGTTATCCAACAATTAGTTTTATAGCCCGGCTACTGTGTGAAAATCCTCCCCAACAAGCAATAGCCTACCCATGCGTGGTCAACTATTTCAGCACCGTTTCGCGCTGCTCTGAGACAATACTAAACATATACATTTTAAAACAGTTATTTTTTATTAACCCTGTATTATAATTGTATAAAAGCCCCTTAACCTCTATGGGCTAGGTGGGACGCTTGCATATATATATATTATAAGATCTGATCTATTATCTTCTTGTTTTAATGATGTGTTATTACCTCGCGTCCAGTCTCATTCCAAACGTCGTAAATTGTTGTTATCTGCACGAACCCAGTCTTCACTAAGTCATCCATACATCAATTGTCTTAAACGTACCCGATTTAATCTGGTTACCTCGTTTATTGCAAAGTGTGATTTCCCAGTAAAGTTATTTTTAAATCTGGCAATGCGGTTGCATTCATGAGATGTTAATCTATAATTCTTTGAATGACAATATTATATTTGACCAATGTTTTCGAATAGTAATTTTGTAAATTGTAGCGCTGATCACCGGAAGCATTTGAGGGAAAATATTTTCTGAACGTCACGCGCCGATGTAAAATGCTGTTTTTATATATAAATATGAACTTTATCGAACAAAAATGCATGTATTGTGTAACATGATGTCCTAGGAGTGTCATCTGATGAAGATTGTCAAAGGTTAGTGCTGCATTTAGCTGTGTTTTGGGTATTTGTGATGCATGCTAGTTGCTTTGAAAATGGCAGTGTGATTATTTTTGGCAGGGTACTCTCCTAACATAATCTAATGTTTTGCTTTTGCTGTAAAGCCTTTTTGAAATCGGACAACGTGGTTCGATTCAGGAGAGGTGTATCTGTAAAATGGTGTAAAATAGTCATATGTTTGAGAAATTGAAGTTATAGCATTTATGAGGTATTTGTATTTCGCGCGACGCGATTCCACTGGCTGTTGACTAGGGTGGGACGCAAACGTCCCAGGTTCCCAGACAGGGAACGTATGTTGCGGTTCATCTGATGAAGGATTGACCCCTCATCTCCATGTCGCCTGGGTTGCGCCTGACCAGCTCCATCCCCCCTTTCCCGGTTAGGCATGGCCGCACGGCACACCCTCTTTCCCCGTTAGGCATGGCCGCATGGTGCACCCCTTTTCCCGGTTAGGCACAGCCGCATGGTTCACCCCCATTATCAAGGTGCACGTTGGCTTATTTATGTAATGAATATGAATTCGGAAGGCAGAAATGATTAAATATTTAAAGCATTAGAGTTTTAAGAGTTGTGTGTGTTCAATTATTTGTGACATTGTGGCATTTAAAGCATATTGAAGTTAGAAGCAATAGGATTTCAAACAATAGCCTACCCGCGTGTGGTCAACTATTTCAGCACCGTTTAGCGCTGCTCTGAGACAAGCATGGCGACCGGTTCTTGATAAATCAATGAGATTTTTATTTTCACTGAATCTACATGTCACGTCCTGACCAGCAGGTGGAGTAGGTGTATAAGTTTTGGTCAGGGCGTGGCAGAAGGAGTGTGTTTTGTATGTTCTGTCTAGGTTGGGTTGTTCTATGTATAGTTAATTGGGGTGGACTTCCAATTGAAGGCAGGTGTGTGGTGTTGCCTTTGATTGGGAGTCCTATATTAGTTGGGTGTGTTTGTCTGTGTGTTTGTGGGGAATTGTTTGTGAGCACTGCTTGTTGAGCCTGCCACACTGTTGTTAGTCGTGAGTACTGTTTATTGTTTTGTTTTTCCCTGTGGATGCTGTTCGTTTTTTTCCCATTAAAAGAATGAGTATCCACATACCCGCTGCATTTTGGTCTTCCCTTCAACACCACGGCACCTTTCATGACATGACACTACAATCTAGTTAGACTACAATTAGGGTGTGGAAATGTTAGGATTATTTGCTCTTAGTATTGTAGCCTGCTCCCGACCAGTCACTTTCTACAGCGCCATATTTTCCTATCGGAAACCCTGAGGGTTTCATTTTTCTTGGAATAGAAACGCCATAATATTAATTAAATTAATTAAGCTACATTTCTCAATCCCATTTTAAATTCAGAGCTGGGTATCTCCACTCAACCTCTTTCCATCCCGATGGACATCAGAGTGCTGGATGGGCGCTCTATTGGCAGAGTCACTGACAATATGGTTCCTATCAACCTGCGAATGTCAGGCAACCACAGTGAGCCTATGCAGCTTCTGCTCCTGGAGTCTCCTCATGTACCCATAGTTTTGGGGTTTTCATGGCTCCAGAGGCATATCCCCCTTATCGACGGAGCTATGGGTTCCATCATGGGTTGGAGTCCATTTCGCTATGCACATTGTCTGCAGTCGGCACAGACAATAACTCCTCCAGGCTGCAGCAACGCTTGGATAAAGCTTCGGATCTCTACCGTTCCCGCGGAGTACCAGGACTTACGGGAGGTTTCCAACTCTGCCTGTGCCACATCTCTTCCTCTGCCCTACGACTGTGCTATCGACCTTCTCCCGGTTACCGCACCACCTTGGGGGGACTTTATTCCCTGTCGGGTCCAGAGACCAAAGTGATGGAACGGTAAATTGAGGACTCTCTCGCTGCAGGGATTATGCGTCTATCTGCATCCCCCACCGGTGCAGGGTTCTTCTTTGTGGAGAAGAAGGACAAGACCCTGAATCCATGTATCGACTACCGGGGTATTAATGACATTACCATTAAAACATGTTACCTGCTATCACCCACCTCCTCGGCTTTTGAGCCTCTCCAGGGGGCGGTCATTTCTCCAAGTTGGACCTTCGGAATGCCCACTATCTGGTTCGGATACGGGAAGGAGACAAGTGGAAGACAGCCTTTTACACGGCTAGCGGGCACTACGAGTACCTGTTGATGCTGTTCTGACTGACCAACGCTCCCACAGTGTTCCAGACCCTGGTCTGGACCCTGGAGTGTTCCAGACCCTTCCGGATCCATGGACTTCCGGTCGACATGGTCCGATCGCGGTCCTCAGTTCTCATCAAGACCACCTCCAGGTACCTCTGCAGCTGGCCTTCTGTTGTCTCGCATGCTCCATATACATCCCACTTTCCATGTATCTAGAATTAAACCCCTATATCACAGCCCTTTATGTCCTGTTTCTAGGCAGTGGATTCCAGTACCTGGTTGACTGGGAGGGTTATGGCCCGGAGTTGAGTCCCCACCATTAATATCCCGGACCGAGCCCTCGTTGTGAACTTCTGCCGTCTACACTCCGGTCAACCAGGTATGTCCCAGGGTAGGAAAACCAGGTGTCACACCCTGATCTGTTTCACCTGTCTTGTGATTGTCTCTAACCCCCACCAGGTGTCTCCCATTACCTTGTGTATTTATACCTGCGTTTTCTGTTTGCCTGTTGCCAGTTCGTCTTGTCTCATCTAGTCCTACCAGCATGTTACCGTGTTGTCCTGTGCTTTAGTTTTTGCTTTTCCTGGACTTCCAGTTCTGACCTTTCTGCCTGTCCCTGATCCTGCACCTGCCTGACTCTGATTTGGATTACGACTCTTTTCCTGACGACCTACCGATTGCCTGCCCCTTGTACTGTAATAAATGTGAGACTCGTACTATCTGCCTCCTGTGTCTGCATCTGGGTCTCAGCCTGAGCCGCGATAATAAGCTATAATGCTAGGCTATTCAATTGGCTACATCTGTTGGTCATTTTTTTTTTACATTTTTGCTCCCTAACCTAAAAAAGAAATAGCACTACACCACTGATCAAGTAGCTCCTATTCAAAAGCCTAATCCGCACATTATCACTCAGCATTACTCTGCATCTCTCCCTCTCTCTCCTCTCCCTCTCTCTCTCACTTTTCCCTCTCTCTCCTCTCCCTCTCAGTCTCTCTCTCACTTTTCCCTCTCTCTTTTCTATTTCTTTCTCTCTCGTCTCTCATCTCTCTCTCTCGCACTCTGGTTTCCAGTGAGCAGAGAAAACATCACTGCACAGTCGAGCTAGATTTTAAGCAGATGAGAAGGAGCTCTCCTTTTGAAGTGTGTCTGTGTTATATACTGAGCCTTGGCACAGATCCTTGTGAGAAAAACTCAGACATTTTCAGTAAACTCCGTCTCTGGGGCAGACTGGAAAGGAGCTGTTGAATCTCATAGGCCTCCCATTCACATCTGATGCAGAGGAATGGGCACCTTCTATTTGGCTTGTTTGCTGACAGAAATGCAGGAATGCACAGTAAACTGCACAATAGAGTTTGCAATGCACAGCTGAGACTGCACATTAAGGAAATACTGTGAATGTGTGAATGTACATACAGTACATATAGTACTGTATATGTGACAGCCAAAAATAGGTGTTCAGTATGTGTATGGATGTTCAAAGAGAGTGAGTGATATATTGTGTGAGTGTGTCCATTAGGAATATGTGGGTGATTTTATTCAGTGGCTTTATACAGAATGAATAACAGTAATGTCCATCTCTGTCATCTCAGTTTACTGTGTTTTTCTCTCTCTGAGAAAATATCTATATATCCTGCCTCCTCTTGGATTCCTAACACCGGCCCCTCTGCTTATGACTCACGAGGTCACAGGAAATATCAACAACGTGAATAAACACTCAACACCTGCTTGGATCCTTCCTGCTATATCAGGGTTTAGTACTGTCCCCATGGACACACAGCAGCTGTTGTTCACAACACTATTTTGGGAAGAGTTTTGCCAAAGACCACCCCTGCCAACCCTGCCAATACACATAGGCTATACATAGACACACCAGTAGCCACAACCCCCTCCTACCCTGCAGAAACTAGTCAATATAAAGTATGTAGCCCCTCTCAGTAGGCCCCCAGAACAGTAAGGCTGCTGCTGTCTGAACTCTTTCCACAGTAAGTGCGTTGTTACTTATTTATAGCAACATGTATCCCAGAGGGGCAAAGTAATTGAAACCAAATGTGATGCCGACAGGACTGATATGGGGAAGTGGGCCGGTCAGCCCCAGCGTTCACTCGCTAGCAGCCGCGAGGGTTACAGATCAACACCCGTGGAAATCTTTTTTGCAATTCATTTTTATTAAATAGTTGTGGCTTTCCACCTTTGTAACTTCTCCTGGCAACACATTCATTTCCAGCCTCAGTCCAGAGGTCTCCGTAAACAGCGGTTCTAAAATATACTTTTGTGAACGTCGGGAAAAACCTAAAGCAAAAACAAACAGAGAGCTACTGAGACTAAACTAAAAATACTATTTTCAAAAGATAACGGCAAAATGTGTTTAGTTTCTTCAGAACAATAGTGTTTTAAGTAAAGAACAGGCTTCTCCATGCATACTCCCCCTCCCACCAGTCAACAGTTATGAGTAGGACACTTAAATGTCCCCCTAAAACAAAGGACAGGAACTGAGCGAAAACTAAACTTACCTCTCCCTCCGTCTTGCTCTCCTTCTCCTATCTCTCTCTCTATTTCTCTCTCAGGGCTCTCAGTGAGCTCTCACTAAGTCAGGGAGTGTCAGGCAGATAAAAGGAGATTGAGCTCCTCTTAAAAAGTTGCATGAGGCCTCCTCTGACAGACTCCAGGCAGCCCCCTTGTCAGCTTTTCCAATAACACACTCCCCGGCCAAGTCCCTGCCCAAGTCGTGAGGTATTTCCTGGACACTACGCGCACTCTGTTATCCCAGCCATCTCATTGGAGACTCTTTTTACGCTTGCTATGTTAGGTTAAGTTGGAGGCTACTCTACTCCGCTCTGCTACTGGTGGGGACTGGAGATTCTGCACCACACTGGCTTCTAGTGCTAAGTTACAGTCTTCTGGTCACCAGCCAGATTTAGAAGCCCAGAAGTTACAGGCAGGGCTGTCTGACGGTGTGTGTGTGTGTGTGTGTGTGTGTGTGTGTGTGTGTGTGTGTGTGTGTGTGTGTGTGTGTGTGTGTGTGTGTGTGTGTGTGTGTGTGTGTGTGTGTGTGTGTGTGTGTGCGCATGTGTCTTTTGGAGGGTGGGAGGGGGTATCTCTGAAAGAAAAGAAGGACTGTAAAAAGAGAAGGAAAAAAACATTCCCCTCCTCCACTTAATATGCTGTGGCCTGCCAGTCCGTCCAGCAAGGGAGGAAATAACCACAAAGGTTCTCCTACACAGCAATTTCTTTTACTCCCCCTCCCAGCCACAGCGTGGTCAGAGCTGATGAATAATAGTAATCATTGTTTAACAGGCATGGTCCATCCAGCATCTTAATAAGTGGTCAGTGAAGACAGCCCACAGACACCAGGGAATGCATGGTGTTGTTGTTGTTGGTGGTGTGGAGCTTCAGCTGCTTGTGTTCATGATTTTTTTTATCGATAAAGGGAAATCCCTAATAAGCCTGCAGCACGAGACACAATGCTCCTGAGCTTCTCGACTTGCATATGGAGATGTAGCTTACAGTTTTAATACAGTACATCTAGGGAGTTATCATTGCTGTTTTAAAGAAATGGTTTCGCCTGTTAGGGCTAGGGGGCAGTATTGACACGGCCGGATAAAAAACGTACCCGATTTAATCTGGTTACTACTCCTGCCCAATAACTAGAATATGCATATAATTATTGGCTTTGGATAGAAAACACCCTAAAGTTTCTAAAACTGTTTGAATGGTGTCTGTGAGTATAACAGAACTCATATGGCAGGCAAAAACCTGAGAAGATTCCAAACAGGAAGCGCCCTCTCTGACAAGTTGTTGTTCATCTTGGCTCTTTTTATTGAAGACTGAGGATCTTTGCCGTAACGTGACACTTCCTACGGCTCCCATAGGCTCTCAGAACCCGGGAAAAAGCTGAATGATATCGAGGCAGCCTCTGGCTGAAACACATTATCGCGTTTGGATAGTGGCTGGTCAGAGTACTCTGAGACTCACGCTCGTGCACGAGGGCACGAGATGTATTTATTTTCTCTCTCTTTGTACGTATACAGGCTTTCCCGGTCGGAATATTATCGCTTTTTTACGAGAAAAATGGCATAAAAATTGATTTTAAACAGCGGTTGACATGCTTCGAAGTACGGTAATGGAATATTTAGACATTTTTTGTCACGAAATGCGCCATGCTCGTCCCCCTTATTTACCCTTTCGGATAGTGTCTTGAACGCACGAACAAAACGCCGCTGTTTGGATATAACAATGGATTATTTGGGACCAAACCAACATTTGTTATTGAAGTAGAAGTCCTGGGAGTGCATTCTGACGAAGAACAGCAAAGGTAATAACATTTTTCTTATAGTAAATCTGACTTTGGTGAGTGCTAAACTTGCTGGGTGTCTAAACAGCTAGCCCTGTGATGCCGGGCTATCTACTGAGAATATTGCAAAATGTGCTTTCACCGAAAAGCTATTTTAAAATCGGACATATCGAGTGCATAGAGGAGTTCTGTATCTATAATTCTTAAAATAATTGTTATGTTTTTTGTGAACGTTTATCGTGAGTAATTTAGTAAATTCACCGGCAGTGTTCGGTGGGAATGCTAGTCACATGCTAGTCACATGCTTATGTAAAAAGCTGTTTTTTTATATAAATATGAACTTGATTGAACAAAACATGCATGTATTGTATAACATAATGTCCTAGGATTGTCATCTGATGAAGATCATCAAAGGTTAGTGCTGCATTTAGCTGTGGTTTGGGTTTATGTGACATTATATGCTAGCTTGAAAAATGGGTGTCTGATTATTTCTGGCTGGGTACTCTGCTGACATAATCTAATGTTTTGCTTTCGTTGTAAAGCCTTTTTGAAATCGGACAGTGTGGTTAGATTACCGAGAGTCTTGTCTTTAAAATGGTGTAAAATAGTCATATGTTTGAGAAATTGAAGTAATAGCATTTCTAAGGTATATGAATAACGCGCCACGGGATTACACTGGCTGTTGAGTAGCCCATAGAAGTTAAAGACTCCAAGAAGAAGCTGTGAAGAGGAATACAATCTTTGAAAAAAAGGTCCCATCTGGAACCTAAAAGGGTTCTTCGGCTGTCCCCATAGAATAACCCTTTGAATAACCCTTTTTGGTTCCAGGTAGTACCCATTTGGGTTACATGGAACCGAAGAGGGTTCTACCTGGAACCAAAAAGTGTTATCCCATGGGGACAGTCAAAGAACCCTTTTGGAACCTTTTTTATGTAGGAGAGAGAGAACATCAAAACAAGAGGATTGGTGAATTTCAGGAAGGTTAAAGCTTTGGCTTACTCCTGGCTTTGTTGTGTTGTTGTGTGAATCTCACCTCTGAGACAATTGCCCAACCTGTTATATGAATATCCAGGCTAGAATTGACAGTGAATCCTTCTAGGGCTCATTTTTTATTTTGATATGGGTTTGAAAACTACCAATTAGAGTGATATCCATCGACAGGATTTAGAGCTGGTCCAAACACAAGCAGCCTTGGTAAATATGGATTGTGACACACATGTCATCATGAATAAATATACAACAATTCATTCTTCCACCAACAACATTCACTGCTCTCTCTCCTTTCCAAACACCTGCTCTACTTCTGAAATATAGGCCCTTAATTCCCTGATTATTTGTAACACCCTTATGAGTAAGATTTCACAAGTCATCAAAGATGGTATTATGGGTCACTTAATAACAATATTGAAAGGATAGACAATTGTCTGATCATAGAGATACTGTATTACATGAACAGAACATGTCAAAAGATGAACTAAGACCGAGTGCACTAAGACCGCACTCAATGAGCTGTATACGGCCAGAAGCAAACTAGAAAATGCTCATGCAGAGGTGGCGCTCCTACTGGCCGGGGACTTTAATGCAAGGAAACTCAAATCTGTTCAACGTAATACAAGCAAAAACTAAAGCAGGAAGCACCAGTGACTCAGTCAATAAGAAAGTGGTCAGATGAAGCAGATGCTAAGCTACAGGACTGTTTTTCTAGCACAGACTGGAATATGTTCCGGGATTCTTCCCATGGTATTGAGGAGTACACCACATCAGTCACTGGCTTCATCAATAAGTGCATCGATGACATCGTCCCCACAGTGACCGTACGTACATACCCCAATCAGAAGCCATGGATTACAGGCAACATCCGCACTGAGCTAAAGCTAGAGCTGCCACTTTCAAGGACTCTAGCCCGGAAGCTTATAAAAAATCCCGCTATACCCTCCGACGAACCATCAAACAGGCAAAGCATCAATATAGGACTAAGATTGAATCGTACTACACCAGCTCCGATGCTCGTTTGCTCATTGCAATCTATTACAGATTACAAAGGGAAGCACAGCCGTGAGTTGCCCAATGACACAAACCTACCAGACAAGCTAAATAAAGGAGATGATCGTGGACTTCAGGAAACAGCAGAGCACCCTCCCACCGACATCGAAGCGACAGTAGTGGAGAAGGTAGAAAGTGTTAAGTTCCTCGGGGTACACATCACAGACAAACTGAAATGGTCCACCCACACAAACAGTGTGGTGAAGAAGGCGCAACAGCGCCTCTTCAACCTTAGGAGGCTGATGAAATTTGGCTTGTCACCTAAAACCTTGACAAACTTTTACAGATGCACAATCGAGAGCATCCTGTTGGGCTGTATCACTGCCTAGTACGGAAACTGCACCGCCCTCAACCGCAAGGCTCTCCAAAGGGTGGTGCGGTCTTGTTACGTTCCCCAGTTTCTGTGTTGTAGTTTGTGTGTCAGGTAATGGCTTCCTGAAATTCTCGAAGCAGCTGATTGGTCGGCCCCATTGCTGATTGGAGAGGTGACCCCGCCCCCTCGTCAGGACGCAGCTGTCTCCAATTAACAACCCCACCTAAAGCTATATAAGCCAGTGTGCTGTTGCTCAGGAGGGGAGACACAGAGATGATTGCAGAGAGATATTTGTTGGGAGACCCTGAGATAATGGTTGAGAGTTATAACATGTTGGTGGTTGCTAAGACATTTGGTATGTACTCTGTAGTTGTTGCTGTGAGAGCTGATTGTAATGTTCTGTGTTTGTTGCTCAGAGAGAGCTTCTTTAATGTCCTGGGTTAATAGTTTTTTCTCAGTTTGTTGTGAAGACATTTGGAATATTCTGTTTCATTTGTTCCCAGGGGGGAAGGGGAAGGCACCTAGGGAGTGCTTAGGCAAGAGGCCCGCGGGCATACATATACCCGTAGTAATTTATTGTCTATGCACACTAGGAAAGACCTGGGCAGACCATCCCCTGTATTTTGGTTAGTGCACCAGGTGGTGCTAGTTAGGTAAGTAGTGGGTAGGCAGGTAAGGTAGGAGAGGGGGCTTTGATATTTAGTTTCTTTGCTTTGGTTCCGTCCAGGCCCTTTTCCCCAACTTACCGCGTGAAGGAATAAATTCCCAGTAAACGGTATTCTCTGCCTTTTTGTCATCCTTGCTCACACCTACACTTCGATACCTTTTTCACACCATGGAGAGTTAAGTTGTAGCAGGGTGTTGCGTTCCCTCTTTCTAGAGGCGTGCGTAACAGGTCTGCACAATGCATCACCGGGGGCAAACTACCTGCCCTCCAAGACACCTACAGCACCCTATGTAACAGGAAGGCCAAAAAGATCATCAAGGACAACAACCACCCGAGCCACTTTCTGTTCACCTCGCTACCATACAGAAGGCGAATTCAGTACAGGTGCATCAAAGCTGGGACTGAGAGACTGAAAAACAGCTTCTATCTCAAGGCTATCAGACTGCTAAACAGCAATCACTAACTCAGAGAGGCTGCTGCTTACATATCACTGGCCAATTTAATAAATGGATCACTAGTTACTTTATAATGCCACTTTAATAATGTTAACATATCTTACATTACTCATCTCGTATGTACATACTGTACCATCTATTGCACCTTGCCTATGCCGCTCGGCCACCGCTCATCCATATTTTTATATCTACATGTTCTTATTCCATCCCTTTAGATTTGTGTGTATTAGGTAGTTGTTGGGGAATTGTTAGATTACTCGTTAGATATTACTGCACTGTCGGAACTAGAAGCACAAGCAATTTGCTACAATCACATTAACATATGCTAACCATGTGTATGTGACCAATAACATTTTATTTGATTTGAAAAGTAACACTGAAACATGCATGAGAACACCAGCTGTTCTGGACGACTGTGTGATCACACTCTCCGTAGCCGATGTGAGTAAGACCTTTAAACAGGTCAAAATTCACAAAGCCGCAGGGCCAGACGGATTACCAGAATGTGTACTCCGAGCATGTGCTGACCAACTGGCAAGTGTCTTCACTGACATTTTCAAACAGTCCCTGACTGAGTCTGTAATACCAACATGTTTCAAGGAGACCACCATAGTCCCTGTGCCCAAGAACACTAAGGTAACCTGCCTAAATGACTTCCGACCTGTAGCACTCACGTCTGTAGCCATGAAGTGCTTTGAAAGGCTGGTCATGGCTCACATCATCACCATTATCCCAGATATCCTAGACCCACTCCAATTTGCAAACTGCCCCAACAGATCCACAGATGATGCAATCTCTATTGCACTCAACACTGCCTTTTTCTACCTGGACAAAAGGAACACCTATGTGAGAATGCTATTCATTGACTACAGCTGAGCGTTCAACAGTGTGATGCCAGGACAACAACCTCTCCCTCAACATGACCAAGACAAAGGAGAGGATTGTGACTACAGGAAAAGGAGGGCCGAGCACGCCCCCATTCTCATCGACGGGCTGTAGTGGAACAGTTGAGAGCTTCAAATTCCTTGGTGTCCACATCACCAAGGATGGTCCAAACACACTAAGACAGTCGTGAAGACGGCACGACAAAGCCTATTCCCCCTCAGCATCCTGACTGGTTGCATCACCACCTGGTATGGCAACTGCTCGGCCCCTGACCGCAAGGCACTACAGAGGGTAGTGCTTACGGCCCAGTACATCACTGGGGCCAAGCTTCCTGCCATCCAGGACCTCTATACCAGGCGGTGTCAGAGAAAGGCCCTAAAAATTGTCAAAGACTCCAGCCACCCTAGTCATAGACTGTTCTCTCTGCTGCCGCACGGCAAGCGGCACCATAGCGCCAAGTCTAGGTCCAAGCCATAAGACTCCTGAACAGCTAATCAAATGGCTACCCAGACCCCTCTTTTACGCTGCTGCTACTCTGTTTATAATCTATGCATAGTCACTTTAACTCTACCTACATGTACATATTACCTCAATTACCTCGACTAACCGGTGCCCCCGCACATTGACTCTGTACTGGTACCCCCTGTACCAGTAGAGGGGGTACCAGTACTGGTACAGTGGGTGTTTAATTATTTGTTACTTTTATTTTCTATATTCTATTTTTTACTTAACACTTTTGTTTATCTTAAAACTTCTTAAAGCATTGTTGATTAAGGGCTTGTAAGTAAGCATTTCACTGTAAGGTCTACACGTGTTGTCTTCGGCGCATGTGACATAACATTTGATTTGATTTGATTAGCCAACTATTGGAATTAAGTGACAGACTATTATTACATTCCAACCAATCTTCCTGTTTATAGCTAAACTAGCTAGTTAACCATCTAGGCTAGCCAGCTAAGCTAACTAGGCTAGCTAGTTAAGTTAACTAGCTAGTTTTCTTCAACACTTGTCCTGCAGGCCCTTTGGCTCTGCTGTTGGTTATGATCACTCACAGCGTTTGATTCATTTACTGGAGTAATTGCTGAGGATTGAAAGTCACCTCTTTTGAGTGGTCCTGCAAATAGAACAGGCTCTGATAGACAGATTCTCACAACTTGACCACTTCTCACCTGGGCTATCTTCGTGGTGACTTTCTACCATTACTCCACTTAGATTTGGAATTTATCAATTAAGGGCTCATTTTATTAGTAGTAATCACACCTGTGGGGAGAGGTGCATTCTTCTTACCAAACCACATGTCCTTTGTTTTGGAGGTGTTCAGAACAAGGTTAAGGGCAGAGGAAGCTTGTTGGACACTAAGAAAACTTTGTTGTAGAGCGTTTAGCACAAAATCCGGGGAGGGGCCAGCTGAGTATAAGACTGTATCATCTGCATATAAATGGATGAGAGAGCTTCCTACTGCCTGAGCTATGTTGTTGATGTAAATTGATAATTCTTAGATTGAGCAAAATACCTGTAAGCTTTTTCAAGAGAATTGTGGGAGGATGCAGCTACAAGAAGTAACAAAGTAAGTACTCACAATTGGGTATTCATAGGAATATGTGTCAGGGTAAGTTTGTGTTTTTATTAAACATGACAGCACACTCACTTGATGCAAAGGAATTGCTGGGAAAAGTCCTACATAGCAACTGAGTCTATGAAACTTAGATATAGTTGGAATCACTTCTTTACAGCCTGACACTTCTTAAACGGTGAGAAATGTTCCCTGTTCTCTTTTAACTCTACTGCTCTTTCACAGGATACATGCATTTTTACATCACTGAAAGTGGAGGCATTGAAATAACTGAGAAAGTTCTGGAATCACTGACAATCATTGACTCTGTCACTTACGGCAGCCTATGCAAAGCATGTAAGAGGATTCCTGCACTGTCACTCTTTCTAACTTTTATGCCCATTTTGTGGTGCCCAGGAAAAAGTGAAATTTTACCACATGCAATTTTAATGTGACACATTAGCCCTTGCTTTTAAATGTGTAGTCTATGCAGAAACACTCAGTAAATGGTGATAACGGAGTTTACATTATCCCTGTTTGAGAACAAGTCTACCTTTAGAGGAACTACCCCACCGGTTCCACAATATAATAACACACAATAAGAGATAACACAACACAGTGCTGAAAAGATGCTTCTTGGGCATTATCAGCAAATCAATTATGTATTGTGTCCAGAATAGAAAGTATTGAATAGATGTCTGGTACATTTTTAAGTCGGCGCTATTCTCCTAGCGTCTCATCGCCCATCTGAGCTGTGTTTCATTTGCAACACTTTCAGACTGCACAGCTTTGACACCCACTGTAGGCAAATTAAAATAAATCATATGTTACCTCTCAGGCAGGTCTTCCCAGCATTGTCATAAAAAATACAAACATATTTCTGCTGCTATAATCAAATTATTGCTCACTTTTGTTTGGACGTATGGATGTGTAAGGCTATTGATGGGGATTTAGTACTAGTGTGCTTTGGAACTATTGCTGGGTCCACCTGGTGTTTCAGTGGATGGAAGACTGTGAGAGAGAGGAATTACATAGAGACGGGGCAGGGTGAATAATCATAGTGGCCTGCCAGGATAGCAGTGTTATTAGACATAAATGATACTGCGCTTCCTCTTCACTCCAGTAACCAGAGTAGGATTAAGTTCCCCCAAGACACTGATCTTATGTCAGCTTGGTAGAAATTTTGTCACAGTGGTGAAAGTTTGGATTTGGGGGAGGGTCCACTGATCCTAAATCAGTGCATAATAACAAGACCTACCCAGAGCAGTAACACCAGTCATATGGCGTTGCTGCTAGATACTAAGGTCAGTTTTGTGTTTTACTTTAACAATGGTTGTCATAAATGGCTAAGGTGAAGCTGATTCTAGATATTTTATATTGGAAACTTTGACATGGAGAGGTAACACCAGAGGGACGTCACATCCTGCTTCACGGTGTTTAGGTCTGTTCTTCGGCTAAGGTGAGGTGACGCAAACAACCAATGGGCGAATTCTGCCGGTTCACGCTGGGTTCATAGCCAAAAAAAGTGTCCCCGCGGTCAGGGGAAAATGACGCCGTAGACGGAAGTAGAGTCACCGACTGCGTCTGCGAAATAGCCGCAAATTGTGCTGTCCTGAAGTTGGTCTCCACTGCCTAGCGCATGCAGCAAAGCTGCTCAATGAATACAGAGTTATATTAATTATTACATGGGAGGTCTGTATTGCAGGCTTTTACCAAGTACCATGTGCTCAGGTGCTAGTAGCCACTAGCCCATACAATAAAAAAAACATCTAAGCTAATACATGTGCATCCAGGTAAACTTATGTGTATGAGTCATATAACTGGTATAATAAGCTGAAAATGAACGACACCGACACTGCCTTCCTCTTACCGAAGCATTTTGCTTATGTCTGTAATTTTCTGAGATTTTGCTACACACAGTTCCTATAGATTGTTCTAAAACCATTATTTGGTCAACACTGTAATAGCCGGACTCAACAGTAATAGACTATGCATTATGTTGATTCCTGCTATGAAAGTATCTGCCTGTCGGCTGCCGACTCTCCCTCCCTCTCCGGACTGTGTGGATGGAGGTGGGAGAGATGCATTCTGAGAAGCACAAGCATATGACCGTTATTCAAAATGCAATTATGGAAAAAATACAGTTTTCAAAGTACTACTGTTGTTCTAGTTACAGAGAGGTGTCACAGCTTTCTTCGAGTAGGCATATATAATGTATTTCTCACCTCTTAATAATAATGAGGTCATGGCACCACTTTACAACCGGAGTAGCTCCTAGATCACACCTACAGCGTCATTGCGTGAAATGGTATGCAGCATCATCTGGATCTGTGTGCAACAAAAGTTCTACATTCATCTTCTGCTAACATTTCTGTCAAGCATACCGTTTATAAATCCAACATATGCACCACACAGAACCCACTGCAACTTCCTTTGCAATGCAATGCTGCAAGGCAAATGCAGCTTTCCTTAGGAAATGAATGTACTTTTTGTGTACCAAAATGCAATGACGCTGTAGGTGTGATCGAGGCGTACAGTAGGCTGTAGTTAGTATGGTTTTGATGCGCTCGTGTAAAGGAGCCGAGCAGAGTGAGCATTTGCAGTGAAGTTTCATCAAGTACATCAAGTAGCTTAGGCCTAGCGCTGGAAAGTTTTTGTAGGACATTAGCTGACATTTATTGACAGATTAATCAATTAACATACATGGCTATCTAGCAACAATATCACATTTAGAGTTAGCAATCTAGCTAAGTGTTTTGAGTTCCCACTTCCTCAGGTGGTGAATGGTATAGCCTATAGGCCAATATGCACAAAAGAGTCGGCAAATTCTCTGAAGAGCAAATTCTGGATCCTATTTTGACAAGTTGCACATCAAAATATCAATCATGCATTTCCTGGGTGTGTTACATGAAATAGCTTACTTGTTCATTCATAGTCTTCCATCTCAGTTGTCTTACTTGGCACTGGAATAAAATTGTCTACAGCTGTCAGGCGGTGGGTAACTGGTGCAGTGAATCAGGCGCAGGAGAGCAGAAATGAGTGTACAAGGTATTTAATTGCATGACAGCACCAGTATAGAGACAATATTCAAGGTGCGGAGAAATACCGGTCACTCGAAATGCATAACCCGGCAAACATAACCAGCCGACAAGTACCGACATGAACAATCAATAAACACGCACACTAACATGTGGGAAACAGAGGGTTAAATAATGAACATGTAATTGGGGAATAGAAACCAGCTGTGTAGAAAACATAGACAAAAAAAATTGAAAATGAAAAGTGGATCGGCGATGGCTAGAAGACCGGTGACGTCAACCGCCGAACGCCGCCCGAACAAGGAGAGGGACCGACTTCGGCGGAAGTCGTGACAATAGGCCTCCCACTAATATAAAAGTAACCGTCCATAAAACATTTTTGTTGTTGTTGTTTTTGATGTTACTGAGCAAAATAGTTACATTTATTTTGTCCATATTGCCCACCTCTAGCACCTCCTCCCAAAAGTATTAAGCATAACCCCTGTGCGGGGACGGACATCCAGCGAAAAATCCTATCGCCATTAGCATAACAAAATGTAATAAAAAAAAAATTCTCCATTTTTTTTTCAAATTATATCGTTTTACAGATACACCTCTCCTGAATCGAACCACGTTGTCTGATTTCAAAAAGGCTTTACAGCAAAAGCAAAACATTAGATTGTGTTAGAGGAGTATATCGTAAAAGTAGCCACATAGCCATTTTCCGACCAACCACATGCATCACAAATAACCAAATAACAGCTAAATGCAGCACTAACCTTTGACAATCTTCATCAGATGACACACCTAGGACATCATGTTACACAATACATGCATTCTTTTGTTCGATAAAGTTCATATTTATATATAAAAACAGCATTTTACATCGGTGCGTAACGTTGACTAACTATTTTCCCTCAAATGCATCCGATGAAACAGCGCTACAATTTACTAAATTACTATTCGAGAACATTTTTAAAATGTAATATTGTCATTCTAAGATTTATAGATGAATATCTCTTGAAAGCACCTGTAATGCCAGATTTTAACCTCTTGGGGCTAGGTGGGACGCTAGCGTGCCACCCGTGGTGCACTCCATCAACAGCAGGTGCATTTCAAGAGCGGCAAATTTGAATCCAAATAAATGTCAAAATTCAAATTTTTCAAAAATACAACTATGTTACACCATTTGAAAGATAAACATCTCCTTAATCTAACCACGTTTTACGATTTCAAAAAGGTTTTACGGCGAAAGCATAAATTTAGAGTATGTTAGGACAGTACATTTACAAGAGTTGTGTGTAATGTTTTGTCAAGTCAAAGACAGGGTCACCAAAACCATAAAACCAGCTAAAATGATGCACTAACCTTTTACAATCTCCATCAGATGACACTCCTAGGACATTATGTTAGACAATGCATGCATTTTTAGTTCTATCAAGTTCATATTTATATACAAAAACAGCGTTTTACTATGGCATTGATGTTGAGGAAATCGTTTCCCTCCAATAACCGGCAGTCAAGTCAGCGTCAGAAATTAAATAATTAAAATTAGAAAACATTGGTAAAATATTATATTGTCATTTAAAGAATTATAGATTTACATCTCTTGAACGCAATCAACTTGCCAGATTTAAAAATAACCTTACTGGGAAATCACACTTTGCAATAATCTGAGCACTGCGCCCAGAAAAATACGCGTTACGATACAGACTAGACGTCATGTTGGGGAGATCTAAAATCGAAAATACTATGTAAATAATCCATTACCTTTGATTCTCTTCATCAGATGTCACTTCCAGGTATCACAGGTCCATAACGAATGTAGTTTAGTTCAAAAAAGCTCATCATTTATGTCCAAAAATCTCCGTCTCGTTAGCACATGATGTAAGCCAGCCGGACTTCTCGTCATGAACGAGGGGAAAAAATATATTTCCGTTCGTTCAAACATGTCAAACGTTGTATAGCATAAATCATTAGGGCCTTTTTTAACCAGAACATGAATAATATTCAAGGTGGACGAATGCATACTCTTTTATAACGTATTGGAACGAGGGTACCCAACATGAACTAGCGCGCCAGGTGTCTAATGGGACATCACCGTTCCATGGCTCTTGTTCGGTCAGATCTCCCTCCAGAAGACTCAAAACACTTTGTAAAGGCTGGTGACATCTAGTGGAAGCAATAGGAAGTGCCAAAATATTCCTAAACCCCTGTGTTTTTCAATGGGATAGGTTTAAAGTCAATACAACACATCAGGTATCCACTTCCTGTCAGAAAATGTCTCAGGGTTTTGCCTGCCAAATGAGTTCTGTTATACTCACAGACACCATTCAAACAGTTTTGGAAACTTTAGAGTGTTTTCTATCCATATATAATAAGTATATGCATATTCTAGTTACTGGGTAGGATTAGTAACCAGATTAAATCGGGTACATTTTTTTTATCCAGACGTGCAAATGCTGCCCCCTAGACCCAACAGGTTAAAATAACTTTACTGGGTAATCACACTTTGCGATAAAAGGGGATGCGATACTCAGAACAATAGGCTAGCAATACAGATCAGCGCCATCTTGGAACAATCGCATATCAAATCTAGTCTTGTATACTATTGTCAATAATCCCTTACCATTGATTATCTTCATCCTTAGGCACTTCCAGGAATCCCAGGTCCACAACAAATGTATTTTCGTTCGAAAAAGTTCATCCTTTATGTTCCATTATCTTGTTGTTGTTAGCGCGTTCTGAAGGCTGCACCAAAAGTTCCGACGTGCGCGGGGCTACTCTTTCAACAAAATGCATTTTTTTCTTATTTAGGTTCGTTCAAACATGTCAAACGTTGTATAACATAAATCTTTAGGGCCTTTTTCAACCAGAGCTCCAATAAGATTCAAGGAGGATGATTGCATTGTTTTTATAAACGTTTCGAAAGGGGAGGGTAGCCAGGGCGCCGGCGTCATAATGGTGATGGCCCTCTCCGTGTGACCACGTTCCACAGCGTGTCATTCTGTCAGTTTTCACAGTAGGAGACTCAAATCACTTTGTAAAGACTGGGGACATCTAGTGGAAGCAATAGGAAGTGCTCAATGAACCATAGCGCATGGTGTGATTAATAGGCAATGTGATGAAGTTGAGTCCGCAATTCAGAATTCCACTTCCTGTTTCGATCTGTCTTGGGGTTTTGACTGCCATATGAATTCTGTTATACTCACAGACACCATTCAAACAGTTTTAGAAACTTTAAGGTGTTTTCTATCCACAAGTATTAATTATATGCATATCTTAGCTTCTGAGTTTGAGTAGTAGGCCATTTAAAATGGGCACAATTTTTTTTCAAAATGCGCTGTGGCGCCCCCTATCCTAGGCGACCGTCAAGAGGATAATTTATCACTGATTTATCATTATCCCCCAAAAATGTGTCAATTTATAGCAATATGGAATTTTGTCCATATCGCCCAGCTCTAGTGAGACATTATTTCATGTGATTTAATACATGCTATTAACAAAGACTGCTCCATTTGAAGTAGAAATGAAAATAAACTTTATTACATACTATAAATGTTTAATCATTTTGACACTAGGGAAATAGGTTGACTCCTATGTTAAACAACTGCAGTAATGGTTTCTTTGATTGTCAAGAGCCTTGTGGCTACTGTAGTCTTTGACTATAAAAAAACTGGTATCTCTAAAGTGGTCCAAGGTGAGGCAGCCAGCATGCGTGGGAGGGCCAACTGGACATGCGTTTCACCTAGTCGGTCTAGAACTCACCCTCTGTGTTCTTACTCAGATAGGTCTCCTACACCTCATGACCTTCTTTCAATCCAGCAGAGGACTCCCCAAAGTGCTCCTCAGGAGTCGCTCATGGAATTAGCATCTGTCATTCCAGGCCTGTGCCTTCATGTTTCACTCTCTCCCCACAGCCAGCAGAGAGGGAAAAAAACTAACATATTGCTCCCATTATGTCTTGGCGTTTTCCATAGAAATGTACTGATTGTGTTCCGTTGGAGCCGGGAATGATGTAGATGATGGCTTTGGCAGCCTGAGACAGCAGCGCTCCGAGGAGCTAACACTCCAGTGAGGGAGAATAGAAAGGAAAAGGGCATGAAAAACATTCTAGTTGCTGTTTAGTGAAGACAGTGTTAAACGTTCCTTGGCACTGTTACAACTGTTTAACTGTTCAGTGAGTCAGAAAGGGAGTGTTTTTTTGTGCAGATTTGATTGTTGCTGGTGTTAGACGGATTGCAGCCGAGTACTGCGGAGGCACACACACACATACAGATATCACACCCATGCACACAGGAATACTCACAGACAGAAACGCATACAGACAAGAACACACACAGATGGGAACACACGCATGAGCACGTGCACATACACACACGCGCAAGCGCACACACACTTACTGACATCTGAAGTGTTGTTTGACAGGCCTTATTGATCTGTCAGTAAATAGCATCTTTGGCATTAAAAGCTGCTTGGCGTTGAGAGAGAGCCGTGTGAAATCAACCTTTGCACCATCATGCTCTTCCCATAGGTAATTATACAGAGGAACCAGGACATAAATGTTGCCAGATGAGGAGGTCTTGAGGATGGGATGTAAACACTACACTATGCCCACTGATATTATGCCTATTATAGAGAGAGAAAGGAGGAGGAGTTGTGCTACAGCAGCTGAACCTTGTCGAGTGGCTCTCTACACAGAGTGCAAGGACAATCAAGCAAAAAGCACTTTAGAGTTGTGAAAGCACACTTCAACCCAGTGGGGAGAGAGAGTGTGAGAGGGGTCACACAGTGATGCCATGTTTGTGAAGAGCTCAGGTCAAACAAAAAGGTTCTTTCCAGGTCTACAAAAACAATCACACACTCTACCAACAACCTTCAAGTAAAAGGTTGAGAGGGTTTTTATAACATTTTTTTAGTGAACCTTTATTTAACTAGGCAAGTCAGTTAACAACAAACTATTTTTTGATGTGTCTTAGGGATATGGTGAGGAGATAAACAGCAATCAAAATTGCTTTAACACACTGGGCACACCACATCATTTCAACGTGGATTATTGGGTAATATTTGGTTGAGACGTTGATCAATGAGATTACAACCTATATTCACCCTCTCAAAAAGACAGCCAAAAGTTAGTTAAATTGTTATCACTAAGCTTTCAACAATTTAAATGCACAACCAATTTCAAATGGAAAAAAGAATGTCCCCTAAACAATAAGGGAGGGAAGGGAGGGTGGCTGCCATCACCGACGGCACTGTGCTACACCCTCCCTCCCCAACCCACCTATCCTGGAGGTGGCTCAGGTGCAGGACGTGGACTTCGTTCCACCTTTGGCGTCGCCCACTTCGGTGGCGCCGCTAGCTGCGCCGGGCAGACGTGCCACTCAGGCTGACCCTGGCAGACGGACCACTCGGGCTGGGCCGGAGGACAGGAGGGCCCCTCGGGCTGGGCCGGAGGACAGGAGGGCCCCTCGGGCTGGGCCGGAGGACAGGAGGGCCACTCGGGCTGGGCCGGAGGACAGGAGGGCCACTCGGGCTGGGCCGGAGGACAGGAGGGCCACTCGGGCTGGGCCGGAGGACAGGAGGGCCACTCGGGCTGGGCCGGAGGACCGACGGGCCACTCTGGCAGCTCCTGAGCAGGCGGGCCACTCTGGCAGTTCCGGGCAGTCGGGCCGCTCTGGCAGTTCCGGGCAGTCGGGCGGCTCTGGTGACTCCTGACTGGCGGGCAGCTCTGGTGACGTACGACTGGCGGGCAGCTTTGGCGACATACGACTGGCGGGCAGCTCTGGCGACATACGACTGGCGGGCAGCTCTGGCAACTCTTGACTGGCGGGCAGCTCTGGTGACTTACGACTGGTGGGCAGCTCTGGTGACTGTTGACTGGCACTCCAGTCATACCCCGTCAAACAGCCCTTGTGCCCCCCCCTAAAAAAATCTTGGGGGTGCCTCTCGGTCTCCCTTACCCGTCGTGTTCCCCAGTCCTCGCCAGACTTCTTCCGCTGCTTGGTCCTGGTTTGGTGGGGAATTCTGTCACAGAAAATGTCGTACTCTTCGGCGAATATGTCGTATGGGAGAGAGAAGGACCAAGGCGCAGCGGGATTGTGGACACTCATGTTTATTACTGACAAAACATGTAAGGCATCCACTTGAAAAAAAACACTAGACAGTACTCACGACATGGACAGTCTTGCAGGCTATACAAAACGCAGTGCAAAATCAATTCCCCACAACCCCAAAGAAAAACACACACACCTATATAGGACTTCCAATCAAAGGCAACTATACACACCTGCCTTCAATTGGAAGTCCCAATCACCAACACAACATTTAACAAACACAAACCACCTGCCACATCCTGACCAAGACTAAGCAATACGCCCTCTGCTGGTCAGGACGTGACACATTGGATGCAGTGATCACAATATTATGGCTATATCCAGGAATGCCAAAGTTCCAAAAGCTAGGCCTAAAATAGTGTATAAGAGATCATACAAAAGATTTTGCTGTGACTCTTTTCTGGATGATGTTAAACATATTTGTTGGTCTGATGTGATTAAAAAGGAGTATCCAGACGCTGCACTTGATGAATTTATGAAATTGCTTCTTCCAATTATTGATAAACATGCACCTGTTAAAACTTCTTCGGGATCGGTGTCCCGTCCAAGGGACGGTTGAGCTAATGTTGTCACGTCCTGACCCGTAAAGGGGTTATTTGTTATTGTAGTTTGGTCAGGACGTGGCAGGGGTGTGTTTGTTTAGAGTGTTTCGGGGTTTGTTGGGCTATCTACTGTTTTGAGAGGGGTGTTTGTTTAGAGTGTTTCATGGTTTGTTGGGTTATGTTCTAGTATGTCTATTTCTATGTGGTGTTTGTTGGGTTGACCTTCAATTGGAAGCAGCTGCTCCTAGTTGCTTCTAATTGAAGGTCCTATTTAAGAGGGGTGTTTTCTATGGGATTTTGTGGGTAGTTGTTTCTTGTTTAGCTGTGTGCCTGACAAGACTGTTATCGTCGTTGTTTTTGTATACCTGTGTTTTGTTTCGGTTTTCCTTCTTTCTGCCTATTAAAAAGAAGATGAGTATACACATTCCCGCTGCGTTTTGGTCTAATCCTTACGACACCCATGACAAATGTAGGCTAATGTGATTGGCATGAGGTTGTAAGTAACAAGAACATTTCCTGGGACATAACATATCTGATATTGGCAGAAAGCTTAAATTCTTGTTAATTTAACTGCACTGTCCAATTTACAGTAGCTATTACAGTGAAAGAATACCATGCTATTGTTTGAGGACAGTGCACAATTTTGAACATGAAAAGTTATTAATAAACAAAGTTGGCACATTTGGGCAGTCTTGACACAAAAATTTGAACAGAAATGCTATGGTTCATTGGATCAGACTGAAACTTTGCACATACACTGCTGCCATCTCGTGGCCCAAATCTAAATTGCACCTGAGGTGGAATAATACATTATGACCTTTCTCTTGCATTTCAAAATTAGTAAAACAATTTTTTTCCAAAGAACAGTTGTTTTTTTCTTTGTATTATCTTTTACCAGATGTATTGTGTTATATTCTCCTACATTTCTTTCACATTTCAACAAACTTCAAAGTGTTCCCTTTCAAATAGTATCAAGAATATGCATATCCTTGCTTCAGGGCCTGAGCTACAGGCAGTTAGATTTGGGTATGTCATTTTAGGCGAAAATTGAAAAAAAGGTGAGGATCCTTAAGAGGTTTTAAGAAACTTACTGTTAGAACTGTTAAGGCTCCATGGATTGATGAGGAATTGAAAAACTGTATGGTTGAAGATATGGAGCAAAAGGAGTGGCTAATAAATCTGGCTGCACATTGACTGGCTGGCTGACTGACTTACTGCAAATTGAGAAATGATGTGACTAAACTCAACAACAAAAAAGAAGAAACTATATTAACCTCTATGGGCTAGGTGGGACGCTAGCGTGCCACCCGTGGTGCACTCCATCAACAGCAGGTGCATTTCAAGAGCGGCAAATTTGAATCCAAATAAATGTCAAAATTCAAATTTTTCAAAAATACAACTATTTTACACCATTTGAAAGATAAACATCTCCTTAATCTAACCACGTTTTACGATTTCAAAAAGGTTTTACGGCGAAAGCATAAATTTAGAGTATGTTAGGACAGTACATTTACAAGAGTTGTGTGTAATGTTTTGTCAAGTCAAAGACAGGGTCACCAAAACCATAAAACCAGCTAAAATGATGCACTAACCTTTTACAATCTCCATCAGATGACACTCCTAGGACATTATGTTAGACAATGCATGCATTTTTAGTTCTATCAAGTTCATATTTATATCCAAAAACAGCGTTTTACTATGGCATTGATGTTGAGGAAATCGTTTCCCTCCAATAACCGGCAGTCAAGTCAGCGTCACAAATTAAATAATTAAAATTAGAAAACATTGGTAAAATATTATATTGTCATTTAAAGAATTATAGATTTACATCTCTTGAACGCAATCAACTTGCCAGATTTAAAAATAACCTTACTGGGAAATCACACTTTGCAATAATCTGAGCACTGCGCCCAGAAAAATACGCGTTGCGATACAGACTAGACGTCATGTTGGGGAGATCTAAAATCGAAAATACTATGTAAATAATCCATTACCTTTGATTCTCTTCATCAGATGTCACTTCCAGGTATCACAGGTCCATAACGAATGTAGTTTTGTTCAAAAAAACTCATCATTTATATCCAAAAATCTCCGTCTTGTTAGCACATGATCTAAGCCAGCCGGACTTCTCGTCATGAACGAGGGGAAAAAATATATTTCCGTTCGTTCAAACATGTCAAACGTTGTATAGCATAAATCATTAGGGCCTTTTTTAACCAGAACATGAATAATATTCAAGGTGGACGAATGCATACTCTTTTATAACGTATTGGAACGAGGGTACCCAACATGAACTCGCGCGCCAGGTGTCTAATGGGACATCATCGTTCCATGGCTCTTGTTCGGTCAGATCTCCCTCCAGAAGACTCAAAACACTTTGTAAAGGCTGGTGACATCTAGTGGAAGCAATAGGAAGTGCCAAAATATTCCTCAGCCCCTGTGTTTTTCAATGGGATAGGTTTAAAGTCAATACAACACATCAGGTATCCACTTCCTGTCAGAAAATGTCTCAGGGTTTTGCCTGCCAAATGAGTTCTGTTATACTCACAGACACCATTCAAACAGTTTTAGAAACTTTAGAGTGTTTTCTATCCATATATAATAAGTATATGCATATTCTAGTTACTGGGTAGGATTAGTAACCAGATTAAATCGGGTACATTTTTTTATCCAGACGTGCAAATGCTGCCCCCTAGCCCTAACAGGTTAAAAAGCCAAGATCAATGATTTAAAGAATCATGGGGAAAAAAACTTTGGAGTACTTTAAATAAATTTATGGGCAGAAAGACAAATTCAACTCCAT
This sequence comes from Salmo salar, assembly GCF_965601325.2. NCBI lineage: Eukaryota > Metazoa > Chordata > Actinopteri > Salmoniformes > Salmonidae > Salmo > Salmo salar. Next base: position 64,108,248 of record NC_138294.1, on the reverse strand, counting down.
ATTTTCTCGAATCAGATGGCTTATTCATCACAAAACCATTGATGTTGCCATTTATTTAAATTATTACTTAATTGGCAAAGTGGGCAAATTTAGGAAGAAATGCCAACAACGAACATCTTTTCATGCATAAAAAAATAACAATGAAGGAAATGCATTGCAAGTTTGAATTTTGCAAAGTTAATGTGGGAGAGGTGGAAAAATGATTGTCAATAATGACAAGCCTCCTGGCATTGACAACTTAGATGGAAAGCTACTGGGGATGGTAGCTGACTCTATAGCCACTCCTATCTGTCAAATCTTAAATCTGAGCCTAGAGGAAAATATTTGCCAAAGTAAGAGTGGTAAAGCAGCCTTTACTGGTTCTAACAGCAGACCTATAAACTTGCTGCCAGGTCTTAGCAAACTGTTGGAAAGAATTGTGTTTGACCGAATACAATGCAATTTCTCTGTAAACAAATTAACAACAGACTTTCAGCATGCTTATAGAGAAGGGCACTCAACATGTACTGCACTGACACAAATGACTGATGATTGGTTGACAAATTGACAATAAGAAGATGGTGTGAGCTGTTCTGTTAGATTTCAGTGCAGCCTTTGATATTACTGACCACGACCTATTGTTAAAAAAACGTATGTGTTATGGCTTTTCAACCTCTGCCATATCATGGATTCAGAGCTATCTATCTAATATAACTCAAAGGTTTTTTTTATGGAAACCTCTCTAATGTCAAATGTGGGCAGCTCTCTAGGCCCTCTACTCTTTTAAATTTTTTCCTATGACATGCCACTGGCATGACACAAAGCACGTGTGTCCATGTATGCTGATGATTCAACCATATACGCATCAGCAACCACAGCTAATGAAATCACTAAAACCCTTATAGAGTTGCAGTCTGTTTTGGAATGGGTGGCCAGTAATACACTGGTCCTGAACAAATCATTCCCTAAGTTCTAGACCTCAGCTGAAAATGATAATGAATGGTGTGGCTGTTGAACAAGTTGAGACTAAATTACTTGGCGTTACCTTACATTGTAAACTGTCATGGTCCAAACATATAGATTCCATGGTATAGATGGGGAGAGGTCTGTCTGCAATAAAGAGATGCTCTGCTTTTTTGACACCAAATTCCAAAAAGTCCTTTGGGCTCTAGTTTTGTCTTATCTTGATTATTGTCCAGTAGTGTGGTTGGGTGATGCAAGGAATGTTAAGCTGCAGCTGACCCAGAACAGAGCGGCACGTCTTTCTCTTCATTCTAATCAGAGGACTGATATAAATACTAAGCATGCCAGTCTCTCTTGGCTAAGAGTTGAGAGACTGACTGCATCACTTATTTTTATAAGAAAAAGGTATGTGTCGAAAATCCCAAATTGTTTGCATAGTCAACAGCGATGACACACACACACACACCCCACTAGACATGCCACCGGGGGTCTTTTCACAGTCACCAAATTCAAGAAAGCGTACCGTATTATATAGAGCCATTATTGCATGGAACTCCGGTCCATCTCATATTGCTCAAATGAACTGCAAAACTGGTTTAAAAAAAACAGATAAAGCAACACCTCACGGCACAACGCCTCTCCCCTATTTGACCTAGATAGTTTGTGTGTATGTTTTGGTATTGATATTGTAGGCTACATGTGCCATTTTAATTTTAGTTTATGTAGTTCTGTCCTTAAGCTGTTATTGTCTATTAATGTTCTGTATTATGTCATGTTTCATGTGGACCCCAGGAAGAGTAGCTGCTGCTTTTGCAACAGCTAATGGGGATCCTATTAAAACGCCAACAAAAAAAGGCACTGGAGTGACGAACAACCCTGGCTGTCTCTGCCTGGCCGGCTCCTCTCTCTCCACTGGGATTCTTTGCCTCTGACCCAATTACGGGAGCTGAGTCACTGGCTTGCTTGCGCTCTCCTATCCTTCCTGTCCTGTAAAAAGATAAAGCAGACATTCAATATCTGTCACACCCTGATCTTTTTCACCTGTCTTTGTGCTTGTCTCCACCCCCCTCCAGGTGTCACCCATCTTCCCCATTATCCCCAGTGTATTTATACCTGTGTTCTGTTGCCAGTTCGTTTTGTTTGTCAAGCCTACCAGCGTTTTTCCCCTTGCTCCTGTCTTTTTCTAGTTTCCACAGTTTTGACCATTCTGCCTGCCCTGACCCTGAGCCTGCCTGCCATTCTGTACCTTATGGACTCTGATCTGGATTACTGACCCCTGCCTGCCCTTGACCTGTCATTTTGGCTGCCCCTGTTCTAGTAATAAACTTGTTATGTCGACACTGTCTGGGTCTTGTCCTGAAACGTGATATCCTTTTGAGCATGGTGAAGTTATTAATTCCACTTTGAAGGTGTATCAATACAGCCAGTCACTACAGAGATAAAGGTGTCCTTCCTAACTCAGTTGCTGGAGAGTAAGGAAAGTGTTTCGGGATTTCACCATGAGGCCAACTGACTTTAGAACAGTTCCCGAGTTGAATGGCTGTGAACGAACTGAGGATGGACATCTTAGTTACTCCACAATACTAACCTAATTGACAGTGTGAGAAGGAAGCTTGTAGACAAAATATTCCAAAACATGCATCCTGTTTGCAACAAGGCACTAAAGTAACACCGCAAAAAAATGTGGCAAAGCAATTTACTTTTTGTTCAAAACACAAAGTGTTATGTTTAGGAAAATCCAATACAACACATGACTGAGTACCGCTCTCCATATTTTCAAGCATAGTTGTGGCTGCATCATGTTATGGGTATGCTTGTAATCGTTAAGGACTGGGGAGTCTTTCAGGATGAAAGATTTACGGAATGGAGCGAAGCATGGGCAAAATCCCTGAGGAAAACCTGGTTCAGTCTGCTTTCCACCATACTGGGAGATGAATTCACCTTTCAGCAGGACAATAACCTAAAACACGTCCAAATCTACACTGTGAATGACCAAGTTAGCATTTTTACTTAAATCTGCTGGAAAATATGGCAAGACCTGAAAATAGTTGTCTAGCAATGATCAACAACCAATTTTACAGAGCTTTAAGAATTTTGAAACAAAATATGGGCAAATGTTGCACAATCCAGAAAGCTGTAGTCTCTGCCAAAGATGATTCTAACATGTATTGACTCAGGAAGTTGAATACTTATCTAATCAAGATAGTTTTATTTTTCATATTTTCTTTTACATATTTTCTTTTACAAATGTTAGTTCTTCTACATTGACAGCTTCTTTCACATGCATTGCTTGCTGTTTGGGGTTTTAGGCTGGGTTTCTGTACAGCACTTTGAGATATCAGCTGATGTACGAAGGGCTATATAAATACATTTGATTTGATTTGATTTGATTTTGTGTACATTGTGAACAAAAAAATTACAAATCCATTTTAAACTTCACGTTGTATAAATGTTTGGAGACAGGCGCAGGAATACGTAATAGGGTGTTTTTATACTCCACCAAAATTATGCAACGTGCCATAAAAGGCCCAGGGACGAAGCCCAAAACAAACACATATACAAAACACACAGGGATGTAACCCAAACAAAAGAGTGAGGTTAAACCTCTAATAAATACACGGGACGAGACCCATAATAACAATTCCACAAATCACGCAGGACAAAAGCCAAAACAACAACACAGGTTCTCACAGGTCCAACAGACATGGTAACAATAACCGAGAAGACAATGGTGAACAGAGGGCACATATATACAATTACTAATCAGGGGGAAATAGGAACCAGGTGTGCATAATTAGACAAAACAGTCCGTGGTTGGTGGTAATGAACCAGTTCAATGACACCTAGAAGCCGGTGACGTAGAACTCCTGAACTGCTACACGGAATGAGCAGCAGTACCGGAGGGATCCGTGACATAATCCCACTTTGTAACAAAACATTTTTGAAAAGTCAAGGTGTGTGAATACTTTCTGAAGGCACTGTAGGACTAAATAGCGTCATTGGTGATACAGTATATGAGCGATAAAGTATGGTCACATTTCATTTGCTTTGTTAAACCTACCCTTTGGAATGAGATACACAATGGTAATAGTCAGCGACAAATATCATTGTTAAGCATTGCTGGACTTGGTTAAAACCCTGGATGGGAGAACAAAGGTTAGCTGTAGATCGATTAATTCTTCCTTAGGAGGTGCTGCCCAGCCCAAGCGGCTAGAGGGCCGCTAGGTCGACTCCCTAGAGTCAATTGACGCACCGGTGCGTTGAAATTCTGACATTGGTACAAATTCAACATATTTTATACAAGGTTTGTCTATGTTGAATTTGGTTACAATGATGACATAATCCTGGGGTTTGAACATTTTTCCTCAAAGCAACAATTTCATAACTTTGTTAAAATTCCATGTATTTCCCACATAGATTCCACGTCACATTACGTTGACAAATCACGTTGGAACAACGTTGATTCAACCATTTTGTGCCCAGAAGGGTTGGGGTCAATTCCAATTTAATTTGAAATTCCAATTCACTCACAAACAGGAGAATTTACATTGAATTCAATTCAAATTTAAACAATCTTCATGTTATGGCATTGGAATTTATTGGAATTGTAAAAACATTTAATCTTTGGAAATGACTTGGAATTCAATATGTGTACATGTCCCATTTAAAGGAATGAATGCACTTACAGTGCATTCGGAAAGTATTCAGACCTCTTCACTTACACATTTTGTTACGTTACAGCCTTATTATAAAATGGATTAAAAAAATACAAAAATACTCCTCAATCTACACACAATACCCCATAATGACAAAGTGAAAACAGGTTTGTAGAAATTTTTGCACATGAATTAAAAATAGAAAAAATAAATACCTTACTTACATTCATTTTCAGACCCTTTGCTATGAGACTCTAAATTGAGATCAGGTGCATCCTGTTTCCATTGATCATCCTTGAGATGTTTATACAACTTGATTGGGGTCTACCTGTGGTAAATTCAATTGATTGGACATGATTGTATTGACACACAGGTCAGGGGAAGGATACCCAAAATAATTCTGCAGCATTGAAGATCCCCAAGAACACAGTGGCCTACATCATTCTTAAATAGAAGAAGTTTGGAACCACCAAGACCCTTCCTAGAACTGGCCAAACTGAACAATTGGGGGAGAAGGCCCTTGGTCAGGGAGGTGACCAAGAACCCGTTGGTCACTCTGACAAAGCTCCAGAGTTCCTCTGTCAAGATGGGAGAACCTTCCAGAAGGACAAACATCTCTGTAGCACTCCACCAATCAGGGATTTATGGTAGAGTGGCCAAATGGAAGACACTCCTCAGTAAAAGGCACATGACCGCCAGCTTAGAGTTTGCCAAAAGGAACCTAAAGGACTCTCAGACCATGAGAAACAAGACTCTCTGATAAAACCAAGACTGAACTCTTTGGGCTGAATGCCAAAGGTCACATCTGGAGGAAACCTGGCACCATTCCTACGGTGAAGCATGGTGGTGGCAGCATCATGCTGTGGGGATGTTTTTCAGCAGCAGGGACTGGGAGACTAGTAAGGTTTGAGGGAAAGATGAACAGAGCAAAGTACCGAGAGATCTTTGATGAAAACATGCTCCAGAGCGCTCAGGACCTCAGACTGGGGCGAAGGTTCACGTTCCAGCAGGTTAACAACCTTAAGCACACAGGCAAGACAACGCATGAATGGCTTCGGGACAATTCTCTGAATGTCTTTGAGTGGCCCAGCCAGAGCCCGGACTTGAACACGATCGAACATCTCTGGCAGTAAAATCACTCAATCACATCCTTCCCAAAATGTCATCAGCTAGCTCTGTGATTTTCTCCAAGCAAATAAACAAGACATCATCATTCTGCACCTGCAGATCTCATTCTGACTCAGAGATAAAGAAAGAAGTGAGAGAGAGAGAGCAAGAGAAAGAGAGAGAGAAAAATAGAATGATGGACTCTTTTTCACCATTGTTTGACTGTGTAGGTTCAATGTGATTGAAAGAGATAGAATGAACATGTTTCAAAGGAAAGAATTGACTGGTACACCAGCACATGGGTTCCATGGTCTTGCAGTATACATGATAGTCTGTTTAATGGTCATAAAAGGTTTACTTTCATTATGATACTTTTCTTCAAATCTGAGCATAAATGCTCCATATAGAAAGTATACAGTAAGACCTCTACAGGCACGTTTTTATGGATTTTACTACACTACAATACAATGTATCTATCGCCAGACATTGGTCTTTTAAGCTTTGTAAGATTCAATGAAACCAGACGAAAGCCAAGTTATTCCTGAGGAGTGAGATATACCGAGGGCCAGTGTTGACCAAATAAAATCTGTTTATTTTTCAAGTGCACAGGATACAATAGGTGTACAGTACAGTGACATGCTTACTTGAAAGCTATTCCCCAACAATGCAGTGTTCAATATCAAAGGTAAGAAAATAATATCTAATTTTAAAATAATTTTAAAATAAACATACTATACATAGCTATACGGAGTCTGTACCAGGATTATATCAATGTGCAGGGGTACCGGTGGTAGATGAGGTAGATATGTACATGTGGTAAAAGTGACTGGAAGAGCAGGATAAAAAATAAAAAGTAGTAGCAGCGTATATGATGAATGTACAGTTAAAGTCGGAAGTTTACATACACTTAGGTTGGAGTCATTAAAACTAGTTTTTCAACCACTCCACAAACTTCTTGTTAACAAACTATAGTTTTGGCAAGTTGGTTAGGACATCTACTTTGTGCATGACAAAAGTAATTTTTCCAACAATTGTTCACAGACAGATTATTTCACTTATAATTCACTGTATCACAAATCCAGTGGGTCAGAAGTTTACATACACTAAGTTGACTGTGCCTTTAAACAGCTTGGAAAATTCCAGAAAATGATGTCATGGCTTTAGAAGCTTCTGATAGGCTAATTGACATCATTTGAGTCAATTGGAGGTGTACCTGTGGATGTATTTCAAGGCCTACCTTCAAACTCAGTGCCTGACCATAGTAAGTTGTTATTTTCTATGGTAGAGTAGATCAGGGCGTGACAGGGGGTGTTTGTCTGTTTTTGTATTTCTATGTTCAGTTTCTAGTTTTGTATTTCTATGTTGGTTTTTGTTTGGCATGACCTCCAATTAGAGGCAGCCGGTTGTCGTTGTCTCTAATTGGAGGTCATATTTAAGTTGATGTTTGTCCCACCTGTTTTTGTGGGTGATTATATTTTGTGAGTAGTGTTTGTTCCTCCTGTGTCACGGTTTGTTGTTTTGTCCTTCAGTTTATTTTGGTATTGCATTAACCTCTCTGGGCTAGGCGGGACGAATTCGTCCCACCTACGCAACAGCCAGTGTAATCCAGTGGCGCGATTTTCAAATACCTTAAAAATCCTATTACTTGAATTTCTCAAACATATGACTATTTTACAACTATTTAAAGACAAGACCCTCGTTAATCTAACCACACTGTCCGATTTCAAAAAGGCTTTACAACGAAAGCAAAACATTAGATTATGTCAGCAGAGTACCCAGCCAGAAATAATCAGACACCCATTTTTCAAGCTAGCATATAATGTCACAAAAACCCAAACCACAGCTAAATGCAGCACTAACCTTTGATGATCTTCATCAGATGACAACCCTAGGACATTATGTTATACAATACATGCATGTTTTGTTCAATCAAGTTCATATTTATATCAAAAAACAGCTTTTTACATAAGCCTGTGACGTTCAGAACTAGCATACCCCCCGCAAACTTCCGGGGAATTTACTAACAATTTACTAAATTACTCACGATAAACGTTCACAAAAAGCATAACAATTATTTTAAGAATTATAGATACAGAACTCCTCTATGCACTCGATATGTCCGATTTTAAAATAGCTTTTTGGTGAAAGCACATTTTGCAATATTCTAAGTACATAGACCAGCCATCACGGGCTAGCTATTTAGACACCCGGCAAGTTTAGCCTTCACCAAAATCAGATTTACTATAACAAAAATGTTATTACCTTTGTTGTCTTCGTCAGAATGCACTCCCAGGACTTCTACTTCAATAACAAATGTTGGTTTGGTCCCAAATAATCCATCGTTATATCGAAATAGCGGCGTTTTGTTCGTGCGTTCCAGAAACTATCCGAAATGGTAAATCAGGGTCGTGCGCATGGCGCAATTCGTGACAAAAAAATTCTAAATATTCCATTACCGTACTTCGAAGCATGTCAATCGCTGTTTAAAATCAATTTTTATGCAATTTATCTGGTAAAAAAACGATAATATTCCGACCGGGAATCTCCTTTTCGGTAAACAGAGGAAAAAACACAAAGACGGGGGCGGCCAGTGCACGCGCCTAAGCCCACAGTCCCTTGATCGGCCACTTGAGAAAGGCGATAATGTGTTTCAGCCTGGGGCTGGAATGACGACATTCAGGTTTTTCCCGGGCTCTGAGAGCCTATTGGAGCCGTGGGAAGTGTCACGTTACCGCAGAGATCCTAAGTTTTTGAAAGAGATGTCAAAGAAAGACAATAAATGGTCAGACAGGCCACTTCCTGCCATTTGCGTTCTGTTATACTCACAGACACCATTCAAACAGTTTTAGAAACTTTGGAGTGTTTTCTATCCAAAGCCAATAATTATATGCATATTCTAGTTACTGGGCAGGAGTAGTAACCAGATTAAATCGGGTACGTTTTTTATCCAGCCGTGTCAATACTGCCCCCTACCCTCAACAGGTTAAGTTTCACAGTCACATAAATATGTGGAACGAAACAGACGCTGCATTTTGGTCCGATCATTTAAACAGCCGTGACAGAATCACCCACCGCCAAAGGACCAAGCAGCATGGAATGGAGCAGCGGGACAAATGGACTTGGGAGGAGATAATGGACGGGAAAGGACCCTGGAGGCAGGCTGGGCAGTATCGCCGTCCGAAGGAGGAGATCGAGGCAGCAAGAGTGGAGCGGCGATACTATGAGGCGCTATGTCCACCAAGAGGCAAGGACGAGAGGCAGCACCAAAAAATGTTTTGGGGGGGGGGCACACGGGCAGATTGGCTAAGGCGGTTTTAAGACCTGAGCCAACCCCCCGTGCTTACCGTGGGGAGCGAGTGACCGAGCATGCACCGTGTTATGCGGTGATGCGCACTGTGTCACCAGTGCGCACTCACAGCCCGGTGCGCTCGGTGCAAGCTCCTCACCATTGCAGTGCAAGAGTTGGACGTCAGCCAGGAAGAAGTGCGCCAGCTCAGCGTATCTGGTCTCCAGTGCGTCTCTTCGGTCCAGGTTATCCTGCGCCTGCTCTACGCACGGTACCACCCGTTCACCAGCACAGCCCAGTTCGTCCTCTTTGCACCATCATATTGCTCAGGAAGGAGACGCAGTCTGTCTCCTAGAGTTGAACGTACTTTGGTGCGAAAAGTGCAAATCAATCCCAGAACAACAGCAAAGGACTCTGTGAAGATGCTGGAGGAAACAGGTACAAAAGTATCTATATCCACAGTAAAACAAGTCCTATATCAACATAACCTGAAAGGCCGCTCAGCAAGGAAGAAGCCACTGCTCCAAAACCGCCATAATAAAGCCAGAATACGGTTTGAAACTGCACATGGGGACAAATATCATACATTTTGGAGAAATGTCCTCTGGTCTGATGAAACAAAAATAGAACTGTTTGGCCATAATGACCATCATTATGTTTGGAGGGAAAAGGGGGAGGCTTTCAAGCCGAAGAACACCATCCCAACCGTAAGGCATGGGGGTGGCAGCTTCATGTTGTGGGGGTGCTTTGCTGCAGGAGGGACTGGTGCACTTCACAAAATAGATTGCATAATGAGGGAAGAAAATTATGTGGATATATTAAAGCAACATCTCAAGACATCAGTCAGGAAGTTAAAGCTTGGTCGCAAATGGGTCTTCCAAATGGACATTGACCCCAAGCATACATCCAAAGTTGTGGCAAAATGGCTTAAGGACAACAAAGTCAAGGTATTGGAGTGGCGATCACAAAGCCCTGACCTCAATCCTATAGACAATTTGTAGGCAGAACTGAAAAAGTGTGTGCGAGCAAGGAGGCCTACAAACCTGACTCAGTTACACCAGCTCTGTCAGGAGGAATGGACCAAAATTCTCCCAACTTATTGTGGGAAGCTTGTGGGGACGCTACCCGAAACGTTTGACCCAAGTTAAACAATTTATAGGCAATGCTACCAAATACTAATTGAGTGTATGTAAACTTCTGACCCATTGGGAATGTGATGAAAGAAATAAAAGCTTAAATAAATCATTCTCTCTACTATTATTCTGACATTTCACATTCTTAAAATAAAGTGGTGATCCTATCTGACCTAAGACAGGGAATTTTTACTAGGATTGAATGTCAGAAATTGTGAAAAATTGAGTTTAAATGTGTTTGGCTAAAGTGTATGTAAACTTCTGACTTCAACTGTAGGTTAGTATTGTGGAGTAACTAGAATGTTGTTGATCCATCCTCATTTTAAAATCATCATTGGCCTCGTGGTGAAATCCCTGAGTGGTTTCCTTACTCTTTGTCAACTGAGATAGGACGCCTGTATCTTTGTAGTGACTGGGTGTATTGATGCACCATGTGTAATTTTTAACTTCACCATGCTCAAACGAATATTTAATGTCTGATACATTTTTTCACCCATCTATCAATAAGTGCCCTTCTTTGCGAGGCATATTTTCTTAAAACTGCATTGTTGGTTAAGTAAGCATTTCACTATAAGGTCTACTGTAAGGTCAACTATACCTGTTGTATTCGGCGCAAATACATTTTGATTTGATTTGACGTCCTGTATTTCAAAGCTCACATCTGAAGTATTTGTATCCAACAATACTGTAGTCAGTCAGATAAACTCAGTGTTTATCTGTTTCATGATAACGATGATCATTTTCACACTAAAGCTTTTAGAATAATCCGTACAGTAGTCACGTAATCTTTCTGCCTTAATTTAGCATCATAGATTGCTTAATATTTTTTTGGAAATCCATGTTTTGCATGTATTCATGTTTAAGCTTTCTAAAAGCTTAGCCGAATTGTTGTTTGCCTCCATTTTTTCCAATCTAGCCTGAAACAGCAGTACACCTGATCATTACTAAACCCTCCAGATGGTTTCTTCCTCCTGTCTCTGGCACTAAGTCGCTGTGCATTACGTACATGGTGGAAGGTACAACAGAAGGACTGGGTATAGTCAGCTCTGCTGGGCTACGCACAGCCATAATTATCCATTCCTCTCAGTGTGGGTAGTAGAATCAAGGCTGGATTGTGTCAAGGTTGTAGCTACCACCCTAAGATAGATGGTATTTATCTTATGGTAGTAGCTCTTTTCCCATTTGATCTTCTTTAAAGACACTGAATAAGCCCATCTCAGATAAATGATGAGGATAAGGCCAAAACCAGACACTGTTTGCTTCTGATGAGTCTTAACACACCCCAGCAAGATTGATGTGTTTATTTTGCAGAATAAAACATTGATTAGAGGCATCTCCTCTCTGGAAAAGCTACACAGATTGGGGTTTTCTAATCGGGTATGTGTTCTGCAGGGAGGTTGTACAACAACTACAACACAGATTAAAGTACAGTACAGCACTGTTCAATACTGAGTTGTGTAACCCTGCTATCTATGTCAGACATGCTCATTCATTTGTGAATGTGGTGCAGAGACAGCACGGTGTGTCAATGCTGAGTGTAGAATACCCAGGCCTCACAATGAAGCCAAGTCCAAAGATTGAAATCATCTCCCATATACTGTCTAACAACTCACATTGAGTGTGAAACATAGCCATCTTAGAGCAGATCATTTCAATAGAAAAACCTAAAAACCTTCTCATAACAGAAGATGACATATTGTCAGAGAGATTGAGGACAATGCTGGAGATATGAGTACGCTAATGTGTCCCTCGTTATAGGTTCCAGTTAATTGCAAACTTTTGTTTTCTCCTGCTGTTTTCATGCACGTCTTCGCAGTCAGTTGCGATAAGAAAGAGTCCATCTACAGTAGTAGATGTAGCATGTACCAGTCCACACACTACATTGACACATGCTCACTACAACGTACCAAAGCTCACAAGACACTGTCATTATTGCTGACCCTAAAAAGCCAATGTTTATTTTTGGTTGGCAGCAATGCTATGTCCAATCTCAGGGACACACAACATGTCTCTACAACACAATGATAAACTAGCTGCCATCTGTAAAACCAGCACCTTGATGAATGCACCTGTGTGCGTACAGTATGACAGAGGTCCCAATGTATGGGTCAGCAAACTTCACCACAGCTGATATCACTACAAACACTCTGATAGAGTGGCATAGGCTGGAAAGCTGGGCCACTATTAGATGAAAATCACTCTAAAAACAACCCATTCTGATCACACAGCTCTCAGGGGCCCAGAGGCAGTGTGTCAGTCAGAGACATAAATCTATCTCTCTGGCTCTTAAGCACCACATCTCCACCCAGCCACCAGCACAACTCTATCATCAGTAAGTCCATAATATGTTGATAATAAGAGGGCAGTGGAGAGAATAAAGTCTCTCTCTCTGTGTGTGTGTGTGTGTGTGTGTGTGTGTGTGTGTGTGTGTTGTGTGTGTGTGTGTGTGTGTGTGTGTGTGTGTGTGTGTGTTTGCTCATGCAGGAGGGTGTGTGTCTTTCTCATAAAAACTCTCAGAGACTTATGCTACTCTCTCTGGTGCAGTATGGATCTCCCTCTACCTTGCATACCCTGGCTCAACTAAAACATGTCTGCTAAGCCTAAGTCATCAAGGTAATAGAATTCCTCAGCTATAATTTTGTGTGAACATTTTCTTAAATAATATATTGTTTGGTGCACTTGCTGGCTATACAGTAGTTTACCTTCTTAACTTTAGAACTGACTTTTAATTAGACAGCCAGGTCTTAGGAAAAGCAGGAGGTTTCTATGATCTCTGATCAATGTCTGTCAGCGAAAACGGCCGTGGATGGAATATTCAGCAAGTGTGAAAAGAGGTCTTTCGTAATCATTTTGGCCGCTCAGGTCTTTCGTAATCATTTAACCAGAGGAATCAATGCCTTCACGCAGCCCAGCCTCAACATTCATTAGAACAAAAGCACTAGCAGGACCATTGAAGAAATTATTAATGCGATGATCGATTGGAATAACATAAAAATACATGCAGGCCAAGCTGGCAATTCTCTTTTTGTTTTCACCTATCAGATTTGCTCAGTGTGTTGATTTTGCCAGCAAGGAGGAGGGACGAGGGGCGTAATGTTGCAATGTCTGCCTCACCAGCAAAAAAGTCAAGGTCGATGATTACACACTAATACAATTTCCCTCTGATCGTGGTTTAAACTGCACACACGATGGCCTGTCCTTGAAGCAAGAGCAGATTTACAAACACTGACAATACTTTAGTGGTGCTATTGAATCCAATATGTGTGCCTGCAAGAAAAGTCTTCACAAAAAAAAGTTTTATTTTCAGTTGAGTTTTTTTTTTTTTTTACCCCGTGGGCCCTTGTCTCTATAGCCTTTCTCTCTCATCGGTTATTTGTAACTGTCTGCAATTGTAAATTGTTCACTATACTATATTTTCCATGGACACAATATATAAAAAACTATGTGGACACCCAATAATTAGGGGATTCAGCTATTTCAGCCACAGCCGTTGCTGACAGGTATATAAAATCGAGCACACAGCCATGCAATCTCCATAGACAAACATTGGCAGTAGAATGGCCTTACTGAAGAGCTCAAAGACTTTCAACTTGGTACGGTCATAGAATGCTACCTTTCCAACATGTCAGTTCGTCAAATTTCGGCTCTGCTAGAGCTGCCCCGGTCAACTGTAAGTGATGTTATTGTGAAGTGGAAACTGCTAGGAGCAACAACAGCTCAGCCGCAAAGTGGTACAGTAGGCCACACAAGCTCACAGAACAGGACCGCCGAGTGCTGAAGTCTGTCCTTGATTGCAACAATCACTACCGAGTTCCAAACTGCCTCTGGAAGCAATGTCAGCACAAGAACTGTTTGTGGAGAGCTTCATGAAATAGGTTTCCATGGCCGGGCAGCCACACACAAGCCTAAGATCACCATATGCAATGCCAAGAGTCGACTGGAGTGGCATAAAGCTCGCCGCCATTGGACTCTTGAGCAGTGGAAACGTGTTCTCTGGAGTGATGAATCACGCTTCACCATCTGGCAGTCTGACGGACGAATTTGGGTTTGGCGGATGCCAGGAGAACGCTACCTGCCCGAATGCATAGTGCCAACTGTTAAGTTTGGTGGAGGAGGAATAATGGTCTGGGGCTGTTTTTCATGGTTCAGGCCAGGCCCCTTAGTTCCAGTGAAGGGAAATCTTAACGCTACAGCATACAATGGCATTCTAGACGATTCTGTGCTTCCAACTTTGTGGCAACAGTTTGGGGAAGGAACTTTCCTGTTTAAGCATGATCATGCCCCCGTGCACAAAGCAAGGTCCATACAGAAATGGTTTGTTGAGATCGGTGTGGAGTAACTTGCCTGCACAAAGCCCTGACCTCAACCCCATCAAACACCTTTGGGATGAATTGGAACGCCGACTGTGAGCCAGGCCTAATCACCCAACATCAGTGCCCGACCTCACTAATGCTCTTGTGGCTGAATTGAAGCATGTCCCAGCAGCAATGTGGAAAGCCATCCCAGAAGAGTGGAGGCTGTTACAGCAGCAAAGGGGGGACCAACTCAATATGAATGGTCATGATTCTGGAATAAGATTTTTGACGAGCAGGTGTCCACATACTTTTGGAAATATAGTGTAGTTTGCAGAGTTTTAGCACATCTTTTGATTTTGTGGCAAAAGAATACTTTAATATATAGTAATAAAGAAGGAGATGGTCTGGGTGGAATATATTTTTCATTTCTTGGCTTTAATGTTATTGCAACTTTCGCATGAACTAGATGAAGAAGAATTTATGAAACAAAGCGAATTTGAAAACCCAAGGTATAAAAGTTATTTGTTCATTGAGCATAATGTTGTATCGGGCATTTTGTTTAGATCTTGGGTCGAGGATGTCTGAGTTTGTTTGAGGGTTGGCAATTGATTTCACACTATTGTGTAGTTTATGGTGACAGCGTTACCATAGTGTTGCATTCAAATACATGTTACATTGTGACTGTAACATGCTGTTGTGAGCTACATACCTCACCCATCTGCAAGAGTGATGTCTTTACCAACCTTCTTTACAGAGATATACAGCTGAAGCAATATGCAAAGCAGAGGGCAAGTACCGACTGATAAAACTAGTCATATAAAACCTTAGCGTGTAGAGACATCCTCTGTGTACAATATCAATATGCTATAGAAGAGACACACTGAGGCCCTCATCTCCTCTATAGCTCCTGCTCCCTCCATCTCCTGTGGCCTCATTAACACCAGTACAACGTATAGCCTCAAATCGTTATTTGTTGAATAATTAACCTCTTGAGTTTTCCCTCCCTGTCTCACAGATAGCTAATGTAAATCTGTTTACTTTCACTGCCTGGTATCCTAAAGGAGTTTGAGCCTCTCTCTACATTGCTCAGCTTCTCGTGGCAACGCCTCAACACAAACCAGAGGAGAGAGAGAGACTGAGTCCGAGCCGGGAATCTGGGAAGTGTGTGTGTGTGTGTGTGTGTGTGTGTGTGTGTGTGTGTGTGTGTGTGTGTGTGTGTGTGTGTGTGTGTGTGTGTGTGTGTGTGTGTGTGTGTGTGGGGGGGGGGGGGGGGCAATAGAGCGATAAAGGCTTATTGGAGCCTTAAGTCTGTAACGCAATTAACTTCACCATCTGCATTGGCCAATATACTGCAGAGCGACGCTCTTTTCCATGAGAAGGGATCATATGTGTGTGTGATTTGCCAGGCGTACAGTACGACAGCTAAATGCTAATTTGTGCACGCTCTGGCTCTGCATGAAGTGTGCAGCTGTGAGGATGAGAAGCAGCGAGACTCAGAGGAGAATAGATGCTCCTTCCTGCCCTGAAGAGAGAGAGAGGTCATGGCCACTGATGATGCTGCAAATTACAGATCAAGGAGACCTGAGCTAGACAGACAGAGAGAGACAGACAGACAGAGAGACCACTGGGTAACAAATAGATGCACATGCTGGCCAAGAAAAAGAAGGGTGTGTATACAAATGCACACAGGCATCAAAATGGTCACGCAAGCACACACACACACACACACACACACACACACACACACACACACAGAGAGAGACTTTATACAGAGAGAGAGACTATATACACTCTTAGAAAAAATAGTTCCAAATGGTTCTTTGGCTTTCCCCATTGGATAATTATTTGTGGTTCCAGGTAGAACCATTTTGTGTTCCATGTAAAACCCTCTGTGGAAAGGGTTCTACGTGGAACCCAAAACGGTTCAACTTGGAATCAAAGGTTATACCTGGAACCAACAAGGGTTCTTCAAATGGTTCTCCTATGGGGACAGCTGAAGAACCCTTGTAGGTTCTAGATAGCACCTTTTCTTCTAAGAGTGTAACGTAGTGCCCGTTACCCCCCCCCCCCCCCCCCCCCCCCCCCCCCCGACCTTACCGTGCATTCAAATGCTTAATCTTGTGACAAAGGGAGTGAGTGGATGAGTCAGTTTTACAGAAAGGTCAAACCGCTAGTTAATCTGCTGTCCCCATCCCCACACTCTGCTCTGCGCCGCCTGCTGCTTCCCATTGTAAATCCAGCAGTGTCATTGAACCCCAAGCTGGAGGTCGCAATACCAGTCTGCAGCATCTCTCACAATGTAATGCACGCATTAATAAGCATCACTGAATACTTGTATTCTTATGGGCTTAATAATGACATTTTTCATGAACAGTTCCATGGGAGATGACAGACTAGGAAAGACTGGACATTTCCAAAACCATCCTAATATTTTCTCTATTGTTGTGGCTGTACTCTCGAAAAATGAAAATATTGGAATAAGAATATCTGTTACAGTTTTTCTCTTTCTTCTACTACGTTATGACTCTGCTGCCCTGTGTGACAGCAATGTTACACATCAGAGACCTAGAGTTATGGCGTCAAATTTTCTCCCATCATCCCTGTTGTTGTGTGTGAGTGAGGGAGCTGCTAACAGGCTTTTCATAGCGGCTCTCTGAAGCAGCTGGAGAACAGCCCACAGCCTGTCCTCTCCAGGAGTCCTACCAAGCTGTCATATGCCCCTCCGCTGCTCCCTTCGCTGTGCTTGTGGGTGAAATAGCGGAGCAGAAGTAGCCCAATGGGCCAAGGTAAGGCAAGCTGGGCTCTCTGGATCCATCCACTCTGAATTTAACACTCAGACTGCTGAGCAGTGGTATGTATGAGCTTATAAATTAATATGTAGAATATACAAAATGCTGCCGTCTCAATCTGGAAGACCTCGATAAACCTGGTACTGTAGTTTATGTGTATCGTCCGGAATGTTTAGTTATTTCCAGGGTATAGCTGCAACCATTTGAGGGCTGTCAAGGAAAGCCTGTATGCTTTGGGTTATTCTATAGGGAGTGAGAGAGATGAAAACATCAAGAAGAGAAATTCAGCTGCCTCACAGTACAGTTCCTCTGCTCTGCTGTTGCCTTTTGTCAGTCTATAACTCAGCCAGTCAGTCAGTAAGTGAGTCGGTGATCGTGTGAGACAGAGGTGTGTGTTACCCATTACAAAGCTGCATCAGACAGGCACTGCGTGCCCCCCCCCACACCCCCCCGTCTCTGTCTCTCTGTCTGTCTCTCTCTCTCTCTCTGGTGGCCTCATTAAACTGCCTTGCCATGATCTCTAGAGCACTGTGCTTCTTCTCTTACAGCAGCCCATCACAGACTGAAACTGACATCCCTTCTCCAGACCCATACAGATCAAAAACTCTCCCATTCCATCAAAACTCCTCAGTCCTGCAAGTATGGCCGTTCCGGCTGCCCATCCGCCCGACAACAACAACCCAGACAAATCACAGCGCAGCATTGCCACGTGATACAGACAAAGACAAAACAAACAAAAAAGCAACCAGTCATCAGCGGATTGCTGAAAACAGAGGTGAAGTAAATCCCCACAACACACATGCACGTGAAATGGATGTCAGTGTTCTGCTAACTTTCACCATACTGGGCTCAAACCAATGATCCTCTGATCGCAGACACATGTAGGAGCTATCGAAACCATCTGAGCTATCGATAGCTCTATCGCCGACATTTCAAGATAGCTGTGGAGTGAGCTTACAGCACATTCTTAACTCCATTACACAGGCACACATACGCTGCTACCCCATCCCGCAGTGTCTCTGATTGTGCTATTTGTTATTGAGACAGTGTAATGACGTCCCTGGGGGGGTCACAATCCCCTGAGATGCAGTAGGAGAATGATACGGTCAGCAGCCATGGGCTGGGCTATCCCTGAGCTTTAACTTATACTCCTCTAAGGTTTCAAATCCTCCTTCAAAGCAACACTCCTTCAACACTGCTGCAGTCAAATGATTTTCCCTTTGAAAAACAAAAACTAAAGCAACAATTTCAGGCTAACGGACACCCTGCACATCTTCATACACAGCATGCAGCTCCTTAGTGAGAACTTTAGAGGATATCTGACTGGGTATTGAGGCTCATTCTTCCAAGCCATTTTACTCAGAGATAAAAAAAGATATATATTTGTATATAACAAAATGACTCATCATTACAGAGGAAAAAAGCAATGACATCCTTGCTCAGATAATCAAGGACGACTACACCCGGAGATTAAAAAACCCAAATGGGGCCCAAAAGGCTCTGAAAAGCTGACAATTACCCAAGCATCCATTAAGTGATGTAAAATGAATGGTCTTCAGTGAGAGAGTAGTAGGCTGCCCATGACTCATGAGAGAGAGAGAGAGAGAGAGAGAGAGAGAGAGAGAGAGAGAGAGAGAGAGAGAGAGAGAGCTGCCCTGACTACTGCCTACCAGAGCCAAAATACAATGACAGGCTGGGAGCAGAGAACAGGGCAGCAAAGAACACTTCACCAGGGAGCTGTGTGAAACACTGAATAAGCATGTCAGGAGGCCCTAAAAATGTGCAGGATTCAGCAGGTTTCCAGTAACAGCCTACCATGAAAATGTTTTGAATACAGAAACGTGGGTGTGGGTGGATGGGTCTGTGTGCATGCATGCGTGTGACAAAAGCGATTCACTGTGATATCAGCACACGGAAGGAAATTATGTGAACTGTGTAGCAGCATACAGTTACCACAAAGCACATAGGAATTAATTGTTCATTGTGAAAAAAAAATTACTTTATAGAATTTTACTAGAGCCAGCCAGCTGACAAATACAGAGTAGTGGATAGCTAAGATTATGATACTCATATGGATATCAATTACTTGAATATTCTTCACAGAGTAGATGTGCACATCCATACAGCACGATTCTATTAGTGAGAGAATGTAAATTAATATCAAGGTCAGCTTGAGCTAATGAAGGTCATGCTGCTCTGTCCAGTGCTCAAATTGAAAGCCTTATCCTCTAATGCACAGTATTTTACTAGGCTCAACCCAGACATAAGTTTGAATACCGAAGGACATTGCTGGGTTTCATGTAACTCTGCAGCAGGTTACATAAAGTAATTACCAATGATCATAGAGTTGGATAGGAATGATGACCCCTATACAAGCACATATCTCTTATAGACACGTACATATTATAGACAGAGTTATCTGCATGAAATAGAAACGTTATGCCCATAGTGGCGGCCATGACAATGAGCGTAATGAGTGTTTACTGGAGTTAAAAATACATTGAGTCGTCAATATCATGTCTGTCAGTTGTGCTGAGAATGCCACAAAACTGGTGTGGATGGCATACATCAACCAAGTGGGATAGAAAGCTAATATGTGGAGAGTGAAAGTGACAACTTCTATTGATATCATTATAACAACATTATGTTATAGAATTCACACATTTCTTTCCTGCCTAGCTGTGAGATTCAATGCATGTGGGCCTATTACAGGCAAAATATTCCCAGATTGGAGTGTAATGGACTTTGGGCAGTACATAGCCTGCTGTAGCATGATAAGCTTCATCAAGGTAGAAGAGAAATGAGAAATGTTTCACAGAAGATTATCAAGCCATATAAAGCACTGTGTGACCCTGATGATTGATCAAAGAGAATGCCGGCCATCTTTAGAGTACCATGATCAACCAGAACATAGCCGTTTCATCTCTGTGTGGGCATGATAATGAACGATGCTATTACTGAGAGACAACTTGGCCCGCAGGTGTGTATGCCTGGACCTCCCTTTGCCAAACAGTGATCATTCAGTTGGATGTAATGCGTTTTGTTGAAGCCGTACATACGTTTTTTTTTATACAGATGTAGGATCTTAATTTGACCAAGTTTGCTACCGCAGGAAAATAATTTGAATTATTGTGTGGATCATAATTAATGGACATTTTTGAAGGAGTTGATACATTTTCAATTAGGGCAAATCAAGTCTGAAATTTTAAAGTGGAAATTAAGGCCTACAAACTTTTGAATCCTTTTAAAACATTGAATACACTACAAGCTGTGCAAGAAATTTCAACAACAGGATGCTCAAATTAAGATGCTATATCTGTAAACATAGCCAAGTCTATTCTCCATCATGTCTTAGACAGAAGTCCTGAGTGTCATCAGGGTTAATATGCTCGCCAGAGACGCAATCTGATGTGATGCCAACCTTCTGGCTCTCCACCCACACCGACACTACTCACCACAGAGTTGTAATTCATTAAGCACATAACAGAGTGCTGCTGGTGTTGGGTAGTAGTGTGTACCATCGGAGGGCGGGAACTAATAGAAGTACTAATAGAGTTCTGTGTTGTACATGGCCCATCGGCTTAATTAACCTCTCTTGGGTAGGGGGCAGTATTTTGACGTCCGGATGAAAAGCATGCACGTAGTAAACTGCCTGCTACTCAGGCCCAGAAGCTAAGATATGCATATTATTAGTAGATTTGGATAGAAAACACTCTGAAGTTTCTTAAACTGTTTGAATGATGTCTGTGAATATAACAGAACTCATATGGCAGGCAGAAATCTGAGAAAAAAATCCAACCAGGAAGTGTGGAGATCTGAGGTTTGTAGTTTTTCAAGTGATTGCCTATCTAATACACAGTGTCTGTGGGGTCATTTTGCACTTCCTAAGGCTTCCACTAGATGTCAACAGTCTTTAGAACGTTGTTTCATGCTTCTACTGTGAATGGGGAGAGAATAAGAGCTCTTGGAATCAGATGACTGAGAAAATGACATGAGCTCAATCATGCGCGCTCCCGTGAAAGTTATGTGTGTTCCTTTTCATTTCTGAAGACAAAGGAATCGTCCGGTTGGAATATTATGGAAGATTTATGATAAAAACATCATAAAGATTGATTCTGTACATCGTTTGACATGTTTCTACGAACTGTAATAGAACTTTTTTGACTTTCGTCTGAACTTACTGCGCGAGCACAGTGCATTTGGATTACTCGACTGAACGCGTGAACAAAAAGGAGGTATTTGGACATAAATATGGACTTTATCGAAACAAAACCAACATTTACTGTGGAACTGGGATTCCTGGGAGTGCATTCCGATGAAGATCATCAAAGGTAAGTGAATATTTATAATGCTATTTGTGACTTCTGTTGACTCCAAAATGGCGGGTATCTGTATGGCTTGTTTTGATGTCTGAGCGCTGTACTCAGATTATTGCAAAGTTTGCTTTCGCCGTAAAGCTTTTTTGAAATCTGACACAGCGGTTGCATTAAGGAGAAGTTTATCTATAATTCTGTGCATAACACTTGTATCTTTTATCAAAGTTTATGATGAGTATTTCTGTAAATTGATGTGCTCATTCACCGGAAGTTTTGGAGGCAAAACATTTCTGAACATTACACGCCAATGTAAAATGGGGTTTTTGGATATAAAAAACATACATGTATTGTGTAACATGAAGTCCTATGAGTGCCATCTGATGAAGCTCATCAAAGGTTAGTGGTTAATTTTAGCTGTATTTATGGTTTTTGTGACACCTCTCCTTGCTTGGAAAATGGCTGTGTGGTTTTTCTTGTCTAGGTGCTGTCCTAACATAATCTAATGCTATGCTTTTGCCGTAAAGTCTTTTTGAAATCGAACACTGTGGTTGGATTAACGAGAAGATTATCTTTAAAATGGTGTATAATACTTGTATGTGTGAGAAATTTGAATTATGAGATTTTTGTTGTTTTGAATTTGGCGCTCTGCTATTTCACTGGCTGTTGGCGAGGTGGGACACTACTGTCCCACATAACCCAGAGAGGTTTTAAGAGGTGTTTATGACAAAGTACGCAGTCACTCTCCTGTGTCAAAAGCTAACACGGTATGAATAATTATGATGGGCTTATATGACTCACTGGTAGAGGGAAATGGAAATTACACACACAACACCACCACCACCACAAAATCCCCTCCCGCTGGATGCTAGGAAAGAGAAACCGAAATGAATCCATCACAGAAGTATATTTGAGCAGAGAACATGAACATGCAGAGATAAGTGTGTGGTCATTGTATGCTTATCACTGATGACTTTTGACTATACCTTACCTCAATTCTTAAATCACTGCACTCCAACTGATGCAGTAGGTTTACATTTGGCACGGAGGCTACAGACAATGCTCCTTTCAAACCGTATGGTTGACATATTCAATCAGGTTGTGCTTTTGAATCTCAATTACTGCTTGGGTGTTCAGATGTTTTTATAAAGTCCTTGAATCTTCTTAAACTCTGAACAAAGACATTGCCAATAACAGAAGAGGCATTAAGTATTTATATGAATAAGGTAAACCATTTCCTGAGATAACCATTTATTGAATAACATTATTTAATGGCAATGCCACAACTAATAAAAGAGATGTGAAATTAACTGATGTAACCTTGGCCATGTACAGGCTGTTGTCAACAGCGCATTATGCACTTCATAGGTGCAAGTTGGGAAACATTATGCAGAGTTGACTTTCTGTATGACACTTTATAGATGTCCAAGTAAGAAAAACTGTCTTGTGACCCTTCAATAAATGGGTCACTCAGCTGAATAAGTGGTCAATGAGCGACTGGCTGGCTGTGTGGAGAGAGTGGAGCTTGAGACGGAGCAGAGTAGAGTGGAGCTCCTCTTAGCAGAAGGATATTAGTGTGGCTGCATGGGCACTATAGAGCAGGAGGCAGCAACAGCAGCAGCAGCAGCAGCTTGCCTCCTATCATCTCCTCCCTATTCACTCTCCAAATCCCTGCAGTATCAGGAAACTCTGCACATAGCCCTTTGGCTAATATGGTCTTTCGAATGACCTTTTGGGTGTATTGTCGTTGCCCTCCTATATAACTTCACATTTGGAAAATTGAATACAGTGATATTCAATATAGCCTTTATGGCGGGTATAGTTCATTTTTTTGCCATGGTAGGGTGATTCCTGCTCTGTGGTTTGAGGTTAGCAGAGCTTTAAACCAGAGTTGTTTTGGATGCCAAATTCGGCTGCAGAAATGAATGCTTGGAACTATGGCTGCAGTGAATATAAGGGTATTGGGCTTTATCTCAGCTTAAAATACATCCAGGGGACCCCTAAGGGTTGCAGCAGCCACCGCCACTGTAGAATTTGAGCAGATAAATATTTAAAATGCTGACAAAATGTTATTTGTTGACATTTACCCACAGAAGGTCCCAGAAGCTTCAAGCATGACAGGATACTATTCACAAGGTTTCTTACTGGTGCCAGAGAAAAGCGATTAAACATTGTCTACATAAAGGACACAGCCCGTTCCAAACCTGCTATACAGCAAATAATTTCCTTTTTCCTCTCTGCCAATATGGGCTTATGTTAAAAAGAAAAGAGCCCAAAACAGACAGAAGTCAAGAGTGACTATGGAAGATAGACAAAGTACAGAAAGGTAATGACGACAGGGAGAGTGAAAGAACAGTGACACAGTCAGTTTGATCAGTCTAAAACCCCTTCGTATTAACAAGATAGAGAAAGTATGTGTGAACGTGAGGGAGAGAGAGAGAGAGAGCAAGAGCCTTAGACAGAGAGAAAGAGTGCGTGTAGAAGAGAGAGAAATCATGACTTTCACAATCCGCACCATTTGCCACCCGCATGTCCCTGACCCTACTGTTGAGGTGCTCAGAGGTCTTTCTCTGCCCTACATCTTTCATTGGGGAGATGTTTTCAGAGCTCAGTTGGAGGATTTTATCATACTCCCCAAGGGACTTATTTCAGTTTAAAATCATTGATACTGATTACTTGGGGCTGTCATATTGATTTTTAAGATGTATAGTCTGCGAGGTCCCTGGCCTCTTTGTTCGGGTGTAAGCAGTCATTTATTAAACACGTTTTCCCTGACAGGCCTCGTCCAGAACAGCTACAGGATTTTCTCTGCTTCTCTCTGTATCCACTTTGGACAACATTTACTCTTCACACACCGTCTGACCTTCAAAGAGGGAACTAAAAGCAGCTTGCCGTGCGCCATAAAGAAAGAAAATAAGTCGCTGTTCACTAGTTTATGAAAGAGAAAAGTCAAAAGCCTTACAATGGTCAGTGGGTCAAAAGGATTTGAGGCAGACTTAAAAAGAATGTCTCACTGTGAGGGTTGTGAGTACATAACAGGGACTCTAGCTACTGACGTCCTACAGTGGCAGAAGCAAGACACTACAATAAGCTACTGATGTGTCATTTGTCTAGACTCTAGGTCATGACAACATTAGGCACCAGAAAGTATTTACTACATACTATAAAGCAAATAGCAAAAACATAAAAAGCACAAAACAAGTTTCATTGGTAGTTTTGAAAGCAGCACGTTGTTCTTTCATATTACGAAAGAGCTATCGCTACTTGCAATGTCTGTTCGAAAGGTTGTCAGAAATTGGTCAATAAAGTCACTTAGGACTGCAAGGTTGCAAGATTCTGAAAGACAACCATAGATGCAGAAATTACATTAAAACAATGTCAATGTCATCTCTTTATACCTCTCTCAGGGTTCATGGTGTCAGCTGTGTAGTATCTGCCTCTTTAGTCATCGGTGGGGTTCACCATGTAAAAATGCATTTCCATTAATGGGGTTAGCATTGATCAAGGTTATAACTCCCTATTACCAACACACTGTCAGACACAACAATAACACAAAGTCGCATGGGTCACTTGTTTTGCCCATTCTAACGTTCAATCGAACAGTAACTTAATGCCTTGATGCCTGTCTGCCTGCTTTATATAGCAAGCCATGGCCACATGATTCACTGTCTGTAGGAGCAAACCATTTTCGTGAAAGGGGTGGGGTACCCAATAAACTTACCTCTGAGTGTAAATTCTGGATACAAATCTTGGAAACAAATCTGGACAAAAATTATGAATATAAAATCTGGATCCAAATCTTGGAATGCAACAGTTTAATGTCAGTATAATTCAAGGCTAACAGTAAATCAGAGCCATAATATGAATATCAGTTCTTACTTACTGCATGTCTTTGAGCCCAATTACAAGTGATGGCAGACTGAAGCTGACAGCTAAATATTCATGTTAATGATGAACATTGCATTGAAATAAATTAATTCCAGGGTCTGTATGGCAGCTGTCAGGCTGTTCAATTAATGTACATTTCCTTTTTATGACGAAGCGAGAGGGGTATTATTGGCGAGCCGAGGCCATTATACAATGATTTCTGATGTGCAATCTCACAGCATGGTGACTTCAGACTGATTGCTCTGCAGGAAGATCATTTCACCCTTTTAACCCTCTTAAGTGAGACTGAGTTATTGCATATTGAGAACATTTCCAGTGGAGGTATTGCAACGTTATTCCAACTTCTGTTCGTTGAAAAAGATTAACTAAGTGATCTATTCTTGTGAATGTCACCTCCCCACCTATCAAAACAACCAAACAAAAGTTTCTCTGTTATGTTTGTGGTCTCTGATGCTAAAAGCCTCCACCCTTGACTTTCCTGAATCAACAGGACATAGGGGCATCCGCTCGGCAAAACCATCCATCCATCGCTCACCTAGGATCGGAGTCCTGCTCTCTCAAAAAACATATGAAAATACTTTTTTTGCCATTACTGCTATTAGCCCATACAAACACAAGGAACAACATATAGTCCCCCCCAAAAACTCTAAAGGAAATTTGTTTTGAAGTGTCTTTCCTATATCTGAGAGATAAAAGAAAGATCAAGGAACATTTAATATTATATTTTTTTTACATGTATTTAACCTCTTATTTTTGGCACTAAACAGTCTCCATATATACTTCTATAAAAAAAAATTCAACTGGTACCGGGGGACATTCAGACAAGTCGTGTGAGGCATGTGGGGGTCGTAGAGCAAAACTGAGAACTGAGAGTCTCGTCCTTCCATATAAATATACTACAGATGATTTTGTGAGAAGACTGATTTTCAGGATCTTTCATGGTCTGACAAACACCAATCTAGCTTTGTCACCTTTCACTGCAGATGTGGTAGTGCAACATAGGCAGATGGGTGGGTCTGGGAGGGCATAGGATCACCCACTTGGGAGCCAGACCCACCCATTGGGGAGCCAGGCCCAGCCAATCAGAAAGAGTTTTTCCCCACAAAAGGACGTTATTACAGACAGAAATACACCTCAGTTTCATAAGCTGTCCGGGTGGCTGGTCTAAGACGATCCCGCAGGTGAAGAAGCCCGATGTGAAGATCCTGGGCTCGCATGGTTAAACGTGGTCTGCGGTTGTAAGACTAGTTGGAAGTACTACCAAATCCTCTAAAACAACGTTGGAGATGGCTCATGGTAGAGAAATTATCATTAAATTATTTGGCAACAGCTCTGGTGAACATTCCTGCAGGCAGCATGCCAATTGCATGCTCCCTTAAAACTTGAGACATCTGTGGCATTGTGTTATGTGACAAAACTGCAAATTTAGAGTGACCTTTTATTGTCCTCAGCACAAGGTGCACCTGTGTAATGATCATGCTTCTTGATATGCCACATCTGTCAGGTGGATGAATTATCTTGGCAAAGGAGAAATTATCACTAACAGGATGTAAAATGTGTGCATAATATTTTTGAGAAATTTGTTTTTTGTGCATATGGAACATTTCTTGGAAATTTTATTTTAGCTCATGAAAGATGGGACAAAGACTTTACATGTTGCATTTATATTTTTGTTCAGTATAGATTTTTGCGGGGGTGCGGACATCGACCTTAGGGGTTTTAATCCTCACACAGATGTTTTGTTAGAAGAGTAGTGTGTAAGTTTGAAAGTTCATCTCTTTAGTTAAAATGCCAAACTGTCATGCAGGACATTGTACCTCTGACAGGCAAGTTTGTCAGTATGGCATGTGGCCCAGCCACTGACACTGTGATGGATTGTGGGACAGAAAGCCAGATTGCTGGGGTGTGAGAATCGGGGAGCAGCGCTCCCTCTTCTCCTCTCTTAGTGTGCTCTTAGGTGTCACAATCCTTTTATCCCTGATCCGCAGGTGAAGAGCATGACATTTTCCCACAGGCCTCTGAAAGGATGCAT
This sequence comes from Salmo salar, assembly GCF_965601325.2. Classification (NCBI taxonomy): domain Eukaryota; kingdom Metazoa; phylum Chordata; class Actinopteri; order Salmoniformes; family Salmonidae; genus Salmo; species Salmo salar. Next base: position 64,080,807 of record NC_138294.1, on the reverse strand, counting down.
CTAAAGGATGCACCTAATAATCGGTTGTCTGACGTTGGGCACTATGAAAGCCTTCCGAACATCCTGTTTTGATGTTTATTAAATGTGAAAATGTCAAAGGTCATCTGTTCTACAGGCCCAGAGTGATTCCTGAGGGTTGTGAGCCGCCCTCACCTCAATCACAATCAATCTGCAACTCCTGGAATGCAGTGAATGGCCCAAACTGTTGTCTCTTAGCTAATGAGGTTTGTATCTGGGGCACAGATGGATATGACACAGGGGCTCCTGAGTGGCGCAGTGGTCTAAGGCACTGCATCTCAGTGCTGGAAGTGTCACTACAGACCCTGGTTCGATTCCAGGCTGTATCACAACTGGCTGTGATTGGGAGTCCCATAGGGCGGTGCAAAATTGCCCCAGCGTCATTAGGGTTTGGCCGAGGTAGGCCGTCATTGTAAATAAGAATTTGTTCTTGACTAGTTAAATAATTAAAAGAGTGCTACTTGGCTGGCCCACTGAGGGTCTGGACAGGAGGGAAGGGAAGGCTGTTGAGGTGTTCTCTCCCTTATTTGTGTGTCTGCTTTTCCACAGGTAAAATAAATACCCAATTTTCATTAGTGGGAAAACACACACACACCTGTGGCAGAATTCCACACTGTTGTGAGCTACCCAATTCAGAAGCAAGTGTGTGTTTAGCATTAAACAGCTAGGCTAATTAGCCTGCGTTTAGACAGGCAGCACAATTCTGATATTTTTTGACCAATCAGATCTGCTCTGAAAAAAAATATCAGATTGAAAAGATCTGATGTGATTGGTCAAAAGACCAATTAGTTGGAAAAATATCAGAATTGGGCTGCCTGTGTAAACGCAGCCCTAGTGATGGGTGTACTTTAGGTATAACACATTTTCAGTAACTAAGCAAACACACAAGTGGTTAAGTTAAACCTGGCATATGAGTTAAGACAGGAATAGAGTGGGGTAGCAGGTAGCCTAGCCTTTAACTAGCCTCTCAAAGCACTTCATGATGACAGAAGTGAGTGCTACAGGACGATAGTCATTTAGTTCAGTTACCTTTGTTTTCTTGGGTACTGGAACAATGGTGGACATTTTGAAGCAAGTGGGGACAGCAGACAGTAATAGGGAGATATTGATTACATCCGTAAACACTCCAACCAGCTGGTCTGCGCATGCTCTGAGGACGTGGCTAGCGATGCCATCTGGGCCGGCAGCCTTGCGGGGATTAACACACTTAAATGTCTTACTCATGTCGGCCACGGAGAACAAGAGCTCACAGTACTTGTGAGCGGGCCGCGTCGGTGGCACTGTGTTATCCTCAAAGTGGGCGCACAAGGTGTTTAGCTTGTCCGGGAGCAAGAGGTTGATGTCCGCGACGTGGCTGGTTTTCCCTTCGTAATCCGTGATTGTCTGTAGACCCTGCTACATACGTCTTGTGTTTGAGCTGTTGAATTGCGATTCCACTTTGTCTCTGTATTGACATTTTGCCTGTTTGATTGTGTTACGGGGGAATAACTACACTGTTTGTACTCAACCATATTCCCAGTCACCTTGCCATGGTTAAATGCGGTGGTTCGCGCTTTCAGTTTTGTGCGAATGCTGCCATCTATCCAAGGTTTCTGGTTTGGACCTTGGCATGGGTACTTCCTGTTTGAGTTTCTGCCTATAGGAAGGAGGAGGAAAATTGAGTCATGATCTGATTTGCCGAAGGGAGGGCGGGGGAGGGCCTTTTAGGCATCCCGGAAGGGGGAGTAGCAATGGTCGAGTATTACAGTCAAAGTGTTAGATCTTCGGTAGCATTTTCCTCAAATTTTCTTTGTTAAAATCTCCAGCTACAATAAATGTGGCCACATAGGTTGTAATATGTTTTTTTTCTGGCTTGGCTTCCCCAGTGATTTTACCCACACACCACTACTGTAGTATTATGTCTTAAAACATCCAACATACCAAATATTCACCACGTAAAATATGTTAATGTGCAGTATTGTGTTCTAAACACACTTCACAACATTCTACGATCTTGATCTGTGTCCTTTCATGTCCTACGTGCCTCCTCACTCACCTCTCTTCTATAACTGGTGTTATAAAAAGCTGTTATCTATTTAGCGCAGTATGCACACTTTAAAGTGTCTCTAACAAAGAAAACTGATACAAATGATTGCGTTGTGCATGTGAACCCTTTGATGTGATGAGTCAGAGTCTCAGGGAGAGAGGCGGAACAGTCCCAATAATGTATGCAACTTTTTGAGGACCATTTGAAGCCAGAGTGCAGCATGACACCAGAGCAGTTCCACAAAAAACTGATCCCTACATGGAGCTGACCTAATGGATCGGAAAACAAATAACAGACGAAAGGTGAAAGAGGGGAATAAAAATGAAGGAATGCTTCTGAGGGGTCAGTTAATGAACCATAATTTTACAGAAGCAGTGAATATGTGAGAAAGCCAGCATTGCTCCCCTGTGTGTGTTTCTTTGTGTGTTTGTGTGTCTGACTGTGTGTCTGCTGTGTTTACTGTGTGCAGTGGTGCTAAGGAACAAGATAAAAAATAATATAAAACATAGCCCTTATAGTTAAATAGATCAGACAAAAGGACTTCAGTTGTCGGTTCCTACAAGTACAGTACAGGCCTACAGGTGCTGTCAAATATATTGGCATCCATGGCACTTTACAATGTAGTGTAATGGAACAGAATGTTCAGTTTTTTCTTTTCAAAACTGGTTGAATGGCTATTTTTTGCCCTGTAGGCTCCTGCAACTTATGTACCACAGGTGAGATAAATTACACAGTAAACGAGAATCATTGCCTCAACATTTTTTATAAAAATATATATATATTTAGTATTGCTAGTGTGCAGTTGTAAATCAAACAAATACATGTGTTAACACCAAACGTTATTCATATAAATTGATTGGAGTCCACCTGTGGTAAATTCAATTGATTGGACATTATTTGGAAAGGCACACACCTGTCTATATAAGGTCCCACAGTAGACAGTGCATGTCAGAGCAAAATCCAAGCCATGATGTTGAAGGAATTGTTTGTACAGCTCCAAGACAGGATTGTGTTGAGGGACAGATCTGGGGAAGGGTACCAAAACATTTCTTCAGCATTGAAGGTCCCCAAGAACACAGTGGCCTCCATCATTCTTAAGTGGAAGAAGTTTGGAACCACCAAGACCCTTCCTAGAGCTGGCCGTCCGGCCAAACTGAGCAATCGGGGAGGAGGGCTCTGGTCAGGAAGGAGACCAAGGAACTGATGGTCACCCTTACAGAGCTCCAGAGTTCCTCTGTGGAGATGGGAGAACCCTTCAGAAAGACAACCATCTCTGCAGCACTCCAGTAGAATGGCGAAACGGAAGCCACTCCTCAGGCACACAACAGCCCGCTTGGAGTTTGCCAAAAGGCACCTAAAGGACTCTCAGACCATGAGAAACAAGATTCTCTAGTCTGATGAAACGAAGATTGATCTCTTTGGCCTGAATGCCAAGCGTCAAACCTGGAGGAAACGTCCGGTGACGCATGGTGGTGGCAGCATCATGCTGTGGGGATGTTTTTCAGCGGCAGGGACTGGGAGACTAGTCAGAATCGAGGGAAAGATGAACTGAGCAAAGTACAGAGAAATCCTTGATGAATACCTACCCCAGAGCGCTCAGGACCTCAGACTGGGACGAAGGTTCACCTTCCAACACGACAATGACCCTAAGCACACAGCCAAGACAATGCAGGAGTGACTTTGCGACAGGTCTCTGAATGTCCTTGAGTGGCCCAGCCAGACCCCGGACTTGAAACCGATTGAACATCTCTGGAGAGACCTGAAAATTGCTGTGCAGCGACGCTAACCATCCAACCCGACAGAGCTTGAGAGGATCTGCAGAGAACAATGGGAGAAACTCCCCAAATACAGGTTTGCCAAGCTTGTAGCGTCATACCCAAGAAGACTCGAAGCTGTAATCGCTGTCAAAGGTGCTTCAACAAAGTACTGAGTAAAGGGTCTGAATACTTCCGTAAATGTAATATTTAAGTTTTTATTTTTAATACATTTGCTCAAATTCTACAAATCTGTTTTCGCTTTGTCTTTATGGGGTACCGTGTGTAGATTGATGAGGAAAATCTAATATATTTTAGAATAAGGCTGTAACGTAACAAAATCTGGAAAAAGTCAAGGGGTCTGATTACATTCCAAATGCACTTTAACAGTGAGAAACGATTGCAAAAAATGTGGATGTATGATAATATCAAGTTTAGGATATAAATACTTGAAAGCCCCAATGCAGACTTTTTGATGTAATTCTTAAAGCATCAGTGTGTGTCTAATAAACCACCAAAAATATATTTTTAATCATTTATTTTTTGCCTCTTTTGGCCATTGAAATGTTCAGTCTGATCGTGTGGGGGCGTTAAGAAACACATTTTAAGATATTTACATACACGGCCCTGATTGGCTGGTAGGATGGTCCAGAGTCCACCCCTTACCCAGATGAACAGTCATTTGTCTATTGTAATCAGATGTCACACTCAGATCTGTTTCACCTGTTTTCGTGCTTGTCTCCACCTCTCTCCAGGTGTCGCCCATCTTCCCCATTATCCCCAGTGTATTTATACCTGTGTTCTCTGTTTGTCTGTTGCCAGTTTGTTTTATTTGTCAAGCCTTCCAGTGTGTTTTCCCCTTGCTCCTGTCTGTTTCTAGTCCCTGTTTTCCTGGTTTTGACCTTTCTGCCTGACCTGCCTGCCGTTCTGTACATTGTCACACCACACAGGATTATTGACCTCTGCCTGCCCTTGACCTGTCCTTTCCCCTGGTCTAGTAATAAACTTGTGTTACTTCTACACTGTCTGCATCTGGGTCTTCCCTAAAATGTGATACAGATCAGTGTGATGTCCTGATCTGGGCCAAAAACTCCATCCCACCTGAACAGGCTGAAATTCCAGGCATTTTTTTTTTCAGACAGCGCTTACATAAAAAATGCATAATTTTCACAATTTCAGTGTTATTATTCATAGTGTAGAAAAAACGGGCAAATCAAAATGTTTAATTGTTTTGTGTAATCACCTGGATTTTTCTAATCTAGGCCGTCACTCTACTGTGATTGTGTTAGTCTGTTACACTAATTTAGGCTAAATCATTATTCACATGTTCTAAACCCCTACACAGTTTCTAAGCATTGTTTGAACCACAGAGATTCAACATAGATGACTTGAAGGGGGATAACTAGGGGCAAATAGACAAAAAGAGAAGCCTACAGTCTTCTTCAAAGATTGGAATATTTGAATGGATACAAGAAGGGTTCACGTGGAACAGCACTCCATTACTGTAGCCTTTCTGCTCCACTTGCAAAGTCCTCTGTAACATTAAATGCTTAGTAAAAAATGGAAAAGTACTGAAATTAAATACTTTGGTTGATGATTAGCTATTAGCATTTCTTTAGGAGAAAGGAGGAACTTATTTATTTTCCATTGGATCTTTAAAGACACCTTTCACACTTTAAAACAGTAGGAAACTAGAGTTGCATACTGTTTCTGTGACAACTCCAACTCGTCTAATGACGTTGAGGATTTGTCAATATTCCCATCAGGTGGTGGAGGTAAAATGGAGAGGCAAAAAAACAATACTAGATGCCCAGTGGCAACATATCTCTCAAGTGCCAATGCAATAATGAAAGTATTCATGAGTGAAGGATTTCAAATTAAGCAGGTTGGTTTTCACAAGCATGCAAATGTTGCAGGGATGTGTTAAATTCACAATACATGTCAATGAATATTCAAATTCAATGGAGCGCAACAAGATTAACCTGTTGGGGCTAGGGGGCAGTATTTGCACGACCGGGAAAAAAACGTACCCGATTTAATCTGGTTACTACTCCTGCCCAGTAACTATAATATGCATATAATTAGTAGATTTGGATAGAAAACACTCTAAAGTTTCTAAAACTGTTTGAATGGTGTCTGTGAGTATAACAGAAGTCATATGGCAGGCCAAAACCTGAGAAGATTCCATGCAGGAAGTGCAAATCTGATTTGTGGAATCACCTTCAACACTTTGCCTATGAAACACACCGTGAGTTAGGATTCATTTAGCACTTCCTAAGGCTTCCACTAGATGACAACAGTCTTTACAAAGTGGTTTGAGTCTTCTCCGGTAAAAACTGACCGAACGAGATGCCTGGAAAGTTGGTCATAGGGGGAGGGCCATTACTACTATGACGCGGGCGCCCGTGGGTACCCACTCATTCCGAAACCTTTAGTAAGACAATGCAATCGTCCGCCTTGAATATTATTGAAGCTCTGATTGAAAAAGGCCCAAAAGATTTATGTTATACAACGTTTGACATGTTTGAACGAACGGAAATATATTTTTTTTGCACATTCGTGACGACAAGTCCCGCACGCTTCAGTACATTATGAGTAGCCTTGGGAACGCGCTAACAAGAAGGAGCTATTGGGACATAAATTATTAACTTTTTCGAACAAAACTACATTTGTTGTGGACCTGGGATTCCTGGAAGTGTCCTCTGATGAAGATAATCAAAGGAAAGGGAATATTTACAATAGTATATTTGATTTTAGATGGTTCCAAGATGGCGCTAACCTGTATCGCCTAGCCTATTTTTCTGAGTATAGCACCTCGTTTATTGCAAAGTGTGATTTCCCATTAAAGTTATTTATAAATCTGGCAATGCGGTTGCATTCACGAGATGTTAACCTGTTATGGCTAGGGGGCAGTATTTTCACGGCTGGATAAAAAACGTACCCGATTTAATCTGGTTACCACTCCTACCCAGTAACTAGAATATGCATATACTTATTACATATGGATAGAAAACACCCTAAAGTTTCTAAAACTGTTTGAATGGTGTCTGTGAGTATAACAGAACTCATTTGGCAGGCAAAAACCTGACAAGGTTTCAGGCAGGAAGTGGCCTGTCTGACAAGGTGTCGTTCTTCTTGTCTCTGTTTATTGAAGAGTGAGGATCTTAGCTGTCCCGTGACACTTCCTACGGCTGCCATAGGGTCTCAGAAGGCGGCAAAAAGCTGAATCGTGGCTTTGCAGGCTCTGGCTGAAAAAAAGTAGCGCGTTTGGGTAGTGGCTGGTTACAGTACTGTGAGACTCAGGCTCGTGCCCGCGTCGACCGAAAGCTTTGTTTACTTTCCTCTGTGTAGCTAAAAGGAGATTCCCGGTCGGAATATTATCGCTTTTTTACGAGAAAAATGGCATAAAAATTGATTTTAAACAGCGGTTGACATGCTTCGAAGTACGGTAATGGAATATTTAGATTTTTTTTGTCACGAATTGCGCCATGCGCACGACCCTGATTTACCATTTCAGATAGTGTCTGGGACGCACGAACAAAACGCCGCTATTCGGATATAACGATGGATTATTTTGGACCAAACCAACATTTGTTATTGAAGTAGCAGTCCTGGGAGTGCATTCTGACGAAGACAACAAAAGGTAATCAAACTTTTATAATAGTAAACCTGATATTGGTGAGTGCTAAACTTGCCGGGTGTCTAAATAGCTAGCCCGTGATGGCTGGGCTATGTACTTAGAATATTGCAAAATGTGCTTTCACCAAAAAGCTATTTTAAAATCGGACATATCGAGTGCATAGAGGAGTTCTGTATCTATAATTCTTAAAATAATTGTTATGCTTTTTGTGAACGTTTATCGTGAGTAATTTAGTAAATTCTTAGTGAATTCGCCGGAAGTTTGCGGGGGGTATGCTAGTTCTGAACGTCACATGCTAATGTAAAAAGCTGTTTTTTGATATAAATATGAACTTGATTGAACAAAACATGCATGTATTGTATAACATAATGTCCTAGGGTTGTCATCTGATGAAGATCATCAAAGGTTAGTACTGCATTTAGCTGTCTTCTGGGTTTTTGTGACATTATATGCTAGCTTGAAAAATGGGTGTCTGATTATTTCTGGCTTGGTACTCTGCTGACATAATCTAATGTTTTGCTTTCGTTGTAAAGCCTTTTTGAAATCGGACAGTGTGGTTAGATAAAGGAGAGTCTTATCTTTAAAATGCTGTGAAATAGTCATATGTTTGAAAAATTGAAGTTTTTGTATTTTTGAGGAATTTGTAATTCGCGCCACGCCTATCATTGGATATTGGAGCAGGTGTTCCGCTAGCGGAACGTCTAGATGTAAGAGGTTAATCTATAATTCTTTGAATGACAATATTACATTTTAACAATGTTTTCGAATAGTAATTTTGTAAATTGTAGCGCTGATCACCGGAAGCATTTGAGGGAAAATATTTTCTGAACTTCACGCACCGATGTAAAATGCTGTTTTTATATATAAATATGAACTTTATCGAACAAAAAATGCATGTATTGTGTAACATGATGTCCTAGGAGTGTCATCTGATGAAGATTGTCAAAGGTTAGTGCTGCATTTAGCTGTGTTTTGGGTATTTATGATGCATGCTAGTTGCTTTGAAAATGGCAGTGTGATTTTTTTGGCAGGGAACTCTCCTAACATAATCTAATGTTTTGCTTTTGCTGTAAAGCCTTTTTGAAATCGGACAACGTGGTTCGATTCAGGAGAGGTGTATCTATAAAATGGTGTAAAATAGTCATATGTTTGAGAAATTGAAGTTATAGCATTTATGAGGTATTTGTATTTCGCGCGACGCGATTCCACTGGCTGTTGACTAGGGTGGGATGCAAGCGTCCCAGGTTCCCAGACAGGTTAACCTCTATGGGCTAGGTGGGACGCTAGCGTGCCACCCGTGGTGCACTCCATCAACAGCAGGTGCATTTCAAGAGCGGCAAATTTGAATCCAAATAAATGTCAAAATTCAAATTTTTCAAACATACAACTATTTTAGACCCTTTGAAAGATAAACATCTCCTTAATCTAACCACGTTTTACGATTTCAAAAAGGTTTTACGGCGAAAGCATAAATTTAGAGTATGTTAGGACAGTACATTTACAAGAGTTGTGTGTAATGTTTTGTCAATTCAAAGACTGGGTCACCAAAACCATAAAACCAGCTAAAATGATGCACTAACCTTTTACAATCTCCATCAGATGACACTCCTAGGACATTATGTTAGACAATGCATGCATTTTTAGTTCTATCAAGTTCATATTTATATCAAAAACAGCGTTTTACTATGGCATTGATGTTGAGGAAATCGTTTCCCTCCAATAACCGGCAGTCAAGTCAGCGTCACAAATTAAATAATTAAAATTAGAAAACATTGGTAAAATATTATATTGTATTTTAATGTCACGTGTGCTCCCTCTCCGGCCTCTAGGTTACCAGGCTGCTCGTTATGACACCTGTCACCATCGTTACGCGCGACAGCGCATAATGACACTCACCTGGACTCCATCACCTCCTTGATTACCGGCCCTATTTATGTCACTCCCTTTGGTTCCTTTCCCAGGTGTTACTGTTTCTGTTTCATGTCTGTGTGCTGCTAGTGTTTCTTGTTTTGGATTTGGTATTTTATTAGGATCCCATTAGCTGTTGCAAAAGCAGCAGCTACTCTTCCTGGGGTCCACACAAAACATGAAACATAATACAGAATGACATAATACAGAACATCATTAAACAAGAACAGGATTATGTTTCATTTATTTTATTAAATATTCACTCCCTGTACTTGCTTCCCGACTCTCAGTGCACATCGTTACAGAATAACGCCTCACCAAAGGGAAGCGTCAAGGAGTGTTTTTTTTGTGTGTTTTTTTGTGTTGGAGGTGATGTCGGGTCTGGGTGTCAGTACCGCATTTCCTGGGAGGCCTCAGCAGGTTTGTTGGATTCCCATGCCTCGGCGGGTTCAACTGGTTTTCATGCCTCAGCGGGATTGATAGGCTCCCATGCCTCAGCAGGATCAATAGGCTCCCATGCCTCAGCTGGGTGGACAGGTTCCTGTGCCTCAACCGAGACAACCGGGGAGGTCTTAGCCGGCTTATCAGGCTCTCACACCTCAGCCGGTTCGTCAGGTTTCTGCGCCTCAGCGGAAGCGACCGGTCCGCTCCTGATCCCCGGGATCGTCCCTGTGGTTGGCGTCCTGCAGCCGGAGCCGCGCGCCGGGGAGGGGGTACTGTCACGTATGCTCTCTCTCTGGCACTCTAGGTTTCCATGCTCCCGCGCCTTAGCAGAGGTGACAGGTCCGCTCCTGATCCCCGGGATTGTCATTTTGGTTGCCGTCCTGGGGCTGAAGCCTCGCGTCGGGGAGGGGGTATTGTCACGTGTGCTCCCTCTCGGGCCTCTAGGTCACCAGGCTGCTCGTTATGACACCTGTCACCATCGTTATGCGCGACAGCTCACCTGGACTCCATCACCTCCTTGATTACCTGCCCTATTTATGTCTCTTTCTTTGGATCCTTCCCCAGGCGTTATTGTTTATGTTTCAGTTTCATGTCTGTGTGCTGTTAGTGTTTCTTGTTTTGTATTATGTTCCGTTTATTTTATTAAATATTCACTCCCTGTACTTGCTTCCCAACTCTCAGCGTACAACGTTACAATTAAGGTCACAGGACCTGGAGTTTTGATTCTCATGACTTTCACCTTTTTTTAATAAGGTACAACGGTATCTTGAGTTGGTTTCAACATGTAAATATTAGAATGGATTAATTCATATTCCCCCGAAATTGTTTCATTACCGAACTTTAATTTCCTCATTCCAATACATAAAAATAAAACGAACTCTTTGTTTATTTCCCTTATTATGAAATTAGGGGCAAAGCATGCAAATGCTAATATGTATTAATATTGTATATTAGGAGGGATGACCATTTCGTCTTTTGGAATTGTACTTTAAATGCTCTATTAAAATTCAGTTGCCGAAACACATCATATGGAGCTTTATTGTAATTAGATTCAAACTACAAAATAGTTGCAAGGCAACACCTCACTAACATAAACATTAAACAGAATTCTAAAATGGTATAAGCCGTCTTCTGGTCTTAAATTCTAATGGGCAGTCCAATGCTCACAAGTACTGGAACCATTTCTTAATTAAAACTAACAGTTTATTAAGACAATTTTATGTTTGGCTGTCACTTCAGAGGAATACCAATGAAAACTGTCCTTCCCTCTCATTTTCACATTTTCCTCTCCCCTCCTCTCCCTCTCTCCACATTTCGCCTAAATTCCTCTAAACCCAGGAGGGTGACCCAACCTCATGATCTATACTTGGACCTGCTGCCAACATCCGCTGCTTTGTCTAAACTGACAATCCCTCCTCCAGTCCAAACAGAGTCGTCCTATCCGAGTCCTTCTTTCCATCCCCTGCCTGGGCTGTGCACTAGATCCACTGACTGATTCCCCCCAACACACACATGCGCACACGCACACACACACACACACACACACACACACACACACACACACACACACACACACACACACACACACACACACACACACACACACACACACACACACACACACACACACACACACACACACACACACACACTGACCTCTCTGCTGGGTGGTGATGGCTGCTGATTTATGGGGGAGTCAGAGGAGAGCAATTCATAAAGAGAAGTGATAGGCAAAGTACCATCTCTGACCTTTGATGTCTATGGTGAGAGTATTGACAAACTCTCAGCACGGAGAGAAGAGACTGAATGGGAATGAACCAAACTGGATGTTTGACGGCATTGCTATCTGTTACAGTCATTTGTTAGGAGTGAAAGTCCTGTAGCCCATTACTATGACTCATTTGTAGAATGTCAACGCCACGATACCAGAGCCAGAACAAAAGGAATACTTTGAAACTGCAGCCAACTGGCAAATTTGTAAAGTAGAAGATGAATCCCTTCTGCAGGTCTGTAGATACATATCTACAGACTTCATAAGTTAGAAGAGGAAAAGAGTGAACTGGATCGTTACATAGCCACTGGGGTGCGTGATGGCTTGGACTCCATAAAATGCAACTTCAATGCCGGAGAATTTTCCCATTTAAAAACGGCTCAGAAAGCTATGCACTTCAGAATAGGGTGAGCATGATGAAGACAAATTACATTGGACTTAATGTGGAACTCCCCCACACACGGCCCCCGCCCTAGCTGTTCCCATAATAAACTGTTAGCTTTTATGACATGGTGCAGCGTGATGGATGATCTATTTCACACCAAGCACTGAAACAATTATTTTGAAGTTTCATCTGAGTCAAAAACACTGTTAAAAAGTTATGCGCTACAGAGTTCTAGCTAAATGTCTAACTCAAAGAGATAATTTAAATATAAAGTATTTGGCTTTTAGGAGCAATCATCTATTGCAGGGGTTGCTGAACCCTAGTTTCCTGGAAAGTGCAGTGGAGTCAGCTTACCTGGATTCTTTGGTGTAAATGAGAAGTCAGTTTTTGGTCCATCTAGAGAGTCAACTGAGGTGACTCTGACTCTCTACTTTTAAAAAGTTATTTGGAAGTTCTGCAGCACAGTAAAATCAAGTAATACTAATAGATCCTATGCTCTACCAGGGACACAGTCCCCCATACTGTACCTGGTCATCTCAGGAGTGGAGATCTCTGATCCTGGAGGGCTGCAGTGTGTGCAGGCTTTTGTTCCAGTCCAGCTCTAGTTGGCCCTCCATGATCCGAGTTGCCCACCACAAATCTACATCAACCAACACATGGCATGTCACTAATAACTATAGAACTTCCTCTATCTCGAGCGAGAGCGAGAGCGAGAGAGAGAGATTCTGTTGAAATAATTAGCCCCAGACCAGCTTGTGCATAGTTCTAGTATTCACCTCCAATTCAAATGTTCTCCCAACACCCTCAGCCTCCCTCAGGCCTCTATTGGATGGATGGAAAAAGTGGTACTGCAACACCCAACCTTAAACCTTTAATAATTTACGAGAAATTAATCAGAAAAATCCTCATGGAGCGAAACAGAGTGGTTTCATTATATCTTAGAACTGAGTTGTACATAATGGTGCTCAGCACGATCACAGACCCAATCTGAACTGTTCAATAAAGTGTGCACCCTGATTGACTTTTCCAATAATGTGTCATTAGGCTGTCATTATCAATAATTGCTCTTTTACCTAATTAGGTATTTCCAGCATCGATCAGACAACCAGTCGCTCCCTAAATTAAAATGGAAAGCTATCAAATGGAGAGAAGGCATGGAGAACGTGATGAGACAAAAGCTGAAAAGAGGAGGGAGGAGGAGGGAGGGAAAGGGGAAGTGGAGAATAAACTTCCTGACTTTGTACTTTATGGAAAACTCTGTGTTCTCAGTTCTCAGGCCTAATCATGTTAGTGAGTGGAACCGGCCCTCGTTATGATGACATTATCAGCCATTCCACACATATTCTAAACCCTTTTTGCCTTTTTCTGAACTTGATTTATGGTTGATTTTTGTTAATGGGTGTTTTTCCCCACAAACATTAGAACTGCATCCCACTTCAAAAGCCGCTACAACTCTTTAGAATTTACCACTTTGGGTACATTCTTAAAGCATTGTGGAATTATCTAGAACCCTGCCCGTGTACGTGGAGGGCTGGGGTATGACTGTAAGCTTAGCTAGCTCTCTTTCAGCGCTGAGCAGCCAAGGCCACACAGCTGTCAGAGAAATGCAAATGGCCTGGAGTCTCATGTTGAATACTCACATTCTGGTCACGTGTCACCTAAATAAATGGGTGGCGAGGAATCTGTATGGTGGCAGCGGTGGCAGCTATGAGCATGACAGCAGGATCTTTGTGGGGTTATGTCCTAATTTTAGCTCCGTTTTTGGAGTGTGGGGGTATGGAATGGGCAGAGGAGAGGAGAGGAGAGGGCAGAATGACGCTAAAATGTAATAGCTGTTTATTACCCAATCATTAGAACAGAGTTCACAAACAAGTGGCGAAATAAGCCGGCCGGCCACGGAGTATCGATTCAAATGAATCCATTGCCTTCTACCTGCTCCTCTCCAGATGAGTCAATTACTCCGATTTGTGGGGACGAGAGCTGTTTAGCGGGATATTTACATTACAACTGGAGGCAAGCACAGCATACCGCTGTTCCATCTATTAAAGCCATTTGATGCTCTTTCTGGAAAAGGCCATTTCCCTCTGTCTTTAGAGTCCTTTTCATTTCCCCTGGGACGAAGGCTCACATGCTTCTAAATGGAGAAGGGAAAGTATGAAAGTGAAGATTACGGTCCTAGCTCTGCTGTCAGACAGCAAACAGGAGAAAGGACTTATGGGTTTGAAGTAAAAGCAAATCACAGAGCGACAGCGAAGCTCTAGATTAAGCCTGGAGGCCCTAGGCTTTAGAGCCGGGATGGAGGGAGCAGCCAGACTGACAGGTGGACAACAAAGCCCAGGAGAGAGGAGAGAAGGAGGAGGTAGGGGAGAAAGAGGTGGAGGAAGACGAAGAAGAAGACAGAAGAAGAAGACAGAAGAAGAAAACGAAAACAAGAATGTGAAGAGCTAAGTTGTCTTTTCTTGAGTAGTAAAATTGCTTGTCAATGACAATACAGTTCCAGTTATCCTTTGATGTGCGTTCGTCCTTTGATCTCATTATATTGTTACATCCCTCCCTGGTCATAAAAAACATCACACAACATTTTTCGGACATATTTACAAGAATGTTAGTTTTAGTCTTGAAGTCTGTTTTCTTATCTGGGTGGATATGAATCCAATTAGAACAAGAGCACATCCAATGCCATGCTTTCACCTTAAACTGTTACCAATTAAAGAACATCTTTATAACAATTCATCCAATGTTTCTGTCATATTACCAAAGATGTGGGTGTTGCACCAGAGTGCGGAATAATTTCATATCAATGGCAAAAGTGCTTAATTGAATAAAAGGACTGTCAACACACATTAGGCCTACGTGATGTATTCACACATTCTCTACATTAAATAACACATCTGCTAATTGAAAAGGAAGTTGGAGAATGAACTAAGAGTACCAGACTCGTTAGTTTGCACAATAATGTGATATGAACTAAGTTCAGTTCATTGCATTATCTTTCTTGTTTAAACACAGTGTCAGATTGAAAATGGCCACCCTTCCCACCACTCTCTCAATGTAAAGTACAGCCACCTGGTGCACAGTACAGCCCTGTCAGGGTTGGGAGTATAGAATGCCAAACCACAATGACAAAGTGTTTCCCTCCCTATGCTCCCCTCTCCTCCGATTTCCATCCAACACCACAATTAAATATCTCACTCTCACTCTGGCAATAAGGAAATGTGGAAAAATTGTGGTATTGCGTGGACAGCTTTAAAACAAGGCAGGGCTGTTAGCAGGAGAGAGAGAGAGAGAGAGAGAGAGAGAGAGAGAGAGAGAGAGAGAGAGAGAGCGCGAGGGCTGTTTATGAATCTGTTATAGGAACACTGAGGAGATAATTCGTTGAACAGGGGGGACAACTTTATGTTTCCATCTCCCGCCAAGGCCTGACTTAGAAAGTAATTATATCTGTCCCTGTATTTTATCTAACCGCTCCTCCTCTCTTTTCAGAAATGGTGAAGTGGCTCTGTATAGTACGAATGCAACATCTTTCATGTCCTGCTCTCTGCTAAAGAAAACTGTGATGCTCTCAAGTTGTGTGATGTTGTCACGTTCTGACCAGTATGAGGGTTATTTTGTTAGTGTAGGCTGGTCAGGACGTGGCAGAGGGTATTTGGTTTATGTGGTTCGGGGTGTGTGTATTATGTAGAGGGTAGTTGATTTATGTATTCCGGGATTTTTTGGTCACTGCTCTGTTAGTCTATTTCTATGTTCTTTCTAGTTAGTCTGTTTCTATGTTTAGTTAATTGGGGTGTGGACTCTCAATTGAAGGCAGGTGTTGTCTAGTTGCCTTTGATTGAGAGTCCTATATATTAGGGTGTGTTTGTATTTGTATTTGTGGGAGGTTGTCTCTTGAATTGCTATCTTTAGCGGTCAAGTCTGTATTCGTCGTCCATCGTTTTGTTTTGTTTGTGTAGTGGTTTCATTAAAGTTAATTATGAGCACTCAACCCGCTGCGCCTTGGTCCATTCCTGACGACCGTCGTTACCGATGTTGTAAAAAGTACATTGTTAAATTGTGTACATTAGGCAGTTTTATACATTGTTTAATGATTGTAAGGTGCAAATAAAGTTTTTGATAACTGTTCTGTAATGATTGGTTTGACTCAGTGAGATTGCTCTTTCTCTCTATGAGAAACCTTTCAAATTAAGTAATTTCTTGAATAATGTAACCTTGTGCTAGCATTATTGATTGATTGAACATGAAATATTAGTGTTTATCTTCTTGAGTGGTCTCCAATTTGTTTTCTTGAACATTATTTCTATTCACATTTTGTTCACTCCTATTGCATTTTGATAGATTTTACTTAATGAAAACAATAAGACGGGATGAATTGTATTTTCACAACAGACACCCAGAAAAGTTATTGCTCTATTTGAAGGACATTCATTGTTTTAAATGCCAACAAGGAACTTGCCAACAAGCTACCACACACAAGACTAGACTGTAGGAGAAGTACCATCTGTCTCGGTCTAGGAGAGAAAATTATAGTTGGTGTCTGAGTCATAAAGGGATCAGTCCTGACTCCAAGAAGACAACTGTACTCTATGTGCTCTTACATAATTAGGACACTGATTCTGAAAGAAAGAAGTGACACCAGTTGAAATCAATGCATTATGTCGAGCGTTATTCCAAGGGTGCCAAATGTGAGTACAATTATGAGCAGATATATAAATAGAAACTTTAAAAAGTAAACTACAAAATGTGAATTGTTCTCATTAGAAAAAGAGTGCCTTGGGCTACATGCATGGTACATAGGAAGAGTCCCAACTTATTGCAAAAAACACCAAGGGCAAAAAACATCATGGTTCTGGAAAAGCACAACTCCTTTATCAATGTATTACTACAAAGATATTAAACATTCTGCACATACATGGTAATAAAATGTGTGATTGAGCCAGTCAGGGCTTGAACTCACACCCGACATTTCTTATAGTAGGCAAAAAAATGAGGGGACATGATTTAGGTGTCTCCAACACTGCGATGTGAACCAAATTATGTAGTAGATCCATGCTGTGTATTAATAAAGCCAAACGGTGACTAAATGTGTCTCAACCCTCCGACATTACAATCTGCCTATCCAGCTGTAAGTAACCTAGACTTTTGGGACAGTGTCAATATATTCTGTGTTACAGCCACTAACAGAAAATAACAATAACAACCCTCTGTTGGAGAGAGAGAAAGATAGAGAGCAAAATTGTGTGTTGTTTGTCCTCTTAGAAATGCAAGAGAAAGGCCATATTGAAAATTAGCTCCATGAAAAATGAGCTCCACAGGGTGTCAGCAGTCTATGTTCAAGGTTTCAGGCTTGTAACTTCAAAAACGAATAACAAATAACAGTTTAAGTAGAAGGACACATTCTTGGAAATTACGCACCTGCTAAAATCGGTTTCCTATTGAACATACTTCTTTCCGTAAGAAATATTATAGTTTGATTACATTTTAGGGTATCTGAGGAGTACATAGAAACATATTTTGACTTGTTCAAACAAAGTTTAGGGGTAGATTTTCGGATTCCTTTCTCTGCAAGTTGAACGAGTGGATTACTCAAATTGATGGCACCAACTAAACTGACTTTTTGGGATATAAAGAAGGATTTTATCTAACAAAATGACACTACATGTTATAGCTGGGACCCTTTGGATGACAAATCAGAGGAAGACTTTCAAAAAGTAATTGAATATTTAATTGTTATATGTGAATGTATGAAACCTGTGCCGGTGGAAAAATATTTTGATGTGGGGCGCCGTCCTCAAACAATCGCATGGCATGTTTTTGCTGTAATAACTACTGTAAATCAGACAGTGCAGTTAGATTAACAAGAATGTAAGCTTTCAGCCGATATAATATAATTATATGTACCTAAATGTGAATTGTCTATATCAAAGGCAGATATTTAATATAATTGTAAAATTAATGATAACATTATACAAGGCATAAAGCTTAAGTTACAAAGCATTACAAGGCATTATTCTAGGCATGATTAGAGAGGGAGATACAGAGAGGGAGATATAGTTAACCTGTTGGGGCTAGGGGGCAGTATTTTCACGGCTGGATAAAAAAACGTACCCGATTTCATCTGGTTACTAATCCTACCCAGTAACTAGAATATGCATATACTTATTATATATGGATAGAAAAAACCCTAAAGTTTCTAAAACTGTTTGAATGGTGTCTGTGAGTATAACAGAACTCATTTGGCAGGCAAAACCCTGAGACATTTTCTGACAGGAAGTGCATACCTGATGTGTTGAATTACCTTTAAGCCTATGCCATTGAAACACACAGGGGTTGATTAATGTTTTGGCACTTCCTATTGCTTCCACTAGATGTCACCAGCCTTTACAAAGTGTTTTGAGTCTTTTACTGTGAGATCTGACCGAACAAGAGCCATGGAACGGTGATGGCTGATTAGACTCTGGCGCGCGAGTTCATGTTGGGTACCCTCGTTCCAATACGTTATAAAAGAGAATGCATTCGTCCACCTTGAATATTATTCATGTTCTGGTTAAAAAAGGCACTAATGATTTATGCTATACAACGTTTGACATGTTTGAACGAACGTAAATATATTTTTTCCCCTCGTTCATGACGAGAAGTCCGGCTGGCTTAGATCATGTGCTAACAACACTGAGCTTTTTGGATATAAATGATGAGCTTTTTTGAACAAAACTACATTCGTTATGGACCTGGGATTCCTGGAAGTGACATCTGATGAAGAGAATCAAAGGTAATGGATTATTTACATAGTATTTTCGATTTTAGATCTCTCCAACATGGCCGTTTGTCTGTATAACAAAGCATATTTTTCTGGGCGCAGTGCTCAGATTATTGCAAAGTGTGATTTCCCAGTAAGGTTATTTTTAAATCTGGCAAGTTGATTGCGTTCAAGAGATGTAAATCTATAATTCTTTATATGACAATATAATATTTTACCAATGTTTTCTAATTTTAATTATTTAATTTGTGGTGCTGACTTGACTGCCGGTTATTGGAGGGAAACGATTTCCTCAACATCAATGCCGTAGTAAAACGCTGTTTTTGGATATAAATATGAACTTGATAGAACTAAAAATGCATGCATTGTCTAACATAATGTCCTAGGAGTGTCATCTGATGGAGATTGTAAAAGGTTAGTGCATCATTTTAGCTGGTTTTATGGTTTTGGTGACGCCCGTCTTTGAATTGACAAAACATTACACACAGCTATTGTCAATGTACTCTCCTAACATAATCTAACTTCATGCTTTCGCCGTAAAACCTTTTTGAAATCGGACAACGTGGTTAGATTAAGGAGATGTTTATCTTTCAAAGGGTGTAAGATAGTTGTATGTTTGAAAAATTTGAATTTTGACATTTATTTGGTTTCAAATTTGCCGCTCTTGAAATGCACCTGCTGTTGATAGGGTGCACCACGGGTGGCACGCTAGCGTCCCACATAGCCCCAAGAAGATAAGGTAGATGAGAGAGATAGGTCATGATCAGATGAGCTCCTGCATTTTTCTGCATTTTCTTAAAAAAATATGGATTTAGAGATAGATAAACTTGGATATTTTGTCAGGAACATATACAGGATGCTACCCTCTACAACTAACCTTCACTCCAAATCAAAACTCAAAACCTACAACCTGATTTTGGACGGAATTACGGAATCATCTGGAAGCCTTACAACTACCAAAGATTATTATTCCAACGCTATACAGCAAATTCTCTGGAAAACAACAGAAACCTGAAATCACCATCCAACCTGAAACTGAGTGAGTAATGTTTAGTCTGAAGCTATATCTGAAGCTATATTTTATTTCTGAAAGCCAAGAAGAAAAATACATTACATGACTTTATAAGGACTGAATGCTAAATTAAGGCTGCCAAGCCTGATAAAACTTCAATCAGCACTGACGTGTCAAGTGAGAGGTGTCAAAGCCCTTTAGCCCAACAATGGCAGGAGAGTCGAAAAGTCTACTCCAACCAAATGGAGAGGCCTTAGAAGCTACCTCCCGCTGTTCAGAGGTAATTAAATACAGTACCCTGTGTATGTAAATAATGATAAGGCAAGAAAAGATCACAAAATGAAGCTCCTTATGGAAAATCAAGAGACACCTTTTGCTGACTATTATAAAAATGGGAACATCAGCAACCTCATCTTCCACACAAACCATCCCCTGGCATGGCACAGTGCTATATTAGCACACAACCCCTTTGTTAAGAGAGGGGGTGTTAACGAGGGGTGGAAACTCAGGATACTTGACAACGAGGACTCTGAGTCAGCTAATATAAATCTCTATAAGTCTGGAACAGTAATGGTACAGGGCAACCCCAAACAGTTTCAGCTGGACTTTCACCTAATCAAAGAATTAGCCCAGCAGGAGAAGCTTTTCCTTGAGAAAGATAACCCCACGCCGAGCGGGTCAGACCAGACCTCTTCATTATATAACCCCACAGACGAGCAACCCCAAGCAGAAAGTCAACCTCCCAGCACAGAGTACTACCCCCTCATTGAAATGAAGGACAAATTTACCCAGCTGGAGGTAAGGCAGGTGGATCTGGAACAGCAGGTGATTACACTCCAGTCAGCACAGACCCAGACAACAGTCCAGCACAACACCCCCTTAACCAGACCCGGAGAGCTGGAGGTGGAGAGAGACATATCTGCACTCTGGACTGTGGTGAGACAACTTCAACAATATAAAAAGCAAGAGCAAGAGAAGAACAGAGCACTAGAGGAGAGGATCAGACTGCTGGAGGAGAGGTTGAGGGGGATAACATGTGACAGAGAACAACCCACTAGAGAGGTGGCCACCCCCGCAGAGAAGCCAGCAGAACAGCCCACCTCAGCTCCCGACAAAAGTATCGACACCACAGCAGAACATTCCACACCAGACCCTGACCATCGCTTCGACATCACAGCAGAACAGACAAATGAAGAACCCCAAGCCCAGGGGCTCTCACCCCCTCTGAGCCACACTGATAGCCCTCCTGATAACCCCCCCACACCCACTGAGGACATACACAAGACACAGATTATACTCCTTATGGACTCAAATGGGAAATATATACAAGACAAAAAAACTTTTCCCAAGCACAGTGTGTCTAAACTCTGGTGTCCAAACACCTAGACCTTCTGTCTGAAGGCCAACTAGGGTCACCCAGCCATATAATAATACACACAGGCACAAACGACCTGAGAACACAGCAGGAAAGGGTGGCCACAGCACTGAGGGAGTGAGTGACAAAGCTTCTTATACTTTCCCCAATGCACAACTGGTTATCTCAACCCTGCTACCACGAAAAGACTTCTACCCTGCCCCCATACAGCGGGTAAACGCAAGTATTTCCCGTGACTGTGCCTCAAAACCAAATGTTTTCCTGGCCCACCACTCCACCCTGGACTTGAAGGCATAGAGGCTCTATGACCAGGTCCACCTATACAAGGCAGCAGTGCCCACCTTCACCCAGACACTAAAGGATATCGCTCTCAAACGTAGCCCCAACACTTCACACAGGAGCAACAGATCAATAGACACCCCCGCCCAGACCAGCGAGACACTCTCCCAGACCTGCGGGACCCCCCCCCCCCCCCCGGACCTACACATAGAGGACCCACGCCGAGAGGACCTACATCCAGACCACAACACCACCAACCACATACACACCCCCACCCCAACCAATCAACACCCTCCCAAGTCAACTATGCCCACACCCCATTTAGGCCCCCTCAGATCAGACCTATGCCCCTCCTGCCCACCGCATGCACCCCACCCCCGTAAAGAGGGCCTCAACATGGAAGTCACACATAAGCCCAGGCCGTGAGCGGGCAAACAGGACCAACCCCCACTCTTACACTAGCCCAAGCCAATGGCATGTACCGGATGCTCAGCAGGCTCTGCTCACACTTACTGGCCTGAGGCCAAACCACACGACCAACAGCATTGGACACTTTATGGAACACAAAGCCTTCACTATCTCATCCTGGAATATCCAAGGCCTGAGGTCATCTGCCTTTGGCCTAAAGAGCAGGAATCTGGACTTCACCAAAGAAATCGGTAATACAGACATTGTCATCCTGCAAGAAACCTGGTATAGAGGAGACAGAACCACTGGTTGCCCTCTAGGTTACAGAGAGCTGGTAGTCCCATCCACCAAACTACCAGATGTGAAACAGGGAAGGGACTCAGGGGGTATGATAATTTGATATAGAGCAGACCTAACTCACTCCATTAAATTAATCAAAACAGGAACATTTTACATTTGGCTAGAAATTCAAAAGGAATTATCTTAACAGAGAAAAAATTTCCTCCTGTGTGCTACCTATATCCCTCCACTAGAATCCCCATACTTTAATGAAGACAGCTTCTCCATCCCAGAGGGGGAAATCAATCATTTCCAGGCCCAGGGACATATACTAGTCTGAGGCGACCTAAATGCCAGAACCGGACAAAAACCTGACACCCTCAGCACACAGGGGGACAAACACCTGCCTGCAGGTGACAGCATTCCCTCCCCCATATGGCCCCTTAGGCACAACTATGACAACAAAAACGGGTCACTCCTGCAGCTCTGTCGCACACTGGGTATGTACATAGTCAATTGTAGGCTTCGAGGGGACTCCTATGGTAGGTACACCTATAGCTCATATCTTGGCAGTAGTACTGTAGACTACTTTATCACTGACCTAAACCCAGAGTCTCTCAGAGCGTTCACAGTCAGCCCACTGACACACCTATCAGAGCACAGCAAAATTACAGTCTACTTGAACAGAGCAATACTCAATCATGAGGCATCAAAGCCAAAGGAACATAGTAATATTAAGAAATGAAATAGATGGAAGGAATGCAGTTTGGAAACCTACCAAAAACCAATTAGGCAAAAACAAATTCAATCCCTTTTAGACAACTTCCTGGGTAAAACGTTCCACTGTAATAGTGCAGGTGTAAACTTGGCAGTAGAAAATCTTAACAGTATATTTGACCTCTCAGCTTCCCTATCAAATCTAAAAATCTCAAATATAAAACCGAAGAAAATGAGCAAAAATGACAAATGGTTTGATGAAGAATGCAAAAATCTAAGAAAGAAATTGAGAAACCTGTCCAACCAAAAACATAGATACCCGGAAAACCTGAGTCTACGCCTTCACTATGGTGAATCACTAAAACAATACAGAAAAACACTACAGAAAAAGAAGGAACAGCACGTCAGAAATCAGCTCAATGTAATTGAAGAATCCATAGACTCTAACCACTTCTGGGAAAATTGGAAAACACTAAACAAACAACAACACAAAGAATTATCTATCCAAAACAGAGATGCATGGGTAAACCACTTCTCCAATCTTTTTGGCTCTATAACAAAGAACAAACAGCAAAAACATATACATGATCAAATATAAATCTTAGAAAGAACTATTAAAGACTACCAGAACCCACTGGATTCTCCAATTACCTTGAATGAGCTACAGGACAAAATAAAAACCCTCCAATCCAAAAAGGCATGTGGTGTTGATGGTATCCTCAATGAAATGATCAAATATACAGACAACAAATTCCAATTGGCTATACGAAAACTCTTTAACATCATCCTTAGCTCTGGCATCTTCCCCAGTATTTGGAACCAAGGACTGATCACCCCAATCCACAAAAGTGGAGACAAATTTGACCCCAATAACTACCGTGGGATATGTGTCAACAGCAACCTTCGGTAAATCCTCTGCATTATCATTAACAGCAGACTCGTTCATTTCCTCAGTGAAAACAATGTACTGAGCTAATGTCAAATTGGCTTTTTACCAAATTACCGTACAACAGACCACGAATTCACCCTGCACACCCTAACTGACAAACAAACAAACCAAAACAAAGGCAAAGTCTTCTCATGCTTTGTTGATTTCAAAATAGCCTTTGACTCAATTTGTCATGAGGGTCTGCTATACAAATTGATGGAAAGTGGTGTTGGGGAAAAACATACGACATTATAAAATCCATGTACACAAACAACAAGTGTGCGGTTTAAATAGGCAAAAAACACACATATTTCTTCCCACAGGGCCGTGGGGTGAGACAGAGATGCAGCTTAAGCCCCACCCTCTTCAACATATGTATCAAGGAATTGGCACGGGCACTAGAAAAGTCTGCAGCACCTGGCCTCAACCTACTAGAATCTGAAGTCAAATGTCTACTGTTTGCTGATGATCTGGTGCTTCTGTCACCAACCAAGGAGGGCCTACAGCAGCACCTAGATATTCTGCACAGATTCTGCCAGAACTGGGCCCTGACAGTAAATCTTAGTAAGACTAAAATAATGGTGTTCCAAAAAAGGTCCAGTCGCCAGAACCAGAAATACAAATTCCATCTAGACACTGTTGCCCTAGAGCACAGAAAAAACTATACTTATCTTGGCCAAAACACAGGTAACTTCCACAAAGCTGTGAACGATCGGAGAGACAAGGCAAGAAAGGCATTCTATGCCATCAAAAGGAACAGCAAATTCAACATACCAATTAGGATCTGGCTAAAATACTTGAATCAGTTTTAGAACTCATTGCCCTTTATGATTGTGAGGTCTGGGGTCCGCTCACCAACCAAGAATTCACAAAATGGGACAAACACCAAATTGAGATTCTGCATGCAGAACTCTGCAAAAATATCCTCCGTGTACAACGTAAAACACCAAATAATGCATGCAGAGCAGAATTAGGCCAATACCCGCTAATGATCAAAATCCAGAAAAGTTCCGTTAAATTCTACAACCACCTAAAAGGAAGCAATTCCCAAACCTTCCATAACAAAGCCATCAGCTACAGAGAGATGAACCTGGAGAAGAGTCCCCTAAGGAAGCTGGTCCTGGGGCTCTGTTCACAAACACAAACACACCCCACAGAGCCCCAGGATAGCAACACAATTAGACCCAACCAAATCATGAGAAAACAAAAAATAATTACTTGACACATTGGAAAGAATTAACAAAAAAACTGAGCAAACTAGAATGCTATTTGGCCCTAAACAGAGAGCACATAGTGGCAGAATACCTGACCACTGTGACTGACCCAAACTTAAGGAAAGCTTTGACTATGTACAGACTCAGTGAGCATAGCCCTGCTATTGAGAAAGGCCGCCGTAGGCTGACCTGGCTCTCAAGAGAAGACAGGCTATGTGCACACTGCCCACAAAATGAGGTGGAAACTGAAATGCACTTCCTAACCTCTTGCCCAATGTATGACCATATCAGAGACACATATTTCCAACAGATTACACAGATCCACAAAGAATTCGAAAACAAACCCAATTTTGAATAACTCCCATATCTACTGGGTGAAATACCACAGTGTGCCATCACTGCAGCAAGATTTGAGACCTGTTGCCACAAGAAAAGGTCAACCAGTGAAGAACAAACACCATTGTAAATACAACCCATCTTTATGCTTATTTATTTTCCCTTTTGTACTTTAATCATTTGTACATCGTTACAACACTGTATATATACATAATATGACATTTGTAATGTCTTTATTCTTTTGAAACTTCTGTGAGTGTTATGTTTACTGTTAATTTATATTGTTTATTTCACTTTTGTATATTATCTTCCTCACTTGCTTTGCCAATGTTAACATATGTTTCCCATGCCAATAAAGCCCCTTGAATTGAATTGAATTGAATTGATACAAAGAAACCTTGGCTTGTGCCATGGCCCATAGTTCATGGGAGAGGGAGAGGGAGCGGGAGAGGGGGAGAGAGAGGGGGGAGAGAGAGAGAGAGAGAGAGAGAGAGAGAGAGAGAGAGAGAGAGAGACAGTGTAGCCAAGAACAAAGAGAAAGAGACAATGAAGCTAAGACCCTTTTATATCCATTTGAGCATGTTTAGATTCAACATTGTAGCTGTTGACCAATAGGATTACTGTTGAGTTAATAAATCTTCTTAAGGCTAGGCTTCCCGCTGTCGACAACATCCGGTGAAATTGGAGGGCGCGCAATTCAAAAATAATAATCGTAATATTAAACATTTATGAACATACAAGTATCTTATATCGTTTAAAAGTTTAAATTCGTGTTAATCTAACTGCAACTACAATAGGCTTTACAGCGAAAGCATACCATGCGATTGTTTGAGGACGGCGCCCCACATCAACATCTCTTTCAACCAGCACAGGCTTCATAAAATCACAAATAGCGATTAAATAAATCACTTACTTTTGAAAATCTTCCTCTGTTTGCAATGCCAAGGGTCTCAGCTACAACATGAATGGTCATTTTGTTAGATACAATCCTTCTTTATATCCCAAAAAGTCAGTTTAGTTGGTGCCATCGATTTCAGTAATTCACTCATTCAACATGCAGACAAAGGAGTCCAAAAAGCTACCGCTAAACTTTGTTCAAACAAGTCAAACTACGTTTCTATTTAATCCTCAGGTATCCTAAAATGTAAATAAACTATAATGTTTAATACGTAAAGAAGTATGTTCATTAGAAAAGTAACATTTGTAAGCGCGCGTCCTCTTCGTTGTGTGCCAACAGACTGATATGGTATCGGGACTCTTTGTACAAAAACTCCAAATTCTTGCTAGTTTTTGAAGAAACAAGCCTGAAACAATGAACAAAGACTGTTGGCATCTAGTGGAAGCCATAGAAATTGCAATCTGGGAGCTGGAATTACATTGAACCCATAGCTTTCCATTATAAGAGCCTGGGAGCTCAAAAACAAAAACAATCTGGTTGGTTTTTCTTTGGATTTTCGCCTGCCATATCAATTGTGTTATAGTTTCATACATTATTCTAACATGTATACAAACTTCAAAGTGTTTTCTATCCAATGCTACCAATTATATGCATATCCTCTATGGGCTAGGTGGGACGCAAGCGTCCCACCCGTGGTGCACTCCATCAACAGCAGGTGCATTTCAAGAGCGGCAAATTTGAATCCAAATAAATGTCAAAATTCAAATTTTTCAAACATACAACTATTTTACACCCTTTGAAAGATAAACATCTCCTTAATCTAACCACGTTTTACGATTTCAAAAAGGTTTTACGGTGAAAGCATAAATTTAGAGTATGTTAGGACAGTACATTTACAAGAGTTGTGTGTAATGTTGTGCCAATTCAAAGACAGGCGTCACCAAAACCATAAAATCAGCTAAAATTATGCACTAACCTTTTACAATCTCCAACAGATGACACTCCTAGGACATTGTGTTAGACAATGCATGCATTTTTAGTTCTATCAAGTTCATATTTATATCCAAAAACAGCGTTTTACTGTGGCATTGATGTTCAGGAAATCGTTTCCCTCCAATAACCGGCAGTCAAGTCAGCACCACAAATTAAATAATTAAAATTAGAAAACATTGGTAAAATATTATATTGTCATTTAAAGAATTATAGATTTACATCTCTTGAACGCAATCAACTTGCCAGATTTAAAAATAACCTTACTGGGAAATCACACTTTGCAATAATCTGAGCACTGCGCCCAGAAAAATACGCGTTGCGATACAGACTAGCCGCCATGTTGGGGAGATCTAAAATCGAAAATACTATGTAAATAATCCATTACCTTTGATTCTCTTCATCAGATGTCACTTCCAGGTATCACAGGTCCATAACGAATGTAGTTTTGTTCAAAAAAGCTCATCATTTATGTCCAAAAATCTCCGTCTTGTTAGCACATGATCTAAGCCCGCCAGACTTCACTTCATGAACGAGGGGAAAAAATATATTTACGTTCGTTCAAACATGTCAAACGTTGTATAGCATAAATCATTAGGGCCTTTTTTAACCAGAACATGAATAATATTCAAGGTGGACGAATGCATTCTCTTTTATAACGTATTAGAACGAGGGTACCCAACATGAACTCGCGCGCCAGGTGTCTAATGGGCCATCATCGTTCCATGGCTCTTGTTCGGTCAGATCTCCCTCCAGAAGACTCAAAACACTTTGTAAAGGCTGGTGACATCTAGTGGAAGCAATAGGAAGTGCCAAAATATTCCTCAGCCCCTGTGTTTTTCAATGGCATAGGTTTAAAGGTAATACAACACATCAGGTATCCACTTCCTGTCAGAAAATGTCTCAGGGTTTTGCCTGCCAAATGAGTTCTGTTATACTCACAGACACCATTCAAACAGTTTTAGAAACTTTAGGGTGTTTTCTATCCATATATAATAAGTATATGCATATTCTAGTTACTGGGTAGGATTAGTAACCAGATTAAATCGGGTAAATTTTTTTATCCAGCCGTGCAAATACTGCCCCCTAG
This sequence comes from Salmo salar, assembly GCF_965601325.2. Classification (NCBI taxonomy): domain Eukaryota; kingdom Metazoa; phylum Chordata; class Actinopteri; order Salmoniformes; family Salmonidae; genus Salmo; species Salmo salar. The sequence goes on along the minus strand of NC_138294.1, from coordinate 64,052,584 downwards.
CCCTAACAGGATATCCTGGCTTCTGGGCCTGAGTAACAGGCAGTTTACTTTGGGCATGTCAGTCAGGTAGAAATGGAGAGAAATAGACCATATCCCTAATTCTTCCAATCGGATATCAAACCTACAAGATGCTATCACAACAAAACCTCTGCTTTACAGAAAGAATGGGGGATGTGGAGAGAAACACAGAGAAGGCTGAATTCCTGAGAAGACAATAAAACCTCTTGCATACAGTTGATAAAAGTAACTTCGGGGGCTGGGCCGCCCTACGTGTGTGTGTGTGTGTGTGTGTGTGTGTGTGTGTGTGTGTGTGTGTGTGTGTGTGTGTGTGAGTGAGTGAGTGAGTGAGTGAGTGAGTGAGTGAGTGAGTGAGTGAGTGAGTGAGTGAGTGAGTGAGTGAGTGAGTGAGTGAGTGAGTGAGTGAGTGAGTGAGTGAGTGAGTGAGTGAGTGAGTGAGTGAGTGAGTGAGTGAGTGAGTGAGTGAGTGCGGGAGAGAGAGAGAGAGAGAGAGAGATCTTTATTTACACTATAAAATGGATTGCCTCCAACCTATGGTGTGTGGCAAGGGAGCCATACCCTCCTGGCTGGGGGAAGAAACATCATTTCAAGCTTGAGTGGCCTCTGCACTGTCTTTGTGTCCTGTCAAATGGAAATGCTGGCAGAATACCAAACTCCTCCTCTGACCTTTCTCCATATCTGATCTGTACATCTGAGTAGTGGATCAAACAAGGGTTCTCAGAACACTGAACCCCCCCACCCCCCCCCACCCCACCACCACCACCACAAAACAATTTCATTAACAAAGGGACACAGTGTTGAGAGGGGAATTAAAGGTGCCTTATCCGATTCATTTAAAATCAACACTTATCAAATGACTGCTATTCCTTTGTACCAGTTCTTACCTAATACAGTCAATACTGATCCAGAACATGTCAGAATATGCAGTCTGAAAACACCCACTGCCCAGAAACACAGGGACAGAAACACAGGGTGTGATATCAACATCATTCATGTAATTAGCTTGAATACAGGTTTGATGGATGCTCAGGTTTGTGTGGAAATTAGAAACCCTAGCAGTGAGCCAACAGCACAACAACAGGGTATTCACAGAAGCTTCCCAGCTCTAGTAGTTGTTTTCTCCCTCTTCCCTATGCGGTCTACTCGTTACCGCCTTGGCATTCAAATGGCCAGCAATTGATTTGCTAAGTGGGCACAGGCTGCACACCTGGACCCACTCCCTAACATGTTTACTCATTGTATTAGGCAACAATAAGCCTAGCCAACCATGGCTGGCTGACTGTGTCTAATAATCACACAGATGGTGACCATGACAAGGGGTTACACCATAATTATCCCAAATTAAGTATTCCCCCAAGGCACTCGGAGGTCACCAGGGAGAGGAATGGTTTTTGTGAGGAAGGAGGAGGAGGATTGGAGGAGGGGGGACCGGAAAAGAGCATCATGGCAGTGCTAATAGCCCACCTGTCTGTTCTCATGCACACCTTGTTCCTGTCTGACTCAAGTCCTTGTGTGACCACCACCGCGTAATAAAACACAGGCAGTGGACGCCCATTACTAGACGCCTGGCTGAAAGTTGTCTCACAATCGAGCTGCGGAGGCAAGTTAGTTTAGGATGCGCCACGCAAGTTAAGAGCCCGAGCTGCAACTACAGTAAAGAGACGAAGGCCCTGACTGTATGGGAATGAAGACAGAATGAAGACACTTGTCCAGGGTTTGGTGTTGGCATGCCACCACACGCCACGTGAGTCATTAAAGACTAAAATTATTGGGGAAAGTTAGCTAACTCCACTACTCCAGCAAACGCTATCAATGCCTACACAGCCATTTTTGTGTATGTTTTCATTAGCATTCATAGCTTTGGTCATACATTTCCTGTCTGAGGTTAAAGATTGGAAACATATGACTTTCTTCAGAATGCTTTTTTCTTACACTCTGTTGATTGCACCAATACACTTACAAATCAATACCATCACTTCAAGTAATTTAACATGGTCAGAATTAACACAGGGACAAAAGTTATCCTTATGATTGTGTTCTGAGATACTCTGTACACATTCAGATGGGGAAACAGGGTACTGAGCCAAGACAGATAGAAGAGATTGTGCCAAAACTCTTCCATAGCAACAACACTATGTTATTGGAGGACGACATCTGCAATGAATTGAGTGACACCATGCAGAAAATTAGCTGGCCCAATCCAGTCTACAGTCTTTGGGCATATCTGCATATCCCCTTTAAGAAAGTGGTGGAGCAAATATTAATAGTCAGAATATAGACTCTGGTTAATGTTCCAGACAGAAGCAAAAAGAAACACCCACTGTAAAAAATAAGCATATTTCAATATGAATAATGCATTGTTAGGTTATGTTTACCGAGCTCCGTATAGACAGGTACAATAATCCTGTGCAATTGTTTACCTATTGTGCTAGAAGATGTTAGAGGCCCTTAAACCCTTAGACAAAGCTATTCTACTCAACCAGGCTTAAGATTAGTCCTGTAAAACCAGTATTCTGCCACAGAATTAAGCTGCAAAACAATATCTTTACACTGGGTACTTCATATGTCCGACCTAGAGTGTGCTTTGTATGTGTTGGAAAATAAGTTGTTCTAAAAGCACTTCTCTTTGTATTGTTTTTGAGAGCTTACCATTTTGGTATAAAAGGCATTAAGACTGAAAGTTACCACAGAATTGCAAGTGTATTCAGGTTGGTGGTCAAATATATATTCAGAATATATATACTTTTTTTATTTAACCTTTATTTAACTAGGCAAGTCAATTAAGAACAAATTCTTATTTACAATGATGGCCTACCAAAAGGCAAAAGGCCTCCTGCGGGGACGTTGGCTGTGATTAAAAATAGATAAATAAATACAATCTAAATATTGGACAAAACACACATCACGACAAGAGCGACAACACTACACTACATAAAGAGAGACCTAAGACAACAACATAGCAAGGCAGCAACACATGACAACTCAGAATGGTAGAAACACAACATGACAACAACATGGTAGCAACACAACATGGTAGCAGCACAGAACATGGTACAAACATTATTGGCACAGACAACAGCACAAAGGGCAAGAAGGTAGAGACAACAATACATCACACAAAGCAGCCACAACTGTCAGTAAGAGAACTGAAAAGAGGAGCGACCCAGGGATGTGTGTGCTTTGGGGACCAAGCATGCTAGATTGGACGATTCTTGTCATTCTCCTTCGACCCCTCTCACCAGTGAGCTGTTTTCATGACGGTAGCAGGAAAAAGTTATAATACGGTGTATCATTCATAAATGCTATCATATACATGTAAACATTCTGAGATGAACCTTTCACTGCATTGAAGACTTCATACAATCTTAGACTAAAAAGATAGCCTAAGGACAGACTGATTAGCCCACAACACCCCCCATCTGCATAACTCAGATCGGGTTTGCTATGTGCCTTTGGCAAGCCTTTTCAAATGGGTGCCAATGTGACTAGGCATACTGTACAACATGATGCTCTACAGAGGAGAAGAGGCTGGGACAGATGCAACATTGCCGCAGTCTCTGGGCCTTCCAACATCCAATAGAGGAGACAGAATGTGATGATGACAGTTATCAACACAAGCTGGCCTCACACACTAACAGTGTGTGTGTGTGTGTGTGTGTGTGTGTGTGTGTGTGTGTGTGTGTGTGTGTGTGTGTGTGTGTGTGTGTGTGTGTGTGGTGTGTGTATGTGCATGGAATATTTTGTAAGAGAATATTTGTAAGGCACCATAACTTATCAGATCAAAATAGGGCTGCTTCTATTATTATGAATAACCAGAATCAGATGCAAAACTATATTTCCAGCTCACGTTTATATAGACCCTGCAAGTATTCAAGTACTCACTAAGAATGCTAGCAGACAGGAAGGACGATGTCTTCATGGTGATATTGTGCAGCACACCATTCCTTGCTTACTTATTTCCCATAAGTAACAGTCTAGATTAGCAGACACCCAGGAGTATTGTGAGGTGTGATGAAATCTGATTATTACTGCACCCTCATACAGTTTCCTCCATCTCTGTCTCTTCTCCTCTGCTCCTACACTATTCCTGCCACTAATACTGCACAACTTATTCACTGCTTGTATCTCAATCAGCACACCGGTTATGACAGCACACCAGTGTGGAGGCAGATCCCAAAAGTTCCCAAAACTGTGCTAAAGTGACAATCAAAAACCTAAATCAGAAAGGAACCACTTATTTTTCTCTGTTAATTAATGAGGTTATATTCATAAATAAATGTATAGAGCTTTGATCACCTGAAAAGCATTATATATCTGGTCCATTCATTGTTTGTATTATTATCATAGTAGCGAATCCCATTCACAAGCCAGGAGAGCCATTGCCTTCCTCCTACACCCAGCAGGTCAGGTCAGATAGATTATCCCAGAATGAGTCCATACAACACCACCACCAGTGGTATCATCATATTCGAACACAGCTCTGCCGTAACAGACATTGATCTCTGTCTGCCACAGGGGAGATGACTGCTTAGGCAGTTCTCAGGATCAGCAGTACAGTAGATCTCTAAGAACATCAGTCACGACCCATGTATAAACAGGCAGATCCAGGGGGCCTAGACTGGCCTTGTACACAGGCTTCCCTGAGATGTTGACGCGCTGCATCTCACGGGAGGTACACAGGCTACCTCCAACATCATTATTCAATCAAATGAACATATGAAGCCGTTTTTACATTAGCATTTGTCACAAAATGCTATACAGACACCCTGCCTCAAAACCCCAAAAGAGCAAGCAATGCAGGTGCAGAAGGAAAACTCCATACAGATGTAGGATCTTAAATTGATCACTGTTTTGTTGATTAGAATTTCCCTGCATTGCAGGAAATGCAAACTTGTAGTGTATTTGAGTTTTAAAAAGGCTTCTAAAGTTTGTCATTTCCACTTTGAATTTCAGACTTGATTTGTCCTAATGAAACCCCTTCAAAATGTCCATTAATTATAATCCACATAATAATTCACATTTCCTATTGCTGCAGGATGATTTTCCTGCAGTAGCAAACTGGCTCAAATTAAAATCCTATATCTGTAGAAAGGCAGGAATCTAGGAAGAAACCTAGAGAGGAACCAGGCTCCGAGGGTTGGCCAGTCCCCTTCTGGCCAGTCCTGTTCTATCGGCTTATCTGCAAGACCAGGGGGGAATTGGGTATGCTTGCCTTGCACTATTCAGCAGCCTACTACTTAGATAGTGGTGATTATGCTCATTTCCCAGAGGTATATTAAAGGAAAGGCTTAGCGGGTTGTGTACAATGTAGGGAGGGGACTGCAGGTGTTATGTTGGAGCTATCAGTAAATCAACACATAATGATGTACATAAAGTATCTCATGCCAGTATTCTAAACCTGGCTAATCGTGTAAACCACATTTAAAAAAAAATGTAGTCATGAATTCATGTTTTGCGATAAAATATGTATTTACCCAATGGATTAGGTCTTCAGCAGTCATGCTGCAGATATCATATCTTTCCCCTGTGGTAAATAGTGTGACATGTATTCTATATATTGAAAAATGAGAAGCGTTCAACCACAGCCAGCAAGTTGTAATTCAAAAGTCAAATTTTACTTAGAATTCATTAATTCACGCATTTCTTTCCCAAAATATTTTATCTTAGAATTGTTCATCCTGTATGGAAAGTCAGGGTTATCAAACTAAACAGAAATGTTGAATGTCTAATAGTCTCAACAGGCTAGTTAAGGTGGGATTTATTTATATTATTCTCATCCTGTGGTGTGCATATAGGGCAACAATGATGCATAGTACAGTCATTCTGAGTATACAGTATATGAGTGATAAAATATGTTCACATTTCATTTGCATGATTTCTCAATCATTCTCACGATAGCACATACAGTAAGCACAATGGTAATAGTCAGTGACAAATATCATTGTTAAGCAGAGCTGGACTTGGTTAAAACCCTGGATGGGAGACAGGTAGCTGTAGATCGATCTCCATTAGGAGGTGCTGCCCAGCCCATATATTTTTTGGGGGGGGGATAGTGGATATATAACCACCGGTACTGTCATAGATGTCGTAAGAATTGGACCATGGTGGACCATGGTGCAGTGGGAACGTGTACGCACATCTTCTTTATTAAATAAAAAGAAGGAAAAACAAACAAAACATGTATCCTTCCATCCTTCACCCCGGTGCTCCAATCCCTGTGTTCCTGTATAGCGTTCCCGGATCTCTCCAGTTTTCCTCCATGGTCCTTCTCCTGCTAATATTTGCTCCCAAGTCCAAAACTCCTTGTAGTCCACCTGCTGCTCCTTCCTCCGCTGCTTGGTCCGTTGGTGGTGGGTAGTTCTGTGAGGCAATGAGAGGCAATGAGGAATAGCTGCCTCCAATTGAAGGTCCATCAAAACCCTAAACATAGAACTAAAAGGACTAGACTAGAACATAGAAATAACTAACATAGAACATAAACCAACAAACCCCGGAACACATAAACCAAACACCCCTCTACCTAAATACATAGCCCGAACCACATAAAACAAACACCCCCTGCCACGTCCTGACCAAACTACAATAACAAATAACCCCTTTACTGGTCAGGACGTGACAGTACCCCCCCCCCCCCCCAAAGGTGCAGACCCCGGATGCACCTCACACAACAAAACAAAAACCTAATCCAAAAACCCCAAAAAACAAACAAAAAATAAATCCCCAACTAAAGGGAGGGAAAGGAGGGTGGCTACCGTCACCGACGGCTCCCTTCCTACACCCCCCCCTCCCTAATCCTCCAATTATGGAGGTGGCTCAGGCCCCGGCCTTAGTCCCCAACCTAACCTGTCCTCCCCCACTGAAGACTCAAGGCTTAGGCACGTCGCTGGAGACCTCGTACCGAAGCGCGTCGCTGGACACCTCGGGCTGAGGCGCGTCGCTGGACACCTCGGGCTGAGGCGCGTCGCTGGACACCTCGGACTGAGGCGCGTCGCTGGACACCTCGGGTTGAGGCGCGTCTCTGGAGAGTCAGGGCTGATGAGCGTCTCTGGAGAGTCAGGGCTGATGAGCGTCTCTGGAGACTCAGGGCTGATGAGCGTCTCCGCAGGCTCAGGGCTGATGAGCGTCTCCACAGGCTCAGGGCTGATGAGCGTCCCCGCAGGCTCAGGGCTGATGAGCGTCTCCGCAGGCTCAGGGCTGGAGGGCGACTCCGCAGGCTCAGGGCTGGAGGGCGACTCCGCAGGCTCAGGGCTGGAGGGCGACTCTGCAGGCTCAGGGCTGGAGGGCGACTCTGGCTGCGCTGGTTCCGGACTGTAGCGCGACTCTGGCTGCGCCGGTTCCGGACTGTAGGGAGACTCTGGCTGCGCAGGTTCCGGACTGTAGGGCGACTCTAGCTGCGCTGGTTCCGGACTCTAGGGAGACTCTGGCTGCGCAGGTTCCGGACTGTAGGGCGACTCTAGCTGCGCCGGTTCCGGACTGTAGGGCGACTCAGGCTGCGCCGGTTCCGGGCTGTAGGGCAACTCTGGCTGCGCCGGTTCCGGACTGTAAGGCGACTCTGGCTGCACCGGTTCCGGACTATAGGCCGTCTCTCTCGGTTCCGGACTGTAGGCCGTCTCACTCGGTTCCGGACTGTAGGCCGTCTCACTCGGTTCCGGACTGTAGGCCGTCTCACTCGGTTCCGGACTGTAGGCCGTCTCACTCGGTTCCGGACTGTAGGCCGCCTCACTCGGTTCCGGACTGTAGGCCGTCTCACTCGGTTCCGGACTGTGGGCCGTCTCACTCGGTTCCGGACTGTGGGCCATCTCACTCGGTTCCGGACTGTGGGCCGTCTCTCTTGGTTCCGGACTGTGGGCCATCTCTAGACGAGGCACTGTTGCCGGACACTCTGGACGGCGCACTGTTTCCGGACACTCTGGATGGGCCGCTGTTGCCGGACACTCTGGACGGGCCGCTGTTGCCGGACACTCTGGACGGGCCGCTGTTGCCGGACACTCTGGACGGAACGCTGTTGCCGGACACTCTGGACGGGCCGCTGTTGCCGGACACTCTGGACGGGCCGCTGTTGCCGGAAGCTCTGGACAAGGCACTATTGCCGGAAGCTCTGGACGGGGTACTGTCGTCGGAAGCTCTGGACGGGGACTGCGCACTGAAAGCCTGATGCGTGGGGCTGGTAGTGGAGGTACCAGACTGGATACACGCACCCCAAGGCTAGTGCGAGGAGCAGGAGTAGGACGATCTAGACTGGGCTGACGCACTGGAGGCCTGGTGCGTGGGACTGGTACTGGAGATGCCAGACTGGATACACGCACCTCAGGGCTAGTGCGAGGAGCAGGAGTAGGACATACTGGACTGGGCTGACGCACTGGAGGACTGCTGCGTGAGACTGATACTTGAGGTACCTCACTAGCAACACGCACTACTGGGCTAGTGCGAGGGGCAGGAACAGGACATACTGGACTGCGCTGACGCACTGGAGGCTGCTGCGTGGTGCTGGTACTGTCTTCACTAGACGGCTAGCACGCACCTTAGGACAAGTATGGAGAGCTAACTCAGGTGACGATAATTCGAGGACACGCTCCGTAGGGCGAATGTCGTGCCTCATGCACCAACACAGCAGCTCTCTCATAGCTCTCTCCTCCAATTTCCCCATTAATTCCTTCAATGTCTCTGTTTCGCTCCATTCGCTCACCTCCAACTTCACTCCGACTGGCTCTGGTTCCACCCTTGGCTCCACCAACCTTCCTGTGAGCTCCTTCCCAAAAATGTCTTGAGGCTGCCCCCTGGTCTCCTCTAGCTTCCTTCGTTTGTCCACCCATGTCCATCCTTCACCCCGGTGCTCCAATCCCTGTGTTCCTGTATAGCGTTCCCGGATCTCTCCAGTTTTCCTCCATGGTCCTTCTCCCGCTAATATTTGCTCCCAAGTCCAAAACTCCTCGTAGTCCACCTGCTGCTCCTTCCTCCGCTGCTTGGTCCATTGGTGGTGGGTAGTTCTGTCATAGATGTCGGAAGAATTGGACCAAGGTGCAGCAGGAACGTGTATGCACATCTTCTTTATTAAATAAAAAGAAGGAAAAACAAACAAAACACGTATACAAAACGCAACGAACGACACTAACAGACCTGTCAGGCGAACAGACACTAAACAGGAGACAACTACCCACAAATCCCAATACAAAAACACCCTTATACATAGGACCTTCAATCAGAGGCAATGAGGAACAGCTGCCTCCAATTGAAGGTCCATCAAAACCCTAAACATAGAACTAAAAGGACTAGACTAGAACATAGAAATAACTAACATAGAACATAAACCAACAAACCCCGGAACACATAAACCAAACACCCCTCTACCTAAATACATAGCCCGAACCAAATAAAACAAACACCCCCTGCCACGTCCTGACCAAACTACAATAACAAATAACCCCTTTACTGGTCAGGACGTGACAGGTACGTCAATCTAAGTAACATATAAACATTTCCATCAAATACCATCAGTTTAAACTAGAGATATCCGTTTTTTTTGCATTGGATGTGTCCCAATCAACCGCATCCGCCGATGTCGCACTTTCGCATCTGCAGTGAAAGGTGGCAGAGATAGAGCGGTGTTTGTCAGAGCATGGGTTTGACCTAGAAACTATTATGACCACTCTATGGAAAAGGGAGACTCTCACAAACGCGATGGTATTTTATGTTTTCACTTTGTCATTATGGGATATTGTGTGTAGATTGATGAGGAATGCAATTCATTTAAATACATTTTAGAATAAGGCTGTAATGTAACAAAATGTGGAAAAAGTCAAGGGGTCTGAGTCCTTTCCGAATGCACTGTACTGTACATTGCTTACTTCTAAGCAATGAAGACCATGAAAATTATAGAACATTTTTGATGAATCCAAGGGATTGTAGGCAACTCTACTGTCCTATTACTAATAAATTAGACACATTTTACTAGATAGATTAATAAATTAAACCTGTCGATATGAACAGTCTAGTCTGTAATGTGTGTCATATTTTCTCTCCAGTTGGGATTGTTCCAGTTATGATCAAATACATAACATCACCCTTAGAGAGGGTGACAAGTACAAAGAGGGATTACAACAGAGAACGGATGCTGTGACAGTAAACAACAACAAAAACTTCTTAGCTTATTGTATAGCTTTAGCTCTGCTATCTGACTTGACGATGATTGAAGATTATTGATGGAAAGGGGAATAGAGAAGATTAAACAGCTTCAATGGAACAACAAAGACGGAACACATTGATGACTGTCAACAAACTGCACATTTCTCTGTCAAAATGAAGATGTTTGGCACGCTAAACCAAAGATGAAATGTAGTATGGTGATTGTAAGAAGCCTGAGAAAAGTATCTATTCATTAATGGATGCTCATAAAACTGTACACTGTGGTGGCTAAGAAACAAAATCATTTTTATTTAAAATGTAATTTCATAAACTCAAATAAGACAAATTAAAATATGAGACAGAAACGTGCCACTTATAAAGAGATATCCTTGTGCCTCAGACGTTTGGAAACAAATGCAATAGAAACATGATCGTCATTGTAGCTCATTTCAGTAGAGCAATATGAAATGGGAAATGAGTTATAAATATAAATAAATAAATATGAAATGGGTTATAAAGGCTTTATAAAGTCTTCATAATGCCTTCATCAGCACAACATAAATGTGTTACAAAGCATCTGTAACCATATGTGTGTGACAATCACCATTGTCAAATGTGAGCTAATATGTGCTTTATAAAGGGTGTTGTGCTGAAAGATGGCACACGTCATGTCCTGTTAGTCACATTACAGCTAAACTTGTTCCCAGACGCCGCCTAAACTCGGCCTTCATTATTTAGGGTTACGTTTAAAATCACATTTTAAGAAGAGAAATTATGGAAATAAGCAGGGTTTAACTATAATTATGACTTTGTGGCTATGTTAACTAGTGACGACCAGGGGGAAGGTATTTTCTAGCAAAGGATATAGCCTGATGACAAATACTTTACTCAGTAAGGTCACTCCCATACAATTTTATGGTCACTCCCACTTAAGGAAACTTTGAATGGTTGACATCCCAGGATTATATGTGTTGTGTGCGCAATAGCTTGGGGACGACGTTACACTAAGAAGCACTTACCTTGATGAAAGCAAAATTAGGAAATTAAAAGTAGCTTTCTTCTGGTACCAAGTTACATGTTCTTCAGTACACAAACACGCACAAAACAATATATAACGAACCATACCATGTTGTGTTGGTGGCCAGTCAGGTCTTTGACACATTCACCCACTCCCACGCTGAAAGATCAGCTATAAAATGTTGGCACCATTGTAACAGGTTGTAATCATGCCCTGGTCTCCAACATGGGAAGTGAAGAGGAATACCTGGTGCAGTAGTCTTAGGTTGGACTACTCCAAATCATCTTGGTTCTGACACACACACACACACACACACACACACACACACACACACACACACACACACACACACACACACACACACACACACACACACACACACACACACACACACACAAATGCACGTTTTGCAGGTCCAACAACACATTTAAATACCTCTCACACCCTACAATAACCTGTGGATCATGAGAGATTCATAAATCAGCAGAACGTTAATAACCTAATGAGTGACACTTTACGTAGTGTCCTGTATTACTTCGTTTGAAGTGAGACACCTTCGGTCATTCATAACACATCCATAAAGACTCTATATCGCATGACGTTGCGAACTCATCACATGTGCACTTACTGCACTACATAAATAATGCTAATCAAACAACAGTGCAGGGCATGCACACTGAATTAAAGGGCAACTACACTCAAAAATCAAAGATTCTCAGCTTTTCCCAGAACTCAAAAGTCATTCCATGATGTGGTTTAAGCATTGTTGTGAACACAGAAAATCAAATGATGTTGTTTTTCTATTTAAAAAGTGTGAAAAAACTGGGGGGAATCCTGAAAGTAATACAAGAGAGTAATACAATATAATATGAACAATTTAGCAGACACTTTTATCCACAGCGACTTACTGTCATGCGTGAATACATTTTTACGTATGGTTGGTACCGGCAATCAAACCCACTATCCTGGCTTTGTAATGCTCTACCAAGATGCATGACAAGGTTATAAAGGCCTTGTGAAGCCTCAATTTAATATAATTTATAAAGCCTTTATTAAGTGACGATTATGCCAACCTCATATTTGACATAGTTGGTGGTTATGTCACACAGTTATACCACATTTATGAACACTTTACAGAGCATGACATATGGTTATAGATTGTTTGTGACACATTTATGTAGTGTTTATGAAGGCTATATGAAGGCTTTATGAATTCTGCCATTAACACGTTACTCTCGAACACACTATACAGATGCAGGATTTTGGTCTTTTTCTCTCCAGGTATGCACTTCTGTATTATCCAGGGTCCTGGGACTGCGCTCCTCCTTTCCCCCTCTCCCTTCATCTCCCCCTCCTCGCTGTCTCCAATAGGAGCTGAGGGCATTGTAGATTAGGATCAAAGCTTCACGCTGCCGCAGTCACACCACATTGGCGTCAGGTTAGACAACAAAGCCCATCTGAGTCACGTGCCCTGAGCTGGATTTAAGTGCTGTTTAAGCATTCCATCTGTATTATTAATGACGACGGGTCCTGCTGTAGCCCAATTCAGACTGGGTGGTTTGGACCAAGCACTAAATATCTGTGATTCTAATGTGTATAAAATTGTGATGTGAGGGAGTGTAATGTTAGCCTGTTAGGGCTAGGGGGCAGTATTGACACGGCTGGATAAAAAACGTACCCAATTTAATCTGGTTACTACTCATGCCCAGTAACTAGAATATGCATATAATTGTTTGATTTGGATAGAAAACACCCTAAAGTTTCTAAAACTGTTTGAATGGTGTCTGTGAGTATAACAGAACTCAAATGGCAGGTCAAAACCTGAGAAGATTCCAAACAGGAAGCGCTCTCTCTGACCATTTCATGGCCTTCTTGATCATCTCTAACCAAAACAGGTGATCTCTGGCATAACGTGACATTTTCTAACGCTCCCATAGGCTCTCAGAAGGCGCCAGAACGATGAATGGTGGATTTGCAGGCCATGGCTGAAAAACATTAGCGCATTTGGATAGTGGTCGATCTGAGGACAATGAGACTGGAGGCGCGTGCACGAGCCGACACCATATTTACTTTCTCTATCTTTGAACGAAAACAACGACTCCCGGTCGGAATATTATCGTTTTTTTACGAGAAAAATCGCATAAAAATTGTTTTTAAACAGCGGTTGACATGCTTCGAAGTACGGTAATGGAATATTTTGAAATATTTTGTCACGAAACGCGTCGGGCGCGTCACTCTTCTTTACCCTTCGGATAGTGTCTTGAACGCATGAACAAAACGCCGCTATTTGGATATAACTATGGATTATTTGGAACCAAACCAACATTTGTTATTGAAGTAGAAGTCCTGGGAGTGCATTCTGACGAAACACAGCAAAGGTAATCAAACTTTTCTAATAGTAAATCGGAGTTTGGTGAGTACCACACTTGGTGGATGTCAAAATAGCTAGCCTGTGATGGCCGGGCTATCTACTCAGAATATTGCAAAATGTGCTTTCACCGAAAAGCTATTTTAACCTGTTAGGGCTAGGGGGCAGTATTTGCACGGCTGGATAAAAAAAATGTACCCGATTTAATCTGGTTACTAATCCTACCCAGTAACTAGAATATGCATATACTTATTATATATGGATAGAACACACTCTAAAGTTTCTAAAACTGTTTGAATGGTGTCTGTGAGTATAACAGAACTCATTTGGCAGGCAAAACCCTGAGACATTTTCTGACAGGAAGTGGATACCTGATGTGTTGTATTACCTTTAAACCTATGCCATTGAAAAACACAGGGGCTGAGGATTATTTTGGCACTTCCTATTGCTTCCACTAGATGTCACCAGCCTTTACAAAGTGTTTTGAGTCTTCTGGAGGGAGATCTGACCGAACAAGAGCCATGGAACGATGATGGCCCATTAGACACCTGGCGCGCGAGTTCATGTTGGGTACCCTCGTTCCAATACGTTATAAAAGAGTATGCATTCGTCCACCTTGAATATTATTCATGTTCTGGTTAAAAAAGGCCCTAATGATTTATGCTATACAACGTTTGACATGTTTGAACGAACGTAAATATATTTTTTCCCCTCGTTCATGAAGTGAAGTCCGGCGGGCTTAGATCATGTGCTAACAAGACGGAGATTTTTGGACATAAATGATGAGCTTTTTTGAACAAAACTACATTCGTTATGGACCTGTGATACCTGGAAGTGACATCTGATGAAGAGAATCAAAGGTAATGGATTATTTACATAGTATTTTCGATTTTAGATCTCCCCAACATGACGACAAGTCTGTATCGCAACGCGTATTTTTCTGGGCGCAGTGCTCAGATTATTGCAAAGTGTGATTTCCCAGTAAGGTTATTTTTAAATCTGGCAAGTTGATTGCGTTCAAGAGATGTAAATCTATAATTCTTTAAATGACAATATAATATTTTACCAATGTTTTCTAATTTTAATTATTTACTTTGTGATGCTGACTTGACTGCCGGTTATTGGAGGGAAACGATTTCCTCAACATCAATGCCATTGTAAAACGCTGTTTTTGGATATAAATATGAACTTGATAGAACTAAAAATGCATGCATTGTCTAACATAATGTCCTAGGAGTGTCATCTGATGGAGATTGTAAAAGGTTAGTGCATCATTTTAGCTGGTTTTATGGTTTTGGTGACCCTGTCTTTGAATTGACAAAACATTACACACAACTCTTGTAAATGTACTGTCCTAACATACTCTAAATTTATGCTTTCGCCGTAAAACCTTTTTGAAATCGTAAAACGTGGTTAGATTAAGGAGATGTTTATCTTTCAAAGGGTGTAAAATAGTTGTATGTTTGAAAAATTTGAATTTTGACATTTATTTGGATTCAAATTTGCCGCTCTTGAAATGCACCTGCTGTTGATGGAGTGCACCACGGGTGGGACGCCTGCGTCCCACCTAGCCCATAGAGGTTAAAATTGGCCATAGCGAGTGCATAAAGGAGTTCTGTATCTATAATTCTTAAAATAATTGTTATGTTTTTTGTGAACGTTTATCGTGAGTAATTTAGTAAATTCACCGGAAGTGTTCGGTGGGAATGCTAGTCACATGCTAGTCACATGCTAATGTAAAAAGCTGGTTTTTGATATAAATATGAACTTGATTGTACAAAACATGCATGTATTGTATAACATAATGTCCTAGGATTGTCATCTGATGAAGATCATCAAAGGTTAGTGCTGCATTTAGCTGTGGTTTTGGTTTATGTGACATTATATGCTAGCTTGAAAAATGGGTGTCTGATTATTTCTGGCTGGGTACTCTGCTGACATAATCTAATGTTTTGCTTTCGTTGTAAAGCCTTTTTGAAATCGGACAGTGTGGTTAGATTAACCAGAGTCTTGTCTGTTCGGTTTGTGCCCATAACAAAACCTCCACTAAACCTACTTCCGGTCTGCTCCGCCCTCTTCCCATTCCCAGTCGCCCCTGGTCACACATAGCTTTGAACTTCGTCACTGGCCTTCCCCCGTCTAACGGTAACTCCGTCTTCTTCACCATTATTGACATGTTTTTCAAAATGGCTCACTCCAAGCTTCAATCCTCCAGGGAGACTGCGAACCTGTTAGTATCCCATGTGTTTCGTCTGCATGGCATGCCCACTGACATAATTTCCGACAGAGGACCTCAGTTTACCTCCCAGGTATGGAGATCCTCCTGTTCAGCTCTTGGTATCAATGTCAGTCTTTCTTCTGGATATCACCCCCAGACCAACGGCCAGACCAAACGGGCCAACCAAGAGATGGAAACTGCCCTATGTTGCATGACTTCTGATAACCCTTCCTCCTGGAGTGCTCAGCTACCCTGGGTTGAACATGCTCACAACACCCTCACCAATGCCTCATCAGGTATGTCACCCTTCGAGTGGGCTCTGGGTTACCAACCCCCCCTTGTTCATTCATTACTTACTTACTTACTGACTTTATTGGCCCCATGGGGAAATCTTGTTGCAGTGTCATGTACACATTTGAAGTGGCGTTTTAAATACAAAACAAAATTGACAATACAACTTTCATAACAGTTACATACCAATACATTTTTTTTTTATACTAGCCTGCTGGCCTTACTGAGTCGATAGGAACATTAGCCCGAGCTATTTATGAGGGATATTACACCTGGCACAAATGATTGTCTAGTTCTGTTTTTCCGGCGGTAGTCATTCAGCACAGAGGGATTAGATGCTTTAGGAATTGGTATAATTATTGAGTTTTTCCACAATACTGGCACGTGTTGCTGGTCGAGTGAGGATTGGAAAATGCCTGTAAAAACACCAGTCAATTGTTCAGCACAGTGCTTTAACACATGTCCACTTATTTTGTCTGGGACTGGGCTTTTGTATGTGTCACATCCCCTGAACAACTTTAAAACATCAGATTGTTTAACAACAACTCTCTCAAACATCTGTAATGATGCTTCCATTTGTTTTACCTCCGACACAAAGTTGCCTGATTCAAATCTTGAGAAGAAAACATTCAGTTCATTAGCCATGTTCTGGCCCTCATATCTCCCAAGGTCAGCACTGGTTTTTCCCCTGCCTATGTGGGGGGCACTAGCCATGGATTTAATCCCTTGCCAGGCCAGCCTTGCGTTTCCTGAGGAGAGGGTCCTCTCCACCCTTTGCTTGAATGCCTCCTTGTCCACCAGTATCTGTCTTTTGATCTCACGTTGTACATCTCTTAAATGCTCTACAACAAAGCTTTCTTAGTGTCCAACAAGCATCCTCTACCCTTAACCTTCTTCTGAACACCTCCAAAACACCTATTCGCACAGGTGTTACTACAACCTCTGAGGGTTTAGAGCTTGAAGTAGTCACCTCATACAAGTACTTGGGAGTATGGCTAGACGGTGCACTGTCCTTCTCTCAGCACATATCCAAACTGCAGCCTAAGGTTAATTCTAGACTTGGTTTCCTCTATCATAATCACTCCCCTTTCTTTCACCCCTGCTGTCAAACTAACCCTGATTCTGATGACCATCCTACCCATGCTAGATTACGGAGACATAATTCATAGATTGGCAGGTAAGGGTGCTCTCAAGCGGCTAGATATTCTTTACCATTCGGCCATCAGATTTGCCACCAATGCTCCTTATAGGACACATCACTGCACTCTATACTCCTCTGTAAACTGGTCATCTCTGTTTACCCGTCATAAGACCCACTGGTTGATGCTTCTTTATAAAACCCTTTTAGTCCTCACTCCCCCCTATCTGAGATATCTACTGCAGCCCTCATCCACATACAACCTGCCAGACACATTCTGTTAAAGGTCCCCAAAGCACACACATCCCTGGGTTGCTCCTCTTTTCAGTTCGCTGCAGCTAGCGACCGGAACGAGCTGCAACAAACTGTACAGTTTTATCTCAATATCTTCATTCAAAGACACAATCATGGACACTCTTACTGACAGTTGTGGCTGCTTTGTGTGATGTATTGTTGTCTCTACCTTCTTGCCTTTGTGCTGTCTGTACCCAATAATGTTTGTACCATGTGTTGTGCTGCTACCATGTTGTGTTGCTACGATGTTGTCAAGTTATGTTGCTACCATGCTGTGTTGTCATGTGTTACTTCCTTGGTATGCTGTTGTCTTAGGTGTCACTTTATGTAGTGTTGTCTCTTGTTGTGATGTGTGTTTTGTCCTATATTTAAAATCTCAGGACCCCGTCCCCACAGGAGGCCTTTTGCCTTTTGGTAGGCCGAAATTGTAAATAAGAATTTGTTCTTAACTGACTTGCCTAGTTAAATAATGGTTAAATAAAATAAATAAATAAATAAATAAATACAAAAATAATCCTCACTGTGCATGGGGACAAGATATATATTGCGTCCAATATGCAAGTTAACCTAAGAAGTGGTAACTGGTATGTACAGTGCATACGGAAAGTATTCAGACCCCTTGACTTTTTCCACATTTTGTTACGATATAGCCGTATTCTAAAATGTATATAAAAAAATTCTCATCAATCTACAGACAAAATCCCATAATGACAAAGCAAAAACCGATTTTTAGAATTTTTTCAAATCTATTAAAAATCTAAAAATTGTTTGCATAAGTATTCAGACCCTTTGCTATGAGACTCGAAATTGAGCTCCGGTGCATCCTCTTTCCATTGATCATCCTTGAGATGTTTCTACAACTTGATTGGAGTCCACCTGTGGTACATTCAATTGATTGGACATGATTTGGAAAGGCACACCTGTCTATATAAGGTCCCACATTTGACAGTGCATGTCAGAGCAAAAACCAAGCAATGAGTTCGAAGGAATTGTCCGTGGAGCTCCAAGACAGGATTGTTTTGAGGCACAGATCTGTGGAAGTGTCACGACTTCTACCCAAGTTGATGCCCCTCCTTGTTCGGGTGGTGTTTGGCGATCGACGTCACCGGTCTTCTAGCCACCATTGATCAGTTTTTCATTTTCCATTGGTTTTGTCTGGTCTCTTTACACACCTGTTTCATATACCAGTAATTATATGTTGTGTATTTAACCCTCTGCTTCCCCTAATTTCTCTGTCGGTGATTGTTTGTTATGTTATGTACGTGTTGTTTGTGTATCGGTGTGCGACGGGTTATTGTTTTACCCAGATTATTTTTCTACGTGGGTTTTGGAGTTAGTTTTGGAAATAAATACTCATTTTTTTAACCACTCTGTTTTCTCCTGCGCCTGACTTCCCTGCCACCTACATACACGGACTATGACAGGAAGGGTACCAAAAACTTCTGCAGCACTGAAGGTCCCAAAGAACACAGTGGCTTCCATCATTGTTAAATGAAAGAAGTTTGGAGCCACCAAGACTCTTCCTAGAGCTGGCCACTAGGCCAAACTGAACAAGAGGGAGAAGGGCCTTGGTCAGGAACCCGATGGTCACTCTGACAGAGCTCCAGAATTCCTCTGTGGAGATGAGAGAATCTTCCATAAGGAAAATCCTCTCTGCAGCACTCTGCCAATTTTTTATTTTTTATTTCACCTTTATTTAACCAGGTAGGCAAGTTGAGAACAAGTTCTCATTTACAATTGCGACCTGGCCAAGATAAAGCAAAGCAGTTCGACACATACAACAACACAGACTTATAGATGGAGTAAAACAAACATACAGTCAATAATACAGTAGAAAAATAAGTCTATATACAATGTGAGCAATTGAGGTGAGATAAGGGAGGTAAAGGCAAAAAAGGCCATGGTGGCAAAGTAAATACAATATAGCAAGTAAAACACTGGAATGGTAGATTTGTAGTGGAAGAAAGTGCAAAGTATAAATAGAAATAATGGGGTGCAAAGGAGCAAAAGAAATAAATAAATACAGTAGGGGAAGGGGTAGTTGTTTGGGCTAAATAATAGATGGGCTATGTACAGGTGCAGTGATCTGTGAGCTGCTCTGACAGCTGGTGCTTAAAGCTAGTGAGGGAGATAAGTGTTTCCAGTTTCAGAGATTTTTGTAGTTCATTCCAGTCATTGGCAGCGGAGAACTGGAAGGAGAGACGGCCAAAGGAGGAATTGGCTTTGGGGGTGACCAGAGAGATATATCTGCTGGAGCGCCTGCTACAGGTGGGTGCTGCTATGGTAACCAGTAAGCTGAGATAAGGGGGGACTTTACCTAGCATGGTCTTGTAGATGACTTGGTGCCAGTGGGTTTGGCGACGAGTATGAAGCGAGGGCCAGCCAACGAGAGCGTACAGGTCGCAGTGGTGGGTAGTATAGGGGGCTTTGGTGACAAAACGGATGGCACTGTGATAGACTGCATCCAGTTTATTGAGTAGGGTATTGGAGGCTATTTTGTAAATGAGAGAGAACTGGAGAGAACCAAGGGCTATCAGGCCTTTATGGTAGAGTGGCTAGTTGGTAGCCACTTCTTTTGTAAAAGGCACATGATAGCCCGCTTGGAGTTTGCCAAAAGGCCCATAAAGGAATCAGACAATGAGAAACAAGATTCTCTGGTCTGATGAAACCAATATTGAACTCATTGGCCTGCATGCCAAGCGTCACATCTGGAGGAAACCTGACACCATCCATACAGTGAAGCATGGTGGTGGCAGCATCATGCTTTGGGAATGTTATTCAGTGGCAGGGAATGGGAGACTAGTCAGGATCGGTGAAAAGTTGAAAGGAGCAAAGTACAGAGAGATCCTTGATGAAAACCTGCTCCAGAGCGCTCAGGACCTCAGACTAGGATGAAAGTTCACCTTCCAACACGACAACGACCCTAAGCACACAGCCAAGACAACGAAAGAGTGGCTTCGGGATAAGTCTCTGAGTGTCCTTGAGTGGCCCAGCCAGAGCCCAGACGTGAACCCAATCAAACATTTCTGGAGAGAGCTGAAAATAGTTGTGCAATGACGCTCCCCATCCAACCTGACAGAGCTTGAGAGGATCTGCAGAGAAGAATGGGAGAAACTCCGCAAATACAGGTGTGCCAAGCTTGTAGTGTCATACCCAAGAAGACTCTAGGCTGCAATTTCTGCCAAAGGTGCATTAACAAAGTACTGAGTAAGGTTTTTTTTTTATTTTTAACACATTTGCAAAATTTCGAAAAACCTGTTTTCGCTTTGTCATTATGGGGTATTGTGTGTAGATTTATGAGGGTGAAAACTTATTCAATCTATCTCAGAATAAGGCTATAACATAATAAAATGTGGAAAAAGTCCAGGGGTCTGAATACTTTCCGAATGCACTGTAAATATAGTACCAGTCAAAAGTTTGGACACACCTACTCATTCAAGGTTTTCCTATTTTTGTACAATTTTCTACATTGTAGAATAATAGAGAAGACATCAGAACTATCAAATAACACATATGGAATCATGCAGTAACCAAAAAAGTGTTAAAGAAATCAAAGTATATTTTATATTTGAGATTCTTCAAGGTAGCCACCCTTTGCCTTGATGACAGCTTTGCACTGTCTTGGCATTCTCTCAACCAGCTTCATGAGGAATGCTTTTCCAACAGTCTTGAAGGAGTTACCACGTGCTGTGCATTTGTTGGCTGCTTTTCCTTCACTCTGCGGTCCAACTCATACCAAACCATCTCAATTGGGTTGAGGTCGGATGATTGTGGAGGCCAGGTCATCTGATGTAGCACTCCATTACTCTCCTTGGTCAAATAGCCCTTACAAATTCAGGAGGTGTGTTTTGGGTCATTGTCCTGTTGAAAAACAAATGATAGTCCCACTATGCGCAAACCAGATGGGTTGGCGCGTCGCTGCAGAATGCTGTGGTAGCCATGCTGGTTAAGTGTGCCTTGAATTCTAAATAAATCACTGACAGTGTCATCAGAAAAGCACCCACACACCATCACAACTCCTCCTCCATGCTTCACTGTGGGAACCATACATGCGGAGATCATCCGTTCACCTACTCTGCGTCTCACAAAGACATGGCGGTTGGAAACAAAAATCTCAAATTTGGACTCATCAGACCAAAGGACAGATTTCCACCGGTCTAATGTCCATTGCTCGTGTTTCTTGGACAAGCAAGTCTCTTCTTCTTATTGGTGTCCTTTAGTAGTGGTTTCTTTGCAGTAACTCAGCTCTGAAATGTTGATCTTGAGATGTGTCTGTTACTTGAACTCTGTGAAGCATTTATTTCGGCTGCGATCTAGTTAACTCGAATGAACTTATCCTCTGCAGCAGAGGTAACTCTGGGTCTTCCTGTCCTGTGGCGGTCCTCATGAGAGCCAGTTTCATCATAGGGCTTGATGATTTTTGCAACTGCATTTGAAGAAACTTTCAAAGTTCTTGAAATGTTCTGCATTGACTGACATTCATGTCTTAAAGTAATGATGGACTGTCTTTTCTTTTTGTTTATTTTAGCTGTTCTTTCCATAATATGGACTTGGTCTTTAACCAAATAGGGCTATCTTCTGTATACCACCCCTTACCTTGTCACAACACAACTGATTGACTCAAACACATTAAGAAGGAAAGAAATTCCACAAATGAATTTTTAACAAGGCACACCTGTTAATTGAAATGCATTCCAGGTGATTACCTCATGAAGCTGGTTGAGTGAATGCTAAGAGCGTGTGAAGCTGTCATCAAGGCTTAGAAGAATCTCAAATCTAAAATATATTTTGATTTGATAACACTTTTTTTGGTTACTACATGATTCCATATGTGTTATTTGATAGTGTTGATGTCTTCACTTTTATTCTACAATGTAGAAAATTGTACAAATAAATAAAATCCCTTTAATGAGTAGATGTGTCCGAACTTTTGACTGGTACTGTATATGTACAGAGTATCCCTATTGAAGGCTAGAAATGATTATGGCAGCTCTATGGTGTCCATATTCGGACATCATAAGAGTCACAAGGAGTTGGTGTGCTAATAGGGACACCGTACAGCTCAGGTTTTTGAATACAGAAGAACCCAATCAGTCTAGTGGACACTTCTTTCTGTGTGATCATGTGTAATTAATTATCAAATAGATTGTACGGTACCATCCTATCAATATTGACATGACATGGACATTTTATTAATTGAGTCCCAATTCTGTTGAGCGAAACTTAAAGTTCATGTATACATGAATTCTCAAAGAACAACATCTAACTTTATCCCCTTTCCCTCCTACACCAAAGTTATCATCATCAATTAAATGTGGGTGCTAAAAGGATGAGGCTCCCCAGTGGGTTGTGGCCGGGCCGCTGCCCAGACAGTTTTATCTGAATGTAGAGCCTACAAGAGATAGAAGGCCCTCTGTACACTGGTAACCAGTGGAGACCGCAGTCAAAGGAAGTTCCTTATCACCTCACTGTTTATACAGTGCAGGCTATAAGATAATTCCCCCTAGTAAAAATGACATTATTTAGTATTCGTAAGGGAAGCACCAGCAGATAGGGCTCCCTTATCAATGTCCTGTGCTGTACTAGACGTAACCTAGTATTAAATCACTCGGCTCTTCTGCCAAGACAGAATATTAGCATTTTAAATAAATTGCAAACCCTCTTTTTTTCTCACTCCATATATTCATCATCTTGCTGAGTGCTCTCTCCAGTGAGCCTCGAAATGGACTAGATAATGCAAAAAAGTCTATCTAGCTGTATGTGACTGTGCCACAACTGTGATTTCACAAAAATATTGTCAAATACCGTGAGCAAACAGTCCATTATTAAAAGATGAAAATTCTGAAATAGTACAGCAAAGATGTAAATAGTCAAATAGAACAGCAACAGCAAGATAAATAAAAACCAGACAACTTGATTAACTTGATGTCCTTAAAATGTTCAAGATGAGCTGACAATGTGTATACCACATAACATACGACAGTATGTGACTGTACTGTATGTGCGCTCATTTGTACTCATTATGGTCAAGGGGCTGTGTTTGATGTGGTACAACATGGTCTATATAGATAGAGCTTTAACATCCCTGTCTTGTCTGTCCATGATTAAAGGGCTCCAGCCTCCAGCCATTGACTAATCTTTTGATACTGAGAGATTATGTTAGATATCAGTCACATCAACAGCCAATAGGGAATGAGATCCTTTTATCTCCAGACTCATTGTCCTTTGTTAAAAAATAATGATCCTACAACCTATCCATTCAAATGAGAAGAGTGTACAAAGCAGGCCTTCCATAAAAGGAATGGCAGTTTGAAATCATTCAGAAAAACACATTCATATGTCAACAATGCTACAACTCATCATGCATGAAGAGATTGTCAGCAATCAAGAGTTCATGTGTTACAGCTGTATAAACACATTTCACTAAATGGCCCAGATAGTGAATACCTCAAAATGATCCAGAGAGCACTCTTCAAAGAATGTGTTGATGAAGAAGTGGTCCATGGCAAACATGCTGTAAACTTCCATCAAATATGTATAAGTCAAGTGGTGTTCTTTAAGATGAAGTATTATTGAAAAAGGTAAAACAGTTGAAAACAAGGTATTTTACACCAAACAAGAAACACATTAATTTCCATACCTTTTGGAATTTAAATAAATCATAATTTGAAAGATCTATTGGGCTTAGGTCTATTGAGGTTCTAGGGTTCACAAATGATGGGACACAGGTTGAGAAATGGAAGGTCAGACAGATTGCCTCTGATTGTAAGCCAAGTCTGCAATCATTGTTTCCAACTGGGTGTTATGCTCTTACATGATTTCAGGTGACAAGATATAATTAAATAAACACTGAAATAGGATTGACGGGGCCAAAATAAAAATATCCCAAGCCCCTCGTAATGATTCCAAAAACAGCATACGATATTGCAGAATGTTATGAAGACCGGTGAAGCAATCCTTCTGTGAGCAAGTAGCTAAATCCTGTCCCCAGCTTTATTTATTAAATTGTATTTTTATTTCACCTTTATTTAATCAGGTAGGCCAGTTGAGAACAAGCTCTCATTTACAACTGCGATCCGGCCAAGATTTATTTTATTTTATTTTTTATTTTTATTTCACCTTTATTTAACCAAGTAGGCAAGTTGAGAACAAGTTCTCATTTACAATTGCGACCTGGCCAAGATAAAGCAAAGCAGTTCGACACGTACAACAACACAGAGTTACACATGGAATAAACAAACATACAGTCAATAATATAGTAGAAAAATAAGTCTATATACAATGTGAGCAAATGAGGTGAGATAAGGGAGGTAAAGGCAAAAAAAGCCATGGTGGCAAAGTAAATACAATATAGCAAGTAAAACACTGGAATGGTAGATTTGTAGTGGAAGAAAGTGCAAAGTATAAATAGAAATAATGGGGTGCAAAGGAGCAAAATAAATAAATAAATAAATACAGTAGGGGAAGAGGTAGTTGTTTGGGCTAAATTATAGATGGGCAATGTACAGGTGCAGTGATCTGTGAGCTGCTCTGACAGCTGGTGCTTAAAGCTAGTGAGGGAGATAAGTGTTTCCATATTCCATATATAAGATAAAGCAAAGCAGTTCGACAAAAATCAACAACACAGAGTTACACATAAACAAACGTACAGCCAATAACACAAAATAAAATAAAAATAGAAAAATCTATGTACAGTGTGTGCAAATGTAGAAAATTAGGGAGGTAGGCAAAAAATAGGCCATAGAGGCAAAAATAATTACAATTTAGCATTAATACTGGAATGATAGACATGCAGATGATGTGCAAGTAGAGATACTGGGGTGCAAAAGAGCAAGAGGGTAAGTAATAATATGGGGATGAGGTGTGCTATTTACAGATTGGCTGTGTACAGGTACAGTGATCAATAAACTGCTCTAACAGCTGAAGCTTAAAGTTAGAGAGGGAGATATAAGACTCCAGCTTCAGAGATTTTTGCAATCGTTCCAGTCATTGGCAGCAGAGAACTGGAAGGAAAGGCGGCCAAATGAAGTGTTGGCTTTGGGGATGACCAGAGCAATATACCTGCATGAGAGCATGCTACAGGTGGGTGTTGCTATGGTGACCAGTGAGTGGAGATAAGGCGGGGCTTTACCTAGCAAAGACTTATAGGTGACCTGGAGCCAGTGGGTTTGGCGACGGATATGTAGTGTCCCGCTCCCGAAATGTGCACTGACACTGATGGAGTGGGACAGGTGGCGGCGGCTGGAATAGATGCTATGGCTGATTGATAAAGAGCCACAGGTGTTGCCGGGCTGGCACCCAGTCAATGATGCTCTCTGTGGCCTCTGCCTGCAGCGAGGGGAATGGCCAGGTCACAGTACCTCCTTCAGGTTGACTACCACAACACTCATCACAAACACTCTTCGCCCGCCTCTACTTTCATCCACCATACGAGTGCTCGTGGGAAGTTTTTGTTGTGGTCCTGCGGGTAGGATGGTGGTTGCCATGGTTACAGCTAATGGAGTTCTGGGTACGTGAATGGACAGTGAGCCAGCCTGTCTGGTCGCTTTCTGAAATGTAGACATTAGCGCCCAGCACCAAGGTTAGGACCTCTGCATGAGATCTCTCACAGCTGAAGTTGATCAACGTGCAGTGGCTCTATTTGGAGTATCATTATTGTGGTTGATGCACTTCTGGTGCAATCAGGGCAGTTTTGCACACAATTATTAATATGAAATCATGTGGCATGTGAGTTACAGAACTGTACGAACCACCAGATGTCCATGGCTAGCAGGTTTATGGAGACATTCTTCTTCTGTCAGAGTTGAGATCAGAAGTGTTAAATGTCACGCTGACAGACTGGTCTCACTCCTCACACAATAAATGATCTGCCATAAAGGCAGCTTTTGTGAAATGGTGAAAGACTTCAAATATTGTGATTCAGCACTAGTCCCTTTTCACACATTAATATAATACGTTCTCCTGTCTGAGTGAACTCTGTTAATCAGTCCATTCAAATTGGTTCAGAGGATTGACAAGCAGGAACATTATTAGACCTAAGTGGTAGCTTCTCTGGCCTCAGTTTGAGGCAATGAATTTCATCTGCTGATAAAACTGGTTAAATCTAGTTGTGGTTAAATCTAGTGTTTTCTCAGAAGTAGTTGTGACAGGATGGGTGGTGCTACTGTGTTTTAGCACCACTATGGAAATCTGCGGTGCCAGTGGAGCTAGAGTAACCAACATTTGTGAGGGGAAATACAGATTTCTAAGATGCCTGCAGAAAACAAAATTCAACTGATAAAACTGCTAGCCTTTAAACTTTAACAAGTGATCATATTTTGCTGAATTGTTGTGCTCTTTTTCATCTAAGAAACCAATTACCTAAGACCAAGGCATAGTACCAGCCCAACAGTTAAAGCACATGACTAACTCAGTCACTCTAGACAGCTTCTAATAAGTACTTGTCTCGATAGCCTTTAAAAGGACTCTTAAAGGCAACATCTCTAAATTACCACTTTTAAACTCTTCAAATCAGTGTTACCATGCTAATGGGTACAGGATATTTTCTACTACCATTGGCCGTACTTTTGAAACTCCTCCATTTAAAACAAGCAACTTACCACATTTTCTTAAAAGTTAGTGGTGATCAATGTGAAACTCATTGTGAATACCAATGCTGTTAAAATGGAGACACTCTAGATGTCTACTTTGCAAGAGGAACTACAGTATTGATCCCTTTTTCTCAGTTTCCGCCTCCGTTTCAATCAAAGCTGTCTGTCTTGTGTGTAGACCTTTTGTAATCGATATCCAAACGGAACTTATTTGAACTCTGTGATTTTATAAGCTTTCCAAATCTTCAATTAAATGAGTGACGCATCATGTTTTGATGTACTGTAGAATGATAGAAAATATGCATCCAATAAGTAGGTATAATCTAAGTGGTAAAAATGTATTTATTTATTTTCAAGTATGCTTACTGCTTGCTGTGTTTCCAACCTACAATTAATTAACTTATGGCTCTTTGATAATAGGAAATCAAACATCAGTCAGACATGGAGTACATACCCAAATATACTATAATTAGTTCCCCTTTGAAAGTTGTTCCAAGAACTATTGCTTCTTAATATTTAATACTGTTTTTCTTTCAAGAGCCTGCTCTGTTTTTAAATGATTCGTTTTCTATCTCTCTTTTCTCCTACAGTAAAGTAGATTGGCTTCAAATGCATCTATAAAGAGAGATTAAGAGAGACAGTTCATAATGGAAAGGTGTGCATTGGGATTCAATCTTACCAGGTTGAGGGCTAAAGTGCAGATGATTAATTGAAGGGTAGTGTTGAGGCGATGGAATGGCAAGTGAAGAAAAGAGATCACAAGAGCAGACAACCTTTGTCATACATACATACTAGATTCAGCCACGGGGCAATTTTCTCTTGAGCGGATGGTCGGGGTGCGGGAACATAATAACAAATAATTTTTAGACTACAAATTGACAACAAGAAGTCCAAACAGATATAATATTTGGCTAAAACATGATCGTTTCAAAACTTGCTTATATTTGTATACGATCACGCTTCTTATGCATTGGAATTCTTGGGAACAGATTTCCCCAAAAAATGTAAGTAACTTGGATCTGATATTCTGGTGTTTTTACAGTCATTTACACTGAGTGTACAAAACATTAGGAACACCCCCTTTTACCCTCAAAACAGCCTCAATTCGTCGGGGCATGGACTCTACAAGGTGTCCACAGGGATGCTGGCCCATGTTGACTCCAATACTTCCCAGAGTTGTGTCAAGTAAGCCGGATGTCCTTTGGATGGTGGACCATTGTTGATACACACAGAAAACTGTTGAACAGATTTGCAGTTCTTGACACACTCAAACCGGTGCGCCTGGCACCTACTACCATACCCCGTTCAAAGGCACTTCAATATTTTGTATTTCCCATTCACCCTCTGAATGGCACACAGACACAATCCATGTCTCAATTGTCTCAAGGCTTAAAAATCTTTTTTTTACCTGTCTCCTCCCCTTCATCTCCACTGATTGAAGTGGATTTAACAAGTGACATCAATAAGGGATCACAGTTAAAACCTGGATTCTACTGGTCAATCTATGTCATGGAAAGAACAGATGTTCCTAATGTTTTATACTGTCATGACTGTCCCGTAAGGATTCAAATAGGTCAGGTCAGCTTTCCAATAAATGACTTCAACCAGAACCTCTCTCACCCACAGAGGGGGGAGGAGGGAACTGGTGGGGGTTGACAGCTCACACCCTGTTGTAAATCAAGGACAGAACATTCAGCTATCTCCCTCTCCAATGTTCACCACAGGAATGTGCCTTTGTCTACACAGAAATGTTTCTGTCGAAACTCTAACACGTTCTGAAGCGAATACTTGAACAATATTTCTAACATAGAACGTGGGGAATGGTCAGAGGTGATCTAAAGAATAATAATGTAATTTTGATTGTTATTTTGTGATATGTTTAAAAATGTTATAAAGGAAATACTGTAACTTGAAAAGTATACACACTATATGTGTGAAGTGTCCATCCGATGCGTTGTGCATGAAATACGAAAAATTATGAAAGTGTTTTTGTTAAGAGATGAATGTGATTTTAGAAACTATAACAGGTAATTGTTTCTATAACTTTGTACAAGTCAGTAGTCAACACCCCCTTGAATTAAAATATCAGACCAGAGAGACGTTTAGCTGAAGCTGCACATTTAGAGTGGTCTAAACTTTGAATCTCAACACGCGGTAGAGACGATAGTCGCCTCCTGGACAATCACTGGTACGGCTGATTAACTGTCCTAAGTAAGTTATCTAGAAAAGTGAATTTAAGTGGGACCATTCTACAACTCTTTTCAAATCTCCATAGTATGCTACTCTCATCACTCCAATGAGAACCATTGACACGGCGGGCTAGCCTATCTTAAAATAAGCATATTCCGTGTAGTTCTGATCAGGGCTACACGGCAAGTCACCAGATACCGGACTGCTGAAGAGGAGAAAAACAGCAGAAGATGAGTGTGGACCCCTTTGGACAGTCAGAGAATTACAAGCGTGCCACAGAAAGGCCCAACCAACCCCCTTTCCAAGAAGGCCTGGTTCGAACAGAAATACACGAAGAAGCAAGACATTTACACGTAAATACATTCATGATTTCTTACTCCAAACAGGCGACGGTTCGTGTGCTAAGTATATGATTACTGTGAGAGTAGTTTCTAAATGTACCAAAGTATTATGTCTCTGACCCTCTCTCTCACCATCTCCATGTCTTTCGTAACAAGCAGCCATATTGTTGTCAGTCTGCTAGAGACCTGTTTCTAATGTATTAAGTGTGTATGTTAATCCTGTGTTACCATATCTCTGTGTCATACTGTATACTTCACTGGGTCACTCTCCACATGTGGAATTCGCTCAACTCTCCACACCTTCCTTCGTACTGTCGGAGCACTTTGTTTAAAATAACATACCAGTAAAATGATTCAGACCCCTTGACCTTTTCCACATTTTGTTACGTTACAGCCTTATTCTAAAATGGATAGCATTTTTTCCCCTCCTCAATCTACACACAGTACCCCATAATGACAAAGAGAAAACAGTTTATTTTTATTTCCCCCCCCAGACCCTTTGCTATGAGACTTGAAATTGAGCTCAGGTACATCCTGTTTCCATTGATCATCCTTGAGATGTTTCTGCAACTTGATTGGAGTCCACCTGCATCTCAGTGCAAGAGGCATTACTACAGTCCCTGGTTTAAATCCAGGCTGAATCACATTCGGCTGAGATTGGGAGTCCCATAGGCCGGTGCACAATTGATCCCAGGGTCGTCCGGGTTTGGCCGGGGTAGGCCGTCATTGTAAATAATAAGCATATTGATACCTCGACTTAGTCTCGGGCCTAAAAACACTCGTGCCAATATATACTCCAAACACTGGCTTCTCGGGCACTATCACCTAATTAATTGTTGTACTGTAGCCTATTCCATCTTCAGTTCTGCAGTTGGCCTTGGTGAAAACATTTCCAATCTTTATTAGACTCTGGTATTTTGTAGGAGTGAAAATAAATATGTTGTTGGCATGCAGGTTCTTCCTAGACTTGCCACTGAGTGTAGAAAATATTCAACATTCACAAGAGGCGTCAGAAACGCGAACTGTTAATTAACAAGCCAGCTAAAGTTAAATTGGAATGCCTGGTTCCATAACATTATTTGTCGTGGCACCAAACAGAAATATTTTTGTGGATGGGAAAACCCAGAAAGGAAAATTAACTGTTGTCAAATGTTAGGGCAAATGCTAAATTATAAATCCTATGTGATATTGTGTTATTTGGTTTCTCTCTTTCAGGAGAGTGGCGACAACAACAAAAAGTATTTCTGACTCACCATGAGGAAAAGTAGGTTTTTATAAGATGCAGGTATCATTCTGAGATGCAGATTTGATATGTACAGTCCATTCTGTAAATTCACTGGATCTGTTGATAGTTAGACAGAGGAATAAATAGGGCTACCTTTGTCCAATAGCCCTGCCTTTACACCACATGGACAAAAGTATGTGGACACCTTTCAAATTAGTGGATTAGGCTATTTCAGCCACACCTATTGCTGACAGGTGTATAAAATTGAGCTAACAAGCATGCAATCTCCATAGACAAGCATTGGCAGTATAATTGCCTGTACTGAAGAGCTCAGTGACTTTCAACGTGGCACCGTCATAGGATGCCACATTTACAACAAGTCAGTTAGTCAAATTTCTGCCCTGCTAGAGCTGCCCCGGTCAAATGCAAGTGCTGTTATTGTGAAGTGGAAACTTCCAGGAGCAACAGTGGTTCAGCTGCGAAGTGGTAGGCCACACAAGCTCACTGAACGGGACCGCCGAGTGCTGGAGTAGGTAGAGTGTAAAAATTAGCTGTCCTCGGTTGTAACACTCACTAGTGAGTTCCTAACTGCCTCTGGAAGCAACATCAGCACACAAACCTTTCATCGGGAGCTTCACGAAATGGGTTTCCATGACCGAGCAGCCGCACACAAGCCTAAGATCACCATGCGCAATGCCAAGCGTTCGGCTGGAGCGGTGTAAAGCTCGCCGCCATTGGACTATGGAGCAGTGAAAATGCGTTCTCTGGAGTGATGAATCTCGCTTCACCGTCTGGCAGTTCGATGGGCTAATCTAGGTTTGGTGGATGCCAGGAGAATGCTACCTGCCCCAATGCATTGAGCCAACTGTAAAGTCTGGTGGAGGAGGAATAATGGTCTGGGGCTGTTTTTCATGGTTCGGTCTAAGGCCCTTAGTTCCAGTGAAGGGAAATGTTAATGCTACAGCAAACAGTGGCATTCTAGACTATACTGTGCTTCCAACAGTTTGGGGAAGGCCCTTTCCTGTTCCAGCAGGACAATGCCTCCGTGCACAAAGCGAGGTTCAAAGAAATGGTTCGTCAAGATCAGTGTGGAAGAACTTGACTGGGCTGCACAGAGCCCTGACCTCAACCCCATTGAACACCTTTGGGATGAATTGTAATGCAGACTGCGAGCCAGGCCTAATCGCCCAACATCAGTGCCCAACCTCACTAATGCTCTTGGGGCTGAATGGAAGCAAGTTCCCTCAGCAATGTTCCAACATCTAGTGGAAAGCCTTCCCAGAAGAGTGGAGGCTGTTATAGCAGCAAAGGGGGGACCAACTCCATATTAATGTCCATGATTTTGGAATGAGATGTTCAACATCCACATACTTTTGGCCATGTAGTGTATCTAATATAAATAAAACACAGGATGGTTTCACAATCAGTATACCAAATGGTTAGTTACTTCCTCTGCCAGAAAAGACTACAATACATTATGAAAAAAAAATACAAACAGTTAGTTTGATTGATTTAATCTAACGTCCCACCTACTCAACAGCCAGTGTAATCCCGTGGCGCGTTATTGAAATACCTCAAAAATGCAAAAACGTCAATTTTTCAAACATATGACTATTTTACACCATTTTAAAGACAAGACTCTCGTTAATCTAACCACACTGTCCGATTTCAAAAAGGCTTTACAACGAAAGCAAAACATTAGATTATGTCAGCAGAGTACCCAGCCAGAAATAATCAGACACCCATTTTTCAAGCTAGCATATAATGTCACATAAACCCAAACCACAGCTAAATGTAGCACTAACCTTTGATGATATTTAGACACCCAGCAAGTTTAGCACTCACCAAAGTCAGATTTACTATAAGAAAAATGTTATTACCTTTGCTGTCTTCGTCAGAATGCACTCTCAGGACTTCTACTTCAATAACAAATGTTGGTTTGGTCCCAAATAATCCATTGTTATATCCAAATAGCGGCGTTTTGTTCGTGCGTTCAAGACACTATCCGAAAGGGTAAATAAGGGTGACGAGCATGGCACAATTCGTGATTTTTTTTCTTCTAAATATTCCATTACCGTACTTCGAAGCATGTCAACCGCTGTTTAAAATCAATTTTTATGCCATTTTTCTCATAAAAAAGCGAAAATATTCCGACCTGGAATCTGCGTTTAGGTAAACAGACGAAAGAAAATAAAGCATGGGGTCGACTCGGGCACGCGCCTAAGCCCATAGTACTCTGATCGGCCACTTGCCAAAAGCGATAATGTGTTTCAGCCAGAGCCTGCCTCGATATCGTTCAGCTTTTTCCCGGGCTCTGAGAGCCTATGGGAGCCGTAGGAAGTGTCATGTTATAGCAAAGATCCTCAGTCTTCAATAAAAAGAGCCAAGATGAAACACAACTTGTCAGACAGGCCACTTCCTGCATGAAATCTTCTCAGGTTTTGGCCTGCCATATGAGTTCTGTTATACTCACAGACATCATTCAAACAGTTTTAGAAACTTTAGGGTGTTTTCTATCCAAAGCCAATAATTGTATGCATATTCTAGTTACTGGGCAGGAGTAGTAACCAGATTAAATCGGGTACGTTTTTTATCCGGCCGTGTCAATACTGCCCCCTAGCCCTAACAGGTTTTAATACTGTTCTGTTCTTAATACCGTCCTCTCTCTCCCTTACTCCAGCACATCTCCCATACTTCTAGCATCCCAACATTTATCAGCCATGTTGATGGTAATACATTAATTCAAATGAAAATAAGGCATGAAAAACTGACAGCCTGACTAATCTATATGTAGAGTACATCTCTGACTGAGTCAGCCTGCCCACATCTGTCTGCATGCCTTAGCTAAGAGGGGAATAGCATCACAACAAACATCCCTCACTAGCCAGCCAGATAGAGGCCGAGGCTGACACTCTTGACCCTTGACCCGAGGGGACCTGATGGGTCACTAACTCTGGTAGAATATTAATTCTATACAATTTCTAATGGAGTCCACTGAACATCACACTCACCAAGGAGAGGAAATGTTATTGAGCAGAAAAAAAATATTAATTGCATTAGCTGTTAATCATGTATGAGACTTTTAGAGATCTCCTTGTGTGATTGATAAACTCAGTAAAAAAATAAACATAACTTTTTCAGGACCCTGTCTTTCAAAGATAATTCATAAAAATCCAAATAACTTCACAGATCTTTATTGTAAAGGGTTTAAACACTGTTTCCCATGCTTGTTCAATGACCCATGAACAATTAATAAATATGCACCTGTGGAACGGTCTTTAACTTGTTATGGATAGGGGGCAGTATTTTCACGGCCGGATAAAAAAACGTACCCGATTTAATCTGATTATTACTCCTGCCCAGAAACTAGAATATGCATATAATTATTAGCTTTGGATAGAAAACACTCCAACGTTTCTAAAACTGTTTGAATGGTGTCTGTGAGTATAACAGAACTCATTTGGCAGGCCAAAACCTGAGAAGATTCCAAACAGGAAGTCCCCTCTCTGATTATTTCTTGGCCTTCTTGATCATCTCTATCCAAAACAGGGAATCTCTGCTGTAACGTGACATTTTCTAACACTCCCATAGGCTCTCAGAAGGCGCCAGAACGTTGAATGATGACTTTGCAGGCCATGGCTGAAAAACAGTAGCGCATTTGGATAGTGGTCAATCTGAGAACAATGAGACTGGGGGCGCGTGCACGAGACGACTCCATGTTTTTATTTTTTCGTCTTTGAACGAAAACAGGGTTTCCCGGTCGGAATATTAGCGCTTTTTTACGAGAAAAATAGCATAAAAATGTATTTTAAACAGCGTTTGACATGCTTCGAAGTACGGTAATGGAATATTTTGAATTTTTTTGTCACGAAACGCGTCGGGCGCGTCACCCTTCTTTACCCTTCAGATAGTGTCTTGAACGCACGAACAAAACGCCGCTATTTGGATATAACTATGGATTATTTGGAACCAAACCAACATTTGTTATTGAAGTGGAAGTCATGGGAGTGCATTCTGACGAAGAACAGCAAAGGTAATCCAATTTTTCTTATAGTAAATCTGAGTTTGGTGAGTACCAAACTTGGTGGGTGTCAAAATAGCTAGCCATGATTGCCGAGCTATCTACTCAGAATATTGCAAAATACGCTTTCACTGAAAAGCTATTTTAAAATCGGACACCGCGATTGCATAAAGGAGTTCTGTATCTATAATTCTTAAAATAATAGTTATGTTTTTTGTGAACGTTTATCGTGAGTAATTTATTAAATTCACCTGAAGTGTTCGGTGGGAATGCTAGTTCTGAACGTCACATGCTAATGTAAAAAGCTGGTTTTTGATATAAATATGAACTTGATTGAACAAAACATGCATGTATTGTATAACATAATGTCCTAGTAGTGTCTTACCTTTGCTGTTCTTCGTCAGAATGCACTCCCAGGACTTCTACTTCAACAACAAATGTTGTTTTGGTTCGAAATAATCCATAGTTATATTGAAATAGCTCCGTTTTGTTCGTGCGTTCAGGTCACAATCCGAAGGGTGACGCGCGAGCACATTTCGTGACAAAAAATGTCAAAATATTCCATTACCGTACTTCGAAGCATGTCAAACGCTGTTTAAAATCCATTTTTATGCGATTTTTCTCGTAAAATAGCGATAATATTCCAACTGGGCGACGCTGTATTCATTCAAAGACTGAAAGAACAAAATGGAGAATTCTAATGAACGCGCATCTCCAGTAATGTGTCACTGGAGATGTTACAGCTCTGTTTGTTACTGGCCCCAGGCAGGCCAGTAACAAACAGAGCTGCTGTACTTAGCCCAGAGACTGCAGACATCTCATTACACTTTCTGGCGCCTTCTGAGAGCCAATGGAAGCCTTAGAAAATGTCACGTTACAGCAAAGATAATGTATTTTCGATAGAGAGGCTACAGAAGGACAATAAATTGTCAGACAGGGCACTTCCTGTATGGAATCTTCTCAGGTTTTGGCCTGCCATATGAGTTCTGTTATACTCACAGACACCATTCAACCAGTTTTAGAAACTTTAGAGTGTTTTCTATCCAAATCTACTAATTATATGCATATTCTCGTTTCTGGGCAAGAGTAGTAACCAGTTTAAATCGGGTACATTTTTTATCCGGCTGTGCAAATACTGCCCCCTAGCCCCAACAGGTTAAGTTTGCTGAAAATAAACGCAGTTGACAGTGAGAGGACGTTTCTTTTTTTGCTGAGTTTAGTTGGAGGGAAAGAGGGGACAGTGTTAGTCATTGTTTCATACTGTGCTTGAGCTGTCTCCCCCTGCATTTAAACAAGGATATGCTCACCCTCTCCGCTAATTGCTTGTCAAGCAAGGAGGGTTGGCAGCTCTTCTGACAGAAATGTTATGCTATTGCTTTGTTAAGTGACAGAACTGTATGACAATATTTCCCTTCCGTTTCTCAAGTGAAGTGTGTGTTGGTTAACTTTCCCTAACATTAGTGTGAAGTTTATACTTAGAAAATGATTGAAATCAATGATTGTACTGCTGACATTGTACCAAACTCTATACCCATAAATGAATACCTGTAATAGACATAATGACCTGGAAGATGAAACAACATTAAAATGAATTCCTTCTTACAGTGTATATGATAGCAAAGTGCAACATTTATGACGCAACACTGACAGAGATGAAACCGATCTAAAATAGCATGACAATATTCTATATGATGTTGGATAACAACATGTTCTCTGTTTGCTGTACTGTACCTACATTGTGAGGTATAGTTATAGTAGTTCCACTGTATTACGTTTGATATACACCCCAACCAGACTAATGGCTGCATTCAATCAGAATTGCAAAAGTATCGCGAAAGTTCCACATTAAAGCTTGATTGACACGAAAAAGCAATTTTTCTGCGTTTGTGGCGACTGCACTCACGGTAAAAGCTACCTATGTTGACACAACTGGAAATTACATTTCAATATTAACAGGGATCGTCCGTGATACAGATTGAATCCAGCCCTAAATTAACATCAGCAGTAGCAGGAAGCTGCTGTAGAAAATGCAAAAACAAGGAACTTAACTCAAACACTGAGAAATAACTGTGCTGTATACATAATTATTAAATGTACGCTGAGTGTAAATAGCTCTAGAGTAGGGTTGCAAAGGGTCAGATACTTTCCGGTAAATTTCCAGAATTTTCCAGAAATGTTCCATGGGAAGTTAACCTGTTAGGGCTAGGGGCAGTATTGACACGGCCGGAAAAAAAACGTACCCGACTTAATCTGGTTACTACTCCTGCCCAGTAACTAGAATATGCATATAATTATTGGCTTTGGATAGAAAACACCCTAAAGTTTCTAAAACTGTTTGAATGGTGTCTGTGAGTATAACAGAACTCAAATGGCAGGCCAAAACCTGAGAAGATTCCATGCAGGAAGTGGCCTGTCTGACAAGTTGTTTTTCATCTTGGCTCTTTTTATTGAAGACTGAGGATCTTTGCTCTAACGTGACACTTCCTACGGCTCCCATAGGCTCTCAGAGCCCGGGAAAAAGCTGAACGATATCGAGGCAGCCTCTGGCTGAAACACATTATCGCTTTTGGCAAGTGGCCGATCAGAGTACTATGGGCTTAGGCGCGTGCCCGAGTCGACCCCATGCTTTATTTTCTTTCGTCTGTTTACCTAAACGCAGATTCCCGGTCGGAATATTAGCGCTTTTTTATGAGAAAAATGGAATAAAAATTGATTTTAAACAGCGGTTGACATGCTTCGAAGTACGGTAATGGAATATTTAGAATTTTTTTGTCACGAATTGTGCCATGCTAGTCACCCTTATTTACCCTTTCGGATAGTGTCTTGAACGCACGAACAAAACGCCGCTGTTTGGATATAACTATGGATTATTTTGAACCAAACCAACATTTGTTATTGAAGTAGAAGTCCTGGGAGTGCATTCTCACGAAGACAGCAAAGGTAATAACATTTTTCTTATAGTAAATCTGACTTTGGTGAGTGCTAAACTTGCTGGTGTCTAAATAGCTAGCCCTGTGATGCCAGGCTATCTACTGAGAATATTGCAAAATGTGCTTTCACCGAAAAGCTATTTTAAAATCGGACATATCAAGTGCATAGAGGAGTTCTGTATCTATAATTCTTAAAATAATTGTTATGCTTTTTGTGAACGTTTATCGTGAGTAATTTAGTAAATTCACCGGCAGTGTTCGGTGGGAATGCTAGTCACATGCTAGTCACATGCTAATGTAAAAAGCTGTTTTTTGATATAAATATGAACTTGATTGAACAAAACATGCATGTATTGTATAACATAATGTCCTAGGGTTGTCATCTGATGAAGATCATCAAAGGTTAGTGCTGCATTTAGCTGTGGTTTGGGTTTATGTGACATTATATGCTAGCTTGAAAAATGGGTGTCTGATTATTTCTGGCTGGGTACTCTGCTGACATAATCTAATGTTTTGCTTTCGTTGTAAAGCCTTTTTGAAATCGGACAGTGTGGTTAGATTAACGAGAGTCTTGTCTTTAAAATGGTGTAAAATAGTCATATGTTTGAAAAATTGAAGTTTTTGCATTTTTGAGGTTTTTGAATAACGCTCCACGGGATTACACTGGCTGTTACGTAGGTGGGACGATTTGGTGCCACCTACCCTAGAGAGGTTAAGCCCTGGAATTTGGGGAATTTTCTTAAATTCGTCAAAAAAGTGAACTTAAAACAGTGAACCTTTTTGTGGGATACACATAAGGCAAGAACGCAGACTGTATTGCACTCATCTCTGATGGGTGGTCGAATGTTCGTGGGCAAGGAATAATTAACTACATCATATCCACCCCTCAACCAGTATTGTACAAGAGCACAGACACAAGGGACAACAGACACACCGGTCTCTACATTGCAGATGAGCTGAAGGCAGTCATTAATGACCTTGGACCACAGAAGGTATTTGCACTGGTGACAGACAATGCTGCGAACATGAAGGCTGCTTGGTCTAGTGGAGGAGTCCTAACCTCACATCAAATTTGAGGATTTTTGAGCCTGACAACGAGCCATCTTCAACAAGTTGTAAAGTGACAGTGAAGATGAGGCCTCAGAGTCTGATGTTCAAGAGGTGGACATTGAGGAGGTCCAGGGAGAAGACATGGAAGCCTGAGAGGAAGACAACCAAAGCTTCAGTTTCTAGACTATCATTTTACAGATGTATGTTGAAAACGTGTTTGGGAGATGCGATGGATCATTGGGGATCATTCAATATTCCCTTTCTTTTGTTGTTCAGTGAAATCATCCCATGTGAAGAGCCAACTCATTTAATTAAAGTTCAATCATAACTAAATTGTTTTTTTTGTAACGATATGCACTGAGAGTCAGGAAGCAAGTACAGGGAGTGAAAATTTAATAAAATGAAGGGAACATAATACTAAACAAGAACCTCGAACAATGCACAGACATGAAATAGAAACAGAAACAATGATGCCTGGGGAAGGGACCAAAGGGAGTGACATATATGGAAGGTAATCAGGGAAGTGATGGAGTCCAAGTGAGTCTGACGATGCGCAGGTGCGCGTAACTATGGTGACAGGTGTGCGCCATAACGAGAAGCCTGGTGACCTAGAGTTCGAGGGAGCACCCGTGACAGAACCCCCTCCCCGACGTGCGGCGCTCGCCGCAGGATGCAGACAAAAATGATGATCCCAGGGATCAGGAGTGGACCGATCACCTCTGCTGAGGCGCGGGAAACCTGTCAGTCCAGCTGAGACGCGGGAGCATGGCGACCTAGAGCGCAGGAGAGAGCATAGATGACGGTACCCACTCCCCGGCGAGTTCGGCTCCAGCCGCAGGACACCAAGCAAAGGGCAGCCTGTAAACAGGGCAGCCTGGCGATCCGGTGAAGGCATGAAAGCCTGACGAGCCGGCTGTAGCAGGGGAACCTGGCGATCCAGCTGAGACATGAGAGCCTGACAAACCGGCGGAGGCAGGGGAGCCTGGCGATCTGTCTAAGGCATGAAAGCCTGTAGTGCCTCCGACATCATTCCCACCACAAAAAAAAAAACACTCCCTGATGCTTCCCTTAGGTGAGAGGTCATTCTGTAACGATATGCGCTGAGAGTCGGGAAGCAAGTTTAGGGAGTGAGTGTTTTAATAAAATAAACAGACTATAATACAAAACAAGAAGCACTAACAGCACACAGACATGAAACTGAAACAGAAACAATGACGCCTGGGGAAGGAACCAAAGGGAGTGACATATATAGGGAAGGTAATCAGGGAAGTAATGGAGTCCAGGTGAGTCTTATGATGCGCAGGTGCACGTAACGATGGTGATAGGTGTGCACCATAACGAGACATAATTGCAGATAGAATCCTTCCAATAGAAGGATTTAATAATTTGCAATAATGTCTACTTATGACAAGGTAAAAGGTTTATGTTTCTGTCTCCATATGATATGGTAAATATATCCAATGCAAAAAACATCTACATTTAAATGGTATTAATATTAATTAGTATATATTTCCGTTAATTCCCATATATTTCTATTAATTCCCATATACTCCCGTTAATTCCCACGGAAAGTTTCCACCTCTGAATATTCCCCAAAATGTGCAACCCTACTCTAGAGAAAGACAATTATTATCTATTCAAAATACATCATTTTGTAACACAAACACATTTACAGTTCCCACCGGGAAGGCAAAATAAGTCTATTGAAAAACAATTTGAGCTGCAGAGATGATGCAAAGTGTGCATAAATGCAGTCTACAGTTAAGCTTTCATTATTTACTTCCCTGTTGGGGGCAATAATTTAACTTGTATTATAAAAAAAGACATACTGTGCCTTCAGAAAGTATTCTCACCCTTTGACAATTTGAAAGTGGGATTCAAATTGATTTAATTAAAATGTTCTGTCAATGATATACTAAAAATAATCTGTAACGTCAAAGTGGATTTTTTTTGTAAAATATTTATGAAATATAAAACACTAATATATCTTGATTCGATAAGTATTCACTGAGTCAATACATGTTAGAACCCTCATTGGCAGTGATTACAGCTGTGAGTCTTTCTAGGGAAGTCTCTAAGAGCTTTGAACACTTGGATTGTATAATATTTGGCACACCTGGATTGTGAAATATTTGCAAGTTGGTTGTTGATCATTGCTAAACAGCCATTTTCAAGTCTTGACATAGATGTTCAAGCCGATTTAAGTCAAAACTGTAACTAAGCCACTCAGGAACATTCAATGTTGTCTTGGTAAGCAACTCGAGTGAATATTTGACCTTGTGTTTTAGGTTATTGTCCTGCTGAAAGGTGAGTTTGTCTTCCAGTGTCTGTTGGAAAGCAGGCTGAACCAGGTTTTCATGTAGGATTTTGCCCTTCCTTTAGCTCTATTCTGTTTCTTTTCATCATAAAAAAACTCCCTAGTCCTTGCCGATGCATCCACCACCATGCTTGACAATATGAAGAGTGGTACTCAGTGATGTGCTGTGTTGGTGTCCTAAGCGTTGATGAAAGGTGACCAAAACGCAGTGGGTATAGTGCTCATCTTCTTTTCTTTATTTTAGAGAGAACACCCAAACAAAATAAACAAACGACAAAAAAGTTCTGCAAGGTACACAGACTATACAGAAAGCAACCACCCACACAGTACCCCCCCCGCAAAGGTGCAGACCCCGTTTGCACCTCCAAAACAAAACAAAAATACAAAACCAACCCCAAACCTAAAGGGAGGGAAGGGAGGGTGGTGCTACACCCCCCCTTCACCAATCCTCCCACTACGGAGGTGGCTCTGGCTCTGGGCGTAGCTCCCGTTCAGAAGACTCTGGGCTGAGAGGCGTCGCTGAAGGCCCCGGGCTGAGAGGCGTCGCTGGAGGCCCCGGGCTGAGAGGCGTCGCTGGAGGCCCCGGGCTGAGAGGCGTCGCTGGAGGCCCGGGCTGAGAGGCGTCGCTGGAGACCCCGGGCTGAGAGGCGTCGCTGGAGACCCCGGGCTGAGAGGCATCCCTGGAGGCCCCGGGCTGAGGAGCGTCGCTGGAGGCTCCAGGCTGGGGAGTGTCGCTGGAGGCTCCTGACTGGGGAGCGTCGCTGGAGGCTCCGGACTGAGGAGCGTCGCTGGAGGCTCCGGGCTGGGGAGCGTCGCTGGAGGCTCCGGGCTGGGGAGAGTCGCTGGAGGCTCTGGGCTGGGGAGAGTCGCTGGAGGCTCCGGGCTGAGGAGCGTCGCTGGAGGCTCTTGACTGGGGAGCGTCGCTGCAGGCTCCGGGCTGAGGAGCGTCGCTGGAGGCTCCTGGCTGAGGGGCGTCGCTGGAGGCTCCGGGCTGAGGAGCTTCGCTGGAGGGAGAGTGCGCGGAGCAGGCACAGGACGTACTGGGCCTTGGAGGCGCCCTGGAGGTCTGGCGCTCAGGGCTGGCACAACCCGTCCCGGCCCAATGCTGACTATAGCCCGGCAAGGGCGGATCGCTGGCACCGGACAAACTGGGCTGTGCACGTCAAGTGTTGGTCCCATGTTTCATGAGCTGAAATAAAAGATTCCAGACATTCTCCAGCCGCCAAAAAGCTTCTTTCTGTCAAATTTTGTGCACACATTTCTTTACATCCCTGTTAGTGAGCATTTCTCCTTTGCCAAGGTAGATGAAGACGAACCGGATCAACATGTCGCAGAGAATATCATTAACCAGAGCCTGGAACCCAGCATGGGCGTTGGTAAGGCCAAATGGCATGACCAGATACTCGTAGTGACCGCTGGTCGTGTTGAAGGCAGTCTCCCACTCGTCCCCTTCCTGTGTCCGCACCAGGTGGTAGGCATTCCGTAGGTCCAGCTTGGAGCATACGGTGACACCCTGAAGCGGCTCAAAGGCCAAGAAGATGAGTGGTAGCAGGTAGCGGTTCTTCATTGTGATGTTGTTGAGACCCAGGTAGTCGATGCACAGGTGCCGGCGGGGGAGGCAGAAGGACGGATGTACCCTGCAGCTAGGGAGTCCTCAATGTAGGTCTCCATAGCCTTGGTCTCCAGACCCGACAGAGAGTACAGTCGTCCCTGGGGCAGTGTGGTGCCTAGGAGAAGGTCAATCCCACAGTCATGGGG
This sequence comes from Salmo salar, assembly GCF_965601325.2. Taxonomy (NCBI): domain Eukaryota; kingdom Metazoa; phylum Chordata; class Actinopteri; order Salmoniformes; family Salmonidae; genus Salmo; species Salmo salar. Next base: position 64,009,695 of record NC_138294.1, on the reverse strand, counting down.
CGGTGCGGTGGAAGCGAAGTGGCCCGGGCCTTACTGAACACCTCCCGGAGGTCCTGGTACTCCGCGGGAATGGCGAAGAGGTCGGGGGCTACTTCCCAGCCCCTAGGAAGACGTCCCAGGACAGGTTGCGCTGACTTCTGGCACTGACGTGGCAGAACAGGCTCCAACCCATGATGGCACCAGCAGACCAGTCAATAAGGGGATTGTGTCGCTGGAGCCAAGAGAATCCCAATACCACGGGAACCTGAGGAGACTTAATGAGCAGGAATTTAATTGTCTCGCTGTGGTTCCCTGACACCCATAGGTTGATGGGGGTGTTATTGTGGGTGACCCAGCCTATAAAGCGCTCTAACGTCCATGGGATTGGAGAGGGGCTGAGTAGGGATGCCTAGCTCGAATGCCAGGGTAGCGTCCATAAAGCTCTCATCGGCCCCAGAATCGATGAGTACCCGGAGAGATTTCGACTGGTTTCCCCACAGCAAAATGGCATGAAAAGGGGTGCGAGTAAGGGGAGAGGAAAAGTTATCCATATGGTGCACTAAATCAAATCAAATGTATTTATATAGCCCTTCTTACATCAGCTGATATCTCAAAGTGCTGTACAGAAACCCAGCCTAAAACCCCAAACAGCAAGCAATGCAGGTGTAGAAGCACGGTGGCTAGGAAAAACTCCTTAGAAAGGCCAAAACCTAGGAAGAAACCTAAAGAGGAACCAGACTATGAGGGGTTGCCAGTCCTCTTCTGGCTGTGCCGGGTGGAGATTATAACAGAACATGGCCAAGATGTTCAAATGTTCATAAATGACCAGCATGGTCAAATAATAATAATCACAGTAGTTGTCGAGGGTGCAGCACCTCAGGAGTAAATATCAGTTGGCTTTTCATAGCCGATCATTGAGAGTTTCTCTACCGCTCCTGCTGTCTCTAGAGTACTCATTCCTACCGGTGAGCATGGCATTTTAGTGGCCAGTCTTCTTCTGGCTGTGCTGGGTGGAGATTATAACAGAACATGGCCAAGATGGACAAGAGACCAAATTACCAGCAGTCCCGCAATACAGGCAACTCTTAGTGTGAATCCTGTAAAGCTGCTCGGCTGGAGACAGCCTAGCTCTGCCTAGTTACATTAGCTCGGGAAGAGGTGAATCTGCAGCCTTCAGAGACTCTCGGGGGAACTTGGGTAGCCTCGGGTTCTCTTGGCAACGGAGCTGTCGGGGACTTCCGGGATGCATCGGAGGCGAGGTGGCGAGTGAAATCAAATCTCCTCTCCTTCCTTTGTTCCCATAGTCGCCCATTGATCCGAATGGTCAAGGCGATGAGCGAGTTGAGATCCATCGGTAGTTCCCGGGCTGCAAGCTTGTCCTTTACTTCCTCCGATACTCCATGCAGGAACATGTCGAACAGTGCTTCTGCCAACGTGTGGAAATCCACCACATGGTCTGCCACACTGCGGGAGTCTTGTCGAAGCTGGAGTAACTTCTAGGTAGCTTCTCTCCTGGACAATGGATCATGGAAAACGTTCTTTACCTCCGCCACGAACTCCTCCAGACTGAAGCATACGGCTAACTGCTGTTCCCATACTGTCGTAGCCCAGGCGAGAGCCCTCCCGGATATCAGCGTGATGAGGTACGCTATCTTAGAGCAGTCCGGGGGGAAGGAGGAGGGCTGCAGCACGATGATGAGGGAACACTGAGCGAGAAACACCCGACAGGTGCCCGACTCTCCATCGAAGCATTCCAGGGGAGGTAAGCGAGTTTCCCGTGAAACCGGGTGGCCGGGGAGGTGGCACTACTAACAGCCGGGTTACTGAGAGGCTGGAAGGTTACCGTCGTGGTAGGCTGCCTAACAAGCAACCAGCAGAATTGCTCCAGCAATGTGTTCAACACTCAGTCATGGCGTTCGGCCAAGGTCTGGAACCCTTCCATAAGACCATGAAGTAACTCCTTGTGCCTTCCGATGGTGGCTCCTTGGAAGGAGATGGCATTGCAGAGCTGGTCCGAGTCTGCTGGATCAGTCATGGCCAGTTCGTACTATCACATTTTAGGGAAGACCCAGATGCAGACAGTGTCAGTAATCCAGATTAGAGTCAAAACATACAGAACGACAGGCAGTCTCAGGGTCAGGGCAGGCAAAGGTCAATAAGCCAGGGCGGTGTGACAAGGTACAGAACGGCAGGCAGGCTCAGGGTCAGGGCAGGCAGAATGGTCAAAACTGTAAAAATAGGTGAAACAGATCAGGATGTCAGCCTCGAAGCAAGCATAGAAGTCATTTAGCTCGTCTGGTAGGCTTGTGTCACTGGGCAACTCACGGCACTGCTTCCCTTTGTAGTCTGTAATAGTTTGCAAGCCCTGCCACATCCTACGAACGTCGGAGCCGGTGTAGTACGATCACTGTGGGGACGATGTCATCGATGCACTTATTGATGAAGCCAGTGACTGATGTGGTGTACTTCTCAATGCCATCAGAGGAATCCCAGAACATATTCCAGTCTGTGCTAGCAAAACAGTCCTGTAGCTTAGAATCTGCTTCATCTGACCACTTTCTTATTGACCGAGTCACTGGTGCTTCCTGCTTTAGTTTTTGCTTGTAAGCAGGAATTAGGAGGATAGAATTATGGTCAGATTTGCCAAATGGAGGGCTAGGGAGAGCTTTGAATGTGTCTCTGTGTGTGGAGTAAAGGTGGTCTAGAGTTTTTTTCCCTCTGGTTGCACATTTAACATGCTGGTAGAAATTAGTTAACCTGTTATGGCTAGGGGGCAGTATTTTCACGGCTGGATAAAAAACGTACCCGATTTAATCTGGTTACTACTCCTGCCCAGTAACTATATAATATGCATATAATTATTGGCTTTGGATAGAAAACACCCTAAAGTTTCTAAAACTGTTTGAATGGTGTCTGTGAGTATAACAGAACTCATATGGCAGGCAAAAACCTGAGAAGATTTCATGCAGGAAGTGGCCTGTCTGACAAGGTGTCGTTCTTCTTGTCTCTGTTTATTGAAGAGTGAGGATCTTAGCTGTCCCGTGACACTTCCTACGGCTGCCATAGGCTCTCAGAAGGCGGCAAAACGCTGAATCGTGGCTTTGCAGGCTCTGGCTGAAAAAAAGTAGCGTGTTTGGGTAGCGTCGACCGAAAGCTTTGTTTTCTTTCCTCTGTTTAGCTAAATGGACATTCCCGGTCGGAATATTATCGCTTTTTTACGAGAAAAATGGCATAAAAATGGATTTTAAACAGCGGTTGACATGCTTCGAAGTACGGTAATGGAATATTTAGATTTTTTTTGTCACGAATTGCGCCATGCGCACGACCCTGATTTACCATTTCGGATAGTGTCTGGGACGCACGAACAAAACGCTGCTATTCGGATATAACAATGGATTATTTTGGACCAAACCAACATTTGTTATTGAAGTAGCAGTCCTGGGAGTGCATTCTGACGAAGACAACAAAAGGTAATCAAACTTTTATAATAGTAAATCTGATATTGGTGAGTGCTAAACTTGCCGGGTGTCTAAATAGCTAGCCCGTGATGGCTGGGCTATGTACTTAGAATATTGCAAAATGTGCTTTCACCCAAAAGACATATCGAGTGCATAGAGGAGTTCTGTATCTATAATTCTTAAAATAATTGTTATGCTTTTTGTGAACGTTTATCGTGAGTAATTTAGTAAATTGTTAGCAAATTCCCTGGAAGTATGCTAGTTCTGAACGTCACATGCTAATGTAAAAAGCTGTTTTTTGATATAAATATGAACTTGATTGAACAAAACATGCATGTATTGTATAACATAATGTCCTAGGTGTGTCATCTGATGAAGATCATCAAAGGTTAGTGCTGCATTTAGCTGTCTTCTGGGTTTTTGTGACATTATATGCTAGCTTGAAAAATGGGTGTCTGATTATTTCTGGCTTTGTACTCTGCTGACATAATCTAATGTTTTGCTTTCGCTGTAAAGCCTTTTTGAAATCGGACAGTGTGGTTAGATAAAGGAGAGTCTTGTCTTTAAAATGCTGTGAAATAGTCATATGTTTGAAAAATTGAAGTTTTTGTATTTTTGAGGAATTTGTAATTCGCGCCACGCCTATCATTGGATATTGGAGCAGGTGTTCCGCTAGCGGAACGTCTAGATGTAAGAGGTTAAACGGATTTAAGCTTCCCTGCATTAAAGTCCACGGCCACTAGGAGCGCCGCCTCTGGATGAGTGTTTTCCTGTTTGCTTGTGGCTGTATACAGCTCATTGAGTGAGGTGTTAGTGCCAGTATCGGTTTGTGGTGGTAAATAGACAGCTAAGAAGAATATAGATGAAAACTCTCTTGGTAAATACTGTGGTCTACAGCTTATCATGAGATACTCTACCTCAGGTGAGCAAAACCTTGAGACTGCCTTAGATTTTGTGCACCAGCTGTTGTTTACAAATATACATAGACCGTCACCCCTTGTCCTACCAGAGGCCTGCTGTTCTATCCTGCCGAAAAAGTGTAAAACCTGCCAGCTGTATGTTATTCATGTCGTCGTTCAGCCACGACTCAGTGAAACATACGATATTACAGTTTTTAATGTCCCGTTGGCAGGATAATCTTGATCGTAGGTCATCGATTTTATTTTCCAATGATTGCACGTTGGCCAATAGAACGGATGGCAGTGGGGGTTTACTCTCTCGCCTACAAATTCTCAGAAGGCAGCCCGACCTCCACCCCCTTTTTCTACATCTTTTCTTCACGCAAATGACGGGGATTTGGGCCTGTTCCCGAAAAAGCAGTACATCCCTCACGTCGGACTCGCCTGACTCGTTAAAGGAAAAAGCTTCTTCCAGTTCGAGGTGAGTAATCGCTGTTCTGATGTCCAGAAGTTATTTTCAGTCATAAGAGACGGTAGCAGCAACCTAATGTACAAAATAAGTTTAAAAAAAGTTACAAACAAAGCAAAAAAACAAACAAAATAGCATAGTTGGTTAGGAGCATTGTTGGTCAGCCATCCTCTCTGGCGCCATTCTACCAATCCTTTTTGAGGGAGTGTGCTATTGGCATGCTGACTGCAGGAATGTCACCAGAGCTATTGCCAGATAATTTCATGTTCATTTCCCTACCATAAGCCGCCTCCAACATTGTTTTAGAGAATTTGGCAGTACATCCACCGGCCTCACAACCTCAGACCACGTGCGTGGTGTCATGCGGGCGAGCGGTTTGCCGATGTCAACATTGTGAACAGAGTGCCCCATGGTGGCGGTGGGGTTATGGTATGGGCAAGCAGAGGCTACAGACAACAAACACAATTGTATTTTATCAGTGGCAATTTGAATGCACAGAGATACCGTGATGTGATGCTGAGGCCCATTGTCGTGCCATTCATCCCCTGCTATCACCTCATGTTTCAGCTTGATAATGCATGGCCCCATGTCGCAAGGATCTGTACACATTGCATACTAACCAGACATGTCACCCATTGAGCATGTTTGAGATGCTCTGGATTGACGTGTACGACACCACACCAGATACTGACTGGTTTTCTTATCCACACCCCTACCTTTTTTTTAAGGTAACTGTGACCAACAGACACATATCTGTATTCCCAGTCATGTGAAATCCACAGATTAGGGCCTATTTAATTTACTTCAAAATAATAATTTCGTTATATGAAATGTAACTCAGTAGAATCTTTGAAATTGTTTGACGATGCATTTATATTCTTCAGTATACAATGTTGTTGATCCATCCTCAGTTTTCTGCTATCACAGCCATTAAACTCTATAACTGTTTTAATGTCACCATGGCCTCATTGTGAATCTCTGAGTGTCTTCCTTCCTTCCTCTCCGGCAAATGAGTTAGGAAGGGTGCCTGTATCTTTGTAGTGACTGAGTGTATTCATACACCATCCAAGGTGTAATTAATAACTTCCCCATGCTCAAAGGGATATTCAATGTCATTTTTTTTTTACCCATCTACCAATAGGTGTCCTTCTTTGCGAGGCATTGGAAAACCTCCCGGGTATTTGTGGTTGAATCTGTGTTTGAAATTCACTGCTGAATTGAGGGACCTTACAGGTAATTGTATGTGTGGGGTACAGACATGAGGTAGTCATTCAAAAATCATGTTAAACACCGTTATTGCATTATTGAGTGAGGCCATGCAACTTATGTGATTTGTTAAGCAAATGTTAACTCCTGAACTTATTAGGCTTGCCATAACAAAGGGGTTTAATGCTTATTGACTCAAGACATTTAAGCTTTTAATAAAAAATATATATATAATCTTTCGAAAAACATAATTCCACTTTGACATTATGGGCTATTGTGTGTAGGCCAGTGACCAAAAAAAAATCGCAATTTAAGCAATTTTAAATTCAGGCCGTGACACGACAAGATGTAGAAAAGTCAAGGGCTGTGAATACTTTCTGAAGGCACTGTAGTTGGTACTGACAGCCACTGGAAGATTCAGAGTCAGTGTTTCTGGGTGTTGCTCTCCGCTAGTATGATCAAAGCTTGTACAAAAGCAACTTTAGAATCAATACATACCACTACAATTACATGTGACAGTTTTCATTACATCCTACATATTGATCAACCACTTCAATGTTTCTATCATTTTACAGTCTGACCATTCCGTCAGTAATGTAGCCCCATACTAATCATGTGGAGCCCCTCAGGTTACTAAGCAACAATGCAACCTATGTGCTGTCGCCAGGGTTGGAGAGTAATTTATTCAAATCAAATCAAATTTTATTTGTCACATATACATGGTTAGCAGATGTTAATGCAAGTGTAGCGAAATGCTTGTGCTTCTAGTTCCGACCATGCAGTAATATCTAACAAGTAATCTAATAATTTCACAACTAGCTTATACACACAAGTGTAAAGGAATGAACAAGAATATGTACATAGGTAAGATGCATAGGCAAGATGCAGTAGATATAGAGTACAGTATATACATATGAGATGTGTAATGTAGGGTATGTAAACATTAAATAAAGTGGCATTGTTTAAAGTGGCTAGTGATTCATTTATTACATACATTTTTCATTATTAAAGTGGCTAGAGATGAGTCAGTATGTTGGCAGCAGCCACTCAATGTTAGTGATGGCTGTTTAACAGTCTGATGGCCTTGAGTTAGAAGCTGTTTTTCAGTCTCTCAGTAGAGAGAGCCTACATATAATCAGTTCCATGTAATCTGATTACAAAAAAAATATCTGTAATCAGTTAAGTTACCAGCAAAAAATATGCCAAATGTAGTCAATAGGCAATATTATATTCACTAGGCTATAGATAATGCCTAAAAAGACAGTGTATGCTTCTATTAAAATTCTAATAAAAACTAAACAACTTGTTTTAAATATGCTATGCTAAACACAGTTACAGGCACCATAATTGCTACCCATAAATGTATAATACTGTCAAGTGTCTGTGTGCAGCGGGTAGGACGGAGTCAGGCGCAGGACACAGAACTGAGTAAAAACTTACTTTACTCGAAATAAATCACAAACTAATTCCATACAGGGAGAACAATCCAGCTCTACACAAAAGAGCGACCACTTAACAAAGAACAAACACGCACAAAACCATGTGGGAACCAGAGGGTTAAATAGGGAATAAATGATAACGTAATGGAAACCAGGTGTGTACAATCAAGACAAAACAAATAGAAAAAGAAACATAGATCGGTGGCGGCTAGAAAGCCGGTGACGTCGACCGCCGCCCGAACAAGGAGAGCCACCAACTTCGGCGGAAGTCATGACAAATACAGACAAGGCAACTTAGACTATGGAGGGTTTTACGTAATATACACTAATCCTAAAATAGGCCCTGTTATAACAATCATGTAGCAATCTAGTTTTTTTTCTTTTCTTCAACATGGAAATATTCATCTACACACATTGCATTCGCATTTCGAAAATGCACTACATGCTTGAGCCATGGAAAATTGGACATTGCCCAAACATTATAAGGTTAGCCTACCATCGCCGTTGATTTGGCCTATTAGTAACTTTGCCACGAGAAAGGTAAACAAACTAACAGGAAAATAGGCTAGGCTACAAGCAGATTCAGCACCAAGGACAGCAATCAGAATTCCTGGGATTTGACAGTTAGGTCCAACAGATGAAAGTGGAAGATGTAATTGTTTAACAAAATGATTAAGGAATAACTTGATGTTCCTAAATAAACTTCCTACAGTCACTGACACCTTTCATTCAATAGGCATGGCACATAGGAACAACAAGTCCAAACTTACAAAGAAAAAACGGGAATATCTGTTGCTGCTTGTGATATTTTAATAAAACATTGGTTATAGGCTACTGATTAGGCTACTGTGCCCCCCTGGCTGGCAAAATCATTGCCATAACCAATTGCGTTACCACTAAGATCAGCTTTTGGTAAGTCTTAAACATTACCAGTAGCACTGCTTGAAATTGGCACATTAGCACACGTTTTTAAAGCCAGACGATAATGGAGCCCCAAATGCGTTTGATATAGTATTTTTGTCTTCTTCTAATGCCTCTTAAGGGGAAAGTTATCAGATTACATTACTGATTTTGGGTAATCCAAAAGTTATGTTACTGATTACAATTTTGGACAGATAACTATTAACGGATTACATTTAGAAAGTAACCTATCCAACCCTGGCTGTGGCTAATGCTTCTATACTGTTGTTGACATGACATGTCATACTTTTCCTTGACTGTAAGGAGGGATCCCCTCCAGCTCCAGACCACAGTTCATGCAACTCTAGGTACATAAGAGTGTCTGTGCAGAAGCAGAGGAGAGGAAGTCTTTGTCAGGCAGGCAGTGAGATGTCAGTGCTCTAAAGCAGATAGTTTGTTCCCTCCACTGGAGCACAAGGCGCCTGCCAAGAGGAAACTTGACCTCCTCTAAAGGGTATCTTGTTAGGTCATTAGCTGAAATAATTGATTATTTATACCCAGATCAGAGATGCCCTTGATAACTGGCGATTGATTAATACAGTGCCAAGGACTGCCTGGCAAACAGTGTTTTCCTGATCACATGATGGATGAAATTGGAAAGGAGGAGCAGATGCTAATGGGAAAATGTTGAGGTGGTTAACTAGATGGGAAAATTCAGAGCTTTGTTTTAAGATTCTGTTTGGTGATTTAAAAGCATTCACAACTTCTTGCCAGAGGTTATCTGCACTCAGCCACCACCTTTCTGCAGTACATCTGACGAGAGCCCCGGCTATCTCCGTCCACAGCGTGAATTTAAATAAGACCATTAAACAAGGTCGTAATTCTCCTTTTATCTGAGCCCACACGCTCGCCACTGATGACCCCCGGAGCATATACCGGATTCTCCCATTCAGGAGAGCAGCAGGGGGTCCAGGAATTCATATTTAGGAGCCTAGGTAGCAGATATTAAAAGGGCAGGGATGGACAGGTTAAGACATGGACCCTCCACATGGAGAGTGTTGGTTCACGCCCGGCCTCATTATTTAGTGACCAAGTGTGACTCCAATGTCTTACATATGCATACAGTGCCTTCAGAAAGTATTCACATCCCTTGACTTTTTGCACATTTTGTTGAGCTATAGCCTGAATTTAAAATGGATAAAATGTAGATTTTTTTGTAACTGTCCTAAACACAATATCCCAGAATTTCTACAATATTAATTAAAAATGAAAAGCTGAATTGTCTTGAGTCAATAAGTATTAAACCCCTTTGTTAAGGCAAGCCTAAATAAGTTCAGGAGTAAACATGTGCTTAAGAAGTCACATAGTAAGCATGGGCTCCATGTGCAATAGTGTTAAACATGATTTTTGAATGACTTCCTCATCTCTGTACCCCACACATACAATTATCTGTCAGGTCCCTCAGTCAAGCAGTGACTTTCAAACACTGATTCAACCACAAAAGGCCAGTGAGATTTTCCAATGCCTCGCAAAGGAGGGCACCTATTGGTAGATGGGTAAAAAACACAAAAGCAGACATTGAATATCCCTTTGTGCATGGTGAAGTTACACCTTGGATGATGTATCAATACACCCAGTTACTACAAAGATACAGGCATCCTTCCTAACTCAGTTGCCGGAGAGGAAGGCCACCGCTTAGGAATCCCACCATGAGGCCAATGGGGAATTTAAAACAGTGTGTAGATGGTGTTTAGATGGGCGAGAGAAAAAAAATTATGAAATCAATTTTTAATTCTGGCTGTAACACAACAAAATGTGGAATAAGTCAAGGGGTATGAATAATTTCTGAAGGCATTGTAAGTCATCATCATACTCCTGATCGCCTGACCAATCAAAGGCAGCTAAACTAATAATAATTCAATGAGGTTTTGGTGCTATATGATTCAAGTAACAATATTAACATGAAAGCAGACAGAAAAGTCTCAGCAATTGTTAAACTGATGCTTCCAGATGCACACATTTTGTTTGGTATACCCTTTTCGGGAAAGTTGCCTCACCTAGGAGACACACTCTGATTCTTCTCTTGACAGCATTTGTTATTTTTCAACCACTGTCTAACCTGTCAAGGCCCCACCAAAATATGATTTCTTTAGTTTGTGCTTGGTGCACACACCAGCAAACTTCCAATTATCTAAAACGTGGGGGAAGAGAACACCATTGATAAATCTAAGGGCCGTCTGACAATGAAATATTTCTTGAGGTGATTCTTTTTTCCTCTTCTCGCCTCGCCACAATTTTCCTGAACCCCATCCTTCCTTATCTTCCTCATAATTCTCTGTCCTTCACTCCACCTCCTGACTATATTCTCTCTTTCTTTAGAAGACAGACACATAGCTTGGGGAAACAGTGAGTTGCCAGTGGTGCTGAGAGGAGCAAAGATGGTTCTAATTGTCTAGCTGTGGAACACCGTTTGTGTCTACTGTCTCACCATCAGTAATCCGGTCTGCCTTTTCACATCCCTGCCCTGGAAACAACGCCCCATCAACGGAATACAGTAATTAAGCCACTCTTTGATTGTCTGGGGGAAACGTGCCTGTCACGTGACTTTGTGCCCTGTGAGGCATGGATGACATGAGCTACTGGGAGATTTAATTTACATACATAGTACTATTGCCACAGAGCACACAACACACACTTGCAACCCGCATTGTGTTGCAAATGATACTTAGACCACCACACTATTATATTTGTTTGATGTTAGTAAGGAACAGTGCCAAAGCACCAAAGTGACTATATCATAGGATCGGCCATCAGAAAGTACTCATAATTTAAAATGGATTAAATTGCGATTTTTGGTCACTGGCCTACACACAATACGCCATAATGTAGAAATGTTTACAAACTACTTAAGTATGAAAAACTGAAATGTCTTGAGTCAATATGCAACCCCTTTGTTATGGCAAGCCTAAATAAGTTCGGGGGGGTTAAGATGGTCATAGCTATTTGATTTTGAGTTTTAGGAGGCCTTTAGATAAAACGTATATGTATGTTGAATTTGGCCTTTGCTACTATAGCCCATAGAAACGCACTGCATAACACATTCATTAATAGCAAAAAATAAATCATTAGGAATAAGATTTTGAAATGTCTGTCCTATATCTAGGAGATATAAGAAAGCTCAGAGATACAAGAAGCCCTTATTTAACCCCGTGGGGCTTGTGGAGAACAGAGTCTGATCTTTCCCTAAAATGATCATAAACTCAGCAAAAAAAGAAACGTGCCTTTTTCAAGACCCTGTCTTTCAAAGATAATTCGTAAAAATCCAAATAACTTCACAGATCTTCATTGAAAAGGGTTTGAACACTTTCCCATGCTTGTTCAATGAACTATAAATAATTAATGATCATGCACCTGTGGAATGGTCGTTAAGGCACTAACAGCTTACAGATGGTAGGTAATCAAGGTCACAGTTCTGAAAACTTGGGACACTAAAGAGGCCTTTCTACTGACTCTGAAAAACATCAAAACAAAGATGCCCAGGGTCCCTTCTCATCTGCGTGAATGTGCCTTAGGCATTCTGCAAGGAGGCATGAGGACTGCAGATGTGGCAAGGGCAATAAATTGCAATGTCCGTACTGTGAGACGCCTAAGTGTCACGCCCTGACCTTAGAGAGACGTTTTATTTCCTCTAGTTTGGTTAGGTCAGGGTGTGATGTGGGGTGGGTAATCTAGTTTTTGTATTTCTTTGTTTTGGCCGAGTATGGTTTCCAATCAGAGGTAGCTGTCTATTGTTGTCTCGAATTGGGAATCATACTTAGGCAGCCCTTTTCCCTCCTTCAGTTGTGGTATCTTGTTTTTGTACAGCTCAGTGAAAGCCTGCAGAACGTGACGTTCGTTTTCCTTTGTTTGTTATTTTGTTTAGTGTTCTGAGTATAAATAAAATTATCATGAGCACTTACCACGCTGCACCTTGGTCTCCTCCTTACGACAATCGTCACACTAAGGCAGCGTTCCAGTTCTTGCCAAGATCCAGCAACTTCGCACAGCCATTGAAGAGGAGTGGGTAAAACATTCCACAGGCCAGTCACAATCAACAGCCTGATCAACTCTATGCGAAGGAGATGTGTTGTGCTGCATGAGGCAAATGGTGGTCACACCACATACTGATTGGTTTTCTGATCCACGCCCCTACCTTTTTTTCTGTGACCAACAGATGCATATCTGTATTCCCAGTCATGTGAAATTCATAGATTAGGGCCTAATGAATGTATTTCAATTGACTGATTTTCTTACAGTATATGAACTGTGATTCAGGGGTAACATTAAAACAGAATGATATCTCCAACATTAGACAACTATACTGAAAACCCAAACTAAAATAACTGAAATTATTAAATTAAATCAATGAGGGAATAATCAGATTAATTGACAAATAAAATAGCAGTGCAGATTGCACTCTTTTGTCAAGTGCAGAGGTGTATTATAGGTAATGAATGGGCAGGGGTGTCAAACTTATTCTGTGGAAGGCCTAGTGTCTGCTGGTTTTTGCTCTTTCCATGACGTAGACTGACCAGGTAAATCCAGATGAAAGCTATGATCCCTTATTGATGTCACTTGTTAAATCCACTTCAATCAGTGTAGATGAAAGGGAGAAGACAGGTTAAAGAAGGATTTTTAAGCCTTGAAATAATTGAGACATGGTTTGTGTGGCTCAGTTGGTAGAGCATGGTGTTTGCAACGCCAGGGTTGTGGGTTCGATTCCCACGGGGGACCAGTACGGAGAAAAAAAGTATGAAATGTATGCATTCACTACTGTAAGTCGCTCTGCATAAGAGCATCTACTAAAATGTAAATATAAAATGTGTATATGTGCCATTCAGAGGGTGAATGGGCAAGACAAAATATTTAAGTGCCTTTGAATGGGGTATGGTAGTAGGTATCAGCAGTGTCTTCAACTGCTACCCAATATTATGTTCCTAATGTTTTGTACTCTCAGTGTATATTAGTTTCATAGAATTTTTCTTCCACTTTGCCATTACCGAGTATTTTGTGTAGATCGTTGACAAAAAAATTACAATTAAATATATTTTAATCACACCTTATAAAACCTGTTATGGCTGGACGTTCCGCTAGCGGAACCCCTCGGAGCGCCAAATTCAAATTAAATTACTATAAATATTAAACTTTCATGAAATCACAAGTGCAATACATCAAAATAAAGCTTAACTTGTTGTTAATCCATCCAAGGTGTCAGATTTCAAAAAGGCTTTACGGCAAAAGCAAACCATGCGATTATCTGAGGACAGCGCCCCATCATACAAATGCATAACAAATCATTTTCAACCAGGGAGGTGCGACACGAAAGTCAGAAATAGCGATATAAAAAATGCCTTACCTTTGATGATCTTCTTCTGTTGGCACTCCAAAATGTCCCAGTTACATCACAAATGATCCTTTTGTTCGATAATGTCCTTCTTTATATCCATAAAAACTCAGTTTAGCTGGTGCGCTTCAGTCAAAAATCCACTCAGTTTCCCTCGGTCAAGATGCATACAAAATGAATCCCAAACGTTACTGATAAACTTTTCCAAACAAGTCAAACAATGTTTATAATCAAACCTTAGGTATCCTATTATAGAAATAAACGATAAAATTTATGACGGAGAATCGTTATTGTCTTTACCGGAGATAAACAAAAAGAACGTGCACTCGTCCATGCGCATGGAAACACTACAAGCCAAAATGGGAGCCACCAAGAAAAATGACCATTTCTGGGTCATTTTTCCAAAAACCAGCATGAAACTCTTTCTAAAGACTGTTGACATCTAGTGGAAGCCATAGGAAATGCAATTTGGGAGGACTTGGGCTTATAATTATAATTATAGTACTAGCCATTGAAAATAGAGGTAAGCTGAATTCTTTTGGGGGGGAGATGGTTTGTCCTCGGGGTTTCGCCTGCCATATCAGTTCTGTTATACTGACAGACATAATTTTAACAGTTATAGAAACTTTAGAGTGTTTTCTATCCAAATCTACCAATTATATGCATATCCTAGCTTCTGGGGCTGAGTAACAGGCAGGTTACTTTGGGCACGCTTTTCATCCGGACGTGAAAATACTGCCCCCTAGCCCGAAGAGGTTATAAAACATAACACAACAAAATGTGGAAAAAGTCAAGTGGTGTGAATACTTTCTGAAGGCACTGTGACTCATGGTCATTGAATGTGGATGTCTCACTACAACATCTAATTTGAAAGCCTGCATCTCCACCAGGGCAGTGTCCTGCACTACTGGGTTATGGTATAATGACATTCAATAGGGTCTAGTGAGACGTGATCCACCTTTCCATCAGCATTCTGTTGTCCTCAACAGGTCTCCCATCCAAGCACTGACCAGCCCTCCCCTGCTTAGTGCTGCTGAACTGAGCGGCAGGGTGGTACGGCTGCAGATTATTTTATCATAACAATGGTCATAATGGGGCCTTGTGGTCGATCATAAATATTGCAAAATGTATTTACATGAACTGCTATTTACATGAATGGTTTGTGGGTCATGCGATTGTCATATTTCTCTGGTCAGTTTTCTGCTGAATAATTATTATCCACATAAAGAATAACAAAATTAGCATTTCCGATTTTCTTCCTCCTGTGACAATGTAGAAAATAAATTGTTAGTGTGACCTGGGGCTTTTGTATGACTCAAGACTGTGTTGGCCCACTGAGCTGAAGCTGAGGCATTAACTCTCTTAGTTGAAATGATTCTTCTAAAAGGCAAGGCTACTCATCACACAAGAGTAGATCACTGAACCTTTGCTATATTAGGTCCAAAAGTCTACTTGATTGGCTTGAAGTGCTCAGACCTGGCCAGGCCCAACACCTCTCCAAATGTTTCACCTCCATCCAGATTAGACCACAAAGCAGGCAGCCAGCACAAACACAAAGAGGAAGAGTGCACACTCTTCCCAAGTGGGACCTTCAGGACAAAGAAAATGTGTTGAAGGACAGTGAGGGAGATGAAGAGACATCAAACAGGCTTAGGCCAGGAGCCAAGAAAACAAATACAGGGGCTGTAAAAGTGAATCAAGGATAAAAGAGAGACATTATTTCCCAAGCGTGACAACATAATTGAGGGAGGAAGCTTGCATCAGCCTAGGGGCTGTCTACCCTATGAGAGAGAGACCTGCAGAGAGCCTAAATAAAACATTACACACCCAAGCACCTCTTTCTCTCTCCCTGTCACGTTCTATCGCTCTCTCATTCTCTCTTTTTCTGTCTCTATCTCTCTCTCTCTTTCACACACACACACACACACACACACACACACACACACACACACACACACACACACACACACACACACACACACACACACACACACACACACACACACACACACACACACACACACACACACACACACACACACACACACACACACACACACACACACCTAGCCTCTCAATGTGCCCTTATGAGGATTTTCGATGTCCTAAAATGATGTTTCAATGCAAATTAAAGGGCGAATAAAAGTCGCGAGCAGCATAACTGTTGACAAGTTTATTTGGATTTTAACAACCATCAAATTAAGTGTGTCATTGTAACCTTATTTTAAATGCGTCTGGTGAACTGTACAGTAGGTTGCAGGATTTTGCGACAAAACCACTTCCAAACTGATGCATTCTAGATAATGTTTTGGTTTGTGGCTATCTAGGTAGTCTAGCCAGCTCATATAATTACCACAACATCTGACAACATTTTGAGTTTAACCGTAGCCAACTTTTTATTCACCATAACAGGAAAATTATTACAATGTAATTATAAACAAATTATTTACAAGTATGGCAAACTGCTAAGTTACTGTTGTGAATGTAAAGAAATGAAAGAAGTGCATTTTGATCAATGCTGCTTGCTGCATCAGGTTACCCTGTCAACAGTTGCAAAAAGGTTGAATGTCTCTTGCTCAGTTGCCGCCTAAGAAACATGTATTTAACCACACATTTTTGTCACTAAACAGTCTCCATATATACAGTACTACTATGTTTTTTGACTGGTACCGGGGGACCTTCAGACGAGGCTTCTGAGGCCTGTGGGTGCCCTAGAGCAAAACAACCGATATGTACGTGTTCATGAGAGTCTCACCATTACAGAGAGTCTCACCATTAGTGTGTAGCCCAAACTGGTCGGATGCTACAGACAGAAGTTGGCAGATCAGCTGTACCACCTTCGGACGAGTCCCAAGACGCATATTCATGAGAGTCTAATCTTTCCATAGAGGGGTAATAATAGTTTGTAGGCTGAACTGTTCGGACGCTACAGACGATTGTCATGACTGTCCTGTGAGGATCAAGATGGGTCAGATCAGCATTGCAGTGGATGACTTTGGACAGACCCCCTCTCAACTACAGAATGGGGAGAGGGGAACTGGTGGGGGTTGACAGTTCACATCCTGTTGTAAATCATGGATTAGAACTTTCAGCTATCTCCCTCTCCAAATTCACACAGGAATGTGTCTTGTTCACATACGTTTTCCCGCCTAAACTCTAACACGTTCTAAACCGAATACTGGAACAATATTTCTAACATAGAATGTGGGGAATGGTCAAAGGCGATCTAAATAATTATAATGTCATATGGGTTGTTATTTGGTGATGTCATTAAAAATATTATAAAGGAAATACTGTAACTTGAATAGTATATACACTACATGTATGAAGTCGCCATCCTCCCCGTTGTGTATGAAATATGAAAAATGTTAAGAGAGGGATGTGATCTTAGAATCTATAAGAGGATATTGTTTCTATAACATTGTGCAAGTGAGTAGTCATCGCCCCCTTGAGTGACATCAGAGAGCGTGTCAGCCTGACCAACCGCCCCTTTTGAAGAACTGTATAAATTGAGGGGTTAAGAATGAACATATCAGACCAGAGAAGCGTGTAGCTGCAGCTCACGTCCAAAGTTGTTTAAACTTTTTTTTTTAAAGTTATCTGTGACCAACAGGTGCATATCTGCATTCCCAGTCATGTGAAATGACCGAAACCCTCAAGGGACCTAATGGGAAAGTCACCAAATGTCCTCAGGACGTCCCCTGTTTTCTGGGCATAATTTATTTATTTAAATTGACTGGTTTCTTTATATGAACTGTAACTAAGTAAAATCTTTGAAATTGTTGCATATTGAGTTTATATTTTTGTTCAGTGTATGTATCATAGCGATTCAGAGGTAACATTAAAACAGAAAAGTGTGTCCAACATTAGACAACTATACTGAAAACCCAAACTCAAATAACTGAAATAATTTAATTAAATTAATGAGAGAATAGTCAGATTAACTGATAACTAAAATAGCAATGCAGATTGCACTCTTTTGTTAAGTGCAGAGGTGTATTATAGGTAATGAATGTGTAGGGCAGGGGTGTCAAACGTATTCCATGGAAGGCCTAGTGTCTGCTGGTTTTTGGTTAAGACTCAGACAACCAGGTGAGGAGAGTTCTTTACTAATCAGTGACCATAATTCATCAATCAAGTACAAGGGAAGAGCGAAAACCCGCAAACACTCTGCCGTCAGTGGAATGAGTTTGACATGTGGTGTAGGGGACTTCTGAAATTCTGCAGACTTTGTGTCACAGCAGAAAGAGCAGCATAGCCTAAAGGTTGTGAGTTCAAATCCTAGGTGGGGTTATACTGAAAAGTCAGTGTTAAGTAATCATGTCAAATGTAAACATATTGTCATTGATTAAAGGTTTTTACACTATTTTAGCTGAACAGCATACAACTTACCTTAAAACCCCCATACCATTTCATTACGTTATTTATAATAGTTTGGGACACCTGGGACCATCACGTGACAAAAAACTCTAGGGGACCATGACACAGCATCACAAAAATGTACAGGAGATCTCCAGGGGGCCATGACACAACATTCCAAGAACCTCCTAAAAACATCTTTGGGAACCTCCCCGGGGCAAACCGGGAACTAGACAAAACCTCCAGAGGACCATGACACAATGTCCCAAGAAAGTCCTAAAAACATCCTTGGGGACTTCCCCGGGACAAACTGGGAACAAGACAAAAACTCCAAAGGACCAGGGCACAACGTCCCGAGAACATCCTAAAAATGTCCTTGGGATGTCCCTGGGGCAAACTGGGAACTAGACAAAACCTATAGGGGACCAAGACACAACGTCCCAAAAACTTTCAGGGGATCATGACACAACGATCCAAAAACATCCTACAAATTTCCCAGGGACAAATCGGGAACTATAAAAATGTCCCCCAGAGAACATTCCCTTGGGACCATCACATAAGGACTGGTAAAATGAAAGTCCTGAGAACATCCTAAAAAAGTCCTTACATGGTCCGGGGGATGTACAGGGAACTAGACACTGGTCCCCTAGAGAACATTCCCTTTGGACCATCACAAAATGTTCTTAGAACGTTCTCAGAAAGTCAGTGCGATAACGTTGAGCCGAAACCCTCAAGGGACCTAATGGGAAAGTCACCAAATGTCCTCAGGACGTCCCCTGTTTTCTGGGCAGCAACCTTACCTTAGGTCCAGTGCCAGCTCTGTCTTGCCTCCCTTTGGTCGGTGAGCCCAAGTGGATTATTATGTTCAAATCGTGACGAAAACAAATATATACAAAAATGAAAACTACAAACAGGCATGCTTAAACTAAAGATTCAAAACCAAAGTGAAAGGCCTCATGGCCACCAAACAAACCAGCAGCCTCACAGCTTGCAACTTCGGACACTGAATGATGATCATCTTAATTGGCTGAACCAGATATACTTATCAAGGCTTCCTGGTTTGGACATGGTTGATGCTGCCCCCTGGGGGATGGAGTGTGGAATCCTGGTAGCGTGTGTTGCACCCCCATACCATAACACAGTGAAAGCTCTTATTCTCTCTAATCATTCCTCCCATGGATGCACCAAGCTCCTCTCTAATTGGAGCCCAAATTATTTTAAATTTTTTAGGGAAGAGGTGGGGTAAGGACACCGGCACAAGTCAACAGAAGCAATGGAAGCAATTTACAAGTGCCATGTGCAACACCATGGGCAACGGCCGGAAGATAAGAAAATCAGGGGGTTAGAGAGCTTGAACCATGGTGTATTATTCATGGCAACAAAACGTAATAATAAATAACTGAATTCCTAAGTGAATGTTGGTCAACAAATTAAGCATTCAGGCAAGTATTAGAAGCATTACATGCAGACAAAGGTCCTATACACAGAATAATGATTTTACTTTACAATATAATAACTCCACACGCACGCACGCACACACACACACACAATCGTATAAGTCGATTATGGTGGTTGGCAGCCAACTCTGTTCTTAATGCTCTGTCATTTTATAATAGCCTAACTGTTTCCTGAAGGCCATAGACAAAACAATTCCTTTAAAATGGGATTTTTGTCCCTGGAGATTTTGTGAAAAGGCACCAGAGCCCGAGGGATTTGTATAGTTTGACAAAACACAGGCTGGTGGCCAATCAAAAGCTTCATACAACTGTAGCTAAAAGTGGTCTCAGCAAGAGAAGGCAAACAACATAGATGTCTCACGTGGAAAAATATGTTAATGAATTTGATTATCAAGGTCCCAAAATGTTCTATCACATTAAGATTAACGCAACACGCACATGCCTGTCAACATTATCCTGCCAACATGACCTTCTGAAGGGAGCAATAGAACAGTGTGGTATAATTGTAAGTATATACCACATCAGCAGACAGTTTTGGGCAAATGTTGTCCAATCGTCATCCAAACAATTATCATGGGTCATATTCTCAAATCAAATCAAACTTTATTTATCACGTGCGCCGAATACAACAGGTGTAGACCTTACAGTGAAATGCTTACTTACAGGCTCTAACCAATAGTGCAAAAAAGGTATTAGGTGAACAATAGGTAGGTAAAGAAATAAAACAACAGTAAAAAGATATACTATATACAGTAGCGAGGCTATAAAAGTAGCGGGGCCACATACAGACACTGGTTAGTTAGGCTGATTGAGGTAGTATGTACATGTAGATATGGTTAAAGTGACTATGCATATATGATGAACAGAGAGTAGCAGTGGCGTAAAAGAGGGGTTGGCGGGTGGTGGGTGGGACACAATGCAGATAGCCCGGTTAGCCAATGTGCGGGAGCACTGGTTTGGTCGGCCCAATTGAGGTAGTATGTACATGATTGTATAGTTAAAGTGACTATGCACACAGACACATGTCTACCTGCTGATGTGCTGCCCATAGGGTAATAGCACCTGTCTCTTTGTTGTCAGACCCTGCCCCAACATACACTCACATACACACACACCCTCCAGCAGGACTTAAAGTTGTCTCTAAATGAATGTCTGTGTAACTGTTAATGTGCCAGTGTGTGTGGAGACCAGATTCCATTAGTCTGAGAAACCCCAAGCGCTGCTGGGACACAACTGATGTTTAAATGGTGTGTGCGCGTGCGCGCGTGTGTGTGCGTGTGTGTGCGTGTGTGTGCGTGTGTGTGCGTGTGTGTGTGTGTGTGTGTGTGTGTGTAAGCTAAAGTGTGGAGTTTTAATATTTTAGTGGAGGAGGGAGAGAACCATTCAAAGACAGGATGAGGTGGGATGAATGAATACTCACCTTAGTCAGTTAGCAGAGGCAGCAGATCAGTGGGGTAGTTGAACTCTAGGAAGGCAGTGTGAGGGCATAATCCTCGTAGAGCTCTCTCTCTGGTTTGACATTAGTAACCGCGGCGCTGCTGCTAGTGCTAGCTGGTACTGATGATGATGAGCCACCAACAGCAGCAGAGTCAGTAATGCAACTGGTTTAAGTTATAGCTAGGCTAATGCTAGTGGTTGTTGAAGCGCTAGCTAGGCCTGGGCCTATCTCTGGCCTCGTTGTCGTCGTGTCCTTTGCCTCGACGACGATGGCAGTATTAACAGTCTTGATACTAAAGAAATGTGTTAACTTAAGTAATTTTTCTGTTCAAATCTTCTGCCTGTTTTTATTTTCTTTGCCCCGCTCTGAAAGAACTTCATTGCAGCAGCGTAACTTTCAATGAAAGTCATATTTACAATCATATCGTGTGAAACAATGCACAGGAACTCTTTCAGGGTTATTAAGTACACTTGTTTCTACTACTGTAAGAAAAACGTGGATTATATTAATATTGATATGAAATATACACTAGGCCAGCATCCCGGAGTCGCCTCTTCACTGTTGACCTTGAGACTGGTGTTTTGCGGGTATTATTTAATGAAGCTGCCAGTTGAGGACTTGTGAGGTGTCTGTTTCTCAAACTAACTGTACTTGTCCTCTTGCTCAGTTGTGCACAGGGGCCTCCTACTCCTCTTTCAATTCTGGTTAGAGACAGTTTGCGCTGTTCTGTGAAGGGAGTAGTACACAGCGTTGTACGAGATCTTCAGTTTCTTGGCAATTTCTCGCATGGAATAGACTTCAGTTCTCAGAACAAGAATAGACTGATGAGTTTCAGAAGAAAGTTCTTTGTTTCTAGCCATTTTGAGCCTGTAATTGAACCCACAAATTCTGATGCTCCAGATACTCAACTAGTTTATGAAGGTCAGTTTTATTACTTCTTTAGTCAGGACAACAGTTTTCAGCTATGCTAACATAATTGCAAAAGGGTTTTCTAATGATCAATTAGTCTTTTAAAATTATAAACCTGGATTAGCTAACACAACGTGCCATTGGAACACAGGAGTGATGGTTGCTGATAATGGGCCTCTGTACGCCTATGTAGATATTTCATAAAAAATCTGCCGTTTCCAGCTGCAAAAGTGATTTACAACATTCACAATGTCTTCACTGTATTTCTGATCAATTTGATGTTATTTTAATGGACCAAAAATGTGTTTTTCTTTCAAAAAGAAGGACATTTCTAAGTGACCCCAAACTGTTGAACGGTAGTGTATGTTTACATATATTTCCTTTGCAACTTTGAAGCTATCTGCAGATTTTGCTGCTGCTGAACCAACCTGCTGAAGCAAGACCGGAAAAGAGCAGTGAGCTGAGCTGAGCCTCAAGCAAAGAATGGGTGGCCTCGAGCGGAGAAATTATTGTCTTATTATTTATTACTAATATATATACTTTATTATTATGCCCAGTTTACCAGGCCCCTGATGATGTGAGACCTGAGGCAATTTCCTCTTCTTCCTAATTGTAAGTCCACCACTGTTCATGCTCTTATTCTGTGTGTGTTTGAAATGGAAGGGGGGATTATATACACATGAATCCCATGTGTGGACTACTATACATGACAAGGTGTCAGTGGATGGATCTGGAAAAATATTATTTGAGAAGTTATTAGCCAAACAAACTCTCTAAACACACACTAAAAGCTCCAGTTTAGCTTTGCATTTGTTTAATACCAATTGTTGGCTTCATATTTCCGATATGCACGGGGTGTTTGTTTCAGCATATTAGACCTTAGTGCTGTGTAGGTTTAATAATAATGGCATAATGCTGATGCCAGATCAACCTTGGCTTGACTTTTGATTGAGTGCTATTATAACGGGTAAATAGTCTCACCCCGTAAAGAATCGGGCTGACTGCATTCAAAACATATTAGCAATCAATTTTGGCACTATTGTCCATCAAAATGGAACTCAATATTAGGCCGTGTGTATTTATAGATCTGCAGAGACGTAAACTTTTGAGGGAAAGAAATCAATCTGTCAGCGCCAGAGCTACTTTCAAGTGACAGTTTGCAGAGCTAACTGGAACCCCAGGGGCTAGAGGCAGAGGAACAGAGGAACAGAGAGAAAGGGGGGGAGGGAGAGAGAAAGAGGGTAGAGATAGGGAGAGAGAGCGAGATATTGAGAGACAGGCTAAAACTGTGGCCAAAGGACACATTGGTTTACCCAATATATTATTGGGAGCTTATATATAAAGTGTGTGACTATTTTTTTTTTTATAGCCTACAGTTTACTCGCCTTTAGTCAGCACCTTTACTAACTTTTTGGGGTGTGTGCCAGCTCATGCTTTTCAAAGGACAGCTGAAACCAACACAAACCAGCAGTCTCTGGCATGACGTTGCCATGTGAAAGGCGTATAGAAAGTCAAACAAAGTGCAGAAGATCATACAGGTAATTGCCAAAATAATGGAGACACTTCAGTAAATGAGGGCTAAAGTATATTGAAAGCAGGTGCTTCCACACATGTGGTTCCTGAGTTAATTAAGCAATTAACATCCCATCATGCTTAGGTTCATGTATAAAAACAGACAGGAAGAGGCGAAGTGAGAGGGTTAACTGGGACCAAAATCTGTGTTCTCCAGCTGGTGGCTTTTTTTTTTTTTTTTTTTTTTTTTACTAAGCAAGGAGTTTATATATAGAGGTCAATGAGAGAATGTCGAATTTGGTTAACAAAAAATTGAATGGCTTATTTGCTACATGTGTCTTATTTGATCGAATAGAAGTTTTGTAATGATTAGGTTGTTACGAGTGTACTGACATAAGTAGGACACGTGACAACCCGGAATCACTGAGAAAAAACACTATATCGGAGTTATGCTTGATCGTCACTAATCACCACAACCACAAAGACATAAACCCCACCTATTTCTACAATTTCTCTTCTTAAAAAGTGATTTAAACCTAACCTTAACCACACTGTTAACCTTATGCCGAAACGTAACCTTAAATTAAATTTAAAAAAGCAGATTTTTACAATATAGACCATTTTGACATTGTGGCTGAGATAACAAGTGTAAACCATTGTGCCTGTTGTTCACATGCATATATTTCATATTTAACCTTTATTTAACTAGGAAAGTCAGTTAAAAAAAAAATCTTATTTATAATGACGGCCTAGGAACAGTGGGTTAACTGCCTCGTACAGGGGCAGAAAAACAGATTTTTACCTTGTTAGTTTGGGGATTTGATCTCAAAACCTTTCGGTTACAGGCCCAACACTCTAACCACTAGGCTACCTGCTCTCTCATTGGCTAGAGCTGACAAGGTAAAAATCTGTCGTTCTGCCCCTGAACAAGGCAGTCTGAACAAGTCACTGTTCCTAGGCCGTCATTGTAAATACGAATTTGTTCCTAACTGACTTGCCTTGCTAAATAAAGGTTAAAAAAACCACCATATTATGGAATTTCTTGTGGAAGAATGGTGTCGCATCCCTCCAATAGAATTTGGATGGTGTGTCAATACATCCAGTCATTACAAAGTTACAGGCGTCCTTCCTAACCCATTTGCTAGAGAGGAGGGAAACTGCTCAGGGATTTCACCTTGAGGTCAATGGTGACTTTAAAACACTTACAGTCTAATGATAGAAGTGATAGGACAAAATGGAGGATGGATCAACAACATTGTAGTTACTCCAGAAAACTAACCAAATTGGCAGAGTGAAAAGAAGGAAGCCTGTACAGAATACACATATTCCAAAGCATGGATCCTGTTTGCAACAAGACAAGTAAAACTTCTAAAAAATGTGTCAAAGAAATGTACTTTATGTCCTGAATACGAAGCGTTCTATTTGGGTAAAATCACATCATTGAGTACCACTTCATATTTTCAAGCATGGTGGTAGCTGCTTCATGTTATGGGTATGCTTGTCATTGGCAAGGACAAGGGAGTTTTGGGGGATAAAAATAAATGGAATAGAGCCAAGCACAAACAAAATCCTAGAGGGAAACCTGGTTCTGTTTGTTTCCAACAGACACCAGGAGACAAATTCACCTTCTAGCAGGACAATAGCCTTAAACACAAGGCCAAATATACACTGGAGTTGCTTACCAAGACAAGACTGAATATTCCTGAGTGGCCTTGTTACATTCTGTGACATTAATCTATGGCAAGACTTGGAAATGGCTAATTTTGTACCATCCAGGTGTGCAAAGCTCTTAGAGACTTTACCAGCAAGACTCACAGCTGTAATTGCTACCAAAGGTGATTCTAACATGTATTGACTCTGGGGTGTGCATATTTATGTGAATGAGATATTTCTGTATTTCATTTTCAATAAATGTGCAAAAATTTCTAAAAACATGTTTTCTTTGTCATTTTGGGGTATTGCGTGTAAATGGCTGAGAGAACAACACCGATTTAATCAATTTTGAATTGAGGCTATAAGACAACTAGGGTTGCACATTTTGGGGAATATTCAGAGGTGGAAACTTTCCGTGGGAATTAACAGGAATATATGGGATTTCATAGGGAATATATGGGAATTAACGGAAATATATGCAAATTAATATTAATACCATTTATATGTAGATGTTTTTTGCATTGGATATATTTACCATATCATATGGAGACAGAAACATAAACCTTTTACCTTGTCATATGTAGACATAATTGCAAATTATTAAATCCTTCCAATAGAAATAAAAAAAAAGATTTAGTTATGAATTGAAGTTTAATTAAATGAGTTTACTCTTCACATGGGATGATTTAACTGAACAACAAAAGAAAGAGAATATTGAATGATCCCCAATGATCCATCGCATCTCCCAAAAACTTTTCAACATAGTCGAGAAACTAAAGCTTTAGTTGTCTTCCTCTCAGGCTTCCATGTCTTCTCCCTGGACCTCCTCAATGTCCACCTCTTGAACATCAGACTCTGAGGCCTTATATTCACTGTCACTTTCCAACCTTGTTGAGGATGGCTCGTTGTCAGGCTGAAAAAGCATCAAATTTGCCCTGATGGCCACCAATTTTTCAACCCTTGAATTGGTCAGCCTGTTGCATGCTTTGGTATGTGTGTTCCCAAACAAGGACCAGTTGCACTCTGAGGCGGCTGATTTTGGTGGGATTTGGAGGATGATGGAGGCAACAGGGGAAAGAGCCTCAGATCCACAAAGTCCCTTCCACCAGGTGGCTGATGAGATATGTTGGCAAAACTGCCATATTGCATCTCCATCCCAAAGCCCTTGCTTGGAAGTGTACTTCGCCAGACTGCCAAAAACCTTGCCCTCATCCAGGCCAAGGTGGCGAGACACGGTAGTGATCACACCATAGGCCTTGTTGATCTCTGCACCAGACAGGATGCTCTTGCCAGCATACTTGGGGTCCAACGTGTACGCTGCGGCATGTATGGGCTTCAGGCAGAAGTCTTCACGCTTTTAATGTATTTCAGAACTGCAGTTTCCTCTGCTTGGAGCAACAGTGAAGTGGGCAGGGCAGTACGGATTTATTCTCTTACATCTGCCAGCAGAGTCTGAACATCAGACAGGATGGCATTGTCTCCCTCAATCTGTGCAATGGCTACTGCTATAGGTTTCAGGAGTTTCAGGCTGCCTACTCTCTCCCAAAATACATCCAGGAGGATCCTCTTGATGGGGCTGTCCATATCGGCAGACTGTGATATGGCCATTTTTTGGAGAGACTCCTTCCCCTCCAGGAGACTGTCAAACTTGATGACAACACCACCCCAATGGGTGTTGCTGGGCAGCTTCAATGTGGTGGTCTTATTCTTCTCACTGTGCTTGGTAAGGTAGATTGCTGCTATAACTTGATGACCCTTCACATACCTAACCATTTCCTTGGCTCTCTTGTGGAGTGTATCCATTGTTTTCAGTGCCATGATATCCTTGAGGAGCCGATTCAATGCATGAAAACCACAGCTAATGGGTGTGTTGTGAGGGTAGGACTCCTCCACTTTAGAACAAGCAGCCTTCATGTTTGCAGCATTGTCTGTCACCAGTGCAAATTATTTCTGTGGTCCAAGGTCACTGATGACTGCCTTCAGCTCATCTGCAATGTAGAGACCGGTGTGTCTGTTGTCCCTTGTGTCTGTGCTCTTGTAGAATACTGGTTGAGGGGTGGGCATGATGTAGTTAATTATTCCTTGCCCACGAACATTAGACCACCCATCAGAGATGATTACAATACAGCCTGCTTTCTCTATGATTTGCTTGACCTTCACTTGAACTCTGTTGAGCTCTGCATCCAGTAAATGAGTAGATAAAGCATGTCTGGTTGGAGGGGTATATGCTGGGCGAAGAACATTCATAAATCTCTTCCAATTCACATTGCCTGTGAGCATCAGAGGTTAACCAGTTGCATACACAGCTTGAGAAAGACATTCATCAGCATTTCTCTGACCACGTTCCTCCATTGAGTCAAAAAAACTCCTGATTCCAGGAGGACCATGAGCTGTTGCTATCGATAAGGTTTCTGATTCATCATTTTCACCTCGAATAGAAGTAGAGGGACTTTTGTCAGTGGTTGCTTGTTGTGAGCGACCAGGGAACTTTATGCACTTGGCCAGATGATTCTACATCTTTGTTGCAGTCTTCACATATGATTTGGCACAGTATTGGCAAATGTACACAGCTTTTCCTTCTACATTAGCTGCAGTGAAATGTCTCCACACATCAGATAGTGCCCATGGCATTTTCCTGTAAAGATTAGAAAAAAAAGAAGAGAAAAAAAACAAATACAATTCCATGTACAGATAAATAGTTAAGCAGTTAGATTAAACAACTCCTTTGTAAGATAAATGTTTTAAAATGAAACATGTATGGAAACAGGTGAATTAACACTCCTCAGTTAGCAGGCTCAAGCAAGCTAAAACCCACATGGTAGCAAAAACTAACCAGCAGAAATTGTTGACAAGTTAGAAATGATTTAAACACACTTTGCTGTAGGCTACTATTTACTAGTTAACAAAAAATTCTGTATGTCTTATAAAATATATTCACCCCACCCAGTATTGTAATCAAAACTTACCAGAAAGCATGTAGTCCTTGACTCAGACAGTGTAGTAGTGTGGGCTCAATAGCATCTCATTAGTGTGCAAGATCTTGAGAATCAGCTGTACATGTGATTGAAGAGTGCACTGCACATGTGATGGAAGAATGCACTGTGCATGCAGAGGGTTGCAATTCCATTGATTTGGGGATAGTTTAACCTCTATGGGCTAGGCGGGACGAATTCGTCCCACCTACGTAACAGCCACTTGAAGCCTGTGGCGCGATTTTCAAAACCTTAAAAATCCTATTACTTCAATTTCTCAAACATATGACTATTTTACAGCTATTTAAAGACAAGACTCTCGTTAATCTAACCACACTGTCCGATTTCAAAAAGGCTTTACAACGAAAGCAAAACATTAGATTATGTCAGCAGAGTACCAAGCCAGAAATAATCAGACACCCATTTTTCAAGCTAGCATATAATGTCACATAAACCCAGAAGACAGCTAAATGCAGTACTAACCTTTGATGATCTTCATCAGATGACAACCCTAGGACATTATGTTATACAATACATGCATGTTTTGTTCAATCAAGTTCATATTTATATCAAAAACCAGCTTTTTACATTAGCATGTGACGTTCAGAACTAGCATACCCCCCGCAAACTTCAAGAGGAATTCGCTAACATTTTACTAAATTACTCACGATAAACGTTCACAAAAAGCATAACAATTATTTTAAGAATTATAGATACAGACCTCCTCTATGCACTCGATATGTCTGATTTTAAAATAGCTTTTTGGTGAAAGCACATTTTGCAATATTTTAAGTACATAGCCCAGGCATCACGGGCTAGCTATTTAGACACCCGGCAAGTTTAGCACTCACCATAATCATATTTACTATTATAAAAGTTTGATTACCTTTTGTTGTCTTCGTCAGAATGCACTCCCAGGACTGCTACTTCAATAACAAATGATGGTTTGGTCCAAAATAATCCATCGTTATATCCGAATAGCGGCGTTTTGTTCGTGCGTCCCAGACACTATCTGAAATGGTAAATCAGGGTCGTGCGCATGCCGCAATTCGTGACAAAAAAAATCTAAATATTCCATTACCGTACTTCGAGGCATGTCAACCGCTGTTTAACCTCTATGGGCTAGGTGGGACGCAGGCGTCCCACCCGTGGTGCACTCCATCAACAGCAGGTGCATTTCAAGAGCGGCAAATTTGAATCCAAATAAATGTCAAAATTCAATTTTTTCAAACATACAACTATTTTACATCCTTTGAAAGATAAACATCTCCTTAATCTAACCACGTTTTACGATTTCAAAAAGGTTTTACGGCAAAGCATTAATTGAGAGTATGTTAGGACAGTACATTTACAAGAGTTGTGTGTAATGTTTTGTCAATTCAAAGACAGGGTCACCAAAACCATAAAACCAGCTAAAATGATGCACTAACCTTTTACAATCTCCATCAGATGACACTCCTAGGACATTATGTTAGACAATGCATGCATTTTTAGTTCTATCAAGTTCATATTTATATCCAAAAACAGCGTTTTACTATGGCATTGATGTTGAGGAAATCGTTTCCCTCCAATAACCGGCAGTCAAGTCAACACCACAAATTAAATAATTAAAATTAGAAAACATTGGTAAAATATTATATTGTCATTTAAAGAATTATAGATTTACATCTCTTGAACGCAATCAACTTGCCAGATTTAAAAATAACCTTACTGGGAAATCACACTTTGCAATAATCTGAGCACTGCGCCCAGAAAAATACGCGTTGCGATACAGACTAGTCGTCATGTTGGGGAGATCTAAAATCGAAAATACTATGTAAATAATCCATTACCTTTGATTCTCTTCATCAGATGTCACTTCCAGGTATCACAGGTCCATAACGAATGTAGTTTTGTTCAAAAAAGCTCATCATTTATGTCCAAAAATCTCCGTCTTGTTAGCACATGATCTAAGCCCGCCGGACTTCACTTCATGAACGAGGGGAAAAAATATATTTACGTTCGTTCAAACATGTCAAACGTTGTATAGCATAAATCATTAGGGCCTTTTTTAACCAGAACATGAATAATATTCAAGGTGGACGAATGCATTCTCTTTTATAACGTATTGGAACGAGGGTACCCAACATGAACTCGCGCGCCAGGTGTCTAATGGGACATCATCGTTCCATGGCTCTTGTTCGGTCAGATCTCCCTCCAGAAGACTCAAAACACTTTGTAAAGGCTGGTGACATCTAGTGGAAGCAATAGGAAGTGCCAAAATATTCCTCAGCCCCTGTGTTTTTCAATGGCATAGGTTTAAAGGTAATACAACACATCAGGTATCCACTTCCTGTCAGAAAATGTCTCAGGGTTTTGCCTGCCAAATGAGTTCTGTCATACTCACAGACACCATTCAAACAGTTTTAGAAACTTTAGAGTGTTTTCTATCCATATATAATAAGTATATGCATATTCTAGTTACTGGGTAGGATTAGTAACCAGATTAAATCGGGTAAAAAAAAATATCCAGCCGTGCAAATACTGCCCCCTAGCCCTAACAGGTTAAAATCCATTTTTAGGCCATTTTTCTCGTAAAAAAGCGATAATATTCCGACCGGGAATGTCCATTTAGCTAAACTGAGGAAAGTAAACAAAGCTTTCGGTCGACGCGGGCACGCGCCTCAGTCTCACAGTACTGTAACCAGCCACTACCCAAACGCGCTACTTTGTTTCAGCCAGAGCCTGCAAATCCACGATTCAGCTTTTTGCCGCCTTCTGAGACCCTATGGCAGCCGTAGGAAGTGTCACGGGACAGCTAAGATCCTCACTCTTCAATAAACAGAGACAAGAAGAACGACACCTTGTCAGACAGGCCACTTCCTGCCTGAAACCTTGTCAGGTTTTTGCCTGCCAAATGAGTTCTGTTATACTCACAGACACCATTCAAACAGTTTTAGAAACTTTAGGGTGTTTTCTATCCATATGTAATAAGTATATGCATATTCTAGTTACTGGGTAGGAGTGGTAACCAGATTAAATCGGGTACGTTTTTTATCCAGCCGTGTCAATACTGCCCCCTATCCTAAACAGGTTAAGAAACATATGCCACAAGAACTAGAATTGTCTTATGTATAGCCCACAAAAAAGGTTCACTGTTATGAGCTAACTTTTTTGATAATTTTAAGCAAATTTCCCCAAATTCCAGGGCTTAAATTTTCCAATCCTTTTCATCCCTAAACACAACTAAATGTTTAATATGTCAAGGGGTATGAATACTTTCTGAAGGCACGGTATATCCGCCTATCACACCTACAATGACAGTTTTGCACACACACACGCTTAAATTTCTTAGGGATAGCCCCCCTTTTTTCAATTTTTGCCTAAATGACATACCCAAATCTAACTGCCTGTAGCTCAGGCCCTGAAGCAAGGATATGCATATTCTTGGTACCATTTCAAAGGAAACACTTTGAAGTTTGTGGAAATGTGAATTGAATGTAGGAGAATATAACACAATAGATCTAGTAGAACAAAATACAAAGAAAAAACCAACCTGTGTTTTTTACCACCATCTTTGAAATGCAAGAGAAAGGTCCTGAGCTATAGCAATCACTCTAGTTGTAATTCCGATAGTGTCCACAAGATGGCAGCAGTGTATGTGCAAAGATAGATAACTTGAAGAATGACTGAACCTCAGGACTTTTAGTGTGAAGTCCCCAGGTACATTTGGGCAAATCGTGAAGGAGACATTCGCATTCATATTCCATTTTTCTGCAAGAATATCATAAAATCTGTATACTTGGACTTTGATTTAGCTTTCCAAGTATTAGTAGCCATATTATAAGTTCAACATTTGCAAAACAACCAGTTTTCATAACTTCATAGCTCTGAATATCCTTATAATTTTGGTTCAAAAGGAAAAGTCATGCTGTCGTACAAGGTTAGTAGCTACATTTTACGACATATACATGGTCTCCGGATACTCCCATAAAGCCCAGCTCATTGGATATTTAGCTAGCATTGTTTGACCCCGATTGGTGCTTATTTGACAAAGATACAGTCGTTCAAGTGATGGCCGCCCGTGTCATCGGCCTGCCATGAAGGCGTCGCTGTCTGACCAAATATGGTGTCTGTCCTATAGTATATACTACACCCCTAATAAAATAGTGAAGTCTTGTTACCTTCTAGGATCTCTGAGGAATAGATACGAATGTGATTTGACTCGTTGAAACAATGTTTAGGGTGAGATTTTCACAGATTCCTTTCTTTGCAAATTGAATGAGTGGAAATACAAAATCGATCTTGCATGCTTTAAGGACCTTTATAGGATATGAAAAATGATTTTATCTAACAAAACGACACTTCATGTTATCTCTGGGACTGTTAAGAAGATAAATTAGAGCCAGATTTCAGAATGTAAGTACTATTATTATTTATCCTGCAACCAGTCATTTATCCTAATCCCTGCCTACATGTATATATCTAGGGAAAAAGGAAACCGCACACTGCTCTTGATAGTATCACTGATATTTAATAAGCTTACGTATCGGCCTAAAGGCCTTCGTCAGAGCTTTTGTGAATTTTCTGAAAACAGCTCCTCTATGTAGACCTAGCCCCACCCACATCCGTTCCACGTATGGAAAGGGATTGGAGGCAAAGGAAAAAGAAATAAGTGCTACCAAAAATAACAATATGCATTTCACAAATATTACAAAAGTGTATAAATAAGACGCATTGAATACGTCCATAAAACCACAATGAGGACATAGCAAGTTTTCATTAATTATTGAGTACATCATACGAAAAACATCAGAGTAATCTTAAATAGGGACATATTTTGAACATTGTAATACATGTATATATCTACCTCAAACTACTCCAGTGTCCCTGCACATTGTAAATGTGGTATTGAAATTGACCCTGTATATAGCTTCCACGATTATTTCTTATTTCACCTGTTTTCTTTATTATATATACATATTTTGTTATTAGTTATACTACACTGCTCAAAAAAATAAAGGGAACACTTAAACAACACAATGTAACTCCAAGTCAATCACACTTCTGTGAAATCAAACTGTCCACTTAAGAAGCAACACTGATTGACAATACATTTCACATGCTGTTGTGCAAATGGAATAGACAACAGGTGGAAATTATAGGCAATTAGCAAGACACCCCCAATAAAGGAGTGGTTCTGCAGGTGGGGACCACAGACCACTTCTCAGTTCCTATGCTTCCTGGCTGATGTTTTGGTCACTTTTGCATGCTGGCGGTGCTTTCACTCTAGTGGTAGCATGAGACGGAGTCTACAACCCACACAAGTGGCTCAGGTAGTGCAGCTCATCCAGGATGGCACATCAATGCGAGCTGTGGCAAGAAGGTTTGCTGTGTCTGTCAGCGTAGTGTCCAGAGCATGGAGGCGCTTCCAGGAGACAGGCCAGTACATCAGGAGACGTGGAGGAGGCCGTAGGAGGGCAACAACCCAGCAGCAGGACCGCTACCTCCGCCTTTGTGCAAGGAGGAGCAGGAGGAGCACTGCCAGAGTCCTGCAAAATGACCTCCAGCAGGCCACAAATGTGCATGTGTCTGCTCAAACGGTCAGAAACAGACTCCATGAGGGTGGTATGAGGGCCCGACGTCCACAGGTGGGGGTTGTGCTTACAGCCCAACACCGTGCAGGACGTTTGGCATTTGCCAGAGAACACCAAGATTAGCAAATTCGCAGCTGGCGCCCTGTGCTCTTCACAGATGAAAGCAGGTTCACACTGAGCACGTGACAGACGTGACAGAGTCTGGAGAAGCTGTGGAGAACGTTCTGCTGCCTGCAACATCGTCCAGCATGACCGGTTTGGCGGTGATGGTGTGGGGTGGCATTTCTTTGGTGGGCCACACAGCCCTCCATGTGCTCACCAGAGGTAGCCTGACTGCCATTAGGTACCGAGATGAGATCCTCAGACCCCTTGTGAGACCATATGCTGGTGCGGTTGGCCCTGGGTTCCTCCTAATGCAAGACATTGCTAGACCTTATGTGGCTGGAGTGTGTCAGCAGTTCCTGCAAGACGAAGGCATTGATGCTATGGACTGGCCCACCCGTTCCCCAGACCTGAATCCAATTGAGCACATCTGGGACATCATGTCTCGCTCCATCCACCAACGCCACGTTGCACCACAGACTGTCCAGGAGTTGGCGGATGCTTTAGTCCAGGTCTGGGAGGAGATCCCTCAGGAGACCATCCGCCACCTCATCAGGAGCATGCCCAGGCGTTTTAGGGAGGTCATACAGGCACGTGGAGGCCACACACACTACTGAGCCTCATTTTGACTTGTTTTAAGGACATTACATCAAAGTTGGGTCAGCCTGTAGTGTGGTTTTCCACTTTAATTTTGAGTGTGACTCCAAATCCAGACCTCCATGGGTTGATAAATTGGATTTCCATTGATTATTTTTGTGTGATTTTGTTGTCAGCACATTCAACTATGTAAAGAAAAAAGTATTTAATAAGATTATTTCATTCATTCAGATCTAGGATGTGTTATTTTAGTGTTCCCTTTATTTTTTTGAGCAGTATATTTTGATATTGATTACTGCACTGTTGGTATAGTATACAAGTTAAGCATTTCACTGTACTTGTGCATGTGACAATAAACGTATACTGTGAATGAGAAAGAAGTGTGCACATACAGTACCAGTCAAAAGTACGGACACAACTACTCATTCTAGGGTTTTTCTGTTTTCTGTTTTTGCTATTTTCTACATTGTAGATTAGTAGTGAAAACAGAACAATTATGACAAAACACATATGGAATCATGTAGTAACCAAAAACAGTGTTAAATCAAAATATATTTCAATATTGAGATTCTTCAAAGTAGCCACCCTTTGCCTAATGACAGCTTTGCACACTATTGGCATTCTCTCAACCACCTTCATGAGGTAGTCACCAGGAATGCACTTCAATTAACAGCTGTGCCTTGTTAAAAGTTAATTTGTGGAATTTCTTTCCTTCTTAATGCATTTGAGCCAATCAGTTGTGTTTTGACAAGGTCGATTGTTACACAGAAGATAGCCCAATTTGGTAAAAAAACAAGTCAATTTTATGGCAATAACAGCTCAAATAAGCAAAGAGAAACAACAGTCCATTATTACTATAAGACATGAATATCAGTCAATCCGGAAAATGTCAAGAACTTTGAAAGTGTTTTCAAGTGCAGTCGCAAAAAACATCCAGCGCTATGATGAAACTGGCTCTCATGACGACCGCCACAGAAAAGGAAAACCCAGAGTTACCTCTGTTGCAGAGGATAAGTTCATTAGAGTTATCTGCACCTCAGATTGCAGCTGAAATAAATGCTTCACAGAGTTCAAGTAACAGACACAACTCAACATCAACAGTTCAGAGGAGACTGCGTGAATCAGGCATTTATGGTTGAATTGCTGCAAAGAAACCACTACTAAAGAACACCAGTAATAAGAAGAGACTTGCTTGGGCCAAGAAATGTGGAAATTGTGGAAATTTGTCCTTTGGTCTGATTAGTTCAAATTTGAGATTTTTAGTTCCAACCATCATGTCTTTGTGAGACGCAGAGTAGGTGAATAGATGATCTCCGCATGTGTGGTTCCCACCGTGAAGCATGGAGGAGGAGGTGTGATGGTGTGGGAATGCTTTGCTGATGACACTGTCAGTGATTTATTTAGAATTCAAGGCAGACTTAACCAGCATGGCTACCACAGCATTCTGCAGGAATACGCCATCCCATTTGGTTTGCGCTTAGTGGGACTATCATTTGTTTTTCAACCGGACAATGACCCAAAACACACCTCCAGGCTGTGTAAGGGCTATTTGACCAAGGAGAGTGATGGCATGCTGCATCAGATGACCTGGCCTCCACAATCACCCGACCTCAAGCCAATTGAGATGGTTTGGGATGAGTTGGACCACAGAGTGAAGGAAAAGCAGTCAACAAGTGCTCAGGATTTGTGGGAACTCCTTCAAGACTGTTGGAAAAACATTCCTCATGAAGCTGGTTGAGAGAATGCCAAGAGTGTGCAAAGCTGTCATTAATGCAAAGGGTGGCTACTTTGAAGAATCTCAAATCTCAAATATATTTTCATTTGTTTAACACTTTTTGGGTTACTACATATGTGTTATTTCATAGTTTTGATGTCTTCATTATTATTCTACAATGTAGAAAATAGTAAAAATAAAGAAAAACCCTTGAATGAGTAGGTGTGTCCAAACTTTTGACTGGAACTGTACATGGAATACATGACTGAAACTGAGATAAAAGGCCTTGGTTAAAGAGAGAGAGAAAAAAAACCTGCGTTGACAAATGTTCCCATAAAGCCTACAATATGCCCACAGGGATTTGTCGACGTTTTCAATAATTATCCATTTCTCATCCCTCCATTCCTAGATATTTTAATTTAGTCCATTGAAAACCAAGAGTTAAGAAAATGAAATCTCAGAAGCTCATTAGTCAAAGCAGCCATCCATTCAACAGGTAAATATCACCATCACTCATAAAGTCAATATTATCCATGAAGCCTGACAGCATTAGTATCACGTTACATATTTCTTTAGCTTTTTCTGCCCTCCAGTATACAACAAAATATACACATGAGCTTGCAAATGTAGGCTACTTACAGAGTAGAATGTTGGAATAATCAGCCATGTTAAAAAATAGCATCTAAATTCAGAAAACAAATATTACCCAGATGCTGCCAATGCTGCCAACGCAACCGCTGTTTCAGTCCCCTTGCTGGTAGAATCTGCATTAAAATGATATGCTGCATTATTGTGCACTTAACTGCGTGCCAGAGGCACTTGTGCTGAGTTTGTTATACCAGAGAATTCAGTGGCTCGCGCCTGGAGATGGAAATCAAATAATTTATGAATTTGCTTCCTGACTCATTTAATTTTCTCCACAACTCAAAGGGCCCCGGTGTCTGGTTTCCTCATCCCTGTAAACGGTACCAAGTGCACACTAAGCATGAACATACACACAGACACACACAGACACACACACACAAATGCACACATAGACACATACATACACACACACGCCTGCACATACACCAGTGATGTGCAGTGAGGTCGTGGCTGGGTAAGCACTGGCTATTATCAAAGCCAGATTTTCTCAAAAATAAACCTTGATGAAACCCAAGTTCATCATACAACAGCTCCAACAACCACAGCGACATAGGCTATTAACTGCAATTTACACAAATCTTTCACCAAATGTAAATATCAATGTACAGTAGCCAAAATACACAAGCGATAAAGTGATTCCGCCAGCAGGAGCAAAACATATTTTTGCTATGTCAGATTGTTCTGGCAATTCTCACATATAAACTTCATTGGGAGGAAGGATGTTTGACATGCTTTTTACATTTGTATCACAAACAATATTTTTTTTAATCATGATGAAAGTTGCCATTTTAGGCCCTTTTTAGACCTACTGTATACTGTACATGTCTCCTGTAAGACCCTATGATCTGTGAACCATACATGATACAGACAAAATCTTGGTGTCATTATACTCCTTATAGTATGCTCTCAAATATGCAGTATATGTAGATTCTGAAACAAAGTACTTTCATTTATTCAATATAAAAAATATTAATATGAATATCTCAAAACTACCCTTTCTGATTTAGCTCATTTTTAGACATGTTGTTTGTAACAATGTTATACTCTTCAAACACGTCAAATTTCCAAGGTGGGCTCTCATATTTTAAACATAGAAATGTACATTAAAGTCAACCAGTCACATTATGGTCATTAACCAATCACAGCCCTGCTTTAGGATTGCACATTCATCAAAGGGAGAAAGAGTTCCCTTTGAATCAATTTCATATTCACTGTGTTGGTGGTGCTCAACAAATGTATCATACATTCAGAATTAGCAGAGCCCGCTCTGGAAATGTGATGAAGTTGGACTGTATATTGTTCCAAACAATATGTCTTAAAGGCCCCGTGCAGTCAAACGTGATTTACCTGCGTTTAATATATATGTTCTACACTATTAGGTTGAAACAGTACTGTAAACTTGTGAAAATAATGACAATGCCCTTTTAGTGTAAGAGCTGTTTGAAAGGACTGACTAAAATTTCAACCTGTTTTGATGGGATGGAGATTTGGCGGTAAATTAGTTAATAGATCAATAAGAAAGACAGTTCCAAACCTCTCTGCCAATAACCACTAACCGCTTTCAGTTTTTCCCTTCCCACTCAGACCACTCCACACAGTCATAGCAAAACTATTGCCTGAGAAATTGCTCTTTGCTAAGAAGCTATTTTTGTTTATTTTTGAATAGCAAACCATCACAGTAAGGTACACAATTGATACCCAGAAAGGATTTGATATTGAGATAAAAATGGCTATATTGGACCTTACAAATTACGTAAATCAAAAAGGATAGTTTTGAGATATTAAAGGGATACTTCGGGATAGTGACTATGAGACTCTTTATCTACTTCCCCAGAGTCAGATGAAGTCATGGATACTCTTTGTATGTCTCTGCGTGTAGTTTGAAGGAAGTTGCTAACTAGCGCTAGTGCAATAGCTAACTAGCATTAGCTCATTGACTGGAAGATACCATAGACTTCCAGACATTGCGCTAATGCTAATAGTATTGGCTAGCGAAACTACCTCTAATGGTATCCACGAGTTTATCTGACTCTGGGGAGAAACCCTGCAGTCAAATGACCAAATCTCTCTCTAGTGTCCTCATGGGTGGAATGTTGATAATATTTTTTATCATTTCATAAATAATACAAGTTAAAAAATCCGGTGTTTCTATGTCAAACGGTGTTTCTACATTTCAGTCTTCTGTGGTGTATATAAAGTGCAATATTGGGATGCAAACTCAAAATTAAATACATTTCTATTCTATATCTGACGTGATGCGAGTGTCTTCTTCAATTTAAGCCCATAATCATGTGTGTGAGGTGTATACTTTTGTTTCAAAGGGGATTTGTTTAAGACTACCAAGAAACACTCTGTGTGACCCTGATTTGCCCAATGCAGTAAATGGTTAATATAAATATCTTTAATGTTTAATACATTTATTTGAAAATGTGTATTTCAGAATCAAGACATACTCCATATTTTAGAGCACACTATAAGGAGTATAATGACATCAAGATGTTGTCTGTATCATGTACAGTAGTTCTGTCACGATTCCCACCGACGGTGGCGCCCCCTCCTGCTCGGGTGGCGCTCGGCGGTCGTCGTCACCGGCCTATTAGCTGCCACCGATTCCCTTTTGCTTTTCGCTTTTTTTATTTTGTGACACCTGTGGTCAATTAGCCATTAGAGGGGCTATTTAGTTTAGCTGGCCCGCTCCTGTTCATGCGGGATTAATGATTGTTTCTTGTGTGACGGCTTGTGTTCATGTCGACGTTGTTGTACGCCGCATGTATTTTCTCCCGTGTGTGTGAACATTTGTTTTTTGTGAGTGTATATTAAAAACACCACTACCCTGTGTTCGCTGCTTCCTGCGCCTCATTCCTCCTCCACAATGACCAAGCCTTAACAAGTTCCTCCTTTAAAAGTTGTGTCATACTGCGGCACACCTTGCATGCTGCTGCAGCAGCATTCTGTGGCACGTCATTTAATTCTTCTGTTATTGCTAGTTTGACCACCAGAGGCCATCTTGGAGAAGCATTTGATAGTATTCCGTATTGGCATTACCAGAGAATTTCCAAGTTGTTTAAAGGCACAGTCAACTTAGTGTATGTAAACGTCTGACCCACTGGAATTGTGATACAGTGAATTGTAATTGAAATAATCTGCCTGTGAACAATTGTTGGAAAAATTACTTGTGTCATGCACAAAGTATATGTCCTAACCGACTTGCCAAAACTATAGTTTGTTAACAAGAAATTTGTCGAGTGGTTGAAAAACGAGTGTAAAGTTCCGATTTCAACTGTATGTGTGTTCAAACTTTTGACAGGTACTTGCTTAATTAATTTGATTAATATTATACTGTTTCTATTCCATGAAAAATGAAAAAATCTCTGGGTTTCCATAAGGATGGAACAGAAAATATGTGATGCTCATACATTCAGAGCATTGTCAGATTGTCAGTTTGTAAATTCAGACCGTTTTAATAAGCAAGTAAATAGTTAGCTAGCCATGTTACTTCAGCTGCATTGCAAGGCAAGCTTACACAATTGTACATTCAATTTGCAGTAAATGCTTTAGCTAGCTAGATTCTTTACATCCACTGTTTCACAAGACAACAGCCTGTTTTGCTGGTTTTCTCAGGAGTCCTTAAAACATTAAACAACACGAATTACAAATTCATTCTCCTAACACTAGCTAGCTGGCTAATGTTAGCTAGTCAGATAACTTTCTAAATAGCGCTTTTCGAAAATTAACTTCATGACAAAAAATATGCACAAACGCACAATCATTTGTCTCTACATTAACTAACATATTCCTGTCAATTGTACATTTTTTGCTTGACTCGTTATGACGTTATAACTACTTAGGTAATGTTTTGTCAGCCATCTTTGTTGAAGAACGCCACCAGGGACCGGTGGCTCACGTCAAAATCTGTCATTGGAACCACTCGATATGTTTGGTCATATAAAAACCTTGGGACCCAAATGCATAATGAGTACTCTAACTCCCCCTTGTGGTGGTCTGGAGCAATGAAGCCGTGACGCTGGGTACCTCTAAGTCCTGCGGTGCAAGCTCGCAACTTTTAAAGGAGGAACAACTGTATGGTTCTCTTTCAAGTATTTATTTTGGTATTTCATTATGGGATATGCCCCCAGCGTATTCGTCAGAAGCCTTATTACACTATGCCAGCCATGATTGGCTGGACGTCGAGACGTGTGTGTCGGGGAAGGGTGTCCCTCCTACCCTATACAGGGCCCAATGCAGCGTCTCTAAGTCATTCAAACTGTCACGTCCTGACCAGTAAAAGGGGTTGTTTGTTATTGTAGTTTGGTCAGGGCGTGGCAGGGGGTGTTTGTTTAGTGTGTTTCGGGGTTTGTTGGGAAATGTTCTATGTGCGTCTCCTAGGCCCAGGCTACCCTGCGCCTGCTCTATGCAGGGCAGCCATCAGGCCTCTGCACAGCCCAGTTCGCCCTGTGCCAGCACTCCGCTCTTGCAGGGCTACTGTTACCACCCAGCCAGGACGGGTTGTGCAGGCTGTGCGCTCCAGACCTCCAGTGCTTGTTCATGGCCCGGTGTATCCAGTTCCTGCTCCTCGCACTAGCCTTGAGGTGCGTGTCTCCAGTCTGGCACCTCCAAAGCCAGCACCACGCACCAGGCCTCCAGTGCGTCAGCCCAGTCCAGTACGTCCTGTTCCCGCTCCTCGCACTAGCCTTGGGGTGTATGTCTCCAATCTGATACCTCCAGTATCAGCCCCACGCATCAGGCCTTCAGTGCGCAGTCCTCGTCCAGAGCTTCCGACGACAATACCCCGTCTAGAGCTTCCGACGACAGTTCCCCGTCCAGAGCTTCCGGCGACAGTTCCCCGTCCAGAGCTTCCGGCGACAGTGCCCCGTCTAGAGCTTCCGGCGACAGTTCTCCGTCTAGTGCTTCCGGCGATGTCCTACAGTCCGGAGCCTGCAGAGACAGCCCACAGTCCGGAGCCTGCAGAGACGGTCCACAGTCCGGAGCCTGCAGAGACGGCCCACAGTCCGGAGCCTGCGGAGACGGCCCACAGTCCGGAGCCTGCGGAGACGGCCTACAGTCCGGAGCCTGCAGAGACGGCCTACAGTCCGGAACCGGCGCAGCAAGAGTCGCCCTACAGTCCGGAACCGGCGTAGCCAGGGTCGCCCTACAGTCCGGAACCGGCGCAGCCAGAGTCGCCCTCCAGTCCGGCGCAGCCAGAGTCGCCCTCCAGTCCGGCGCAGCCAGAGTCGCCCTCCAGTCCGGCGCAGCCAGAGTCGCCCTCCAGTCCGGCGCAGCCAGAGTCGCCCTCCAGTCCGACGCAGCCAGAGTCGACCTCCAGTCCGAGGTCTCCAGCAACGCGCTTCAGCCCGAGGTCTCCAGCGACGCGCTTCAGCCCGAGGTCTCCAGCGACGCACATCAGCCCGAGGTCTCCAGCGACGCACCTTAGCCCTGAGCCTTCAGCGGGGGTGGACAGATTAGGTTGGGGACTAAGGCCAGAGCCTGAGCCACCGCCATAGTAGGAGAATTGGGGAGGGGGGGGGTGTAGCACGGGAGCCGTCGGTGACTGTAGCCACCATCCCTTCCCTCCCTTTAGGTTGGGATTATTTTTGTTCTGGGGGTTTATTTTAGTTTTTTTTTTTTTGTTGGTGCATCCAGGGTCTGCACCTTTGGGGGGGGGGGGGGGGGGGTACAGTCACGTCCTGACCAGTAAAAGGGGTTGTTTGTTATTGTAGTTTGGTCAGGGCGTGGCAGGGGGTGTTTGTTTAGTGTGTTTCGGGGTTTGTTGGGCAATGTTCTATGTTAGTCTATTTCTATGTCTGTGTCTAGTTAGTCTATTTCTATGCTTAGTTTATTGGTTTGACCTTCAATTGGAGGCAGCTGTTTCTTGTTGCCTCTAATTGAAGGTCCTATTTAATAGGGGTGTTTTGTCCATGGGATTTGTGGGTAGTTGTTCCAAGTGTAGCTGTGTGCCTCACAGGACTGTTTTCTCGTCGTTGTTTTGATTAAGTGTTTATTTTGGTTTTCTTCACAATAAATAAGAAGATGAGTTTACACATTCCCGTTGCGCCTTGGTCCCATCTTTACGACGAATGTGACACAAACACATCTTCTCACTTTTCATCAGAAAGCTTACCTTGACAAGACTGAATTTACCAGAAATAGCTAAACTGTCCACCAACGTGAGCATACATCTCACTCTCCGGGCGCTATTCTCAGGATTGTGCGGTGGTGACAATTTTCCTTTCCCTTCACCATAGCTAGAGGAAAATAATTTGAGGGAGGAACGGGTACAGCTGTGACACGGCTAATTCCTTCACAACCAAGTTAGTTGTATCCAAACAGTGACTAGTCGTCGGCAAGCTAGCCACCGCGCTAGCTAGCTGGCGTCTTATTTTTTTTTTACTTCGACAAGAAAAGTTTTTATTAGCTACACCAAGATATCTTTTCTAACAACTCCTTTCGGTAATGGTATCCGGCCATCTCACCGAGTGCCACTGTCAGAGATAACAAACTCTAATTGCTAGCTATCAGACTAGCCTAGCACGCTAGTTTTTTCTGACAACTTAAAACATAGCATCCAAGCATCTCCCAACCCAAATGAGGAGAAGCTCCCGGGACGAATCTGCTCCTGTGGAAATAATATATCGGCCAAGGACACCCACTTGGTGTTCTCTGCTTGCCTTGGGCTGCAACATGCCCAGGAAGCATTAGCCTCCCCCGGCTCCTGTCCACACTGTGCCTTCATCTCTGTGAAGAGTCTCCGTCGTAGGCTAGCGAGCCAAGCTAGCCTGAGTCAACAGAACCCTAACATGGTGATGGATATCCCTACAGGAGATTGTGGAGCGACTGCTAGCGCTAGCTGGGGCAACCAGCTCGACACCATTGCCCCGCTGTTGGAAGACTCCAGCAATGACCTCGCAACCCCCTTGCCGGGCTTCCTGATTGGAGATGACAACTCCACAGGGTTTTCCGACAGTCTCCTTTGGAATAATCGGATGGAGA
This sequence comes from Salmo salar, assembly GCF_965601325.2. Taxonomy (NCBI): domain Eukaryota; kingdom Metazoa; phylum Chordata; class Actinopteri; order Salmoniformes; family Salmonidae; genus Salmo; species Salmo salar. The sequence continues at coordinate 63,966,041 of NC_138294.1, read as the reverse complement.
TGAAGATTCCTTCATCCCCTCAGGCCAGGCCACCAAGCCTCCTGCCGGGGAATCTGAAACCGAACACACAGGCGGGGCACAATCCTCACCAGCTCTTGGTGTGGACCTGCAGGACTTGTCGGTCATCAGGATAAGCTTGTCTGGCAATACAGGACTCAGTATATCCCATAAGGGAAATACTGAAACAAATACTTGAAAGAGAACTTTAGGTTACGACTGTAACCCGGTTCTCTGATAGTATGAGTGAGGAAGAGGTGTGGCTTATTTTTGAATGACTTAGAGACGCTGCATTGGGCCCTTTATTAGGTTGGAGGGACACCCTTCCCCGACGCACATGCCTCGACGTCCAGCCAATCATGGCTGACATAGTGTAATAAGGCTTCTGACGAATACGCTGTGGTTACAAGGGTTACAGTTGTAAACTAAAGTTCATTGATCATAGGTGTCACGTCCTGACCATAGAAAGCTGTTATTTTTTATGTTAGAGTAGGTCAGGGCGTGACAGTTTTTTTTTTCTAGTTTAGATTTTCTATGTTGTTATGTTCTAGTTTTGTATTTCTATGTTGGGCTTTGTTTGGGATGATCTCCAATTAGAGGCAGCTGGTCATCGTTGTCTCTAATTGGAGCTCATACTTAAGTAGGTGTTTTTCCCACCTGGGTTTGTGGGAGATTGATTTTGAGTAAGTGCATGTTTGTAACTCTACGTCAAGGTTTGTTGTTTTGTTCATTCAGTTTATTTGTATGTATTGCATAGTTTCACAGTTTAATAAAGAAAATGTGGAACGATACACACGCTGCGCTGTGGTCCGCTCCTTCATCTTACGACAACCGTGACAGAATCTCCCACCACAATAAGACCAAGCAGCGTGGAATGGACCAGTGGACTTGGTAGGAGATACTGGACGGGAAAGGACCCTGGAGGCAGGGTAGGGAGTATCGCCATCCTAAAGAGGAGATTGAGGCAGCGAAAGTGGAGCGGCGATATTACGAGGCACTATACCAACCACGAGACAAGTGCAGGAGGTAGCCCCCAATTTTTTTTTGGGGGGGGGGGCACACGGGGAGATTGGCAGAGTCAGGGTGGAGACCTGAGCCAACTCCCCGTGCTTACCGTGGGGACCGAGTGACTAAGCAAGCACCGTGTTATGCGGTGTCGCCAGTGCGCATTCACAGCCCGGTGCGATCTGTGCCCGCGCCCCGCATTTGCCGAGCTAGGTTGAGCATTCAGCCAGGAAGGGTGGTGCCAGCTCAGCGCTCCTGGTCTCCAGTTTGCCTTCTCGGTCCAGGATATCCTGTGCCGGCTCTGCGCACAGTGTCGCCAGTGCTTATTCACAGCCCAGTGCGTCCTGTGCCAGCGCACCGCATTTGTCGGGCGAAAGTAAGCATCCAGCCAGGACGCGTTGTGCCAGCTCTACGCTCGAGACCTACAGTGCGCCTCCACGGCCCAGTATATCCTGTGCCTGCTCCACGTACCCGGCCTCCAGTGAGTCTATCCAGCCTGGTACACCCAGTTCCTGCTCCCCACACTCGCCCTGAGGTGCGTGTTACCAGTCTGGCGCCACCTGTGCCAGCCCCACGCATCAGGCCTCCAGTGCGCCTTCCCAGTCCAGAGCTTCCGTGACATCCCCCAGTCCGGAGCCTCCAGCAACGTTCCACAGTCCGGAACCTCCAGTGACATTCCGCAGTCCAGAGTCTCCAGCGGCGGTCCGCAGTCGAGAACCTCCAGCGGCGGTCTGCAGTCCAGAACCTCCGGTGATGATCCAGGGTCCGGTGACACAAAAGCGGAGGGATCAGTGGGCGGAGTGGGGGTTACGCCCTGAACCGGAGCCGCCTCCTCTGCTGGAGGATCCGCAGGATGAAAAGGTTCTTCGTACTGCACCAGAGCCACCATAGACATTAGTCACCCAGCCTACCCTCCCTTTTTTGGGGGGGTGTTATTTTAGGTGCGTTCGGAGTCCGCACCTTTGGGGGGGGGGGGGGGGGGGGTACTGTCACGCCCTGACCATAGAAAGCTGTTATTTTCTATGGTAGAGTAGGTCAGGGCGTGACAGGTTTTTTTTTCTAGTTTAGATTTGCTATGTTGTTATGTTCTAGTTTTGTATTTCTATGTTGGGCTTTGTTTGGGATGATCTCCAATTAGAGGCACCTGGTCATCATTGTCTCTAATTGGAGATCATACTTAAGTAGGTGTTTTTCCCACCTGGGTTTGTGGGAGATTGATTTTGAGTAAGTGCATGTTTGTAACTCTTCGTCACGGTTTGTTGTTTTGATATAGGATCTTAGGATCTTACAGGAGGAATGTATAGGTCTAAAAAGGGTCTAAAATGGCCAGTTTCATCAGGATATACGCAAAAATGGTTTGTGATAAAAATGTTAAACATCCTTCCTACCAATGAAGTTCCTGTATGAGGATTGACAGAACACTTTGAGATACCAAAATCTTTTTCCACTCCCGCAGGTGTGGAGTTGCCAGATAGCCTCTGATGGCGACATATGTATTTCCTATCATCCGACATAATGACACACTGCTCAACTCAACTCAGCCATAGACCGATGTAGGTGGTACTAAAAGCGCAATATATGGACTGATTTCATCCAAATATTTCAAGACACAAAATGCATAACCTTTCACAATGGATTTACAATTCTTTCAATGCGTGGCGCGTGCAAACACACAAAATAATGTTATTATGTGAAGTGTTATTACACACACATTATATATCAAAAATCAAAATGACTGAAAAATGCAGTTCAAAACGTTAGAAAAGTGTCTAACCAAAATTACATTTTAGCTTGATAAATCAAATGCATTCAAAGGGATGTTGTCTATTCTCATGCTTCAACAGTAGCCTAACCCACAAATTGCAAACGAAAAAGCATTTAGGCCTACCTTTACTTGTAAATTATGTCCATTCATCTGTCCTTCACTCTCAGTGACAACGTTTTAGAAGTCACAACAGAACCCCATATCCATGATTTTATTCTGCATGCATACTGCAAGGCAGCCATGCATGTAAAATGGATGTAGTTTAGTTAGTCACTTCCATCTTGTAGAAGCCAAGGCTTTGGCCCGCATTGAGTGGCGGGAGAAGCCCCATTCCCACTAACTACATCCACAAAGCAAAAGTAAATGTCTAAGATGTGTAAAAGTCTGGGTAAAAAGCATTAATTGGTAATGACGTTTCAGACAGTCCAGTACTCACTGTTCGCCTGCCTGACAGCTAGCAATGATGGAGATGGTGGTTGCCTTGCCTGTCATGAATAAAGTCACATCTTTTATTATAGTTGACGGTCCACTCTTCGAACCCTCCAAAAGCTAGCTAGCTAGTTTTGTTCAGTTCAGGTCAAGGGATGCTAGCACCTTTCCTGAGGTTTTGATGCAGTTTGAGCAAATGTTGAGATTTTGAGCATAAAAACCACCAGAATTCTTCCCTCTCCATCCACCCTGGCACCTTTCCTGAGGTTTTGATGCAGTTTTAGCAAATGTTGATATTTTAGCATAAAAATCACCAGAATCGTTAAGAAAAAACATTAGATAACAAAAACCTTTTTTTTATATATATATACTGTACTTAAATGTATTTTAGATTTTCTTTTCATATCAGCTTTTTTAAAATGTGATTATCACAGGGTAAGCCCTTCTTACCCTTCTTGCACGTCACTAGCATACATAGCATACACCCACACACCTACTTTTGGAAGGAACATTGCCAAACATACATTTCCAAAGGGAATGATGAAACTGAGAAGGGGTGTGTCAAACCACTTGCCAAAATCTAAGAACATGACCAAGTCAATTGTTCTGCCAGAAATCTTAAACTAAGAGTAATGATTCAGATTGTTTTCATCCACATAAAGTGCAGGAAATGACAAAAAAAAAAAAAACGTACAATAGCTAAACCTGACAGGTGCCATTCACATTACACATAACATGGTAGCTATACTCCTCAATGCCTGAAGAAATATGCCTACCCCAATAGGTGTGACAGCAGAGAGTGAAACTCAATTTAAAACACCATCAGTTCAAGAATAGAACTAGATACAATTGATGGTGCTCAGCAATTGTGTTGCCTCTACTTGTCAATAACTACCACAGTGAATAATGTGCCTAAACAACCAGTCAAACCAGTCAGCAAAGTGATGATTTTTCAATGCCTTGTTTCATAGGTCTATAATCATATTACAATCTACCTGCCAACCCAATGGCCAGATCGAAGGTGACTCATGCCTTGATTTACTTTAATCAATAAACCATGATTCTTCCAATGTGCATTCTACCCGTATACACCATTCTATGATCATGTAGGGCGACAAAAATAATGCAAGGTCCTGATTTACAATAGATATGCATTATATGTCTTATATACAGTGCATTCTGAAAGTATTCAGACCCCTTGACTTTTTCCACATTTTGTTACGTTACAGCCTCATTCTAAAATTGATTAAATAAAACATTTTTCTCATCAATCTACACACAATACCCCATTATGACAAAGCAAAAACAGTTTTTTAGATATTTTTGCTAATGTATTAAACATAAAAACATAAAAACGTTATTTAAATAGGTATTCAGACCCTTTTCTATTAGACTCCCCTATTGAGCTCAGGTGCATCCTGTTTCCATTGATCATCCTTGAGATGTTTCTTCAACTTGATTGGAGTCCACCTGTGGTAAATTCTATTGATTGGACATGATTTGGAAAAGCACACACCTGTCTATATAAGGTCCCACAGTTGACAGTGCGTGTCAGGGCAAAAACCAAGCCTTGAGGTTGAAGGAATTGTCCGTAGCGCTCCGAGACAGGATTGTGTCGAATCACAGATCTTGGGAAGGGTACCAAAATGTGTCTACAGCATTGAAGGAACACAGTGGCCTCCATCATTCTTAAATGGAAGAAGTTTGAAAGCACCAAGACTCATCCTAGAGCTGGCTGCTCGGCCAAACTGAGCAATAGAGGGAGAAGGTCAGGGAGGTGACCAAGAACCCGATGGTCATTCTGACAGAGGTCCAGAATTCCTTTGTGGAGATGGGAGAACCTACCAGAAGAACAACCATTTCTGCAGCACTCCACCAATCAGGCCTTTATGGCAGAGTGGCCAGATGAAAGCCACTCCTCAGTAAAAGGCACATGAGAGCTCGCTTGGAGTTTGCCAAAAGGCACCTAAAGATTCTCAGACCATGAGAAACAAGATTCTCTTTTCTGATGAAACCAAGATTGAACTCTTTGGCCTGAATTCCAACTGTCATGTCTGGAGGAAACCTGGCACTATCCCTACGGTGAAGCATGGTGGTGGCAGCATCATGTTGTGGTGATGTTTTTCAGCGGCAGGGACTGGGAGACTAGTCAGGATCGAGGGAAAGATGAACGGAGCGAAGATCCTTGATTAAAACCTTCTCCAGAGTGCTCAGGACCTCACACTGGCGCGATTGTTCACCTTCCAACAGGACAACGACCCAAAGCACACAGCCAAGACAATGCAGGAGTGGCTTCGGGACAAGTCTTTGAATGTCCTTGAGTGGCCCAACCAGAGCCCAGACTTGAATCCGATCTAACATCTCTGGAGAGACCTGAAAATAGCTGTGCAGCAACGCTTCCCATCCAATCTGACAGAGTTTGAGAGGATCTGCAGAGAAGAAAAGGAGAAACTCCCCAAATATAGGTTTGCCAAGCTTGTAACGTCATACCCAAAAAGACTCAAGGGTGTAATCGCTGCCAAAGATGCTGAGTAAAGGGTCTGAATACCTATGTAAATGTGATATTTCAGTTTTTTATTTTGTATTAATTTGCTAACATTTCTAACTGTTTTTGCTTTGTCATTATGGAATATGGTGTGTAGATTGATGAGGGGGGAAAACGAGTTAATACAATATAGAATGAGGCTGTAACGTAACAAAATGTGGAAAAAAGTGGAGTCTGAATGTTTTCAAATCAAATCAAATTTTATTGGATACATACACGTGTTTAGCAGACGTTATTGCAGGTGTAGCGAAATGCTTGTATGCCTTATATAGTAACAACATGGTAATATCATGTTTGTACAGTTTAATTACACTGTGCATACACTGTTATACGCATAGACCCTGCAACTGTTTGACCCGTTTTGGGCTTTTCAACTTTTAAGATCCGTGCTGTTAATTGGGACCGAAAGCAGTATTTAACATACGCTGCTTTTACATAGGAAGCCCAGTTATGATATTCTTTCCACTAATTGGTTTTTTGACCAATCACATCATATCTTTTCACGTCAGATCGTTTTTAGACTAATCTGATTGGTCAAAAGACTGATTTGTAAAACAAATATCAGAATTGAGCTGCATGTGTAAGCAAAGCCACATTAGAAGAATGTAGCTAGGCGTAGCCTAGTGGTTACAGCATTGGACTAGGTGTAGCCTAGTGGTTACAGCATTGGACTAGGTGTAGCCTAGTGGTTACAGCATTGGACTAGTAACCGCAAGGTTGCAACATCGAATCCCTGAGCTGACAAGGTACAAATCTGTTGTTTGTCTCCTGAACAAGGCAGTTAACCCACTGTTCCTAGGCAGTCATTGAAATAACAATTTGTTCTTAACTGACTTGCCTAGTAAAATAAATAAAAATTGCTAGCTCTATAGGAATTTGAGGAGAGATTGTATCTCTGGGAATGATTGAAATTGCCGATGACAAAGTTTCAGAGCCTTAAACACACAAACACAATGCAACACCACATTAATCTAAGTAGCAACACAAGCACGATGTGAACATTGTCTGTAGGTTGTCAAATGTCTTGTTGCCATAGAGAATGACTCATGAATTAATAATACAGGTGTACATTTGTTGAAGCAAACACATTTCGATATGGATGTGCGTACAGGCATGCACGTGTGCAATAACACACACACACACTGTGGGTTCCAAAATTATTGACACCCTTGATAAGGATGTGTCACGTCCTGGCCAGTATATAAAGTTAATTGTTTTGTAGTTTGGTCAGGGCGTGGCAGAGGGTATTTGTTTTATGTGGTTCGGGGTGGTGTGTTTGTTAAAAGGGTGTTTGGTTTAGTATTTCCGGGTTTTGGTTTATGTCTAGGTAGTTCTATGTGGAGTCTAGTGAGTGTATGTCTATGTTTGGTTAATTGGGGTTGGGACTCTCAGTTGAAGGCAGGTGTTGTCTATCTGCCTTTGATTGAGAGTCCCATATATTAGGGTGTGTTTGTGATTTGTGGGTGATTGTTCTGTGTTGAGCCTATGCTAGCCAGACTGTTTGTAGTTGTTCGTTCGTTCTTTTTGTTTTGTGATTTTGTACGTTCATTTTTTGAAGTTAATAAATTCTCAAGATGAGCATACACGTACCTGCTGCGTATTGGTCCTCCTTCACCAACGACAACCGTGACAGGATGATAAAAAATTACTCTATAAAATAAATAATTCAAATACTGAGCTATACTGTGTGCACATTTTTGGGGGGAAATTATATTATTTTAATCTAACACAGTTTCTTAGAGAAAGAGATTTTGAATAACAAGTAATAAATTATTTTCTCAAAAAGGTAAGGTTAAAAACTATTGACACCACTATTGTCAATAACGTTCAATTGCTCACCTTGCGAGGATAACGGCACTGAGCCTTTTTCTAAAATGCTTTATGAGTTGGAGAACGAATTGGGAGGGATCTTAGACCATTCCTCTATACAGAATCCTTTCAGGTGTGCATGGTCAAAGAGCTCTATTTTCATGTCATGCAACAAATGTTTGCAAAACGGCATTGGCACTTGAATTGGAACCGGTGCTTTGGTCAGATTACATGGAAATAGAGCTCTTTGGCCCCGCACACCAGTGGTGGGTTTGACGTCATAATGAGAATGCATTAGCAGAAAATAACCCCATACCTACTGTAAAATATGGTGGTGGATCTTTGATGTTATGGGACTATTTTGCTTCCACTGATCCTGGGGCCCGTTAAGGTCAACTGCATCATGAACTTCACCCAGTACCAGGACATTTTAGCCAAAGACCTGGTTGCCTCTGACAGGATGCTGAAACTTGTCCGCAAGTGGATCTTCCAGCAACACAATAACCCCAAGCACACATCAAAATCCACAAAGAAATGGTTAATTGGCCATAAATGTAAATTTTGCAATGGCCTTCTCAGTCTCCAGACTTAAAACCCATTGAAAACCTATGGTTTGAATTTAAAAGGGCAGTCCATACGCGCAGACGAAGGATATCAAGCATCTGGAAAGATTCTGTATGGAGGATGAATGGTCTAAGATCCCTCCTAATTTGTTCTCCAACTCATAAAACATTTTAGAAAAAGACTCAGTGCCATTATCCTTGCAAGGTGAGGTATTGAAAGGTATTGAAAACAGTGGTGTCAATAATTTTGACCCCTACCTTTTCAGAAAAAAACCTGTTAATTAAATAAAATGTGCTACCTAAACAAAATCTATTTTTCTCTGAGCAATTGTATTAGTATAAAATAATATATGCATTAAATAATTAATTCACTGAGATATATTGTATGCTAAATAAATTGAAATTATAGTCATTTGACATAGTCATTTGACAGTCAAAAGTTTGGACACACCAACTTATTCAGTGGTTTTTCTTTATTTTGACTATTTTCAACATTGTAGAATAATATTGAAGACATCACAACTATGAAATAACATATATGGAATCAAGTAGTAACCAAAAAAGTGTTAAACAAATCAAAATGTATTTTTGATTCTTCAAAGTAGCCACCCTTTGCCTTGATGACAGCTTTGCACACTCTTGGCATTCTCCCAACCAGCTTCACGAAGAATGCTTTTCCAACAGTCTTGAAGGAGTTCCCAAATTTCCATGCGAGACATTGCCAAGAAACTGAAGATCTCGTACAACGCTGTGTACTACTCCCTTCACAGAACAGCGCAAACTGGCTCTAACCAGAATAGAAAGAGGAGTGGGAGGCAAAATTGCAAAAGGGTTTTCTAATGATCAATTAGCCTTTGAAAATGATAAACATGGGTTAGCTAACACAATGTGCCATTGGAACACAGGAGTGATGGTTGCTGATAATGGGCCTCTGTACACCTATGTAGATATTCCATAAAGAGCTACAATAGTCATTTACAACATTAAGAATGTCTACACTGTATGTCTGATCAATTTGATGTTATTTTAATGGACAAAAAATGTGCTTTTCTTTAAAAAACAAGGACATTTCTAGGTGATCTCAAAATTTTGAACGGTAGTGTATATTTTCAAAGAAGCTTAGATCATCATTATTTGGACCGTATAGGTTAATAAGCCATATCTGTTTATCGTCCAATAACATATTTAAAATAATCCATCTACCTTGATGATCTGTTTGGACAATTTGCACGTTTGGATCAAAATTACTGTTAATTAATATCATCACCCCTTTTGAGTTTCTTTGCCCTTGGGAGAAATATATTTTGCCTCCCCCCCCAGTCTTTTTTCCACAAAACTTCATCTAAAATTGTTGAATGAGTTTCCTGTAAACAATAGATATTCTATTCCTTCTCTTTTAGCCAGGTAAATACTGATTGTCTTTTCTTATTATCTGCTAACATGGAACCCAAACCAGCTGCGCGCGTGAGCCATTGTGCATACATTTATTTTGTCCCCCCCACACCAAACGCGATCACGACACACATTTTAAACTTTACAAAACAAACTCTGAACCAATTACATTAATTTGGGGACAGGTCAAAAAGCATTAAACCTTTATGGCAATTTAGCTAGCTAGCTTGCACTTGCTAGCTAATTTGTCCTGGGATATAAACATTGAGTTGTTATTTTACCTGAAATGCACAAGGTCCTCTACTCCGACAATTAATCCACACATAAAACGGTCAACCGAATCATTTCTAGTCATCTCTCCTCCTAGGCCTTTTCTTCTCTTGACTTTATATTGCCACCAACCTCATTCGTATTTCAGTCACCCACGTGGGTATAACCAATGAGGAGATGGCACATGGGTACCTGCTTCAATAAACCAATGAGGAGATGGGAGAGGCAGGACTTGCAGCGTGATCTGCATCAGAAATAGAACTGACTTCTATTTTAGCCCTTGGCAACGCAGACGCTCATTGGCGCGCGCGAGCAGTGTGGGTGCAATCATTTAATAATAATAGATTAATAGATTTCGACATTTATTTTGTAACGCGCGCGCACACGACGTGAGCTGTGTAGTCAGCTTGTAATCCATTATAATAATAACTGGCTACACTTATTTCACCATAATGAGACACAAGTTTAAATTCTATTTATCTATTTAATATATGTTTGTAAACGCACCATTAAAAGGTAACATGATGATTGAGTGTCTATATAGCTGTTCCATGATATTTGCATTGCTACTAAGTAAACCTCCAATTGGTCCCCACTATTCCACCCTCTAAAACCCCTCCTCATCCCGAGTTGGGTTGTCATCCCAATGCCCTGCAGACCACCCCCGACCCCCCGGATCCCAAGGCCCCGGAGAGACCGTGACCCATCCTTTGAAAAGCGCATACAGTGCCACCCACAGAACAGAAGCAGATCAACCGCCAAATGCATTTCCATCGCCCTCACCTCGATTTGTATTATATACAGTCATAAAAGAAAATATATATATACATATATATATATATTTTTTTTTAATCCTGTTTATCTTATTTTCCATAATTAGCTATTCATATTTGTAGTAATGTACAAAGCCAAGTTTGCACATCTACAAAGTTTGCACCCATTTCTATCAGTAGAGAATAAAAAACCAAATACAAAGCTAAAAACATTCATTCTTGACAGGTGCTTACTTAGTTTTCACTGAAACAAACCAATAATTCAGTAGAGAGAGATACAGTTGTTTTGTCATAAGACAGAGTCTGTGATTATCCTCAGACAGACAATGGAAGCAGACAGGTACATTGAGAACCAGACAGAGGACAATTAAAGTGTTTTTTTCTATGTTCTTTCCTAAATCCAAGGATACCGGCTTCATTTGTGAGCATTCAAAAAACAAAAAAGGACAACTCCTCTTATTATTTATTCATAATGGTTTTGCAAACCCCCGTTAAGTATGTATTCACATTTATTTGAGACTTGTCTTCTGGTGCTTAGTTTGAACTTTCCTCCACCAAGCCCTGCATCCAGCTTAGGGTTTTGTTCTTGCGGGACTTCAAAAGAAATGCGATAATTTTTATATATATAATGTTATTATTTAACTGGGTTTTACAGTTGAACATTTTTAAACACAAATGCATGCGGAGTCCCACCAATTAGAGGAGGTCTGGTTGCCTGTTCATTAGTCAAGGCAAAGTCAGCCTCCAGTTTCCTCTGCTCTCAAAGCACAGTTGATATCTACTCCTCACACGGCCCAAACATCATTCAATACTACAGTAAGAAGGGCTCCCAGGTGACGCAGCGGTCTAAGGCACTGCATCTCAGTGCTAGAGGCATCACTACAGACCATGGTTCGATTCCAGGCTGTATCACAACTGGCCGTGATTGGGATTCCCATAGGGCGTAGCACAATTGGCCCAGTGTCGTCCTTAGGGTTTGGCCTGGGTAGACCGTCATTGTAAATAAGACTTTGTTCTTAACCGACTTGCCTAGTTAAATGAAGGTTAAAAAGAAGAAAACACAACAACAGAAAATGTAGGCCTAACCAGAATAGACTGCTTTTCAACCTCACTAGAAGCCTGACAATAACAGAAAAACACAGAAAAAAATTACCCAAAAAGAAGACAAAATATGTCCTAAAGGCTGGCTCAGTCACAGTCTGTTCCAGGGATAGGAAATGCATTTTATTCATATCATCAACATCATATTCCTCATTTTATGACACACACAGAACTTTCTGAATGTAACAAGAACACTGAGTAGTGAGGTCAGATATGTAAAAAGGCTTGAGTTGTTTGAGGGGCAATTCTGTATCGAATGGTGAGAGGCAAGGGTATCTTTGCTGTCTTTGGCATTTAATAAAGTCGTAAGACTTTCAGGTGATGTCCTTTTCAATCTAATGTGCTTACTCTCTTTGTGTGTGTTTGTGCATGTGTGTGCGTATGCTTATGTATGAACAGTCACAGACAGGGAGCTGTTCAAATCGAAACACTTTACCTACCATGAGGTGTAAATTCCATCTCAAACACTTTCCAAATTTCTGTAATCACAGCATCTTCTACACTCACCCCAACAATATCATAATCCAGTAGGAACCTCAGCGTTGCCCTGCACTGAGCAGCCCCTGCTGCTCTATAACATCCCAAATCAAACTTTGTGTCAGTATTTTAAATAAATAATTATCTGCTTCTGTGAGTAGCAATGTTCCCTCTACTGCATCTTTCTAGCGCTGGACCAATGCTAAAGACGGAGGCACAGCGCAATCTTATCTTCAGCAGGTGAACAAAGTAGCTAATTCTGTCTATCTGTCAATTGATTTCCTCCAGACACATGGAGGGATTTCTCTTCAGTGGCCAGGTAGGATGCCAACTTGCCCCCCAAGCGCTCATTACACATTCATTCCCAGTGAAATGTAGTAATTTTGGGATAGATTCTCTCCCTCCGAGGCCAGGCACACCAGGCAGTTGCAAGTCACAGAATAGGTGTATATGATCACAAATGACTCCCCTCTGGGCATATATGCATCCTGCACAGGGTGAACTCCATACAGAAGGGAATTGTGGGATATGCATCAGGCCAGCATTCATGTGTGTATGTGTGTCACTTAAAGTACAGAGAGATCTCTCACTATCAGAGAGTAACGGAAGAAGGCATAACCAAGATTAATCCACCTCTCTCTTCACCCAACCGTCTCATTCTAGTAAGTAACCCATCTCCTTTTTGCACTGAGAGAGGATTATTTCTGGGGAGACACTATCACATAGTGTCCAAATGAGAAAACATTCAACACAGTGACAAAAAACACGAGCCCAAATCTCCAAATACTTATTGTAAGAAACTATTCAGTCACCTAGAGTAAGCACCCTTCTTCTCAAGTACCATGTAATCTGCATCCATTATCAAATGATTTACAGTATTTTAATTTGACTCCTGACTTGATAAAAGTACCATGTGCGTGCTGAGATGAAATGCTAAAGTATTATTTATGTTCACTGCAATAAAGCAGCATATTTAAAGCTTACCAGACTGAAACTGACTTCTCATCCTGCATGTGGAAGAATTAGACGTTTTTGGGAATGTATCTATGTCACCATTCATCTGTGTCAATGAGCTGTGCATAATCCTCTCTAACAGTACCGAAGACCGAGCCATGGTTTACTGTAGTCCAAGTGTAAGTGGGACATTTTTTCTTTTTAAATAAGACAATTAAAAACTAACCATACATCAAACTGCACAACATTTGGCAAACCCCTCCCTTTGAGCAAAATGTCACTGTGTGTGATCATTTCCTGAAGAAGAGAACAGTTATTTCAACAGTAAGCAGTGCAGAAAACAAACAAACCAAAAAACACATGATAAAGTAAAGTAAGAACCTACCTCTTAGTCAGATGCCAAAAATCACAGTCTTGGACAAGTCAGAAAACCATAGAGCTGATGAGCAGCCAGTGTTTCTTTTCTCTCGGTTTGGCTTCTAAGAAGGAATTCCTTCTAATGTATATCTACAAAAGCATGGAATCCAGCAGCGGACTGTGCTCCATGGGGCTCTAGAGCAGCAAGGCTGTCATTGCCTCCGGTGGCTGTGCAGGGCTGACTGTTAGGCAGGTAGAACTGAAACAGGAGGATACAAGTGCTCAACAGTAGTCCCCTTTTCTGTGGCTTGGGCAGGAGAGGGAGAACTGAGCATCTTTTTGTGATGTAGAAATCCCAGTGTGAACACCGCCACGCGCCTTTAATCCTCACACGTTTTCCAAAGCAGGTAGGAGATTAAGAAGGTTGGGTTGCATCAACATTGTTCTTGCTAAAGCAGCAACCTCTCTCTTTCCCCCACATCCTTCTGTGCCTCTTTATTTATTTGGGACTGGAGCTATGAGAGAGAGAGTGTGTTTGTTTGTGTGTGTGAGAGAGTGTGTGTGCGAGAGAGAACAGGGAAAAGGCGAGAGAGGGAGTGAGAGGAGGGGAGTAGGAGAGAACGAGGGAAAGCGAGAGTGTGAGCAGGAGAGAGAGAAGCAGGAGAGAGCGCAACAGAGAGCAGGAAAGAGCGAGGGAGGAAGAACGCTTGCACTGTCAGTGACTACATTAGCAGCGCTGAGTAGGTGGAGTTTTCTTTGCAGCAGAGAGGATCATGATTTGAAATCCAAAGGAGGAAAGAGAGAGTGAGAAGGAGAGAGAGAGAGAGAGAGAGAGAGAGAGAGAGAGAGAGAAGCTAGAGGAGGGTGAGAGAAGACTGGATGGAAGAGGAATAGAAAGGCAGGATGAGAGAGAAGGAGGTGTAGAGGTTAAGGAGAGAGGAAGTGAGGAAGTGAAAGGATGAGAGAAGCGAGAGTGCGAGGGAAGAAGAGAAGGCAGAGAGAATTAACAGAGTGTTTTCCAGCTGTATTGAAGTTGTAAAATTGACTGCATGATTCCCACTAGAGGTCATACACATTGATTAGAATATTTAAAGGAACACACACTGCATTTAAGAGCCAGTCGGAGAGGGAGGCTCAGCCAGAGTCAATCAATACCATTCATGAAAAGGTTATCATTGTTCATTGTTTCATGAAAATAGGAGTGGATATGAAGTTGTTGTATTACTCCATAGGCAATTGGGTTTATTTTAATAGGGGTCCAATGGAGTTTTCCAGTTAAAAGACTGTAATCTGTACATGCAATTAAAGGCAGGGTTGTCTGATGGTAACTATCAATCAATATTAATGGGGTTTGGAGCTGAAGACAGATTATCTGGTATACACTGAGTGTAAAAAACATTAGCTCTTTCCGTGACATAGACTGACCAAGTGAATCCAGGTGAAAGCTGTGATCCCTTATTGATGTCACTTGTTAAATCCACTTCAATCAGTATAGATGAAGGGGAGAAGACAGGTTTAAGAAGGATTTTGTAGCCTTGAGACAATTGAGGCATGGATTGTGTATGTGTACCATTCAGAGGGTGAATGGGCAAGACAAAATATTTAAGTACCTTTGAACAGGGTATGGTAGTAGATGCCAGGTGCACCAGTTTGTGTGTCAACAACTGCAATGCTGCTAGGTTTTTCACACTCAAAAGTTTCCTGTGTGCCAATAATGGTCCACCACGCAAAGGATATCCAGCCAGCTTGACAACGGTGGGAAGCATTGGAGTGAACATTGGCCAGTATCCTGGTGTGGAACACTTTCGACACCTTGTAGAGTCCATGCCCCAATGAATTGAGGCTGTTCTGAGGGCAAAAGGGGGTGCTACTCAATATTAGGAAGGTGTTCTTAATATTTTGTAATCTCAGTGTAGATCTGCTACTCAATAACACTTAACTCAATAACATTGTCCCAGACACACTCCATGACTGACACCAATGAGATCATTACTGCAGATTTATTTTGTGTAACTACAAAACAATACATTCTCATGAGACCTGTTGAAAAATATGTTTTTGGCTGTCTGACGTCAAGAATAACTCCACTCACATTACTAACATGACATGGTATATAAATCATTGTTGATCTATTCAGGATCACGGGCGCCTGTGATGCCTGGTACCAAGGTCTGACTCCTGATGCCATAATGAGGCCAATGTAACAGCCTAATGGTGTAGGCAAACACATACACATGCATGCACACACACATACATGACAGACTGGAGCAGACACATACAGTACATACTGTACACACACACACACTACAAAACACATACAGCTGAACAGACATACACGTACAATCCCAGTCACGAAGCCCTCACCTCGCCCCAGGCAGGAGGGTGGATATGACTAAAAACTGCCACAGACAGAGTTTATTCACACACACACACACACACACACACACACACACACACACACACACACACACACACACACACACACACACACACACACACACACACACACACACACACACACACACACACACACACACACACACAGTCCCTGGGCCATTTTCAAACAAACAAACAAAAAAATATATTTTGGATGGGACCTAAAGCAGGTGCCTGCGTGCCTTTGACTGGAGATTTTGGGATTCCAAGAATGGAGGCAATCAGTTATCATCATACAACACCCCCCTCCCCCTCACTTCCCATCCAACTCTATACAATTTTTCCAGTAATTCTTGGCTCCATCCCCATGGGGCCCATAGCTAAAGTACAAATTAATAAATTAACTCAGGCTTCTTACTTCCTCTGACACCCCGACAGAAACTGTCCCATCATTGACAGATATAATATGGACATTTTAGACAGCCCTGTAGTGAACCAACGTCGGCCTGGAACCACAAAGATGTGTTTGAACGCGTCCCATTGAGGATGTGGGTCCCTAAGGTCCACCAGAGCTGTAGGCGATGTGTGCCAAGCATGTGTCCATTTGTATCACGCCAATTGGCACAAAGAGAAAGACACCTACTCCAGATACTGGAATGGGAAGAGGGAGGGACGTGGTTGTTGTGTTTCCAACCCACAGTACGCCAAGGATGGAGACAATAATGAAGAATGGAGCAGCCATGTTCGTATGGGGGGGACACTGGGACACTTTTATATTTGTTTTCATTTTATACCTCTCAATGCGGAATGTATTTACATCCAGAAATCTTTGGCAGGCATCTGGTAGGCGCAGTGTTCTAAGGCACTGCATCTCAGTGCAAGAGGCGTCACTGCAGTACCTGGTTCGAATCCAGGCTGCATCACAGGCTGGGAGTCCCATAGGGCAGAGCACAATTGGCCCAGCCTCGACCGGGTTTGGCCAGGGTAGGCAGTCATTGTAAATAAGAATATGTTTTTAACTGACTTGCCTAGTTAAATAAAGGAAAAATTAAACTTTAAGTTCACCATTCCACTATGAAAACAGATATAGCCCGCAAATCTGATAAGCATAATTCCACCACCATCTTCCAACAATGGACTTTCTCCCTTTGTTATGTATGTATACATTATAAGCAGAATATTCATAAACTAATCTAAATGCAGCAATGCATCCCACCTGAACACAAGACATTATAACATCACCTTCAGTGAAAAATAAATGGAGACAGATGGAGAGAATGCCTTAAAGCCCCACTGTTCTCTCTGCACTGTTTCAATGAGAAGATGTTTATCAATCTATTTTCATAATAGTTCAAGATACTATGGTAGTGTCCAGTCAGTGCGAATTAAATCAAAGGCACAGTACACAGTGTCTGTCTGTCTGTCTGTCTGTCTGTCTGTCTGTCTGTCTGTCTGTCTGTCTGTCTGTCGGCTGGCTGGCTGGGCTGGGCTGGGAACAGATTGTCCTGTCTCAGCTAGCAACCTGGTCTCAGACGTAACATAGTAAAAGTAAATCCGGGATACTCCAAATAGTATGATATGTTACGTTTCGTATGGTACGTATTAATTTGAGGATGACCATCATCCATTTCGTGTCATATGTTACGAATTACAATTAGTATTATATAGTATGTTAGGAATTGCAATTCGTATAATATGTTGCGAATTTGCAAAACGTATGATATGTTATGAATTCCAATTTAAGGTTAGGGTTAGGAGTTAGGTTAAAGGGTTAAGAGGTTAGGGTTAGCTAACATGCTAAGTAGTTGCATTAGTTCAAAGGAAGCAACCTTTGGGTTGCTAGACCTTCACATTATACGCCCATCCATTCATCCACCCAACCACTCACCCACAATAAACACGCTGCCACCATGCTACAGACAGCCATGGTACACACACATGATACAAGTGGGTTAAGGAGGATTCGGCAATGTATGAGCAAAATGAAGTGTGAACCCATTAAATGGCTTATCAGAAATGGATAATGACAATGTTATCTTCATCACAATTACCCAAAACATCTCATGAGGGTAATAATTCATACGTTCATACGGATGAGGGACACGTTTTTTTTATCTCTAACTGTTCAAAACATCAGCACAGATGAAAGGCACTGATGAATAATGCAGGCTGACTGAGAATGCTGTTCTTCCTTCCAGACTACATTTGCGTTATTATTTATTAACACAGAATTTACATGTATCTTCATCTCAATGCCAAGACAACATATCAAGTACATAAAGTGTTGCTTTTCCTAGTCACTTATATTACATTATATAGTCCATCATCCTGCATTAACATTCATTGGTCCGGTCTCAGCCAAACGTGCCATAATAGTAAAAACGATCATGTGACTGACTCTCTCCCCTCTAGCCTATGTCATACACTGTTAAACAACACCATAACCATTTGGTGATGCAACAAGTTCTGTATCATCCTCTTTAAGTGTAATAAGGCTTGTATCAGCTACTCAGTATCAAAATATAGCTATAAAAATATGAATGTGTCCTTTCCTATAGTAAAAGAAAACCTTTTCTACTACGTGAGCGTAGGAATCAAGGCCTGACTACACTGTACCACTGCCCTTCAACAGAAAGCCACAGTATGTACTTTAATGTATTTTCTCAGAATGGTGCAGGTCTACAGAGAAGGCACTGTAGAGTGAGGAGCAGAGAGAAGGAGCAAAAGGCATAATTGGAGAAAAGCAGATAGATAAACATCACTGGCCAGCAGAGGGACGTTGGGGCTCACTCAGAGAGAAAAAAGGCACTTCTCTGCTATGCTCTGATCTGCTCTGACTCCCTTCTATCTGTTGCACACACACACAGGCTTGCATGTATGCATACACGACATATATACACCACACATATACACCACACACATACACCACACATATGCAGCACACACATACAATACACACATACACCACACATATACACCACACTCATACACACCACACACAATCACCACACATATACACCACACACATACACCACACATACACACCACATATACACCACACACATACACCACACATATACCACACATACACACCACACACATACACCACACATACACACCACACACATACACCACACATACACACCACACACATACACCACACATACACACCACACACATACACCACACACATACACACCACACACATACACCACACATATACACCACACACATACATCACACATACACCACAGATATACACCACACACATACACCACACATACACACCACATATACACCACACATATACACCGCACACGCATGCGCACGCACACACGCACACACACACACAATGTAGCTGCATTTGTAATACCCATTTCCCTTACAATAGCACCACCATTAATGGTATATCACTGCACTCTGCTGAACTGTGAGGGTGAAGGGACGATAGTGGCACTAGGAGACTGAACTTACAACAACTCTCAGTCTCTCAGCTTTCTGTCAAAACAAGAGTAAGTCTGGGAGTGCTGTGTGCTACACCCCCTAGCTACACCTCGACTTCAAACTTCCCTGTTCTAGGTTCCCACCCCTCAGAAAGCCCTGTTGTGGAAGAGAAGGCACACAATTGGGCACCGCTTCCCAGCTTTTTGTGTCCCTGGATTGCAGTAAGTGAATGCCAAACTCACACTGCTCTGTGGAATACAACCTCAACTAAGATACCAACTACTCACTTATGATAAAAAGAAAGGCAGTAGCGTGTATTTATGGATGCCAAGGGAAGCCAGGCTTCCCCAAATATTTGACCAATAAAAACATTTTAATTATAAAATATTTATCTTTTATCTCTCTGTGTTTTTTATAATGGTCAGTCAATTCACAAGTGGCTGAATCTCACCGGAGAAATCATCCAAGCGAGGGAAACAGCGCCCCTCCATCTTAGTGTGTGTAGGCCATGTATCTGATGCTGTCTGGACCAAAAGAGTATAACATGTTGACGCCGTAGCATTTGATTGATTGATGCCAGCAAGCATTTGGCCTCTCTTGATACATTTTTTTATAAAATAATAAGCCAATCAGCATTGGGCTGAGCTCAACTGTTGGTTGTCCTGGTGCAGCAAAACACCGCTCAAGGGAGGACAGTTTGGATTTGGCTTCAGATCAATCAAATCACTTCCTTTGCAAAATGTCATTTTCAGAAATTGTGTCTGTTTCTGGTCTGCTTGTGTTGATGTCCTGCAGTAGCTTATGTTAACTAGCTAGTTAGCTAACTTAGCTGGTTCATTGTTGCCCATGGGAGGAAGTCAGCCTACGAATCGGGAGAAAATGGAGCTCGCAAAGCAAACAGCATGACGTCCTTTACACGTACACAGTTTAGCAAATGGTATAGCGAATGCAGCGAAATTACTAGCTCCTAATAGTTACTAGCTCCTAATAGTGCAGTAAAAATGTCAGACAAATAATTTTCAATAACTAGAAACAAGAAATCACAAATGTCAGGACAGATATATTAGCTATATTAAAAAGAGCTATGTCAAGAATCCAGTATCTAAATATGCGGTTCGTATAAACAGCGTAACCAAAATGCAATGTACAGTAGTCGAGATATTATAATTTTTTACACAAAATACTTTTTAATGGCAAAATGAAAGAATAATTCTAACATTTGTAAAAAATGTATGACAAATAAAATACTATATATCTTGATTAGATAGATATCCTCTTAAGGATCAGACCCTTTCTTTCAATTTTCGCTTAAAATGACATACCCAAATCTAACTGCCTGTAGCTCAGGACCTGAAGAAAGGATATGCATATTCTTGATACCATTTGAAAGGAAACACCTTGAAGTTTGTTGAAATGTGAAATTAAAGTAGGAGATTATAACACATTAGATCTGGTAAAAGATAATGCGAAGAAAAAAACGTTATTTTTTAATATATTTTTTTACAATTATCTTTGAAATACAAGAGAAAGGCCAAAATGTATTATTCCAGCGCAGGAACAATTTAGATTTTTTGCCACTAGATGGCAGCACTGTATGCGCAAAGTTTTAGACTGATCCAATGAACCATTGTATTACATTACATTACATATTTTTTCTCGCCTGAATGACATGCATCTAGGATTACAGAGACTCTCCGCAACTATATTCAATGTGTGGGACATAATTGAGGCTATGATTAAGAAGTTGGAGCTCTTCTCTGTCTACATTAACAAGGACAACACACAGGTCTTTCCATCATTGTATGATTTTTTTGTGTGCAAATGAACTCAAGCTTACAGACAATTTCAAATGTGATATAGCGAAGCACCTGAGTGAGTTGGGTGCACAATTACGCAGGTACTTTCTTGAAACGGATGACACAAACAAATGGATTTGTTATCCCTTTCATGCCCTGCCTCCAGTCTTCTTACAAATATCTGAACAAGAGAGCCTCATCGAAATTGCAACAATTGGTTCTGTGAAAATTTAATTTAATCAGAAGCCACTGCCATATTTCTGGATTGGGCTGTACTCAGAGTATCCTGCCTTGGCAAATTGCGCTGTTAAGACACTGATGCCCTTTGAACCACGTACCTATGTGAGAGTGGATTCTCGGCCCTCACTAGCATGAAAACTAAATACAGGCACAGACTGTGTGTGGAAAATGATTTAAGACTGAGACTCTTTCCAATACAACCCAACATTGCAGAGTTATGTGCATCCTTTCAAGCACACCCTTCTCATTAACCTGTGGTGAATTAGTCACAATCTTCGATGAACGAATAAGGTTTTATATGTAAGATGGTTAAATAAAGAGCAAAATTATTTATTATTATTATATTATTATTTGTGCCTTGGTACTATAGGAGCTCTTTGTCACTTCTCATGAGCCATGTGGTGACAAAAACTCACACTCATTCTTATGTTTAATAAATATATTGTATAGTGTGTGTGTGACAGGCTTCCAATGATGGCAAAAAACAACATTGGAGAGTGCTTTGACCCTGGTGCTAGAGGGGGTACACAGCTAGAGGTTGAATGTTTGAAGGGGTACGGGACTATAAAAAGTTTGGGAACCACTACTGTAGAGGATAAGTATTCAACCCTCTGAGTCAATACATGTTAGAATCACCTTTGAAAGCGATTACAGCTGTGAGTCTTTCTGTATAAGTCTCTAAGAGATTTCCACACCTGAATTGTGCAACATTTGCCTATTATTCTTTCCAAAATGTTTCAAGCCCTGTCAAATTGGTTGTTGATCATTGCTAGACAACCATTTTCAGGTCTTGCCATACATTTTCAAGTAGATTTAAGTCAAAACTGTAACTCGCAGATTTAAGTCAAAACTGTAACTCAGCCACTCAGGAACATTCACTGTCTTTGTAAGCAACCCCAGTGTAGATTTGGCCTTGTGTTTTAGGTTATTGTCCTGCTGAAAGGTGAATTTGTCTCCCAGAGTCTGGTGGAACTGAACCAGTTTTTCGTCTAGGATTTTGCTTGTGCTTAGCTATATTCCATTTATTTGTTATCCTGTAACCTCCCCAGGAGTTACCAATTACAAGCATACCAATAACAAGATGCAGCCACCACTATGCTTGAAAATATGGAGAGTGGTACTCAGTAATGTGTTGTATTGGATTTGCCCCAAAAATACCACTTTGTATTCAGGACAAAAAGTGAATTGCTTTGCCACATTTTTTGCAGTATTACTTTAGTGCCTTGCTGCAAACAGGATGCATGTTTTGCAATATTTGTATTCTGTACAGGCTTCCTTATTTTCACTCTGTCAATTAGGTTAGTATTGTGGAGTAACTACAAAGTTGTTGATCCATCTTCAGTTTTCTCCTATCACAGCCATTAAACTATAACTATTTTAAAGTCACCATTGGCACAAGTTAGGAAGGACGCCTGTATCTTTGTAGTGACTGCGTGTATTGATATACCATCCAAAGTGCAATAAATAACTTCACCATGTGCAAAGGGATATTCAATTTCTGCTTTTTTTTATTTTTAGCAATCTACCAATAGGTGCCCGACCTTCTTTGCGAGGCATTGGAAAGCACTGCTCGACTGAGGGACCTTACAGATAATTGAAAGTGTTGGGTACAGAGATGAGGTAGTCATTAAAAAAATAATGTTAAACACTATTATTGCACACAGAGTGAGTCCATGGAACTTATTATGTGACTTTTTAAGCAAAGTTTTACTCCTGAACCTATTTAGGATTGCCATAACAAAGGGGTTGAATACTTATTGACTCAAGACATTTCACCTTTTACTTTTTATTAATTTGTTAAAAAAAATCTAAAACACAATTCCACTTTGACATAAGGGGTGTTGTGTGTTGGCCAGTGAAAATAAATCTCAATTTAACCCATTTTAAATTCATGCTATAACACAACAACAGTTGAAAAGTCAAGGAGTGTGAGTACTTTTTGAAGGTACTGTATTTGAAGAATACATTACATGAATCCACACTGTGAAAAACAGCATAAAAGAAACATGATCGTCTTGGCCTTCCTTTGACACCGAGTGTTGAAAGTGTCCTGGAGGGCAGGTAGCATGCTCTCATTGATGCGTTGGTCTGACCGCACCAAATCAAATCAAATGAAATTGTATTTGTCAGATGCTTCGTAAACAAATGGGTTTAGACTAACAGTGAAGTGCTTACTTACGGGTCCTTTTCCAACAATGCAGAGTTAAAGATAATAAAAAAGAATAATAATAGAAATAGTGACACAAGGAATAAATAAACAGTGAATAACAAATACAAATAAATAAGACAAAAAACATGGCTATGTACTGTATAGGGAGTACCATGTACTGTGTACAAAGTGTCACAGAAAGTGTCTGTGTGTGTGTGTGTGTGTGTGTGTGTGTGTGGTGTGAGTGTGCATAAAGTCAGTACAGGAGAGTTAGTGCAAAAAAGGGTCAATGCAGGCATTCCGGTTAGCCGTTTGATTAGCTATTTAGCAGTCTTGTTTAACAGTCTTATGGCTTGGGGAAGTCTGGGATGATGTTGTTGATGTGGGCCATGAGCAGCCTTTCAAAGCATTCCATGGCTATAAATAGTTATTGTAGGTTGGCTTCTGTCAAACTATCTTTCACACCTTGTTGATTTATGAGGAGGGTGGACTTCACACTAGGACGTGAATATCACACCCACATGACTTCGCATGATATAGGGTTTGTTCTGTCAAACTGTATTTTACACATCTTGATTTATGAGGAGGGTGTGGCAGGAGGTAATAACATTTGGTAATTCAATTAGACAACCACGTGGTCACCACG
This sequence comes from Salmo salar, assembly GCF_965601325.2. NCBI lineage: Eukaryota > Metazoa > Chordata > Actinopteri > Salmoniformes > Salmonidae > Salmo > Salmo salar. Next base: position 63,941,953 of record NC_138294.1, on the reverse strand, counting down.
TGTTGTATGTAAACATATTTGATCTGAGTACTTTGTTATGGAGGGCTTTGAGTCAAAGCAGCCCAGTGACCTGTTCTCGTATCTAAGGGGGGCTTATACAGAAAAGTGCAGTGCATATCAGCTGTTGCACACCTTCTATGGCTGCCATCAGGGAGAGGGAGAGGATTTTTGTGATTACTCACATGCACTCTCTCAGATACTTAGTTCAGTACTGAATCAAGAACAAGACGCCTTTCCCAAGGATAAAGTCGTTAAAACTGTCAGAAACCAGTTCACTGAGGGCATCATAGATCCTGCTCTCAAGAGAGAGCTGCTGAAGTTAGTCAGGAAGAGGCAGTCTACTCTGTTTGATGTGTGTGAGGAAGCCATCACTGGAGGACAAGCCCAGTAACACTAAGGTTGTCAAGAGTAAGAAAGTGGTGTGTGACAAGACAGTGAGGGATTCTCAACCATTGAAGTAAAAGAGAAACCAGTTGTCTCTTTGGAAGATGTTCTTAAAGTGGTGGCCGAGCAGAGTAAAGCCATTGGGGAGCTAAACACCATTTGGCAAATCTGACCATAATTCTATCCTCCTGATTCCAGTTTACAAGCAAAAATTAAAGCAGAAAGCACCAGTGACTAGATCAATAAAAAAGTTGTCAGATGAAGCAGATGCTAAGCTATAGGACTGTTTTGCTAGCACAGACTGGAATATGTTCTGGGATTCCTCCAATGGTATTAATAAGTAGTAAACCACATCTGTCATTGGATTCATCAATAAGTTCATTGATGACGTCGTCCCCACAGTGACCAAACGTACATACAGTTGAAATTGGAAATTTACATACACTTAGGTTGGAGTCATTAAAACTTGTTTTACAACCACTCCAAAAAATTCTTGCTAACAAACTATAGTTTTGGCAAGTCGGTTAGGACATATACTTTGTGCATGACACAAGTAATTTTTCCAACAATTGTTTACAGGCAGATTATTTCACTTAGAATTCACTGTATCACAATTCCAGTGGGTCAGAAGTTTACATACACTAAGTCAAGAGTGCCTTTAAACAGCTTGGAAAATTCCAGAAAATGATGTCATGCCTTTAGAAGCTTCTGATAGGCTAATTGACATCATTTGAATCAGTTGGAGGTGTACCTGTGGATGTATTTCAAGGCCTACCTTAAAACTCAGTGACTTTGCTCGACATCATGGGAAAATTAAAAGAAATCAGCCAAGACCACAGAAAAAAAATGTAGACCTCCACAAGTCTGGTTCATCCTTGGGAGCAATTTCCAAACGCCTGAAGGTACAACGTTCATCTGTACAAACAATAGTACGCAAGTATAAACACCATGGGACCACGCAGCCATCATACCGCTCAGGAAGGAGACGTGTTCTGTCTCCTAGAGATGAACGGACTTTGACGCGAAAAGTGCAATCAATCCCAGAACAACACCAAGGACCTTGTGAAGATGCTGGAGGAAACAGGTACAAAAGTATCTATATCCACAGTAAAACGAGTCCTATATCGACATAACCTAAAAGGCCGCGCAGCAAGGAAGAAGCCACTGCACCAAAACCGCCATAAAAAAGCCAGACTACAGTTTGTAACTGCATGTGGGGACAAAGATTGTACTTTTTGGAGGAATGTCCTCTAGTCTGATGACACAAAAATAGAACTGTCTTGCCATAATGACCATCATTATGTTTGGAGGAAAAAGGGGGAGGCTTGCAAGCCGAAGAACACCATCCCAACCGTGAAGCACGGGGGTGGCAGCATCATTTTGTGGGGATGCTTGTCTGCAGGAGGGACTGGTGCACTTCACAAAATAGATGGCATCATGAGGGAGGAAAATTATGTGGATATATTGAAGCAACATCTCAAGACATCAGTCAGGAAGTTAAAGCTTGGTCGCAAATGGGTCTTCCAAATGGACATTGACCCCTAGCATACTTACAAAGTTGTGGCAAATGGCTTAAGGACAACAAAGTCAAGGTATTGGAGTGGCCATCACAAAGCCCTGACCTCAATATTATAGAACATTTGTGGGCAGAACTGAAAAAGCTTGTGCGAGCAAGGAGGCCTACAAACCTAACTCACTTACACCAGCTCTGTCAGGAGGAATGGGCCAAAATTCACCCAACTTATTGTGGGAAGCTTGTGGAAGGCTACCTGAAGCGTTTGACCCAAGTTAAACAATTTAAAGGCAAAGCTACCAAATACCAATTGAGTGTATGTAAACGTTTGACCCACTGGGAATGTGATAAAATAAATAAAAGCTGAAATAAATCATTCTCTCTACTATTATTCTGACATTTCACATTCTTAAAATAAAGTGGTGATCCTAACTGACCCAAGACAGGGAAATGTTTATGTTTAATGTATTTAACTTCCGACTTCAACTGTATATGTTCTTGAGTTAATCCGGGAGACGGTAATCCGTGGTGCCCCAAATTCCTAATGAGTTAATTGTTACAATATTAATTTAATCGAGTAATAATTAAGTGTAGTAGTTAATTATTCGATAAATAGCAGTCATCACGTTAATGATAATCACGTCACGACAGCAGTTGCACTAGTATTCAGAGCCACTACTTTGACCTCAGTCTTCTTGGGTATGACGCTACAAGCTTGGCACACCTGTATTTAGGGACTTTCCCCCATTCTTCTCTGCAGGACCTCTCAAGCTTTGTCAGGTTGAATTGGGAGCGTCGCTGCACAGTTATTTTCAGGTACCTCCAGAGATGTTCGATCGGGTTCAAGTCTGGGGTCTGGCTGGGCCACTCAAGGACATTCAGATACTTGTCCCCAAGCCACTCCTGTGTTGTCTTGGCTGTGTACTTAAGGTTGTGGTCCTGTTGGAAGGTGAACCTTTGCCCCAGTCTGAGGTCCTGAGTGCTCTGGAGCAGGTTTTCATCAAGGATCTCTCTGTACTTTGCTCCATTCATCTTTGCCTCGATTTTGACTAGTCTCCCAGTCCCTGCTGCTGAAAAACACCCCCCACAGCATGATTCAGCCACCACCTTTCTTCGCCGTAGGGATGGTGCCAGGTTTCCTCCAGTTTAATCTTGGTTTCATCAGACCAGAGAATCTTATTTCTCATGGTCTGAGTTTCTTTAGGTGCCTTTTGGCAAACTCAAAGCGGTTTGTCATGTGCCTTTACTGAGGAGGGGCTTCCGTCTGGCCACTTGCATAATTGGTGGAGTGCTGCAGAGATGGTTGTCCTTCTGGAAGGTTCTTCCATCTCCACAGAGAACTCTAGAGCACTGTCAGAGTGACCATCTGGTTCTTGGTCACCTCCCTGACCATGGCCCTTCTCCCCCGATTGTTCAATTTTGCCAGGGTAACCAGCCCTACCAAGAGTCTTGGTGGTTCCAAACAACACACATTTAAGAATGATGGAGGCCATTGTGTTCTTGGGAACCTTCAATCCTGCAAAATTGTTTTGGTATACTTTCCCAGATCTGTGCCTCAACACAATCCTGTCTCGGTGCTCTTAGGACAATTCCTTCAACTTCATGGCTTGGTTTTTTCTCTGACATACACTGTCAACTGAATGCTAGTAAAACTAAGTGCATGCTCTTCAACCAATTGCTGCCTGCACCTTCCCGCCGGACTAGCATCACTACTCTGGACGGTTCTGACCTAGAATATGTGGACAACTACAAATACCTAGGTGTCTTGTTAGACTGTAAACTCTCCTTCCAGACTCACATTAAGCATCTTCAATCCAAAATTAAATCTAGAATCGGCTTCCTATTTTGCAACAAAGCCTGACTATCCTACCAATCCTTGACTTCGGCGATGTCATTTACAAAATAGCCCCCAACATTCTACTCAGCAAACTGGATGTAGCCTATCACAGTGCCATCCGTTTTTTATTTATTTATTTATTTCACCTTTATTTAACCAGGTAGGCAAGTTGAGAACAAGTTCTCATTTACAATTGCGACCTGGTTTTATCACCAAAGCCCCATATACTACCCTCCACTGCGACCTGTATGCTCTCGTTGGCTGGCCCTCACTACATATTCGTTGCCAAACCCACTGGCTCCAGGTCATCTATAAGTCTTTACTAGGTAAAGCTCCGCCTTATCTCAGTTCACTGGTCACCATAGCAACACCCACCCGTAGCACGCGCTCCAGCAGGTATATTGCAATGGTCCTCCCCAAAGCCAACACTTATTTTGCCGCCTTTCCTTCCAGTTCTCTGCTGCCAATGACTGGAACGAATTGCAAAAATCTCTGAAGCTGGAGTCATATCTCCCGCTCTAACTTTAAGCATCAGCTGTCTGAACAGCTTACCGATCACTGTACCTGTACACAGCCAACCTGTAAATAGCACACCAGACCTCATCCACATATTATTACTTACCCTCTTGCTCTTTTGCACTCCAGTATCTCTACTTGCACATCATCATCTGCACATCTAACACTCCAGTATTAACCTGTTAGGGCTAGGGGGCAGCATTTGCACGTCTGGATAAAAAAAATGTACCCGATTTAATCTGGTTACTAATCCTACCCAGTAACTAGAATATGCATATACTTATTATATATGGATAGAAAACACTCTAAAGTTTCTAAAACTGTTTGAATGGTGTCTGTGAGTATAACAGAACTCATTTGGCAGGCAAAACCCTGAGACATTTTCTGACAGGAAGTGGATACCTGATGTGTTGTATTACCTTTAAACCTATCCCATTGAAAAACACAGGGGCTGAGGAATATTTTGGCACTTCCTATTGCTTCCACTAGATGTCACCAGCCTTTACAAAGTGTTTTGAGTCTTCTGGAGGGAGATCTGACCGAACAAGAGCCATGGAACGATGATGTCCCATTAGACACCTGGCGCGCGAGTTCATGTTGGGTACCCTCGTTCCAATACGTTATAAAAGAGTATGCATTCGTCCACCTTGAATATTATTCATGTTCTGGTTAAAAAAGGCCCTAATGATTTATGCTATACAACGTTTGAACGAACGTAAATATATTTTTTCCCCTCGTTCATGACGAGAAGTCCGGCTGGCTTAGATCATGTGCTAACAAGACGGAGATTTTTGGACATAAATGATTAGCTTTTTTGAACAAAACTACATTCATTATGGACCTGTGATACCTGGAAGTGACATCTGATGAAGAGAATCAAAGGTAATGGATTATTTACATAGTATTTTCGATTTTAGATCTCCCCAACATGACGTCTAGTCTGTATCGCAACGCGTATTTTTCTGGGCGCAGTGCTCAGATTATTGCAAAGTGTGATTTCCCAGTAAGGTTATTTTTAAATCTGGCAAGTTGATTGCGTTCAAGAGATGTAAATCTATAATTCTTTAAATGACAATATAATATTTTACCAATGTTTTCTAATTTTAATTATTTAATTTGTGACGCTGACTTGACTGCCGGTTATTGGAGGGAAACGATTTCCTCAACATCAATGCCATAGTAAAACGCTGTTTTTGGATATAAATATGAACTTGATAGAACTAAAAATGCATGCATTGTCTAACATAATGTCCTAGGAGTGTCATCTGATGGAGATTGTAAAAGGTTAGTGCATCATTTTAGCTGGTTTTATGGTTTTGGTGACCCTGTCTTTGAATTGACAAAACATTACACACAACTCTTGTAAATGTACTGTCCTAACATACTCTAAATTTATGCTTTCGCCGTAAAACCTTTTTGAAATCGTAAAACGTGGTTAGATTAAGGAGATGTTTATCTTTCAAAGGGTGTAAAATAGTTGTATGTTTGAAAAATTTGAATTTTGACATTTATTTGGATTCAAATTTGCCGCTCTTGAAATGCACCTGCTGTTGATGGAGTGCACCACGGGTGGCACGCTAGCGTCCCACCTAGCCCATAGAGGTTAATGCTAAATTGTAATTATTTTCACCTCTAGGGCCTATTTATTGCCTACCTCCCTACTCTTCCACATTTGCACACACTGTACATAGATTTTTATATTTTTCTTTTCTTTTGTGTTATTGACTGTACATTTGTTTATGTGTAACTCTGTGTTGTTGTTTTTGTTGCATTGCTTTGATTTATCTTGGCCAGGTCACAGTTGTAAATTAGAACTTGTTCTCAACCGGCCTACCTGGTTAACCTGTTAGGGCTAGGGGGCAGTATTGACACGGCCGGATAAAAAACGTACCCGATTTAATCTGGTTACTACTCCTGCCCAGTAACTAGAACATGCATATAATTATTGGCTTTGGATAGAAAACACCCTAAAGTTTCTAAAACTGTTTGAATGGTGTCTGTGAGTATAACAGAACTCATATGGCAGGCCAAAACCTGAGAAGATTCCATGCAGGAAGTGGCCTGTCTGACAAGTCTGACACTTCCTAAGGCTCCCATAGGCTCTCAGAGCCCGGGAAAAAGCTGAACGATATCGAGGCAGCCTCTGGCTGAAACACATTATCGCTTTTGGCAAGTGGCCGATCAGAGCACTACGGGCTTAGGCGCGTGCCCGAGTCGACCGAATGCTTTATTTTCTTTCGTCTGTTTACCTAAACGCAGAATCCCGGTCGGAATATTATCGCTTTTTTATGAGAAAAATTGCATAAAAATTTATTTTAAACAGCGGTTGACATGCTTCGAAGTACGGTAATGGAATATTTAGAATTTCTTTGTCACGAATTGCGCCATGCTCGTCACCCTTATTTACCCTTTCGGATAGTGTCTTGAACGCACGAACAAAACGCCGCTGTTTGGATATAACTATGGATTATTTTGAACCAAACCAACATTTGTTATTGAAGTAGAAGTCCTGGGAGTGCATTCTGACGAAGACAGCAAAGGTAATAACATTTTTCTTATAGTAAATCTGACTTTGGTGAGTGCTAAACTTGCTGGGTGTCTAAATAGCTAGCCCTGTGATGTCGGGCTATCTACTGAGAATATTGCAAAATGTGCTTTCACCGAAAAGCTATTTTAAAATCGGACATATCGAGTGCATAGAGGAGTTCTGTATCTATAATTCTTAAAATAATTGTTATGCTTTTTGTGAACGTTTATCGTGAGTAATTTAGTAAATTCACCGGCAGTGTTCGGTGGGAATGCTAGTCACATGCTAGTCACATGCTAATGTAAAAAGCTGGTTTTTGATATAAATATGAACTTGATTGAACAAAACATGCATGTATTGTATAACATAATGTCCTAGGGTTGTCATCTGATGAAGATCATCAAAGGTTAGTGCTGCATTTAGCTGTGGTTTGGGTTTATGTGACATTATATGCTAGCTTGAAAAATGGGTGTCTGATTATTTCTGGCTGGGTACTCTGCTGACATAATCTAATGTTTTGCTTTCGTTGTAAAGCCTTTTTGAAATTGGACAGTGTGGTTAGATTAACGAGAGTCTTGTCTTTAAAATGGTGTAAAATAGTCATATGTTTGAAAAATTGAAGTTTTTGCATTTTTGAGGTTTTTGAATAACGCGCCACGGGATTACACTGGCTGTTACGTAGGTGGGACGATTTGGTGCCACCTACCATAGAGAGGTTAAATAAAGGTGAAATATATATTTTTTTAATTAAAAAAGACAGTGGGACCTTATGGTGTGTGCCTTTCCATATCATGTCCAATCAATTAACTTTTACCACAGTTGGTCTCCAATCAATCCGAAGACATTGTATGTTTCCCCCAAAAAATAAAAAATCCTGAGCTTTCTTATATCTCCTAGATATAGGACGAACACTTCAAAACCTTATTTCTTATGATATATTTCTAACTATTTTTTGACATTCATGAATGTGGTGCTATTCAATGCATTTCTGTGGGCTGTATTAGGAAAGCTCAAATTCAATATTTTATCCCAAAAATGTATATATATATATTTATTTTACACCTAAAGGGGTCCTAAAATTCAAAATCAATAGCTAAATGATCCATGATATTTCCATCTTAAAACAATTCCATATGTTAACTCAATACCCTCTTCCACTTTGACAATCCTGAATATTTGATGTAGATGTTTTACAAAAAAGACAGTTCAAACCACTTTAAACCCACTTTGTAACACAATTAAAAGTGAAGAAATCCAATGGGTCTGACTTTTGCAAAGCAATGTATCTTTTGACAGTCTTTTGTTGCTTCTTCAGAAAACTGCCCAATCAGTGAAACCTCAACAGTGATAAATCAGCAGTGACTTGTAACAGAGTCACTGCCAAAATTGTGGGACTTTCACAGCTTTTTCAGTAAAACCCTATTATAGGACATGTCCTCAGCGCTACCTAGATCATCCAAAGACTAACCGTGTTGCCATGGCAGATCACAGATCACACACACACAGAGCCAAACCTCCGAATGAACCCTTGTTTCAAACACACATCAAACACAGGCCCTCTGACCATTTCAAACACTCAAAATGGCGATACATTGCAGACGTCCTTTGGTATTTCTGAGGTAAACGTTGACTGGATTTGTGTCTCCCAGGGACAATTTTTTATGTATCCTTCCTCTGTCATACAGTGAGGGAAAAAAAGTATTTGATCTCCTGCTGATTTTGTACGTTTGCCCACTGACAAAGAAATGATCAGTCTATAATTTTAATGGTAGGTTTATTTGCACAGTGAGAGACAGAATAACAACAAATAATTCCAGAAAGACGCATGTCAAAAATGTTATAAATTGATTTGCATTTTAATGAGGGAAATAAGTATTTGACCCCCTCTCAATCAGAAAGATTTCTGGCTCCCAGGTGTCTTTTATACAGGTAACGAGCTGAGATTAGGAGCACACTCTTAAAGGGAGTGCTCCTAATCTCAGCTTGTTACCTGTATAAAAGACTCCTGTCCACAGAAGCAATCAATCAATCAGATTCCAAACTCTCCACCATGGCCAAGACCAAAGAGCTCTCCAAGGATGTCAGGGACAAGATTGTAGACTTACACAAGTCTGGAATGGGCTACAAGACCATCGCCAAGCAGCTTGGTGAGAAGGTGACAACAGTTGGTGCGATTATTCGCAAATGGAAGAAACACAAAAGAACTGTCAATCTCCCTCGGCCTGGGGCTCCATGCAAGATCTCACCTCGTGGAGTTGCAATGATCATGAGAACGGTGAGGAATCAGCCCAGAACTAGACGGGAGGATCTTGTCAATGATATCAAGGCAGCTGGGACCATAGTCACCAAGAAAACAATTGGTAACACACTACGCCGTGAAGGACTGAAATCCTGCAGCACCCGCAAGGCCCCCCTGCTCAAGAAAGCACATATACATGCCCGTCTGAAGTTTGCAATGAACATCTGAATGATTCAGAGGACAACTGGGTGAAAGTGTTGTGGTCAGATGAGACCAAAATGGAGCTCTTTGGCATCAACTCAACTCGCCGTGTTTGGAGGAGGAGGAATGCAGCCTATGACACCAAGAACACCATCCCCACCGTCAAACATGGAGGTGGAAACATTATGCTTTGGGGGTGTTTTTCTGCTAAGGGGACAGGACAACTTCACCGCATCAAAGGGACGATGGACGGGGCCATGTACGGTCAAATCTTGAGTGAGAACCTCCTTCCCTCAGCCAGGGCATTGAAAATGGGTCGTGGATGGATATTCCAGCATGACAATGACCCAAAACACACGGCCAAGGCAACAAAGGAGTCGCTCAAGAAGAAGCACATTATGCTTTGGGGGTGTTTTTGTCCTGGAGTGGCCTAGCCAGTCTCCAGACCTTAATCCCATAGAAAATCTGTGGAGGGAGCTGAAGGTTTGAGTTGCCAAACTTCAGCCTCGAAACCTTAATGACTTGGAGAAGATCTAGAAAGAGGAGTGGGACAAAATCCCTCCTGAGATGTGTGCAAACCTGGTGGCCAACTACAAGAAACGTCTGACCTCTGATTGCCAACAAGGGTGTTGCCACCAAGTACTAAGTCATGTTTTGCAGAGGGGTCAAATACTTATTTCCCTCATTAAAATGCAAATCAATTTATGTGTGGCGCAGCGGTTTAAGGCTCTTCATCTCAGTGCTGGAGGCATCACTACAGACCCTGGTTCAATCCTGGCCTGTATCAAAACCGGCCGTGATCGGGAGTCCCATAGGGCGGTGCACAATTGGCCCTGCGCCGTCTGGGGTAGGCCGTCATTGTAAAATAAGATTTTGTTCTTAACTGACTTGCCTTGTTAAATAAAGGTTAAATAAATAAAAAATATCACCATGCTTCACGGTTGTGACATTTCATCGCAGTTTAGGAGAATATTTTAGCTAACCCTAACCCTTTTCCTAACCTTAAACAAATTATCCTAACCTGCTACGTTAATTATCCTAACCTGCTGCCTAAATTCTCCTAACCTGCTATGAAAAAGTCACATCTCTTCGTAACTGTACACCATCGAGTCAAAACCATGATTCCGTTAGCAGACAGACTGGGCCAGTAGACTATTTAAAGGTAGAGGTTGTAAAATAGGACCTCCACTGACTCACAACTCAGTCTGATGTCATTAGTGAGTGCCTAAGGAGGAATGGAAATGGTGCAGATGGATTCAAATTATGTCTTTAGCTCATGTTGTCGGCTGCTGGGACATGTACATGAATTAATTAATGAGGAGACACACTTGCAAGATAGACAATTACCATATTGATAATTTGCTATTTAACGCAACAGTTTTTGTGACAAAACTATTGGTAGTGTTGAAAATGAGATGGAAACACATTGAACTTTAGATTTTTATTCAGTACATGAAAACTCAAGCTAAAAAGTGCCTTTTGTTTGCACTTTGGCATCACGCACTGATTTTTATCAGTCTGTTTGGTGGAAGCACCACTGATGGAAAATGTGCATGAAAACTTTTGCCAATTGTATGGAAACCTAACTAGTATGTGCCTTATTTTATACTTTTACATGATTTTCTATGGGTTGATATGTTTATCCCTCTTGAGTTTCCTAATTGATTTATTTTAGACTCTGCCCCCTTGGCTGGTCTCCTTGGAGACAGGAGTTGGCCCAGGTCTACCACACCTGGGCCTGATTGACTAACGAGCTACCTGAGCCCCTTACAATGGAGCTCCCAGCTCACATCTGGGCGGCTGCTGGAGGAGGAAGACCACGTCAAACTGCTGTCACCTCTACCACTGGGATCATGGCAAACTCATCCACTGATAACCTTGCAGCCAGACGGGGATTAAACGGATCAGTGTGGTCTAATACTTATGTTCAGAATGGCTCCCTGCTCATGCATGTTTTTCTCTCCCCCCCTCTGTCGCCTTTATTGGACTGGACCATGGACTGGGTGCCACAGACGCTTGATGACGACAGACGACGAGGAACGACTGCCAAATTACTACCACGGACATGAACAAGCAATGGCAGATGAGCGACTGATGGGTGGTGGCGGCAGCCATCTTAATGACCCTCCTGCAGCATGAACTGTGTGGTGGCCTGGCATTTCAGTACCTGTTTGTGACACTCACAATGCAAATGTAAATATTGCAGCAAATGTTTTTCTACGTTTCCCTTCTTTTATATTCATCAGCTCTGACATTAACATGCACAGAGTATCTGTTATTCTGCTAGCAGCTAGCCTCAACTAACCTCAGAGCTGCTAAGGGCTGACATTTGGGGGCAGCAACCTAATGAAACAGTGTCAGGCTAACGCTACCGCTAATGTTAACATAGGCGAGCATTGTGGCATGATGTTGTTACTGCTGCATGGCCCCTGCTTTGCTGTATTACACCACCGACGCCTCCTGGGCAGGAGAATAAAGGCTGCTGTCTGTAATTCAATGAGCCAAGCTCTGGCTCCCTGGCCCTGGAGCAGGGTCTGACTATTAATAAGAGTGGCAGCAGAGGCTTCTATTGCTAGTGAGGACAGCTCTACAGGCTGATTCTCACACTGCTGAGGCAGAGGGAGAGGAAATGTGATGTGTAGTACAGAATGTGATTTGTTTTATGATTTATGAACGTGGTGAATCTGCTCTATAAAATGGAATACAGTATGGCATAGGTATTAGCATTGCCAGTTCACCGATAATGAATGGGTAGAATAGCCATTTTAATATACAGTTTCTCATCAAAGTCCTTATTCCAGAGGTTGACAACCAGGTGTCTCCTTATGCCTCAACACACTGTATGCATCAACACACTGCATTATACATCTCTATCAATTATGCTTAATTTCAGGTCTCTCACATTATTACAGTGGGATGAATCTCAACACTGAAGAGAGGACTGAATTGCAGATAGATTTTTGTTATACCCTGCACTTTTGCAACGACCTATTCCGAAATCAAGTGTCCACTCCATCCAATCAATGCAGAAAAATCTACTTTCTGCAATGATTGAATTAAGGCCACAGTTCCATGTGAGTTTGTTTCAGACCACAGACCTAACACCCAGCCACATTCATTGAACTGGATGTTGGTACATTCAGATTGTGCTGATTCTGTTCTTTTGCCCTGTCAGCTGTCAGTGGCTGGGCTAGTGCCGGCCAATATCAGTTAGGCTTTTTTCAGACGAGGCATTCTAACAAGGGTTGCCCATCAGGGTCCATTTATCTTACACATGTAGTGAATTGGCATGGCTCTGGATTTTTTGTCCCCGTTTTTCCTCTGGGTATTCAATTCCCCCACAACTGTCTGCCAGAGGAGGAGTGAACTGGAGCATTGGGTCTTAATTGGATATACATAAACGCATATACTGTATGTATGTACAGTATGGACGCACACATGTTCGCATAACACACACACACAAACATACCTTAAAATGCACATATGCATGTGTACACACAAAAACACACGCATATACACACATGGATGTACACATACAGACACACCTCACAAATCCGCAGAAGAGCAAAGCTTTTAATCACACTGTATAAGAGATGTCAAAACATATCAAAGCGTTAATAATATCCCCATGCCTCCAGATAAACATAATATTATAAAGGAGATTATGGACGGCTATTACACATGTGGAGAGATAATCCCTAGATTTTCACAGCCTGTCATGACAAGTCACAACCATGCCAATGGTCGCTTTATGTTAGATGTGGATTGTATCTGCATTGAGGGATTTTGAAAAATAGATTCATAGAAAAAGTCAAATTTAAGAAGTGGAGGAGAACAAAACAAGCTATGTTTACAAGCTATGTTTACAGCACTTCTGTCGATGTTTAAAAGAAACAAAGTTGCCTGTGTTGACTTTACTCCCACTAACTGTCACTTCAGTCTGTTGCCATTTATTGCCCAGGGCTTGGTAAGAACATGTGGGCAGATAAAAGCTGTAAAAAGTGACACTCTAGAGGAAAATGACTCCCCTGTGAAGGTACAGTAGGAGTCTGCTGCTTGACCTTGATAGGAAATACTGCATTCTCAAATAAATATTCAGTGAGTAAGGAGTGATGGTGCGAGCCTCCTCGCCGTGAGATAAGGAGTTATGTCTGAATGTGGGGGCCAGCCACATGTTGGGGATGGGGGCGTTTAATCGGCCACAAAATCAACATTTTGTGGTCTCTGGACTTCAAACCCATTGAAAATTTGTGGCTTGAATTGAAGAATGGAGTCCATAAGCGCAGATGAAGGATATCAAGGATCTGGAAGTATTCTGTATGCAGGAATGGTCTAAGATCCCTCCCAATGTGTTCTCCAATCTCATAAAACATTTTAGAAAAATGCTCAGTACCTATTGAAAGGTATTAAAAACAAGGGTGCCAATAATTTTGACCCCTACTTTTCTGAGATTTTTTTTTTAATTAACTTGTTAAACAAAATCTCTTTCTCTGAGCAATTGTATTAGTATACATTTTCCATTTATTGTTGCATACAATATGGCCCAGATTTTGAATAATTTATTTGATACAGTCATTTTTCTCATCTTTATCAAGGTAGTCATTTCAGACCCCACTGTATGTGGACCAAACATACGTGATCGACCGGCTCGATTTGGTCTTATGTAGCAACATTTGAAATTGTGCTTTTTATGGTGAGACTCAGAGCTAGAAAATTGCATATCATACACTACAGTTGAGGAACAATGGGAAAGTAATTCTGCTTTGAAAGTAACTTGTAACCTCACTTTTGAGAAAATGGCCTTTGAATGTTTTGATACCTACTGGAGAGCTCTTCTTTGTCTCGCACCATCACTCATTCAGCATTGTTCACACCCTCTTAACCTGTTGGGGGTAGGGGGCAGTATTTACACGTCCGGATAAAAAACGTACCCGATTTAATCTGGTTATTACTACTGCCCAGAAACTAGAATATGCATATAATTATTGGCTTTGGATAGAAAACACCCTAAAGTTTCTAAAACTGTTTGAATGGTGTCTGTGAGTATAACAGAACTCATATGGCAGGCAAAAACCTGAGAAGATTCTGTACAGGAAGTGCCCTCTCTGACCATTCCTTGAGCTTCTTGACTCTGTTTATTGAAGACTGAGGATCTTTGCTGTAACGTGACACTTCCTACGGCTCCCATAGGCTCTCAGAAGGCGGGAAAAAGCTGAATGATGTAATTCCAGCCACTGGCTGAAAAACATTAGCGCTTTTGGTAAGTGCTCTATCAGAGGACAATGGGCTGAGGCGCGTGCACAAGTCGACCCCATGTTTTATTTTCTTTCGTCTTTGAACCTAAACACGCTTTCCCGGTTGGAATATTATCGCTTTTTTACGAGAAAAATGGCATAAAAATTGATTTTAGCTTCTATGGGCTATGATTTTAGCTTCTACTCAACAGCCAGTTGAATCCCGTGGCGCGTTATTCAAATACCTTAGAAATGCTATTACTTCAATTTCTCAAACATATTACTATTTTACACCATTTTAAAGACAAGACTCTCGGTAATCTAACCACACTGTCCGATTTCAAAAAGGCTTTACAACGAAAGCAAAACATTAGATTATGTCAGCAGAGTACCCAGCCAGAAATAATCAGACACCCATTATTCAAGCTAGCATATAATGTCACATAAACCCAAACCACAGCTAAATGCAGCACTAACCTTTGATAATTCTTAAAATAATTGTTATGTTTTTTGTGAACGTTTATCGTGAGTAATTTAGTAAATTCACCGGCAGTGTTCGGTGGGAATGCTAGTCACATGCTAGTCACATGCTAATGTGAAAAGCTGGTTTTTGATATAAATATGAACTTGATTGAACAAAACATGCATGTATTGTATAACATAATGTCCTAGGGTTGTCATCTGATGAAGATCATCAAAGGTGCTGCATTTAGCTGTGGTTTGGGTTTATGTGACATTATATGCTAGCTTGAAAAATGGGTGTCTGATTATTTCTGGCTGGGTACTCTGCTGACATAATCTAATGTTTTGCTTTCGTTGTAAAGCCTTTTTGAAATCGGACAGTGTGGTTAGATTAACGAGAGTCTTGTCTTTAAAATGGTGTAAAATAGTCATATGTTTGAGCAATTTAAGTAATAGCATTTCTAAGGTATTTGAATAACGCGCCACGGGATTCAACTGGCTGTTGAGTGGGTGGGACAATTTCGTCCCGCCGACCCTAGAGAGGGCTTTATCACAACCCATCTCTTTAAGGGTTGATCCGAGCATCCTGTCCTAACAGCAGTCAAGCACCCAAGCTAACTGGCTAACATTGCTAGCTACTTCCGGACACAAATGAGAGAACAGCTCACTCTGACCATGTTACTCACCCTAGCAGAGCTGGTAAGGCTGTTTTTATGTTATCCAGTTGGTGACTGCAACTGTGCTGCTGGCAACAATTGACGTTTTTTTGCCAACGTTTACTGACACTGGCCATATTCAACAGGTGTTGAGTGTTCGTAAATTCGTCAGTTATTCTGTGCTCTGGCACACTCAGACGAGAGTGCTCTGAATTCGAAGCAGATAGCCAGAGCGAATTTACCAGCTACGTCTATCAAATTCTGTCGTGTCACAGTGACATCATGAACATACTATTGAAGTGGATACTTGCCATAATCCCAACTCATGACGTTACTACCCTGCATGAATAATTGAATTTTTTATTTTTTTTATTTCACCTTTATTTAACCAGGTAGGCAAGTTGAGAACAAGTTCTCATTTACAATTGCGACCTGGCCAAGATAAAGCAAAGCAGTTCGACAACATACAACAACACAGAGTTACACATGGAGTAAAACAAACATACAGTCAATAATACAGTAGAAAAATAAGTCTATATACAATGTGAGCAAATGAGGTGAGATAAGGGAGGTAAAGGCAAAAAGGCCATGGTGGCAAAGTAAATACAATATAGCAAGTTAAACACTGGAATGGTAGATTTGTAGTAGAAGAAAATGCAAAGTAGAAATAGAAATAATGGGGTGCAAAGGAGCAAAATAAATAAATAAATAAATACAATAGGGGAAGAGGTAGTTGTTTGAGCTAAATTATAGATGGGCTATGTAGAGGGGCAGTGATCTGTGAGCTGTTCTGACAGCTGGTGCTTAAAGCTAGTGAGAGAGATAAGTGTTTCCAGTTTCAGAGATTGTTGTAGTTCGTGCAGGTAGCTAACCAACCAGGTTCAATGTTAGCTAGCTAGCATTAGGCTATAATTAGCAAAGCAAATGGCTCTGAGATACGGATAATATTACTACACAGATCATACACGTAACGTTAGCTAGCGAGCCAGCTAATGTTAACTAGCTAACAGTACACTTTTACTTGAAATGAAAATGACTTTCTGACAAAATTAGAAACGTGTAATATCTGAAAATGTAGCTAGCTAGACTATCTTACCCGTATACATGGCTGGACGCTTCTCCCTCTCTGTCAAGATGCCATGGTTGCCCTTAATTTTAAGATGTAATCTGGAGACAGGTGTTTTCTCCACCTCCTTAGCTATCATACTTTAATTCCACTGAGTTCTAGGTCCTCCAGAAAGTGGAGAGCAACACTTACACAGAGCTACTACGCTTTATATATATTTTTAAAGCCGCATTAGACAGAAGTACCTACACATGCTGACCAGCTCAAATAGACTGAAGTGCGGCAAACCAATCCGAACTCATTTCTCGGCATGTCCAGCCCACTCATTATCTCAGCCAATCATGGCTAGCGGGAAGGTTGCTCACTTTTTCTGTGGCTAAATCAACTAAGCTCGTCATTTAAAAATTGTATTCGTATTTACAGATGGCATATAAGTTAGTTATTAAGGCACATGAAAGTTCACATGTTCCATTTTGATAAAATAAAAAGTTTACATTCAAATGGCTCTCTTGTGAAGTAGTGACGAGCTACATACGCCTGGTCTCCTGAAATGGGTCACATATATTGTAGGGTTCCCACTTTGGGTTGCAAAATTCTGCAAACTTTCCATAAATTCCCTGGTTTTGCAGAAATCCTGGTTGGAGGATTCCAGATTTCCTACTTATTCCTTCCTGATTCCGAGAATCCTCCATCTGGGATTTCAGGAAAACCAAGGAATTGTTTGGTGGTCCCCCACTATATCGGAGCACATTAATGCTAATTAAGTTTGTTAGGTTTTCTTTCCTTATTCCCTAGCAATTCATTAGGGAATAGGCATTTGTTTTTGATAGATACTGGGGCTGCCAATATTGTTTGGGGCAATTAGACTTCAGTAAGCTAATCAAAAGAAGCCTGAGAAAATGATAAATACATGGGACATTCCTAACGTTTAGGACACCATGCATACTATGATGACTGGGTTGTCACCTCACAAAAAAAACATACCTTTCTCCATACTCATATGACATTTCATTGCTTATTTGTTAATACATATTTGTGCACAGTAAGTGCAGTGAGTATAGCAAGACAGAGAGCAGCAGCAGCATCCTGGCTCCTCTCCTGCAGATGCCCTTTGATGAGTGATATGTGTGATTATGGCCCATGCCCCAGAGGTTTCCCTCACTCTCGTCTCCCTATGCACAGTAATTTGTTTCTCACCAAGTAATTAAGCATCCTGGGTGAGGAGGCCTGCTGTTAAGGAACACATATCTCATTACAGACAGAGGACTCTATCCCTCCATCTCTCAACTTCTTCCACCTCTCTTGGTATATGAGGAGAGTGAAAAAGAGAGAATGGACTCAAGAGAGGAAGAGGTACAGGGGGTAGAAGGAGAAAATTAGGGGGTTGGGAGTGAGAGAGTGAGAGACAGACAGAGAAACTGAGAGACAGAGAGAGAGAGAGAGAGAGAGAGAGAGAGAGAGAGAGAGAGAGAGAGAGAGACCCCAGAGGCAGTACATGTGAGGCAGTAGCACTACCGTCCTGGTGGGCTGTTGCTGAAATGTACCTGGATGAACTTGGCTGACACTGATTTCATATTGAATTTGGATAAGGGTGCATTTTTATGTTTTACGATTCTAGGGAAAATGTGTTGTGGTATCAACTGCACTCAGACAAACTAGAACAGAATGTCCCTTAGAGACAAGGAATTGACATAGAATTGACAATATGGCAGATGAACTTGAAACAGAAGGGGAGAGAGCCTTAGGATGCTCTGATGCAGCTGGGAAACAGAGATAAACATACTGAATACTGTTTACAGTGCTGTGATACATTCTAATGAAGACAGTGTCTGAAACATGACTTACTGCTCTGAAACTGGAGAGCATTACTGTATCGTTGAATCAGGTCAAAGTCCCACAAAACATGAATCAGCAACATTTGTATTGTATAGTATGTCAATGGTAGATCTTTACTTTATGTTCTGTCTTAACTTACATCTAGACGTTCCGCTAGCGGAACACCTGCTCCAATATCCAATGATAGGCGTGGCGCGAAATACAAAGTCCTCGAAAATCCGAAAACTTCAATTTTTCAAACATATGACTATTTTACAGCATTTTAAAGACAAGACTCTCCTTTATCTAACCACACTGTCCGATTTCAAAAAGGCTTTACAGCGAAAGCAAAATATTAGATTATGTCACCAGAGTACCCAGCCAGAAATAATCAGACACCCATTTTTCAAGCTAGCATATAATGTCACAAAAAACAAAACCACAGCTAAACGCAGCACTAACCTTTGATGATCTTCATCAGATGACACTCCTAGGACATTATGTTATACAATACATGCATGTTTTGTTCAATCAAGTTCATATTTATATCAAAAACCAGCTTTTTACATTAGCATGTGACGTTCAGAACTAGCATTCCCACCGAACACTTCCGGTGAATTTACTAAATTACTCACGATAAACGTTCACAAAAAACATAACAATTATTTTAAGAATTATAGATACAGAACTCCTTTATGCAATCGCGGTGTCCGATTTTAAAATAGCTTTTCGGTGAAAGCACATTTTGCAATATTCTGAGTAGATAGCCCGGCCATCATGGCTAGCTATTTTGACACCCACCAAGTTTGGTACTCACCAAACTCAGATTTACTATAAGACAAATTGGATTACCTTTGCTGTTCTTCGTCAGAATGCACTCCCAGGACTTCTACTTCAATAACAAATGTTGGTTTGTTTCCAAATAGTTATATCCAAATAGCGGCGTTTTGTTGTGCGTTCAAGACACTATCCGAAGGGTAAAGAAGGGTGACGCGCCCAGCGCGTTTCGTGACAAAAATAATATTCCATTACCGTACTTCGAAGCATGTCAAACGCTGTTTAAAATCAATTTTTATGCGATTTTTCTCGTAAAAAAGCGATAATATTCCGACCGGGAAACCCTGTTTTCGTTCAAAGACGAAAAAATAAAAACATGGAGTCGTCTCGTGCACGCGCCCCCAGTCTCATTGTTCTCAGATCGACCACTTACCAAATGCGCTACTGTTTTTCAGCCATGGCCTGCAAAGTCATCATTCAACGTTCTGGCGCCTTCTGAGAGCCTATGGGAGCGTTAGAAAATATCACGTTACAGCAGAGATCCCCTGTTTTGGATAGAGATGATCAAGAAGGCCAAGAAATAGTCAGAGAGGGCGCTTCCTGTTTGGAATCTTCTCAGGTTTTGGCCTGCCAAATGAGTTCTGTTATACTCACAGACACCATTCAAACAGTTTTAGAAACTTTGGAGTGTTTTCTATCCAAAGGTAATAATTATATGCATATCCTAGTTTCTGGGCAGGAGTAATAATCAGATTTAATCGGGTACGTTTTTTATCCGGCCGTGAAAATACTGCCCCCTATCCATAACAAGTTAAAACAAAATGTGTAACCAGCCATGTGCTTCCGGCCATGTAAGAGAGAGCATAATTCCTGGTGTTCCCCTCATCTGCTCCTGACGTTGAGTTATGGATCCTTGATCTACAGTGCATTTGTTAGCCTGCAACACAGGCACACGCACGCACACACAAACACAGAGAAAAGCAACCCACATACACACAAATTCATTGTTCGTGCATTATGATTATCACTTCACCTGCAATGAACCTGATGCTGAGATGTTGAGAGCATGCCGTCTCCTTGGCCTGATCTACTATTGAGTTGTAACATATTGAAGTGGAGTTACGTGGCCCTACTTCACGTCTCCTTTCACAAGCAAAAGAGCGACAGAGGAGAACCCACCGCCCCCCTCTGAGTCAGCCAGTCAGTCAATGTTCCTGGGCAGGGTCAGGCGAGGTTTACTGCCTTCCTCATTCTGGTTGTTTTCACCGGGATTTTATTTGTCACACAGGGTCCCTGTGTAAAAAAAAAAAAATCTTTCTTTCAATAGATGGCAAAAGGATGATCTGGATGGAAGGAGCGGGGAAAAGATGGAGGGATGGTAGGATGGAGGGATTTCTCACGACTCCTGCCGAGGGTGACTCCTCTCCCTGTTCGGGTGGCGCTCGGCGGTCGTCGTCACCGGCCTACTAGCTGCCACCGATCCCTTTTTCCTTTTCTGTTGGTTTTGTCTTTATTGGTTTCACCTGTGTCTCATTAGTGTTTAGTTAGGTATTTAATCCCGTTTCCCCACCTGTTCTGTGTGCGGGCTTATTTCTGTTGTTCACTGTGTTTCGTGTAGTGGTACGTGTTTTTGGATCTTGTGTTTTTTGGATTACACCCTGTTGTTGTTTCTTGGGTGTATATTCTTTTGACGGTGCATTTCATTAAAGCCCGATAGCAAACACTTCTGTTTCCTGCGCTTGACTCCACACCCACTACAGTAAGCGTTACAGGATTGAGGGGACTGTGTGTGTGTTTGTGTGTGAAAGAGAGAAAGCAGAAGGGTGCTTGTGGGTTCTATTTAGAGAAACCAATTAGGAAATCTCTAAAGTGAGTGTCATTCAAAACAGTTGTTTACAGTGGCAACGCCTCTGGATATAAACACATGACAGACTATGTCTGTGTGGCTTTTACATATGTGTAACTGTGTCATGACTATGATTAACGACCCATTAAAGACACACAGTTATGCCCAAGGGAAGGTGATCAAGACTGTGTACAAGGTGTTTTATAACGACACAGGGCAAGACCCAGATGCAGATACAGGAGGCAGATGGTTCGAGTCTCTGATATTTATTAAAATACAAGGGGCAGGCAATATAATGGGGAAGATGGGCGACACCTGGAGGGGGGTGGAGACAAGCACAAAGACAGGTGAAACAGATCAGGGTGTGACATGTTCAGTAGCTGTGTTTGTACAGTTCTGGGTTTATACTGTACGTGTGACAGGTACTACTTTTGTAACCATCAATATGGAACCAAAATATAAACACAACATGTAAAATGTTGGTCCCATGTTTCATGAGCTGAAATAAAAGATCACAGACATTTTTCATACACACAAAAAGCTTATATCTCTGAAATGTTGTGCACAAATTAGTTTACATCCCTGTTAGTTAGCATTTCTCCTTTGCCAAGAAAATCCATCCACCTGACAGGTGTGGCATATCAAGAAACTGATTAAACAGCATGATCATTACACAGGTGCACCTTGTGCTGGGGACAATAAAATGCCACTCTAAAATGTTTTTTTTTTTCACACAACACAATGCCACAGATGTCTCAAGTTTTGAGGAAGCTTGCAATTGGCATGCTGACTGCAGGAATGTCCACCAGAGCTGTTGCCAGAGAATTGAATGTTAATTTCTCTACCATAAGCCTCAACGTTGTTTTAGGGAATTTGGCAGTACACCCAACCAGCCTTACAATTGCAGACCACTTGTAACCTTGCCAGGCCAGGACCTCCACATCTGGCTTCTTCACCTGCAGGATCATCTGAGACAGCTGATGAAACTCAGAAGAATTTCTGTCTGTAACAAACCCCTTTTGTGGGGAAAAAAAAAACATTCTGATTGGCAGGTCCTGGCTTCCCAGTGGGTGGGCCTATGCCCTCCCAGGCCCACCCTCCTCATGCCCACCCTTCCACATGACTGCGTCCATGCCCAGTCATGTGAAATCCATAGACTAGGGCCTAATGAATTTATTTAAATTGACTGATTTCCTTATATAAACTGTAACTCAGTGAACTCGTTGAAATTGTTACGTGTTGCGTTTATATTGTTGTTCAGTATATATAGGAAATAAATACATGCAAGAAATAAATAATTTAGGGTAAACGTGGTCTTATCTCCTGAAAGTTATGTACAAGATGGGTGTCCTGTCTTGTCTGGTACAGTACACTGCCATGCTTTGAGCTCCGAGACGGACAGCTCTGTCAGTGAATTGTGATATTAACAATGTGTGTCTCTCGTGACAAAGGACATTGTACACTATAACGACAGTTGCTCTCTCTGAGCCAATTCAAACTTACCCTGTCCTCTCCTGTCAGCATCCTGCTTCAAACGCTGGTGTGGTGTGGTGCTAGACCATACAAACTCTCACACACACACACTCATGCAAGCACACACACACGCACACACACACACTATATGCAGTAGTGCTGGACCTAATCAGGTTTTAGACTTGAGAATAATCAAAACACATATGGGGAGAGCAGTTGTTCCCATTCTGTGACAGCTGGTAATTTTCCTGGAGAGCAACTAAAGCATTCGTTTCAATTAGCAGAGAGTGGTTAAGCAGAGTAACCACGCAGTCCAATAAGGCTAAGGACATGTTAACATGGAGCCCAGATGAAAAATGACACTGCAGATAAATTAAACCATGTTGGATTTGAGATTGAAAAGTAGAACTTAGTTAATTATTGAGGGAGGCTCTGGACATTCTCTGTGTCTTGGGAATGAAATGTGGTGGGAGTAAATAATAAAAAAGTGGCCTGAAGGCTCTTTCTAGTGCCTGTAAATAAAAAAATACATCACCATAACGCTGACAGACGCCTTGGAGTAAATAAGGGGGAGGAGAGCAAGGCCATTATATATATATGACCTCAATGGATATAAGGTTCAAGACCATGGGGGATATTAGATTAGCAGGCTCTTACCACAGACTGCCACTTTGAAGACAGGGTTGTGGCATTGTTGCTCCAGACTCAGAGTGTAGTAAGTTACATGTAGAGTTACTGAAGGGGAATGGGTGAATGGAAGTCTTTCCTCCATTTTATTAATTTACATCAGAAGAATTTTATTTTTGACCATTCAGTTGAATGAACCGTCCTGAAAAGTGGACCACATCTCATATGCATTAGCACCTATTTTTTTTTAATGAATTTTTATGTCAAATAAAGTGTTTTAACATGTTACTAACAACAACTTAAAAAACTGACATACAGTACAAGTCTCTTCGATAAACAGCAATGCAAATACGCTGGTGATTTTTTTAATTGTATGATCTTTCAACTCGATAATTTGTGTGTGGTCTAAAAGGAAACGCTTATTTCGCATATTACGTCTCAGAGCTAAAATGTGCATATCTTTTACAGCGTGGCGTGCACCATGCATTTTGATTAAGGAAATTATGCGTGCATTGATCCAGCGTATTGACGTGCTTACAGTAACAACTGAATCTAAATTAAAAAAGTTAATTAATACGATGAGGTATCACCATATGCCAATATTTAATGATGCAAAAAAGGAGTGTGCTTGGAAAGTTGAGGTAAACTAAGTGATTATCCTAAACCAAAAAAAATGACAAAGGAATGATTTTAGGCAATAGACATCAGCGCTCTCTGCTAGATACCACCATGTCTTTGCTGCAATCCTTAAGTGCTGATTACTCTTTCCTTTGAGATGAAGCATGTAGCCACAATTAGATGGGCAATTTAATCTGATGAAAGGCAAAGAGGACGATGCTACTGCCTGGAGAGATTCCATGCCTTGCCATTTAAGGAGTGCAATGAAAATTGAAATTGACTTAGCTAGACAGCGATGAGCAAACCACAGTCTGAGCACTTCAAGTGTGGCATACAGCATACAGCGAAGCCCTGATTGTGTCTCTACAGTTACGGCCTGCAGTCAATCACTGTTGAGCTGGTAGAAAGGGAGAAATATGGGAGAAAGAAAACATTGCAAGAGTTTAGGGTAGATGTCGCATTAATTGCTCCATAGGCAGGAAATTACTCCAGGCACCGAAGCTATCTCAAAACCACATTGCAATTATCATTCTTGCAAAACTGACAATGACAATCTAAACCTCTGAAGGACACTGTCACAGGATCGTCTTGGTGCAGCTAGTTGGACAAATGGTTTGTTTAGGGAGAAGAGGAATGCTGCAGCACGACAATTGCATTCGATTTGATTGAGAAGCCTCAATCCATTACACAAACAAGTGTCGACGAGCACCTCCTGGAGAGCAGCTTTTCAATTCATTCCTGCCACCTTGATAAGTATTGGTAGGGATGATTCTCATTGCCTCATTGTGTGGTAAACGGCATTGGGCCGCACCATGGCGCTAATCAGTAAACAGATGTGACAGCACTCAGCGAAACTCCCCAGGCAGCCCAATCCGGTGAGCTCACCTCTGTGTGTGTTTGCTCTAAAGCAGCTCCTGCAGCTCCCATACCCTGGAGGAAAGCTTAATATAAATCCTCCACTTTGAAAGATCTCATCTTTTTAAATCTATGCTAAGTGCGGTGTGGGACTGCTGGAGTGGTACAGGCCTCTCTTAGAGAGCAGTGGTAATGAGCGGAGGAGAGGCGCACTGGAATAATTTACATTCCTCTACCTCTCAAGCCAAACGAAGGAGTGTCTTCTCCAGTAAGAAAAACACAAAAAGTTGTTTACTTGTTCTTCATTCTCATTACCTTGAGAGCTGAAGGTCAGACAGCGCCCTTTGCTTGGTTATATCAATTTTTTTCGAGATGGGACTTTCAAAAACTGATATGCCCATAATCTTGAATGTCAACGCTACCCTTAGAAAAGTGGAGTGGGGTCAGAATACATCGAGTTAGAGAGGAGGAAAGGCCTTGTTTTGAATAGGAGAGGAAATGTGAGATGCATGTTGATAACATTTTTCTGCCACTCCAAAAGTTTAGTATAAATCTTTAATAGTGTTGTTGTAACGTGACTATCATTAATGTGATGACTGCTATTTATCGACTAATTACCTACTACATTTAATTATTACTTGACTAAATTAATAATGTTACAATTAACTCAATAGAAATTTGGGGTACCATGGGAAAAGTTTGTTTAATGAGTTACCATTTCCCAAATTAACTCAAGAATATAGATACTGTATCATACCAGTCATCAATTAATTATTTCTGCTCAAAATCTGCTCAAACCCGGGTCTCACTAATCATTCCGTACCACGCAAATGTATTTGATTATTTATTTACTAACAAGCTAAATGATAACATAATATACAGACACACACACGTTATGGGTTATTGATTAGAACTTAATACAATGACAACAGGTCCCTAGCGGACCAACACAATATGACACGTGTTAGACAAGATCAAGATTTAAAGAGAGAGAGAGAGAGAGAGAAAAGCAACACTTGGATACATTTGAAAAATATACTTATAGTAGCCCTAATACCTTGCCCCGAACTGCCACTCTTATGGGTAAGAAGTGCAATGCATGTATTTACGTGTTGAAGGTCTTTGTATGGGTATCTCTGTGGGGTATCTCTGTTGGGCTCAGGCCTTCATGGGCCGAGTTCCACTTAGTGAGAAAGGTTCGACGGAGGCCTTGATCTTTGGATGGCCGTCTCCTTCGTTCTCGGGTGTAAGTCTCTGATTGTCCACAAGATGTAACAATGTCCTTTCTCTTAGTTGTCTGTTTCCTTGTACTCGTTCTGGAAGAGTTGTCGTCAGAGGATGGCTAATCAGCCATGTAGATGATCCCAGCATGGGGATGAAAGCAGTGTAGACAAACGATGACTTGAAGAGAATAACCTGATGGTCCGGCTTAACCTGTTGGGGATAGGGGGCAGTATTTGCACGGCCGGATAAAAAACGTACCCGATTTAATCTGGTTACTACTCCTGCCCAGTAACTAGAATATGCATATAATTATTGGCTTTGCATAGGAAACACCCTAACGTTTCTAAAACTGTTTGAATGGTGTCTGTGAGTATAACAGAACTCATATGGCAGGCAAAAACCTGAGAAGATTCCTTATTGGAAGTACCCTGTCTGACCATTTCTTGCCCTCCTTGATCATCTCTAACAAAAACAGGGGATCTCTGGCATGACGTGACACTTCCTACGGCTCCCATGGGCTCTCAGAAGGCGGGGAAAAGCTGAACGATGTAATTCCATCCCCAGGCTGAAACACATTAGCGTGTTTGGCAAGTGCTCTATCAGAGGGCCATCAGACTGAGGCTCGTGCATGAGGGGATAGCATGCTTTTACTTTCACTCTCTTTGTATTAAAAAACGATTTCCCGGTCGGAATATTATCGCTTTTTTACGAGAAAAATGGCATAAAAATTGATTTTAACCTCTATGGGACCGGCGGGACGAATTCGTCCCACCTACGTAACATCCACTGCCAGCCTGTGGCGCGATTTTCAAAATCTTCAAAATCCTATTACTTCAATTTCTCAAACATATGACTATTTTACAGCCATTTAAAGATAAGACTCTCGTTAATCTAACCACACTGTCCGATTTCAAAAAGGCTTTACAACGAAAGCAAAACATTAGATTATGTCAGCAGAGTACCAAGCCAGAAATAATCAGACACCCATTTTTCAAGCCAGCATATAATGTCACCAAAACCCAGAAGACAGCTAAATGCAGCACTCACCTTTGATGATCTTCATCAGATGACAACCCTAGGACATTATGTTATACAATACATGCATGTTTTGTTCAATCAAGTTCATATTTATATCAAAAACCAGCTTTTTACATTAGCATGTGACGTTCAGAACTAGCATACCCCCCGCAAACTTACGGGGAATTCGCTAACATTTTACTAAATTACTCACGATAAACGTTCACAAAAAGCATAACAATTATTTTAAGAATTATAGATACAGACCTCCTCTATGCACTCGATATGTCCGATTTTAAAATAGCTTTTTGGTGAAAGCACATTTTGCAATATTCTAAGTACATAACCCAGGCATCACGGGCTCGCTATTTAGACACCCGGCAAGTTTAGCACTCACCATAATCATATTTACTATTATAAAAATGTCATTACCTTTTGTTGTCTTCGTCAGAATGCACACCCAGGACGTCTACTTCAATAACAAATGTTGGTTTGGTCCAAAATAATCCATCGTTATATCCGAATAGCGGCGTTTTGTTCGTGCGTTCCAGACACTATCCGAAATAGTAAAGAAGTGTCGCGCGCTTGGCGCAATTCCTGACAATAAAATTCAAAGTATTCAATTGCCGTACGTCGAAGCATGTCAACCGCTGTTTAAAATCAATTTTTACGTCATTTTTCTCGTAGAAAAGCGATAAAATTCCGACAGGGAATCTCCTTTTCGGCAAACAGAGGAAAAAATCCCAAAGGCGGGGGCGGTCGGGGTCACGCGCATAAGCTAGTGTCTCTTGATGGGCCACTTGAGAAAGGCGATAATGTGTTTCAGCCTGGGGCTGGAATGACGACATTCTCTTTTTTCCCGGGCTATGAGAGCCTATGGACGACGTGGGAAGTGTCACGTTAGAGCAGAGATCCTTAGTAAATGATAGAGATGGCAAAGAAGTTCCAGAAATGGTCAGACAGGCCACTTCCTGTAAAGGAATCTCTCAGGTTTTGACCTGCCATTTGAGTTCTGTTATACTCACAGACACCATTCAAACAGTTTTAGAAAATTTAGGGTGTTTTCTATCCATATGTAATAAGTATATGCATATTCTAGTTACTGAGTAGGAGTGGTAACCAGATTAAATCGGGTATGTTTTTTATCCAGCCGTGTCAATGCTGCCCCCTAGCCCTAACAGGTTAAACAGCGGTTGACATGCTTCGAAGTACGGTAATGGAATATTTAGAAATCTTTTGTCACGAAACGCGTTGTGCTTGTCACCCTTATTTACCCTTTCGGATAGTGTCTTGAACGCACAAACAAAACGCCGCTATTTGGATATAACAATGGATTATTTGGGACCAAACCAACATTTGTTATTGAAGTAGAAGTCCTGGGAGTGCATTCTGACGAAGAACAGCAAAGGTAATAACATTTTTCTTATAGTAAATCTGACTTTGGTGAGTGCTAAACTTGCTGGGTGTCTAAATAGCTATCCCTGTGATGCCGGGCTATCTACTGAGAATATTGCAAAATGTGCTTTCACCGAAAAGCTATTTTAAAATCGGACATATCGAGTGCATAGAGGAGTTATGTATCTATAATTCTTAAAATCATTGTTATGCTTTTTGTGAACGTTTATCGTGAGTAATTTAGTAAATTCACCGGCAGTGTTCGGTGGGAATGCTAGTCACATGCTAGTCACATGCTAATGTAAAAAGCTGGTTTTTGATATAAATATGAACTTGATTGAACAAAACATGCATGTATTGTATAACATAATGTCCTAGGTGTGTCATCTGATGAAGGTCATCAAAGGTTAGTGCTACATTTAGCTGTGGTTTGGGTTTATGTGACATTATATGCTAGCTTGAAAAATGGGTGTCTGATTATTTCTGGCTCGGGACTCTGCTAACATAATCTAATGTTTTGCTTTCGTTGTAAAGCCTTTTTCAAATCGGACAGTGTGGTTAGATTAACGAGAGTCTTATCTTTAAAATGGTGTAAAATAGTCATATTTTTGAAAAATTGAAGTAATAGCATATCTAAGGACTTGAATAACGCGCCACAGGATTCAACTGGCTGTTGAGTAGCCTAGCCCATAGAGGTTAATGACGTCAGACCGAGGCTCTGCATCTGTCCTCGTGCTCCTAGATCTTAGTGCCGCTTTAGATACCATCGATCACCACATTCTTTTGGAGAGATTGGAAACCCAAATTGGTCTACATGGACAAGTTCTGACCTGGTTTAGATCTTATCTGTCGGAAAGATATCAGTTTGTCTCTGTGAATGGTTTGTCCTCTGACAAATCAATTGTAAATGTCGGTGTTCCTCAAGGGACCACTATTGTTTTCACTATATATTTTACCTCTTGGGGATGTCATTCGAAAACATAATGTTAAATTTCACTGCTATGCGGACGACACACAGCTGTACATTTCAATGAAACATGGTGAAGCCCCAAAATTGCCCTCGCTAGAAGCCTGTGTTTCAGACATAAAGAAGTGGATGGCTGCAAAATTTCTACTTTTAACCTCGGACAAAACAGAGGTGCTTGTTCTAGGTCCCAAGAAACAAAGAGATCTTCTGTTGAATCTGACAATTAATCTGGATGGTTGTACAGTCGTCTCAAATAAAACTGTGAAGGACCTCGGCGTTACTCTGGACCCTGATCTCTCTTTTGAAGAACATATCAAGACTGTTTCAAGGACAGCTTTTTTCCATCTACGTAACATTGCAAAAATCAGAAACTTTCTGTCCAAAAATGACGCTGAAAAATGTATCCATGCTTTTGTTACTTCTAGGCTGGACTACTGCAATGCTCTACTTTCCGGCTACCCGGATAAAGCACTAAATAAACTTCAGTTAGTGCTAAATACGGCTGCTAGAATCCTGACTAGAACCAAAAAATGTGATCATATTACTCCAGTGCTAGCCTCCCTACACTGGCTTCCTGTTAAGGCAAGGGCTGATTTCAAGGTTTTACTGCTAACCTACAAAGCATTACATGGGCTTGCTCCTACCTATCTTTCCGATTTGGTCCTGCCGTACATACCTACACGTACGCTACGGTCACAAGACGCAGGCCTCCTAATTGTCCCTAGAATTTCTAAACAAACGGCTGGAGGTAGGGCTTTCTCCTATAGAGCTCCATTTTTATGGAATGGTCTGCCTACCCATGTGAGAGACGCAGACTCAGTCTCAACCTTTAAGTCTTTACTGAAGACTTATCTCTTCAGTAGGTCCTATGATTAAGTATAGTCTGGCCCAGGAGTGTGAAGGTGAACGGAAAGGCTGGAGCAACGAACCGCCCTTGCTGTCTCTGCCTTGCCGGTTCCCCTCTCTCCACTGGGATTCTCTGCCTCTAACCCTATTACAGGGGCTGAGTCACTGGCCGTACTGGTGTTCTTCCATGCCATCCATGGGAGGGGTGCGTCACTTGAGTGGGCTGAGTCACTGACGTGGTCTTCCTGTCTGGGTTGGCGCCCCCCCCCCCCCCCCCTTGGGTTGTGTCGTGGCGGAGATCTTTGTGGGCTATACTCGGCCTTGTCTTAGGACGGTAAGTTGGTGGTTGGAGCCATCCCTCTAGTGGTGTGGGGGCTGTGCTTTGGCAAAGTGGGTGGGGTTATATCCTGCCTGTTTGGCCCTGTCCGGGGGTTTCATCGGATGGGGCCACAGTGTCTCCTGATCCCTCCTGTCTCAGCCTCCAGTATTTATGCTGCAGTAGTTTATGTGTCGGGGGGCTAGGGTCAGTCTGTTACATCTGGAGTATTTCTCTTGTCTTATCCGGTGTCCTGTGTGAATTTAAATATGCTCTCTCTAATTCTCTTTCTCTCTTTCTTTCTTTCTCTCGGAGGACCTGAGCCCTAGGACCATGCCTCAGGACTACCTGGCATGATGACTCCTTGCTGTCCCCAGTCCACCTTGCCGTGCTGCTGCTCCAGTTTCAACTGTTCTGCCTGCGGCTATGGAACCCTGACCTGTTCACCGGACGTGCTTGTTGCACCCTTGACAACTACTATGATTATTATTATTTGACCATGCTGGTCATTTATGAACATTTTAACATCTTGACCATGTTCTGTTATAATATCCACCCGGCACAGACAGAAGAGGACTGGCCACCCCTCATAGCCTGGTTCCTCTCTAGGTTTCTTCCTAGGTTTTTGGCCTTTCTAGGGAGTTTTTCCTAGGGAGTTTTTCCAAGCCACCGTGCTTCTTTCACATGCATTGCTTGCTGTTTGGGGTTTTAGGCTGGGTTTCTGTACAGCACTTTGAGATATCAGCTGATGTACGAAGGGCTATATAAATAAATTTGATTTGATTTGATATGCTTGAGAAATTGAAGTAATAGCATTTCTAAGGTATTTGAATAACGCGCCACGGGATTCAACTGGCTGTTGAGTAGGTGGGACGCAAGCGTCCCACCTAGCCCAGAGAGGTTAAATGAATACAACGTTGCCCGGTTGGAATATTTTCACTATTTTACGAGAAAAATAGCATAAAAATTGATTTTAAACAGCGTTTCACATGCTTCTAAGTACGGTAATGGAATATTTTGACATTTTTTGTCACGAAATGCGCTCGTGCATCACCCTTCGGATAGTGACCTGAATGCACGAACAAAACGGCGGTATTTGGATATGACTATGGATTATTTGGAACCAAAACAACAATTGTTGTTGAAGTACAAGTCCTGGGAGTGCATTCTGACGAAGAACAGCAAAGGTAATCCAATTTTTCTAATAGTAATTCTGAGTTTAGTGAGCCCCAAACTTGGTGGGTGTCAAATTAGCTAGCCTGTGATGGCCGAGCTATGTACTCAGAATATTGCATAATGTGCTTTCGCCGAAAAGCTATTTTAATATCGGACATAGCGATTGCATAAAGGAGTTCTGTATCTATAATTCTAAAAATAATTGTTATGTATTTTGTGAACGCGATAATATTCCGACCGGGAATCTCCTTTTCGGCAAACAGAGGAAAAATCACAAAGACGGGGGCGGCCAGGGCACACGCCTAAGCCCACAGTCCCTTGATCGGCCACTTGAGAAAGGCGATAATGTGTTTCAGCCTGGGGCTGGAATGACGACATTCAGGTTTTTCCCGGGCTCTGAGCGCCCATGGAAGACGTAGGAAGTGTCACGTTAGAGCAGAGATCCTTTGTAAAAGATAGAGATGGCAAAGAAGTTCAAGAAATGGTCAGACAGGCCACTTCCTGTAAAGGAATCTCTCAGGTTTTGACCTGCCAAATGAGTTCTGTTATACTCACAGACACCATTCAAACAGTTTTAGACACTTTGGAGTGTTTTCTATCCAAAGCTAATAATTATATGCATATTCTAGTTTCTGGGCAGGAGTAATAATCTGATTAAATCGGGTACGTTTTTTATCCGGCCGTGAAAATACTGCCCCCTATCCATAACAGGTTAAGAGGGTTGTTTGTTTAGAGTGTTTCAGGGTTTGTTGGGCTATGTTCTTTGTTAGTCTATTTCTATGTTAGTTCTAGTATGTCTATTTCTATGTGATGTTTATTGGGTGGACCTTCAATTGGAAGCAGCTGCTCCTCGTTGCTTCCAATTGAAGGTCCTATTTAAGAGGGGTGTTTTTCTATGGGATTTGTGGGTAGTTGTTCCTTGTCTAGTGTTTGTTGCACCTGACAGGACTGTTTCGTTTTGTTCTTTTTTTGTATACGTATTTAGTTGTTTCTCCTTCTTCAAATAAAAAGAAGATGAGTATACATATTCCCGCTGCATTTTGGTCGAATCCTTACGACAACCGTGACACCGTGTTGTGATTGGCTGTGATACTCGCCTATTGATTTCTCACACCGAAATGGCATCTGTTGTCAAACTGGGGAAGCTGTTCTGACTTTTTGGCTGTGTTATCTAGTGAAAATCACTAATTTCCTGGTTGCTAAAATTCACTGTTAGCTCAATTTCAGTTTATGTGAGAAAACAAGCACTGAATAGGCCCTACAGAAGAATTGCACAGCTATTTATATTCAATTTCACTGTGGAAAAGGGGCCGCAATACATGTCATGTTGATATGGTTTTCAGTTTGCTTCCATATGTCTGGTTTCACATTCATCTCCAGGTATCATAAAGATAAACAATCTAAAACAATTGCTATGTGTAGTTACAATCCCCTTCTCCAAATGGATTACTCATTTACTCTTATCAATAGCGCTTAGCAATTTATAAATTACAGTGCATGAATGCTGAAAAAATGAAGTAGATGTTTTTCTACTTGGAACAGGCAGGTTCGCTCGACCTTATTCATGGTTTCCTCTCGCGTAAAGGTGGTGGAATTATGAGGGAATAGGGTCAAGGTCAGAATACCTTCCTTTCTCAGATCTCCACCCCAACGAATAGCTGGTGAATAGAAAGCTGTTCTCATGCATAAGTTCAAGGTCAGAATATGCATAGAGAAAAGTGGGATTAAAAGGGAATTAAGTTTCATTTACTCATGCTTAACTCTGTTCAGAATTCCCCCCCAAGGAATTTAGGACTTGGCCCTAGATGTGTTAGTCGAATGTTATAATCAAATTCGTCATCACAATACAGCATTTTTCATTAGGCTCCATGAATTTGTGAGGTATACACTGTCATGACTCTCCTGTGAGGATTCAAGAGATCAGGTTACACTGGATCAGCTCTACTGTACAGGTCTCTCTCTCCCGCGGAGGGGGAAAGGGATGGATGTGGAGTTTTTATGACACCTCACGTCGATCGTAAACCATTTGGCAGCAGAGTCCTTTGGTGCCTAGTTTGGGTGATCGGAATGTCTGTGTGCCTTATGAAGAGTTAACCAGCCCAAAACTACATCATCAAACAATGGACACAGGGACAATATATTTAATCCTCCGAATTTGGTAATGATGAGAGATGGAATGTGGAAGATGAATGTCTATTTTGTGATGTCAAAAAAGTTAAAATGAAGAAATTATAACGAAAACATTGTAACTTTGAGCTGCGTGGAAAATATCCAGGATAAAGATAATATTTTTGTGACAATAACATTTTTGATTTTAGTTCTCTAAATTATATCATAGTAAATTCTGATACCTTGCCTCGTAACTTTCTATGCCCGAGGGAACCCAGAGAGCGTGTCAGCAAGATGGAAACGCCCGCTTTTTACCCGAAGGTATAAAGCATTTGAGTTAACCTGTTGAGGACAGACGTTCCGCTAGAGGAACCCCGTTCCGCCTGCGGAACCCCTAGCCAACAGCCAATGGCATCGCACGGCGCGAAATACAAAACCAACTAAAATACCACAATTCAATTTTCTCAAACAATCAACTATTTTACACCATTTTAAAGATCGACTCTCGTTAAATATGAACATAGCCCAACAAACCCCGAAACACTCTAAACAAACACCCCCTGCCACGTCCTGACTAAACTACAATAACAAATAACCCCTTATACTGGTCAGGACGTGACACACGGGCTGGTAAGTAATACTGTGAAACACAATCATTCCACTATTAGCACCAGATATATGATGTACATTTTCTGAAATTACAATGCAAAAATCCCCCACAAAAAAAATTATGTGTAGCACCATTAAATTCTGCATAATAGCACAGCATTTCATAAACTTTACTATGGGAAAATGTATACATTGTTATGCTTCAGCTTGCTGCCCTATGACTGGTTTCAAATGTGTCTTTTTTCAGCGATTATAAGATAAAATAGATGTACAGTGGTTGCTCAACAAAAAATGTTGCGATTATGCTGCGGGACTTAGAGGTAATTTGTGGTTTAGTACTGTACCCTGAGACTCTACTTTGCTCCAGACCAGCGCAAGAGGGAGTTAGAGCACTGATTATGGTTTTGGGTCCCAAGGTGCTACTGTGTCTCTAAAAATACACTTATTTTTTGTTATTACTCGTCAGTATTACTTACTAAAACTGTTGTTACACTAAGGTTTTTATTCTAAGAGAAACTTAGACTACAATTAGGGTGTGGAAATGTTAGGATTATTTTCCTCTTACTGCAGTACTGTAGCCTACCCCCGACCGGTCATGTTTTACAGCATCTGAGTGGCGCAGCAGTCTAAGACACTGCATTGTTGCTACAGATTCTGGTTCAATACCCGTGCCGGCTGCGACCGGGAGACCCATGAAGTGATTTTGATTTCTCTCCCTCTAAAAACAGAAATAAATCATTCTAAATAACAAACTGCCTTTATTTACAAATTAGTAACAATGTCTCACCCCATGTTCAAGAATGGCCTTTTTCTCACTCAACTTTACATTATTTGAAAACAAAATCATCTCCAAAATATCCATATTTTTTAAAACAAAGCTATTTTTATTATTATTATTAATTATTTTTGAATTATATAAAGCCCCTTAGGTATTCTCACAGATATATTATTAACCCTGTTTTTCATAAGCATAGCAGGCTGTGAATTCTGCAAGCAACGTTTCTAGCAGGACAATATATACTGCTGAAAAAAATAAAAGGGAACACTTAAACAACATATCCTAGAGCTGAATGAAATAAATAATCTTATTAAATACTTTTTTTCCTTTACATAGTTGAATGTGCTGACAACAAAATCACACAAAAATAATCAATGGAAATCCAATTTATCAAACCATGGAGGTCTGGATTTGGAGTCACACTGAAAATTAAAGTGGAAAACCACACTACAGGCTGATCCAACTTTGATGTAATGTCCTTAAAACAAGTCAAAATGAGGCTCAGTAGTGTGTATGACCTCCCTACAACGCCTGGGCATGTTCCTGATGAGGTGGCGGATGGTCTCCTGAGGGATCTCCTCCCAGACCTGGACTAAAGCATCCGCCAACTCCTGGACAGTCTGTGGTGCAACGTGGCGTTGGTGGATGGAGCGAGACATGATGTCCCAGATGTGCTCAATTGGATTCAGGTCTGGGGAACGGGCGGGCCAGTCCATAGCATCAATGCCTTCCTCTTGCAGGAACTGCTGACACACTCCAGCCACATGAGGTCTAGCATTGTCTTACATTAGGAGGAACCCAGGGCCAACCGCACCAGCATATGGTCTCACAAGGGGTCTGAGGATCTCATCTCGGTACCTAATGGCAGACAGGCTACCTCTGGCGAGCACATGGAGGGCTGTGCGGCCCCCCAAAGAAATGCCACCCCACACCGCCAAACCGGTCATGCTGGAGGATGTTTCAGGCAGCAGAACGTTCTCCACGGCGTCTCCAGACTCTGTCACGTCTGTCACATGTGCTCAGTGTGAACCTGCTTTCATCTGTGAAGAGCACAGGGCGCCAGTGGCGAATTTGCCAATCTTGGTGAGCTCTGGCAAATGCCAAACAACCTGCACGGTGTTGGGCTGTAAGCACAACCCCCACCTGTGGACGTCGGGCCCTCGTATCACCCTCATGGAGTCTGTTTCTGACCGTTTGAGCAGACACATGCACATTTGTGGCCTGCTGGAGGTCATTTTGCAGGGCTCTGGCAGTGCTTCTCCTGCTCCTCCTTACACAAAGGCAGAGGTAGCAGTCCTGCTGCTGGGTTGTTGCCCTCCTACGGCCTCCTCCACGTCTCCTGATGTACTGGCCTGTCTCCTGGTAGCGCCTCCATGCTCTGGACACTACGCTGACAGACACAGCAAACCTTCTTGCCACAGCTCGCATTGATGTGCCATCCTGGATGAGCTGCACTACCTGAGCCACTTGTGTGGGTTGTAGACTCCCTCTCATGCTACCACTAGAGCGAAAGCACCGCCAGCATTCAAAAGTGACCAAAACATCAGCCAGGAAGCATAGGAACTGAGAAGTGGTCTGTGGTCCCCACCTGCAGAACCACTCCTTTATTGGGGGTGTCTTGCTAATTGCCTATAATTTCCACCTGTTGTCTATTCCATTTGCACAACAGCATGTGAAATGTATTGTCAATCAGTGTTGCTTCCTAAGTGGACAGTTTGATTTCACAGAAGTGTGATTGACTTGGAGTTACATTGTGTTGTTTAAGTGTTCCCTTTATTTTTTTGAGCAGTGTATATTGGTCATATTGGTCATGGCTCCCGAGTGTTGCACAACGGGTTTGCCTTGCAGTTTTCCAGCTTTATCCACTGGCTAGAGAAACACTGACTAGGGAAACATTCTCACTGTTCTTCGTGCCTGTCTGCACGTTCAAACCAAAACAATGCAACTAATAATGCTGTGAAAAATGCCCCTTAGATATGAATTCGGAGGGCAGATTTCATTAAATATTAAAGCATTAGACGTCTCACTAAAAGGCGTCAGTCAAAAGTTATACTTAAATCCAAACTGGATTTAACAAAAAATGACATGAAAAGAGCACATTTGTAAATCCCTGTCACGTCCTGACCATGGTAAGCTGTTATTTTCTATGGTAGAGTAGGTCAGGGTGTGACAGGGGGGGTTTTCTAGTTTAGTTTTTTCTATGTTGTTATGTTCTATTTTTCTATTTCTATTTTGGGTTGTTCTAGTTTTTGTATCTCTATGTTGGGCTTTGCTTGAGATGATCTCCATTTAGAGGCAGCTGGTCATCGTTGTCTCTAATTGGAGGTCATATTTAAGTTGGTGTTTGTCCCACCTGGGTTTGTGGGAGATTAATTTTGAGTAGTGTATGTTTCACCGCTGCGTCACGGTTTGTTGTTTTTTGTCATTCAGGTTATTTATGTATTGCATAGTTTCACAGTATAAATAAAATGTGGAATGACACACACGCTGCACTTTGGTCCGCTTCTCTCTATGACAACCGTAACAATCCCAAACATTAAAAGTAATTAGGAAGGTAGATACAAATGATTTGTGACATTGTGGTTACAATAAAGGATGTAAACAAGATGCTGTGTTTTTATTTACAGTAGTGATGGACAGCTGGTGATATTTTGAAAACAGTGTACTGTAGCAGGTGTAGCCCTACAGTATTAGCAGGACAATACTCTTTATAGCCAAGCTATTATAGAGTTGAACACAATCCTACTTGACCAGTTCATCTTTGCTTGTAGGCTTGGCAGAGTTACGGATGTGTCACGTCCTGACCAGCAGATGGAGCTGTAGTAGTTTTGGGGTCAGGACGTGGCAGTCTTGTGTGTGTGAATGTTCTGTGTTGGTCTTGTGACTCCTGATCAGGAACAGCTGGGGATCGTTGTTCCTGATTGGGAGTCATATATGTAGGAGTATGTTTGTCACTTGGTTTTGTGGGTAGTTGTTCTTGCACTGCGTTTTTGTATACCTGTGAGACTGTTCCTGTTGTGAGTATCATTTAGTGTATGCCTTACTCCTTTTTTGAATTAAAAAAGAAAATGAGTATCCACAACTCTGCTGCATTTTGGTCCTCTCTACAACACCATGACATAATCTGTGACAGGATGAATGTTTTCAGTTGGTGCCAAACAAGTTCGATTGGGTTTAAATCAGGAGACCTGCATGTAGAGATAAAAAAATAAATAACATTTTTAGAGTGTAGGTCTACCGTTGGGGTTGTAGGTATTTTATTTAACCTTTATTTTACTACAATAAAGGTCTACTTTCTCTGCTGGCATCTTGACCCAGTTTATGCCCTCATTTGCAATGCAAATCCGGGCGGCAGTGTGTTTTGGGTCATTGTCTGCATTTGGAGAAAAAAATACATTTAGCCTAACAGCCAATATTCGGTACAATACTAGAAATATACATGTAAATAGGCCTAAACATAACTAAATATTGCTATAATCCTACAGCATATCTCTTGATGATTTCTTCCTCAAAGAAATCTCGAGACATGATACCTGAAAAAGGAGGTAACAATGATTTATTGTGGAACACAGCAGTCTGTGAGGTGTAGGCTACAATATTTTATTTACCTTTTGCTTTGTAAATAGCCAAACTTACCATCAAAAATCGCCAGCTTTGATCCATGCCTGGGCCTGCATGATGCGAAGGTGTCACGGTTGTCGTAGGGTAAAGACCAAGACGCAGCGGGAAAATATATAGTCATCTTTTTTTATTAGGTGAAGAAGGAAAAACAAAATAAATGTATACAAATGAACTGGACAGTCTTGTCAGGCACACAGCTAAACAAGCACAATCTCCCACAAAAACCCATGAAAAACAAACTCCTAATTATAGGACCCTCAATCAGAGGCAACAATAACCAGCTGCCTCCAATTGAAGGTCCAACCCCAATTAACTAAACATAGACATACAAAAGACTAGATAGTCATTGTTCTATGTTAGAACATAATATACTAACAAACCCCGGACTAATAAATCAAATACCCCCTCTACCTAAACACATACACAAAACACACCCTGAACCACATAAAACAAACACCCCCTGCCACGTCCTGACCAAACTACAATAACAAATAACCCCTATACTGGTCAGGACGTGACAGAACGTCTTTGTTTGTCAGACGAATCATCGGGTCGAAACTACAGTACAAAACAAACGCTCAAACATGGTTAATGTTCTGAAAACAAATATATATCTATAACATGTCTTACCGAGCCTTTCCATAAGTCAGCGCAAGTTTCTTACCGAGCCTTTCCATAAGTCAGCGCAAGTTTCTTCAACTGTCTTCTGACTGTGATTAGAGCGATGTTGTACAGTGATGCCAGCAGATTACATATGGCCTTTGCCGATCGCTCATCATCTTCATTCATCAGTGAGTCGATGGTTTGAACATTTCACGCTAGAAATGGAATACAATGTAAAAATGTGCAGCATACAGTAAAGACCAGCAGTCGATTTATTTAAGCATTATTAGGCCTACTTTACAGTATTGTCACCTACTGTACCTGTTCATTTTCCTGTGCTTTTGCGTTCGGCGTAGCACAGACATCTGATGATAGTGTTTGTGAATAGCACCGTCCATGACCAAAATCCTAAGTCTACAAGTATTTTTGAAATGTCTCCAGTAGATTTTCCGTTCATCCTGAAAGCCCTAATCTGCTCACATAACCTCTCTAGGGGAGGTGGGACGAAATCGTCCCACACTATTCAACAGCCAGTGACAAATCAGAGCGCCAAATTTAAAACCACAAAATGTCATAATTCAAAGTTCTCAAACATAGGACTATTTTACACTATTTTATAGATACACTTCTCCTGAATCGAACCACGTTGTCCGATTTCAAAAAGGCTTTACAGCGAAAGCAAAACATTAGATTATGTTAGGAGAGTACATAGACACAAAAAACCACACAGCCATTTCCAAGCAACTAGCATGCATCACAAATACCCAAAACACAGCTAAATACAGCACTAACCTTTGATCTTCATCAGATGACACTCCTAGGACATTATGTTACACAATACATGCATGTTTTGTTCAATAAAGTTCATATTTATATAAAAAAAACAGCTTTTTACATTAGAATGTGATGTTCAGAACTAGCATACCCACCGAAAACTTCCGGCGAATTTACTAAATTACTCATGATAAACGTTCACAAAATACATAACAATTATTTTAAGAATTATAGATACAGAACTCCTTTATGCAATCGCGGTGTCAGATTTTAAAATAGCTTTTTGGCGAAAGCACATTTTGCTATATTCTGAGTACATAGCTCGGCCATCACGGCTAGCTATTTTGACACCCACCAAGTTTGGGGCTCACTAAACTCAGAATTACTATTAGAAAAATTGGATTACCTTTGCTGTTCTTCGTCAGAATGCACTCCCAGGACTTCTACTTCAACAACAAATGTTGTTTTGGTTCCAAATAATCCATAGTTATATTCAAATAGTTCCGTTTTGTTCATGCGTTCAGGTCACTATCCGAAGGGTGACGCGCGAGCGCATTTCGTGACAAAAAATGTCAAAATATTCCATTACCGTACTTAGAAGCATGTCAAACGCTGTTTAAAATCAATTTTTATGGAATTTTTCTCGTAAAATAGCGATAATATTCCAACCGGGCAACGTTGTATTCATTCAAAGGCTGAAAGAAAAAAATGGAGTAGTCTCGTGAACGCACATCTCAGTCTCACTGTCCCCAGGCTGACCACTTACAAATTCTGCTGCTGTTCTTTGCCCAGAGACAGCAGACACCCCATTCCACTTTCTGGCGGCTTTAGAGAGCCAATGGAAGCCTTAGAAAATGTCACGTTACAGCACAGATGCTGTATTTTCGATAGAGATGCAACAGAAGGACAACAAATTGTCAGACAGGGCACTTCCTGTATGGAATCTTCTCAGGTTTTGGCCTGCCATATGAGTTCTGTTATACTCACAGACACCATTCAAACAGTTTTAGAAACTTTAGAGTGTTTTCTATCCAAATCTACTAATATATATATTATATGCATATTCTAGTTTCGGGTACGTTTTTTATCCGGCCGTGAAAATACTGCCCCCTATACCACAACAGGCTAAATTAATAGAGATCCTGGTCATGGTGCTAAAGTATGTTGTTACAGCATAATCAAAGTGAGGACAATCAGCGATCTGCTGTATACTTATGGCCTACTGTAAGCTGAAAGTCACACCTTTCCAGTACTCCTCACCCTTAACACAGTTACCATTAAAAAACGAGCTATTTATTTAAAAAAATGACATTGCGACCAAAGGCAGCAGAAGAAATGGACATAGTTTTCATCAAGCCAGCTTCTTTCTATGGTGCTACCCGTGCTAGGGTTAGGACCGTAAATGAGCCACTGCTGAGAGGATCACCAAAACTAAAGGTATTTTGATTTCAGTGCATTTTCTGAAAAAAAAATGTATATAGCCTATCAATGTGTGTAATAAAATCGTTAATTAAATTAAGGTTTACCCTGACATTTCCATTCCTCTTCTGACAACAGAAGTTGACCAACTGCTCACCAGGCACAGCAAGGGCCGTCCGGACCGGTATGCTGTTCTGCTATTCCAAGGATGTGTAACCGAAGAGAGATACCACGAGTGGACACAGAAAACCAACTGGGATGGATCCCGAGGCAAATGTGGCTTACCAGTGATCCTCCGGCTGTTCATCATTAATACTGTGTCTCAGAAACTTCTGTCCATGACCGATGCAACTCGAAAAAGCCTTAAAGACAGAGTTAATGAGTACTTGAGGTCACCAAGAAAGTCTGGACATGGCCTGCTCTCCCTTATGTAAGGAACTATGTAAGGCACTTTAACATGTTTACTACAGTATGGACTGTAGGGTATGTTTAATTGTCAGACTGCAAAGTAGCCTAATAAACAAATGCAGGCGGCGAATTCTATCGTCAAGAGAATTCTATCATCAAATGTATTTCTTAGTTAGGTTGGCTGTATCACAACCGGCCGTGATTGGTTGCAATTTCAGTTTAATCGACCAGAAAAAAAAACTGAACAAATAATACAACAAATACTGTGGTTAAACTCAAATATCCTAATTGATAAAACATTTGTATCAATTCAATTGGAACCTTTAACCTTTGGAAGGGGGGAAAAGTATTATTATTATTATTATTATTATTATTATGTATCACATCCGACCGTGATTGGGAGTCCCATAGGGTAGCACACAATTGGCCCAGCGTTTCTCTCCCTCTAAAAACATAAATAAATATTTTGGCCTTCACAAATATTATTTTGGCCTTAATTCAGATTACAATCACTCAATTTCATTTTTTTTAAAACAAAATAAATATCATTATATTTAATCAAGTTGATGGCACAGTCATATAGCCCAGCACTTACATGAAGCTGAGTGACTCACTCATTCATAGCTTTGGATCAAAATAAATAAGTACCAACATTCTTTCTGATAGTCTTTAATAAAGAAATGTTTTGGTTATCCTGACCTGGACACCATGTACAGTATTATAATAGCCCATTACGGGCTATTAGCAGGACAATATACCTTTACCAACACCTCTCTGTATTTTGTGGATGGGGCCTCCCGAGTGGTGCAGCGGTCTAAGACACCGCATCACAGTGCAAACTGAGTTGCTACAGATGCTGGTTCAATACCCTTGCCGGCCGCCACCGGGAGACCCATGAGGCAGCCTTTGGTTTCTCTCCTTCTAAAAATAGAATAAATAACAAACAGGCTTTATTTACAAATTAGTGAGAATGTCTCACACCATCATCAAGAATGGCCTTTTTCTCGCTCACTCTAGGTTAAATGAAAATGAAATCATCTCTAAAACATCATACATTTTTAAACAAAGCGATTATTATTAATTCATTTAGAATTATATGAAAGCCCCTTAGAAATGAGTCTCACCAGTGTTGAGTAATGTGCTGTTAAAAGTGGTGTAAGTCTTTTTTATTTAAAAAGCATATTGAATTTAG
The DNA here is from genome assembly GCF_965601325.2 of Salmo salar. Lineage (NCBI taxonomy): Eukaryota > Metazoa > Chordata > Actinopteri > Salmoniformes > Salmonidae > Salmo > Salmo salar. The sequence continues at coordinate 63,898,853 of NC_138294.1, read as the reverse complement.
AAGCAATAGGATTTGAAGCAATAACTATTTCAGCATCGTTTCACGCTGCTCTGAGACAGGCATGGGGACTAGTCTTCATAAATTAATGAGATTTTTATTTCCACTGAATCTCCGTTTGGGTATTGGTTAGACTACAATTAGGGTGTGGAATGTTATGCTCTTAGTACTGTAGCCTACTCCCGACCGTCACATTGTACAGTGCCATAGTTTCCGTTCCATTTTAATGGAAACCCTAAGGGTTTCGTTTTTCTTGGAATAGAAACACCAAAATATTAATCAAATTAATTAAGCAACATTTCTTAAAATCAATCCCATATACTATGTTCTTACAAAAAAGGTTTTAAATTCTCTAGTAATGCCAATATTGAAGACGATCAAATGCTTCTCAAAGATGCCCTCTGGTAGTCAAACTAGCACTAACTAGGATTAATGGTAAAAATGGCTGACAATAAAATAAAGTGCCATAGTATTCTGCTACAGCCAGTGGTGTTAGTGTGTGTGTGTCAGAGCCAAGATGATTTGGAGTAGTCCTACCTGAGACTACTGCATCAGGTTTTCCTCTTCTGTTCCCGTGGAGGCCAGGTCTAGATTACAACCTGTTACAATGCTGCCAACATTTTGTGGCTGATCGTTCAGCGGGGGAGTGGGTGAATGTGTCAAAGACCTGACTGGGCCCAGCACCGCACAGTATGGCTGGTTATATTGTTGTGTCAAAGATCTGACTGGACTCAGCATCGCATGATATGACACATTATATTGTTATGTGCATGCTTGTGTACTGAGGAACATGTAACTTAGTTCCAGAAGAAAGCCACTTCTAATATCCTTATGTTGCTATCATCAAGGTAAATGTTTCTTGGTGTAACGTCATCCCCAGGCTATTGCCCACAGAGCACATATAATCCTGGGATATCAACCATTCCAATTTGGCCTTAGTGGGAGAGACCACAGAATTCTGTGGCAATGACCTTACTGAGTAAAGTATTTGTCGTTAGGCTATGTCTTTTGCTAGCAAAAACATCACCAGTTAACATAGGCACAAAGTCATAATTATGGCTAAACGGCACTAATTTCCAAAATGTATCTTCTTAAAATTTTATTTCAAACACAACCCTAACCTTAACCACACTGTTAACCTTATGCTTAACCCTTTACATTATAACCAATTTTGACTTTGTGGCTGTGCTATCTATGGGAAACCATTCCCCCTGGCCTCCAGAGAGAGTTAGAAAAACAACAGGTCCTACCTTTCAGCTAGGTAATTAGCAAAGGACATAGCTAGCTAGCTAATGGCTTCACTGTGAAGAAGAAAGACTAAGACCTTAAAATCTGTAGCCGATTTCTATCACGCTTGTGGGGAAAACTATCCCAATAAGAGTTACAAACACTATCTTTATTGCCAAGGCGTTGGACCGATACGACAGAGGTGTACAAGACGTGGGGGAGATGATTGGTTGACAATTGGTTGTAAGTCGCTGTGGATAAGAACGTATGCTAAATGACGTAAATGTAAAAATGTAAATGTAAACTAAGCCAATTAGTAATGCGCTGGGAGATTCTCCCTACACTCTGTATTAGCTAACGAAGGCTGTGCATTTGGGCAGAAGTGTCGGAACGAGGTTAGCTGTAATGTTACTAACATGACTTCACTTTAGAGTGTGTGCCATCCTTCAGCACATCATGTCACCCTTTATAGAGCACATGTTTATATCATATTAGACCTAGTCGGTTATGTCACATTTGACATTGGTGATTATGTCACAGTTATGCCACATTTATGAACCCTTTATAAAGCATGACATATGGTTATAAATGCTTTGTAACACATTTATGTTGTGCTTATGAAGGCATTATGAAGGATTTATGAAGCCTTTATAAGCTGAACATCATTTAAAGCGGGACCTACTTTCCTAACCCTAACAGAGTATTTTTAAAGTTGGTGCTGAAACAGAGATGAATGTGCATATATTTTGATGGCTTTCTTTTATTGATCCCTATATTCTGACCCCGTTCTCTCTATGTATTCTACTGAGCCTGTCGACAACATTTTTATTAAAAGGTACACCGTATTTAAAGGGATGGCTTAAGGTAAGTGTACTGAAAACCCTATTGAATGAAAACTCCATGAGAAAATCTGTTGGCCAGCAATTGGAAAGGTTTTCAGCAGTTTAATTAAATGTATTCAGCGCGCGCAAGGGAACCACGCCTGTAAAACCAGTTGTGAGCCTGCATAAGGTGTCTTGAATACCAACTACTAAGAAGTGCGTAGGAAAGGCGTGTGTAGGAAAGACGTACATATCCTATGTCTGAATCAGGGCCCTAATGAATAATGTCCCAAGGGTGAAAGCTACTTCACCTGCAAGTTCAATAGACCGGGACAGTCGACGGACAAAGGGCCTGTCAAAGCCATTTCATTTTGACCCTGTCACTGGATCCCTATCGCTGTTCCCTTCTCACTACCTACTTGACAGCACAGTCAGAGTCAAAATAACCTTTGGTGGACCGCCGGTGAGATTTGTTTGACTAATCACGTCCGAATAAGGCTCACCATTCACAATTGTCAGTGTCACTTAGCCCTGTCCCTCGATCAGGCAGCTGAACATAGCTGTAAAAAGGTCAGCCGCCAGGGAGGATTAACATCCCCTACCTTCAGACTGATTGCTTCATTATATAAGTGCCATGCAGATTGGATCAGTATATATAACTTAGAGCAGCCTAGTCATGACCTGTGCACTGCTGTCACTGAGAAGTTGTGCTGTACTGTAAGTCAAAAATGATACTGTTACAGACAGCAGTGTCCCTGGATTGTTTTTTAGAGCATTCCAGTGGCATGACCTGTTCAGTACTGATGGTTAACTTGGTCATCCAGTGCATGCAACAGGACTGCCAACCTAACTGCCAATTTTGAAATCAAGTGTCAACTCCCTCCATCCAAAACATAATGCTTTGAAAATCCAGTGCACTTCTGAAATGCACAACATAAAAACCTGCTACATCAATAGAATTTAGGCCTATGTACTCCACAAGTGTGCATCAAGCCGCATACAAAATATACACACAGACACACGTGCACTCACACACACACACACACACACAAACACAAGCAGACACACACTCGCACAATGTTGCTGCATTTGTAATACCCCATGACAATCTCATTGAAAACCTTGTACTGTATTTTGGAGGATAGCAGAGACAGAGGAGAGAGCGAGCCAGCACACCCAGATGATCAGCAATATGTCAGGTCTCTGGGGCAGACCCCTGTTCAATCACTCCACCCAAAGGTAAACGGATAATGCTCCCCGCCCCGCTTTTATTGTCTTACAGTGCTGCTCCACCATTCATAAGCAGACTCCATCTCTCTTTCTCTTTCCCTCTCACACTCTTTCATTTTCTCTCTTCAACCTCCCAGGACCAGGCCAGGCAGAGTCAGAAATGATTTCCTTTAAATGCTAAAAATCAATTCCCCATTGGTATTTTGTGCTAATGCGCTTCCTATTAGTCTTACATATATATATATTTTCACCCCTTATTTCAATAAAAATAAGTTTCTCAGTTTCCAGTTCATTTAAACATATAGACATTCCACTGACCCCGCACCCTTGTAATATTCTGTACAGGCTACGGTTGGCTGACTAAACTGTACTTGTGTCTTTCGCTCATCAGCCTTCAACTATCCTCTCTGTCCTGGCATGTCTAGCTGAAGAAATAGAATTAATAGAACGGCCATCCCCATTCAAGTCAATGATGGAATAATGGGTTCCACGGTTGATGGTCAAGTCAGAGCGTACCCAGGGTAGCTGTCGCTTTAAGCTACCCTGGGTCATTGCACATTCAAGCCAATCACTGCACAGCATTATTTTCAGCATCAAACCAATCAGAGCGCAGAATTTTATGCCGCACAACATGAACATTTAGCTACCTAGCTTATATTACCCTTGCATACATTTATCTATATCCATTTCCATTTCCTACATTTATTAGCGACTGTAAGTAGACCATTTAATAAATATTAACGTAACAACTTCATTGTAAAAATGAATGATAAGCTAATGAATGGTAAGCTAAGGATAAAGCTACTCGGGAGATTAACTATAACTATCTACGTTAGATAACGTTAGCTAATTTAGCTGCAAGGTAGTGACTAGCGAATCTAGGAGACAGTTTTGTGTTTTGAATTCTTGCATTTTATTGCTGAACTATACGGTAGCTCTTGCCATTATTCATTAATATTTTAGCTATCTAGCTAACTAGGACATACAGCTAACTAGCTAGCTAGGTATGATATGCCAGGACTGTCACAGAGAGAGGTACAGGGGAGCATTGAAGAGAGAGTTCATAAGGTTAGTGTGTGTGTATGCACTTTAATTCTAGCTAATCACTGCCACTAAAACACCAGACAAGCGTAGTATCAACTAAGTATCAAGCCCTTGATTTGCTTATTAATGTGTTACTGCTGGGTTGGAACAACATGCTCAAACATCTCCGAGACCAGTAATAATAAGAAACCCTGATTTACTGGTGACCAAGGACATGTTTTAATTGCAGAGAACATAAGCCCCGAGGAGCAGGAGATGATTCAGCTGGCAGAGAATGCAGAGAGGAGTGCAGGTATGTAGATGGCTCTACCCAATCAATTATCTAGATAAAAAGGCAGCCTATCTCCTGTTTCTGTAGCGTGAGGAATTTTGGACAGGACGTTCGTCTGTTGCAGTGCCTTGAATACCTAAAACATATGGTGCGTCGTCTCTACTCTGTTGTCCATTATTTCCAGATAATGTACAGAGGGTCTGCGGTTATTCCTTTAACGAATAGGTTAAAACTGTAGGCTACAGAACATGTCAGAAAAGCAGGACAGTCAATATGGATTTAAACGTGTGTACTCCTCTTTTGAAGGCATTCAAGTGATAGGAGTAAAAAAAAGGACATTCAGCATCAGTTCAGAGGAGATTAATGGGAGACTAATGGGCCAGTGAAGATGTCAGACACAGCCCTCTGCAACTACCTGAGGGTATGTGAGGATCTGGCAATGGTGTGTGTAAGTTGGTCTATGGATTGCTCTGTGAAAACACTAAAAGTAGGTGCTTGCACAGAGCGATGATGTAGGCATCTGGCAACCTATGGCAAGAGGCTTCTCTAACCAGGAGGGTGTAGAGAGGGAAGCCATAGTTGGTGAGGCCATTTGGGGCATCCATGAAGACCATGGCCTTACCATAGGCCATGACATTTTTCCTCATTTATTTGTCATCAGTACAAGGACAAGGTGTTGTTTGTTGTGGATGTATTGTTTATAAAATACTGTTTCCACTGTGTTTCCTTTGGATTTCCGAGACACTAATGGCATAATGTTTGTCCATTTGTTGTCTCTGCAACATGAACGGATGTCCCCTGATGTCACAAAGTACTCTCTCTTGTTCCCGGCACTTTGCCCTTGTGCCTTGGCCCAATTCTGTGCAAGTAACAGAATAATTGACTGTGTTACCCCAATACGCAGCCAGGTCTGTATTTCCTCCCTCAAGGTTGGCTGGACCTGGCCGCATTGTTGGTCTTGGGGATCTGAGGGATCATAGCCATTGTGGATGTCGCATCCCACTCTTCTGAAACTTTTGGCAGTTTCAGTACGCCCTCTTGTACATTTGAAAAGGAAATACACTGAACAAAAATATAAAACGTAAAATGTTAGTCACATGTTTCATGAGATGAAATAAAAGATCCCAGAAATGTTCCATAAGCACAAAAAGTGCATTTCTCTTTTTGGTTACATCCCTGGGTCATGACGTTGGCCTCTTTTGGTACAGGGAAGACAGTTGACCCCCTCCCTTTTGCAAAACCACCCCCTACCTTCCCCCCAATCCACCCTGTGTGTAAAGGGTCGTAAAAACTCTAAAATTCCAGGAGAGTCTCTGGCCACATGGCCCATAGAGAGACACAGGAAATTCTTCCAACTCATAGAATTGGAGAGCCAAGCGACATTTTGTGTTCTGGAGAAGGCATGGAAGATTGGTGAAGAATCCAGCTACGAACTGATCCGCTTGGTACAATTTTGTGATACTCAGAAGAGACAATATAGCCATATTACCATAAAACTGTTTATATAATAGTATCATAATGGTTGTATAGAATGTATTAATAAGGATAAAGCTTTTGTAAGACATTGAGATGCTATGTACTGATGTAATGTGATAGAATTGTATTTCTGTAACCAAATCTAACTCAGTCATAGGCACGCCCCCAGGGACCCATACAGGACCAGGCGTCATTTGACAAGCTGTTCTATGGGCACTATAAAACACCACCTGATTTACATTTCTTCAGACCAGGCCTACACTCTATGGCCAGAGGTTTGACCATCCAAGTACTCTACTGAAAGTGAACCATACCACGTGGTTAACTTTTAGACTATCGATACTGACAGAATAAGAACAAGTCTTTGATATTAACCTGTTAGGGCTAGGGGGCAGTATTGACACGGCTGGATAAAAAAACATACCCGATTTAATCTGGTTACCACTCCTACCCAGTAACTAGAATATGCATATACTTATTACATATGGATAGAAAACACCCTAAATTTTCTAAAACTGTTTGAATGGTGTCTGTGAGTATAACAGAACTCATTTGGCAGGCAAAACCCTGAGACATTTTCTGACAGGAAGTGGATACCTGATGTGTTGTATTGACTTTAAACCTATCCCATTGAAAAACACAGGGGCTGAGGAATATTTTGGCACTTCCTATTGCTTCCACTAGATGTCACCAGCCTTTACAAAGTGTTTTGAGTCTTCTGGAGGGAGATCTGACCGAACAAGAGCCATGGAACGATGATGTCCCATTAGACACCTGGCGCGCGAGTTCATGTTGGGTACCCTCGTTCCAATACGTTATAAAAGAGTATGCATTCGTCCACCTTGAATATTATTCATGTTCTGGTTAAAAAAGGCCCTAATGATTTATGCTATACAACGTTTGACATGTTTGAACGAACGGAAATATATTTTTTCCCCTCGTTCATGACGAGAAGTCCGGCTGGCTTAGATCATGTGCTAACAAGACGGAGATTTTTGGACATAAATGATGAGCTTTTTTGAACAAAACTACATTCGTTATGGACCTGTGATACCTGGAAGTGACATCTGATGAAGAGAATCAAAGGTAATGGATTATTTACATAGTATTTTCGATTTTAGATCTCCCCAACATGACGTCTAGTCTGTATCGCAACGCGTATTTTTCTGGGCGCAGTGCTCAGATTATTGCAAAGTGTGATTTCCCAGTAAGGTTATTTTTAAATCTGGCAAGTTGATTGCGTTCAAGAGATGTAAATCTATAATTCTTTAAATGACAATATAATATTTTACCAATGTTTTCTAATTTTAATTATTTAATTTGTGACGCTGACTTGACTGCCGGTTATTGGAGGGAAACGATTTCCTCAACATCGATGCCATAGTAAAACGCTGTTTTTGGATATAAATATGAACTTGATAGAACTAAAAATGCATGCATTGTCTAACATAATGTCCTAGGAGTGTCATCTGATGGAGATTGTAAAAGGTTAGTGCATAATTTTAGCTGGTTTTATGGTTTTGGTGACCCTGTCTTTGAATTGACAAAACATTACACACAACTCTTGTAAATGTACTGTCCTAACATACTCTAAATTTATGCTTTCGCCGTAAAACCTTTTTGAAATCGTAAAACGTGGTTAGATTAAGGAGATGTTTATCTTTCAAAGGGTGTAAAATAGTTGTATGTTTGAAAAATTTGAATTTTGACATTTATTTGGATTCAAATTTGCAGCTCTTGAAATGCACCTGCTGTTGATGGAGTGCACCACGGGTGGCACGCTAGCGTCCCACCTAGCCCATAGAGGTTAATTATTAGTCTGCAGCTAAGTAAATTATATCATCGAACGCGAAGACCAACAAAACAACCATTCTATGATGACATTAATGAATGTCGCTCTGAAAGATCCATTCTAACCGAGAGAGAGAGAGAGAGAGAGAGAGAGAGAGAGAGAGAGAGAACGCGGACAAAACTCCCCAACAGAACAGAACTCTCGAACAAGGATCACGACGACACACTGAGCGTAAATATATATTTATTGCAATTGTTCCCGAATGAGTGAGCCTTCAATTGTCAATTGTTAATATTAATGAACTCTGTAGGTGTGCATTCTCAGCTGACCGTTTATGACCCATTGTTCAACAGGCCGACCTGCCTGTTTAGCCCACAAGGGCACATTCCTCTACCAATCCTTTGTGACGATAATTACTGTTTTGTATGTTTTCTGTTAACCTCTATGGGCTAGGTGGGACGCTAGCGTGCCACCCGTGGTGCACTCCATCAACAGCAGGTGCATTTCAAGAGCGGCAAATTTGAATCCAAATAAATGTCAAAATTCACATTTTTCAAAAATACAACTATTTTACACCATTTGAAAGATAAACATCTCCTTAATCTAACCATGTTTTACGATTTCAAAAAGGTTTTACGGCGAAAGCATAAATTTAGAGTATGTTAGGACAGTACATTTACAAGAGTTGTGTGTAATGTTTTGTCAAGTCAAAGACAGGGTCACCAAAACCATAAAACCAGCTAAAATGATGCACTAACCTTTTACAATCTCCATCCAATCTCCATTGTCTAACATAGGACATTATGTTAGACAATGCATGCATTTTTAGTTCTATCAAGTTCATATTTATATCCAAAAACAGCGTTTTACTATGGCATTGATGTTGAGGAAATCGTTTCCCTCCAATAACCGGCAGTCAAGTCAGCGTCACAAATTAAATAATTAAAATTAGAAAACATTGGTAAAATATTATATTGTCATTTAAAGAATTATAGATTTACATCTCTTGAACGCAATCAACTTGCCAGATTTAAAAATAACCTTACTGGGAAATCACACTTTGCAATAATCTGAGCACTGCGCCCAGAAAAATACGCGTTGCGATACAGACTAGACGTCATGTTGGGGAGATCTAAAATCGAAAATACTATGTAAATAATCCATTACCTTTGATTCTCTTCATCAGATGTCACTTCCAGGTATCACAGGTCCATAACGAATGTAGTTTTGTTCAAAAAAGCTCATCATTTATGTCCAAAAATCTCCGTCTTGTTAGCACATGATCTAAGCCAGCCGGACTTCTCGTCATGAACGAGGGGAAAAAATATATTTCCGTTCGTTCAAACATGTCAAACGTTGTATAGCATAAATCATTAGGGCCTTTTTTAACCAGAACATGAATAATATTCAAGGTGGACGAATGCATACTCTTTTATAACGTATTGGAACGAGGGTACCCAACATGAACTCGCGCGCCAGGTGTCTAATGGGACATCATCGTTCCATGGCTCTTGTTCGGTCAGATCTCCCTCCAGAAGACTCAAAACACTTTGTAAAGGCTGGTGACATCTAGTGGAAGCAATAGGAAGTGCCAAAATATTCCTCAGCCCCTGTGTTTTTCAATGGGATAGGTTTAAAGTCAATACAACACATCAGGTATCCACTTCCTGTCAGAAAATGTCTCAGGGTTTTGCCTGCCAAATGAGTTCTGTTATACTCACAGACACCATTCAAACAGTTTTAGAAACTTTAGAGTGTTTTCTATCCATATATAATAAGTATATGCATATTCTAGTTACTGGGTAGGATTAGTAACCAGATTAAATCGGGTACATTTTTTTTATCCAGACGTGCAAATGCTGCCCCCTAGCCCTAACAGGTTAACCTCTCTGGGCTAGGCGGGACGAATTCGTCCCACCTACGTAACAGCCACTGCTATCCTGTGGCGCGATTTTCAAAACCTTAAAAATCCTATTACTTCAATTTCTCAAACATATGACTATTTTACAGCCATTTAAAGACAAGACTCTCGTTAATCTAACCACACTGTCCGATTTCAAAAAGGCTTTACAACGAAAGCAAAACATTAGATTATGTCAGCAGAGTACCAAGCCAGAAATAATCAGACACCCATTTTTCAAGCCAGCATATAATGTCACCAAAACCCAGAAGACAGCTAAATGCAGCACTCACCTTTGATGATCTTCATCAGATGACAACCCTAGGACATTATGTTATACAATACATGCATGTTTTGTTCAATCAAGTTCATATTTATATCAAAAACCAGCTTTTTACATTAGCATGTGACGTTCAGAACTAGCATACCCCCCGCAAACTTCCGGGGAATTCGCTAACATTTTACTAAATTACTCACGATAAACGTTCACAAAAAGCATAACAATTATTTTAAGAATTATAGATACAGACCTCCTCTATGCACTCGATATGTCCGATTTTAAAATAGCTTTTTGGTGAAAGCACATTTTGCAATATTCTAAGTACATAGCCCAGGCATCACGGGCTCGCTATTTAGACACCCGGCAAGTTTAGCACTCACCATAATCATATTTACTATTATAAAAGTTTCATTACCTTTTGTTGTCTTCGTCAGAATACACACCCAGGACTGCTACTTCAATAACAAATGTTGGTTTGGTCCAAAATAATCCATCGTTATATCCGAATAGCGGCGTTTTGTTCGTGCGTTCCAGACACTATCCGAAATAGTAAAGAAGTGTCACGCGCATGGCGCAATTCGTGACAATAAAATTCTAAGTATTCCATTACCGTACTTCGAAGCATGTCAACCGCTGTTTAAAATCAATTTTTACGACATTTTTCTCGTAGAAAAGCGATAACATTCCGACAGGGAATCTCCTTTTCGGCAAACAGAGGAAAAAATCCCAAAGGCGGGGGCGGTCGGGGTCACGCGCATAAGCCAGTGTCTCTTGATCGGCCACTTGAGAAAGGCGATAATGTGTTTCAGCCTGGGGCTGGAATGACGACATTCTGTTTTTTCCCGGGCTCTGAGCGCCTATGGACGACGTGGGAAGTGTCACGTTAGAGCAGAGATCCTTAGTAAATGATAGAGATGGAAAAGAAGTTCAACAAATGGTCAGACAGGCCACTTCCTGTAAAGGAATCTCTCAGGTTTTGACCTGCCATTTGAGTTCTGTTATACTCACAGACACCATTCAAACAGTTTTAGAAAATTTAGGGTGTTTTCTATCCATATGTAATAAGTATATGCATATTCTAGTTACTGGGTAGGAGTGGTAACTAGATTAAATCGGGTATGTTTTTTATCCAGCCGTGTCAATGCTGCCCCCTAGCCCTAACAGGTTAATTACTTATTGTAGTAAATAATAATTTTAAGACAATTGATGTATGGATGATTTTAGTAAAGACTGGGTTCGTGCAGATACAACAATTTACGACGTTTGGAATGAGACTGGACTCGAGGTAAAATACACCATTTAAACCACAAGATAATCGGCCTATACTATAATATAATATAATATTATAGTACAGGAAAGTTATATTAGGAAAATTATAGCTTTGTAATCTGAAAATTCTCCTTGGTGCCCCGATCTCCTAGTTAATTACAATTAAACGATTAATCAGTTTAATCGCGTGATAATAATTACAGGGAGCTAATTGATAAACATATCTTCCGTTTAATGGTACCCCAAAGACACGACACCTGCTAGTGAGCATTCCTCCTTTGGCAAGATAATCCATCCACCTGATAGGTGTGGCATATCAAGAAACTGATTAAACAGCATGATCATTACACAGGTGCTCCTTGTGCTGGGGACAATAAAAGGCCACTCTAAAATGTGCAGTTTTGTCACACAACACAATGCCACAGATGTCTCATGGTGGCGGTGGGATTATAATATGTTCAGGCGTAAACTACGGCCAACGAACAAAATAGTATTTTGTCAATGACAATTTGAATACACAGAGATACCGTAACGAGATCCTGGGCCCATTGTCATGCCATCAGCCCACGTTTCAGCATGATAATGCCTGGTCCCATGTCGCAAGGATCTGTACACAATTCCTGGAAGCTGAACATTTTCTTTCATGGCCTGAATACTCACCAGACAGATGTAGATGTGGGGGTTTTATGACGATAAGATTGTGATTATATGTTCTCTAACGAGATCATAGTAAATTATGATACCTTGCCTCATAACTAGCCACGCCCCAAGGAGCCTAGAGAGCGTGCCAGCATGACGTAAAAGCCCCCTTTTTACCCGGGGGCATAAAGGATTGAGTTAAGAATTAACATATGATTAGGCTGGACCACAAGCTGCAGCTAGGTCCACATTAGTCATGACCCCAGAACGCAACACAAGGTTGAAGAAGACAAAATGACCTCTTAACAATCAATGCTACAGTTGAGTAGCTGTTCTAAGTACTGTATCTAAGAAGGTGAATTTAAGTAGGACCATCCGGTTATTCTCTTCAAATCATCGTTGCCTACACTGCTTTCATCACCACTCTGGGATCATCGACACGGCTGATTAGCCATCCTCAGGAGACCACTCTTCCCTGAATGAGTGCAGGTAAACAGACAACTAAGAAGAACATTATGACCTCTTGTGGACAATCAGAGACTTAAACCTGAGGACGAAAGAGAAGGCCATCCAAAATACGAAGGCCCAATCGAACCCGTTTCACTAAGCTGAACCCGGCCCACGAAGGCGTTGATCCAACAGAGATACACAACGAAGACCTTCAACACGTAAATACATGGATTACTTCTTACCCAAAAGAACGTCAGTTCGGGGCAAGGTATTAGGGCTACTGTAAGCGTAGTTTACAAATTTATTCTCTCTCTCTTTAACCCCTGTGCGGCCTCCAGCGAAAAATCATATCGCCATTAGCATAACAAAATTTAATAATAAAAAAAAAAAAATTAAAAAGATTTTAAATTATATCGTTTTATAGATACACCTCTCCTGAATCGAACCACGTTGTCCGATTTCAAAAAGGCTTTACAGCAAAAGCAAAACATTAGATTATGTTAGAGGAGTATATCGTAAAAGTAGCCACATAGCCATTTTCCGACCAACCACATGCATCACAAATAACCAAAAAAACAGCTAAATGCAGCACTAACCTTTGACAATCTTCATCAGATGACACACCTAGGACATCATGTTACACAATACATGCATTCTTTTGTTCGATAAAGTTCATATTTATATATAAAAACAGCATTTTACATTGGTGCGTAACGTTGACTAACTATTTTCCCTCAAATGCATCCGATGAAACAGAGCTACAATTTACTAAATTACTATTCGAAAACATTTTTAAAATGTAATATTGTCATTCTAAGATGTATAGATGGATATCTCTTGAAAGCACCTGTAATGCCAGATTTAAAATTAACTTTACTGGGTAATCATACTTTGCGATGAAAGGGGATGCGATACTCTGAAAAATAGGCTAATGTTACAGGTCAGCGCCATCTTGGAACAATCGCATATAAAAAAAAAACTAAAAAAAATCACATTTATTTATATAGCCCTTCGTACATCAGCTGGTATCTCAAAGTGTTGTACAGAAACCCAGCCTAAAACCCCAAACAGCAAGCAAAGCATGTGAAAGAAGCACGGTGGCTAGGAAAAACTCCCTAGGAAAAACTCCCTAGAAAGGCCAAAAACCTAGGATGAACCTAGAGAGGAACCAGGCTATGGGGGTGGCCAGTCCTCTTCTGGCTGTGCAGGGTGGATATTATAACAGAACATGGTCAAGATGTTAAAATGTTCATAAATGACCAGCATGGTCAAATAATAATAATCATAGTAGTTGTCGAGGGTGCAACAAGCACGTCCAGTGAACAGGTCAGGGTTCCATAGCCGCAGGCAGAACAGTTGAAACTGGAGCAGCAGCACGGCCAGGTGGACTGGGGAGAGCAAGGAGTCATCATACCAGGTAGTCCTGAGGCATGGTCCTAGGGCTCAGGTCCTCCGAGAGAAAGACAGAAAGAGAGAAAGAGAGAATTAGAGAGAGCATATTTAAATTCACACAGGACACCGGATAAGACAAGAGAAATACTCCAGATGTAACAGACTGAGCCTAGCCCCCCGACACATAAACTACGCAGCATAAATACTGGAGGCTGAGACAGGAGGGATCAGAAGACACTGTGGCCCCATCCGATGATACACCCGGACAGGGCCAAACAGGCAGGATATAACCCCACCCACTTTGCCAAAGCACAGCCCCCACACCACTAGAGGGATGTCTCCAACCACCAACTTACCGTCCTAAGACAAGGCCGAGTATAGTCCACAACGATCTCCGCCATGGCACAACCCAAGGGGGGGCGCCAACCCAGACAGGAAGACCACGTCAGTGACTCAACCCACTCAAGTGACGCACCCCTCCCATGGACGGCATGGAAGAACACCAGTAAGCCAGTGACTCAGCCCCTGTAAAAGGGTTAGAGGCAGAGAATCCCAGTGGAAAGAGGGGAACCGGCAAGGCAGAGACAGCAAGGGCGGTTCGTTGCTCCAGCCTTTCCGTTCACCTTCACACTCCTGGGCCAGACTATACTTAATCATAGGACCTACTGAAGAGATAAGTCTTCAGTAAAGACTTAAAAGTTGAGACTGAGTCTGCGTCTCTCACATTGGTAGGCAGACCATTCCAGAAAAATGGAGCTCTATAGGAGAAAGCCCTACCTCCAGCCATTTGCTTAGAAATTCTAGGGACAATTAGGAGGCCTGCGTCTTGTGACCGTAGCGTACGTGCAGGTATGTACGGCAGGACCAATATCACATCTAGTCTTGTATACTATTATCAATAATCCCTTACCTTTGGTTGTCTTCATCAGAAAGCACTTCCAGGAATCCCAGGTCCACAACAAATGTATTTTCGTTCGAAAAAAATACTCCTTTATGTTCCAAGAGCTTGTTCTTGTTAGCGCGTCTGAAGGCTGCTCCAAAACTTCCGTCGGCCACGGGACAGCCATTTCAAGAAAATGCATTTTTTTCCCATTTAGGTTCGTTCAAACATGTCAAACGTTGTATAACATAAATCTTCAGGGCGTTTTTCAACAAGAGAGCCAATAAGATTCGAGGGGGACGATTGCATTGTGTTTCAAAACGTTTCGAAAGGGGAGGGTAACCAGGGGCGTCGGCGTCATAATGGTGATGGCCCTCTCTGTGTGACCACGTTCCACAGCGTCTCATTCATTCAGTTTTAACAGTAGGAGACTCAAATCACTTTGTAAAGACTGGGGACATCTAGTGGAAGCAATAGGAAGTGCTCAATGAACCATAGCTCACGGTGTGATTAATAGGCAACGTGATGAAGTTCAGTTCGCAATTCAGAATTCCACTTCCTGTTTCGATCTGTCTCGGGGTTTTGACTGCCATATGAGTTCTGTTATACTCACAGACACCATTCAAACAGTTTTAGAAACTTTAGGGTGTTTTCTATCCACAAGTATTAATTATATGCATATCCTAGCTTATGAGTTTGAGTAGGAGGCCGTTTAAAATGGGCACAAATTTTTTTCAAAAATCGCTTTAGCGCCCCCTATCCTAGGGGAACGCCAAGAGGTTAACTCTATCTTGTGCAACAAGTGTCATATTGTGTTAGTTCGCTAAGCACCTGTTGTCATCGTACTAAGTTTCTAATCAATAACCTATACCGTGTGTGTATCTGTCACGCCCTGATCTGTTTCACCTGTTCCTGTGATTGTCTCCACCCCCTCCAGGTGTCGCTTATTTTCCCCAGTGTTTTTATCCCTGTGTTTCCTGTCTCTCTGTGCCAGTTCATCTTGTATGCTAGTCAAGTCAACTAGCGTGTTTTTCCCATACTCCTTTTGCTATTCTCTTTTTGATAGTCTTCCCGGTTTTGACCCCTGCCTGTCTCTGGACTACTTTCCCGCCTGCCTGATCATCTTGCCTGCCCTTCGGGAACCTTTTGGACTCAAAACTGGTTTTGACCCTTTTGCCTGTCCCCGACCATTCTCTTGCCTTACTGTATTGGATTAATAAATATTGTAAGACTCCAACCATCTGCCTCCTGTGTCTGCATCTGGGTCTCGCCTTGTGTTATGATAGTATCCTATGTTATCATTTAGTTTGTTACTAAATAAACAATCAAATCAATTTGTGTGGTATGGAATGATTAGTGAGACTCGGGTTTGTGCAGATTCACGAACTCTGCGACGTTCAGAATGAGACAGATATGAGGAAATTATATCTATATTTTCTTGAGTTAATTCGGGAGACGGTAACTTGTTTAACAACTTTTCCCATGGTGCCCCAAATTCCTAATGAGTTAATTGTTTCATGATTTAATTAATTAATGATTTAGTTAATCGTTTCATTAATTTAACCTAATAACAATTAAACATAGTAGGTCATTATTTGATTAAGTCATCACATTAATGATAGTCACGTCGCAACATAGGTGTGCTGTTCATTTGAGCAACATGAGATGAAATAGAGTTCCGTGCAATAATGACTGTTATTAATATTTTTTACCTTTATTTAACCAGGCAAGTCAGTTAAGAACAAATTCTTACTTACAATGACTGCCTAGGAACAACGGGTTAACTACCTTGTTCAGGGGCAGAATGACACATTTTTACCTTGTCAGCTCGGGGATTTGATCTAGCAACCTTTTGGTTACTGGCCCAACTCTCTAACCACAATGCTGCACTATATAATACTGTACAATTTCTTGAATTTGTTATGGATTTGGGTACTATGAAAAGACCCCTGGTAGCATATCTGTCAGAGCTGTGTGTAAGTTGACTATGCAAACAATTTGGAATTTTCAACACATTAATGTTTCTCATAAAAAGAAGTGGCCTCCCGAGTGGTGCAGTGGTCTAAGGCTAGAGATCCTGGTTCGAGTCCAGGCTTTGCCACAGCCGGCCGCGACTGGGAGACCCATGGGGTGGCGCACAATTGGCCTAGCGTCGTCCGGATTAGGGGAGGGATTGGCCGGCAGGGATGTTCTTGTCCCATCGCGCACTAGTGACTCCTGTGGTGGGCCGGGCGCAATGCACAATGACATGGTTGCCAAGTGTACAGTGTTTCCTCCGACACATTGGTGTGGCTGGCTTCCGAGTTAAGCGGCATTGTGTCAAGAAGCAGTGCGGCTTGGGTGGGTTGTGTTTCGGGGGACGCACTGCTTTCGACCTTTGCCTCTCCCGAGTCCGTACGGGAGTTGCAGCGATGAGACAAGATTGTAACTACCAATTGGATATCACAAAATTGGGGAGAAAAAGGCGTAAATAAAATTCTGGGACAAAACTAGACCCTGCAGAACTTACTTTTTGGAGTGCGGGGTCATAAAAGCAGAGCATCTCTTTATTACGGACAGACCTCTCCCCATCTTTACAACCATTGAATCTATATGTTTTGACCATGACAGTTTATGGTAACACCAAGTAATTTAGTCTCCTCAACTTGTCCAACAGCCACACCATTCGTTACCAGATTCAGCTGAGGTCTAGAACTTAGGGAATGATTTGTACCAAATACAATGCTCTTAGTTTTAGAGATGTTCAGGACTGGCCACCCATTCCAAAACAGACTTGCAACTCTTCGTTAAGGGTTTCAGTGACTTCATTAGCTGTGGTTAATGATGCGTATATGGTTGAATCATCAGCATACATGGACACACATGCAATGTTTAATACCAGTGGCAGGTCATTGGTAAAAATAGAAAAGAGTAGAGGGCATGGAGAACTGCCCTGCAGTGCACCACACTTACATGTTTGACATGAGAGAAATTAATTTATTTCAATTCACTGAGTTCCTTTTATGAACCATAACTCTTTGAAATTGTTGCATGATGCATTTATATTTTTGTTCAGTATAGTTACCAGGACTGCAAAGAAAGAAATGGCAAACAATATAACACAATAGTACAGTTCACAGAAAACAACACAACAAAACACATAATTGATACCACCAATTACAAAACCCAAATATCTTGTCCAATTGATTCGGATAAACATGAAGTGACTAGGGGTTGTTTCTGGACTGAAATATGATGTGGAAAATTACAGTTTTACGCTATTCGTTTGGCATATTGTTAGGAACATGGGTTGGGGAAGATAACCCCTGACGTCTTGCGCTATCCTTATTTCCCTCATTAAAATGCAAATCAATTTATAACATTTTTGACATGCGTTTTTCTGGATTTTTTTGTTGTTATTCTGTCTCTCACTGTTCAAATAAACCTACCATTAAAATTATAGACTGATATTTCTTTGTCAGTGGGCAAACGTACAAAATCAGCAGGGGATCAAATACTTTTTTCCCTCACTGTGGTTAATGTGACTATGGATAGATGATAAACAGAGAGTAGCAGCGTCTCCTGTCTGACACCATGCATGGTTGCCTTAGTTTGATGATGTAATCCAGACTGGTGTTTTCTCCATCTCCTTAGCTATCATATTCAAATTCCACTGATTTCAAAACTCGGTCCTCCAGTAAGTGGAGAGCATACATATAATGTTACCAATCATGGCAAGCGGGAAGGTTGCTCACTTTTTCTCATGTGGTACCCTTCCTGCAGGCTCATCCTGACATGACCCTCCAGCATGACAATGCCACCAGCCATACTGCTTGTTCGGTGCGTGATTTCCTGCAAGACAGGAATGTCAGTGTTCTGCCATGGCCAGCGAAGAGCCCGGATCTCAATCCCATTGAGCACATCTGGGACGTGTTGGATCGGAGGGTGAGGGCTAGGGCTAGGGCCATTCCCCCCAGAAATGTCTGGGAACTTGCAGGTGCCTTGGTGGAAGAGTGGGGTAACATCTCACAGCAAGAACTGGCAAATCTGGTGCAGTCCATGAGGAGACGCACTGCAGTTCTTAACATTTGTATTTACAGATGGCATACAAGTTTGATATTAAGGCACATGAAAGTTCACATGTTTAAGAAGACATTTCTGCCAAAAAACGCATTCAAAATGTTTTTACGTTCAAACAGCTCTCCTGTGAAGTTGTGCAACATACGCCTAGTTTCCTGAATCGGGTCACATATTAACAATACATAACCTGTTTAACAACTCATCTATGGAAATGTATCTGAACTTCACAAGTATAGACACAAGTATATTTCCATTACTTCAAAATAGAGTTTTGTTTCGTTATAACAGTAAAAACGCTGGAGTTAAAACTTACCTCATAGGAATGTTTTGTCTTGTCCTAAGGTACTCTCTGTAGGTGTAGGTTTCTATTTGACCCCTTGACACAGAGACTGGATCACTGAGTCACCTAGGTGATCACTGAGAGGTGGAGCCTTTGCTTCTTTACCACAGGGGCTGTGGTGAAGTAAGCAAAGGCTCTGCCCCTCAAATCAGAAGATGGGTTCTGTACCACAGAGGCCCATGAAGAGGGACCCAGGCTGCTAAATGACAATAAACTGGGAAGTTCTGATGCTATACACATTTCTAGCAAGTGATTTGAACTATCAAATGAATATACAAACACTGACAATTTTTTTTATTGGATTTATTTTATTTAAACAATTGACAAGACAATAATCTGTAGGCTATGGGCTCTTCATGTTAAGTTGGCAACAGGATGGATCGGAGGCTTGAGTAAAAAGCAGATTATACACAAAACACATTTAGTCTCAGTAGCAAGTTTACAGAAGTTTGCTAGACGGTGTGTTTCATGTCACACAGGTAGCTAAATCGTCTTTTTTTTGGTTACCTGTCAGTGAATGAGAGGAAATCTGCCCATTCAAATCAAATTTTATTGGTCACATACACATATTTAGCAGATGTTATTGCGGGTGTAGCGAAATGCTTGTTGCAAAGTTGCATAGGAGCTAGAAGCAGAGCTGCCATGTCTGTCGTCATCATCTTTCATCCGTTTTGAGCGTACTCATGCCTAGGTTGAAAATGAATGGTTAAGACGATGGGATTCTAATATTCCATAACTCTTTGCAACATTGGGGCCAGTTATGCTAGTTAGCAATGGCGCTGGTAGTTAGCAATGGTGTTGGTTCCAGATTTTTGACGACGTTGTCTTAACCTCTATGGGCTAGGTGGGACCTACTCAACAGCCAGTGTAATCCCGTGGCGCGTTATTCAAATTCCTCAAAAATGCAAAAACTTCAATTTTTCAAACATATGACTATTTTACACCATTTTAAAGATAAGACTCTCGTTAATCTAACCACACTGTCCGATTTCAAAAAGGCTTTACAACAAAAGCAAAACATTAGATTATGTCAGCAGAGTACCCAGCCAGAAATAATCAGACACCCATTTTTCAAGCTAGCATATAATGTCACAAAAACACAGAAGACAGCTAAATGCAGCACTAACCTTTGATGATCTTCATCAGATGACACACCTAGGACATTATGTTATACAATACAAGCATGTTTTGTTCAATCAAGTTCATATTTATATCAAAAAACAGCTTTTTACATTAGCATGTGACGTTCAGAACTAGCATACCCGCCGCAAACCTCTGGTGAATTTACTAAATTACTCACGATAAACGTTCACAAAAAACATAACAATTATTTTAAGAATTATAGATACAGAACTCCTTTGTGCAATCGAGGTGTCCGATTTTAAAATAGCTTTTCGGTGAAAGCACATTTTGCAATATTCTGAGTAGATAGCCCAGCCATCACGGCTAGCCATTTAGACACCCACCAAGTTTAGCCCTGACCAAACTCCGATTTACTATTACAAAGGTTTGATTACCTTTGATGTTCTTCGTCAGAATGCACTCCCAGGACTGCTACTTCAATAACAAATGTTGGTTTGGTCCAAAATAATCCATCGTTATATCCAAATAGCGGCATTTTGTTCGTGCGTTCTAGACACTATCCGAAGTGTAAATAAGGGTCATGAGCATGGCGCAATTCGTGACAAAAAAATTCTAAATATTCCATTACCGTACTTCGAAGCATGTCAACCGCTGTTTAAAATCCATTTTTATGCCATTTTTCTCGTAAAAAGGCGATAATATTCCGACCGGGAATCTGCGTTTAGGTAAACAGAGGAAAGAAAACAAAGCATTCGGTCGACGCGGGTACGCGCCTGAGTCTCACAGTACTGTAACCAGCCACTACCCAAACGCGCTACTTTTTTTCAGCCAGAGCCTGCAAAGCCACGATTCAGCTTTTTGCCGCCTTCTGAGAGCCCATGGGAGCCGTAGGAAGTGTCACGTAACAGCAGAGACCCTTTGTAATGGATAGAGATAATCAAGAAGGGGAAGAAATTGTCAGACAGGCCATTTCCTGCATGGAATCTTCTCAGGTTTTGGCCTGCCATATGAGTTCTGTTATACTCACAGACACCATTTAAACAGTTTTAGAAACTTTAGGGTGTTTCCTATCCAAAGCCAATAATTATATGCATATTCTAGTTACTGGGCAGGAGTAGTAACCAGATTAAATCGGGTACGTTTTTTTATCCAGCCGTGTCAATACTGCCCCCTAGCCCTAACAGGTTAATGAGGGAAATAAGTATTTGACCCCTCTGCAAAACATGACTTAGTACTTGGTGGCAAAACCCTTGTTGGCAATCACAGAGGTCAGATGTTTCTTGTAGTTGGCCACCAGGTTTGCACACATCTCAGGAGGGATTTTGTCCCACTCCTCTTTGCAGATCTTCTCCAAGTCATTAAGGTTTCGAGGCTGACGTTTGGCAACTCGAACCTTCAGCTCAGGCAAAGACCCAGGTGCAGACACAGGAGGCGGATACGAGTCTCAGAGTTTATTATAGTACAAGGGGCAGGCGAAAGGTAAGTCAAGGCAGGCAAAGAGTCGTAATCCAAATCTCAGTCAGGCAGGTACAGGACTGCAGGCAGGCTTGGGGTCAGGGCAGGCAGAACGGTGTGGCAGGTGGGGTCAGGGTCAGGACAGGCAGAAAAGGTCGGAACCGGGAGGACTAGAAAACAGGGACTAGAGAAAACTGGAGTATGGAAAAACTCGCTGGTAGGCTTGACGAAACAAGACAAACTGGCAACAGACAAACAGAAAATAAAGGTATAAATACACCGGGGATAATGGGGGAAGATGGGAGACACCTGGTGGGGAGATGAGACAAGTACAAAGGCAGGTGAAACAAATCAGGGTGTCACAGCTTTGCTTACTTACCTGTTATCTGCAGGTAGAAACATAGAAATAGAATGAATAGAACGTGCTTGGAAGTTCTAACCCTGGCGATTTGACTGGTAAACTCAGGGTTACAATCACAATGGTATTGTGATGCAATCATTTCCATGGTAATTTAGAATGTTCTATCAATTGATGCTGGATTGCCATGGTAACATAGAATGTTAATTTAAATTATGCTAACTGATGTGGCTCATGCAGTGGAATATACTTTTTGTAATATCAATTGAGTTGACTCAATAAATCAAACACAGATTGCAGGGTAGACTTCCTGCTTTTACTTCCTGGCATGGGTCTAGGTCGAAAATATATAGGTTATTAACCTAAAGCAAGCGTCCCACCTAGCCCATAGAGGTTAACATGGACCTTGACTACCTCATCGCATTGACTTTACGGATCAATGTGCGGCTACGGGAACGTAGGAATTAGAGGAGGTCTGTTCCCAGTCACACTTGCTCGTCTACTGCTCCCACCTCGCCTCCGAGGAATCCCGGAACGACGTCCACCTTACTGAGAGAATCCGATGTTACCCGAGTGCCCACGGGAATCGCTGTGGGCAATCAACTCGCCTCCTCCAGAGCCCAAGCTACTGGGTAGGGCTAAATGGTCTCCGGATGAATGTTTACACAGATTGAGCACCAGGAGCTGTCTATATTGCAGGACTACTGGACATTATATTTCCACCTGTCTATTAAAAAGACCAGGCTCATCAGTAGGTGAGCCGTACAGGGATTTTCCAATCTCCCATTACTCATACCCCTCTCCATGCCACCCTGTTGTCAGATGACCAGGCCAAATCTCTCCGGGTGCTCATTGACTCTAGGGCCGACGAGAGCTTTATCGACGCTAACTTTGTGTCGGAGCTGGGTATCCCCACTCAACCCCTCTCCATTCCCATGGATGTCAGAGTGCTGGATGGCAGAGTAACCCACAATACGGTTCCTATCAACCTATGAGTATCAGGAAATCACAGTGAGTGTATGGAGTTCCTGCTCATAGAATATGTACCTGTGGTTTTGGGCTATTTATGGCTCCAGAAGCACAATCCCCTTATCAACTGGACTGCTGGTACTGTCGTGGGCTGGAGCCCGTTCTGCCACACCCATTGCCTGAAGTCGGTGCAGCCTGCCCCAGGACGTCTTCCTGTGGGCTCGGAAGAAGCCTCGGACCTCTCCACCATTCCAGGATCTCCGGGAGGTTTTCAGCAAGGACCGGGCCACTTTACTTCCTCTGCATCGACCCTATGACTGCGGGATCGACCTTCTCCCGGGTACTACACCACCCTGGGGATGGGGACCAAAGCAATGGAGACGTACATCGAACTGCCTGAATGCAGGGCGTACCTTCCTTCTGCCTCCCCCACTGGTGTAGGGTTCTTCTTTGTGGCAAAGCACTATGATAACAGTCATATGATAACAGTCACTATGATAACAGTCACTATGATAACAGTCACTATGATAACAAGCACTATGATAACAGTCAATATTATGTACCTCCAAGTGGAGGCATTGCCGTTGCTATTTAAGACAATTTTCGTGATGAATTGGAAGGACGGCCTAGCGATGTTGATTTTGGGGAGCACAAACTCCACCTGTATCCGGTCACCTTTATGCCGCATGCAAATATTGATGGATATATATCAATATTGATTATTTATACTGCAATGTTGAGGGAGCAAGCAGACAAGCATGTATGTGGCTGCACCTTTTATACCTGCTGTAAATGGTGTACGTGCCGAATTAAAGTTTGATTTGCATTATTCAACGCAGTTAAAAAGGGAAACTTATGGTGTGTTGGGGGGGCGGGGGAGGATGTGTGTGTGTGTGTGTGTGTGTGTGCGCGCGTGTGTTTCAAATATAGTATTTTCTATTATAGTTGTATTATTGTATAAATAGAGTTGTTCACTCATGTAATTTACTTATAGTTCAATTAATTCAATATCTGGCAGTTAGATTGATAATTCATCACAGAGCATGAAATGTGCAGACAATTTCCCACCACTACAGATATTCCCAATAGGCAGGACAAGTCTTTTAACCTCCTCTAAGATATTCAGATATGCAATCTTTTCTCACTCTCACTGACATTTCTCATCTTCATACATGGCCTTAAATATTTGCTGAACATGGACCTGCATGGCACGTAGGTTTCCATACATTTGCAGTTCTGGATTGGGAGGTCTTCCCCCAAGGCTGGAGACTCTCAATCTTCCCCTCCCTCTCCTTCTCCCCCTCTCTCATCCTCTCCCCTCCCTTTCTAACTCCTCTTTCTCTATTTCCCCCTCCGTAGTCGCTCTCTCTATTTCCCCATCCCTTGTCTCTCTCTATCTCTCTGTCTCTCTCTTAGCCATTAGCACTTCCATTCTCTTTAGCTAATAGTTGAGAGTGTCTGCCTGCTCCTCTGATGCGACTATTAGGCTGAGTGAGCTGCAACAATGAGGATCCCAGCGCCGCAGTGTAATGTGATGAGCTTCCTCTTATCAATTCCAGGAAACATTAAAGGAGAAAAACTCATTTCAAACTGTTATAATTAAATGACACAGCTGGGTTGATAGTCCTTGGACCATCGTAAATTTAAATTACATAAATTAATGAAGAAAACCTCTTTTAACTATGATACCTAAGAAGCTAGAAAGCTTTGAAATCAACTTGACATTTCTTTCAAGTTGGCTGCATCTTGGCATGCCGTGTAGGTTTGTAAATTTGAATGAGAAAAGAGAAATATGAAACTGGCATTTTTTTCTGCAATTATAACTGACTTTGATGCACTGAGGTGGCTGTATTGAAAAGGTGATTCAAACTACAGTGTTGATGTGTGGGGAGGGGAGCCACCTAAAAACGTTTGGTACTTGTTGTAAACAACGTTGAAAAATAACAAATATTGAAGGCGAAGTGACAATGTGCCTCCGACAGATTTCAACAGAATAATAATGCTAATAAACAGCATTTCACAATAAAACAAAAAGAACACAGGAAGTTCCTCACTTAAGACAGAATATGGAAATTTCTCCATCGTGGTTCCAAGCAAAATTACAATCTTAAAACTTCTTAGGGCTAAGACCCTTTTTACTCAATTTCCGCCTGAATAACGTGACCAAAGTAAACTTTCTGTTACTCAGGCCATGAAGCCAGGATATGCATATAATTGGTACCATTGGAAAGAAACAGTTGTAGAAATATTAAAGTAATGTAGGAGAGTATAACACAATAGATATGGTAGGAGAAAATCCAAAGAAAAACCAACCGGAAATCATTTTTTTTGAGACCATGCTCTTCCAATGTCAAGTATAAGGGCATACTCAATTCTAGCTCCCAGCATGCAATTCCTATGGCTTTCACTGGGTGTCAGCAGTCTATGTTCAAGGTTTCAGGCTTGTAACTTCCAAAATGAATAAGAAATAATAGTTTTGTACAGGGACACAGTCTTGGAAGTTCATGTTTTCGCCATGAAGACAAGACGCACCTGCTAAAATCGGTTTCCTATTGAACATATTACTTTCTGTAAGAAATATTATAGTTTGGTTACATTTTAGGGTACTTGTTGAAACAAAGTTTAGGGGTAGATTTTTGGATTCCTTTCTCTGTACGTTGAACGAGTGGATTACTCAAATCGATGGCGCCAACTAAACAGACTTTTTGGGATATAAAGAAGGATTTTATCTAACAAAACCACACTACATGTTATAGCTGGGACCCTTTGTATGACAAATCAGAGGAATATTTTCAAGAAGTAAGTGCATATTTAATCGCTATTTATGAATTTATGAATCCTGTGCCGGTGGAAAAATATTTTGATGTGGGGTGCCGTCCTCAAACAATCGCATGGCATGCTTTCACTGTAATGGCTAATGTATATCGGACAGTGCACTTAGATTAACAAGAATTTAAGCTTTCAACTGGTATAAGACACTTGTATGTACCTAAATGTTTAATATCCATAATTTTTATGATTATTTATTTTAATTGCGCGCCCTCCAGTTTCACCGGAAGTTGTTCCGCTAGCGGGACGCCTATCCCTGAGATGTGGAAAAAAACAAACAATTAGACAAAATTGGTACGAATTGCAATTCATATTAAATAATACTAATTATAATTTGTAAAATATCATACCAAATGGATTATGGACATCCACAAATTAATACATTCAGACTGATCTAACACCCAGCTCTCCTGGCATGGCTGTAGATTCCTCCTGATGGGAGGGCATCGTGAAATGAGTGGAGGGCAGATGTATCCATCATCAGAGGAAGGAGAGAGCAGGGGATCTCTCCCCCTGCCAAGGAGATCTCTCCCCCTGCCAAGGAGCATGCGCTCTAAGATCACCAGTTTTTCCACTGTAAAGGACCCACAGTATTACAGTGTTAATGGGGCTTCAGTTACACTGGGATTAGAGGCTGTCAGTCAAGCCCTGGCTGGAGAAGAGGCTATCTACTGAGTGGTGATGGAATGCTGGATACGCTATTCTGTGGTTTATTCCATATCATCAGCTCAAGCCAGGTCACCAATTAGAGAATTGGAATTATTATCCTTCAGGTTAAATACCCAAGTGCAATTTACCATTGGTAATAAGCAATTGAAATAGCTTCATTCTATAGCTAGAGGACTCCTGATATTGCCAGCAGTGATAAGTATAATTTTTGTCTTTATCTGTTGTCTAATACTGTCTATTTGCTAGCTAGGGCCATATCAAATTTTATTTGTCTCATACACATGGTTAGCAGATGTTAATGTGAGTGTAGCGAAATGCTTGTGCTTCTAGTTCCGACCATGCGGTAATATCTAACAAGTAATCTAACAATTTCACAACTACTTTATAAACACAACTGTAAAGGAATGAATAAGAATATGTACATAAAAATATATATGGATGAGCGATGGCCGAACGGCATAGGCAAGATGCAGTAGATGGTATAGAGTACAGTATATACATATGAGATGAGTAGTGTAGGGTATGTAAACATTGTATAAAGTGGCATAGTTTAAAGTGACTAGTGATACATTTATTACATCCAATTTTTAATGATTAAAGTGGCTAGAGATTGAGTCAGTATGTTGGCAGCAGCCACTCAATTTTAGTGATGGCTGTTTAACAGTCTGATGGCCTTGAGATAGAAGCTGTTCTTCAGTCTCTCGGTCCCAGCTTTGATGCACCTGTACTGACCTCGCCTTCTGGATGATAGCGGGGTGAACAGGCAGTGGCTCGGGTGGTTGTTGTCCTTGATGATCTTTTTGGCCTTCCTGTGACATCGGGTGGTGTAGGTGTCCTGGAGAGCAAGTAGTTTGCCCCCGGTGATGTGTTGTGCAGACCTCACTACCCTCTGGAGAGCCTTACGGTTGAGGGCGGAGCAGTTGCCGTACCAGGTGGTGATACAGCCCGACAGGATGCTCTCGATTGTGCATCTGTAAAAGTCTGTAAAAGTCTACTCTAAGAGCTGCCTGTCTTCCCAGTAACCTACTTGGTGTGTGAATTGACGACTACTCATAACGTGCAGATGATTGTTACACATCAACCAGGATCAAGGGGCAGGGCAATTTGTGACTAGTTTCAGGAAATTAGGCATATTTCGCATGTCACTACTTCACAGGAGAGGTATTTTAATGTAAACGTGTATTTTTTTAATGAAAATGCTTTTTTTTGGAGGAAATGCCTTTTGGAACATGTGAACTGTGAAGTGATTTAATAACAAATGTGTATTCCATCCGTAAATACAATATAACAATTGTTAAATTACGAACCTAGTTGGTTTAGCCATGGAAAAAGACCTTCCCGCTAGCCATGACTGGCTGAGATAATGGACGGCTGGACAGGCCTGGAGATGAGTTTGGATTGGTCTGCCATGTAGCATGCATCTGTCTATAACGTCTATAACATAGTAAGTAACTGTCTATAACATAGTAAGTGGTTATTTTCTATGGTAGAGTAGGTCAGGGCGTGACAGGGGGTGTTTGTCTATGTTTTGTATTTCTATGTTCAGTTTCTAGTTTTGTATTTCTATGTTGGTTTTGTTTGGTATGATCTCCAATTGGAGGCAGCTGGTCGTCGTTGTCTCTAATTGGAGGTCATATTTAAGTTGATGTTTGTCCCACCTGTTTTTGTGGGTGATTATATTTTGAGTAGTGTGTTTCTCTCTGCGTCGCGGTTTGTTGTTTTTGTTAGTTCAAGTATTTAGTGTATTTTTATTTATTTATTTTTATTTATTTCACCTTTATTTAACCAGGTAGGCAAGTTGAGAACAAGTTCTCATTTACAATTGCGACCTGGCCAAGATAAAGCAAAGCAGTTCGACAACATACAAAAACACAGAGTTACACATGGAGTAAAACAACATACAATCAATGATGCAGTAGAAAAAAAAATAAGACTATATACAATGTGAGCAAATGATGTGAGATAAGGGAGGTAAAGGCAAAAAAAATGCCATGGTGGCAAATTAAATAAAGTATAGCAAGAAAAACACTGGAATGGTAGATTTGTAGTTTGAAGAAAGTTCAGAGATAAAATATAAATAATATGATGCAAAGGAGCAAAATAAATTAAATAAATAAATACAGTAGGGGAAGAGGTAGTATTTTGGGCTAAATTATAGATGGGCTATGTACAGGTGCAGTGATCTGTGAGCTGCTCTGACAGCTGGTGCTTAAAGCTAGTGAGGGAGATAAGTGTTTCCAGTTTCAGAGATTTTTGTAGTTCGTTCCAGTCATTGGCAGCAGAGAACTGGAAGGAGAGACGACCAAAGGAGGAGTTGGCTTTAGGGGTGACCAGAGAGATATACCTGCTGGAGCGCGTGCTACAGGTGGGTGCTGCTATGGTGACCAGTGAGCGGAGATAAGGGGGGACTTTACCTAGCAGGGTCTTGTAGATGACCTGGAGCCAATGTGTTTGGCGACGATTATGAAGCGAAGGCCAGCCAACGAGAGCGTACAGGTCGCAGTGGTGGGTAGTATATGGGGCTTTGGTGACAAAACGGATGGCACTGTGATAGACTGCATCCAGCTTGTTGAGTAGGGTATTGGAAGCTATTTTGTAAATGACATCGCCGAAGTCGAGGATTGGTAGGATGGTCAGTTTTACGAGGGTATGTTTGGCAGCATGAGTGAAGGATGCTTTGTTGCGAAATAGGAAGCCAATTCGAGATTTCACTTTGGATTGGAGATGATTGATGTGAGTCTGGAAGGAGAGTTTACAGTCTAACCAGACACCTAGGTATTTGTAGTTGTCCACAAATTCTAAGTTAGAACCGTCCAGAGAAGTGATGCTGGACAGGCGGGCAGGTGCAGGCAGCGATCGGTTGAAGAGCATGCATTTAGTTTTACTTGTGTTTAGGAGCAGTTGGAGACCACGGAAGGAGAGTTGAATGGCATTGAAGCTCGTCTGGAGGGTTGTTAACACAGTGTCCAAAGAAGGGCCAGAAGTGTACAGAATGGTGTCGTCTGCGTAGAGGTGGATCAGAGATTCACCAGCAGCAAGAGCGACATCATTTATGTATACAGAGAAAAGAGTTGGCCCAAGAATTGAACCCTGTGGTACCCCCATAGAGACTGCCAGAGGTCCAGACAGTAGGCCCTCCGATTTGACACACTGAACTCTGTCAGAGAAGTAGTTGGTGAACCAGGCGACGCAATCGTTTGAGAAACCAATGCTACTGAGTCTGCCGATGAGGATGTGGTGATTAACAGAGTCAAAAGCTTTGGCCAGGTCAATGAATACGGCAGCACAGTATTGTTTCTTATCGATGGCGGTTACGATGTCGTTTAGGACCTTGAGCGTGGCTGAGGTGCACCCATGACCAGCTCTGAAACCAGATTGCATAGCGGAGAGGGTGCGGTGGGATTCGAAATGGTCGGTAATCTGTTTGTTGACTTGGCTTTCGAAGACCTTAGAAAGGCAGGGTAGGATGGATATAGGTCTGTAGCAATTAGGGTCAAGAGTGTCACCTCCTTTGAAGAGGGGGATGACAGCAGCTGCTTTCCAATCTATGGGAATCTCAGACGACACGAAAGAGAGGTTGAACAGGCTAGTAATAGGGGTTGCAATAATTTCGGCAGATCATTTTAGAAAGAAAGGGTCCAGATTGTCAAGCCCAGCTGATTTGTAGGGGTCCAGATTTTGCAGCTCTTTCAGAACATCA
The DNA here is from genome assembly GCF_965601325.2 of Salmo salar. Taxonomy (NCBI): domain Eukaryota; kingdom Metazoa; phylum Chordata; class Actinopteri; order Salmoniformes; family Salmonidae; genus Salmo; species Salmo salar. The sequence continues at coordinate 63,868,723 of NC_138294.1, read as the reverse complement.
GCTGAATGGATTTGGGAGAAGGAGAAATGGGGGAGGCTTGGGCGAGTAGCTGTGGGGGGTGCAGTGCTGTTGAATGCAGTAGGGGTAGTTAGGTGGAAAGCATGGCCAGCCGTAGAAAAATGCTTATTGAAATTCTCAATTATAGTGGGCTTATCGGTGGTGACAGAGTTTCCTATCCTCAGTGCAGTGGGCAGTTGGGAGGAGGTGTTCTTATTCTCCATGGACTTTACAATGTCCCAGAACTTTTTAGAGTTGGAGTTGCACAAAGCGAATTTCTGTTTGAAAAAGCTAGCCTTGGCGTTTCTAACTGCCTGTGTGTATTGGTTTCTAACTTCCCTAAAAAGTTGCATATCGCGGGGGCAGTTCGATGCTAATGCAGAACGCCACAGGATATTTTTGTGTTGGTTAAGGGCAGTCAGGTCTGGGGAGAACCAAGGGCTATATCTGTTCCTGGTTCTAAATTTCTTGAAAGGGGCATGCTTATTTAAGATGGAGAGGAAGGCATTTAAAAAAAATAACCAGGCATCCTCTACTGACGGGATGAGGTCAATATCCTTCCAGGATACCAGGGCCAGGTCGAATAGAAAGGCTTGCTCGTTGAAATGTTTCAGGGAGCGTTTGACAGTGATGAGTGGAGGTCGTTTGACCGCTGACCCATTACGGGTGCAGGCAATGAGGCAGTGATCGCTGAGATCTTGGTTGAAAACAGCAGAGGTGTATTTAGAGGGCACGTTGGTTAGGATGATATCTATGAGGGTGCCAGTGTTTGCGGCTTTGGGGTTGTACCTGGTGGGTTCATTAATAATTTGTGTGAGATTGAGGGCATCAAGCTTGGATTGTAGGATGGCTGGGGTGTTAAGCATGTCCCAGTTTAGGTCACCTAGTAGCACGAGCTCTGAAGATAGATGGGGGGCAATCAGTTCACATATGGTGTCCAGAGCACAACTAGGGGCCGAGGGGGGTCTATAGCAGGCGGCAACGGTGAGAGACTTGTTTTTGGAGAGGTGGATTTTTAAAAGTAGAAGTTCAAATTGTTTGGGTACAGACCTGGATAGCAGGACAGAACTCTGCAGGCTATCTCTGCAGTAGATTGCAACACCGCCCCCTTTGGTCGTTCTATCTTGTCTGAAAACGTTGTAGTTAGGGATGAAGATTTCAGAGTTTTTGGTGGACTTCCTAAGCCAAGATTCAGACACAGCTAGGACATCCGGGTTGGCGGAGTGTGCTAAAGCAGTGAATAAAACAAACTTAGGGAGGAGGCTTCTAATGTTAACATGCATGAAACCAAGGTTATTACGGTTACAGAAGTCATCAAAAGAGAGCGCCTGGGGAGTAGGAGTGGAGCCAGGCACTGCAGGGCCTGGATTCACCTCTACATCCCCAGAGGAGCAGAGAAGAATAAGTATGAGGGTACGGCTAAAAGCTATAAGAATTGGTCATCTGTGACGTCCAGAATAGAGAGAAAAAGGAGCAGGTTTCTGGGGGCGATAAAATAGCTTCAAGGTATAATGTACAGACAAAGGTATGGTGGGATGTGAGTACAGAGGAGGTAAACCTAGGCATTTAGTGATTATGAGAGAGATATTGTCTCTAGAAACATCATTGAAACCAGAAGATGTCATAGCATGTGTGGGTGGAGGAACTGAGAGGTTGGATAAGGTATAATGAGCAGGGCTAGAGGCTCTACAGTGAAATAAGCCAATAAACACTAACCAGAACAGCAATGGAGAATGCATATTGACATTAAGGAGAGGCATGCTTAGCCGAGTGATCAAAGGGTCCAGTGAGATTCAGACAGCTAGCCGGGCCATAGGTAGCAAGCTGGTGGAAGATGGGAGGGAGGTCTGTTTTTAGCCACCTCGTGCGTTTCCGTCTGTGGGTTAGTGGGGTTCCGTGTGGAAGGGGGGACCAGTCCAAGTTGGCAAAATAGTTAGTTATAGTGGCCCAAGAAAAGTGTCCGATAGACCTATTCAGATCGCAGCCGAAAAGACAGCTAACGATTAGCGGGCCGCAGATGGGCGATCAGGTTACGTCGCGACGGAGGGGCCAGTTGGATAACTCCCTCGGGCAGATAACGTCGGTGGTCCAGTCGTGAAGACCCGATGGGGCTCCGCATCGGCAGTAAAACGGGTCAGGATAGGTGAGTTGTAGCCCAGGAGACACTTCAGCTGGCTAGCTCAGGAATAGCCCAGGAGTGGCTGACGGAACTCTTCAGCTGGCTAGCTCCGTAATAATGTGTGTTAATTCCGTGACCGACGTTGCCAATAGTCACTCAGGTAGCAGCTAGTTAGCTGCAAGATCCAGGTGTAAATGTCCAGAGCCTGCGGTAGAAATCGGGGAAAGGAGAGAGAATAGGTCCGGTGTGCTCTGGTCTGAGTCGCGCTGTACAAAAACTGGCGATAGCTTTTCGAGCTAATGGATAGCTGAGGACAGCTAACCATGGCTAGCTGAACTTCAACGTTAGCCAGTGAAAATGGCTAAACACTTGCTAGCTTCTGTTGTGGAATTCAGATGAGGTAAATAATACTTTCTTTTTTTAAATTGGTGAGGCGGGTTGCAGGAGAGTGCTTTGAGGTTGAGTTTTTAGAATTAAAAAAATATATATATAAAAAGATAAGTGAAGAAAAAAAATAATATGTAAATATATATATACACGGGACACGACAAGAGGAGGGTAGAGGACGTCTGAACTGCTACGCCATCTTGGAAAGATAGATAGTATTGCATTACGTTTCACGAATAAATAAAGATGTGGAACTACAAACACGCTGCATTTTGGTCCGATCCTTCAAACAGCCGTGACAGAATCACCCACCAAAAAAGGACCAAGCAGCGTGGTAAGGAGGATCTGGAGGAATGGACTTGGGAGGAAATTTTGGATGGTAAAGGACCCTGGAGGCAGGCTGGGGAGTATCGTCGCCCGAGGGAGGAAATCGGAGCAGCAAAAAGGGAGCGACGATACTACGAGGCTCTATATGCACCGAGAGGCAAAACACATTTGGGGGGGGCACACGGGGAGTTTGGCGATGTCAGGGGGGAGACCAGATCTAACTTCCCGTGCTTATTGGAGAGAGCCGTGGAGTGAACCGGAGCCAGTCAAGGAGTCAAGCGCGGAGCTCGACGCAAGATTCCGGAGAGAGGTACTGGCATCGAGAGCACTGCGGAGCGGGCGTGCTGAGGAGAGAGTGGATGAACGAGCAATGGGTTATGGTGTGATGCGCACTATATCGCCCATAGGCACTCACAGCCGGTGCGGTCGGTGCAAGCTCCTCACCGGTGTAGGGCGAAGATGGTCATTCAGGCAGGAAGGAGTAGGACTGCTCAGCATGCCTGGTCTCCAGTTCGCCTCCATAGTCCGGTACGTCCTGTGCCTCCTTCCCGCACTCGCCCTGAGGTGCGTGTTACCAGTCTGGCGACACCTAGGCCAGTTATACGCATTGTCATGGAATATTGCTTCAAAAATATCTATATATCTATATATATATATATATATTATCTTACAAGAACTTTTGAATTCAATATAGACTTTAATACAGAGTAGCAAAGCCGAGCCCTTCCATGGAAGGATCGTATTACACACGCAACAGAGCCGAGCCCTTCCATGAAAAAGACTAAATTCTCATATTACAGAGTCCTATCTTTATAGGATTCTGTCTTTGCATAACGTATAGAGTCCCCTCCCTCTATATGAAAATAGCTTCCCTAGACCGTTCTTCACCATTATCTCTCCATATCAGTTCTTGCTTGTTAACGCCTGATGACGCACACATCTGTTCCGGTTTGGATTACAATGGTGGCAGAATCCCCTTAACCTCTTACATCTAGATATTCCGCTAGCGGAACACCTGCTCCAATATCCGATGGGCGTGGCGCGAAATACAAATTCCTCTATGATCCGAAAACTTCAATTTTTCAAACATATGACTATTTTACAGCATTATGGGCTAGGTGGGACGAATTCGTCCCACCTACGTAACAGCTACTGGCAGCCTGTGGCGTGATTTTCAAAACCTTAAAAATCCTATTACTTCAATTTCTCAAACATATGACTATTTTACAGCTATTTAAAGACAAGACTCTCGTTAATCTAACCACACTGTCCGATTTCAAAAAGGCTTTACAACGAAAGCAAAACATTAGATTATGTCAGCAGAGTACCAAGCCAGAAATAATCAGACACCCATTTTTCAAGCCAGCATATAATGTCACCAAAACCCAGAAGACAGCTAAATGCAGCACTCACCTTTGATGATCTTCATCAGATGACAACCCTAGGACATTATGTTATACAATACATGCATGTTTTGTTCAATCAAGTTCATATTTATATCAAAAACCAGCTTTTTACATTAGCATGTGACGTTCAGAACTAGCATACCCCCCGCAAACTTCCGGGGAATTCGCTAACATTTTACTAAATTACTCACGATAAACGTTCACAAAAAGCATAACAATTATTTTAAGAATTATAGATACAGACCTCCTCTATGCACTCGATATGTCCGATTTTAAAATAGCTTTTTGGTGAAAGCACATTTTGCAATATTCTAAGTACATAGCCCAGGCATCACGGGCTCGCTATTTAGACACCCGGCAAGTTTAGCATTCACCATAATCATATTTACTATTATAAAAGTTTGATTACCTTTTGTTGTCTTCGTCAGAATGCACACCCAGGACTGCTACTTCAATAACAAATGTTGGTTTGGTCCAAAATAATCCATCGTTATATCCGAATAGCGGCGTTTTGTTCGTGCGTTCCAGACACTATCCGAAATAGTAAAGAAGTGTCGCGCGCATGGCGCAATTCGTGACAATAAAATTCTAAATATTCCATTACCGTACTTCGAAGCATGTCAACCGCTGTTTAAAATCAATTTTTACGCCATTTTTCTCGTAGAAAAGCGATAATATTCCGACAGGGAATCTCCTTTTCGGCAAACAGAGGAAAAAATCCCAAAGGCGGGGGCGGTCGGGTCACGCGCATAAGCCCAGTGTCCCTTGATCGGCCACTTGAGAAAGGCGATAATGTGTTTCAGCCTGGGGCTGGAATGACGACATTCTGTTTTTTCCCGGGCTCTGAGCGCCTATGGACGACGTGGGAAGTGTCACGTTAGAGCAGAGATCCTTAGTAAATGATAGAGATGGAAAAGAAGTTCAAGAAATGGTCAGACAGGCCACTTCCTGTAAAGGAATCTCTCAGGTTTTGACCTGCCATTTGAGTTCTGTTATACTCACAGACACCATTCAAACAGTTTTAGAAAATGTAGGATGTTTTCTATCCATATGTAATAAGTATATGCATATTCTAGTTACTGGGTAGGAGTGGTAACCAGATTAAATCGGGTATGTTTTTTATCCAGCCGTGTCAATACTGCCCCCTAGCCCTAACAGGTTAAAGACAAGACTTTTGGTGAAGGCAAGTTTAGCCTTCACCAAAATCAGATTTACTATAAGAAAAATGTTATTACCTTTCCTGTTCTTCGTCAGAATGCACTCCCAGGACTTCTACTTCAATAACAAATGTTGGTTTGGTCCCAAATAATCCATCGTTATATCCAAACAGCGGCGTTTTGTTCGTGCGTTCTAGACACTATCCGAAATGGTAAATCAGGGTCGTGCGCATGGCACATTTCGTGACAAAAAAATTCTAAATATTCCATTACCGTACTTCGAAGCATGTCAACCGCTGTTTAAAATCAATTTTTATGCAATTTATCTCGTAAAAAAGCGATAATATTCCGACCGGGAATCTGCGTTTCGGTAAATAGAGGGAAAAACAGAAAGACGGGGGCGGCCAGTGCACGAGCCTAAGCCCTTTGTCCTCTGATAGACCACTTAGCAAAAGCGCTCGTGTGTTTCAGCCAGGGCTTTGAATTACGTCATTCAGCTTTTTCCCGGGCTCTGAGCGCCCATGGAAGCCGTAGGAAGTGTCACGTAACAGCAGAGATCCTTTGTAATGGATAGAGATAATCAAGAAGGGGAAGAAATGGTCAGACAGGGTACTTCCTGTACAGAATCTTCTCAGGTTTTGGCCTGCCAAATGAGTTCTGTTATACTCACAGACACCATTCAAACAGTTTTAGAAACTTTAGGGTGTTTTCTATCCAAAGCTAATAATTATATGCATATTCGAGTTTCTGGGCAGGAGTAATAATCAGATTAAATCGGGTACGTTTTTTATCCAGCCGTGAAAATACTGCCCCCTAGCCATAACAGGTTATACAACAAAAATACATTTATTGTATATGGTTCACATGTCAGTCAATTTGCCACCATTCTTCTCCTGTTTCCTCCTGACAATAGTATGTTAGAAGGTGGAAATGTAATTTTTTCTCAGCTAATGCAATCTCTGTCATGACATCCTACACAGAGATGGTATTTACATTACATGCCCCCACCTTTCTATCCGGTCATTGTACTCATTGTCCTTGCTACTTCCTGCTATTAAATTATGTTTCTTCAGCATAGCAGCTGCATCTAGCTTCTTTACATTAACTCCCACAGCATCAGACCTCCAGTGCGCATGCCCAGTCCGGAGTGTCCTGTTCCTGCTCCCTGCACTCGCTCTGAGGTGTGTGTTACCAGTCTGGCGCCACCTAGGCCAGTCCCACGCATCAGACCTCCAGTGCGCATGCCCAGTCCGGAGTGTCCTGTTCCTGCTCCCTGCACTCGTCCTGAGGTCGGGGTTACCAGTCTGGCGCCACCCATGCCAGTACCACGCATCAGGATTCCAGTGCACATTCCAAGTCCAGAGCTTCCGGCGACAGTTCCCCGTCCAGAGCTTCCGGCGACAGTTCCCTGTCCAGAGCTTCCGGCGACAGTTCCCCGTCCAGAGCTTCCGGCGACGTTTTTCAGTCCGGAACCTACTGAGACGGCCTACAGTCCTGAATCTACTGAGATGGCCTACAGTCCGGAACGTACTGAGACGGCCTACAGTCCAGAACCTACTGAGACGGCCTACAGTCCAGAACCTACTGAGACGGTCTACAGTTCGAAACCTACTGAGACGGTCTACAGTCCGGATCCTTCAGCGGCGCTCCCCAGCCCAGAGCCTTCAGCGGCGGTCTGCAGCCCAGAGCCTTCAGCGGCGGCCTGCAGCCCAGAGCCTTCAGCGGCGGCCTGCAGCCCAGAACCTTCAGCGGCGGCCTGCAGCCTAGAGCCTCCAGCGGCGGCCTACAGCCCAGAACCTCTAGCAATGATCTACAGTCCGGTTCTTTCGACGATGATCCACGGTCAGGTGGTAAATAAGCAGAGGGATCAGTGGGTGGAGTGGGGGTATCGCCCCGAACCCGAGCCGCCTCCATGGGGGGAGGTGCTGGATAAGAAGGTTCTGGGTACTGCATATAAGCCGCCATAGACATTAGTCGCCCACACTACCCTCCCTTTGTGTTTTGTTGTTGGGGGTATTTGTTGTGTTGTTGTTTTTTTTGTTTTTTTTGGGTGCGGTTAGAGTCCACACCTTTGGGGGGGGGGTACTGTCACGTCCTGACCATAGTAAGTGGTTATTTTCTATGGTAGAGTAGGTCAGGGCGTGACAGGCGGTGTTTGTCTATGTTTTGTATTTCTATGTTCAGTTTCTAGTTTTGTATTTCTATGTTGGTTTTGTTTGGTATGATCTCCAATTGGAGACAGCTGGTCGTTGTATTCTCTAATTGGAGGTCAAATTTAAGTTTTTGTGTGTGATTATATTTTGAGTAGTGTGTTTTCTCTCTGCGTCACGGTTTGTTGTTTTTGTTAGTTCAAGTATTTAGTGTATTGCATTACGTTTCACGAATAACTAAAGATGTGGAACTACAAACACGCTGCATTTTGGTCCGATCCTTCAAACAGCCGTGACACAGTATGTGTTGATAGTCCTTTCTACCCGCACAGTTTTTGAAAGATATAATGTTAGCCACTGAGAACTACAAATGTTTTTCTGCTTTTATCAACAATATTGATGCCCTGAATTTAGCAGGCGCTATCGACAGATCAGTTCAGGACAGATAGCTTAAGTCCTCCTCTGGGTACATTGACTTCAATACAAAACCTAGGAGGCTCATGGTTCTCACCCCCTTCCATAGACTTACACAGTAATTAATAATTACTCCTGGAGTACATCCTCCAACCTATCAGAGCTCTTGCAGCATGAACTGACATTTTGTCCACCCAATCAAAGGATCAGATAATTAATTTAGTTCTGAAAGTATAAACTACAGCTAGTTAGCACTGCAGTGCATAACATGTGGTGATAAGTTGACCCAAAGAGAGAGTACGACAATAGTTGAAAGTGAAGTAGAAGCTACAGAGAACTAAAGAGAGAGATTTCATTTTTTTCTCACTTTCACTTAGATAGCAAATGCAGCTAGCTAGTTTAGCCTACTGGAACTCCCTGCTCAAACAGGGGTATGCTATATTAGCTACATGGCTATGACTTTACAACACAACACTGGAACTCTTCGAAGTCAAGGTAAGCTTTTGGTTTTACAAATGTAATGCCACCGGGGCCAGCCGGTGTAATTGCTTACTGTTTGTACACTGTAATGTTACTGCATGATTGTAGCAGGTTTACTAACACGTTAGTTCTATTAGCTATGCTGACTATGACGTTACTTTAATTGCTAATATGGTGACAACAATGTAGGGTGTGTGCAGCGATTTGGCTTGGTAAGGTTTTTTAACCTGTTGGGGATAGGGGGCAGTATTGACACGGCTGGATAAAAAACGTACCCGATTTAATCTAGTTACTACTCCTGCCCAGTAACTAGAATATGCATATAATTATTGGCTTTGGATAGAAAACACCCTAAAGTTTCTAAAACTGTTTGAATGGTGTCTGTGAGTATAACAGAACTCCTATGGCAGGCCAAAACCTGAGAAGATTTCAAGCAGGAAGTGGCCTGTCTGAGAAGTAGTGTTTCATCTTGGCTCTTTTTATTGAAGACTCAGGATCTGTGCAATAACGTGACACTTCCTACGTCTTCCATAGGGTCTCAGAGCCCGGGAAAACGTTGAACGATATCGAGGCAGGCTCTGGCTGAAACACTTTATCGCTTTTGGCAAGTGGCCACTCAGAGTACTATGGGCTTAGGCGCGTGCCCGCTTCGACCGAATGCTTTGTTTTCCTTTGTCTGTTTATCTAAACGCAGATTCCCGGTTGGAATATTATCGCTTTTTTATGAGAAAAATTGCATAAAAATTGATTTTAAACAGCGGTTGACATGCTTCGAAGTACGGTAATGGAATATTTAGAATTCTTTTGTCACGAATTGCGCCATGCTCGTCACCCTTTAGGATAGTGTCTAGAACGCACGAACAAAATGCCGCTGTTTGGATATAACGATGGATTATTTTGGACCAAACCAACATTTGTTATTGAAGTAGAAGTCCTGGGAGTGCATTCTGACGAAGACAACAAAGGTAAGAACATTTTTATTACAGTAAATCTGACTTTGATGAGTGCTAAACCTGCTGGGTGTCTAAATAGCTAGCCCTGTGATGCCGGGCTATCTACTGAGAATATTGCAAAATGTGCTTTCACCGAAAAGCTATTTTAAAATCGGACATATCGAGTGCATAGAGGAGTTCTGTATCTATAATTCTTAAAATCATTGTTATGCTTTTTGTGAACGTTTATCGTGAGTAATTTAGTAAATTCACCGGCAGTGTTCGGTGGGAATGCTAGTCACATGCTAAAGTAAAAAGCTGGTTTTTGAAATAAATATGAACTTGATTGAACAAAACATGCATGTATTGTTTAACATAATGTCCTAGGGTTGTCATCTGATGAAGATCATCAAAGGTTAGTGCTACATTTAGCTGTGGTTTGGGTTTATGTAACATTATGTGCTAGCTTGAAAAATGGGTGTCTGATTATTTCTGGCTCGGTACTCTGCTGACATAATCTAATGTTTTGCTTTCGTTGTAAAGCCTTTTTGAAATCGGACAGTGTGGTTATATTAACGAGAGTCTTGTCTTTAAATAGCTGTAAAATAGTCATATGTTTGAGAAATTGAAGTAATAGGATTTTTAAGGTTTTGAATATCGCGCCACAGGCTGCAAGTGGCTGTTACTTAGGTGGGACGAATTCGTCCCGCCTAGCCCATAGAGGTTAACCTGTTGGGTCTAGGGGGCAGCATTTGCACGTCTGGATAAAAAAAATGTACCCGATTTAATCTGGTTACTAATCCTACCCAGTAACTAGAATATGCATATACTTATTATATATGGATAGAAAACACTCTAAAGTTTCCAAAACTGTTTGAATGGTGTCTGTGAGTATAACAGAACTCATTTGGCAGGCAAAACCCTGACACATTTTCTGACAGGAAGTGGATACCTGATGTGTTGTATTGACTTTAAACCTATCCCATTGAAAAACACAGGGGTTTAGGAATATTTTGGCACTTCCTATTGCTTCCACTAGATGTCACCAGCCTTTACAAAGTGTTTTGAGTCTTCTGGAGGGAGATCTGACCGAACAAGAGCCATGGAACGGTGATGTCCCATTAGACACCTGGCGCGCTACTTCATGTTGGGTACCCTCGTTCCAATACGTTATAAAAGGCTATGCATTCGTCCACCTTGAATATTATTCATGTTCTGGTTAAAAAAGGCCCTAATGATTTATGCTATACAACGTTTGACATGTTTGAACGAACGGAAATATATTTTTTCCCCTCGTTCATGACGAGAAGTCCGGCTGGCTTACATCATGTGCTAACGAGACGGAGATTTTTGGACATAAATGATGAGCTTTTTTGAACAAAACTACATTCGTTATGGACCTGTGATACCTGGAAGTGACATCTGATGAAGAGAATCAAAGGTAATGGATTATTTACATAGTATTTTCGATTTTAGATCTCCCCAACATGACGTCTAGTCTGTATCGCAACGCGTATTTTTCTGGGCACAGTGCTCAGATTATTGCAAAGTGTGATTTCCCAGTAAGGTTATTTTTAAATCTGGCAAGTTGATTGCGTTCAAAAGATGTAAATCTATAATTCTTTAAATGACAATATAATATTTTACCAATGTTTTCTAATTTTAATTATTTAATTTGTGACGCTGACTTGACTGCCGGTTATTGGAGGGAAACGATTTCCTCAACATCAATGCCATAGTAAAACGCTGTTTTTGTATATAAATATGAACTTGATAGAACTAAAAATGCATGCATTGTCTAACATAATGTCCTAGGAGTGTCATCTGATGGAGATTGTAAAAGGTTAGTGTATCATTTTAGCTGGTTTTATGGTTTTGGTGACCCTGTCTTTGACTTGACAAAACATTACACACAACTCTTGTAAATGTACTGTCCTAACATACTCTAAATTTATGCTTTCGCCGTAAAACCTTTTTGAAATCGTAAAACGTGGTTAGATTAAGGAGATGTTTATCTTTCAAATGGTGTAACATAGTTGTATTTTTGAAAAATTTGAATTTTGACATTTATTTGGATTCAAATTTGCCGCTCTTGAAATGCACCTGCTGTTGATGGAGTGCACCACAGGTGGCACGCTAGCGTCCCACCTAGCCCCAAGAGGTTAACCTGGTCACATACAGCTGATGTGTTGTGCATTGAAGTCCACAAGCGAAAGGAAGAGGTTAGAGGAGGAGAGCGCATAGATGCGAGAAGGAATGCAACGTGGGTGCTATGAAAGGGAACTGTGTTTACGCGTGATCAGGAGTGTATTTATTCCACCGATTTCTGTTGAAAAATGTTTCTTAAATGGAAGCAAACGGAACAAAACGAGAATAAACATACCTGAATTTGTCCAAATGAAACTTGTTTGTTACTGTTGGACTAATGAACTCATCCCTGACCACTGACTGCGTCCCATCTGACTTCAAAATGGCCAGAGAATGGCTCCCCTTCTCAAGAAACCAATACTCAACTCTTCTGACGTCAAAAACTATAGACCTGTATCCCTCCTTTATTTTCTTTCCAAAACACTTGAGCGTGCTGTCTCTGATCAACTCTCTCTCGTTATCGTTCTGAGAACAATCTTTCTGACCCTAACCAGTCAGGCTTCAATACGGGTCATTCAACCTTCTCTGTGTCACGGAGGGTCTCCGCACTGCCAAAGATGACTCTCTCTCCTCTGTTCTCATCCTCCTAGATCTATACGCTGCCTTTGACAACGCAAACTATCAGATCCTCCTCTCCACCCTCTCAGGGCTGGGCGTCTCAGGCTCTGCGCACACTTGGACTCCATCTTACCTGGCAGGCCGCTCCTACCAGGTGATGTGGAGAGGGTCTGTGTCTGCACCACGTACTCTCTCTACTGGTGTCCCACAAGGCTCTTCTCTCTATACACCAATTCACTCAGCATCATATCCTCAGATGGTCTCTCCTATCATTACTATGTGGATGACACTCAACTACTTTTCTCCTTTCCCCCTTCTGACACCCAGGTGGCGACATGCATCTCTGCGTGCCCAGCAGATATCTCATCTTGGATGGACCATCACCTCAAGCTCAACCGCGACAAGACAGAGCTGCTCTTCCTCCTAGGGAAGACCTGCCCGCTCAAAGACCTTGACAATTCCACAGTGTCGCCATTCCAGAGTGAAAAGAAACTTGGCGTGACCCTGGACAACACCCTGACGTTCCCTGAAAACATCAAAGCAGTGATTCATCCTGCAGGTTCATGCTCTACAACATCCGTAGAGTATGACCCTACTTCAAACAAGAAGCGGAGCAGGTCCTAATCCAGGCATTTGTCATCTCCCATCTAGACTACTGCAACTCGCTGTTGGCTGGGCTCCCTGCTTGTGCCATTAAACCCTTGCAAGTTATCCAGAACGCTGTAGCCCGCCTGGTTTTCAACCTTCGCAAGTTCTCCCATTTTCTCCAAGCTCTTCTCAGTCCTGGTAACCCAGTGGTGGAACCAGCTTCCCCCTGAATCTAGGACAGCAGAGTAACTTAAATAATCCCCCTTCTCACCTTTCCTGAAGTAATACTTGTCCCCCCTTCTAGCTCTGACTTTGATGATAACTACTTCATTGAGTTAAAGTGTACTTACTATGCCTGTGATATGTGGTTGTCCCACTGGATAAGAGCGTCTGATAAATTACTCAAATTTAAATGTATATAGCATGAAAGTTGAGTTATTTATGTAAATAATATTTGGAGGAGTGCTATTAGTTCCATTGGAAATGACAGCCTCATAACCATTCAAAACAGGCCTAAAGCAGCAGTAGATGGGTAGGGAATAATAAATTAATCTATTCCCATCTGGCCTTTGGGGAAGTGCTGTTGTTCTGCTCAGAGGAAATCTTTGCCACTTCTATCATGCACTCATTGTGTGACACCCAAATAATTAGTGTGCATTTTTCCAAAGGAGTATAATTGTTTGTCAGGTACGATAAGTTATTGTTGTCACTCTCTGCACCCTGTTGTGCGGCGTTGTAACCAAACCCAAACGGAATCTGCAGGGATTTTTCCAATTTTCTCCGGCGATTTCTGCGTAAAGGTTTTTTTTCCCTCTAGTGTCTTAACATTATTTAATAACATTGGGAACATGGTTTTATTGTAAATAAATGCTTAATTCTGTGTATTATTATTTATACAGGGCTAAGACTGAATCAAACTACACCGGCTCCGACGCTCGTCTTATGTGGCAGGGCTTGCAAACTATTACAGACTACAAAGGGAAGCACAGCCACGAGCTGCCCAGTGACACGAGCCTACCAGACGAGATAAATCACTTCTATGCTTGCGTCGAGGCAAGCAACACTGAGGCATGCATGAGAGCATCAGCTGTTCTGGACGACTTGGTGATCACGCTCTCCGTAGCCGACGTGGGTAAGACCTTTAAACAGGTGAACATACACAAGGGTGCAGGGCCAGATGGATTACCAGGACGTGTGCTCCAGGCATGTGCTGACCAACTGGCAGGTGTCTTCACTAACATTTTCAACATGTCCCTGATTGAGTCTGTAATACCAACATGTTTCAAGCAGACCACCATAGTCCCTGGGCCCAAGAACACAAAGGCAACCTGCCTAAATGACTACAGACCCGTAGCACTCACATCCGTAGCCATGAAGTGCTTTGAAAGGTTGGTAATGGCTCACATCAACACCATTATCCCAGAAACCCTAGACCCCCTCCAATTTGCGTACCGCCCAAACAGATCCACAGATGATGCAATCTCAATTGCACTCCACATTGCCCTTTCCCACCTGGACAAAAGGAACACTTATGTGAGAATGCTATTCATTGACTACAGCTCAGCGTTCAACACCATAGTACCCTCAAAGCTCATCACCAAGCTAAGGATCCTAGGACTAAACACCTCCCTCTGCAACTGGATCCTGGACTTCCTGACGGGCCGCTCCCAGGTGGTGAGGGTAGGTAGCAACACATCTGCCACACTGATCCTCAACACTGGAGCTCCACAGGGGTGCATGCTCAGTCCCCTCCTGTACTCCCTGTTCACCCACGACAGCATGGCCAGGCATGACTACAACACCATCATTAAGTTTGCAGACGACACAACAGTGGTAGGCCTGATCACAAACAACGACGAGACAGCCTTCAGGGAGGAGGTCAGAGACCTGGCCGGGTGGTGCCAGAATAACATCCTATCTCTCAACGTAACCAAGACTGAGGAGATGATTGTGGACTACAGGAAAAGGAGGACCGAGCACGCCCCCATTCTCATCGGCGGGGCTGTAGTGGAGCAGGTTGAGAGCTTTAAGTTCTTTGGTGTCCACATCAACAACAAACTAGAATGGTCCAAACACACCAAGACAGTCGTGAAGAGGGCACGACAAAGCCTATCCCCCCTCAGGAAACTAAGGATTTGGCATGGGTCCTGAGATCCTCAAAAGGGTATACAGCTGCAACATTGAGAGCATGCTGACTGGTTGCATCACTGCCTGGTACGGCAATTGCTCGGCCTCGGACCGCAAGGCACTATAGAGGGTAGTGCGTACGGCCCAGTACATCACTGGGACTAAGCTGCCTGCCATCCAGGACCTCTACACCAGGCGGTGTCAGAGGAAGGCCCTAAAAATTGTCAAAGACCCCAGTCATAGACTGTTCTCTCAACTACCGCATGGCAAGCGGTAAAGGAGTGCCAAGTCTAGGACGAAAAGGCTTCTCAAAAGTTTTTACGCCCAAGCCATAAGACTCCTAAACAGGTAATCAAATGGCTACCCGGACTATTTGATTTGTGTGCCCCCCAACCCCTCTTTTTACGCTGCTGCTACTCTCTGTTTATCATATATGCAAAGTCACTTTAACTATACATTCATGTACATACTACCTCAATTGGGCCGAACAACAAGTGCTCCCGCACATTGGCTAACCGGGCTATTTGCATTGTGTCCCACCTCCTTCACTGTAAGGTCTACACCTGTTGTATTCGGCGCAAGTGACAAATAAACATTGATTTGATTTAACTAGGCAATTCAGTTACGAACAAATTCTTATTTACAATGACGGCCTACCCCGGCCAAACCCGGACGACGCTGGGTCGGATGTGATTCAGCCTGGATTTGAACGAGGGACTGTAGTGACGCCACTTGCACTGAGATGCAGTGCTTAGACCGCTGAGCCACTCGGGAGATGAAACTCAACTACTAGACAATGAATTGTTAGATGACAATGAACCTACGGTTATCCTTCTAGTAAAACTCAGTAAAAAATAACCTCTACACAGACTCAACCTTTGTATGATCCTTTTATTGTAAATGTTTCCTTATGGAAAAATATGATAAATAAATAAATACAGTGCCACCAACAAAGTGCAAAGGCATATAATTAAGCAATAAGGCACGAAGGGGTGTGGTACATGGCCAGTATACCGCAGCTAAGGGCTGTTTTTTGGCACGACGCATCGCGAAGTGCTTGGACACAGCCCTTAGCTGTGGTATACTGTCCATATACCACAAACCCCCAAGGTGCCTTATTGCTATTATAAATATAATTGGAGTAGTACAAATAAAGGTTTTGTCATACCTGTGTTATAAGGTCTGATATACCACGGCTGTCAGCCAATCAGCATTCAGGGCTCTAACACCCAGTTTATAAAAACAAATAATACATTGTGGAATACATCTATAAATACATAAACACCAAATAGATTAGATTAACATTTCTGTCTCTTCATTCCATTCACCATATAACTATTCATTAACTATTATCAAATTGCTTCAAACCAAAACACAAAAAGAGTGGTGGAGTTGGTGGGGGTGTGTGTGACTGACCACTTTTTAGTGCTCAATGCTATTATACTTTGCAATCAACAACACTTAAAAAAAAATATCTGTGAGGCTCCTTCTACGCTGACTAAGTAGCATTTGAAAATCTGAGAAAAGTCTCTTTACATCCACTGAGGTAGTGGGGAGGCACAGATGTATCGCCGCAATGTGAGCTAAGGATGGCATCCTACCTAGCTGCCCACTGCACTTACTTTCATAGCGTCTGCCTTGTCGATGCCCATATATCTGTGCTACTCCTCTGCAGACACCTGGCTCAGAGCAGGGTTGACATTGACAAAGTCCTTATTGTCCTTTCTTGCGCCTACCATCTGGGCTGTATCTAGTTTTGGGACACTGTAAAGTCCATGGAGAATAAGAGCACCTCCTCCCAACTGCCCACTGCACTGAGGCTAGGAAACACTGTCACCACCGATAAATCTACGATAATCGATCATTTCAATAAGCATTTTTCTATGGCTGGCCATGCTTTCCACCTGGCTACCCCTACCCCGGCCAACATCTCAGCACCCCCTTCAGCAATTTGCACATCATCATCTGCACATCTATCATTCCAGTGTTAATGCTAAATTGTAATTATTTTCGCTTCTGTGGCCTATTTATTGCCTTACCTCCCTACTATTCTACGTTTGCACACACTGTACATATATTTTTCTATTGTGTTATTGACTGTACATTTGTTTATGTGTAACTCTGTGTTGTTGTTTTTGTCGCACTGCTTTGCTTTATCTTGGCCAGGTCACAGTTGTACATGAGAACTTGTTCTCAACTGGCCTACCTGGTAAAATAAAGGTGAAATAAAGTTAAACAAAAAAAATTCAGTTAGTGACTGAAACAGGTGAAGGCATGGGTGGTTCTCCAGTACAGTCTGCAGCTTTATTGAGCATGCTGCCATGGCAGACTGGAACAACTCAGTGCGGGAGAGCCTGTATTCCTCTGGAAGATTCCCTAGCAGCTCAGTTCTATGAGGGCGCTAGCCCCAGCTGTTCTGCCATTCTCCAACTGCATTTGCAAGTCCTCCAGCTTGCTGTCGATGTTGTGGGCTGTTGTTAGCCACTATCTCCACACTATGCTCCACAATGAACCCTGCCTGGGCCTTCAGCTGTGCCTTGTGTTCCTTCAGCAGCTCACAAAGGTCCTGGACACACTTCGCCGTTTCTGGTAAGGTCGTAATGAAGTTGGTGAGCACATCCAGGTACTCCACAGCACGTATCCAGGAGCCCCACCTGGTCTGCACAGCATACACAGGCATCACAGGAGAATGGCAATTTTCCAGCCTGAATGATCTCAGCTCCAGCCTGTTCACATCCTCCAGCACCAGGCTCAGGAGATAGGCAAAGCAGGTTATGTATCCCGAGTTAGGGAAGAGGCCCTTCAAGATGCTGATGAAAGCCGTCTTCATGTAGATAGCTGAGTCGCTTACAAAAGCCCACACATTGTTAAAGTCAACCCCATTGTTGTTGAGACAACAATGGGCTTTATCCAAGAAAGCCAGGTCTGCTACAACAGGTCGCTCACCCGCTGGCTGGAGTAGGATGACATAAATGTGCTTTCCCTCCACCATTTTTTTTTGTTTTTTAATTTAACCTTTATTGAACTAGGCAAGTCAGATAAGAACAAATTTACAATGACGGCTTACCGGGGAACAGTGAGTTAACTGCTTTGTTCAGGGGCAGAACGACAGATGTTTTACCTTGTCAGCTTGGGGATTCGATCCAGCAACCTTTTGGTTACAGGCTCAACGCCCTAACCTCTCTAACCTGCCGCCCCTGCAAGCAGGGGGATAGACACTCCCTGCTTGCAGTGTTTCCTCAGAAATGTGGAGAACATTCTCAAGAGGTATATCTGCTTTGATTAATGTTTTTGTGTAGTCCAAGATGAACTCCTTTCTCTTAGCTGTGGAGTGTTTACTCCTCAGCTGTAAATCTGGTAATGTTTTGTTAGATACTGTACTTCTCTCCTCAAACATCTCACTCATACAGGGGAGGGGCTACTGTGGGGAGAGTGGGTGTCACCGAATATGTCGTACTCTTCGGCGAATAAGTCGTATGTGAGAGAGAAGGACCAAGGCGCAGCGGGAATATGGATACTCATATTTTAATTTTCAAAAAAGGAGTAAAGCATCCACTGAATAAACAATAAACACAACAATGACAGTCTTACAGGCATACAAAACGCAGTGTAAGAACAACCACCCACAAACCCCAGTGACAAACAACTCCTACATATATGACTCCCAATCAGGAACAACGATTCCCAGCTGTTCCTGATCAGGAGTCACAAGACACACACAAGACTGCCACGTCCTGACCCCCAAACTACTACAACAGCTCCATCTGCTGGTCAGGACGTGACAGTACCCCCCCCCTCAAGGTGCAGACCCCGGAATGCACCTAACCAACAAAAAAAAAACACCAACAAACACAATCCCCAACAAAACCCATAAACACTAACCCTAAACAATAAGGGAGGGAAGGGAGGGTAGCTGCCGTCACTGACGGCACTGTGCTACACCCTCCCTCCCCAACCCACCTATCCTGGAGGTGGCTCAGGTGCAGGCCGTTCCGGGCAGTCGGGCCACTCTGGCAGCTCGGGGCAGTCGGGGCACTCTGGCAGCTCGGGGCAGTCTGGCAGCTCTGGGAGCTCGGGGCAGTCTGGGCAGTCTGGCAGCTCCAGGCAGTCTAGCAGCTCGGGGCAGTCTGGCAGCTCGGGGCAGTCTGGCAGCTCGGGGCAGTCTGGCAGCTCGGGGCAGTCTAGCAGCTCTGGCGGTTCAGGGCAGTCCGGCCACTCTGGCGGTTCAGGGCAGTCCGGCCACTCCGGCGGTTCAGGGCAGTCCGGCCACTCCGGCGGTTCAGGGCAGTCCGGCCACTCCGGCGGTTCAGGGCAGTCCGGCCACTCCGGCGGTTCAGGGCAGTCCGGCCACTCCGGCGGTTCAGGGCAGTCCGGCCACTCCGGCGGTTCAGGGCAGTCCGGCCACTCCGGCGGTTCAGGGCAGTCCGGCCACTCTGGCGACTGTTGACTGGCGGGCAGCTCTGACGACTGTTGACTGGCGGGCAGCTCTGACGACTGTTGACTGGCGGGCAGCTCTGACGACTGTTGACTGGCGGGCAGCTCTGATGACTGTTGACTGGCGGGCAGCTCTGACGACTGTTGACTGGCGGGCAGCTCTGACGACTGTTGACTGGCGGGCAGCTCTGACGACTGTTGACTGGCGGGCAGCTCTGACGACTGTTGACTGGCGGGCAGCTCTGATGACTGTTGACTGGCGGGCAGCTCTGGCGACTGTTGACTGGCGGGCAGCTCTGACGACTGTTGACTGGCGGGCAGCTCTGACGACTGTTGACTGGCGGGCAGCTCTGGTGACTGTTGACTGGCGGGCAGCTCTGGTGACTGTTGACTGGCGGGCAGCTCTGGTGACTGTTGACTGGCGGGCAGCTCTGGTGACTGTTTCCCCGTCAACTAGCCCTTGTGCCCCCCCCTAAAAAAATCTTGGGGGTGCCTCTCGGTCTCCCTTACCCGTCGTGTTCCCCAGTCCTCGCCAAACTTCTTCCGCTGCTTGGTCCTTGTTTGGTGGGTGGTTCTGTCACCGAATATGTCGTACTCTTCGGCGAATAAGTCGTATGTGAGAGAGAAGGACCAAGACGCAGCGGGAATATGGATACTCATATTTTAATTTTCAAAAAAGGAGTAAAGCATCCACTGAATAAACAATAAACACAACAGTGACAGTCTTACAGGCATACAAAACGCAGTGTAAGAACAACCACCCACAAACCCCAGTGACAAACAACTCCTACATATATGACTCCCAATCAGGAACAACGATTCCCAGCTGTTCCTGATCAGGAGTCACAAGACACACACAAGACTGCCACGTCCTGACCCCCAAACTACTACAACAGCTCCATCTGCTGGTCAGGACGTGACAGTGGGCTACACCTCTGGCTCCACTTTTCAGTGATTAAATTACATCAATGTAAATGTAGTAAAAACTTAAATTCAACAACAAGTCAATTTTATTTAACTTTGCAATCAGCTGGCAGCTTATTTGAAATTGTGTCGATTTTCGTAGGAAGTCTGGGCACGCAGATTCTATGCTGGTCTAGTTATAACCCACACAATTACTGACCTGTGTTTTGAAATTAATGTGTTCTAGGTAAAGTCGGCATTGCACACAAATGGGTTGACAAAGTATTGTGAGATTTCAACCTAGTCAGATGATTGCAATATAACAGAACTGTGTAGGTATAATTGCATTTGCAGACTGTTATGGAGTCGCAAAAGTTAGCATTGCTACTCTATTCTTTATTTCAGAGTGTACTTGTGCAGCATGAAATGCACAATTATACTGTTAAGCATCAGACCATTTGTTTGAATTTGCAGCTTCATGTGAAGGCAAGCATTTCTTCAGGTTAAGGAAATTATCCATCTCAATGTATTACAATAATGATATCTGTAATTGAATAAACAAAAGCCATACACAACAACAAGGAACATTTCCCCCTCTACAAATTCCCTGCAGTGTTATTCAAATGAACATGTCATACTGTACATCATCCAAGAATTCTAATTCGGGTCAAGTAAGCCTAGCTGCCGAGGAAGTGCTATTCTTCGTCCTGTTAATTTATAGTCATTATTTTGCCCACTGGATTTTTTTTATTTATAAAACAACATCTCTGAATAACTTAACTTAGTAAAACAATGAGAGCAGCTTTCTGACTACAGCTACTCCCAAGGCCTTGCAAACAGGTGCCCCCTGTGTGGTGTCCCAGCCCAGTAAGAGGCAGCTTGTATGGTTCTGTATTTATTTTCTTAGTCAACCTTGTGTTCTGTTTCTTTGTGTTCTTGAACGTAGCATTGTTTTTCATTTTTGTTCATTGATTTCACCTGTGTTAGTTACTCACCTGGTCTCATCAGCTCCTTATTTAGTTCAGTTCATTCTGTTTGTGTCTTTGTGAGGTATTGCTCGTTTTGACTCTACTAAGCCTTTTCCTAGCTCCTTTGTGAGAACCAATTATAGCCTTCAGTCCTAGTTTTGATTCACCTGCCTGTTTGCCTACCTGTGTATGACCATTGCCTACCTGTGACCACAATTCCTGCCTTCTGCGAAGGCAAAATAAACACCTGCCGCGCTCTGCTCGTGAATCTACACCTTTTTCTCCCTGAGTATTCATTACACAGCTACTGTACATAAAGTAACGCATAACAGTACACTATCAGTCTAATTGGAGAGTGTTGAATGACAGGTGTCATTGAATCCACCTTGTTACATTGTATTCCTCCCCATTCCTCCATCATCTGCGTCTCTGGATTTCCCAAGAGGTATACAGTAGTATAACTTGACACAGACCCCCTTAAGGAACTACACAAACAACGCAAAAGTTTATGGGTTTCTCAACTTTTAAGATGCACATTTTAATCCCCTACGAAGTCTTCACCCCTTGTTTAATCAACTAAACATACATTTACATCCTACAGAATTAGAATTAGAAAACTTTATTGTCCATTAGGTTTGCACAAAATGTAAAATTGTCTTTGGCGCTCTTGGTGTTGAAACTATAAAAACAGAAATAAAACATACATTAAAAGGACCAAAACATTTTTAAACCATTTTTCTGTACGAGTGGCACCCAGAGACCTAACCTGCGGTAGAGCATTACTCGTCTCATTCCATTGTTCACATATTTTATCAAAATAAGGCATAATACCGCTGAACTCAGTCCACATTCTAAACAAAACCTGTAAATGTCACCTACCAATGCCCAACAAATAAGTTAGGAACAAGGCACTGCTGTAAAAATGTATTTAATTCCTTTTATCGCTGTGAAATTATCAGGAGCTGAAATGTTTTAACTACCTTTAAAAGCCTCCAGCACACCATCCTAATTCAATTCCCTTTCCTGCTCATTAACTTATAGATGTGTCATTAGTTAAGCCCAGGCCTGTTTGGAAAGGCACAACACTTTGGGTAAATTCACTGCAGAGCAGGCAATGTTGGGATGAAACGCTCATCTAAAGGTTCAATGAATGGAGTACTGGTAATTGGAATAAATGACGGATTGATTGACCATGAATTAGCTGATACATGTTTAGTAACAGTTTATAACTGATTTTAAAATATGTTTAGGAGATGGTCATTTCAAAGGTGGACAGACAGTCAAAAAATAAAATGTGTGACCCAACTCCTCGATTCGGTCTTAAGTAGCAAATGATGGTGTATAAAAGTAGAGACTCAGAGCTACAAAACGGTATATCATACACTGCATTTGAGGAAAGTAATTATGTTTTGAAAGTTAATAAACTTGTTACCCCACTTTTGAGAAAATGTCCCTTGAATGTTTTGGTACACATACTAGAGAGCTCTTCTTTGTCTATACCTATTCAGCATCGTTCACACCCTCTTAAGCCTTAGCCCCACCCATCTCTTTACGATAAGGACAAACTCCAGGTAAAAATACACTTTATCTATATCCTAATCTGACTTTGAAAGTGTCCAGATAAAAATATTTTATGAATATTTTATAATGATTAAATTATGCTTACCCAGACACTTGTCTAAATTGATGGGTCATGTGAAAGAAATCGTATATCCACCCCCAGCCACATCTACCTAAGTGGATGGGTCACTATTGTGTAGACATGTACACATGTTCATGAAATACAATAGATGGCCGTAATCCCCCCCCCCAGACACACCTGGCTAATTTGATGGGTCATGTAATCATTCTCTTGCGAAATGGAGTCTTTTGTTTAGACATGTAGCTAATTTGCTAGCTAAACAATTCGCCATAATTCAAACCCATAGCTACTGTACAAACAAATTGTCATAGTTAGCTAACTAGCTAACATTAGGCTATAACTAGCAATGCAAATGGATTCCTGAGATACAAATAATATTATCTAACGTTCGCTAGCTAGCTAATAGTATTCTTTAACATGCAATGGAGACAACTTTCTGACAAAATTAGAAACGTAAACTCTTACCCGAATACATGGATGACCGCTTCACAGCAGTGTGTCTTTTGCGTTTGGTTTGTAGCTACCTACAACTTGTTTGGCCCGTTGTTGTGTCAAGTTTCTCCGTTTCACACTGACCTAGTCCATTGACCTTTTTCGATAGCGCCTGCTAAATTCTGGGCAGCAATGTTGTTGAGAGCAGTAGCAACACTTTTGCAGATCCATGGCTAACGTTATATCTTTCAAAACATATGCAGTAGCAAGGATTATCTACACATACCGAGCAGCTCATGTTATAGGTCGCTCTGGATAAGAGCGTCTGCTAAATGACGTAAATGTAAATGTAATAGACAGAAGCGTGCTACATGGCTGACCAATATGAACTAATCTCTCTGCATTTCCAGCCCATCCATTATCTCAGCCAATCATGGCTAGCGGGAAGGTTCCTCACTTTTTCCATGGCTAAACAAACTAGGCTCGTAATTTAACAATTGTATTCGTATTTACAGATGGCATGCAAGTTTGTTATTACGGCACATGAAAGTTCACATGTTCCAGAAGGCATTTCTGGCCAAAAGAAAAACACATTTTGTAGAAAGTAAAAAACATTCAAATGCCTCTCCTGTGAAGTAGTGATGTGCAACATGTACTTCTTGAAATGGGTCACATTTATGATATAGTGAAATACCCAGAGTAGAGGTTTGACATTATAGGAGGTAGGCTATACAAGCGTATGTTATGCCACATCCTAAATGTGTGAAAGTCAGTATGGAGACACTACTTTTCTAACATTGCTAAGTTGTGAAAGACTTTGCAACCATTAATCCCTTCACTTTACTCCACTTTCAAAACTATTTGTATTTTCTAGCGGAGAGAGCAGTATTTCTAGCCAAGGGAGATAAACACCATTGGACTAAAGTTATATCTCTTTTTAAATAACATGGACAATACCATCTTTCTCACTTTTCAGGCAGATTTTATGACTAGATTAGTCATCTTCATTATGCCCCTAAGAAACATGACTATTTGCTCAGGCAGAGGTGGTTCACTGGAGGTCACAGAGATGGGGAATTGCCACCAGATGAAATTAGAGGAAATCGCCAGTCAGGAAACTGAAGAAAATAAGGGAAGCTAACAATGCAAGGATAATGCAATGAACACAACTACTTGGAGCAATCACTGTTAACACTGTACTGTATGTACTATGTGTTAGTAACTACAGTGTGCTGTTGGGAGTGTTGGGGGTGTGAGGAAATGTATGGCCCACAACACCATGGACAGCACCTCACTAGGCTTGGCTCAATTCACTGCATAAACAATTGATATGGAGGGTTGATACATTCCAGTCTTCTATGAATTTCTGAGGATACTGTACAATCACAATAGTCACCTGTCAAGGTGGTCCTTATCTACCCAGCCTAAAATGTGAAGGTGAGGCTGTACTACAATACAATCATCTATCTACAGGGAGTTCTGCAGTCAGTCTAGCAGCATACGAAAGCAGTCACACTACCATAGAATGCCATGGTGTGATGGTGAGAAGCCACTCACCACCATGCGTTGATGTTATTGCGGACTACACAAGGCGCCAGCAAGTGATCTCCATGAGCATTCATTAAGAATACTTAACAGTAATGATAGGTGACATAAGCTGTCATATATTGTGAGCATCTACATCAGCAGCAATAACAATATAATTACATGCCTGAGGGAGACCTTAATTGGAGATATTAGCTAGTTGCCCATGGAGTAATACTGGCTTAATGAACAAGGGAAACCCATGAAAGTGTACCTTTTATGAAAGTGACTTCAATGGTGGTGTGATAGACTTTCAGGAAATAAATTAGTTTCCCCAAAATGTAATACAGTGAAGGCATACTGTATTTCCGTGGCTACAAACCACCGCCTTATGGTGCAACATCTCGTTAATTTAGGAAGACCCACATTCCTTTTTAGAAATGCATGCCATCTAGCTTCCATGCCCTAAATGTCACACATAGACTTTTCGGTAACACTTTACTTGACATCCAGCGTCATAACACGTTATGACATGGTCATAAACATGTCACACTATGTCATAACAGCTGACATAACCTGTCATAATATGGTCATAACACTGTCATGACCCATATAGTTACACCTGTTGTGACATGTATTGTGTTATTTTATGGCTGGTTATGAAATCTACATAAGAGTGTCACATCTATTCAAATGTGTTTTTTCCCTGCCAAGAAGTTTCCTTTAGTTTGAAATGGTATTTCTTTTAAGTCCTTTGTATTTTCTGTAATTAATTCTTTACAGTCATATTTTAAATAACTTGCAGAAAAGACACTTAATTACACTGTCAAGAAGCATTATGATCCTCCAGTGTCACTATACTTGGGCTAAGAAAATACACTTTATGACACTGTCAAGAAGCATTACGACCGTCATAATCAGATAAGCCAGATAGACTTATCACGTACAGTATATACTGTACAGTTGAAGTCGGAAGTTTACATACACTTAGGTTGGAGTCATTAAAACTCCTTTTTCAACCACTCCACAAATGTATTGTTAACAAACTATAGTTTTGGGAAGTCGGTTAGGACATCTACTTTGTGCATGACAGAAGTAATTTTTCTAACAGTTGTTTACAGACAGATTATTTCACTTATAATTCAATGTATCACAATTCCAGTGGGTCAGAAGTTTACATACACTAAGCTGACTGTGCCTTTAAACAACTTGGAAAATTCCAGAAAATGACCACGCAGCTGTCATACCGCTCAGGAAGGAGACGCGTTCTGTCTCCTAGAGATGAACGTACTTTGGTGTGAAAAGTGCAAATCAATCCCAGAACAACAGCAAAGGACCTTGTGAAGATGCTGGAGGAAACAGGTACAAAGGTATCTATATCTACACTAAAATGAGTCCTATATCGACATAACCTGAAAGGCTGCTCAGCAAGGAAGAAGCCACTGCTTCAAAACCACCATTAAAAAAGCCAGACTACGGTTTGCAACTGCACATGTGGACAAAGATCATACTTTTTGGAGAAATGTCCTCTGGTCTGATGAAACAAAAATTGAACTGTTTGGCCATAATGACCATCGTTATGTTTGGAGGAAAAAGGGGGAGGCTTGCAAGCCAAAGAACACCATCCCAACCTTGAAGCACGGGGGTGGCAGCATCATGTTGTGGGGGTGCTTTGCTACAGGAGGGACTGGTGCACTTCACAAAATAGATGGCATCATGAGGCAGGACAATTATGTGGTTATATTGAAGCAACATCTCAAGGCATCAGTCAGGAAGTTAAAGCTTGGTCGGAAATGGGTCTTCCAAATGGACAATGACGCCAAGCATACTTCCAAAGTTGTGGCAAAATGGCTGAAGGACAACAAAGTCAAGGTATTGGAGTGACATCAGAAAGCCCTGAACTCAATCCCATAGAAAATGTCTGGGCAGAACTGAGAAAGTGTGTGCGAGCAAGGGGGCCTACAAACCTGACTAGGTTTCAGCAGCTCTGTCAGGAGGAATGGGCCAAAATTCACCCAACTTATTGTGGGAAGCTTGTGGAAGGCTACCTGAAACGTTTGACCCAAGTTAAACAATTTAACCTGTTAGGGCTAGGGGCAGTATTGACACGGCCGGATAAAAAACGTACCCGATTTAATCTGGTTACTACTCCTGCCCAGTAACTAGAATATGCATATAATTATTTTAAAATCGGACATATCGAGTGCATAGAGGAGTTCTGTATCTATAATTCTTAAAATAATTGTTATGTCTTTTGTGAACGTTTATCGTGAGTAATTTAGTAAATTCACCGGCAGTGTTCGGTGGGAATGCTAGTCACATGCTAGTCACATGCTAATGTGAAAAGCTGGTTTTTGATATAAATATGAACTTGATTGAACAAAACATGCATGTATTGTATAACGTAATGTCCTAGGGTTGTCATCTGATGAAGATCATCAAAGGTTAGTGCTGCATTTAGCTGTGGTTTGGGTTTATGTGACATTATATGCTAGCTTGAAAAATGGGTGTCTGATTATTTCTGGCTGGGTACTCTGCTGACATAATCTAATGTTTTGCTTTCGTTGTAAAGCCTTTTTGAAATCGGACAGTGTGGTTAGATTAACAAGAGTCTTGTCTTTAAAATGGTGTAAAATAGTCATATGTTTGAAAAATTGAAGTTTTTGCATTTTTGAGGTTTTTGAATAACGCGCCACGGGATTACACTGGCTGTTACGTAGGTGGGACGATTTGGTGCCACCTACCCTAGAGAGGTTAAAGGCAATGCTACCAAATACTAATTGAGTGTATGTAAACTTCTGACCCATTGGGAATGTGATGAAAGAAATAAAATCTGAAATAAATCATTCTCTCTACTATTATTCTGACATTTCACATTATTAAAATAAAGTGGTGATCCTAACTGACCTAAGACAGGGAAGTTTTACTAGGATTAAATGTCAGGAATTGTGAAAAACTGAGTTTAAATGTATTTGGCTAAGGTGTATGTAAACTTCTGACTTCAACTGTATATACCATCAGAGGTGAATGTATCAAACCGGTTGCATTGATAAGTGTTTTGTTGCTGTGCACTATCCTCAAACAATAGCATGTTTTTTTGTGTTACTACATGATTCCGTGTGTGTAATTTCATAGTTTTGATGTCTTCACTATTATTCTACAATACAGAAAATTATAAAAATAAAGAAAAACCCTTGAATGAGTAGGTGTTGTAAAACTTTTGAACGGTAGTGTATGTATACTTGTCACGATCGTCGTAATAACATTCGGACCAAAGCGCAGCGTGATATGGGTTCCACATGTTTATAGAATGAAATGCACAAAAACAATAATGAACAAACGAAACGTGAAGCAAATGAAGTGCTCACAGGCAACAACACATAAACAAGATCCCACCAAAACACAGTGGGGAAATGGCTGCCTAAATATGATCCCCAATCAGAGACACCGAAAAACAGCTGCCTCTGATTGGGGACCATACCAGGCCAACATAGAAATAAACAACCTAGATTACCCACCCTAGTCACACCCTGACCTAACCAAAATAGAGAATAAAAAGGCTCTCTATGGTCAGGGTGTGACAATACTACCGTTCAAATGTTTGGGGTCACTTAGAAATGTCCTTGTTTTTGAAAGAAAAGCACATTTTTTGTCCATAAAATAACATCAAATTGATCAGAAATAAAGTGTAGACATTGTTAATGTTTTAAATTACTATTGCAGCTGGAAACAGCAGATTTTTTTATGGAATATCTACATAGGCGTACAGAGGCAACCATCACTCCTGTGTTCCAATGGCACATTGTGTTAGCTAATCCAAGTTTATCATTTTAAAAGGCTAATTGATAATTAGAAAACTCTTTTGCAATTATGTTAGCACAGCTGAAAACTGTTGTTCTGATTAAAGAAGCAATAAAACGTGGCCTTCTTTAGACTAGTTGAGTATCTGGCGCATCAGCCTTTGTGGGTTCGATTACAGGCTCAAAATGGCCAGAAACAAAGAACTTTCTTCTGAAACTCATCAGTCTATACTTGTTCTGAGAACTGAAGGCTATTCCATGCGAGAAATTGCCAAGAAACTGAAGATCTCGTACAACGCTCTGCACTACTCCCTTCACAGAACAGCACAAACTGGCCCTAACCAAGTAGAAAGAGGAGTGGAAGGCCCCGGTGCACAACTGAGCAAGAGGACAAGTGCATTAGAGTGTCGTTTGATAAACAGACACATCACAAGTCCTCAACAGGTAGCTTCATTAAATAGTACCCACAAAACACCAGTCTCAACGTCAACAGTGAAGAGGTGACTTCGCGATGCTGGCCTTCTAGGCAGAGTTGCAAAGGAAAAGCCATATCTCAGACTGGCCAATAAAAAGAAAAGATTAAAATGGGCAAAATAACACAGACACGGGACAGAGTAACTCTTCCTAGAAGGCCAGCATCCGGGGAGTCGCATCTTCACTGTTGACATTGAGACTGGTGTTTTGAGGATCTGAAAATAGAGCACCTGTAAATCATCACCTGTGAATATCTGTTGGACTTGACCTTTTGCCTTTGATCAAAGAGGCCTCCTTTGTATCTTATTAATATCAAATGATGAACATTCAGTTTTTACTCTGCCCTTTACCTTCTGCTCTAGATATGCAGCGGGAATTCATAACCTCTCCTGCTTTGTATTCAGGGGGGCTTGTACAAATGATTATGAGGCTGGTACTGTTGGACAGTCAGCGGGGCTGTTTTGGAGGGGTAGAGAGGCGTAATACAGTGTTCACGGTTCCCTGTGACATAGGCCTGTTCCAGTGGACCCTTGCCATCCACAGAGGATGGTGTTTGTCTACCTAAGGGGAATTCATGAATAAACACATAAGCTTCTAAAGTGAGACGGTATACCTCAGGGGTTTGAGTTTATTTATTCTTGCTCACAGATGAAACTGAAGAAATGCAAAACGTGACATAAATAGAATATTGACCAATTGAAAACATTACAGGACATTTTTCATTATGGAAATTTAAAAATGTAAATGTGATTTAAAAAAATATATATATTTGGGAGAAGCATTTAAGAGCTAGAGTTATTATACAGTCTGATAGCAGTGGATATTTGGTATTTTATTAGGATCCCCATTAGCTGTTGCAAAAGCAGCAGCTACTCTTCCTGGGGTCCACACAAAACATGAAACATAATGTAGAATGACATAACACAGAACATCAATAGACAAGAACAGCTCAAAGACAGAACTACATACATTTTTTCAAAAGGCACACATAAGCTACATATCAATGTATACACACAAACTATCTAGGTCAAATATGGGAGAGGCGTTGTGCCGCGAGGGTTTGCTTTATCTGGTTTTTGAAACCAGGTTTGCTGTTTATTTGAGCAATATGAGATGGCAGTTCCATGCAATTAGGGCTCTATATAACACTGTGAAAAGACCCCTGGTGGCATGTCTGGTAGGATAAGTGTGTGTGTCAGAGCTGTGTGTAAATTGACTATGCAAACATTTAGATATTTTCAACACATTAATGTTTCTTATAAAAAGAAGAAGTGATGCAGTCAGTCTTTCCTCAACTCTTAACCAAGAGAAACTGGCATGCATATTATTTATATCAGCCCTCTGATTACAATTAAGAGCAAAACGTGCCGTTCTGTTCTGGGCCAGCTGCAGCTTAACTAGGTATTTCCTTGCCGCACTGGAACACACGACTGGACAATAATCAAGATTAGACAAAACTAGAGCCTGCAGAACTTGCTTTTTGGACTGTGGTGTCAAAAAGCAGAGCATCTCTTTATTACGGACAGACCTCTCCCCATCTTTACAACCATTGTATCGATATGTTTTGACCATGACAGTTTACAATCTAAAGTAACGGCAAGTAATTTAGGCCATTTCTGGCAAGAACAATCAAAAAGGCATTTTGAGGCCTTCCTCACTGACTGCTCCACATGTGTGTCACCACTGAGGTTAGAGTCTAGATGAAAACCAAGATACTTAGTTGTTGTTACCACTGGTACTTCCTGTCCTCCTAGGATTAGTGGTGCAGGTTGTGGATGGTCTCTAGAATAACATATCCGAATTTCCACAGACTTTTTCCTATTCAAGAGCATGTTGTTGGATGTGGCCCACTCTTCCAGCTGCTTTGCCTCCAAGCCCATGGAAATGTCCTCTTTGATGCTGGTTAATGGTATTGCTTGGAACAGCCTTACATTGTCTGCATACCCAGTGTCCAGAGCATCACTGAAGACACATTTTCGGGTGGACAAGGAGAAACAGATATGGTGAGATCACGTCCCCCCAGAGATGACCTCTGACCAAGGGCTAAAAGTGTCATTTGCCATCACACTCTGCTTTCTTCCTGTGGTGTAGCTGTGGAGCCAGGCTAGTAACCTTGGACACAGTTCAATGTCAGACAGATGTTGCAGGAGCTTTGAGTGATCTACTCAATCAAAGGCTTTGGACATGGCTTTGGACACAACTTGTAGACTTGTTTACGTGCTGCTGTGCGGTTTGTTGCTAACCTTACTTTGCTACCTGCTAACTTCACGTTTTTTTCTTTATAATTACCGTTTTATATTTTTATTTTATCCCTCGCTCAACTTTTTTCATTAAACTTTTTCACCCCGGACGCTTTATCTGGACGTGTTTCGTCAGGACCTCCACCAGCCGAAGCTAAGTAGTAACATTAACATTATGCCTTCTAATTGCAGTCGCTGTACTCATAATATAGAGGAGAATGAACGCCTTATGGCGAGGATAGCTGTGCTACAAGCCCAGCTTCAGACGCAATCATTAGGCAAGGGAAATTTAAGTGTAGGGAAGGATGAAACAGCATCTGTGCCTCCAAGAAGTACAGATAGTAGTATAAATCCCCTCACACAGTCCCCGCAACCGGACAATTTTCTCATGGCTTCTGGAATGCTCAACCGGTGTCGCTCATTCAGCCGACAGAAACTTTCAACCGGTTCTCCCCATTAAGCAACAGGTCGGAGTCAGAGGCCGAGCCTTCTCTGGTCTCGACTCTTCCTGTTACAGGGTCTGAGACGCCGAAGCCTCCCACCATTAGCTCTGACAAATTGAAAACCCTAGTGTCAGATGATTGCTAGGAGTGGTGGTAGGAGTCAGGCGCAGAGAGCAGAGGTACGGAACTGTGTGTTTATTTTAATCAAAAACACAACACGAACAACGCCAACACAAACGGCGTGGAAAAAATGCCAAGTGCCCAAAACAGGTGCACAGCCAGCCTACAATATCACAGTCGTAAATCGCCAGCACATCCAATGAAAAAACACAACCTGACGCTAAGATAATCCCGCACAACACTGGGCGGGCTAACCAGGCTTAAATAACCAAAATCAAAAGACAAATGAGGAACAGGTGCAAACAATAAGACAAACCAAACGAAAAGGAAAAAAGGATCAGCGGCGGCTAGTAGGTCGGTGACGACGACCGCCGAGCGCCGCACGAGCAGGCAGGGGAGCCACCTTCGGTGGGATTCGTGACACCTAGTCATTGGCGACTCCATTACCCGCAGTATTAGACTTAAAACGAATCATCCAGCGATCATACACTGTTTACCAGGGGGCAGGGCTACCGACATTAAGGCTAATCTGAAGATGGTGCTGGCTACAGCTAAAACTGGCGAGTGTATAGAGAGTATAGGGATATTGTTATCCACATCGGCACCAACGATGTTAAGATGAAACAGTCAGAGGTCACCAAGCGCAACATAGCTTCAGCGTGTAAATCAGCTAGAAAGACGTGTCGGCATCGAGTAATTGTCTCTGGCCCCCTCCCAGTTAGGGGATTGATGAGCTCTACAGCAGTCTCACGACTCAATCGCTGGTTGAAAACTGTTTTCTGACCCTCCCAAAAGATATAATTTGTATATAATTGGCTCTCTTTCTGGGACTCACCCACAAACAGGACCAAGCCTGCCCTGCTGAGGAGTGACAGACTCCATCTTAGCTGGAGGGGTGCTCTCATCTTATCAACGAACACAGACAGGGCTCTAACTCCTCTAGCTCCACAATGAGATAGGGTGCAGGCCAGGCAGTATGCAGCCTACTCAATCACGTTTTATAGCTACTGTTTACAGGCCTCCTGTGCCATATACAGCGTTCCTCACCGAGTTCCCCGAATTCCTATTGGACCTTGTAGTCATGGCAGATAATATTCACATTTTTGGTGACTTTAATATTCACATGGAAAAGTCCACAGACCCACTCCAGAAGACTTTCAGAGCCATCATCGACTCAGTGGGTTTTGTCCAACATGTCTCCAGACCTACTCACTGCCACAGTCAAACTCTGGACCTAGTTTTGACCCGTGGAATAAATGTTGTGGATCTTAATGTTTTTCCTCATAATCCTGGACTATCGGACCACCATTTTATTACGTTTGCAATTGCAACAAATAATCTGCTCAGACCCCAACCAAGGATCATCAAAAGCCGTGCTATAAATTCTCGGACAACCCAAAGATTCCTAGATGCCCTTCCAGACTCCATCCACCTACCCAAGGACGTCAGAGTACAAATATCAGTTAACCACCGAACTGAGGAACTCAATTTAACCTTGCGTAATACCCTAGATGCAGATGTACTCCTAAAAACAAAACATATTTGTCATAAGAAACTAGCTCCCTGGTATATAGAAAATACCTGAGCTCTGAAGCAAGCTTACAGAAAATTGGAACGGAAATGGCGCTACACCAAACTGGAAGTCTTCAGACTAGCTTGGAAAGACAGTACCGTGCAGTATCGAAGAGCCCTCACTGCTGCTCGATCATCCTATTTTTCCAACTTAATAATTGAGGAAAATAAGAACAATCCATATTTTATTTTTGATACTGTCGCAAAGCTAACTAAAAAGCCGCATTCCCCAAGAGAGGATGGCTTTCACTTCAGCAGTGATAAATTCATGAACTTCTTTGACGAAAAGATAAAACTGTTGGCACAAGTTTTTTTATGAAGCTCTTCTGGATTTTTCCGAGGCATGACATTAGAGAGATGGGCCTCCAGTCACTCGTTGTACATGGGTTTGACACTTTAGGTATGAGGACACACATTGGCAATCTTCCGGGCAGCAGGAACAGTCCCTTGCCAGTAGGAGGTGTTAACAATGTGTGTGATGACAGGGGCTAGATCTTCTTCATGCTCTTTTAGTAGCCAGGCTGGAATTCCATCAGGCCCACACGCTTTACGTGTCTGGTCAGAGCTTGCTTGCTTTATCTTGCCAATGCTGCACATGTCAACCTGCCTTGTAGGCATGGGCAGGGGGAAGATGGCAAGAGGTGTGGTGCTTGTCCATTCTTCAGCAAAAAATACATTAAAAACATCAGCCATATCGTTGTCTTCAATTCCCTCAACCTGTATTCTCCCTCTTGATGTTTTCCTTCATCCCAGTCATTTGTTAATGTAGTCCCACCATTCCTTAGGTATTTTTTCTTCAGGTCCTGATTTTCAGTTTTGTAGTAGTTTGTCTTTGCTTGTTTGATAAGCGTTTGCACTGTGTCACTGTATTTTCTCTATTTCAATGTTTTACCCCATCTGTTGAATTTTTTTGTCTTTTCCTTTATTCTTTCAGGGCTTGTCCAGTGTTGTTGTGGCTCACATCAACACCATTATCCCAGAAACCCTAGACCCACAACAATTTGCGTACCGCCCAAACAGATCCACAGATGATGCAATCTCTATTGCACTCCACACTGCTCTTTCCCACATGGACAAAAGGAACACCTACGTGAGAATGCTATTCATTGACTACAGCTCAGCGTTCAACACCATAGTACCCTGAAAGCTCATCTTTGAAGGTAAGGATCCTGGGACTAAACACCTCCCTCCGCAACTAGATCCTGGACTTCTTGACGGGCCGCCCCCAGGTGATCCTCAACACTGGAGCCCCTCAGGGGTGCATGCTCAGTCCCCTCCTGTACTCCCTGTTCACCCACGACTGCATGGCCAGGCACGACTCCAACACCATCATTAAGTTTGCAGACGACACAACAGTGCAGAAGACACGACACAACAGTAGGCCTGATCACCGACAACAATGACACAGCCTATAGGGAGGAGGTCAGAGACCTGGCCCGGGTGGTGCCAGAATAACAACCTATCCCTCAACGTAACCTAGACTAAGGAGATGATTGTGGACTACAGGAAAAGGAGGATCGAGCACACCCCCATTCTCATCAACGGGGCTGTAGTGGAGCAGGTTGAGAGCTTCAAGTTCCTTGGTGTCCACATCACCAACAAACTAGAATGGTCCAAACACACCAAGAAAGTTGTGAAGAGGGCACGACAAAGCCTATTCCCCCTCAGGAAACTAAAAAGATTTGGCATGGGTCCACAGATCCTCAAAAGGTTCTACAGCTGCAACATTGAGAGCATCCTGACTGGTTGCATCACTGCCTGGTATGGCAACTGCTCGGCCTCCGACCGCAAGGCACTACAGAGGGTAGTGTGTACGGCCCAGTACATCACTGGGGCTTAGCTGCCTGCCATCCAGGACCTCTACACCAGGCGGTGTAGAGATCCAGGACCCCAGCCACCTCAGTCATAGACTGTTCTCTCTAATACCGTATGGCAAGCGGTACCGGAGTGCCAAGTCTAGGACAAAAAGGCTTCTCAAAAGTTTTTATGAGACTCCTGAACAGGTAATCAAATGGCTACTTGGACTATTTGGATTGTGTGCCCCCCCCCAAACCCCTCTTTTACGCTGCTGCTACTCTCTGTTTTTCATATATTCTTAGTCACTTTAACTATGCATTCATGTACGTACTACCTCAATCAGCCCAACTAACCAGTGCCTGTATATAGCCCTGCTTCTGTTATAGCCTCGCTACTGTTATTTTTCACTGTCTTTTTACTGTTGTTTTTATTTATTTCCTTACCCATTGTTCACCTCATACCTTTGTTTTTTTTATTTTATTTAAAATTGCACTGTTGGTTAGAGCCTGTAAGTAAGCATTTCACTGTAAGGACTACACCTGTTGTATTCAGCGCACGTGACAAATAAACTTTGATTTGATTTGAAGTATTTTGCTTGGTGATCAGGATACACATACTGTAGGAGGACATGGTGTGATCAGATGGATGTAGAATGGGTAGGCCTATGTTTGATGTACCATTACTATTGAGAAGATAGTACTGAAGTAATTTTAATCATTAATTAGAATTGGCTGTCTATTTCTTAAAACTCTACCGACGTTGAATTCCCTCAGTGAAATGTTTCTCTTTTTCATTATATAGCATATCATCTTCAATCACTTCCTACATAACCTTGTCCCTATTTGTATGGAGGTCTTGTGTAGTCTTTTTCAAAATGTAATTAGTGAGCATGGTATGTTATCTCCATAACTTTATTTATATAGAGCACCTTTAATTACACTGAGGTCTGTCTTAAATTAGAATTTCAACTCATTATCTCCTCAGATGGACCTTTCATGTCACTCAAGGAGATGGTGGAAATGGGTGGTCTGTGAATTAATTTAGAAAAAACAGAAAACCAAATCAAATCAAACTTTATTTGCCAGCGAGCAGCAGCAGTGTACAAAAGGGTTCAATGTAAATTGTCCGGTGACGATTTATATGAATTGTTCAGCAGTCTAATGGCTTGGGGGTAGAAGCTGTTGAGGAGCCTTTTGGTCCTAGACTTGACGCTCCGTTTACGCCATGCATGTGATGTCAGCTAATGCCTAGAGTATAGTTTTTCCACTGAAATGTAGAACTTGAAATGTTCTCGAAATTAATAGTGAGTGCTTTCATTGAATACACAAGAGAAGTTTTGGTTTAGGAAAAGACACGGTTGAGGCCCTTGGCAGAGTATTTCTTTCTTCTCTTTTTCTCTTTTCACTAGTGAGTGTCCAGGAGCTCTTTTCTCCTTTCTCCTGAAATGTTCCCCCATTCACTACTTCCTACAAATCTAAAAACATTGGATTGATGGAGGCATGGAGTAGTTGGAGTTTCCACCATATTTCATCTACAAGCTATTTCCTTTCAAATCAGTTAAGGGAGGTGAACAAGCATCACACTATCACAGATTGTCATGAAATAGACACTAATTCCTTATTCGAAATTTGTGACAGGCTCTACACAATGTTCTAAGCATAGCTGCAGGAAGTACAGTATGGTTGCTGAGGGTGCTGCAGAACCCCCTGAAAAATCATTCAAAAAAAAATAATACATTTGGTAACACTTTACTTGACACCCAGCAGTATAACACGTTATGACATGGTCATAACCATGTCATAATATGTTATTAACAGCTGACTCTTCCAAATGAAAATGTATCACTTTTGGTCATAAATTGGTCATAACATTTATTAAAATGTGTTTTTTTCCTGCCAAGAGGTTTCTTTTGTTTGAAAGTTTAAGTCCTTTTTCTTGTAATGAATTCTTTAGTCATGTATTTTTTCCATCATATTTTAAATAACTTGTTGAAAAAAGCATTATGACCATCATGTGTCACTTTACTTGGACTAAGAAACGACACTTTATGACATTGTCAGAAATCATTATGACCATCATAGTCATATAAGCCAGGTAGGCCTATCATGCATGTGCCCTTTTTTTCTTCTTTTTTTAACCTTTATTTTACTAGGCAAGTCAGTTAAGAACAAATTCTTATTTTCAATGACGGCCTAGGAACAGTGGGTTAACAACAGATTTTTACCTTTTCAGCTCTGGGATTCGATCTTGCAACCTTTCGTATACAAGTCCAATGCTCCAACACTCTAATCACTAGGCTACCTGCCGTCCCCTTATGTCAGTCATCAGTAAAAAACAGGGTGTCTTATTCTGCTCCTGAAATCTGTTCCTGCATTCATCCCAGTCATTAGGGTAGGTGCATGTCTGACACCAATGTATGTGCAATTACAAGGATAATTTTATATGGTCAATTTCAGAACATAAACATACTGTTGACAAGTAGGCTATGATGTAAAGGAATGTTTTGCCTTGTGTGATAGGTTTTGACACTCTTATGTAGGTGTCATAACCAGCCATAAAATAACGCAATGTTTCACAACAGGTCTAAATATATGTCATGACAGTGTTATTGTTAGCATGTTTTCTCTTAATGCAAGTTAGTGCTAGTTTGACCACCAGAGGGCATCTTTGAGAAGCATTCGATAGTCTTCCGTAATGGCATTACCAGAGACAGGGAGGGCACGCGGGAGACAGGGGTTCAATTCCCCGACTGGGAGGAAGGAGTAGGCTGTTCTTGTAAATAAGAATTTGTTCTTAACTGATTCCATGTGTTATTTCATAGTTGTGATGTCTTCACTATTATTCTACAATGTAGAAAATAGTAAAAATAAAGAAAAATCCTGGAATGAGTAGGTGTGTCCAAATGGGAGTAGGCTACAGCATAAGTGGATTGGAGGATTCTAAATTAATATCTAAGGGGCATAACATTTCCATACCCTAATTGTAGTGTAACCAAACTTTCAGTTGAGCTTACTAGCTCTTTGCCTTCCCTACTTTTCTACCAGAAGTTGAAGCTGTTGCTACTGTATGCAACCTTTTGCTAGCTAATTAGCATATCAAATTATGAGTTAAACATTTTTGGAGTGTTCTTAAATTCAATTTGGAGTCCCTGCGTTGATAAATTCAGAGCGTTGTCAAATTGTCAGTTTGTAAATTCAGACCGTTTCGCTCTCGGAACGCACACTTGACGTTCGGGCCGAGGAGTAGGGTTGATTTGAGCATTATGGCCTTACAACGGCAGTCAAGCACCCAAGCTAACGTTGGCTAGCATGCTAGCTACTTCCAGACACAAATGAGACCACTCTGACCATTTTACTTGCCCTAGCAGAGCTGGTTAGGCAGTTTTCGTGATAACCAGAGCGTTGGTGACTGTAACTGTGCTGCTGGAAACAATTTAATGATGCTTTTTTGCCGACGTTTACTGACACCAGCCATATTCAACGGATGTTGAGTGCTCGTAAATTCATTATTCTGCACTCTGGTACACACAGACGAGAGTGCTCTGAAATCAGAGTAGATAGCCAGAGCGAATTTACGAAAGTACCCGAATGTCCATTGAGAACGCACAACGACTATACCACTTAGCTAAGCTAAGAATGATGGGAATAATCAAGTCAATAAATGTTGGGTATTTAGATAGCCTATAGTTAATATACTGGCAAGTTTGATGTATAACTACTAATGTTAGGTAGCTAGCTAACATACCGGTACATACTGCTGTAATGATATGCTATGTGGTTCGTAAGGACAGAGTAGCTAACAAATTGTCAGTCAACATAACGTGTAAGGTAACTTATTTGAAAAGTCATTGCTTTATTACATTGAGTAGCAAGCTACCCTTTGGTCATTAGGGGAAATCTGGTCTGTGATAGGAGGGGGGGGGGGGGGGGTTTCACACCTAACTCGGCGATTAGACTATTCTTTAGTGAAGGTTGAATAATCTATTGTTCAGCTATTAGCCCCCTCCCCAACTTGCAACAAATTGTTGTTACTCCAATCTCGTTCCTCGCCCTCTTGCACGCGTCATTCTGCGCCTGAGTGGCTCGTTTGTGGGCGTACCGGCAGGATATGGCAGCATCTTCGGTTGTGCGTCAAGAATTCTGCAGAGCACATTTGTATGAAGGTCTGGTTGTTCACAGGCAAATTGTTATATGCTATGGAGGTACATTTGTGTCTTTTTGTTGAGAGAAAAACTATTTTATTTTCAATCAAAAATAATTGTTTTGAAAGCAACTTTTTTCCGACTCAAAGGAAGTCATAGCGGACACCTACGAAGAAGGACTTTGTGATGGCATCTCAGGTAAGCAGCACTAGGCATTCTTCTGTCCAACTTTTACATATCTAGTAGTTAGCTCCTATGATTCAGTGTCGGTTCATAACTTCTACTATATTACATACCGTAATTTCCGGACTATTAAGCGCACCTGAATATAAGCCGCACCCGCTGAATTATTTTTTATTTTTATTTTGAACATAAATAAGCCGCACATGTCTATAAGCCGCAGGTGCCTACCGGTACATTGAAACAAATTAACTTTATAATTCCTCACGCTGCTGTTTCCAACGTTTTATCATCAACTCATTAAGACCCCGTGCAGCAGCTCTATTTCCTTTTCCAACAGCCAGATCAATCGCCTTCAACTTGAAAGCAGCATCATATGCATTTCTCCGTGTCTTTGCCATGATGAGGGTGACAAAATGACTACCGTAATAAGTTTGAGAGTGCTCGATTTAATCTAAACAGTAAACAAAAAAGTTGTTTGACCTTAACCCGTTCGGCAATTTCATTCGTCTAATGAAAGCTTCATGCCGCCAAAAAACTGAGCACGTCACAGAATGTGTTTTTTTGGAAGAAAAAAAATTGAAAGCGGGAAAAATCCATATATTAGCCCCGTCATTGTTTAAGCCGCGAGGTTCAAAGCGTGAGAAAAAAGTTGCGGCTTATAGTCCGGAATTTACGGTACATACATACCGTAGAATGATAAATCATGCAATTATTATTCTCAAGCTAACCAAAAGCATTTAGCTACAAACGCCTGTTCTCGGCATTTTCAGTTGAATTAATCTAACTTTCTTTCATGGCAACTCATAAGCAGGACATGTCCTATTTGTTTCATAGTCGGTATATAATCATATTTCATGACAGTGTAACGGCTAGCTTTTTTTTACAGAAGGATGAAAGAACACAATCAGGGAATGCTATTCTGATATGTCAGATGAAGACTTAGACCAGAAAGTCAGCGCCATTAAGGCAAAGATGCCCCATGCGGGCTTTAGAATGGTCAAAGGAAGTCTCAGAGCAATAGGCCATCGTCTACAATGGCGAAGAGTTAGGGAGTCTTTGCAGCGTGTAGATGGTCCAGGTATCACTGCCAGAATGATCTAACTTCGTAGCATTGCTCAGCAAAAATACTCTGTTCCTGCTCCCCTGTCTCTCGTCCACATTGATACAAATCATAAATTGATAAGGTACTAAGATGTATAATATCCTCTTGACGGTCTCCGTCCCGTATGCAGGATCAACATCCAGCGAAAAATCCTATCGCCATATTCATAACAAAATTTTATATATATTTTTTTCAAATATAGGACTATTTTATATCGTTTTATAGATACACCTCTCCTGAATCGAACCACGTTGTCCGATTTCAAAAAGGCTTTACAGCAAAAGCAAAACATTAGATAATGTTAGAGGATTATATCGTCAAAGTATTCACATAGCCATTTTCCGACCAACCACATGCATAACAAATAACCAAAAAACAGCTAAATGCAGCACTAACCGTTGACAATCTTCATCAGATGACACTCCAAGGACATCATGTTACACAATACATGCACTCTTTTGTTCAATAAAGTTCATATTTATATATAAAAACAGCATTTTACATCGGCGCGAAAAATAGGCTACCGTTACAGGTCAGCGCCATCTTGGAACAATCGCATATCAAATCTACTCTTGTATACTATTGTCAATAATCCCTTACCTTTGATTATCTTCATCAGAAGGCACTTCCAGGGATCCCAGGTCCACAACAAATGTATTTTCGTTTGAAAAAGTTAATAATTTATGTCCCAATAGCTTCTTGTTGTTAGCGCGTTCTGAAGGCTGCACCAAATGTACCGCCGTCCGCGGGACTTCTCTCTTACCAAAATGCAAAAAAAAATATTTAAGTTCGTTCAAACATGTCAAACGTTGTATAACATAAATCTTTAGGGCCTTTTTCAACCAGAGCTTCAATAATATTCAAGGGGGATGGTTGCATTGTCTTTCAAAATTTTTTGAAAGGGGAGGGTAGCCAGAGGCGCCGGCGTCATAATAGTGATGGCCCTCCCCATGTGACCAAGATCAACAGCCTCTCATTCTGTCAGTTTTCACAGTAGAAGA
Organism: Salmo salar; assembly: GCF_965601325.2. Lineage (NCBI taxonomy): Eukaryota > Metazoa > Chordata > Actinopteri > Salmoniformes > Salmonidae > Salmo > Salmo salar. The sequence goes on along the minus strand of NC_138294.1, from coordinate 63,827,157 downwards.
CTCAAACCACTTTGTAAAGACTGGGGACATCTAGTGGAAGCAATAGGAAGTGCTCAATGAACCATAGCTCACGGTGTGATTTATAGGCAAAGTGATGAAGCTGAGTCCGCAATTCAGAATTCCTGTTACGATCTGTCTCGGGGTTTTGACTGCCATATGAGTTCTGTTATACTCACAGACACCATTCAAACAGTTTTAGAAACTCTAGGGTGTTTTCTATCAACAACTATTAATTATATGCATATCCTAGCTTCTAAGTTTGAGTAGGAGGCAGTTTAAAATGGGCACGTCTTTTATTCAAAAATCCCTGTAGCGCCCCCTATCCTGGGCGACCGTCAAGAGGATAATGTCTCCATCAAATCTAAGAAGTTATTTTAACTTTTTTATTCTTACTTATTCGTAGACAAATGTTCCTTCATCAACTGGTAATACATAAATAATGAAGCAGGTTAATAGGTTAAACATTTCACTTTTAATTCCAATGCTTTTTTTTCAAGATACAACATTGTCTTCTTTGGCGGTATAGATGGATTTTCAAGGAAGGTAAGTATATTATTTTGTATACATATTGCATATTTCCCATCACCTAATGAACAACCACAATACCAGTCTGGTGTTAAGCTTTCCGTGTTGTATTTACGTATCCTGAAAATGACATCTGCTGCTTTAGATTGAACGGTCATATCTCAGTTATTGTTTTCATATCTACAAAAAATAAGCTTTTTCCTTTACTCTCAGAGTGCGAGGTGATCAAGGGGTCAGAAATGTAGCTATTGCCAGATGTTCACTGTCCGAGGAACAGGCCGTGGATGCTTTATTGCTGGCAAAAGTGTCCATAACCAGAGGTAATTAAACTGTTCTTTTTCTTTCTTCCTCTCTGCCTGTTTTGATGTACATGGAACCTGTCTCAGATGCATGAATTAAAAAACCCTTGAGATGTCAGCTGCTAATTTTCAGATTTACACCACATACACACTCAGCCATTTTCACTGGACTATCTGTTGCTATCTGTTGCTGCCAAGTCATGATTTCCCTGGGGGTTAGCCTTGCAATAACCAAGTGGTGAGACACATAGCCCTCTATATTTAAATATTTCAGGTACACTCAGATAGGTGTCTGCGTCACATACAGTCCGTAACCACTCACAGTGGCACACACAACTTGCATTTCTATAACCTTGGACCCACCTCGGTGTTCACTATTCATGGAGGAAGACCACAGGACCACAGAGATTAGGCCCCCCCCCCTGCAAAACCCTTTCTATCTCTCTGTTAGAGTGGAACACTAATGGAGATATGTTTGGAGTGCTGTGACATGTCAGTACTACAATTTGCTGCACAGTTTGGAGGAAAAAGGATACCTTGACCTGTCGAAATCTATCCACCCCTTCTGTGTGGGATATGTGTTCCTACCTCGTCTGCGGGCAGATCTACAGCATTTCACAGAGAGTTGGAATAATCACCCTTTAAGTACATTGGCGAACCTGACACCTCACCAGCTGTGGCATATCGGAATGCTCAAAACACCTGTGAACATTTTTGTTTTTGTCTTAGCACTACACAGCTGATTCAAAGGATCAAGTCATCATCAAGCTTCAAGTGGCATTTATGTCTAATGACATTATCTTCTATTGTTTGTCCTCGTGTGTCTGTTTGACAGCATAAAGTACTCTGTAGCCACTTAGTGTGGACACCAGGTAAGACCACACACACACAATAACAGTCACTCTCCTTCACTTCATCCCTCTCCCCCTTCTCCCAAAATCCTCTAGGTTATATCAGCTGTGTTGGTGAACCCCTCCCGCATCTGAACTGGCTGACACAGAGGGCACAGCATGATCACAGGTGAGAGGTCACTTGGTCGGGTCAACAGGAAGAATTATTAGAGATGATTTACATTGAAATACAGATAGAGATGTAGTAGTCCCAGAGTTGATGATCCAAGGTCAGTTTTGCCTTTCACCTCCTGATGATTATGATGGGAGTTTTTCCTAGCCAACGTGCTTCTACACCTGCATTGCTTGCTGTTTGGGGTTTTAGGATGGGATTCTGTACAGCACTTTGTGACATCAGCTGATGTAAGAAGGGCTTTATAAATACATTTGATTGATTGATTGATGACTGACCATGTTAGAATATAAAAAAAACAGGCTTAATCATGCTCTCTCTATCCATCTGTCTCTCGTCTGCAGGTATGTTTTGATGTGAGAGAGGAAGCCAGTCCCGTTATTGACACCTCACCTGCTCTTAAGATAACCTTCGGGTCAACTTGGGGCTCAAGGCTGGTTAGGAGACACCGCTAGAGACACCGCAATTGTGATGAACTGAGAGAATATTAGGGTAGTACTGTAATTCATTAATCATATGCTGACTGCCTCTGTTCTTACCTCTTTCCCTTTCTGTCTTCTACACCTCTCTCCCAACCTCGTCTTTCTTCCTCGTTTCATAATGCACACCATATGTGTATTGAAGTACAGATTGAACTTGTATTTATAATATAATATTACAATTATCATAATTATAATGCATGTATTATGTATTTATAACACCTGGATAATGAACTTCTTTCAATAAAGCGTTTCACATTCTGCACTGGTTGAAATTAAGTATCTCATTGAAATACTATACTGTTTCCTCAGATTAATGCAGATGAAGGGAGTTAGATATGCATAGGTTTTTCTGGATATATGAATAACAAATCAGCTTTTACTTAAATCATGCTTCTAGTCTATTGCATAATTACAATGTGTAATCATTGATGTCTCAAGAGCAGGAGTGGTAAACACTGTAATACATACAGTTGAAGTCAGAAGTTTACATACACCTTAGCCAAAAACATTTAAACTCAGTTTAATTCCTGACATTTAATCCTAGTAAAAATCCCTGATTTAGGTCAGTTAGGATCACCACTTTATTTTAAGAATGTGAAATCTCAGTATAATGCTAGATAGAATGATTTATTTCAGATTTTATTTCTTTCATCACATTCCCAGAGGGGGTCAAACGCTTACATACACTCAAGTACTTTTTGGCAGCATTGCCTTTAAATTGTTTAACTTGGGTCAAACGTTCAGGTAGCCTTCCACAAGCTTCCCACAATAAGTTGGGTGAATTTTGGCCCATTCCTCCTGACAGAGCTGGTGTAACTGAGTCAGGTTTGTAGGACTCCTTGCTCGCACACGCCTTTTCAGTTATGCACACAAGTTTTCTATAGGATTGAGGTCATGGCTTTGTGATGGCCCCTCCAATACCTTGACTTTGTTGTCCTTAAGCCATTTTGCCACAACTTTGGAAGTATGCTTGGCGTCATTGTCCATTTGGAAGACCCACTTGCGACCAAGCTTTAACTTCCTAACTGATGTCTTGAGATGTTGCTTCAATATATCCACATAATTTTCCTGCCTCATGATGCCATCTATTTTGGGAAGTGCACCAGTCCCTCCTGCAGCAAAGCACCCCCACAACATGAAGCTGCCACCCCCGTGCTTCACGGTTGGGATGGTGTTCTTCGGCTTGCAAGCCTCCCCCTTTTTCCTCCAAACATAACGATGGTCATTATGGCCAAAGAGTTACATTTTTGTTTCATCAGACCAGATTACATTTCTCCAAAAAGTACAAACTTTGTCCACATGTGCAGTTGCAAACCGTAGTCTGGCTTTTTTATGGCGGTTTTGAAGCAGTGGCTTCTTCCTTGCTGAGCGGCCTTTCAGGTTATGTCAATATTCGACTCGTTTTACTGCGGATATAGATACTTTTGTACCTGTTTCCTCCAGCATCTTCACAAGGTCCTTTGCTGTTGTTCTGGGATTGATTTGCACTTTTCGCACCAAAGTACGTTCATCTCTAGGAGACAGAACCCGTCTCCTTCCTGAGTGGTATGATGGCTGCGTGGTCCCATGGTGTTTATACATGCACACTATTGTTTGTACAGATGAACGAATTGCTCCCAAAGATGAACCAGACTTGTGGAGGTCTACAATATTTTTCTGAGGTCTTGGCTGATTTCTTTTTATTTTCCCATGATGTCAAGCAAAGAGGCACTGAGTTTGAAGGTAGGCCTTGAAATACATCCACAGGTACACCTCCAATTGACTCAAATGATGTCAATTAGCCTATCAGAAGCTTCTAAAGCCATTACATCATTTTCAGGAATTTTACAAGCTGTTTAAAGGCACAGTCAACTTAGTGTATGTTAACTTCTGACCCACTGAAATTGTGATACAGTGAATTATAAGTGAAATAATCTGTCTGTAAACAATTGTTGGAAAAATTACTTGTGTCACACACAAAGTAGATGTCATAACCGACTTGCCAAAACTATAGTTCCTTAACAAGAAATTTGTGGAGTGGTTGAAAAACGAGTTTTAATGACTCCAACCTAAGTGTATGTAAACTTCCGACTTCAACTGTGCATGCAGACACAGCATCATTCAAAGAATGGAGTTTGATACACCTGGTATTGGATATGACTGAAAAAGTATGTCACACAGAGATTTATACCTGAACCGTACCTTTATTTGCCAAGGAAGAGTACATGAACAATGAATATATTTAATGTACAGGCTACAATGTGGGGATCTCATGCGTGGTAATAACTACAGCACATGTATATAGGACTTGCATCCTTGGCACAATAAAGTTAGTATATTCTCCTCTATCCATAGGCATAATTAATGCCATTCAGACTTGAAGTTGATACAACAACTATGAGAGCTGAGGTTCATAGGTTCTGAACTAATATTCAAACCAATCTAACGTTTTAGGGTCCATACAAAGATCGGCTACATACTGTAGCTAGCTACACATCCATAGGCATACAGTTATTTTTTATTCTCCACTACAAAATAAGCAAGTAAATAGTTAGCTAGCTATGTTACTTCAGCTGCATTGCACGGCAAGGCAAGCTTACACAATTGTACATTCAACTTGCAGTAAATGCTTTAGCTAGCTAGATTCTTTACATCCACTGTTTCCCAAGACGACAGCCTGGTTTGCTGGTTTTCTCAGGAGTCCCTAAAACATTAAACAACACTAATTATAATGTCATACTCATGTCATAACACCAGCTAGCTAGCTGGGTTAATGTTAGCTAGTCAGCTAGCTTGCTAAATAGCAATTTTCATAAATTAACTTTATGACAAAAAAATATGCACAATCATTTGTCTGTACATATTCCTCTCAATTGTTCATTTTTTGCTTGACTCGTTATGACGTTATAATTACTTACATTTGCTTCCACCGTAATGTTTTGTCAGCCATCTTTGCTGAAGAAAGTCACCAGGGCCGCGTCAAATTTGTCATTGGAACCACTCAATATGATTGGTCATATAAAAGCCTTGGTACCCAAATGCATAATGAGTGCTCTAACTTCCCCTTGTGGTGGTCTGGAGCAATGAAGCTGTGATGCTGTGTTCCGTGGTGTAAGCTCTCAACTTTTAAAGGAGGAACCACTATAGGATTAAATTCAAATGTTTCTTTATTAAGAAATATGGAATGCATTATCATGGTAGCAATTAAAAGGGAACAGTTTGGAGGTTATGGGGAAATTATTAGACTAAAGGTGAGTATACAACAGTTCACCCGACACAAGACTAAATCCAAACAAATTTAACGTTGATTTTATTTGTGTTTTACATTTACTGTACTTTACGCCACATTTGATGATAACGAAATCTGAAAATACTCTGGATACATTTGGTAACATGATTAGAATATTCTTCGATAACTTGGGGTAGGTGCAACATTAAAAAAAATTGCAAGGGGTTTGAGTGAGATGTTTATTTTTATTTATTTAACCAAGCAAGTCTGTTAAGAACAATGTCTAATTTACAACGACAGCCTACTCCGGCCAAACCCCGATGACAATTGCGTTCCGCCTTATTGGACTCCCAAACACAGCCAGATGTGATACAGCCTAGATTTGAACCAGGTACTATAGTGACACCTCTTGCACTGAGATGCAGTGCCTTAGACCGCTGCGCCACCCGGGAGCAGTTAGAAGTCTAACTGATGTTTCGGATGTCTAACTGATGTTTCTAAGTGGCCACACACAGCTCCAAAGTGTGCACATTTTGTAAGTAATTTCAATGTACTTTTATGACTCAAAGAAGAGTGTTCGACTATAAGGTGCTTTTTTGAGCTCCCCTAGTTGTGCCGTTGAGGAAGTATAGCAAGCACAGCCCTGCATCCCCGCCTTTACACAATTACAGTTGTTTACGCTATCCAAAAACGGTCCATCTAGGTCATGTGGGCATAATTTGAAAGCTTGTTCTATTGCCAACATGACTAGCTAAATTAGAAAATACAATGTTACAGTGTTAGGCTTTCACAAGGCAATTCAGAGAAGCAGATTGTAGTTTTGTAGCGCATAGAATGAAGCCATGAGTGCATTCAGATGCGTGGTCCGCAGAAAATGTTCTTCACAATACAGCAGACACGGGCATTCTGTTCAGGACAACCCAGGGTATAACGTCATGTCATCTTGTAACTGTACATCAAACATAGTGATCATAAACATTGACACTGTATATTACATGAGTTTTATGATATGAGAACTGCACATTTGGCTTGCTTGGCTTGCTTGTATGACATCAAATCAGTATTTTGTATAATCCTCAACATCTCATCTTACAAAATACACGAGTCCTCGTAATGTACAGCATTTCCCTCACTCAGATAACAAACATTTTGCTAAAGTTTCCAAAATATCAGTAGGGAAGGGGGCAACTTCTTGTCGCATGATGGCTGTCAGTCAAAACCCATACAGAGCTGTGAAGCGGAGACCCTGAGCTCTGACAACATGTATAGCATGTTACTGTGTAGCCACTGCGTACCAATTTACGTGCTTATCAGTGTCCAAATCTGCCATTTTCAACCGGGTACGAATGTAAGGGGTGTCCAGTATGTGCCCTGTATAACTTCTGAAATCAGTTGCATCCTGTTGGATAAAACTTGCACAAACTTTGCCCTGTTCACATATTCTAATGAGTGAATATAGTCATTCAATGGCATTCATTGGCTAGAACACTGCTGTATTCTAGCTAGCTAACTGTTTGCACCTTGCTTTTTCTGAAATTATCTGAGGCTGTTTGTTCTGACTGAAGTTGTGCTCTTTTGAAAATGTCTGACACAAGAAATTATTGTTTGTTTGAAACAATGTTTGAATATAAAATTCTACACCTCTGCCATTTAAAAGTTGTCACAGATCTATGCGACCTTGAAATGTGTCGTGAGACCACAAAAATACACCTAATGTTTGCTAAGCATTCTGTTTTATATTGTTTGCACCCCAAAAAGCAATATCTCCCAACCTTGCTACAGAGAGCATCTTTACTTAGGTCTGTTTCCTAGGAGATTCAGGACCCTGTGTGTAGACAGAGCCCTCTAGGTCTATGCTGATACCACATGATTCAGCCTCATGTTTATCGCTAATAACAACTAGTGATGGGGGAAAAAAATCGATACAATTACAAACCGGGATATTATTTTGGACGATATATCGTATTTTGACCATTTCACAATATTATTTTTGCACTAGTTGGCTGTACCTGCACCAAAACTCCACTATTTTTTCTACATAGCTTGTTCTCCATCTCCTTTTTAATTGGTTTTCAGCTATTTTATTTCCGTGACTGATCCAAACTTTTTTCTCATGGCTCTCTATTGTCCCTCTGCAGCAGGCATATTGTGAGCAATATGTTTGGAAAATCAAATCACAATAAAATAACAATACCGAATAAAATTACCCATAGAATCACGAGAATCACAATAAATAGTGTATTGGTATTGATTTTAGATTTTTTATTTCACCTTTATTTAACTAGGCAAGTCAGTTAATAACAAATTCTTATTTATAAAGACGGTCTACCCAGGCTAAACCCAGATGATGCTGGGCCAATTGTGCGCCGCCCTATGGGACTCCCAATCACAGCCAGATGTGATACAGCCTGGATTCAAACCAGGGACTGTAGTGATGCCTCTAGTACTGAGATGGAGTGCCTTAGACCGCTGCGCCACTCGGAAGCCCGAAGTATCGTGATAATATCATATTGTGAGATCCCTGGCAATTTCCAGCCCTAGTAACAACTCAGCTCAGACCAATCTAAACCATAGTCTGCCACCACATTGTGGATGGCTTGATTATAAAAGCCCCCCTTTGTATCCCTGTGTTTGCCCTGCTGGGTTTCTGTGTACAAAGTGAAACATCGCTTTAGAGCGCAGTGCTTGTGTGCCTCAATAATTAATGCATTGTCATTGTGAATCATGGCATTCTGTACTACTGCAATGGTCAGGATTGTTTGCTTAGCAAACTCTGCTAAATAGTTATCCTGTTTGCCACAGAAGTAATTAAACATTCATATTGAATCGGCCATATGCAGGGTATTTCTTGACCCCGAAATAAATGCCAACAGAAAATCACGACAGCCTAGACATACGGAGCTACACCTGTGTATAGCTGTGTGTGTGTGTGCGTGTGTGTGTGTCTATCTCAGTTTTTTTGACACATTCAGTGTCTATGTTTTTATTTTACCTTTATTTAACTAAGCAAGTCAGTTAAGAACAAATTCTTATTTTCAATGACAGCCTAGGAACAGTGGGTTAAGTGCCTTGTTCAGGGGTAGAACGACAGATTTGTACCTTGTCAGCTTGGGGATTCGAAGCCCAACGTTCTAACCACTAGGCTGCCCTACCGCCCCATGAAATGCAACACTTGGCATTTTGTCTACTGTTCTTCATAAATCCTTTTCTCGCTTCAGTAAGTGGCCAAGCGAGTGCATGTGGAAGGATCAGTGCTTTATTAATAATGAGAAAGCTCATGTGTTGGTCAGTACACTCGGCCGTGAGATAGACCAAGACTGGAGAAATCAGAAGCAGGTTTATGACTACTTCCAGAGTGGACTGGCAACTGCTCATCATGCTTAGAAGAGATCAGCAGCTTTCATCCCCTTTGGCTACTGAAATACAACAAGCATCCTCGGTTGATCTCGGAGGTTATTTGCAATCCAAAAACAACACTGTATTATTTTCTTTGTAGAACAGATATGGATTTGTGTAGAAAGATGGTATCTTCGCTGCTGAAGAGCTTGGTTGTTACCGTAAAACCGGTAATACTTTAATTGACACTAAGGGTCATAACCATGTCATAATATGTCATAACAGCTGACATAACTTGTCAAAACCAGTCATAATAGGGTCATAGCACATATATACACATATATTTTCATACCTTTTGTGACATACATTGCATGATTTTATGGCTGGTTATGACACCTACATAAGACTGCCAAAACCCACAAAACCTACCACAGAAGGCAAAACATTCCATTACACCATAACCTACTTGTCAACGGTATGTTTATGTTATATACAATTTTCTTAAATTGATCATATTATATTATCATTGTAATTGCGCACAAAATGATATCAGAATTGCACCTGCTCCAATGCTCTGTTGCTGATGACTGGAATGAATGCCGGAGCAGATTTCAGGAGCAGGATAAGGAACCCTCTTTTTGACTGATGACTGACATAAAGGCATGTACAGTATATATATATATATATATATATATATATATATATATATAGATTCATTAATCTTCATCTGTTTTGTCGTCTTGAGGGTCCCAGAGATAAAATGTAGCATAGTTTTGTGTAATAAAATCTATTTTTATATCCTAACACGATCCATGTTGTATACAGCGTTTCGCATGAATTCTGACTCTTTCATGCAACAAAACAATCTGTTACGTTCCCCAGTTTCTGTGTTTTGGGTTTGTATGTGTGTATTTCAGGAAATGGCTTCCTGGATTCTAAGCAGCTGATTTGTCGGCCCCATCGATGATTGGAGCTCTGAACCCTCCCTCTCGTCAGGGGAAACCGCTGTTTTCAATTACAAACTCCTTCTGCAGCTTGGAAAGCCAGTGTTCCTTTGAGGAAGAGAGAGCTTCTTTGTATGTCCTGTGTTTTGTTCTGGGTCTGTATAATTTGTTATAAAGTGTTTTGTAGCCGGTCCTGTATGTATGTCAAAAGGACTGTGTTTTTGATTATAGAAATTGCTCACTTTATGTTAGTAATTATTCTGTTTTTGTTCCCAGGGGGGAAGGGGAAGGCACTTTGGGAGTGTTTACGCAAGAGGCCTGCGGGCATACATATACCCGTAGTATGTACTCTGTCTATGCACACTAGGTAAGACCTGGGCGGACCACCCCCTGTATTTTGGTTAGCGCGCCAGGTGGCGTTAAGAATAAGTAAGTAGTGGGTAGGTAGGTAAGGTTGGAGAGGGGGCTCTTTAACTTTAACTTTCTTTGCTTTTGTTCCATCCAGCCCCTTTTCCCCAAATTACCGTGTGAAGGAAGAATAAATTCCCTGTTAATGGTAATATTCTCTGCCTCGGTCATCCTTACCCGCACCTACAGTCTCATGCCTCTTTCACTCCACGAGGAGTTGAGTGTAGCAGGGTATTGCGTTCCCTCCTCCAAAAGGCGTGTATAACACAATCTATGAAACTAACCAGCTAAACCTTGTTTCACCCAGTCAAGTTCGGTTTCTGTGCAATCCTCAGACACTCTAGAAGGCAACCAAACTTCGTTTCATCTTTCTACATTACGTATTGGCTACATAACATGTCAATTAGTCCATGGAGGACAGCCATCATTATGCACCAATGAGATGGGCGGTGTTCACTTGATTGACAGTCTCTTGGTCCAATGACCACCTATCATTTTGAAACATAGCTAGCTAGATAGGGCAGAGCAGTTTATGTTACGTAGCGCTCGCTTTCTTCTCCAAAGTTTTCTCAAGACTGAAAAAGTACAACATAGCTGCAAAGAGTGTAAAAGCTAAATCAAACTTCAAGTATAGACATTTTGATGAGATTATCGCAGAAATTGACCGGGAGAGTGACACGTGGACTCCTGCATGCAAGAAAGATTGGAAGGAAAGGGTAATGTTACTTTTAGGTCAGTAAGTAAAATGTTAAATGGTTGCATATTCATTTAAGATATTTGTCACGGAGAGACCCCCAACGACATCGTGAGTCCAACAGGCTGCGGACGGAGTACACCGGGGCCCCCTCGATGTCCAAGGGAGGGGGAGGTGCATCGTGGGGTTCAGCACTAGCCAAGGGATCAGCTGCCACTGGCCTGAGGAGAGATACATGAAATGAGGATGAGACACGGTAATTGGCGGGGAGCTGTAATCTGTACGTCACCTCATTGACTCTCCTCAGGACTTTGAACGGCCCCACAAACCGCAGGCTTAGCTTCCGGCAGGGCAGGCGGAGGGGCAGGTCCTTCGTAGAAAGCCAGACCCTGTCACCGGGGTGAGAGACCGGGGCCACACTGCGGTGATGATTGGCCTGCGCCTTCTGCCGGAGGACGACACGCTGGAGATTGGTGTGTGCTGTGTTCCGTACCTCCTCGGGGCACCGGAACCAATCGTCCACCACAGGAGCCTCAATCTGACTCCGGTGCCAGGGCCGGCTGATAGCCTAGAACACACTGAAAGGGTGTGAGGTTAGTGGAGGAGTGACGGTGGGAGTTTTGTGCGTGTTCTGCCCAAGTAAGAAAAACAGCCCACTCCCAAGGGCGGTCCTGACAGTAACTACGAAGGTACCTACCCAGTTCCCGATTTACCCTTTCCACCTGCCCAATTGATGGGGGATGATACCCGGAGGTGAGGCTGACCGTGACCCCCAATCATTCCATGAAGGCTTGCACTTGCATTAACACCTGCTAACCATGTGTATGTGACAAATACATTTGATTTGATTTAACCTGTTGGGGCTAGGGGGCAGTATTTTCACAGCCGGATAAAAATCGTACCCGATTTAAACTGGTTACTACTCTTGCCCAGAAACGAGAATATGCATATACTTAGTAGATTTGGATAGAAAACACTCTAAAGTTTCTAAAACTGTTTGAATGGTGTCTGTGAGTATAACAGAACTCATATGGCAGGCCAAAACCTGAGAAGATTCCATGCAGGAAGTGCCCTGTCTGACAATTTGTTGTCCTTCTGTTGCATCTCTATCAACATTACAGCATCTGTGCTGTTATGTGACACTTTCTAAGGCTTCCATTGGCTCTCTAAAGAGTTCAGAAAGCGGAATGACATGTCTCCTGTCTCTGGGCAAAGTACACCAGCAGAGTTTGTAAGTGGCCTGCCTGGGGACAGTGAGACTGAGATGCGCATTCACGAGACTTCTCAATTTTTTTCATTCAGTCTTTGAATGAATACAACGTTGTCCGGTTGGAATATTATTGCTATTTTACGAAAAAAATAGCATAAAAATGTACTTTAAACAGCGTTTGACATGCTTCCAAGTACGGTAATGGAATATTTTGACATTTTTTTGTCACGAAATGCGCTCGCGAGTTACCCTTTGGATGGTGACCTGAACGCACGAACAAAACGGAGGTATTTGGATATAACTATGGATTATTTGGAACCAAAACAACATTTGTTGTTGAAGTAGAAGTCCTGGGAGTGCATTCTGACGAAGAACAGCAAAGGTAATCCAATTTTTCTAATAGTAATTCTGAGTTTAGGTTGCCCCAAACTTGGTGGGTGTCAAATTAGCTAGCCTGTGATGGCCGAGCTATGTACTCAGAATATTGCAAAATGTGCTTTTTCAGAAAAGCTATTTTAAAATCTGTCATAGCGTTTGCATAAAGGAGTTCTGTATCTATAATTCTTAAAATAATTGTTATGTATTTTGTCAATGTTTATCATGAGTAATTTAGTAAATTCACCGGAAGTTTTCGGTGAGTATGCTAGTTCTGAACATCACATGCTAATGTAAAAACCTTTTTTTATATAAATATGAACTTGATTGAACAAAACATGCATGTATTGTATAACATAATGTCCTAGGAGTGTCATCTGATGAAGATCATCAAAGGTTAGTGCTGCATTTAGCTGTGGTTTTGGTTTTTGTGACATATATGCTTGCTTTGAAAATAGCTGTGTGATGATTTTTGGCAGGGTACTCTCCTGACATAATCTAATGTTTTGTTTTCGCTTTAAAGCCTTTTTGAAAACGGACAACGTGGTTGGATTAACGAGAGTCTTATCTTTCAAATGGTGTAAAATAGTCATATGTTTGAGAAATTGAAGTTATAGCATTTTTTAGGTATTTTCTATTTCGCGCCACGCGATTCCACTGGCTGTTGACTAGGGTGGGACGCTAACGTCCCACTGGCCCAGAGAGGTTAAAAGTTGAATTGAGGACCACGGTCAGACACGATGTCCTCCAGGATCCCGTAGTGCTGGAAGATGTGAGAGAAGAGAGCCTCCGCAGTCTGCATGGCCATAGGGAGACCAGGCATAGGAATCAAACGACAGACTTTGGAAAACCAATCCACAATGACCAGGATGGTGGTGTGTCCCTCCGAGGGGGAAGGTCTGTGACAAAGTCCACGGAGAGATGGGACCAGGGTCGTTGTGGAACCCGCAGTGGGTGGAGTTTGCCATAGGGGAGGTGTCTTGCTCTGTGTGCAGGTGGAGCAGGAAGAGACGTAAACCCGGACGTCCTGGGCCAAGGTGGGCCACCAGTACTTGGCGGAGAGACAGTCGATAGTACGGGCTATTCCCGGGGTGCCCCTAAATAGGTGCTGTGTGTGCCCAGGCGAGGAGACAGTCCCGCACATCACAGGGCACGTAGGTATGCCCCTCGGGACAGTGGGCAGGTGAGGGCTTCTGTTCGCAGGGCTCGATGGATGTCCTCATCCACATTTCACACGACAGGAGCCACAATACGGGACAAGGGAATAATGGGTGTGTCGTGTCTTTGGGCATCATTAACTTGAAGACATGTTTATCAAATAACTCTCTGTAAATATTATTACGCGATTAACTGATTAATCGTGTAACTGTAATTAACTAGGAGGTCGGGGCACCAAGGAAAATATTCAGATTACACAGTTATAATTTTCCTAATATAACTGTCAGATATTATAACATTATATATTATATTATAAGATCTGATCTATTATCTTCTTGTTTTAATGATGTGTTATTACCTCGCGTCCAGTCTCATTCCAAACGTCGTAAATTGTTGTTATCTGCACGAACCCAGTCTTCACTAAGTCATCCATACATCAATTGTCTTAAAATCATTTATTTACTAAACTAAGTAATTCACAGAAAGCATACAAAACAGTAGGTATCGTTACAAAGCAATGGTAGAGGAATGTTCCCTAGTGGGTTAAACCGGCATGGCGGCTTGTTAAACAAAGGGTGATAAAGGGCAGCTGAGGAGGCACAACAGAGTTGATAAATATTAACAATTGATATGCTAATCCTTTGCACATGAACGCTCACTCATTTGGAAACAATTGCAATCAATAATTATATTTACGCTCAGTGTGTCGTCGTGATCTTTGTTGGAGAGTTTCGTCCTCTCTCTCTCTCTCTCTCTCTCTCTCTCTCTCTCTCTCTCTCTCTCTCTCTCTCTCTCTCTCTCTCTCTCTCTCTCTCTCTCTCTCTCTCTCTCTCTCTCTCTCTCTCTCTCTCTCTCTCTCTCTCTCTCTCTCTCTCTCTCTCTCTCTCTCTCTCTCTCTCTCTCTCTCTCTCTCTCTCTCTCTCTCTCTCTCTCTCTCTCTCTCTCTCTCTCTCTCTCTCGGTTAGAATGGATCTTTCAAAGCGACCTTCATTAATGTCATTCTTCGCGTTCAATGATACCGAATTTCTAGCTGCAGACTAGTAATTAATATCAAAGACTTGTTATTATTCTGTCGGTATCGATAGTCTAAAAGTTTAACCACGTGGTATGGTTAAAGTTCAGTAGAGGGATGCATGGTCAAACCTATTGGCCAACTGGTAATGGAGTGGAGGTCTGGTCTAAGAAAGAAATTCTGGGTGGGGGTTTATATACTGAACGTAGAAAAGGCTGTCACATGACGCCTTGTCCTGTCTGTGTCCCTGGGGGTGTGCCGATGACTTAGTTAACCTGTTGGGTCTAGGGGGCAGCATTTGCACGTCTGGATAAAAAAAATGTACCCGATTTAATCTGGTTACTAATCCTACCCAGTAACTAGAATATGCATATACTTATTATATATGGATAGAAAACACTCTAAAGTTTCCAAAACTGTTTGAATGGTGTCTGTGAGTATAACAGAACTCATTTGGCAGGCAAAACCCTGAGACATTTTCTGACAGGAAGTGGATACCTGATGTGTTGTATTGACTTTAAACCTATCCCATTGAAAAACACAGGGGTTTAGGAATATTTTGGCACTTCCTATTGCTTCCACTAGATGTCACCAGCCTTTACAAAGTGTTTTGAGTCTTCTGGAGGGAGATCTGACCGAACAAGAGCCATGGAACGATGATGGCCCATTAGACACCTTGCGCGCGAGTTCATGTTGGGTACCCTCGTTCCAATACGTTATAAAAGAGTATGCATTCGTCCACCTTGAATATTATTCATGTTCTGGTTAAAAAAGGCCCTAATGATTTATGCTATACAACGTTTGACATGTTTGAACGAACGGAAATATATTTTTTCCCCTCGTTCATGACGAGAAGTCCGGCTGGCTTACATCATGTGCTAACGAGACGGAGATTTTTGGACATAAATGATGAGCTTTTTTGAACAAAACTACATTCGTTATGGACCTGTGATACCTGGAAGTGACATCTGATGAAGAGAATCAAAGGTAATGGATTATTTACATAGTATTTTCGATTTTAGATCTCCCCAACATGACGTCTAGTCTGTATCGCAACGCGTATTTTTCTGGGCGCAGTGCTCAGATTATTGCAAAGTGTGATTTCCCAGTAAGGTTATTTTTAAATCTGGCAAGTTGATTGCGTTCAAGAGATGTAAATCTATAATTCTTTAAATGACAATATAATATTTTACCAATGTTTTCTAATTTTAATTATTTAATTTGTGACGCTGACTTGACTGCCGGTTATTGGAGGGAAACGATTTCCTCAACATCAATGCCATAGTAAAACGCTGTTTTTGGATATAAATATGAACTTGATAGAACTAAAAATGCATGCATTGTCTAACATAATGTCCTAGGAGTGTCATCTGATGGAGATTGTAAAAGGTTAGTGCATCATTTTAGCTGGTTTTATGGTTTTGGTGACCCTGTCTTTGACTTGACAAAACATTACACACAACTCTTGTAAATGTACTGTCCTAACATACTCTAAATATATGCTTTCGCCGTAAAACCTTTTTGAAATCGTAAAACGTGGTTAGATTAAGGAGATGTTTATCTTTCAAAGGGTGTAAAATAGTTGTATGTTTGAAAAATTTGAATTTTGACATTTATTTGGATTCAAATTTGCCGCTCTTGAAATGCACCTGCTGTTGATGGAGTGCACCACGGGTGGCACGCTAGCGTCCCACCTAGCCCATAGAGGTTAACAGTTGCCTTATTCAGTGTCTGTTAATCGATACAGGGGCGGAGACCTCGATCCTTCTTCTTCACGAAAAAGAAGCTGAAGGAGGCCAGAGAGGTGGACAGACGGAGGAATCCTTGGGCCAGCACCTCCTGGATGTAGACCTCCATGGCTTCAGTCTTTGCATGCAAGAGAGGGTAGATGTGCCCCCGTGGGAGGGTAGAACCAGGCAGTAGGTTGATAGTGCAGTCCCATGGGCGATGAGGGGGCAGGCACGTGACACGAGAGTTCGAAAAAGCCACCTGTAGGTCCCGGTCTTCCTCCAGGATAGGGATGTTGGTGGCCTGGTCCGGACTTTCCACGGACGGGGCACAGATCGACACGGAGAGACACCTCCCCTTACACTGCGACCAACCCAACAATGTCCTCTCTCTCCACGATATCCTGGGGTTATGCAACTGCAACCAGGGGAAACCTAAAACTACGGGGTGTGCAGGAGAGTCTATGATGAGTAAAGTGATGCGTTCATGGTGGTTGTGAGCAATTGTGAGGGAAATGGGAATCGTGGTCTGGCACACCAGTTCTGTTCCTAGGGGACGGTTGTCTAGGGCATGGACTGGGATAGGGGGTTGTAAAGGGACTGAGGGAATGTGTAATGATAAGACCACTGACCAGTCTAGGAAATTGCCTTCAGAACCTGAGTCCACTAGGGCAGGACTCGGTGGGGGGCCAGGATAGTCTGGGAAGGTGACAGGAGGAGGATGGGCTGGGTGGACAGAGAGTAGCAAGGCACATCCACGCCTACCTGGGAAGGTGCAGGAGCGCTCCTCGACCTGTCGCTTCCTCGCCTGGTTCTCCTTCTGGGACATGTGTTACAGGGCTGGTCAGACTCCCTGCAGTAGGAGCAGAGACCATGTTGATGGCGGCGTTGACGTTCCTCGGGGGGAAAGTGCGTTGTGCCCAACTCCATGGACTCAGTCTCGCTGGAGGTTCCTGGGAGAGACCCGAACTCCCGGAATTGGCGACGACGGGCACGCAGGAGATTATCCAGGCGGATGGACATGGCGATGAGCTGGTCCAGCGTGAGGTCCTCATTGCGACAGGCCAGCTTGCTCTGGATGTTCGCCTGTAGCCCGCTGTGGAAAACCGTCAACAGGGCCTGGTCGTTCTAGCCAGTGGACGAAGCCACCGTCCAGAAATCTAGAGCGTACTCAGACTTTGTCCTGGACCCCTGACGTAGACAGAGGAGATGCTCACCTCCCTCTCAGCCCTCTGTAGGGTGGTCAAAAATGGCACGGAAGAGTTGGGTGAAGCACTCATAGGACTGCACTTCTGGACCGTCCCTCTCCCAGACAGCGTGCGCCCACTCCAGAGCCCGGTCTGTCAGCACCGAGATCACCAAGGCCACCTTGTCCCTCTCGGAGGCCGTCCCGGCATGACGGCAAGGTGGAGGTAACACTGCAGGAGAAACCCTACAGTGAGCTGGGGTGTCATCAAACCTCACCGGGAGGGGCAAGTGGACATTGCTGATCAGACCTGGTAATGTAGAAGGTGGTGGGGTGGCTTCGCTCATATAAATCAAATAAATGCTATTTGTCACATACCCCGAATACAAAAGCTGTAGACCTTACAGTGTAATGATTACTTACAAGCCCTTAAAACCTCTCTGGGGTATGTGGGAAGGTAGCGTCCCACTTGCCAACAGCCAGTGAAATAGCAGAGCGCAAAATTCAAAACAACAAAAATCTCATAATTCAAATCTCTCACACATACAAGTATTATACACCATTTTAAAGATAATCTTCTCACGACAACAATCCTGTAACCGGGACTGAGTTTGACAATAGTCAGTGAAAAATCAGAGCGCCAAATTCAAAACCACAAATCGAATAATTTCAATTTCTCAAACATAGGACTATTTTACACCATTTTATAGATACACTTCTCCTGAATCGAACCACGTTGTCCGATTGCAAAAAGGTTTTACAGCGAAAGCAAAACATTAGATTATGTTAGGAGAGTACATAGACACAAATAACCACACAGCCATTTCCAAGCAACTAGCATGCATCACAAATACCCAAAACACAGCTAAATGAAGCACTAACCTTTGACGATCTTCATCAGATGACACTCCTAGGACATCATGTTACACAATACATGCATTTTTTGTTCGATAAAGTGCATATTTATATCTAAAAATAGCATTTTACATTGTCACTTGACGGTCAGAAAATATTTTCCCTCAAATACTGCCGGTGAAACAGCACAACAATTTACAAAAATACTCATCATAAACGTTGATAAAATATTAAACTGTCATTCAAAGAATTATAGATGAACATCTCCTTTATGCAAACGCATTGACAGATTTCAAAATAACTTTACTGGGAAAGCACACTTTGCAATAATCTGAGTACTATGCTCAGAAAAATACACTAGGCAATATAGATAGCCGCCATTTTGGAGTCATCTAAAATATTAAATAGCATTAGAAATATTCACTTACTTTTGATGATCTTCATCAGAAGGCACTTCCAGGAAACCCAGGTCCACAATAAATGTTGTTTTGTTCGATAAACTCCATAATTTATGTCCAAATAGCTCCTTGTTGTTCGCGCGTTCAGCTACTCCAAATGTAGGAAAAAATGTCACGATGAAAAGTAAAAAAAAAAAATCTATTTACGTTCGTTCAAACATGTCAAACGTTGTAAAGCATCAATCTTTAGGGCCTTTAGAACGTGAAAATTCAGTAATATTCCAACCGGACGATTCCAGTGTCTTGAAAAACGCTTTGGAACACAGGTACCTCTTGCGTGAATGCGCGCCAATGAACTGATGTCCTTCCCTGGGTCTACAACTTCCCAGCCTTCTCGTTCGGTCTCTGTTCATCGTAGACGCCTCAAACAACTTTCCAAAGACTGTTGACATCTAGTGGAAGCCTTAGGAAGTGCACAATTATTACTACGTCACTGTGTGTTCGATAGGCAATGACTTGAAAAGAGTCAACGCATCAGATTTCCACTTCCTGGTAGGATTTTTCGTCGGGTTTTTGTCTGCCATATGAGTTCTGTTATACTCACAGACATCATTCAAACAGTTTTAGAAACGTCAGAGTTTTTTCTATCCAAATCTACTAATAATATGCATATCCTAGCTTCTGAGTTTGAGTAGGAGGCAGTTTAATATGGGCACGTATTTTTTCCGAAAGTGACAATACTGCCCCCTATGCGATTGGTGTCGTAAGAGGTTAATTAAACCACAGTGTCCGATTTCAAGAAGACTTTACGGCGAAGCATAGCATTAGATTATGTTAGGACAGCACCTAGACAAGAAAAACCACACAGACATTTTCCAAGCAAGGAGAGGCGTCACAAAAACTAGAAATGCAGCTAAAATTAATCACTAACTTTTGATGATCTTCATCAGATGGCACTCATAGGACTTCATGTTACACAATACATGTATGTTTTGCTCGATAAAGTTCATATATCCAAAAACCCCATTTTACATTGGCGTGTAATGTTCAGAAATGTTTTCCCTCCAAAACTTCCAGTGAATGAGCACATCAATTTACAGAAATACTCATAATAAACTTTGATAAAACTTGTATGTGTTATGCACAGAATTATAGATAAACTTCTCCTTAATGCAACCGCTGTATCAGATTTCCAAAAAGCTTTATGGCGAAAGCACACTTTGCAATAATCTGAGTACAGAGCTCAGAAACCAAAACAAGCCATACAGATACCCGCCATGTTGTGGAGTCAACAGAAGTCTGAAATAGCATTATAAATATTATAATAATAATATATACACTTACCTTTGATGATCTTCATCGGAATGCACTCCCAGGAATCCCAGTTCCACAATAAATGTTTGTTTTGTTCGATAAAGTTCATCTTTATGTCCAAAGACCTCCATTTTGTTCACGCGTTAGGTTCACTATTCCAAACGAAAAGTAAAAAAAGTTATATTACAGTTTGTAGAATCATGTCAAACGATGTGTAGAATCAATCTTTAGGATGTTTTTATCATAAATCTTCAAAAATATTCCAACCGGACAATTCCTTTGTCTTCATAAAGGAAAGAGAACTGAGCTCCTGCTCATGGCCGTGCGCGTAACTAAAATAATGGCAGACTGCCAGTCACCTGACTCAATCAGCTCTTATTCTCTCCCCATTCACAGTAGAAGCCTGAAACAACGTTCCAACGACTGTTGACATCTAGTGGAAGCCTTAGGAAGTGCAATATGACCCAAAAGACACTGTATATTGGATAGGCAATCAATTGAAAAACTACAAATCTCAGATTTCCACACTGCCTGGTTGGATTTTTCTCAGGTTTTTGCCTGCCATACGAGTTTTGTTATACTCACTGACATCATTCAAACAGTTTTAGAAACTTCAGAGTGTTTTCTATTCAAATCTACTAATTTTATGCATATTCTAGCTTTTGGGCCTGAGTAGCAGGTAGTTTACGCTGGGCACGGCTTTCATCCGGACGTGAAAATACTGCCCCCTACCCCAAAGAAGTTATTAACCAACAATGCAGTTTTAAGAATCCCCCCCAAATAAAAGTAAGATATAAGAATACCAAATAATTAAAGAACAGCAGTAAATAACAATAGCAGGGTTATATACAGGGGGTACCGGTACAGAGTCAATGTGCCGGAGCACCGGTGTCGAGGTAATTGAGATAATATGTACATGTAGGTAGATAATATGTACATGTAGGTAGATAATAACAGAGAGTAGCAGCAGAGTAGAAGAGAGAAGGGAGGTGCAAATAGTACATGGAACAACTACCACAAACACAGTGACAAAAACCCCCTACTTAAATATGGCCTCCAATTAGAAGCAACGAAGAACAGCTGCTTCCAATTGAAGGCCAAACAAACCTGAACATAGAAATAGACTAAATAGACATTCAAACATAGAAATAGACAACATAGGACATACCCAAAAACCCAAGAAACATAAATAAAACATACCCCTGCCACGTCCTGACCATACTATAATAACAAAATGACCCCTTACTGGTCAGGACGTGAGTGACACCATTTCTCTTTAGGCTATATTGGATATTTTTCCAGCTTCTGTGAAACGTTTGGATGTGCGTAAAAGCCTCCATAATCTACATTATTTTAGGCCTATTATTATATGCCCAAGGGATGCAATTATGGTGCTTGTAACTTTATTTCAACATAGCCTATTTAAAATGAGTTGTTGTTTCATTTTATTAGAATTTGATATCAATTATTATTTTTTCTTCTTATCAATTGTGAATTTAAACTTGCTTATTGACAACATTTGGCATGTCCATGGTTCAGACATAATGCATTTTACAGTACATTTGACATTTTAGTCATTTAGCAGACACTCTTATCCAGAGCAACTTACAGTAGTGAATTCATACATTTCATTTCATACATTTGTACTGGCCCCCTGTGGGAATTGAACCCACAACCCTGGTGTTGCACACACCATGCTGGCATTGCAAACACCATGCTCTACCAACTGAGCCACAGGGAAGACAGTAGGCCTACAGTATATCAGTGTGAATGCCATGTTAACAATATATTTCCAAATTGAAGCCATGAAATTACTGTTCAAAAGCATGGGATAGGCCCACATTTTGTTATTTTGTTTCTGTAAGCTAATTAACAAACTAGGTTGTAACAGACTAACATTCAAATTGGAGTTGATGACAATGCAATACATAAAATAATGTAAATATACAACTTCATGCAACCACGTATTTAGCCATGAATAACATTCTGATTGGCCAATGAGGGCTCAAGCCTCGACACATCTTCGACTTGTTTATTCATCAAAACCCAGTCCTTTCACATGACCGCCAGCTACTGCACCCATTATTCTGGTTGCGAAAATAGCGAACATATTTCTGACACACCCCTGAATCTATAGTGCTTCTGTCGGCGCTTAGATTTAACACTGCGTTAGGTTTGTTAAAATAGAACCCCCAGTCTTCCTCACCCCAGTGAACCTTGCTCCCACTATACAAGAGCTGGGAAATGTAAACCCCTCAAAGGAGCTGGAATTTTTCTCCTTTTACTGCAATTCCCAAAATGTACTGACATGTTCAGAAGTTAATGGTCAGCGATCTTGCAAAACGGAATGTACTGTTTTTTCCTTCACCCAGTTTGGTCAAAATACGTATGTATGTGTCTAGTTTCAGAGAAAATGGGACAGAATAAACTTGATAATATTGTGAAACAGATGGCATACACAACCAATATTATGGGACAAGTCTCCTTTAGTGTGTGTCCCATGTTTATTACTTTTAGCCTCAAGGTTGTTAGTCTATACCCTTATACCTTTATTGATTTTGCCTCATGGCCTACAACACTGTTACTGGTTACTTGCTACTGCAAATATCAAGCAATCCCTTTTTGAAAGGTCAGCAGTTTAGGGGTGATTAACATGTCTTTGAGATCGCAGTAGCTTTTCCTACTGTTCACATATGTACTCAAAGGGAATCTTGACATATATCTCATACATATAGTATATTAATGTGTGGTCTAACCTTAATGCATATTTGTTGACCACATTTTAACCATGATTTATCACATAGCCTTAATAGGAACATTCTTATTCTAAAGACTTACACGTGAGAGCAGAAGGTCATCACAGCGAGGGTGATTCATCATATAAGAGTTCAATAAGGGCTCTTGGCTTAAAAAAAAAAAAACATCCTATGGCGAGACTTCTTTTGAAACTAATTCCGGGGTATTGTGCTCATTAAAATCCAAGACAAGGGTGGAGAGTGTGGCTGAGATGTATGGTGTCAGTGAAGTGCTCTGTGCTCCTGTAACGGCAGAATAAATTACTCTCTCCTAGCATGGGGCTGGCGCACTGTGCCTGCCTACATGTCATTTCCAAAATGTGTTTATGCACGGCAGGCACCTAATGAATAATAAGCTATTGGTGTGAAAATGAAAACAATCAGATGGTTGACCTGAGTTGTGAGTGCCCTCAAAAGTCCTGTCTCGCCATAGAGTACTTGTATAAGTTCAGATGTTTAATGCAAAAGTATAAGTAAAATAGTTATGCTTCTATTAAATGGCAAAGAGAGGCACAATCGGTATAATGAGATAATGTCAACACACCCTGTGTAATGGTATAACAGAAGAGTGAAAATGTTGCTTGTTCAAGAGGTGTTAGCTCCAAACAGTTGATATATACTGTCATTATTAGCTCCATTACAAAGAAAATAAATCAGAGAGGGTTGTCAAACTATTTTTGTTTTGGGGAAGGTTGTGTTTTTTTTTTTTTATTGGGCACAGATAATCAAGAAGGGGAAGAAATTGTCAGACAGGCCAAGAAATGGTCAGACAGAATCTTCTCAGGTTTTGGCCTGCCAAATGAGTTCTGTTATACTCACAGACACCATTCAAACAGTTTTAGAAACATTGGAGTGTTTTCTATCCAAAGCTAATAATTATATGCATATTCTAGTTTCTGGGCAGGAGTAATAATCAGATTAAATCGGGTACGTTTTTTATCCGGCCGTGAAAATACTGCCCCCTATCCATAACAAGTTAACCTCTAGAGGATAAAATCCCGTTAATGGGATTGGTTGGACAACAACCAGTGAGATAGCACCGCGCGAAATTCAAAAAAATGTAATTATCTCAAAATTAAAATTCAAGTATTATACGGCATTTTAAATATTCTCTTCTCGTTAATCCAATCACTTTGTCCAATTTCAAAAAGGCTTTACGGTGAAAGCAAAACATTTGATTATTTTAGGATAGCACATTAGCAAAAAAAAAAGGCATTTTCCAAGCACGGATAGCCGCCACAAAACCAGATATACAGCTAAAATTAAGCACTAACCTTTGACAATCTTCATCAGATGACACTCCTAGGACATCATGTTAGACAATACATGCATTTTTTGTTCGATCAAGTTCATATTTATATCCAAAACCCAATTTTTACATTGGCGCGTGACGTTCAGAAAATGTTTTCTCCCCATAACTGCCGGTGAATAGGCACATACATTTACAGAAGAACTCATAAACGTTGACAAAATGTATAACAATTATTTAAAGAATTAGAGTTAATCTACTCCTTTATGCAACCACTTTGTCAGATTTCAAAATAACTTTACAGAAAAAGAACATTGTTCAATATTCTGAGTACAGAACTTAGCCTTCAATGCTAAGCTATACAGTTAGCCTACAACCACGGCGTCGACAAATCAAAAAAAATATGTTTGAAATATTTTCTTACCTTTGCTGATCTTCGGCGGAATGCACTCGGAAGGGCACCCACTTCCACAAGAAATGTTCATTTGTTCTGCAAAGTCCATCATTTATGTCCAAATACGTCCGTTTTGTTGACCCATCCAGAACACTTTACAATGCCATGTAGCGTGGATGCAAATCCATAGACGAAATGGTCAAAAGTTCCATTACCGTTTGTAGAAACACGTCAAACGATGTTTACAATCAATCCTTTAGGGTATTTTTTAATGTAAAATTGCGATAATTTTACACCTGGGCAATAGGTATTCATCCCAGAAGAAAAATAAAAAACAACGAAGTCACATGCATGCGCGTCATAAGACACCTGTCCTCAGACTGGCCAGTGATTGACTGAGCCACAATTTTCTGCCCGGTAACAGGTGACGGATGAAACCAGTTCCTAAAGATTGTTGACAGGCAATGGAAGAGTTAGGAGGTGCAACGTAAATCCTATGTCACTGTAGTTTTTCAAGGGATTCAAAAGAAAAACTACATTTCTAATTTCTCCCACTTCCTGATTCAATTTTTCTCAGGTTTTTTGCCTGCCATATGAGTTCTGTTATACTCACAGACACCATTCAAACAGTTTTAGATACTTCAGAGCGTTTTCCATCCAAATCTAATAATAATATGCATATTCTATTTTCTGGGCCAGAGAAGTAACCTGTTTACATTGGGTACGTTTTTCATCCGGCTGTGAAAATACTGCCCCCTAGCCCCAACAGGTTTTAAGGATTCACATGGGAGGCCATGTGCTAAACAGTGAGTATGGTACAACCACAGATTTCAAGACTAAAGACTGGTTTGTCTATCAACATGTCTGTATTCAGTTGTCGCAGTGACATCATGAACATTCTATTGTCGTCCGACATCAAACTTGTCATTATCGTTATGAAAAAGTATTAACACAAAAACGACATGACATCAGCAGCCTGGTGGTCCAAAATAGAATAACTGGTGTATTTTAACACCAATAAACCCACCCGTTTAAAAATGAATTTAGTATATGTCAATCTAGCAAACCAGGCAACTAAAAGCAACTTTATAAACAATGTTAAGTTAAGTTAGCTGGCTAGCCAGTTCAAATAATGACCATATCATATAGCTGACAACGTCTTAACTTAAGGTAGTTTGTATTCATTATTACAGGAAAATAAACTCATAACAAGATCATTCTTTACAACTTAAATGGCAGCTAATTACAGACAATATGATGAAATAAAAGCAAGGCATTCTTACGGATCATTTTAGTACTTGGACACTGTCTCGCTGGCCAAACGTTATATCCTAATTTGACTGGTGCAGGTTATGTTGTTCTTCACATTACCGTCTCTAGTAAACACACACTATATCAAATCAAAGTTTATTTGTCACAAGCACAGGATACAAAAGGTGCAAACGGTATAGTGAAATGGTAACTTGCATAGTGGAGTCTTTTGTTTAGACATGCAGCTAGCTAGCTAGTTTAACAATGAAACATTAACCAAATACATAACGTTACTACCCTGCACACATCTACAGGTAGCTAAAGCTAAACAACTAGCTAGGTTCAATGTTAGCTAGGTAGCTAAGATTAGGCTATAGCTAGTAATGCCTCTGAGATAAGAATAATATTACTACACAGATCATACACGTAATGTTAGCTAATGAGCCAGGCAGCCAGCTAATGTTAGCTAGCTAGCTAACAGTACGCTTTAACTTGCAATGAAAACGACTTTCTGAAAAAATAAGAAACGTATAATATCTGAAAATGTAGTTAGTTAGACTTTCTTACGCGTATATATGAAGGCTTCTCCCTCTGTCATGGATGCCATGATTGCCCTTAGTGTGAAGATGTAATCCAAAGACAGGTGTTTTATACATGAGCCTTCTGTGTTCTCTTTTCGACTCCCAACGCATTTGCAATCAAATGCCTGAATATTCTCCATCTCCTTAGCTATCATACTCTGTTTCCAAATCAAATCAAATGTTATTAGTCACATGCGCTGAATACAACAGGTGTAGACCTTACAGTGAAATGCTTTCTTACGAGCCCCTAACCAACAATGCAGTTTAAAAAAATACAGGTTAAGAATAAGAAATAAAAGTAACAAGTAATTAAAGAGCAGCAGTAAAATAACAATAGTGAGACTATATACAGGGGCGTACCGGTACAGAGTCAGAGTACAGAGTCCTCAGAGCATGTGCAGACCAGCTGGCTGGAGTGTTTATGGACATATTCAATCTCTCCCTATCCCAGTCTGCTGTCCCCACTTGCTTCAAGATGTCCACCATTGTTCCTGTACCCAAGAAAATAAATGCAACTGAACTAAATGACTATCGCCCCGTAGCACTTCTGTCATCATGAAGTGCTTTGAGAGGCTAGTTAATGATCATATGACATCCACCTTACCTGACACATTAGACTCACTTAAATTTGCATACCGCCCCTATCGCACTGCACACTGGCTTATCCCATCTGAACAAGAGGGATGCAGTTCATTGACTACAACTCAGCCTTCAACATAGTACCCTGCAAGCTTATCATTAAGCTTGGGGCGCTGGGTCTAAATCTCGCCCTGTGCAACTGTACTGGACTTCCTGACGGTCCGCACCCAGGTGGCGAAGGTAGGAATCAACACCTCCACTAAGTTGATCCTCAACACAGGGGCCCCACAAGCCCCCTCCTGTACTCCCTGTTCACCCATGACTGCATGGCCACGCACACCTCCAATTCAATTATCAAGTTTGCAGACAACACAACAGCAGTAGGCCTGATTACCAACAATGACAAGAGACAGCCTACAGGGAGGAGGTGAGAGTCCTGGCAGAGTGGTGAGAGTGTGCAAAGCTGTCATCAAGGCAAAGGGTGGCACTTTAAAGAATCTCAAATATAACATATATTTTGATTTGTTTAACAATGTTTTGGTTACTACATGATTCCATATGTGTTATTTCATAGTTTTGATGTCTTCACTATTATTCTACAAAGTAGAAGAAAAAAAACCCTGGAATGAGTAGGTGTGTCCAAACTTTTGACTGGTACTGTACCTTTTTGTAAATTAGGCGTGTATTTAGGTCTTATATTACTGTAGCATATGCTGCAGCAAACGTAGGGACCACAATGGAAATAAGTCCGCAACTTTATTGTGCAATCCCTGTCACTTTATGATTTATGATTTAAAATGATTAATTTACAGAAAAATCAATCAATCAATCCAAACTGTGCAGCTGTAATTTGATGAGCGGAAAGAGACATGTTACAAAACACCAAAAAGTTTAATGACATTTGGAGATTGTCAAGCCAAGACTTTGCTACTGGGTAAGCCTAGGGTAGGGAGGGATGTGTTTTCTGTTTGTCGAGATTGACATAGTGAATTTATGGTGGTGTTGAAACCGCAAACCATGATAATGAAGTACCTGAAGTCAGTGTATTTTGTTTATTGGTTGTGTGGTGCATTGGCAAAGAAACCTGTTGAGGGAAAATTTGTTGCACATATTTTATACAATTATAAATATGGCATGAAAATCTGATTCCCCTAGCTGATCATTGTCTGCAACTGGCTTTGATAATGAGTTAATGAAACAGGCAGGGAGAGTGAGCTCGTATATGGTGGTTGGCGAACCCTCAACCTTCTGGCCCGTAGACCTGCGTGGCATTGAATGTGCTGCCAAAGTGGCAAAGTTGACATCCACATTTATAAACACACACAGGGTTGCTACAGTTCTTGTTATTTGTGGTCGTAAACATTATTTTGAGTTAATTGTATGAGGGGGGAGGGTGTTCAATCTATTTTACAGTACAAGGAGAGGGTCAAGTGAAAATATTTTTTAAGTTGTGGAGGGAGGTTGCATTTTTTTGTTATAGACGCCTTGAGATGGATGCTTGCAGGTCTCCAGCTCATGGAGTATAGGCCTGAGGAGCATGTTACCACTCTACAGCGGGTAAGCCCTCTGTACATATTAATATATAAATGGTTTTCAAACATTAATCCACCTTATGCTTCCAATAGCAAATGTGATTATTAATGCAAATTGAAAGAGGCTGACTTGGCCTTTCTTGTGCTCCAGATGGTGACCTCTTTCAAGGAGGAAGAGACTAATGGATAAATACTGAACATGTCATCCATTCAAACTCATCTTCACACATGGTACGACCCAGGGTGGAATTTGTGCTCCTTCAATGAATGAAAAATAATCTCCCAGTCGAGTTTCATTTCATTGACCAACTAGACGGCAAAATGAAAGTAAAACGAAATTGGGGACACATATCAAACATGTTGTTTTTCTCCGTATTTGGTGTGTGTTCTCCAACAATATCAGAGACCATCACAGAGCATTCAGGCAGGTAATTGCTCAGAAACTAATTATTGCCTCACTAGTCAAGGATGGTGCGCCATGCAAAACAGGAGGAGAAAATGCATGTCACAGAAAAGCAATTAGATGGAAAATGTCTGGAAATGAAGTGTGTAAACAACAGCAATTGGAGCGTGAGGGAAAGGACCTGGGAAGGTTATAGATGAGTGGAAATATTATAATTTTAATACATAAGGATTTCACATTATTTTCTCCAAATGTAATCATAGAGGCTATGAACCAAACATAGCTTGAGTCTTTACCTTACTTCCTCTAGTCCTTGTTTTCTTGATTTCCTTTTAACCATCAACTGATTACATAACCTAGAACTTGCCCCTGAGCATATCTTAGAGCTATGGCTGTATCCAGCCAAGCCCAGCCAGACTGGCTTTGTCTCACCTGAAGCGAAAGCTGAGGGGTTCTGGTTAGCTTTCTCTTCCATCTTATAATCCTCCCATTGTCTGAAAGGGTCTCTTATGTATTGTTTCATGTCCCATTTACTTATGGAGATCCTCTGTGGCTGTTAAACCAAATCCCCAGTCATGTCAGTTTTTTGAATCTGCCACTTTTGTGTCAACATCTATTTTGTAACAGTTTAGTCGGAACATTAAGCCAGAATTCCCAGTGACAAATCTCTTTTCTGCCTCCCTTCATGGTCAGCTGGTGGAAAATCAGAGAAATCTCCCATGTGTCCTCCGACGGTATCTCATGTGAATGCTGATAATGTCACGTCTTATTGTGTTCGTATTCACAGAATGAAGCCTGATTAATATCAACCTATATCAAAATGGAGGATTTTAAAGGCAGTACATTACTCACTCAGCAAGCAGGGCCTACTTTAACTCTGGTTGGGAACCAACCATTCAAAGATGGGGTAGGTAAGAAATGTACTGGTCAATATACTGTGGAGAAAGAGACAGTGTTAGTGTGATAGTAAGTGCCATGGCATAAGAATATCGGATTTCTCAGTGTCGGATAAATCAAGTCAGATCCATTGAGAACAAAAAATATATAAATAAATCTGTCAAAAATGAAATGTTTCTGAAAGTACTGTTAATGATGTGTCAGAATTGATTCAATTAAATATACTTATTTATTAATATACCACATGTTATCTTTGGAACATATTTGGCACATTATAAAATGTAATTGCTGTCAGTGGTGCAGAATATGCACTTTATCCTCTTACATCTAGACGTTCCGCTAGCGGAACACCTGCTCCAATATCCAATGATAGGCGTGGCGCGAATTACAAATTCCTCAAAAAAAACCAAACTTCCATTTTTCAAACATATGACTATTTTACACCATTTTAAAGACAAGACTCTCCTTTATCTAACCACACTGTCCGATTTCAAAAAGGCTTTACAGCGAAAGCAAAACATTAGATTATGTCAGCAGAGTACCAAGCCAGAAATAATCAGACACCCATTTTTCAAGCTAGCATATAATGTCACAAAGAAGTTCAAGAAATGGTCAGACAGGCCACTTCCTGTAAAGGAATCTCTCAGGTTTTGACCTGCCATTTGAGTTCTGTTATACTCACAGACACCATTCAAAAAGTTTTAGAAACTTTGGAGTGTTTTCTATCCAAAGCCAATAATTATATGCATATTCTAGTTACTGGGCAGGAGTAGTAACCAGATTAAATCGGGTACGTTTTTTATCCAGCCGTGAAAATACTGCCCCCTAGCCATAACAGGTTATGCATTGCTAATCATAATGGAACAGATGGAAACGCAATAGCATCCTCTATCAAATAATTTTCTGTAGGCTACACACATCAATTACATGCATGCGTAGTGCTTTTCTATTGCAAAAATTATCTTTAAACACTTACAAAAAAACTCAGCTCATCTTATCCTATCAAACATGTCAACACTGCTGTCATAGTTTCATCTTTTCTTATCCTGTCATACCAGATTTCTAGCTTTGAGACATTGACAGGGTAAAGACAGTACTTTGTGCTCTCTCTATGGTCATCGTTGACAGCTCACCTTTTTGTCTAATGGACAAATCCCCCACCCCCGCCATCTCTCCACTCTGTGGTTGCCCCCACGGGGGTTTGAAAGCTACTCTGCCCCCTTCCTGTGTGCTGCCAGTGGTCAGCCAGGCAAAGCATCTGTGCTCTCGCTCCAGGCAGGTGGCTCTCCAAAGAGTTGTCATGGGAGACCAAGCTTTAAATGTTACTCTCACCTAACTCTCAAGTATACTGAACAAAAATAAAAACAAAACATGTAAAGTGTTGGTCCCGTGTTTCATGAGCTTAAGTAAAAGATCCCATAAATATTCCATATGCACAAAAATCTTATTTCTTTCAAATTCAGGGCACAAATGTGTTTACATCGCTGTTAGTGAGCATTTCTCCTTTGCCAAGATAATCCATCCACCTGCCAGGTGTGGAATATCAAGAATGTAATTCAACAGCATGATCATTAAACAGGTGCACCTTGTGCTGGGGACAATAAAAGGCCACTCTAGAATGTGCCGTTTTGTCAAACAATACAATTCCACAGATGTCAATTGGCATGCTGACTACAGGAATGTCCACCAGAGCTATTGCCAGATAATTGAGTGTTATTTTCTGTACCATAAGCCACCTCCAATGTTATTTTAGAGAATTTAGTAGTACATCCAACCGGCCTCACAACTGCAGACCATGTGTATGTCGTTTTGTGGATGAGCGGTTTGCTCATATCAATGTTGTGAACAGAGTGCTCCATGGTGGCGGTGTGGTTATGGAATGGGCAGGCATAAGCTATGGACAAGAACCCAAATACATTTTATCTATTGCAATTGGAAATGCATTGAGATACAGTGACAAGATCCTGAGGCCCATTGTCGTGACATTCATCACGTCATGTTTCAGCATGATAGAGCACAACCCCATGTCACAAGGATCTGTACACAACTCCTGGAAACTGAAAATGTCCCAGTTCTTCCATGGCCTGCAGACTCACCATACATGTCACCCATTAAGCATGTTTGGGATGCTATCGTTCAACGGGTACAACAGCATATTCCAGTTCCCGCCAATATCTAGCAACTTCGCACAGCCGTTGAAGAGGAGTGGGAAAACATTCCACAGGTCACAATCAACAACCTGATCAACTCGGTGCCAAGGAGATGTGTCACGCTCTATGAGGCAAATGGTGGTCACACCAGATACTGACTGGGTTTCTGATACACTCCCCTACTGTTTTTTTAAGGTATCTGTGACCAACCGATGTATATCTGTATTCCCAGTTATGTGAAATCCAGAAATTAGGGCCTAATAAATGTATTTCAATTGACTGATTTCCTTATATGAACTGTAAGTCAGTAAAATTGTTGAAATTGTTGTATGTTGCGTCTATATTTCTTTTAGTATAGTTTCTCCTGACTTTTTGATTTTGATTTGTCCTGACTGAATGTGAAATCTGATAGAGGTTTTCAGAGTGTGTTTAGAGTGTTGGGAGTGCATTGGGAGTGTTCTTCAATCCATAGCTAGAGGACTCCTGATATCTCCAGGAGTGATAATGGCAGCCTTGGGCTGGCCTTCTGGGCAAGGTGGGTCTTTGCACTAATCTTGCATACTCGAATGCCTCTGCTACCCCGAAGCTAGAGAGGAAGTGATAGTCACTTGCAACCTAACATTACAGCTGCCAGAAACAAGATGAAGCCAACAGAGCAGACAAAGCCAACAAGCATCATTCTTGGTTTCTTGGATCTGAATCAACTCGACCCCAGAAGAGAAAAAGAAGCTCATGACCAATCCAGAAACCAATTAATTTTGAAAGGTAACGTTAGGTAAGTGTTGGGTAGTGTTTTTAGCCTGCTAGCTACGTTAGCTCCTAACCTTAGTGTGTTCGATGTTCAAGCTAGCTAACAAGAGCTATTTAGCTAGCTAACATCTGTATTTGAACTGTATTGACCTGAAAGGAATCTAATGATAGCATCATGTAGCTACACTGCATAAACCCCACAAGATGCCTAAAGCCTTTATTTCAACTAGCTAACGTTACCTAGCTAAAGCTAGATATGCATATTGTTAACATGATAACTTAGTGTGTTTTGTTTGTAGATGATAATGCTAGCTAGCTAGGTGGTCGACAGCATTTTCGGCCCAGAGACCAACCCCCAAAATGCATCTAGCTATAACATTCGGCACAGTAACATCACACAAACATGTATTTCTCAGGGAGATACTTGCGGAGACAGTTTGATTTTGAGGGAACCTGAGGCTGTGCAAGTTGTGGTTGTGCAAACCTTAACACTGAGAGGTAAGAAATACTGTATGCATTTTCTGTTATACTTTGTGATTCAATAATTATTTTGTTGGTAATCGACCAAAATAGTTAGCTATGTTTGCCTGATCAGCACACTGCCTGCATGTGCACAGGATATAGTGAAAGTTACAAGGGAATATGACATTGCATTGTACCGTGTACTATTGAAGCAAGAAAAATGTATTATTTCCCACAGTGCAACAACCCCCACAGACTCAGACTCATCCCCCCTGCCCCACTACCAACCAAGCAAGAGTATCTCCAGAAACATCAGCGCAAAGGGTTTGGTAGGAAACTTTTGTTCATATAGAATGGCAGACATTAAGCTTGTTACAAATAGTTTTAGTATACTTGAGAAATAATATACATTTACAGTGAGTTTAAATATTACCTACCTTCTCTCTCTCAGGTGAGACCATGGCCAATATACACTGAGTGTACGAAACACATGCTCTTTCCATGACATAGACTGACCAGGTGAATCCAGGTGAAAGCTAGGATCCCTTATTGATGACACCTTAATTCACTTCAATCAGTGTAGATGAAGGAGGGGAAACAGGTTAAAGAAGTATTTTTATGCCATTAGACATGGATTGTGTATATATAGAATAAAACACGCATCCTGTTTGCAATAAGGCACTAATGTATGTATTTATATGTTATTGCTACACTTCCAATAACATCTGCTAACCAAGTGTATGTGACCAATAAAATGTTATTTGATTTGAAGTAAAACTGCAAAGAATTGGCGTTAGGTTTGGGGCAAATCCAACACATTACTGGGAACCACTCTCCGTATTTTCAAGAATAGTGGTGGCTGAAGCATGTCATGGCTATACTTGTAATTGTTAAGAACTGGCAAGTTTTTCAGGTTAAAAAATAAACGTAATGGAGCTAAGCACAGGCAAAATCCTAGAGGAAGACCTGGTTCAGTCTGCTTTCCACCAGACACTGGGAGATTAATTCACCTTTCAGCAGGACAATAACCTAAAACACATGACCGAATCTATACTGGAGTTGCTTACCAAGATGACAGTGGATGTTCTTGAGTGGCCGAGGTACAGTTTTAACTTCAATCTGTTGAAAATCTCTAGCAAGACCTGAAAATGGTCATCTAGCAATGATCAACAACCAATTTGACAGAGCTTGAAGAATTTTGAAAATAATAATAATTGAAAAAATATGTTCTACAGATTTTTCACCTTGATGGCTCCTGTATTCGAACCAGTAACCTTGCGCAATCCAGGTGTGGAAAGCTCTTAGAGACTTACCCAGAAAGACTCACAGCTGTAATCGCTCGCTACGTGAAATGTCTTGGTTCGCCGGGTCCCTCTCGGTGGACGGGGCTGGCTTGGAAAGGGATTTGGGCCTTTTCGCGGCACACTTGTAAGGCTCTGATTGTCCAAAATGGTTCCGTCAAGTCTCATACTGTTGTCCTTATTTGTAGTTGTCCGGTATCTGGTGATTGTCGTGTAGTCCTGAACAGAACTACAGAGTTTATTTTCCATCCATTCGCTCCTGAAGATGCTTCTTTGAAGATAGGTTCCCAGTGGGTTTATGAGAGTAGCGTAATACGATGGTTTGAGCAGAGTAGTAGGACAGTACTACTTACATTTTCTTTCAAAGATACCTTACTTGGGACAGCTAATGAGCCGTTTGTCCTGACATTTAATCTTAGTAAAAATTCCCTGTCTTAGGTCAGTTAGGATAACCACTTTATTTAAATAATGTGAAATGCCAGAATAATAGTAGAGAGAATTATTTATTTCAGCTTTTATTTCTTTCATCACATTCAAAGTGGGTCAGAGGTTTACATACACTCAGTTAGTATTTGGTAGCATTGCCTTTAAATTGTTTAATTTGAGTCAAACGTTTCGGGTAGCCTTCCACAAGCTTCCCACAATAAGTTGGGTGAATTTTGGCCAATTACTACTGACAGAGCTGGTGTAACTGAGTCAGGATTGTAGGCCTCCTTGCTCGCACACGTTTTTCAGTTCTGCCCACAAATTTCTATAGGATTGTGGTCAGGGCTTTGTGATGGCCACTCCAATACCTTGACTTTGTTGTCCTTAAGCCATTGTGACAATACTTTGGAAGTATGCTTGGGGTCATTGTCCATTTGGAAGACCCATTTGCGACCAAGCTTTAACTTCCTGACTGATGTCTTGAGATGTTGCTTCAATATATCCACAAAATTGTCCTGCCTCATGATGCCATCTATTTTGGGAAGTGCACCAGTCCCTCCTGCAGTAAAGCACCCCCACAACATGATGCTTCCACCCCCGTGCTTAATGGTTGGGATGGTGTTCTTCGGCTTGCAAGCATCCCCCTTTTTCCTCCAAACATAATGATGGTTATTATGGCCAAACAGTTCTAATTTTTGTTTCATCAGACCAGAGGACATTTCTTCAAAAAGTACAACCTTTGTCCCCATGTGCAGTTGCAAACCATAGTCTGGCTTTTTTATGGTGGTTTTGGAGCAGTGGCTTCTTCCTTGCTGAGCAGCCTTTCAGGTTATGTCGATATAGGACTCGTTTTACTGTGGATAAAGATACTTTTGTACCGGTATCCTCCAGCATCTTCACAAGGTCCTTTGCTGTTGTTCTGGGATTGATTTGCACTTTTCACACCAAAGTACGTTCATCTCTAGGGGACAGAACACAGTATGACGGCTGCTTGGTCCCAAGGTGTTTATACTTGCATACTATTGTTTGTACATATGAAAGTGGTACCTTCAGGTGTTTGGAAATTGCTCCCAAGGATGAACCAGACTTGTGGAGGTCTACAATTATTTTATGAGGTCTTGGCTGATTTCTTTTGATTTTCCCATGATGTCAAGCAAAGAGGCACTGAGTTTGAAGGCAGGCCTTGAAATACATCCACAGGTACAACTCCAATTGACTCAAATTATGTCAATTAGCTTATCAGAAGCTTTTAAAGCCATGACATAATTTTCTGGAATTTTCCGAGCTGTTTAAAGGCACAGTCAACTTAGTGTATGTAAAATTCTGACCCACTGGAATTGTGATACAGTGAATTATAAGTGAAATAATCTGTCTTTAAACAATTGTGGGAAAAATGACTTGGGTCATGCACGAAGTTGATGTCCTAACCGACTTGCCAAAACTATAGTTTGTTAACAACAAATTTGTGGAGTGGTTTAAAAACTAGTTTTAATGACTCCAACCTAAGTGTATGTAAACTTCCGACTTCAACTGTACATGTTGTGGGTATACAGTCGTGGCCAAAAGTTTTGAGAATGACTCAAATATTAATTTTCACAAAGTCTGCTGCCTCAGTTTGTATGATGGCAATTTGCATATACTCCAGAATGTTATGAAGAGTGATCAGATGAATTGCAATTAATTGCAAAGCCACTCTTTGCCATGCAAATTAACTGAATCCCCCCAAAAAATGTCCACTGCATTTCAGCCCTGCCACAAAAAGACTAGCTGACATCATGTCAGTGATTCTCACGTTAACACAGGTGTGAGTGTTGACAAGGACAAGGCTGGAGATCACTCTGTCATGCTGATTGAGTTCGAATAACAGACTGCAAGCTTCAAAAGGAGGGTGGTGCTTGGAATCATTGTTCTTCCTCTGTAAACCATGGTTACCTGCAAGGAAACACATGCCGTCTTCATTGCTTTTCACAAAAAGGGCTTCACAGGCAAGGATATTGCTGCCAGTAAGATTGCACCTAAATCAACCATTTATCGGATCAACAAGAACTTCAAGGAGAGCGGTTCAATTGTTGTGAAGAAGGCTTCAGGGCACCCAAGAAAATCCAGCAAGCGCCAGGAACATCTCCTAAAGTTGATTTAGCTGCGGGATCAGGGCACCACCAGTACAGAGCTTGCTCAGGAATGGCAGCAGGCAGGTGTGAGTGCATCTGCATGCACAGTGAGGCGAAGACTTTTGGAGGATGGCCTGGTGTCAAGAAGGGCAGCAAAGAAGCCACTTCTCTCCAGGAAAAACATCAGGGACAGACTGATATTCTGCAAAAGGTACAGGGATTGGACTGCTGAGGACTGGGGTAAAGTAATTTTCTCTGATGAATACCCTTTCCGATTGTTTGGGGCATCCGGTAAAAAGCTTGTCCAGAGATGACAAGATGAGCGCTACCATCAGTCCTGTGTCATGCCAACAGTAAAGCATCCTGAGACCATTCATGTGTGGGGTTGCTTCTCAGCCAAGGGAGTGGGCTCACTCACAATTTTGCCTAAGAACACAGCCATGAATAAAGAATGGTACCACACATCCTCTGAGAGCAACTTCTCCCAACCATCCAGGAACAGTTTGGTGATGAACAATACCTTTTCCAGCATGATGGAGCACCTTGCCATAAGGCAAATGTGATAACTAAGTGGCTCGGGGAACAAAACATCGGTATTTTGGGTCCATGGCCAGGAAACTCCCCAGACCTTAATCCCATTGAGAACTTGTGGTCAATCCTCAAGAGGCGGGTGGACAAACAAAAACCCACAAATTCTGAGAAACTCCAAGCATTTATTATGCAAGAATGGGCTGTCATCAGTCAGGATGTGGCCCAGAAGTTAATTGACAGCATGCCAGGACGGAATGCAGAGGTCTTGAAAAAGAAGGGTCAACACTGCAGATATTGACTCTTTGC
Organism: Salmo salar; assembly: GCF_965601325.2. NCBI lineage: Eukaryota > Metazoa > Chordata > Actinopteri > Salmoniformes > Salmonidae > Salmo > Salmo salar. The sequence continues at coordinate 63,789,285 of NC_138294.1, read as the reverse complement.
ATCAACTTCATGTAATTGTCAACAAAAGCCTTTGACACTTATGAAATGCTTATAATTATACTTCAGTATTCACATCTGACAAAAATATCTAAAGACACTGAAGCAGCAAACTTTGTGAAAATGAATATTTGTGTCATTTTCAAAACTTTTGGCCACGACTCTACTATCCAAGTTACAGTATTTCCTTCGTAACATTTTTAGTGACATCACAAAACAAAATGTCATTAGTGTTCTGTAGATCACCTCTGACCATTCCCCACGTTCAATGTTAGAAATATTGTTCCAGTAGTTGCTTTTGAACGTGTTAGAGTTTCGACAGGAAAAAGTATCTTGAAACAAAGGACATTCCTTTGGTGAATATTGGAGAGGGAGGCCTGCATCTTCTCTCATTGATTTACGACAGGACGTGTTATTAATCCCACCTAGTTCTTTCCTCCCCCTCTGTGGGTGAGAGGGGGTCTGAGTGAAGTTATTCTTTGCAAAGCTGATCTGACCTATTCAGATTCTCGTGGATAGTAATGAGACGGTACTGGTACATATACACAGTACCAGTCAAAAGTTTGGACACACCTACTCATTCAAGGGTTAATCTTTATTTTTTACTATTTTCTACATTGTAGAATAATAGTGAAGACATCAACACTATGAAATAACACATATGGAATCATGTAGTAATCATGTAGTAATCATGTAGTAATCAACGAAGGGTTAATAAAATCAAAATATATTTTACATTTTAGATTCTTCAAAGTAGCCACATTTGCTTTGATGACAGCTTTGGACACTCTTGGCATTCTCTCAACCAGCTTCACCAGGAATGTTTTTCCAACAGTCTTGAAGGAGTTCCCACATATGCTGAGCACTTGTTGGCTGCTTTTCCTTCACTCTGCAGTCCAACTCATCCCAAACCATCTCAATTGGGTTGAGGTCAGGTGATTGTGGATGCCAGGTCATCTGATGTAGCACTCCATCACTTTCCTTCTTTGTCAAATAGCCCTTACACAGCCTGGAGGTGTGTCGGGTCATTTTCCTATGAAAAACAAATGACAGTCCCACTAAACGCGAACCAGATGGAATGGCGTATCGCTACAGAATGCTGTGGTAGCCATGCTGGTTAAGTTTGCCTTGAATTCTAAATAAACCACTGACAGTGTGACAAGCAAAGCACCGCCACACAATCACACCTCCCCCTCCATGCTTCACGGTGGGAACCATACATGCAGAGATCATCTGTTCACCTACTCTGTGTCTCACAAAGACACAGCGGTTGGAACTAAAAAGCTAAAATTTGGACTCATCAGCAATTCAACCATGATGACCTGATTCACGGAGTCTCCTCTGAACAGTTGATGTTGAGATGTGTCTGTTACTTGAACTCTGTGAAGCATTTATTTGGGCTTCAATTTCTGAGGCTGGTAACTCTAATGAACTTATCCTCTGCAGCAGAGGTAACTCTGGGTGTTCCTTTCCTGTGGCGGTCCTCGAGAGAGACAGTTTCATCATAGCCCTTGATGGTTTTTGCGACTGCACTTGAACAAACTTTCAAAATTCTTAACATTTTCCGGAATGACTGACCTTCATGTGTTAGTGTAATGATGAACTGTCATTTCTCTTTGCTTATTTGAGCTGTTCTTGTCATATTATGGGCTATATTCTGTATACCACCCCTACCTGGTCACAACAAAACTGATTTTGCATTTCACTGTTAGTCCTCAGCTGTTGTTTTACGAAGCATGTGACAATAAAATGTTATTTTACTGCAATTCAACAGAGGTTCAATTCTCAATGGCTGACGTGCGCATTCATTCTATCTTCTGAATTGAAATAATGAGAAATAAAGTTGATTTGGTTGGTTTCTGGTGTAGCAGGTAAAATGTCACATGGACACAATGCTGATGGTGATGCATGAAATGTAGCTGAAGGTGGGAGACATCACCACCAATTAAGTCAGTGTCACAACAGTGGCCTTTACATATACAGTGCATTCGGAAAGTATTCAGACCCTTTGACTTTTTCCACATTTTTTTACATTACAGCCTTATTCTAAAATTGATTAAATCGTTTTTTCCCCTCATCAACCTACCCACAACACCCTATAATGACAAAGCAAAAATAGTTTTGGGGAAATATTTGCTAAATTTAAAAAAATGAACACTGAAATCTCACATTTAGATAGGTATTCAGACCCTTTACTCAGTACTTTGTTGAAGCACCTGTTGTGGAAATTCTTACACATGTTGTGGAAATTACCACCAGGGACACTCAAAGTCAATCTTAAACGAATCATCCTTTATTATCAGCACAGTGGAGAGGTTCCAACTAACTCAATGCACCATAGTACACATGTCAATCAGAAGCTCTGCTGGGGCAGTCCCAACAGTTGTCTTATATATGGCTATCACCCACAAGTTATATTTGCATGATTTAGCATAATTAATTCATCATTACAGATTTGTTTAATTCATGTGACCAACCAATACTGGTACATAACATGTGACAGACAAATTCCTCATGAGGATTATTTTTATTAAGCTGAGACCTTGAAACAGACATATCTTTCGTTCTCAAAACAAAGGTGTGAGCGTACTGCCAAATTACAGCTACTGAATAGAACACAGAAATGAGTTGATAGAAAAGCACAACCTTTAAATATTTCCAGCACATTCCCTGATACTCATCAATACATTTCAATGTAAACATTTAGGTTTTAGCTTCTATATCAAAATACATCATTATAATGTGGCGGATGAATCAGAATTAGTTGGGTAACATAGATAATTAAGATGTCTTATCTGCATAATATGCTTATGTGATATACTTGTTATTAGAATGTATCCCTTTGGCTCTGGTGTTGGCAGTTGCACTTCTTCCCTCAGCTGGGGCTCAGTCACTTGGGGCCCAGAGAGGGGAGAGGTCAGACTTGTCTTTTACATGTCTCTGGTGCTATGCAGAAAGGGAAAGGGAAGAGGACAGGATGGAACATTGTCTTCATATGTGAATGTGTCTTTACCTATTCTTAACCTCTCTGGGCTAGGCGGGACGAATTCGTCCCACCTACGCAACAGCCAGTTGAATCCCGTGGCGCGATTTTCAAATACCTTAGAAATGCTATTACTTCAATTTCTCAAACATATGACTAATTTACAGCATTTTAAAGACAAGACTCTCGTTAATCTAACCACACTGTCCGATTTCAAAAAGGCTTTACAACGAAAGCAAAACATTAGATTATGTCAGCAGAGTACCAAGCCAGAAATAATCAGACACCCATTTTTCAAGCTAGCATATAATGTCACAAAAACCCAGAAGACAGCTAAATGCAGCACTAACCTTTGATGATCTTCATCAGATGACACACCTAGGACATTATGTTATACAATACATGCATGTTTTGTTCAATCAAGTTCATATTTATATCAAAAACCAGCTTTTTACATTAGCATGTGACGTTCAGAACTAGCATACCCCCCGCAAACTTCCGGGGAATTTACTAACAATTTACTAAATTACTCACGATAAACGTTCACAAAAAACATAACAATTATTTTAAGAATTATAGATACAGAACTCCTTTGTGCAATCGAGGTGTCCGATTTTAAAATAGCTTTTCGGTGAAAGCACATTTTGCAATATTCTCAGTAGATAGCCCAGCCATCACGGCTAGCCATTTAGACACCCACCAAGTTTAGCCCTGACCAAAGTCAGATTTACTATTACAAAAGTTTGATTACCTTTGTTGTCTTCGTCAGAATGCACTCCCAGGACTGCTACTTCAATAACAAATGTTGGTTTGGTCCAAAATAATCCATCGTTATATCCAAATAGCGGCGTTTTGTTCGTGCGTTCCAGACACTATCCGAAATGGTAAATCAGGGTCACGAGCATGGCGCAATTCGTGACAAAAAATGTCTAAATATTCCATTACCGTACTTCGAAGCATGTCAACCGCTGTTTAAAATCCATTTTTATGCCATTTTTCTCGTAAAAAAGCGATAATATTCCGACCGGGAAAGCGTGTATACGTACAAAGAGAGAGAAAATAAAAGCATGGGATCCCCTCGTGCACGAGCCTGAGTTTCATAGGACTGTGATCGGCCAATGAAAGCCTTAGAAAATGTCACGTTACAGCAGAGATGCTGTATTTTTGATAGAGATGTCCTAGAAGGAGAACAAATTGTCAGACAAGGCACTTCCTGTATAGAATCTTCTCAGGTTTTGGCCTGCCATATGAGTTCTGTATACTCACAGACACCATTCAAACAGTTTTCGAAACTTAAGAGTGTTTTCTATCCAAATCTACTAATAATATGCATATTCTAGTTTCTGGGCCAGAGTAGTAACCTGTTTAAATTGGGTACGTTTTTCATCCGGCCGTGAAAATACTGCCCCTAGCCCAGACAGGTTAATGCCATTCAGACTTGAAATTGATACAACAACTATGATAGCTGAGGTTCATTGATGAATATTAGTTCAGAACCTAATGCTTTAGGGTCCATACAAAGATTGGCTAGATACGGTAGCTAGCTGCACATCCATAGGCATACAGTTATTTTTTATCCTCCACTACACAATAGCAAGTAACTAGTTGGCTAGCTATGTTACTTCAGCTGCATTGCACGGCAAGGCAAGCTTACACAATTGTACTTTCAGTTTGCAAAATGCTTTAGCTATTCAGTTTGATAAATACTTTAGCTAGCTGGATTCTTTACATCCACTGTTTCACAAGACGACAGCCTGGTTTGCTGGTTTTCTCAGGAGTCCCTAAAACATTAAACAACATGAATTACAATGTCATACTCATGTCATAACACCAGCTATCTAGCTGGCTAATGTTAGCTCGTCAGCTAACTTGCTAAATAGCAATTTTCATAAATTAACTTTATGACAAAATAATATGCACAATCATTTGTCTCTACATTAACTAACATATTCCTCTCAATTGTACATTTTTAGCTTGACTCGTTATGATGTTAAGATTACTTACATTTGCTTTTACCGTAATGTTTTGTGAGCCATCTTTGCTGAAGAAAGTCACCAGGGATGGGTGGCTCGCATCAAATTTGTCATTGGATCCACTCGATATGATTTGTCATATAAAAACCTTGTGACCCAAATGCATAATGAGTGCTCTAACTCCCCCTTGTGGTGGTCTGGAGCAATGAAGCCATGACGCTGCGTACCTCTAAGTCCCGCGGTGTAAGCTCGCAACTTTTAAAGGAGGAACCACTGTATACGGGTGAGAAAGTTGTTTCATTTCAAGTTATAGTGTACAGTTAGCTAGCTAACTTTAGCTGGCTGGATCTCTAACTAACGTTATGTGTATGATCTTATTATTCATATTTCAGAGCCATTTGCTTAGCTTGCTAACATTGAACCTGGTTGGTTAGCTACCTGCAGATTCATGCAGGGTAGTAACGTCATGAGTTGGTATTATGATTCATTGTTTAGCTAGCTACAGGTCTGAACAAAAGACTCCACTATGCAAGTAACCATTTCAGGTGCATTCGTAAATTCAGTCTGGCCATGATAAAATAATTTATATGTTTAAAGATAATGATTAAATAATTCCTCTCTGAAACCATATAATTGTATGAAATGTATTAGAATCATAAAACTATAATCTGATGATGTGTGTAGTTTTAGTCAGAATTAGAACAAGGACCTTTTGTTCCTTTTTAGTATGTAAGCAGGGTGCAAGTGTGAAACAAATGATAAGAGGCGCTATCGACAGACAAGTTGTACTACTGTGTTCCTTACAGGACATTCTGCCTCCACCCGTGGAGGGGAGAAACTGTTAGGCTTGCAGAAAATTATTAAACATGTTGCAGATTAAAGAAACAATGTATGTGTGTGCCGAAGAAAATACCGAGAACAATAGAGACTGTGTTTGGCTCGACCTGGCTAGGACTCTGAGAAACTTATGATAGGACAGGGAGTACAAGGTTTCTCTAATCTCTGGGGAATGGAACGGACAGCGCTCGGTAGTGATACACAGTGGTGAGAACTCTGGAGAAGCACACAACTCACCTACTGTTTGTGTGTATGTATGTGCGTATTATATCTACTGTTTGTGTGTATGTATGTGCGTAGGATATGAAGTGAACTATAACATGGATGTCTTTGTATAATGGACTTCAGAGCACTCGTGAATAAACATGCTGATTATTATAAGCTGGGCCTCCGTCTGTTTCATTCAACCAGAATCTTACAAATTCTGGGTTGTAAACTGAGTAGTTAATTGAAGTTCAGTTTAAGAACATTGAGAACAAAATTCTCTTAACAGGCCATCTACTCTGATTTTAGAGCAATCTCATCTAAGTATGCCAGAGCACAGAATAACTGATGAATTTACACCAATTGAATATGGCCGGTGTCAGTAAACGTCAGCAAGAAAGCATAATTAAATTGTTGCCAGCAGCATTGTTACAGTCACCAACGCTCTGGATAACATGAAAACAGCCTAACCAGCTCTGCTAGGGCGAGTAATGTTTTATGTACTGCTTTTCTGTTTTTACACTTACTGATAATTTCTAAATAATATTTTCATTCTAACTTAAACAATGTGAAGAGGGGTTTGTTCTCCACTCATTTCAATTTATGGATAAATAATCTGCTATGAAAAAGAAACTAATTAACAATGAAAGTTAAATCAGGGTCCATATAATTTGGATCAAAATAAATCATAATATGAGAGTCTTTCAAATAAACATTAATAGTAGTTTCTTTTAAAATAAAATCTTCTAACTCACTTCAAACTCTTCTGACAGAAGAACAGTTCCAAAATAAATGGTCAAGAGTCTCTGGGTCACAACCACAAAATACACATTTGTTATCAATAGCTATTTTCAATCTGTGTATAATAAAGGTTTTTATAGGGGGGCTTGACTGCTGTTGTTAGTACAGAATACTCGGATCAACCCTTAAAGAGAGGGGTGGGGGTGTGAAAGGGTGTGAATAATGCAGAATGGGTGCAGACAATGAATGGCTCTCCAGTAGAAGTTCCAAAATATCAAAAAAAATTGTTAAACCTCACTAGGGTAGGGGGCACTATTTTCACCTCTGGATGAAAAGCGTGCCCAAAGTAAACTGCCTGCTACTCAGGCCCAGAAGCTAGGATATGAATATATATAATTGGTAAATTTGGATAGAAAACACTCTAAAGTTTCCAAAACTGTTAACATAATGTCTGTGACTATAACAGAACTGATATGGCAGGCAAAAACCTGAGAAAAATCCATCCAGGAAGTGGGATTTATTTTATGTTTGTAGTTTTCTATTGACTGCCTATAGAGTATCTTGACTTAGGACTCAAATTGCACTTCCTATGGCTTCCACTAGATGTCAACAGTCTTTAGAAATTGTTTCAGGCTTGTATTCTGAAAAATGAGGGAGTAAGACCACTTTGAATGAGTGGACACTGCAGTGTCCCAGAGGTTTTTCATGCACGCGAACGAGAGAATGCCTTTCTTGTTTTCCTTTTATATTGACGAAGCTATTGTCCGGTTGAAAGGTTATTGATTATTATGACTAAAAACAACCTTAGGATTGATTATAAACATCGTTTGACATGTTTCTACAAACTTTCTCGTCTGTCTGTTGTGACTGCCTTTGAGCCTGTGGATTACTGAACAAAATACACAAACAAAACGGAGGTTTTTGGATATAAAGAGGGACGTTATCGAACAAAATGAACATTTATTGAGTAAATGGGAGTCTTGTGAGTGCAACCATATGAAGATCATCAAAGGTAAGAGATTCATTTTATCACTATTTCTGACTCGTGTAACTCCTCTACTTGGCTGGTAACTGTTTATAATGATTTGTCTGCTGGGCGCTGTTCTCAGATAATCGCATAGTATGCTTTCACCGTAAAGCCTTTTTGAAATCTGACACCATGGTTGGATTAACATGAAGTTAATCTTTAAACCGATGTATAACACTGGTATGTTTTATGAATTTCTTTAATGAGTATTTCTGTTTTTGAATTTGGCACTTTGCCGCCCCACTTCTTGCGTACTGTTTTCACTTTGAACGAAAACCAGGGGGTTGAGCCATGAGCCGCCTTGGGCTGGCCTTCTGGGCAAGGTGTGTCTTTGAGATAATCCCACCTACTCGAATGACCCTGCTGCCCTGGAGCTGGAGAGTAATTGAAAGACACTTGCAATCTAACATTGTAGCCACCAGAAACAAACAGAGCAGACGAAGCCAACAAGCAACATTCTCGGTTCTTGGATGTGAATCAACTCGACCCTAAAAGAGAAAAAGAAGGGAGCAAAATACTGCACATAATCAATCCAGACATTAATTTTGAAAGGTGGAAGAGTCATGCCGAAATGACCACAATTTTCATGGACTGGTAACATTAGGTAAGTGTTGACTTGTGTTTTTAGCCTGATAGCTCCATTAGCTGCTAACCTTAGTGTGTTCAATGTTCAAGCTAGCTAATAACACAGCTACTAGTAGCTAGCTAACATCTTCTGTATTCAGATTGTTTTGTACTAGTGATCTAATGATAGCATCATGTAACTACACTGCATAAACCCCACAAGATGCCCATTGCCTTTATTTACATTAGCTAGCTAAAGCTAGATATCCAGGTTGTTGACATGATAGTGTCTTTCATTTGTAGCTAGATGATAATACTAGCTAGTTAGGTGGTTGACAGCAGTTCCGGCCCAGGACCACTTCCAAAAATGCATATAGTTCTAAAATTCGGTACAGTAATATCACACAAACATTTCTCAGGTGGAGTCAGTCTGATTTCGTGGGAACATGAGGCTGTACAAGTTGTGGTTGTGCAAACCCCAAAACTGAAAGAGTGGTAAGAAGTGTTGTGTGCATTTTCTGCTTTGTGATTCAATAATTATTTTGTTTGTAAGCGACTAAAATAGTTAGCTATGTTTGCCTGTTCAGTACATTGCCTGCCTACATACAGCATTGATCCCTACTTAGTGTTAACTATCCACCAGAACAACTGAATGAATACCCAGAGTGGTCAGTCAGGTAAACAATGGCTCATCTGCATGACATATTAGTGGACTATGGACCATCAAGATAGAGGATAGTACATTAGCATGACGCTGGTTATAGCACAACACCATATCCTACAGTGCATTCGGAAAGTATTCAGACCGCTTGTCTTTTTCCACATATTGTTGTTATAGCCTTATTCTAAAATTGGTTAAATAAGTGTTTTTCCCCATCAATCAAAGCTAAGCACCATGGGACTTAACACCTCCCTCTGCAACTGGATCCTGGATTTCCTGACCACAGTTCTGGGCCGCCCCCAGGTGGTAAGGGTAGGTAACAACACATCCGCCACACTGATCCTCATCACTGAGGCCCATCAGGATGCGTGCTCAGTACGCTCCTGTACTCCCTGTTCACTCATGACTGCAAGGCCAGGCACGACTCCAACACCATCATTAAGTTTGCCTATGACACAACAGTGGTAGGCCTGATCACCGACAATGACGAGACAGCCTATAAGGAGGTCAGAGACCTGACCGTGTGGTGCAAGGACAAAAATCTCTCCCTCAACGTGATCAAGACAAAGAAGATGATTGTGGAGTACAGGAAAAGGAGGATCGAGGACGTCCCCATTCTCATAGATGGGGCTGTAGTGGAGCAGGTTGAGAGCTTCAAGTTCCATGGCGTCCACATTACCAACAAACTAGCATGGTCGAAGCACACCAAGACAGTCGTGAAGAGGACACGACAAAACCTATTCCCCCTCAGGAGACTGAAAAGATTTGCCATGGGTCCTCAGATTCTCAAAAGGTTCTACAGCTGCACCATCACTGTCTGGTATGGCAACTGCTCGGCCTCCGACCGCATGGCACTACAGAGGGTAGTGTGTACGGCCAGTACATCACCGGGGCCAAGCTTCCTGCCATCCAGGACCTCTATACCAGGCGGTGTCAGAGGAAGGCCCTAAAAATTGTCAAAGACTCCAGCTACCCTAGTCATAGACTGTTCTCTTTGCTACTGCATGGCAAGCAGTACCGGAGCGCCAGGTCTAGGTCCAAGAGGCTTCTGAACAGCTTCTACCCCGAAGCCATAAGACTCCTGAACAGCTAATCAAATGGCTACCCAGACTATTTGCATTGCCCCCCTCACCCTCTTCTATGGGAACGACAGGGCCCTGATGGACCACTATCGGTGTAGCCTCCGGGAGGACGTCCGCCGTGAGCTAGCCTGTCGGGACACTACCCTGTCACTAGACGAACTAATCGACATGTCCATTCGTCTTGACAATCTGCTGGCTGCGCGCGGGCGTCCAGACGGGGCCCTGTTGGTTCCACCTCCAGGTCCTCCAGCTCCCATACCTATGGAGCTAGGGGGGGCCGCGTCTAGGGGAACCGGAGGAGGAGGCTCCCCTTGTATCCAGTGTGGTCGGAGAGGACACACTACCGACCGGTGCTGGGGGAGCTCCTCTGGGAATCGGGATGGCAGGCGGAGCACTCCTCGTCCATCTCAGGTGAGTAAGCACCAACCTCACCCAGAGCTCCCTGTTGGTCACATGTTCGTTTTAGTAACTTTCCCCTTGTTTTCTCCCTCTTTCCAGCATAAGGCGCTAGTCGATTCAGGCGCAGCTGGAAACTTTATGGATCGTGGGCTCGCATTAAGGCTAGGGATTCCCCTGGTGTCGTTGGACCAACCTTTCCCGTGCACTCCTTAGATAGCAGACCATTAGGGTCAGGACTGGTCAGAGAGGCCACGGTGCCACTGGACATGGTAACGCAGGGGGATCATGGGGAACGGATTAGTCTCTTCCTCATTGATTCTCCTGCGTTTCCGGTGGTGCTGGGGATTCCCTGGCTGGCCAATCACAATCACAATATTTCGTGGAGACAGGGGGCTCTCAGAGGGTGGTCAGAGGAGTGCTCAGGCAGGTTTAAGGGAGTTTCCATCGGTGCGACGACGGTGGAGAGTCCAGACCAGGTTTCCACTGTGCGCATTCCCTCAGAATATGCCGATTTGGCTATCGCCTTCTGTAAAAAGAGGGCGACCCGATTACCACCTCATCGACGAGGGGATTGCGTGATAAATCTCCAGGTAAACGCTGCACTTCCCAGGAGTCACGTGTACCCATTGTCACAGGAGGAGACGTTGGCTATGGAGACATATGTCACGGAATCTCTGAGACAGGGGTATATTCGGCCCTCCATGTCACCCGTCTCCTCGAGTTTCTTTTTCGTGAAGAAAAAGGATGGAGGGTTGCGTCCGTGCATTGATTATCGAGGTCTAAATTCCATCACAGTAGGGTTCAGTTACCCACTACCTCTCATCGCTACGGCGGTGGAATCATTTCACGGCGCGCGTTTTTTCACGAAACTGGACCTCAGGAGCGCGTACAATCTGGTGCGTATCCGGGGAGGAGACGAGTGGAAAACCGCATTCAGTACCACATCGGGCCACTATGAGTACCTCGTCATGCCGTACGGGTTAAAGAATGCTCCAGCTGTCTTTCAATCCTTTGTTGACGAGATTCTCAGGGACCTGCACGGACAGGGGGTGGTGGTGTATATTGACGACATCCTGATTTATTCCGCCACCCGCGCCGCGCATGTCTCCCTGGTGCGCAAGGTGCTTGGGCGACTGCTGGAGAATGACCTGTACGTCAAGGCTGAGAAATGTGAGTTTTTCAAACGAGCCGTTTCCTTCCTGGGGTATCGCATTTCCACCTCGGGGGTGGTGATGGAGGATGACCGCGTTAAAGCCATGCGTAATTGGCCGACTCCGACCACGGTAAAGGAGGTGCAGCGGTTTTTAGTGTTTGCCAATTACTACGGGAGGTTTATCCGGGGCTTTGGTCAAGTTGCTGCTCCCATTACCTCACTGCTGAAGGGGGGTCCGGCGCGCTTGCGCTGGTCAGCAGAGGCGAACAGAGCGTTCAGTCGCCTGAAGGAGCTGTTTACCGTCGCTCCAGTGCTGGTTCATCCGGATCCCTCTTTGGCATTCATAGTGGAGGTCGACGCGTCCGAGACTGGGGTGGGGGCCGTGCTATCACAGCGCTCGGGCACGCCACCCAAACTCCGCCCGTGCGCTTTCTTTTCTAGGAAGCTAGGGCCGGCGGAGCAGAACTATGACGTGGGGGACAGGGAGTTGTTAGCTGTGGTCAAGGCTCTGAAGGTGTGGAGACATTGGCTTGAGGGGGCAAAGCACCCTTTCCTCATCTGGACTGACCACCGTAATCTCGAGTACATCCGGGCAGCTAGGAGACTGAATCCGCGTCAGGCCAGGTGGGCCATGTTCTTTACCCGTTTCCGGTTCACGATCTCTTATCGGCCAGGTTCACTGAACACGAAGGCCGACGCACTGTCCCGCCTATATGACACCGAGGAGAGGGCCATCGATCCGGCTCCCATTCTTCCGGCGTCGTGTTTGGTAGCTCCGGTGGTATGGGAGTTGGACGCGGAGATCGAGCGGGCGTTACAGTCGGAACCTGCACCATCGCAGTGTCCGGCAGGTGTTCAGTACGTACCGCTTGGTCTCCGTGATTGATTGATTCGATGGGCCCATAATATCCCCTCTTCGGGTCACCCTGGGATCGAGAGGACAGTGCGGAACCTGAGGGGGAAGTACTGGTGGCCCACCTTGGGTAAGGACGTGCGGTTTTATGTTTCCTCCTGCTCGGTGTACGCTCAGAGCAAGGCTCCTCGACACCTGCCTAGAGGGAAATTACACCCCCTCCCCGTTCCACAGCGGCCGTGGTCACACTTGTCAGTGGACTTCCTCACTGACCTTCCCGTATCGCAGGGGAACACCACTATCCTGGTCGTTGTGGATCGGTTCTCGAAGTCCTGTCGTCTCATCCCGTTGCCCGGTCTCCCTACGGCTCTGCAGACTGCGGAGGCCCTGTTTACCCATGTCTTCTGGCACTATGGGGTGCCCGAGGACATCGTTTCTGATTGGGGTCCCCAGTTCACGTCCAGAGTTTGGAGGGCGTTCATGGAACGTTTGGGGGTCTCGGTCAGCCTGACCTCGGGTTTCCACCCCGAGAGTAATGGGCAGGTGGAGAGGGTGAACCAAGAGGTGGGTAGGTTTCTCAGGACGTATTGCCAGGACCGGCCCAGAGAATGGGCGAGATACGTGCCATGGGCAGAAATAGCCCAAAATTCTCTACGGCACTCATCAACCAACATGTCACCGTTCCAGTGCGTGTTGGGCTACCAGCCGGTCCTGGCTCCATGGCACCAGAGCAAGACCGAGGCTCCTGCGGTGGAGGATTGGGTGCAGCGCTCGAAGGACACCTGGAGAGCCGTCCAAGACGCACTTAATAAGGCGAGTGGACGGCAGAAGAAGAGCGCTGACCAGCACCGCAGTGAGACCCCTGTGTTTGCACCAGGGGATCGAGTCTGGCTCTCGGCTAGAAACCTGCCCCTCCGCTTGCCCTGCCGGAAGCTGGGCCCGCAGTGTGTAGGGCCGTTTAAAGTCCTGAGGAGGATAAACGAGGTGTGTTACCGGTTACAACTTCCATCTTACTACCGTATTAACCCCTCGTTTCATGTGTCTCTCCTCAGGCCGGTGGTGGCTGGTCACATGCAGGAAGGTGAGGTGCCGGAGGTTCCTCCCCCCCGCTGGACATTGGGGGGTCCCCGGCGTATAAAATACGCACCATTCTGGACTCCAGACTTCGGGGGGGGGGGGGGCCTACAGTACCTCGTCGACTGGGAGGGATACGGCGCGGAGGAGAGGTGCTGGGTACCCAGGAGGGACATTTTGGACCCCCCACTACTGAGGGAGTTCCACCGCCTTCATGGGGATCGCCCTCGAGGTCGGTGGCGGCGCGCTGCGGGAGCCGCGCGTCAGGAGGGGGGTACTGTCACGAATCCCACCGAAGGTGGCTCCCCTGCCTGCTCGGGCGGCGCTCGGCGGTCGTCGTCACCGACCTACTAGTCGCCGCTGATCCTTTTTTCCTTTTCGTTTGATTTGTCTTATTGTTTGCACCTGTTCCTCATTTGTCTTTTGATTTTGGTTATTTAAGCCTGGTTAGCCCGCCCAGTGTTGTGCGGGATTATTTTAGCGTCAGGTTGTGTTTTTGTCATTGGATGTGCTGGCGATTTACGACTGGTATATTGTAGGCTGGCTGTGCACCTGTTTTGGGCACTTGGCATTTTTTCCACGCCGTTTGTGTTGGCGTTGTTCGTGTTGTGTTTTTGATTGAAATAAACACAAAGCTCCTTACCTCTGCTCTCTGCGCCTGACTGCTACCACCACTCCTAGCAATCGTGTGACAGGCATCTTACAGATGTTGTAAACTCAGCAAAAAAATAAACAGCCCCTTTTCAGGACCCTGTCTGTCTAAGATAATTAGTAAAATCCAAATAACTTCACAGCTCTTCATTGTAAAGGGTTTAAACACTGTTTCCCATGCTTGTTCAATGAACCATAAACAATTAATCAACATGCACCTGTGGAATGGTCGTTAAGACACAAACAGCTTGCAGACGGTAGGCAATTAAGGTCACACTTATGAAAACTTAGGACATTAAAGAGGCCTTTCTACTGACTCTGTGTGACAGAGAAGTCCGTCACTGGCCGCGGGCAGCGTTTGGTACACTAACACACACACACATTCATCGCGCCTCCCTGCTCTGTTATCAGCTAAGTTAAGAATGTGGGTCAACACACAAGTTAACTTCCCTATCTAAGTACATACATTTAACACTTTATTCTTACCTCCCCTCAGTAACAGTTTATGGTATTAAGAATATACAGACAAGCGTTCATGTTTAATTTAAGCAATGTTTATTGTACTTATCATTGTTATGGATGAGTGCGTTGTTTGTTTGGTTCTGTTCCTCTCTCTCCATCTCTGTAGTTTTGGGTATGCTGGCATAAGGACCAGAACTACGGTAATTGGGCTGGCTTTGTAGTGCCTGTCCCGAATGGCTCGTTCATGTGAATGGGCATATTGGAAGACTCCATGTCAGTAGGAATGAGATTTTGTAAATGTGTTATATTGGTATACTGTATCACGAGAAACATGTTGCAATGTATATAATTCATTATGTTAAGCTGAGTGGAAAATGTAGGCTTTGTTGAAGGTAATTGCTTAATTAATTAGTGCTGAGTATGTTCTGATGGGAGGGGCTTCCCCTACAAAAGAAGCCTTTCTTTCAGTTCAAGTGGGGGACCATTTTGGATTGAGCTGTTGATGGGGCAGCATTGTTTGTAAGCTGTCCCCATAATGTATACTTTGGATGGCAGTTCTGTTGATTTTCTTCGGGATTCACTATGTAAACAAACACCCTCACACAGAAGTACTTTTGCGGCTCCGCCATCTTTTTATTTGATAGAGGTTAGGTTTTTCAGTTTAGCCTTCTGGCCTACTCTACGTGACACTCTGAAAAACACCAAAAGAAAGATGCCCTGGGTCCCTGCTCATCTGTGTGAACGTGCCTTAGACATGCTGCAAGGAGGCAGGAGGACTGCAGATGTGGCCAGGGCAATAAATTGCAATGTCCGTACTGTGAGACGCCTAAGACAGCGCTACAGGGAGACAGCTCATCATCCTCGCAGTGGCAGACCACGTGTAACAACCCCTGTACAGGATCGGTACATCCGAACATCACACCTGTGGGTCAAGTACAGGATGGACACAACTTCCCGAGTTACACCAGGAACACACAAACTGCCTCCATCAGTGTAACAGTATTGCTTCCGTGCCTCCCCTCGTCCCAACCTGGGCTTGAACCAGGGACCCTCTGCACACATCAACAACAGTCACCCACGAAGCATCGGTTACACTCACCCCCCTTTTGACCTCCTCCTTTTCCGCAGCAACCAGTGATCCGGGTCACGGCACCAATATAACAGTATAGCTTCCGTCCATCTCCTCGCCCCAACCTGGGCTTGAACCAGGGACCCTCTGCACACATCAACAGCTGACACCCACGAAGCATCCGTACCCATCGCGCCACAAAAGCCGCGGCAGACCACGTGTAACAACACCTGCACAGGGTCGGTACATCCGAACATCACACCTGGACAAGTAAAGGATGGCAACAACAACTGCCCAAGTTACACCAGGAACGCACAATCCCTCCATCAGTGCTCATATAACCGATGTGAAATGGCTAGCTAGTTAGCGGTGGAGAGCGCTAATAGCATTTCAATCGGTGACATCAAAGTAATTGTTCCCCTCGCTCTGCAAGGGCCGTGGCTTTTGTGGCGCGATGGGTAACGATGCTTCGTGGGTGACTGGTTCAAGCCCAGGTTGGGGCGAGGAGAGGGACGGAAGCTATACTGTTACACTCAGACTGTCCGCAATAGGCTGAGAGATGCTGGACTGAGGGCTTGTAAGCCTGTTGTAAGGCAGGTCCTCACCAGACATCACCGGCAACAACGCCACCTATGGGCACAAACCCACCGTCGATGGACCAGACAGGACTGGCAAAAAGTTATCTTCACTGACGAGTCACGGTTTTGTCTCACCAGAGGTGATGGTCGGATTCGCGTTTATCGTCGAAGGAATGAGCGTTACAAATCAAATCAAATGTATTTTTATATAGCCCTTCGTACATCAGCTGATATTCTCAAAGTGCTGTACAGAAACCCAGCCTAAAACCCCAAACAGCAAGCAAAGCATGTGAAAGAAGCACCACACCAGATACTGACTGTTACTTTTGATTTTGACCCTCCCTTTGTTCAGCGACACATTATTCAATTTCTGTTAGTTACATGTCTGTGGAACTTGTTCAGTTTATTTCTCAGTTGTTGAATCTTGTTATGTTCATACAAATATTTACACATGTTAAGTTTGCTGAAAGTAAACGCAGTTGACAGTGAGAGGACGTTTCTTTTTTTTACTGAGTTTATATATAGGGGTCAGAGAAAGGGTTAAAATCATGTCAACCCTTATTGTTTCACACAGAGTGAGTCGATGTAACTTATGTGAATTGTTAAGCCATATATTACACCTGAATTAATTTAGGCTTTCCTAAACAAAGGGGCTGAATACTTATGCAACGACTATATTTTAGCTATGAATTCTTTATATATAAAAAAGTATCTTGTGTTGATTGTTGACCAAAAACATTATAATTAAATCCATTTTAATTCCACTTTATAACAACAAATCCAAGGTGTCTGAATACTTTTGCAAGGCACTGTATGTGGTTGTCCCAACTAGCTATCTTAAGATGAATGAACTAACTGTAATCGCTCTGGAAAAGAGTGTCTGCTAAATGACTAAAATGTAAAATGTAAATTACAGATGTAGGTAAAAATATTTGGAACAAGGCTCAGTTATGATACAGCAATATGGGCCATTCATCAACTTCCCTGCATGCAAAGCTAGAACTGGATAGTGCTTGTGGGGAGTTATACAGTATGCCCACTATAATTAACTGTTATAATACTGTCTTACCCATACAGCCTGCTGCTGTCATTTATGGCTGGGATAAATGCACCCTTTTCTACAGCAGTATTTTGAAGGTTAAATACAGCATGCTTCGGTCGGGACAGGGCTAGAAAGACATGTCATTTTGAATATCACATGTCATATCATATACAGCAATATCACATGTCATATTGTACCACAGCCGCTACAATTGACAAGGCGTTGTAGCGGCTGTGGTACACCTTGTAGAATATTGATCATATTATTTGCATGTCAGTCCAGATGTTGTAGGTAGTTTAGTTGATTTACAGGTGATATGGGCCTGGAGCTGACAGCCCATGGCAGATTATTCCATCACAGCACTGCGACAGAGGACTGGCTGCATAGTGATCAAGAGTGATTTAGTCAAAGTCTGTTTCTAAGCCACTCAGATTGGCTATGGAGGTATTTTATTATTGACAGTATACTGGTCTGTCATTTGTCATTTCAAGAAATGTTGTTTCTGAAATGACTAAATTTGAAATACATTGAAAAATAACCTCTAGTTGGGGTTCCGGTTCCAGTGGCATGCATTAAAACTTTTGGCCTTTTCATGGCTTTTTATTGCAAATTAACATGACTTAAAACCTCGTATGGATAGGTGGGACGGTAGCGTCCCACCTGGCCAACATCGGGTGAAATGGCATAGCACCAAATTCTAATTAAAACTATAAATATTAAACTTTCATGAAATCACAAGTGCAATACATCAAAATAAAGCTTAATTTGTTGTTAATCCATCCAAGGTGTCAGATTTCAAAAAGGCTTTACGGCGAAAGCAAACCATGCGATTATCTGAGGACAGCGTCCAGCACACAAATGCATAACAAATCATTTTCAACCAGGGAGTTGCAACACGAAAGTCAGAAATAGCAATATAATATATGCCTTACCTTTGAAGATCTTCTGTTGGCACTCCAAAATGTCCCAGTTTCATTACAAATGGTCCTTTTGTTCGATAAAGTCCTTTTTTATATTCATAAAAACTCAGTTTAGCTGGCGTGCTTCAGTCAATAATCCACTCGGTTTCCCTCCTTCAAAATGCATACAAAATGAATCCCAAACGTTACCAATAAACTTATCCAAACAAGTCAATCAACGTTTATAATCAATCCTTAGGTACCCTAATATGCAAATAAACAATACAATTTAAGACGGAGAGTCGTTATTGTCTTTACCGGAGATAAACAAAAAGAACGCTCTGTCTCGGCCATGCGCTTAGAAACACTACAGCCAAAATTGGAGCCACTTAGAAAAACTACAACTTCTCCCTAATTTTTCCAAAGACCAGCCTGAAACTCTTTTTAAAGACTGTTGACATCTAGTGGAAGCCCTAGGAACTGCAATCGAGGACGATTTCGCCCTATTATAAATGTGCCAGGCATTGAAATCAGTGGAATGCTGAATTATTCTTGTTGTTGTTGATGGTTTGTCCTCGGGGTTTCACCTGTCATTTCAGTTCTGTTAAACTCATAGACATTATTTTAACCTCTCTGGGCCTAGTCAACAGCCAGTGGAATCGCGTGGCGCGAAATACAAATACCTCAAAAATGCTATAACTTCAATTTCTCAAACATATGACTATTTTACACCATTTGAAAGATAAGTCTCTCGTTAATCCAACCACGTTGTCCGATTTCAAAAAGGCTTTACAGCAAAAGCAAAACATTAGATTATGTCAGGAGGGTACCCTGCCAAAAATAATCACACAGCCATTTTCAAAGCAAGCATATATGTCACTAAAACCAAACCACAGCTAAATGCAGCACTAACCTTTGATGATCTTCATCAGATGACACTCCTAGGACATTATGTTATACAATACATGCATGTTTTGTTCAATCAAGTTCATATTTATATCAAAAAACAGCTTTTTATATTAGCATGAGATGTTCAGAACTAGCGTACTGTCACGTCCTGACCAGCAGATGGAGCTGTTGTAGTAGTTTGGGGGTCAGGACGTGGCAGTCTTGTGTGTGTGTTTGAATGTTCTGTGTGTCTTGTGACTCCTGATCAGGAACAGCTGGGGATCGTTGTTCCTGATGGGGAGTCATATATGTAGGAGTATGTTTGTCACTGGGGTTTGTGGGTGGTTGTTTTTGCACTGCGTTTATAGCCTGCAGAACTGTCACTGTTGTCACCTTTTTGTGTTATTAAGTGGATGCTTTACTCCTTAATTTTAATTAAAGATGAGTATTCACATACCTGCTGCGCCTTGGTCCATTTATGAAGACAGCCGTTACAGAACCACCCACCAAAGGACCAAGCAGCAGAAGAGGAGGAAGCCACTGGAGAGAAAAAAGGAGGAATGGACTTGGGAACAGATCCTGGACGGAGAGGGACCATGGACTCAGGCTGGGGATTATCGCCTCCCGCAGTGGGAGATTGAAGCGGCGAGAGCGGAGAGGCGCTATTACGAAGAGAGAGAGCGCAACGAGCGCGAGAGGCACCCCCAATAATTTTTTTGGGGGGGGCACACGGGTAGCTTGGCCAGGCCAGGGAAGAGCTGTAAGCCAGCTACCCGTGACTACAGGGAGGTGCATATGAGGTGGAGGGCGCCATGTTACGCTGAGGTACGCACCATCTCGCCTATACGGACGCACAGCCCAGTTCGCCCAGTACCAGCGCCCCGCAGGTGCCAGGGCAAGGTGAGCATCGAGCCGGAAGGGGTGATGCCAACCCTGCAATCAAGACCGCCAGCGCGCCCTTTCGGTCCGGTGTTTCCCGCTAGACGCACTAGCATGGAGGTGCGTGTCTCCAGGCTGGCACGTCCAATACCAGCCCCACGCATCAAGAGTCTAGTGTGTCAGCCCAGCCTCGCCAGTCAACAGTCACCAGAGCTGCCCGCCAGTCAACAGTCACCAGAGCTGCCCGCCAGTCAACAGTCACCAGAGCTGCCCGCCAGTCAACAGTCACCAGAGCTGCCCTGAACTGCCAGAGTGGCCAGACTGCCCTGAACTGCCAGAGTGGCCAGACTGCCCTGAACTGCCAGAGTGGCCAGACTGCCCTGAACTGCCAGAGTGGCCAGACTGCCCTGAACTGCCAGAGTGGCCAGACTGCCCTGAACTGCCAGAGTGGCCAGACTGCCCTGAACTGCCAGAGTGGCCAGACTGCCCTGAACAGCCCGAGTGGCCAGACTCCCCTCCGGTCCAGCCCGAGTGGCCAGACTGCCCTCCGGTCCAGCCCGAGTGGCCCTCCTGCCCTCCGGTCCAGCCCGAGTGGCCCTCCTGCCCTCCGGTCCAGCCCGAGTGGCCCTCCTGCCCTCCGGTCCAGCCCGAGTGGCCCTCCTGCCCTCCGGTCCAGCCCGAGGGGCCCTCCTGCCCTCCGGCCCAGCCCGAGGGGCCCTCCTGCCCAGCCCGAGGGGCCCTCCTGCCCTCCGGCCCAGCCCGAGTGGCCCTCCTGCCCTCCGGTCCAGCCCGAGTGGCCAGACTGCCCTCCGGTCCAGCCCGAGTGGCCAGACTGCCCTCCGGTCCAGCCCGAGTGGCCCTCCTGCCCTCCGGCCCAGTCCGAGTGGCCCTCCTGCCCAGCCCGAGGGGCCCTCCTGCCCAGCCCGAGTGGCCCTCCTGTTCCCCGGCCCAGCCCGAGGGGCCCTCCTGTCCCCCGGCCCAGCCCGAGGGGCCCTCCTGTTCCCCGGCCCAGCTCGAGGGGCTCTCCTGTCCTCCGGTCCAGCCCGAGTGGCCCTCCTGCCCAGCCCGAGGGGCCCTCCTGCCCAGCCCGAGTGGCCCTCCTGTTCCCCGGCCCAGCCCGAGGGGCCCTCCTGTCCCCCGGCCCAGCCCGAGGGGCCCTCCTGTTCCCCGGCCCAGCTCGAGGGGCTCTCCTGTCCTCCGGTCCAGCCCGAGTGGTCCGTCTGCCAGGGTCAGCCCGAGTGGCCCGTCTGCCCGGCGCAGCTATCGGCGCCATCAAAGTGGGCGACGCCGAGGGTGGAGCGAGGTCCACGGCCTGCACCTGAGCCACCTCCAGGATAGGTGGGTTGGGGAGGGAGGGTGTAGCACAGTGCCGTCGTTGACGGCAGCCACCCTCCCTTCCCTCCCTTATTGTTTAAGGGTTAGTGTTTATGGGTTTTGTTGGGGATTTTGTTTGTTGGTGTTTTTTTTTTTGTTAGGTGCATTCCGGGGTCTGCACCTTGAGGGGGGGGGGTACTGTCACGTCCTGACCAGCAGATGGAGCTGTTGTAGTAGTTTGGGGGTCAGGACGTGGCAGTCTTGTGTGTGTGTTTTAATATTCTGTGTGCCTTGTGACTCCTGATCAGGAACAGCTGGGGATCGTTGTTCCTGATTGGGAGTCATATATGTAGGAGTATGTTTGTCACTGGGGTTTGTGGGTGGTTGTTTTTGCACTGCGTTTATAGCCTGCAGAACTGTCACTGTTCAAATAAAATCAAATTTATTTATATAGCCCTTCGTACATCAGCTGATATCTCAAAGTGCTGTACAGAAACCCAGCCTAAAACCCCAAACAGCAAGCAAAGCATGTGAAAGAAGCACGGTGGCTAGGAAAAACTCCCTAGGAAAAACTCCCTAGAAAGGCCAAAAACCTAGGAAGGAGCCTAGAGAGGAACCAGGCTATGAGGGGTGGCCAGTCCTCTTCTGGCTGTGCAGGGTGGATATTATAACAGAACATGGTCAAGATGTTAAAATGTTCATAAATGACCAGCATGGTCAAATAATAATAATCATAGTAGTTGTCGAGGGTGCAACAAGCACGTCCGGTGAACAGGTCAGGGTTCCATAGCCGCAGGCAGAACAGTTGAAACTGGAGCAGCAGCACGGCTAGGTGGACTGGGGACAGCAAGGAGTCATCATACCAGGTAGTCCTGAGGCATGGTCCTAGGGCTCAGGTCCTCCGAGAGAAAGACAGAAAGAGAGAAAGAGAGAATTAGAGAGAGCATATTTAAATTCACACAGGACACCGGATAAGACAAGAGAAATACTCCAGATGTAACAGACTGACCCTAGCCCCCCGACACATAAACTACTGCAGCATAAATACTGGAGGCTGAGACAGGAGGGATCAGAAGACACTGTGGCCCCATCCGATGATACCCCCGGACAGGGCCAAACACCTTTTTGTGTTATTAAGTGGATGCTTTACTCCTTAATTTTAATTAAAGATGAGTATTCACATACCTGCTGCGCCTTGGTCCATTTATGAAGACAGCCGTTACACATACCCACCGAAAACTTCCGGTGAATTTACTAAATTACTCATGATAAACGTTGACAAAATACATAACAATTATTTTAACCTCTCTAGGGAAGGTGGGACGAAATCGTCGTAACAGCCAGTGGAATCCTGTGGCGCGTTATTCAAATACCTTAGAAATGCTATTACTTCAATTTCTCAAACATATGACTATTTTACACCATTTTAAAGACAAGACTCTCGTTAATCTAACCACACTGTCCGATTTCAAAAAGGCTTTACAACGAAAGCAAAACATTAGATTATGTCAGCAGAGTACCCAGCCAGAAATAATCAGACACCCATTTTTCAAGCTAGCATATAATGTCACATAAACCCAAACCACAGCTAAATGCAGCACTAACCTTTGATGATCTTCATCAGATGACAATCTTAGGACATTATGTTATACAATACATGCATGTTTTGTTCAATCAAGTTCATATTTATATCAAAAACCAGCTTTTTACATTAGCATGTGACGTTCAGAACTAGCATATCCCCCGCAAACTTCCGGCGAATTCACTAAGAATTTACTAAATTACTCACGATAAACGTTCACAAAAAGCATAACAATTATTTTAAGAATTATAAATACAGAACTCCTCTATGCACTCGATATGTCCGATTTTAAAATAGCTTTTTGGTGAAAGCACATTTTGCAATATTCTAAGTACATAGCCCAGGCATCACGGGCTAGCTATTTAGACACCCGGCAAGTTTAGCACTCACCAATATCAGGTTTACTATTATAAAAGTTTGATTACCTTTTGTTGTCTTCGTCAGAATGCACTCCCAGGACTGCTACTTCAATAACAAATGTTGGTTTGGTCCAAAATAATCCATCGTTATATCCGAATAGCGGCGTTTTGTTCGTGCGTCCCAGACACTATCTGAAATGGTAAATCAGGGTCGTGCGCATGGCGCAATTTGTGACAAAAAAAATCTAAATATTCCATTACCGTTCTTCGAAGCATGTCAACCGCTGTTTAAAATCCATTTTTATGCAATTTTTCTCGTAAAAAAGCGATAATATTCCAACCGGGAATCTCCTTTTAGCTAAACAGAGGAAAGTAAACAAAGCTTTCGGTCGACGCGGGCACGAGCCTGAGTCTCACAGTACTGTAACCAGCCACTAACCAAACGCGCTACTTTTTTTCAGCCAGAGCCTGCAAAGCCACGATTCAGCTTTTTAACCGCCTTCTGAGACCCTATGGCAGCCGTAGGAAGTGTCACGGGACAGCTAAGATCCTCACTCTTCAATAAACAGAGACAAGAAGAACGACACCTTGTCAGACAGGCCACTTACTGCATGAAACCTTGTCAGGTTTTTGCCTGCCAAATGAGTTCTGTTATACTCACAGACACCATTCAAACAGTTTTAGAAACTTTAGGGTGTTTTCTATCCATATGTAATAAGTATATGCATATTCTAGTTACTGGGTAGGAGTGGTAACCAGATTAAATCGGGTACGTTTTTTATCCAGCCGTGAAAATACTGCCCCCTAGCCATAACAGGTTAAGAATTATAGATACAGAACTCCTTTATGCAAACGCTATGTCAGATTTTAAAATAGCTTTTCTGCGAAAGCACATTTTGCAATATTCTGAGTACATAGCTCGGCCATCACAGGCTGGCTAATTTGACACCCACCAAGTTTGGGGAAACCTAAACTCAGAATTACTATTAGAAAAATTGGATTACCTTTGCTGTTCTTCGTCAGAATGCACTCTCAGGACTTCTACTTCAACAACAAATGTTGTTTTGGTTCCAAATAATCCATAGTAATATCCAAATACCTCCGTTTTGTTCATGCGTTCAGGTCACTATCCGAAGGGTAACGCGCGAGCGCATTTCGTGACAAAATATTTCAAAATATGACATTACCGTACTTAGAAGCATGTCAAACGCTGTTTAAAATCAATTTTTATGCTATTTTTCTCGTAAAATAGTGATAATATTCCAACCGGACAACGTTGTATTCATTCAAAGACTGAAAGAAAAAAATGGAGAAGTCTCGTGAACGCGCATCTCAGTCTCACTGTCCCCAGGCAGGCCACTTACAAACTCTGCTGCTGTACTTTGCCCAGAGACAGGAGACACGTCATTCCGCTTTCTGAACGCTTTAGAGAGCCAATGGAAGCCTTAGAAAGTGTCACATAACAGCACAGATGCTGTAATGTTGATAGAGATGCAACAGAAGGACAACAAATTGTCAGACAGGGCACTTCCTGCATGGAATCTTCTCAGGTTTTGGTCTGCAATACGAGTTCTGTTATACTCACAGACACCATTCAAACAGTTTTAGAAAGTTTAGATTGTTTTCTATCCAACTCTACTAATTATATGCATATTCTCGTTTCTGGGCAAGAGTAGTAACCAGTTTAAATTGGGTACGTTTTTTTATCCGGCCGTGAAAATACTGCCCCCTAGCCCCAACAGGTTTACGGTTTTAGAAACTTTAGAGTGTTTTCTATCCAAATCTACCAATTATATGCATACCCTAGCTTCTGGGCCTGAGTAGCAGGCAGTTTACTTTGGGCACACTTTTCATCATCACTTTTCAGGATGTCAAAATACCACCCCCTAGCCCAAATAAGTTTTAATTAAAGACTATTTCTTCAGACTTGTCAATACTAATCATCATATTAAGGTGTGGGACATTGTGTGACAAGAAATAACTAGCAGGTCTATTCCGCTCCAGCAGCAAGAATTTGTCAGTCCACAATTCAACTGTGTGAACATTGTGGCTCTCAACACCAGACAACAGAAAGAGCTGGCTGTTACTATATGAGAGATTGTTTGTGAGAAGATTACTTCTGCCCTCGACTTACAATTAAAACCAGTAAATAAATAATTGGCAGTGCTCACTGCTAGAGTGGATACCTATTCAACTAAAGTGGAAAGTCTGGAGAAGACAACCAATGCAACAGAGGTGTGACTCCATGACCTGGAAACAGCACGAGCTAAGTTGGAAGAGATAATTACATTTCGGTCCCGCTTTAAATTACGTTCAGCTTATAAAGGCTTCATAAAGCCTTCATAATGCCTTCATAACCACTACATAAATGTGTTTCAAAGCATCTATAACCGTATGTCATGCTTTGTAATGGGTTCATAAATGTGGCGTAACTGTGTGACATAATCACCAATGTCAAATGAGACATAACCCACTATGTGGAATATGATAAACATGTGCTTTATAAAGGGTGACATGTTGTGCTGAAGGATGGCACACACTTTAAAGTGGTCATGTTAGTCACATTACACTTAATCTCATTCCCAGACACTTACACCCAAATGTGCAGATGGCCTGGTCGACCAAAGCATCAAACTTGGCCTTCATTAGTTAGGGTTAGGTTTAAGAAGAGAAATTGTGGAAATGGGAAATGTTTATCCATTATTATGTATTTTTTGCTGTGTTGACTATTGACGACCAGGGGGAATGTTTTTGCTAGCAAAAGACATAGCTTGATGACAAATAATTTACTCAGTAAGGTCACTCCCATAGAATTCTATGCCCACTCCCACTAAGGCCAATGTTGAATGGTTGATATCCCAGGCTTATACAGTATGTGCTGTGTGCACAATAGTCTGGGACGACGTTAAACCAAGAAACACTTAACTTGATGAAAGCCCCTAACATAAGGAAATTGAAGGCGGCTTTCTTCTGGAACCAAGTTACATGTTTCTCAGTACACAAGCACATACACAACAATATAATTAGTCATAACGTGCGGTGCTGAGCCCAGTCGGGTCTTTCACACATTCACCCTCAACTCCACTGAAAGATCAGCCACCAAATATTGGCACCATTGTAACAGGTTGTAATCAAGCCCTAGTCTCCAGCATGGGAACAGAAGAGAAATACCTGGTGCAGTAGTCTCAGGTTGAACTACTCCAAATCATCTTGGCTCTGACACATACTGTACACAAACACAAGCTTTGCAGGTCAATCAACTGCTTAAATACCTCATACACCCTACAGTAACCTGTGGATCATGAGAGAACTTTCATAAATCATCAGAACGTTAATAACCTATTTATTGACACTTTATGTAGTGTCCTGTAAGACTTTATTTGAAGTGAGACACATTCGGTCATTCATAACACATCCATAAACACTCCATATGGCATGACGCTGTACTTACTATGAAGTCAGACACCTTTGGTGATTCATCATTCAAGGGTTTTTCTTTTTCTTGATGACAGATTTGCACACTCTTGGCATTGTGTAGGTGTTCTAAAACTTTTGACCGGTAGTGAACATAAAGGCTTAATGATGTAAACACAAATGTATTAACACTTAGAGAATTATCACAAACAGCTAAAACAAATAAACATTAACATAAACATTGACATGTTTAAACCGTACATTTCCTTTTATTTTTAAACCAATACAAATACATTACGTTTCAAAAAGTCCAGCAATGAGATTACATTGAACATTACATAGGGCTGTGAATAGTGTAGCTTGTCCCGGAGCTGGCAGACGAATGGTTCTTGCCTCTCCACCTGCTGGAGGTACTTAATGTTGGTTCCAGCCTTAAAAGTAACAAAAAAGAGAGTTAGCACGTCTGTTAAGAAATACTTTTGTCACAGCATCTGGATAAGGGCATTTCTGTGCTGCGACATAAATACTCTAAATGGGGAGACTGTCACAGTTGTCGTTGGTAAAGGAGGACCAAAACGCAGCAGGCATGTGTATGCTCATCTTGACGTTTAATAAATTCAAAATGAACACCAAAATAACAAAAGAACGAACGATCAACAAAACAGTCTGGCAAGGCACAAGGCTAAACACAGAACAATCTCCCACAAATGACAAACACAAACACACCCTAATATATGGGACTCTCAATCAAAGGCAAATAGACAACACCTGCCTTCAACTGAGAGTCCCAACCCCAATTAACCAAACATAGAAATAGACACACAAGACTAAACATAGAATACATGAAAATCAAACAGTGCCCAAAAACCCCCGGAATACTTAAATCAAATGCCCCTTCAACAAACACACCACCCCGAACCACATAAAACGAATACCCTCTGCCACGTCCTGACCAAACTACAATGACAATTCACCCTTATACTGGCCAGGACGTGACAGTACAAAGGTGCTAACCCTGGAAGCACCTCAAGAATAACAAAAACCCCAAACAACAACAACAAAAAATCCCCCTAAACTAAAGGGAGGGAAGGGAGGGTGGCTGCCGTCACCGACGGCACTTGTGCTACACCCCCCCTCCCCAACCCATCTATGCAGGTGGTGGTTCAGGCTCTGGCCTACTGTCCTCCATAGTGCCGACTGACCCGATCAGCCTCGGACCGTAGGCAGACTCCCCCTGCTCCGGATCATGGGCAGACCTCCACCTCTCCACCCTGTATGCAAACTCAGCAATTAAACAGTTAATCTCTTTAAGTTCTGAATTGTCTGGCTTACTCAGTTCAAGGTTGTTGCTAGACTCTGGGCCGATGGGCCACTCTGGCAGCTCCGGGCAGTCTGGCAACTCTTGACTGACGGGCGGCTCTGGCGACTCTTGACTGGCGGGCGGCTCTGGCGACTCTTGACTGACGGGCGGCTCTGGCGACTCTTGACTGACGGGTGGCTCTGGCAGCTCCGGGCAGTCTGGCGGCTCTGGCAGCTCCGGGCAGTCTGGCGGCTCTGGCAGCTCCGGGCAGTCTGGCCGCTCTGGCAGCTACGCGCAGTCTGGCCGCTCTGGCAGCTCCGGGCAGTCTGGCCGCTCTGGCATCTCCGGGCAGTCTGGCCGCTCTGGCATCTCCGGGCAGTCTGGCCGCTCTGGCATCTCCGGGCAGTCTGGCGGCTCTGGCAGCTCCGGGCAGTCTGGCGGCTCTGGCAGCTCCGGGCAGTCTGGCGGCTCTGGCAGCTCCGGGCAGTCTGGCGGCTCTGGCAGCTCCGGGCAGTCTGGCCGCTCTGGTAGCTCCGGGCAGTCTGGCCGCTCTGGCAGCTCCGGGCAGTCTGGCCGCTCTGGCAGCTCCGGGCAGTCTGGCCGCTCTGGCAGCTCCGGGCAGTCTGGCCGCTCTGGCAGCTCCGGGCAGTCTGGCCGCTCTGGCATCTCCGGGCAGTCTGGCGGCTCTGGCGACTCCGGGCAGTCTGGCGGCTCTGGCGACTCCGGGCAGTCTGGCGGCTCGGGCGACTCCGGGCAGTCTGGCGGCTCGGGCGACTCCGGGCAGTCTGGCGGCTCGGGCGACTCCGGGCAGTCTGGCGGCTCGGGCGACTCCTGACTGACGGGCGGCTCGGGCGACTCCTGACTGACGGGCGGCTCGGGCGACTCCTGACTGACGGGCGGCTCTGGCGACTCCTGACTGACGGGCGGCTCTGGCGACTCCTGACTGACGGGCGGCTCTGGCGACTCCTGACTGACGGGCGGCTCTGGCGCCTCCTGACTGACGGGCGGCTCTGGCGACTCCTGACTGACGGGCGGCTCTGGCGACTCCTGACTGACGGGCGGCTCTGGCGACTCCTGACTGACGGGCGGTTCTGGCGACTCCTGACTGACGGGCGGCTCTGGCGACTCCTGACTGACGGGCGGCTCTGGCGACTCCTGACTGACGGGCGGCTCTGGCGACTCCTGACTGACGGGCGGCTCTGGCGACTCCTGACTGACGGGCGGCTCTGGCGACTCCTGACTGACGGGCGGCTCTGGCGACTCCTGACTGACGGGCGGCTCTGGCGACTCCTGACTGACGGGCGGCTCTGGCGACTCCTGACTGACGGGCGGCTCTGGCGACTCTTGACTGACGGGCGGCTCTGGCGACGTCGGACTGGGATGACGCACTTGAAGCCTGGTGCGTGGTGCTGGTACTGGACGTACCAGACTGGGAACACGCACCTCCAGGCTAGTGCGGGGAGCGGGAACAGGACGAGTCGGACTGAGCTGACTCACTTCCGGGTCCGCACGAGAGACAGGAACTGGAAACCCAGGGCTATGGAGGCGCACAGGCGGTCTTGATCTTACCTCCTGCACAACCCGTCCTGGCTGGATGGAACTAGTAGCCCTGTACAAGCGGGGTGCTCGTACAGGGCGGACTGGGCTGTGCAGGGGCCTGATGGTTGCCGTGCGTAGAGCGGGAGTTGGGTAGCCTGGTCCTAGGAGGCGTACCGGCGACCAGATGCGCTGCGCAGGCATCCTCCTACCAGGCTGGATGCCCACTCTAGCACGGCACCTGCGAGGGGCTGGAATAACGCGCACCGGACTGTGCGTGCGTATGGGTGAGAGTGCGCTCTTCAGCGAAACATGGCGCCCTCCACCTCATACGCTCCTCCATATAACCACGGGTAGCTGGCTTCTGGCTCTTCCTTGGCCTAGCCAAACTACCCGTGTGCCCCCCCAAAAAAAATTATTGGGGGTGCCTCTCGTGCTTCAACGCCAGTCGTGTTCCTCGGAAACGTTCCCGGTCCTTACCAGCCATTCTCCATGGGCCCTCTCCGGCCATAACTTGCTCCCATGTCCATCTCTCCCGTTTGTCCAATTCAAAATCCCTCTGCTCCTTCCTCTGCTGCTTGGTCCTGGTTTGGTGGGAGATTCTGTCAGGGATTTCGTCGTCAGACGATATGGCGAAATCATCGTCGGAAAAGGAGGACCAATATGCAGCAGAATTGAGATAGTTCATCTTGAACATTTAATAAACTCAAAATGAACATACAAAATAACAAAACAAACTCACGATGTACAGACAGTCTTCTCAGGCTCACATACGCTAGACAAGAAACAATCTCCCACAAATGACAAACACAAACACACCCTAATATATGGGACTCTCAATCAAAGGCAAAGAGAAAACACCTGCCTTCAATTGAGAGTCCCAACCCCAATTAATCAATCATAGAAACACACTCACTAGACTCCACATAGAAATACATAAACATAGACCATAAACCAAAAACCCAGAAATACTAAATCAAACGCCCCTTTTACCAAAACACCACCCCGAACCACATAAAACAAATACCCTCTGCCACGTCCTGACCAAACTACAATGACAATTAACCCTTATCCTGGCCAGGACGTGACAGAGACGGGAAACTCCATTCGATTCGGATTGTAGTGTCACGTAACAGCAGAGATCCCCTGTATTGGATAGAGATAATCAAGAAGGCCAAGAAATGGTCAGACAGGGTACTTCCTGTACAGAATCTTCTCAGGTTTTGGCCTGCCAAATGAGTTCTGTTATACTCACAGACACCATTCAAACAGTTTTAGAAACTTTGGAGTATTTTCTATCCAAAGCTAATAATTATATGCATATTCTAGTTTCTGGGCAGGAGTAATAATCAGATTAAATTGGGTACGTTTTTTATCCGGCCGTGAAAATACTGCCCCCTAGCCATAACAGGTTAACAAACTATAGTTTTGGCAAGTCGGATAGGACATCTACTTTGTGCATGACACAAGTAATTTTTCCAACAATTGTTTACAGACAGATTATTTAACTTAAAATTCACTGTATCATAATTCCAGTGGGTCAGAAGTTTACATACACTAAGTTGACAATGCCTTTAAACAGCTTGAAAAATGCCAGAAAATGATGTCATGGCTTTAAAAGTTTCTCATAGGCTAATTGATATAATTTGAGTCAATTGGAGGTGTACCTGTGGATATATTTCAAGGCCTAACTGTAGACCTCCACAAGTCTGGTTCATCCTTGGGAGCAATTTCCAAATGCCTGAAGGTACCACATTCATCTGTATAAACAATAGTACGCAAGTATAAACACCACAGGACCACGCAGCCATCATACCGCTCAGGAAGGAGACGCATTCTGTCTCCTAGAGATGAATGTACTTTGGTGCGAAAAGTGCAAATCAATCCCAGAACAACAGCAAAGGACCTTCTGAAGATGCTGGAGGAAACAGGTACAAAAGTATCTATATCCACAGTAAAACGAGTTGATATAACCTGAAAGGCCGCTCAGCAAGGAAGAAGCCACTGCTCCAAAACCGCCATAAAAAAGCCAGACTACGGTTTGCAACTGCACATGGTGACAAAGATCATACTTTTTGGAGAAATGTCCTCTGGTCTGATGAAACAAAAATGGAACGGTTTGGCCATAATGACCATCGTTATGTTTGGAGGAAAAAGGGGGACGCTTGCAAGCCAAAGAACACCATCCCAACCGTGAAGCACGGGAGTGGCAGCATCATGTTGTGGGGGTGCTTTGCTGCAGGAGGGACTGCTGCACTTCACAAAATAGATGGTATCATGTGGAAGGAAAATTATGTTAATATATTGAAGCAACATCTCAAGACATCAGTCAGGAAGTTAAAGCCTGGTGGTGAAACAATTTAAAAGCAATGCTACCAAATACTAATTGAGCGTATGTAAACTTCTGACCCACTGGGAATGTGATGAGATGAAAGAAATAAAAGCTGAATAAAATCATTCTCTCTACTATTATTCTGACAGGAAGTTTAAATGTAGTTGGCTAATGTGTATGTAAACATCTGACTTCAACTGTATATTCAGTACCTGTCAAAAGTTTGGACACTCCTACTCATTCCAGGGATTTTCTTCATTTTTAATATTTTAGAATATTAGTGAATACATCAAAACTATGTAGTAACCAAAAAAGTAAACAAATCAAAATATATGTTATATTTAAGTTTCTTCAAAGTAGCCACCCTTTGATTTGATGACAGCTTTGCACACTCTTGGCATTCTCTCAACCAGCTTCATGAGGTAGTCACCTGGAATGTATTTCAATTAACAGGTGTGCCTGGTTAAAAGTTAATTTGTCGAATTTCTTTCCTTCTATATGCATTTGAGCCAATCAGTTGTGTTGTGACAAGGTAGGGGTGGTTTACAGAAGATAGCCCTATTTGGTAAAAGACGAGGTCCATATTATGGCAAGAACAGCTCAAATAAGCAAAGAGAAATGACAGTCCATGATTAATGAAGGTTTGTCAATGCGGAAAATGTAAGAACATTGAACGTTTCTTCAAGTGCAGTTGTAAAAACCATCAAGCACTATGATGAAACTGTCTCTCATGAGGACCGCCACAGGAAAGGAAAGCCCATAATCACCTCTGCTGCAGAGGATAAGTTCATTAGAGTTACCGGTCTCAAGAATTGCAGCCCAAATAAATGCTTCACGCAGTTCAAGTAACAGACACATCTCAACATTAACTGTTCAGAGGAGACTACATGAATTAAGCCTTCATGGTCAAATTGCTGTAAAGAAACCACTACTAAAGGACACCAATAATAAGAAGAGGCTTGCTTGGGCCAAGAAACACAAGCAATGAACATTAGACTGGCGGAAATCTGTCCTTTGGTGTGATGAGTCCAAATTTCAGATTTTTGGTTCCAACCGCCGTGTCTTTGTGAGACGCAGAGTAGGTGAATAGATGATCTCTGCATGTGTGGTTCCCACCATGAAGCATGGAGGAGGAGGTGTGATGGTGTGGGGGTGCTTCACTGGTGACACTGTCAGTGATTTATTTAGAATTCAAGGCACACTTAACCAGCATGCTACCACAGCATTCTGCAGCGATACGCCATCCCTTCTGGTTTGCGCTTAGTGGGACTATCATTTGTTTTTCAACAAGACAATGACCCAAAACACACCTCCAGGCTGTGTAAGGGCTATGTGACAAAGAGGGAGAGTGATGGAGTTCTTCATCAGATGATGTGGCCTCCACAATCACCGGACCTCAACCCAATTGAGATGGTTTGGGATGAGTTGGACTGCAGAGTGAATGAAAATGCAGCCAACAAGTGTTCCTCATGAAGCTGGTTGAGAGAATGCCAAGACTGTGCAAAGCTGTCATCAAGGCAAAGGGTGGCTACTTTGAAGAATCCCAAATATAAAATGTATTTTGATTTGTTTAACACTTTTTTGGTTGCTACGTGATTACATATGTGTTATTTAATAGTTTTGATGTTTTCACTGTTATAACAAAATGTAGAAATTAGGAAAATGAAGAAAAACCCTTGAATAAGTGGGTGTATCCAAACTTTCGACTGGTACTGTATCTATAATAGTACCTACTTCAATCTTTTTTGCTTTCAGGCCCACGGGGAGGGAGTGGTATGGGGAGGATTTTTTGCGGTGGGGGTGGGGTAGTGGGGGCGGGACTGACAAGCAACCGTAGTTGCTGGAGGGCGGGGCGGGGGGGTAGTTTGCCAGCCGGTGGGGGCGAAGATGGGTGGTAGAATGGAGACATGTTGGTTGGGGAAATAGAGTGTGAGGTTGGGGGTGGAGGCTCACTTTTTATTTGTATTTACATACTACATTTATTGTTACTTTTTGGCTCTGTGGTGTTACGTTCCCCAGTTCCTGTGTTGTGGGTTTGTATGTGTGTATTTCAGGAAATGGCTTCCTGTATTCCTAAAGTAGCTGATTGGTCGGCCCCATCGCTGATTGGAGCTCTGACCCCTCCCTCTCGTCAGGGGATACAGCTGTCTCTTCAATTACAAACTCTTTCTCCAGCTTGATAAAAGCCAGTGTTCCTTTGTCATCGATGCAATATTTTTTATGTCCTGTGTTGATTGTGGTGGTCAGTAAAAGTTTTGCGGATATTATTTTGTAGCTGCTCCTTCCGAGGTATGTGTATGCCAAAAGGACTTAGTGTTTTTGGTTATTGAAATGGTTCACTAAGTATTAGTAAAAATTCTGTTTCATTTGTTCCTGGGGGGGAAGGGGAACACACCTTGGGAGTGTTTAGGCAAGAGGCCTGCAGGCATACATAAGCTGTAGTATTTAATCTGTCTATGCACACTAGGTAAGACCTGGGCAGACCACAGTCTGTATTTTGGTTAGCGTGCCAGGTGGTGCTAAAGGATAGGTAAGGTAGGAGAGGGGACTCTTTAATTTTTTACTTTCTTCGCTTTGGTTCCGTCCAGACCCTTTTCCCCACCTACCGTGTTAAGGAATAATAAATTCCCTGTAAACTGTATTTTTCTCTGTTGTCCTTCCCTGCACCTACGATCACTTTTTCACTCCACGGGGAGTTGAGATGTAGCAGGGTGTTGCGTTTCCACCTCCAAGAGGCGTACGTAACAGTGGTAAGATCATGGTGCTAAATGCTTTGTATTTGTACTTTAAAAAAATATTTACTTTTGAGTGGCAGCCCACGGGTGCATGTGAGCTATGAAATTATATAAACTTGTTCATTGTGCCTGTATTGCCTGTAGTCCTCCTCCCCCCCCCCCACAAGAAAATAACAAAATGAATGAATAAAGATTTGTCACAAAAATATACAACCCCTAGCTGCATGTCAGGGCTCATCCATTGGCCTCTGTTCCCACTAATTTATACATTAGGTGCTGAGGCCCTGTTCTACAGACACACTTGGGAGACTTCTGGCTGTGGAATAAGTAGTGCTGACATAATGTTATGCATGCACACCCAAAAGAGAACTTTAAGCTGTCTGTGTGTCTGGTTACAGGGCACAGTCATCTATTGTGTCTGAAGTTTGAGATTGGCCATTTTTCATTTTAGTTTCCACTTTTCCTTTGTTTTTCTTTACTGAAAGGTTCTTAAAGTTGGTATAAGACTATAGGAAGTCAGTTTTCAGCAGTATGATATTTGACTAAGAATTTGGACAACACTTCATCTGAATACTCTAAAATCTGCATAAAGAAAATATGCACATTTTCCCACAAGTGGTCTGTTTCCATCAAACTGACATGCTGCGGATAAAAAAAACTATGTGATACGTTGTGCACATACAATTAATGCCCCGAATAAAAAAAGATCTGAAGTTCAATGTGTTTCCATCGCATTTTCAACTTTACAGATGGTTTTGTCACAACTATTAAAGTAAATAATGGACTAGGCAAATCTGGTTTTGGCGAATGCTTCCTAGACAACAGTTCGCTGATTACGTTATATGATGAGATATGGATAAGAGCAATATCATTTTTATTGGATTGGCAGCCAAACACCAATAATCATTCCACCAGCATTACCGTGGACTTAGAACCACCCTAAAGTTCAGCATAATGTATTTAATCTGCCTATAAAATGGTAGGCCTACAACATAAATCATTGCGTGACTTTGACATGATGGTTATTATCCATATTTGCCCATAAGGATGTATTTGTTACACAGTTTACAGCAGGTATAAAAGGTGCGGCGAAATGCTCATGTAATGACAAGAGTCAAGTCAAGTAACAAGTAGTACAAGTAATACTCTTAGTGTGCCATCTATAACCTAAAATGGTTCTTCGGCCCTCATAGGATAACCCTTTAAATAACCCTTTTTGATTGCAGGTTAAAACTTTTTGGTTCCAAATAGAACCCTTTTAGGTTCCATGTAGTGCCCTTTCCATGGAGGGCTCTACATGGAACCCAAAAGGGTTCTACCTGGAACCAAAATTGTTGCACCTAGAACCAAAAAGGGTTCTCCTATGTGGACAGCCAAAGAACCCTTTTGGAGCCCTTTTTTCCACGAGTGTAGAAGAGGTAGTATGCATAGTAATAATGGAATGTACTTACAAGTGTAAAGAGGGTAGTGGCATCAATAGTATGAGTTCTGAGTGCGTGGGTGTTTGTGTGTGAGGATTGGATGTGTGGGTAGTCAGTGCAAATATACTCCTTATACAAATTGCCAGATGGTAAGAGTGATCAGTCTGTGGCTCGGGTGACAATGAATCCTTCATGATCTTTCGGGCCTTCCGCAGACACCACCTGGTGTAGATGTCCCAGGGGGCCTGGGAGCTTACCCCTAGTGATGTATTGCGCCGTCCACACCACCCTCTGTAGAATTTTCGGTCGAGGGCGTTGCAGTTGCCTTACCAGGTGGTGATGCAGCTGGTCAAGATTGTTCTTGATTGTGTAGCTGTAGAACTTCTTTAGGATCCAAGGTTCCATGGAGAAAAAAAATATTCCGGCGCCTGAGGTTGAAGAGGTGCTGCTGTGCCTTCTTCATCACGGTGGTGGTATAATTGGAACCATGTCAGGTTCTCTGTGATTTTTCACGTGGAGGAACTTGAAGCTTTTGACACTCTCCACTGCAGCCCCATCGATGACAATAGGGGTGTGCTCCTCTCCCAATTTCTTGTAGTCCACGATCAGCTCCTTGGTTTTTCAGATGTTGAGTGAGAGGCTGCTCTAACCTCCTCCCTGTTGGCAGTCTCATCTCCGTCGCAAACGCAATGATGGTGTTGGAGTCATGCGTGGCCACACAGTAGTGGGTATACAGGGATTACAGGAGGGAGTTGAGCATGCAACCCTGGGGGGTCCCCATGTTGAGGGTCAGCGTGGTGGAGTTGTTGCCTACCCTTACCACTCGGGGTCTGCCTGTCAGGAAGTCCAGGATCCAGTTGCAGAGGGAGGAGCTAATACCCAGGGCCTTGAGCTTAGTGTCACGCTTGGAGGGGACTATGGTGTTGAACGCTGAGTTGTAATCGATAAACAGCATTCTCACAAAGGTGTTCCTCTTGTCCAGGTTGGATAGGGCAGTGTGTAGAGCAGGGATGGGCAACTTTGATGGGGATAGGTGCAACCAAAAAACGGAACTCATCATGAGGGGCCACAGTGGCTTGTAGGTCTGCATACCCACATCCATACACCCCCTCCATCTTGCGAGGATTTTTTTTTAGCGGACCCCCGCGTGACAGCAAAGATGTATATATTTTTTTAAAGTTAATTTCCTGCAAATCTACACATTTTGCCATGGGGCAGAGCGAAGATTTACAACTCATTTTCGAAATTTCACCTTGTGTATTCTATTATTGCAGCTCCGGGGGCCTACAAAAGGGTCTACCAGTTAAGGTGGAGGTGATGTGGTTCTTGACCAACCTCTCAAAGCACTTCATGATGACAAAAGTGAGTGCTATAGGGCGATAGTCATTTAGGAAGGTTACCTTAGTTTGCTTGGGTAGAGGGAGAATGGTGGACATCTTGAAGCATGTGGGGACCACATACTGGGACAGGGAGAGGTTGAATATGTCCGTGAGCACTCCAGCCAGCTAGTCTGCACATGCTCTGAGGACGCGGCTGGGGATGCCATCTGGGTGGTCTGTTTTGTGAGTATTCACACGAGCTAAGGTCCTACTCACGTTGGCCACAGAGATTGCGAGCTCACAGCCCTCTACAGCAGTGGGAGCCCTCATAGGATCAGTGTTGATTGCCTCAAAACGTGCATTAAAGTTATATAGCTCATCTGGGAGAGAGGCATCTGTGTTTGCCACGCCACTAACGTTCCCTTTGTCCATGAAGGTTTGTTGTCCTTACCACATGCGTCGCACATCGGAAATGCAATTCCACTTTGTCCCTGTACTGTCTTTTTTCATCTTTCATTCCTTTCCGTAGGTTGTAGCTAGCCGTAATCTGACCGGGGTTGAATGTGTTGGTCCGTGTTCTCAGTTTTGCGGAGGTGACTGCAACATTTGTCCACATCCTGCCATTACACAATTACTGTTGTTGTTTATACAATCCAAAAACGGTCCACTATATATCGTAATATCGTCATGAGTGCATGTCCCGGCAAATTTTCTTCACAATAGACAAACATATGCTCATTCTGTTCAGGACAACCCAGGATATGACGCCATGTCATCGTCTAACTGTACATCAAACATAGTGATCATAAACGTTGACACTGTGTATGACATGAGTTTTATAACATGGAAATGTGAACTGCACATTTGGAGCCATGGGTGTTTGGCTTGATTGTATGACATCAAAGAGGTATTTATTATAATCCTCAATGTCTCATCTTTCAAAATAGATAGAGTCCTCTTGATTTACAGCATTTCCCACACTCAGACAACAAAGGAGGGAGCGGTGAGGAAGGGGTGAGATCATTAGCACGATGACTGGTCTGAGAAAGTGATGTGGTCCTAGGTATGACGGGGACATCTGTAATTCTGCAGGATGTTAATGAGCGAGACGCCTGGGTGATGTACGCCGAGGTTGAGCCTTGACAATGAGCCTCTTTCTTTTATATTTTATCTCTACCTCAAATGGCCTGCCAGCAGACCAAGGAACCCCTCTTCAAGGGCCCCGCTCAGATCCATCACACCCTTTGATTATGTATTGATCACCAGCCGCTAAACCACTGTGAACACACAGGTCATGCCATTCCACGGTGCCATCAGCCATCCTGGCTCCTCCCGGACACCCTCAATCTCTCACTCCTCCCTCCCATTGAGGAGGCCAAGACTAGCACCATCCACTCCCCTCTACCCTGGGTGGACAGGGTTCTAGCAGTGAACGTGGTGGCAGAGTCTAACTGACACACAACCACTTAGATACCGTAGCTTAAGGTTTCTCTGGGGAGGTTTAGCAAATGTTTAGTATCAGCAAGGGAGGGATCTATTTAAATATATTTATCTGTTGTATTGTCTGAGGCGGACAGGCAATACATTGGTAGACAGACATTCACTGGGCTCAGCCAAGGCAAGTCTATGTCTCCCAGGCTGAGGTTCTGTGGGCTTAGCTCCTGTGGTGCTTTTCATCCAGCAGAGTGGTGGACATTTGGGAATAGCTCAATTTATTTGTGCAAATTAAATGTAGCTGCTTCACACTGAGGGGCTAAATGAGTCCACCTTCTCATCACAACCCACTGGAAACAGACATCAGTTCAACGTCTAGTTTTGATTCACATTTGGTTGAATTCAACGAAAATAAAACAAAACATGTTACCATGTCATTGGATTTAGGTTCAAAGTTAGGTGAAAAATATACTAAATTCCTGTGAGTTGATAACGTTTAAATAGGCAATCAGTTTTCCACCATTTTTTGGTTGAAATGACTTTGAAACAACATTGATTCAACCAGTTTTTGCACAGTGGGAAAGAGTTTTAATGGATCCTAGATTTCTCCCCACCTGCATTGCCATGTCCCCTTGTGGGCTGCTAGTCAGAGATATGAAAAGTGAAAATATTATACAAATGTTGCAGAAAAACAGGAGGTACACTATTCATACAAAAGTATGTGGAAACCCCTTCAAATTAGTGGATTCGGCTATTTCAGCCACACACGTTCCTGACAGGTGTATAAAATCGAGCACACAGCCATTCAGTCTCCATAGACAAACATTGGCAGTAGAATGGCCTTACTGAAGAGCTCAGTGACTTTCAACGTGGCACCATCATAGGATGCCACATTTCCAACAAGTCAGTTCGTAACATTTCTGACCTGCTAGGCTGCCCCGGTTAACTGCCAGTGCTGTTATTGTGAGGTGGAAACGTCTAGGAGCAACAACGGCTGAACCATAAAATGGAAGGACGAATGCATTGTGCCAACTTTAAAGTATGGTAGAGGATAAATAAACGTCTGGGTGGTTTTTCATGGGGAAGGCCCTTTCCTGTTCCAGCACGACAATTCTCCCGTGCTCAAAGCGAGGTCCATACAGAACAGTTTTTTTGAGATTGGTTTGGAAGAACTTGACTGGCCTGCACAGAGCCTTGACTTCAACCCCCATCAAACACCTTTGGGATGAATTGGAATGCCAACTGCGAGCCAGGCCTAATTGCCAAACATCAGTGCCCGACCACACTAATGCTCCTGTGGCTGAATGGAAGCAAGTTCCTTCAGCAATGTTCCAATATCTAGTGGAAAGCCTTCCCAGAAGAGTGGAGGCTATTATAGCAGCAAAGGGGGGACCAACTCCATATTAATGCCCATGATTTTGGAATGAGATGTTCGACGTGCAGGTGTCCACATACTTTTGTCATGTAGTGTGTATGTTCTCCCATAATTCATATATTGTACAGTGCTTCGGAAAGTATTCAGACCCCTTGACTTTTTCCACATTTTGTTAGGTTACAGTCTTATTCTAAAATTGATTACATTTATTTCCCCCTCATCAATCTACACACAATGCCCCATAATGACTAAGCAAAAACAGGTTTTAAAAAAACGGAAATATCACATTTACATAAGTATTCAGACCCTTTACTCAGTACTTTGTTGAAGCACCTTTGGCAGCGATTACAGCCTCGAGTCTTCTTAGGTATGACGCTACAAGCTTGACACACCTGTATTTGGAGAGTTTCTCCCATTCTTCTCTGCAGATCCTCTCAAGCTCTGTCAGGTTGGATGTGGAGTGTCGCTGCACAGCTATTTTCAGTCCGGGCTCTGGCTGGGCCTCTCAAGGACATTCAGAGACTTGTCACAAAGCCACTCCTGCGTTGTCTTGGCTGTGTGCTTATGGTCATTGTCCTGTCGGAAGGTGAACCTTTGCCCCAGTCTGAGGTCCTGAGCGCTCTTGAGCAGGTTTTCATCAAGGATGTGTCTTTGCTCTGTACTTTGCTCTGTTCATCTTTGCCTCGATCCTGACTAGTCTCATTGTTCCTGCCACTGAAAAACATCCTCACAGCATGATGCTACCACCACCATGCTTCCCCGTAGGGATGGTGTCAGGTTTCCTCCAGATGTGATGCTTGGCATTCAGGTCAAAGAGTTCAGTCTTGGTTACATCAGACCAGAGAATCTTGTTTCTCATGGTCTGAGAGTCTTTAGGTGCCTTTTGGCAAACTCCAAGCAGAATGTCATGTGCCTTTTACTGAGGAGTGGCTTCCGTCTGGCCACTCTACCATAAAGGCCTGATTGGTGGAGTGTTGCAGAGATGGTTGTCCTTCTGGAAGGTTCTCCCATCTCCACAGAGGAACTCTAGAGCTCTGTCAGAGTAACCATGGGCTTCTTGGTCACTTCCCTGATCAAAGCCCTTCTCCATGATTGCTCAGTTTGGCCCGGTGGCCAGCTCTACAAAGAGTCTTGGTCGTTCCAAACTTCTTCTATTTAAGAATGATGGAGGTCACTGTGTTCTTGGGGACCTTCAATGTTGCAGAACTATTTTGGTACCCTTCTCCAGATCTGTGCCTCGACACAATCCTGTCTCGGAGCTCTACGGACAATTCCTTCGACCTCATGGTTTGGTTTTTGCTCTGACATGCACTGTCAACTGTGGGACCTTATAGAGACGGGTGTGTGCCTTTCCAAATCATGTCCAATCAATTGACTTTACCACAGATGGGCTCCAATGAAGTTGTAGAAACATCTCAAGGATGATCAATGGAAACAGGATTCACCTGACCTCAATTTCATGTCTCAACAAAGGGTCTGAATGCTTATGTCCATAAAGTATTTATGTTTTTAAATTTTCTATACATTTGCAAAAATTTCAAAAAATGTCTTAACATTTCTGTTTTCACTTTGTCATTATGGGGTATTGTGTGTAGATTGCTGAGTATTCTTTTATATTTTTTATCAATTTTAGAATAAGGACGTAATGTAACAAAATGTGGAAAAAGTCAAGGGGTCTGAACACTTTCTGTATGTACAGTAGTTGAACCAATTTACATAACGCAGAAAACACTCACAACCAAGTTAACAAAGTTACACAACATAATTAACACTCACAAAGAAAAACTCTCCTCAACATTACCACTATACTGAAACACCTTCATGGAATTTCACATTATATTAATTTGACTAATCAAATTGCCACCAAAGTACATACTTCAGGTGGGAGTTACCTAATATAATCACTGAAACGGCATGTGTACCTGGGCATAACTGACACATACGATGCCAGTAGAGTTCAGTGTTACTGCAGTAGAGATACAGGACTAAGGATGAAAGTGTAGGGGAGGGATTGGAGAGTGGGGGAGTGAGAGAAGAAAGCTGCTGTTTACTGCCACATCACACACACAATGCAACCTACACATCTCCTGAGACAGCTATGATGAGCCCAGCCAATTCATGCAGAAAATTGTTAGCTCCCTCCCCCAGCACAAACAGATTTCTATCCTCTGTGCACCCTCGTCTCCCTTCTCCCACCCTCCCTCTCTCCTTTCTTTCCTCCCTGCTTATTTACTGGCTAATGGTGGGTTTACTGTATTGAGGAAGCCAGCTTGAGAAAATATGCAGTGGCTCTCCCCTGCTGAAATGGAATATGTGGGGTGCCGACCGCCTGCCCACAGGGCAGTTGGCAGTCAGGGGTAATGGTAAGGCGGATTAGAAGTGTCATGGAGGAGCAATCAAAAGATGCTGACAGGATGCCTTCTTGTCTCTTGCCCACCTCTCATCTCCCTTTGACATCCACATGCAGCACGGAAAGTATCTTTTTTTCACAGTTTCGTTCCAGGAGACATATCTCTTGCCTTGTATGTTAGGCCTTTATCAGTATGTTTTTAGATAACGCAGCACTGGGCCAGTCCAGTTCATAAATACAAGTGAGAGGCTTGCTCTGTGTCCTGTAAGCATCCCCATCAATAACAGGAGCTTTTGCTGGGCTCCAGTTAATTGATGCAATTCATCATAATTGCTGGCAAATTAGATTGAAAAAGGCCATAAGCAGAAATTCTCCCATGAAAAAAAAAATAATTCTTCAGCAATCTATGTGTAATTTACTTGACTCCAAACACAAAAGTTCAACGATGGAATTCTGTTTTACTTCATTAGGTTACATCAGCAGGATACTGGCAATGCCTGTATACAAAAGAAAGGATTATGTCCTACTGAAAATAGGAGCCTCTTATGTTTGTTTTAAGAACTAGAGAGACGTGGCAGAAAAAAACCACAGAAACAACTAATGCCCAATAATTCTTTAGCACATTCACAATCATATTTCATCTGAGATGTTCTCCTTCTAGAATGTTATGCTCCCATTTCATGACTATGAATATTTGTTATGTTCGGAGCAAAGGTTTCTGGCACAGTTTTGGTTGGATAAATACCATAGTCTTATTTTCTTTCACCTCTTGTGGAAACTAGCCTTCAGAATACTTCTTTGCTGTCAGAGACTTCTTTGCAAATTTGAGGATTCAATAGTCATAGTAAGGAGTTTTGGCTGGGGGAGTCAGTATTCCACCATACAGTCCACAGCCACATGTGAAGAAGAGCAGTGAACTTTGATCAGCTCTGATGATGAAGGCCATCTGAACAGTCAAAAAGTCAATGTCTATTCAAAGGATTTACAAAACTACCTATTTCAAAGTCTTGCGCTCTGAGCTAAAGTTGTGCTTTTTTAGGGGGACCACAGAAATACGATTTTTCACTCCCAAAAAAAGAAAGAGGGAAAAATCAAAGGGAAGAAATGAAGATGTGAATAATTAATGACCAAGAACAGTTCTTCGACCACAGCGCAGCACAACATCTAACCATCCTCTACAGCAGGGGCGTCAAACTCATTCCACGGAGGGCCTTGTGTCCGCAGGTTTTTCCTTTCAATTAAGACATAGGCAACCAGGTGAGGGGAGTTCCTTACTAATTAGTGACCTTATTTCATCCATCAAGTACAACGAAGGTGTGAAAATCTGCAGACATTCGGCCCACAGTGGAATGAGATTGACACGTGCTCTACAGCCTCTATTGTACCTCTTCCCCATCCTTAATTTATCATGTTCTTAGCCTGATATGAACCAGCTGTTGTTTTCTCTTTCTCTCTCCATCCGTCCCCTCCTGCTGGCCAGTGGCTCCAGAGTACCGTCAGACCGGTGTGATGAGGAGGGAGGGAGGAGGGAAGGAGATTAAGAGAGAAAGCCTAGCCAATAATGGTCTGTGTACACGACCAATAAATTGTGATTTGAAAACAAGAGGCTGGGATGCTGATTATGAGTGCACAGGAGACGGGCGAGCGTGTGCCGTCGCTGATGTGGTGTGACCCCTCGTTCCGATCTCTTATGCTCCAATCAAACTATGTTGAACACCTCTCCACTCACAAACTCCCACTCATCCACACACATGCACAAACTCATGTCTATCGTGCCACTTGGAGATATATGTGGACATAGTTCTACATAGAACATACAAATTGCTAGCTCTCTCTAGGTTTCACACTCTTGAGAACATGGGAACAACTTTCACTGGTGACAGGGGGACATGATCCCCCCACATTCTGAAATTGCATTTTTGTCACCTCCAGTTTTATCATTGCACTGTTGTACAAAAAAGCGGCATCAGTGTGCATTAGGACCATGCGGACGCATAAGAGCGGTTGGGTAGGCTGTTTGGTGGATTCACACGGCTGGATTTAGGTCTGCGCAGAATCTTCAAAGCATACGAACAGAGGCAGCTGTTGTCAGTGTGTAAACTGGCTACTCTTTATTTGACTGATGTAGCTGGGAAGGTAACAGACTGCTGTTTGACCTAACAGAAAAAAAGTATTTATTCCCAGTGCTGAGCTAGTAGTTTAACCTTTTACGGCTAGGGGTTCCGCTAGCGGAACATTTCGACAACATCCGGTGAAATGGCAGAAAATGATTACAAATATTTCACATTCATACATTCCCAAGTGCAATACACCTAATTAAATCTTAACTTCTTGTTAATCTAGCCACTGTGTCAGATTTCAAAAAGGCTTTACGGTGAAAGCAAACCATGCTATTATCTGAGGACAGCACCCTATCAAACAAA
Source organism: Salmo salar (assembly GCF_965601325.2). Classification (NCBI taxonomy): domain Eukaryota; kingdom Metazoa; phylum Chordata; class Actinopteri; order Salmoniformes; family Salmonidae; genus Salmo; species Salmo salar. Next base: position 63,744,375 of record NC_138294.1, on the reverse strand, counting down.
CACATGACAATCATAATTCAACTCGCCAGGCGCGACACAAAACTCAGTAATAACGATATAATTCATGCCTTACCTTTGAAGATCTTCTTCTGTTGGCACTCCAATATGTCCCATAAACATCATAAATGGTCCTTTTGTTCGGTAAATTCCATCGTTATATCTCCAAAATGTCCATTTGTTTGGTGCGTTTGAATCAGAAAAACACCGGTTCCAACTCGCGCAACATGACTACAAAATATCTAATAAATTACCTGTAATCTTGATCCAAACATTTCAAACAACTATCCTAATACAACTTTAGGTATTTTTTTACATAAATAATCGATAAAATTTAAGACGGGATAAACTGTGTTCAATACAGGATGAAAACAAAGTGGAGCGAGCTTTCAGGTCGCGCGCCCCAACCACAACAGTGCACTAGAGTCGACCATCGTTCTGAACAGCCATACTTCTTCATTACTCAAAAGAAAAACATCAACCAATTTCGAAAGACTTTTGACATCCAGTGGAAGCGATAGAAACTGCAAGCAAGTGCCTTAGAAATCTAGATCCACATTGAAAACACATTGAAAACACTGTCACCTCAACAACAAAAAATCCTGAATGGTTTGTCCTCTGGGTTTTGCCTGCCAAATCAGTTCTGTTATACTCACAGACATCATTTTAACAGTTTTAGAAACTTTAGAGTGTTTTCTATCCAAATCTACCAATCATATGCATATCCTAGCTTCTGGGCCTGAGTAGCAGGCTTTTGGGCACGCTTTTCATCCAAAATTCCAAATGCTGCCCCCTATCCCAAAAAAGTTAACTAACTGACATGTAACATTAGCTAACGTTCCATCCCCTCTCAACTGAAGCTTTGTCTGAAGTGAATGAACTAGCTAGTTAGCTAGCTAGTAGCTACCACAGCCAGTTCAGCTATAGCCTCTAGCTATCTGTCAGGTAGCAGTATCTAACAGCTTTGGTGTGTATGTATCTTTCCTTTGTTTTGTCCCATTTCAACAGAAGTAAATGAACTAGCAGCACAAGGGGGACCAACCTTATACTAATACCCATGATTTTGGAATGAGATGTTCTACATTACTTTTTTCATGTAATGTACATCTCAGAGAAAAAAAACTATACAGTGGTTGTTCCTTTAAAAGTTGCATCATACTGCGGCACACCTTGCGTGCTGCTGCAGCATTCTGTGGCACGTCATTTAATTCTCAACTATTTTTTCTGTTACGGCAAGATACTGCTAGTTTGACCAACAGAGGGCATCTTTGAGAAGCATTTGATAGTATTCCGTATTGGCATTACCAGAGAATTTAAAACCTTTTTTGTAATGACATAGTACATGGGATTCATTTTAAGAAATTTGGCTTAATTAATTTGATACATTTTTTGGTGTTTCTATTCAGAGAAAAACGAAACCCTCAGGGTTTCTGTTAGGATGGAATAGAAAATATGGCGATGTTCAACATGACAGTTGGGAATAGGCTACAGGATTGAAGGATTCTAAATTGTTTGCCTTCACTAGACAACTTTGTTCCAATATTTCTGTAAATCAGTGATATTTATTCACATATTAATTTGTTATGGATCCATAACTAAATCAACATCTGCATTTTTAAAGAGTCCATTGTTAACTACAGTATGTATTGTATACTGCACAGTAGCCTAATAAACAAATAAACACATTTTGTTAATAAAATAATGATAAAAAAAAACGATTTAAAAATGCAGATGTCGATTTAGTTATGCATTCTGTAGTACAGACATGGCCTGCTCTCCCTTATGTAAGGAATTAGGCACTTTAGGCACACTCATTATTTTATTAACGAAATGTGTTTATTTGTTTATTAGGCTACGGTACAGGCTACAATACATACTGTAGTTAACATGGGAAAGTGCCTAATTCCTTACATAAGGGAGAGCAAGCCATGTATGTTTGTTTATTCCATGTGTAACTCTGTGTTGTTGTTTTATGTGTCGAACTGCTTTGCTTCGCAGTTGTAAATGAGAACTTGTTCTCAACTAGCCTACCTGGTTAAATAAAGGTGAAATAAATCAAATCAAAAATGTCTGTACAATTGAATGCAGGGCACGCGGGAGACCAGTGTTATTTCACAGTTGTGATGTCTTCACTATTATTCTACAATGTAGAAAATAGTAAAAATAAAAATCCTGGAATGAGTAGGGGTGTCCAAACTTTTGACTGGTACTTGCTTAAAACCTCACTAGGGTAGGGGGCACTATTTTCACCTCCAGATGAAAAGTGTGCCCAAAGTAAACTGCCTGCTACTCAGGCCCAGAAGCTAGGATATGCATATCATTTGTATAGAAAACACTCTAAAGTTTCCAAAACTGTTAAAATAATGTCTGTGAGTATAACAGAACTGATATGGCAGGCAAAAACCTGAGAGAAATTCATCCAGGAAGTGGGATTCTTTTATGTTTGTAGTTTCCCATTGACTGCCTATACAGAGTCCATTGACTTTGGACTCAAATTGCACTTCCTATGGCTTCCACTAGATGTCAACAGTCTTTAGAAATTGTTCCAGGCTTATATTCTGAAAAATGAGGGAGTAAGACCACTCTGAATGACTGGACACTGCAGGGTCCCAGAGGTTTTTCATGCACGTAACCGAGAGCGCACCTTTCTTGTTTTCCTTTTATATTGACGAAGCTTTTGTCCAGTTGAAATATTATTGATTATTATGACTAAAAACAACCTGAGGATTGATTATAAACATTGTTGCTACGAACTTTACTAATACTTTTCTGATTTTTTGTCTGCCTGTTGTGACTGCCTTTGAGCCTGTGGATTACTGAACAAAACGCACAAACAAAACGGAGGTTTTTGGATATAAAGAGGGACTTTATCAAACAAAATGAACATTTATTGAGTAAATGGAAGTCTTGTGAGTGCAACCATATGAAGATCATCAAAGGTAAGTGATTAATTTTATCGCTATTTCTGACTTGTGTAATTCCACTACTTGGCTGGTAACTGTTTGTAATGATTTGTCTGCTGGGCGCTGTTCTCAGATAATCGCATGGTATGCTTTCGCCGTAAAGACTTTTTGAAATCTGACACCGTGGTTGTATTAACAATATGTTAATGTTTAAACCGATGTATAACACTTGTATGTTTTATGAATTTGTATGAGTATTTCTGTTATTGAATTTGGCTTTGCAATTTCACTGGATGTTGGCCAGGTGGGACACTACCGTCCCACACCCCCTAGAGAGGTTAATTAATTTGAATAATATTATGGTGTTTCTATTCCTTGAAAAACAAAACCCTCAGGGTTTCCGTTAGGATGGAATGGAAAATATGGAGCTGTACAACACTCCTTCCGTGGCCTTCAACTGCTCTTAAACGCGAGTAAAACCGATCGCTGTCCGCACCCGCCCGCCCGACTAGCATCACTATTCTGGACGGTTCTGACTTAGAATATGTGGACAACTACAAATACCTAGGTGTCTGGCTAGACTGTAAACTCTCCTTCCAGACTCATATTTAGCATCTCCAATCCAAAATTAAATCTTGAATCGGCTTCCTATTTTGCAACAAAGCCTCCTTCACTCATGCTCCAAACATACCCTAGTAAAACTGACTATCCTACCGATCCTTGACTTCGGCGATGTCATTTACAAAATAGCCTCCAACACTCTACTCAGCAAACAAGCCCCATATACCACCCACCACTGCGACCTGTATGCTCTAGTCGGCTGGCCCTCGCTACATATTCGTTGCCAGACCCACTGGCTCCAGGTCATCTATAAGTATTTGCTTGGTAAAACTCCACCGTATCTCAGCTGACTGGTCACCATAACAACACCCACCCGTAGCACGCGCTCCAGCAGGTATATCTCACTGGTCATCCCCAAAGCCAACACCTCCTTTGGCTGCCTTTCCTTCCAGTTCTCTGCTGCCAATGACTGGAACGATTTGCAAAAATTGCTAAATTCAAGCATCAGGTCGATCGTTGCAGCTGTACACAGCGCATCTGTAAATAGCCCATCCAGCTACCTACCTCATCCCCATATTGTTTTTATTTACTTTTTTGCTCTATTGCACACCAGTATTTCTACTTGCACATCATCATCTGCACATCACTCCAGAGTTAATTTCCTAATTTGTAATTACTTTGCTACTATGGCCTATTTATTGCCTTACCTCATTACTCCATTTGCACATACTGTGTATAGATTTTTCTATTGTTATTGACTGTACTTTTGTTTATCCCATGTGTAACTGGGATAACTGTGTTGTTGTTTTTTGTCGCACTGCTTTGCTTTATCTTGGCCAGGTCACTGTTGTAAATGAGAACTTGTTCTCAACTGGCCTACCTGGTTAAATAAAGGTGAAAAAAAAAAAAAAAAAAATGTTTAAAGAATATTTTGTATCATTATTTTATTAACGAAATGTGTTTATTTGTTTTTTAGGCTACTGTGCAGTCTACAGTACATACTGTAGTTAACATGGGAAAGTGCCTAATTCCTTACACAAGGGAGAGCAGGCCATGTCTGTACTACAGAATGCGGGGCACACAGGAGACCGGGGTTCAAATCCCCTTTGGGGAGGAAGGAGTAGGCTGACCTTTTAAATAGGAATTTGTTCTTAACTGATTCCATATGTGTTGTTTCATAGTTGTGATGTCTTCACTATTATTCTACAATGTAGAAAATAGGCAAATATAAAATCCTAGAATGAGTAGGTGTGTCCAAACTTTTGACTGGTACTTGCTTAATTAAAATTGATTAATATTATGGTGTTTCTATTCCATGAAAAATGAAAAACCCTCTGGGTTTCTGTTATGATAGAATGGAAAATATGGCGCTGTACAACGTGATGTCCGGCAGTACAGTACTGGGCTATTTAGCTAAATAATCCCTGTGTTGTGCTTGTCTCAGAGCAGCATGAAACAGTGCTAAATAGTTGTATGCTTTTGCTTCTAACTTCAATATGCTCTTTAAATAAATAAGACCTACACCATTTTTAACAGTATATCGAAAAATATTTTTTTCAATGATATGACTCTTCGCCAATAATTACATCAAGAGGATTGGAAGACTCTATATTAATATCTCAGGGTCATTTTTCCGTTAGGATCTGTGAGAATATCTAAGGGCTTTTATATAATTCTAAATGAATTAATAATAATAATCACTTTGTTTAAAAAGTAACGACATTTTGAAGATTTGGTTTTTATTTAACCTAGGGTGAGTGAGAAAAAGGAAATTCTTGAACATGGGGTGAGACATTAATTTGTATTTATTTCTGGAGAAACCTAACATGATTATTTAGCAGACATCACTTGCTTATATTCAGTCAACACATATCTTAAGAATATCATGGAATATTTGAACATGTTCGTTTCTCCATGCTTGTCTCAGAGCAGCGCGAAACGGGGCTGAAATAGACGGCCACAGCGGAAAGGCTATGCATTCTGTGCCCACTCGTGGTATCGCTCTTCGGTTAACACATCCTTATAATAGCAGAACAGCATAACGGTCCGGGCGGCCCTTGCTGTGCCTGGTGAGCAGTTGGTCAAGTTCTGTTGTCAGAAGAGGAATGGAAATGTCAGGGTGAACTGAAAACCTGACGAACTCCACCGGTCAGAGGTGGAGTTCCAGAGCTCACAGGTGTGCCTGGCATGGATTGTGACGCCATCTCATTCCTTTTCAATGCGTGAGTGAGTCAATGACTATTCAAGCCATTGATTCACTGATGAATGAAGATGATGAGCAATCGGCAAATGCAGTCAGTAATCTGCGGGCATCACGGCTCGGTAATAAAAAAAAATAAAAATAAAATTTATTCTCAGAACATTATTAAATCTTCTTAGGGATAGCACACTTTTTTCAATTTTCGCCTAAAATGACATACCCAAATCTACCTGCCTGTAGCTCAGGCCCTGAAGCAAGGATATGCATATTCTTGGTACCATTTGAAAGGAAACACTTTGAAGTTTGTGGAAATTTGAATTGAACATAGGAGAATATAACACAATAGATCTTTGAAATGCAACAAAGAAAAAAAAAATACAATTTTTTGTATTTTCTTTCTACCACCATCTTTGGAATGCAACAGAAAGATCCTAAATCTAGCCATCACTCTTGTTGTAATTCCAATGGTGTCCACAAGAGGGGACCAGTGTATGTGCAAATTTTCAGACTGATAATTTGAAGTATGAGCAAGCTACATGACATTTAGTGTGAAGTCACCCAGGTACATTTGGGCAAATCATGAAGGACACATTTACATTACATTTTTCTGAAAGAATATCGTCAAATCGGTATACTTGGACTTTGATTGAGCTTTTCCAGTATTAGTAGCCATATGGTAAGTTCAACATTTGCAAAACACCCAGTTTTCATAACTTCATAACTCTCCATATTCTTGCAATTTTTGTCCAAAAGGAAAAGGCTTGCTGTCGCACAAGGTTAGCAGACACATTTTGCAACAGATACGGGGTTTCCGCTGACTCCCGTAAAGCCCAGCTCATCTAGCTAGCTTTGTTTGACCCCGATTGGTGCTTATTTGACAAAGTTACAGTCAATCAAGTGAAGACCGCCCGTGTCATCGGCACGCCATGAAGGCATCGCTCTCAGAACAAATTTGGTGTCCTATAGGATATACTACACTCCTAATGATATAGTGAATTCTGGTTACATTCTAGGATTTCTGAGGAATAAATACGAACGTAATTTGACTGGTTGAAACACCGTTTAGGGTTCGATTTTCACACATTCCTTTTTTTGCAAATTGAACGAGTGGAAATACAAAATCGATCGTGCATGCTATGTGGACATGTTTAGGAAATTAAAAAGGATTTTATCTAACAAAACGACACTTCATGTTATCTCTGGGACCCTTGGCATGATAAATTAGAGCAAGATTTCAGAATGTAAGTACACATTTCACCTTCAGAGGTGAATTTATCAAACCTATCGTGGTGAAAAAAAGTGTTTTGTTGTTAGGAGCTCTGCTCAAACAATAGCATGGCATTTTTTCACAGTAATAGCTACTGTAAATTGGACAGTGCAGTTATATTAACAAGAATTTAAGCTGTCAGCCAATAAAAGACACTTATATGAAACCGACATCGGTTGTTTCTCTAAAATCTGCAATCGTGACACGTGGCGCTGCATGATTTACAACTGCCCTGTTAACAGGACCCCTATCCATAACCATGTGTGTTCGCTTGTTTTGTACTGTTCTGTAGTTTCGACCCAATGATTCATCTGACAAACAAATAACTTTGCGTCCTGCAGGCCCAGGCATGGATAAAAACTGGCGAGACATAAAATTACGTAATCTTCACAGACTAATCAACCGTGGCCCTTGAGCAATTTGTTAAAAATTGCTACAGAAGAAAAAGAAGAAGATCAAGAAGATTAACGAAAGCATTAAGATGTTGATGAAGAAATGCTGTTTTGAGTTAGAAATGTAACACTTTAGAGTACTTAAGCATCAAATACATTGCAAGTTGAGGGATTTTCACAACAGTAGCCGGGCTATAAAAAGTATATTGTCCTGCTAATCGGAATCATTTGCATGATGGGCTACATTCTTTATTGTAACCACAATGTCATACATAATCTACCTTTCCAATTACTTTTAGAGTTTGGGAATTACAAATATGCGCTTTCTTTTTAGTTACATTGTTTTAGTTCAAACGTGCAGGATTTTTTTCTTGAAATTATTGTTTTATGTAGGATGCTACATTTTTGACCAATTGCAATTGTAAGTAGGCCTAATTAAAAAAAATCCTACTTCTGTCACGACAGTGACGGATGGTGGCGCCCCTCCTCGGCCGGGCGGAGCTCGGCGGTCGTCGTCGCTGGCCTACTAGCTACCATCGATCCCTTTTTGTTTCACTTTCGTTTGGTTAGGTCTAGGTAGGCACGCACCGGTTTTGGGTTAGTCATTAGTAAGGGGGGGTTATTTAGGTTAGCGTAGGATGTATGTGGTTGTACGTGATTGTGTTGCTTGTCCGGGTTTTTTGTGCGAAAAGAACGTGTACTGAGTTTTCCTTCTGCCAGTGGTTTATTTTCTTTGTGTACACCACCGCAGAATATTTAAGGGCTGCGCCCCTATACTTTGGCGACCACATCCAGTTGCTTCAAATAAAGAAGTGTGGTCACGAACTCTCTGTCTCCTGCGCCTGACTACCTCTCCTGTTGTTCTTTGAGCCAGCCCGTGACAGAAATCACGTACCACAACTTAATGGAGTCAGCAGGAGCTTCAGCGCCAGCCATGTCCATGGAGGAAACTGTAGACCAACACTCCACCCTGCTCCACCGGCTGGGGAACGCCATGGATCAGGTGTTGGTGCGCCTGGAGAGCTGGGACCGACGCACTCTCGGCCCCCTGAACGCGGCAGGCCAACAGCCTGCTCCCCCACCAGCACCCACAGCACCCAGTACCAGTGGGGTGAAACTCGCTCCCCCCAGGGAGTACGATGGAACGGCCGCTGGGTGTAAAGGCTTCTTACTCCAGTTGGAGTTATACCTGGCGACCGTTCGTCCCTCTCCCTCGGGGGAGGAGAGCTTCAGCGTCCTCGTCTCCTGTCTCACGGGTAAGGCCCTGGAATGGGCAAACGCCGTGTGGGACAGTCCGGACTCAGCCAGGGACAACTACCCAGAGTTCACCCGCCGCTTTCGGGCAGTATTCGATCATCCCCCGGAGGGGAGAGCGGCGGGTGAGCGGCTGTTTCACCTGAGGCAGGAGACGAGGAGCGCGCAGGATTTCGCTCTCGAGTTCCGGACCCTGGCCGCGGGAGCAGGGTGGAATGAGAGGGCCCTTATAGATCACTACCGTTGTAGTTTGAGGGAGGACGTCCGCCGGGAATTAGCCTGTCGGGACACGACCAACACACTGGACCAACTGGTGGATCTGTCCATCCGACTGGACAATCTGCTGGCCGCCCGCGGACGTCCGACCCGGGCCCTGCTCATTTCACCCTCCAGCCCTCCTGCTCCCATGCCTATGGAGATAGGGGGGGCAGCAGCCAGGAAGACTGGAGGGGGAGGTCGCTCCTGCACCTCATGTGGTCGCAGAGGACACACTGTGGACCGGTGCTGGGGAGACTCCCCTAGGAGTCCAGAAGGCAGGCAGAGCGCTCCTTTGACACCTCAGGTGAGTCAGCACCAGCCTCACCCAGACCCCCCTGTCCGTCACATGTATGTGTCAGTGTCTTTTCCTGGTTTCTCCCCTCACTCCCGGTTTAAGGCGCTAGTCGATTCAGGCGCAGCAGGGAGTTTTATGGACCGTGGGGTTCAGGCGATTCAGGCGCAGCAGGGAGTTTTATGGACCGTGGGGTCCAAGTTAGGGATTCCCCTGGTCCAGTTGGACCAACCCTTCCCGTGCACGCCCTAGACAGTCGACCACTAGGGTCAGGGCTGGTCAGGGAGGTCACTGTGCCTCTGGTCATGGTAATGCGGGGGGGTCATGAGGAGCGGATTAGTCTTTTCCTCATCGATTCCCCAGCGTTTCCAGTGGTTCTAGGGATTCCCTGGCTAGCCACTCACAACCCTAAGATTTTGTGGGGACAGAGGGCTCTTAAGGGGTGGTCAAATGAGTGCTCGGGCAGGTGCATAGGAGTTTCCATCGGTGCGACTACGGTGGAGAGTCCAGACCAAGTCTCCACCGTGCACATAGTATGCCGATTTGGCTATCGCCTTCAGTAAAACGAAGGCGACCCAATTACCACCTCATCGACGAGGAGACTGTGCGATAAACCTCCAGGTGGGCGCTGCCCTTCCTCGTAGTCACGTTTATCCCCTGTCTCGGAGGAAACAGCGGCTATGGAGACATACGTCACTGAGTGCTTGAGGCAGGGATACATTCGGCCATCTCACTCACCCGTCTCCTCGAGCTTCTTTTTCGTGAAGAAGAAGGAGGGAGGTCTGCGCCCGTGCATTGACTATAGAGGTCTAAATGCCATCACAGTGGGTTTCAGTTACCCACTACCTCTCATCACCTCGGCGATGGAGTCATTTCACGGGGCGCGCTTCTTCACGAAATTGGATCTCAGGAGCGCATATAATCTGGTGCGTATCCGAGGAGGGGACGAGTGGAAAACTGCATTTAGTACCACATCTGGCCATTATGAGTACCTCGTCATGCCGTATGGGTTAAAGAATTCTCCCGCAGTCTTTCAATCCTTTGTGGACGAGATTCTCCGGGACCTGCTCGGTCAGGGTGTAGTGGTGTACATCGATGACATTCTGGTCTACTCCGGTACACGCGCCGAGCATGTGTCTCTGGTGCGTAAAGTGCTTGGGCGACTGGTGGAGCATGACCTATACGTCAAGGCTGAGAAATGTGAGTTTTCCAGACCAGCCGTCTCTTTCTTGGGGTATCGCATTTCCTCATCAGGGGTAGTGATGGAATGTGACCGCGTCTCAGCTGTGTGTAATTGGCCGACTCCCACCACGGTGAAGGAGGTGCAGCGGTTTTTGGGATTTGCCAATTACTACCGGAGGTTTTTCCGGGGCTTTGGGCAGGTGGCGGCTCCCATTACCTCACTGTTGAAGGGGGGCCCGGTGCGGTTGCAGTGGTCCGCGGAGGCGGACAGGGCCTTTAGTCGTCTGAAGGTTTTGTTCACCGACGCTCCGGTGCTGGCGCACCCGGACCCCTCTTTGCCCTTCATAGTGGAGGTGGACGCGTCCGAGGCTGGGGTAGGAGCCGTGCTGTCCCAGCGCTCGGGCGCCCCCCCCCCCAAGCTCCACCCCTGCGCCTTCTTCTCTAGGAAGTTGAGTCCGGCGGAGCGTAACTATGATGTGGGGGACAGGGAGCTGTTGGCTGTGGTCAGAGCCCTGAAGGTGTGGAGACATTGGCTTGAGGGGGCGCGTCACCCTTTTCTCATCTGGACTGACCACCGCAATCTGGAGTACATCCGGGCGGCGAGGAGACTGAACCCGCGTCAAGCCAGGTGGGCGATGTTCTTTACGAGATTTCGGTTTAACATCTCGTATATCCCAGGTTCCCGGAACACTAAGGCCGACGCACTGTCCCAATGACGCCGAGGAACGGTCCACCGATCCCACGCCCATACTTCCAGCCTCCTGCCTGGTGGCACCGGTGGTCTGGGAGGTGGACGCGGACATCGAGCGGGCGTTACGGACGGAGCCTACTCCTCCGCAGTGTCCAGTGGGTCGTAAGTACGTTCCGCTCGGTGTTCGCGATCGGCTGAGTCGGTGGGCTCACACGCTTCCCTCCTCGGGTCACCCAGGGGTTGAGCGGACAGTGCGTGGTCTTAGTGGGAGATACTGGTGGCCCACCTTGGTGAGGGACGTGAGGCACTATGTCTCCTCCTGTTCGGTGTGCGCTCAGAGTAAGGCTCCCAGGCACCTGCCTAGAGGGAAATTACAACCCCTCCCGGTTCCACAACGACCATGGTCCCACCTGGCGGTGGATTTCTTGACCGATCTCCCGCCGTCTCAGGGCAACACTACGATCCTGGTCGTTGTGGACCGGTTTTCTAAGTCCTGCCGTCTGCTTCCGTTACCCGGTCTTCCTACGGCCCTGCAGACCGCGGAAGCCTTATTCACCCACGTCTTCCAGCACTACGGGGTGCCCGAGGATATCGTCTCAGATCGAGGCCCCCAGTTCACGTCCCGAGTGTGGCGGGCGTTTATGGAGCGACTGGGGGTTTCGGTCAGTCTGACCTCGGGGTTTCACCCCGAAAGTAATGGGCAGGTGGAAAGGGTAAACCAGGAGGTGGGCAGGTTCCTGCGGTCCTACTGCCAGGACCGGCCAGGGGAGTGGGCAAGGTTCGTGCCATGTGCCGAAATGGCTCAGAACTCTTTGCGCCACTCCTCCACCAACATGTCACCATTCCAATGTGTGTTGGGTTATCAGCCGGTCCTGGGGCCATGGCATCAGAGCCAGACGGAGGCCCCTGCGGTGGAGGAATGGGTTCAGCGCTCAAGGGAGACCTGGAACGCTGTGCAGGAATCCCTGGAATGAGCCAGGGAGCGACAAAAAGTGAGCGCTGACCGGCACCGCAGCGAGGCCCCTGTGTTCACCCCAGGGGAGAGAGTCTGGCTCTCGACCCGGAACCTGCCCCTCCGCCTGCCCTGCCGGAAGCTGGGTCCGCGGTTTGTGGGGCCATTTAAAGTCCTGAGGAGAATAAACGAGGTGTGTTACAGATTACAACTTCCTTCTTATTATCGTATTAACCCTTCGTTTCATGTGTCTCTCCTCAGGCCGGTGGTAGCTGGTCCGCTGCAGGAAAATGAGGTACGGGAGGTCCCTCCACCCCCCCTGGACATCGGGGGGCCCCCGGCGTACACAGTCCGGTCCATCTTGGACTCCAGACGCCGGGCGAGGGGCCTGCAGTACCATGTGGACTGGGAGGGGTACGGCCCGGAGGAGAGGTGCTGGGTGGCCGGTGGAGGACATACTGGACCCAGCGCTCATCCGGGAGTTCCACAGCCTCCATCCGGATCGCCCTGCGCCTCTCCCTCCGGGGCGTCCTCGAGGCCGGCGTCGGCGCGCTGCGGGAGCCGCGCGTCAGGGGGGGGAGTACTGTCACGACAGTGACGGATGGTGGCGCCCCTCCTCGGCCGGGCGGAGCTCGGCGGTCGTCGTCGCCGGCCTACTAGCTACCATCGATCCCTTTTTGTTTCACTTTCGTTTGGTTAGGTTTAGGTAGGCACGCACCTGTTTTGGGTTAGTCATTAGTAAGGGGGGGTTATTTAGGTTAGCGTAGGATGTATGTGGTTGTACGTGATTGTGTTGCTTGTCCGGGTTTTTTGTGCGAAAAGAACGTGTACTGAGTTTTCCTTCTGCCAGTGGTTTATTTTCTTTGTGTACACCACCGCAGAATATTTAAGGGCTGCGCCCCTATACTTTGGCGACCACATCCAGTTGCTTCAAATAAAGAAGTGTGGTCACGAACTCTCTGTCTCCTGCGCCTGACTCTACCTCTCCTGTTGTTCTTCGAGCCAGCCCGTGACAACTTCTATTAGGCTGTTAAGCCTCATAGCCTACCTCAGCCAGTTAAGTTATTTTATATAGGTCTAAGCTCAGAAGAAATAGACTCCAATTAAGCCCTCTAATTCAAAAGGCACTCGCACATCAGAGCTATCTTTTTTGCAGGTGCATGGCAACAGACGGATAAGATGAGGAAAAAGAAGAAGGAACCCGCACACTGCTCTTGATCGTATCACTGATCTTTAATAAGCTTTATGTATCGGCCTTACGGCCTTCGTCAGAGCTTTTGTGAGTTTTTTTATTAGCACCCTTATGTAGACCTAGTCACACTCACATCCGTTCCACGCATCGAAAGGGGTTGGAGGTGAAGGAAAAACAAATAAGTGCTGCCAAATATAACAATATGCATTTCATAAATATTCAAATAAAGTGTGTACGTAAAACGTATTAAACACATCTGTTAAACCACAATGAGGACATGACCTACCAAGCAAGTTTTCATAAATCATTGGGTACAGTGTAAGAAAAACGTCAGAGTAATCTGAAATAAGGGCATAATTCATGTTCAAATTTATAACATACATAGGCATTTCATCATTAAGATCTTTAGGAAATAATGTCTGGAGAGTGAAAATCCCAAAACATTCTGGCTGATTTTCTTTTGTGGCTGGCAGTTGGCATGGACCAATTTATCGCGTAAATAAAACATGCCAGTGTTTCTTGACCGTATCTCCCACTTTTCGCAAGTTCAAAGTATATGTAGTTGTGAACATTACAGAGTGTTCTTTAGCTTTAGCGGGTCTTTTTTGTAGCAGTTCATCTAGTGTTTTCCCCAATGGCAAATTAAGAGCTTCATCCACACATTGTAGAGAAAAGCCTCTTCTTAGAAACCTATTGCGCATCTCCGCTGCTTTTTCTCGATAGTCCTGAAAATGATTTGTTGCAAGTTGCGGAGGAGGGGGGTTTCACAACTAGCTCAAATTGGGGAGGGGGGGGGGGGGGGGGTTCACACCTAGCTCGGCTATTAGACAATTCTTTAGTAAAGGTTGAATAGTCTACTGTTCAGCTAATAGACCATCCTGCTATGCTTGTGAAAAACTAATAATAATACTTTTTCCCCCTTTCCAATTATTAACAAAGTGTTTTTAGCCACAATTGGCCCCAACCCCAATTAATACATTCGGGCACAGTCAATAGCATGCTGGACTTCGGACTAGAATGTTGAGGGTTCGAAACCTGCTCCCTGCTTGCTATAATGAATGAGTTTGATACGCCTGGTATTGGATTTGGCTGAAACTTGCTAAATAGCAATTTTGTAAGTTAACTTTATGACAGAAAATATGCACAATCGTTTGTCTCTACATTAACTAACATATTCCTCTCAATTGTACATTTTTTGCTTGACTCGTTATGACGTTATAACTACATAAATTTGCTTCTCCGTAATGTTTTGTCAGCCATCTTTGCTGAAGTCACCAGGGACGGTAAAACTTTAAATTCGTCATTGGAACTACTCGATATGATTGGTCATATAAAAACCTTGGGACCCAAATACATAATGAGTGCTCTAACTCCCTCTTGTGGTGGTCTGGAGCAATGAAGCCGTGACGCTGGGTACCTCTAAGTCCCACGGTGTAAGCTTGCAACTTTATAGGAGGAACCACTGTACATACTAAATGTAGTCAAAGACTGGATTTTTACCAAATTTACCGAATCTTAGTGATCTTAGTGACAAGTGTCCACTAGCGGGACACCTGTCGACAGCTCCCGGTGAAATTGGAGGGCGCGCAATACAAATAAATAATCATAAACATTTAGGTACAGTTGAAGTCGGAAGTTTACATACACCTTAGCCAAATACATTTAAACTCAGTTTCACAATTCCTGACTTTTAGGTCAGTTAGGATCACCACTTTATTTTAAGAATGTGAAATGTCAGAATAATAGTAGAGAGAATAATTTATTTCAGCTTTTGTTTCTTTCATCACATTCCCAGTGGGTCACAAGTTTAAATACAGTCAATTGGTATTTGGTTGCATTGCCTTTAAATTGTTTAACTTGAGTCAAACATTTCGGGTAGCCTTCCACAAGCTTCCCACAATAAGTTGGGTGTAACTGAGTCAGGTTTGTAAGCCTCCTTGCTCGCACACGCTTTTTCAGTTCTGCCCACAAATGTTCTATAGGATTGAGGTCAGGGCTTTGTGATGGGCACTCCAATACCTTGACTTTGTTGACCTTAAGCCATTTTGCCACAACTTTGGAAGTATGCTTGGGGTCATTGTCCATTTGGAAGACCCATTTGCGACCAAGCTTTAACTTCCTGACTGATGTCTTGAGATGTTGCTTCAATATATCCACAATTATTTTTCCTCATGATGCCATCTATTTTGTGAAGTGCACCAGTCCCTCTTGCAGCAAAGCACCACAACATGATGCTGCCACCCCTGTGATTCACGGTTAGGATGGTGTTCTTCGGCTTGCAAGCCTCCCCCTTTTTACTCCAAACATAACGGTGGTCATTATGGCCAAACAGTTCTATTTTTGTTTCATCAGACCAGAGGATATTTCTCCAAAAAGCACATTCTTTGTCCCCATGTGCAGTTGCGAACCGTAGTCTGGCTTTTTTATGGCCGTTTTGGAGCAGTGGCTTCATCCTTGCTGAGCTGCTTTTCAGGATATCTCGATATAGATACTTTTGTATCTGTTTCCTCCAGCATCTTCACAAGGTCCTTTGCTGTTGTTCTGGGATTGATTTGCACTTTTCGTACCAAAGTACATTCATCTCTATGAGACAGAACGCGTCTCCTTCCTGAGCGGTATGACGGCTGTGTGGTCCCATGGTGTTTATACTTGCGTACTATTGTTTGTACAGATGAACGTGGTACCTTCAGGTGTTTGGAAATTGCTCCCAAGGATGAACCACAACTTGGTCTTGGCTGATTTCTTTTGATTTTCCCATGATGCCAAGCAAAGAGGCACTGAGTTTGAAGGTAGGCCTTGAAATACATCCACAGGTACACCTCCAATTGACTCAAATTATGTCAGTTAGCCTATCAGAAGCTTCTAAAGCCACAACATCATTTTCTGGCATTTTCCAAGCTGTTTAACCTGTTAGGGCTAGGGGGCAGTATTGACACGGCCGGATAAAAAACATACCCGATTTAATCTGGTTACTACTCCTGCCCAGTAACTAGAATATGCATATAATTATTGGCTTTGGATAGAAAACACCCTAAAGTTTTTAACCTGTTGGGGATCTTATCCCGATATCGGGATTCATTGTCAAGAGACCAGGGCGGGAAATTCAAAAACTGCAAGAATCTAATAATTTCAATTTCTCAAACAATCAACTATTTCTCACAATTTGAAAGATAAACATCTCCTAAATCCAACCACATTGTCCGATTTCAAAGAGGCTTTACGGCGAAAGCATAAAGTTAGGTTATGTTAGGAGAGTATATTGAAAATAGCTGTGTGTAATGTTTTGTCAATTCAAAGACAGGCGTCACCATAAGCGGATAACCAGCTAGAATTATGCACCAACCTTTGACAATCTTCCTCAGATGACACTCCTAAGACATTATGTTACACAATACATGCATTTTTTGTTCCATCAAGTTCATATTTATATCCAAAAACAGCATTTTACCGAAGCGGTGAAAATCAGATTTTTTTTTTCTCTCAAATGCTTCCGGTGAACAACGTTACAAATCACAAAATTACTATTCGATAACATTGGTAAATTATATTATTGTCATTCAAATATTCATAGTTTAACATTTCGTAAATGCTACTGCAATGCCAGATTTCAAAATAACTTTACTGGGAAATCACAATTTGCAATAAACCGGGTGCTGTGGTAAGAACAATAGGCTAGGCTATACAGGTTAGCACCATCTTGTACCCATGTAATATCAAAATTACTATTGTCAATATTCCCTTACCTTTGATTCTCTTCATCCATTGGCAATTCCACGCATCCCAGGTCCACTGCAAATGTGGTTTCTTTCAACAAAGTTCATAATTGATGTCCAAATAACTCCAAGTTGTTCCATGTTGTTAGCGCTTCGGTAGGCTACTAAAAAGTAGCGGGGGGGGGGGGAGTCACGGCGAAAAGTTAAAAAAAATAATCTATTTACATTGTTCAAACATGTCAAACGTTGTTTAGCATCAATCTTTAGAGCCATTTTTAACGTGAAACATCAGTAATGTTTCAACCCGACCTCTCCTGTGTCTTGAAAAACGTCTTTGAAAAATGTATCGCATCACATGATTGCGCAGGTGCAGCCAATAATGAAGTGACGACATCCCAGGGAGGTCAACTTCTCTTCCTTGCCATCCGGTCTCTGTTCATCATAGACGCTTCAAACAACTTTATAAAGATCGTTGACATCTAGTGGAAGCCGTAGGAGTTGCGAAATGAATCCTTTCTCACTATGGTATCTATAAAACAATGACACTAAATAGTACAGTCACAAAATTCAAATTTTTTTTGATCTAGTTTTCACAGGTTTTTGCCTGCAATATGAGTTTTGTTATACTTACAGACACCATTCAAACTGTTTTAGAAAATTCAGAGTGTTTTCTATCCGAATGTGTTAATAATATGCATATCCTAGCTTCTGAGTTGGTGTAGGAGGCAGTTAAAAATGGGCACATATTTTTTTCAAAATTTCTCAATACTGCCCCCGAGCCCCAACAGGCTAAAACTGTTTGAATGGTGTATGTGAGTATAACAGAACTCATATGGCAGGCCAAAACCTGAGAAGATTCCATGCAGGAAGTGGCCTGTCTGACAAGTTGTTGTTCATCTTGGCTCTTTTTATTGAAGACTGAGGATCTTTGCTATAACGTGACACTTCCTACGGCTCCCATAGGCTCTCAGAGCCCAGGAAAAAGCGGAATGATATCGAGGCAGCCTCTGGCTGAAACACATTATCGCGTTTGGCAAGTGGCCGATCAGAGTACTATGGGCTTAGGCGCGTGCCCGAGTCGACCCCATGCTTTATTTTCTTTCGTCTGTTTACCTAAACGCAGATTCCCGGTCGGAATATTATCGCTTTTTTACGAGAAAAATTCCATGAAAATTGATTTTAAACAGCGGTTGACATGCTTCGAAGTACGGTAATGGAATATTTAGAATTTTTTTGTCACGAAATGCGCCATGCTCGTCACCCTTATTTAACCTTTCGGATAGTGTCTTGAACGCACGAACAAAACGCCGCTATTTGGATATAACAATAGATTATTTGGGACCAAACCAACATTTGTTATTGAAGTAGAAGTCCTGGGAGTGCATTCTGACGAAGCACAGCAAAGGTAATAACATTTTTCTTATAGTAAATCTGACTTTGGTGAGTGCTAAACTTGCTGGGTGTCTAAATAGCTAGCCCTGTGATGCTGGGCTATCTACTGAGAATATTGCAAAATGTGCTTTCACCGAAAAGCGATTTTAAAATCAGACATATCGAGTGCATAGAGGAGTTCTGTATCTATAATTCTTAAAATAATTCTTATGTTTTTTTGTGAACGTTTATCGTGAATAATTTATGTAAATTTCTCTTGCAGTGTTCGGTGGGAATGCTAGGCACAGGTCTGGATTGGCCTCAATCAGGTCCAGCAGGATATCCTCCTCCACCTCAGTTTGGGAATCATCAAACATTTGTATTTATGCTGCAGAGGGCAGTCCAAACCTATTTTGGAGTGCAAAAAACAGAGTAATCAAGATACAAAGAGATAAGACACCTAGGGTAAACATAATCGGCCCGACCCAAATCAAGCCCAAGGGTTCAATTAAGAAAATACTTCAGACAGTTCATATATTCATCTTGATTGATGAAATCTCCATAAGAGAACCCAGGCTGCAACTTCATGAACTTCTTGCATTTTTGGTATTGGACTGTGTTAAACTGCACTCCTGCAAAATGCAATTACACACAATGTCATATTTAAGTTAAATTAGGCAGCAAACATTTTATGGTGTAGCTGTAAATGCCCCCTTGTACCCTCTCCCCGTTGTCTTCCCTGCAGTGGATCTGCCGGTGTCTGCCTGCCTGCAGATCTGGTCTTGGCAAGGCGATATTCCAGTGAAATCAACCAACCAAACTAGCTAGCTACAAACAGTTACCACCCCCACTCAAATCTATAAGAAAGAAACTGGCCAAAACATTTTAAGCTGTATTGGACTGAACGCAATGTCTGATTAATAACAAGCACACACCATAGACATGCTTATCTAAATGACCGAGGACAACCCTATCACATCTGGCCACGTCCGCTAGCTAGCTGACGTTAGTGCTAAGTTATAAGATGTTGAGGTCGGTGTTGTAGCTAGCAATATATCTAGTTAGTTATCTAACAATTTTTTTCAAGACAAACATTATTAGTTATATACATTTTGAAGAACAAATTAGTAGATATTAGCATGTTGTTACCTTCACTTCCTGGCTAGTTACATGCTGCACAAAATGAGGCTCAAATTGATCACACTAGGTCACACCCCAATTAACACCTTGTACCTGCTGTACCACTAACGTTAATGTTAGTTGGCTTCGTGAAGTCAACACGAACATCGTTGAAATCAACTAACGGTACAGCCTGATCCTTTTGGATTTAGATTTGTTTTCTCAAATCAAATAGTTTGCTAATTTTAGCAAACTAATGAAGATGCGACAAAGTTCCCGCTAACATTTAGCTAGATAGGTAATTAATCTAGCACTAACGTTAACTAACCACGTTAGCTAGCTGGCAACCTTCTAAATCTAACCTTCACAGATGTAGTTATATCTACAAACAAAGATCTCGACCATTCACTTAGCCGATATAACAAGTTTGGCCACCAGCTAACTTATACAATTTTTTACATATTACTTAACTTTCAATGATGCGCAATTCCAGCTGCCCTTGCACCATCAGCAATTAGATTAAAAGTACGTTTCAAGTTAAAACTGGAAGCTCAATCAACACTGCTCAGTGCCACCGCCCAACCTCTGTATAGTAACTCTCACCTGGGAGTTATATTAGCACAGAGGGTGTAAAAACAACAATTAAATCAACACCTCTTAACACTAAAAATGTAACACCAAGAAAAGGATCCAATTTGGGAAAGTCGTATTTCTGGTCGTAATGCTGGTGAATTACCGCCGCTCTGATATCCAGAAGTTCTTTCTGGCTGTATGTAATAACACAAAAAAACATTCTGGGCTAATAATGTAAGAAATAACACACAAAAAAAAACAAAATACTGTAAGTAGCTTAGGAGCCAGAAGCAGAGTTTCCATGTCTGTCGGTGCCATGAAGTTTACTCTGGTAAATCTAACTCATAGAATATTCCAGAACAGCTCTCTCCACAGCTTTCTCATTGCCTTTTAATTTAGACCATGAGCAGAGAGTGTGCTGCCTGATCCCCTCAGTAGGCATACGTGAATCAGGAACTGACAGGGTTAAATATGACTTTGTGCCTATGTGAATAGCCTGTCCACCCCCTTCTCAGCCAGCTGGTCAGTAACACTATGGCATATCAGAACAATTTTTATTTATTTTTTATTTCACCTTTATTTAAGCAGGTAGGCTAGTTGAGAACAAGTTCATTTGTTCAACAAGTGCATTTGCAACTGCGACCTGGCCAAGATAAAGCATAGCAATTCGACACATACAACAACACAGAGTTACACATGGAATAAACAAAACATACAGTCAAATATACAGTAGAACAAAAGAAAACAAAAAATCTATATACAGTGAGTGCACATGAGGTAAATTAAGGCAATAAATAGGCCATGGTGGCGAAGTAATTACAATATAGCAATTAAAATAGCTTTTTGGTGAAAGCACATTTTGCAATATTCTAAGTACATAGCCCAGGCATCACGGGCTCGCTATTTAGACACCCGGCAAGTTTAGCACTCACCATAATCATATTTACTATTATAAAAGTTTGATTACCTTTTGTTGTCTTCGTCAGAATACACACCCAGGACTGCTACTTCAATAACAAATGTTGGTTTGGTCCAAAATAATCCATCGTTATATCCGAATAGCGGCGTTTTGTTCGTGCGTTCCAGACACTATCCGAAATAGTAAAGAAGTGTCGCGCGCATGGCGCAATTCGTGACAAAATTCTAAGTATTCCATTACCGTACTTCGAAGCATGTCAACCGCTGTTTAAAATCAATTTTTACGACATTTTTCTCGTAGAAAAGCGATAATATTCCGACAGGGAATCTCCTTTTCGGCAAACAGAGGAAAAAATCCCAAAGGCGGGGGCGGCCAGGTCACGCGCATAAGCCAGTGTCCCTTGATCGGCCACTTGAGAAAGGCGATAATGTGTTTCAGCCTGGGGCTGGAATGACGACATTCTGTTTTTTCCCGGGCTCTGAGAGCCTATGGAAGACGTGGGAAGTGTCACGTTAGAGCAGAGATCCTTAGTAAATGATAGAGATGGAAAACAAGTTCAAGAAATGGTCAGACAGGCCACTTCCTGTAAAGGAATCTCTCAGGTTTTGACCTGCCATTTGAGTTCTGTTATACTCACAGACACCATTCAAACAGTTTTAGAAAATTTAGGGTGTTTTCTATCCATATGTAATAAGTATATGCATATTCTAGTTACTGGGTAGGAGTGGTAACCAGATTAAATCGGGTATGTTTTTTATCCAGCCGTGTCAATACTGCCCCCTATCCTAAACAGGTTAAATGTTCAACAAGAGGGAAAAAACTCTGGATCACATTTACTCCACACACAGAGACGCATACAAAGCTCTCCCTCGCCCTCCATTTGGCAAATCTGACCATAATTCTGTCCTCCTGATTCCTGCTTACAAGCACAAATTAAAGCAGGAAGCACCAGTGACTGGATCAATAAAAAAGTGGTCAAATGAAGCAGATGCTAAGCTACAGGGCTGTTTTGCTAGCACAGAGTAGAATACGTTCCGGGATTCATCCGATGGCATTGAGGAGTACACCACATCAGTCATTGGATTCATCAATAAGTGCATCGGTGAACAAATCCCCAAAGTGACCATACATACATAACCCAACCAGAAGCCATGGATTACAGGCAACATCCACACTGAGCTAAAAGCTAGAGCTGACGCTTTCAAGGAGCAGGACTCTAACCCGGAAGCTTAAAAGAAATCCCGCTATGCCATCCGACAAACAATCAAACAGGCAAAGAGTCAATACAGGACTAAAATCGAATCATACTACACCGGCTCTGACACTCATCGAATGTGGCAAGTTTTGCAAACTATTACAGACTACAAATGGAAGGAGAGCCGAGAGCTGCCCAGTGACACGAGCCTACCAGAAGAGCTAAGCTACTTCTATGCTCGCTTTGAGGCAAATAACAGTGAAACATGCATGAGAGCACCAGCTGGAAAATTGTGTGATCACACTCTCTGCAGCTGATGTGAGTAAGACCTTTAAACAGGTCAACATTCACAAGGCCGCAGACCCACACGGATTACCAGGACATGTACTGCGAGCATGCTCTGACCAACTGGCAAGTGTCTTCACTGACATTTTCAACCTGTCCCTGACCAAGTCTCTAATACCAACATGTTTCAAGCAGACCACATAGTCCCTGTACCTAAGAACACTAAGGTAACCTGCCTAAGTGAGTACCGACCTGTAGCCATGAAGTGCTTTGAAAGGCTGGTCATGGCTCACATCAATGCCATTATCCCATAAATCCTAGATCCACTCCAATTTGCATACCGCCCTAACAGATCCACAGATGATGCAATCTCTATTGCACTCCACACTGCCCTTTCCCACCTGGACAAAAAGAACACCTATGTGAGAATGCCATTCATTGACTACAGCCCAGCGTTCAACACCATAGTGCCCTCAAAGCTCATCAATACGCTAAGGACCATGGGACTAGACATCTCCCTCTGCAACTGGATCCTGGACTTCCTGACGGACCGCCCCCAGGTGGTAAGGGTAGATAACAACACATCCGCCAAACTGATCCTCAACTCAGGGGTAAGTGCTCAGTCCCCTACTGTACTCCTTCTTCACTCATGACTGCACGGCCAGGCACGACTCCAACACTATTATTAAGTTTGCCGATGACACAACAGTGGTAAGCCTGATCACAGACATCAATGAGACAGCCTATAGGGAGGAGATCAGAGACCTGGCCGTGTGGTGCCAGGACAACAACATCTCCCACAACGTGATCAAGACAAAGGCGATCGACGGGGCTGTAGTGGAGCAGGTTGAGAGCTCCAAGTTCCTTGGTGTTCACATCACCAACAAACTAACATGGTCCAAACACACCAAGACAGTCGTGAAGAGGGCACGACAAAACCTTTTCCCCCTCAGGAGACTGAAAAGATTTGGCATGGGTCCCCAGATCCTCAAAACGTTATACAGCTGCACCATCGAGAGCATCCTGACTGGTTGTATCTCTGCCTGGTATCGCAATTGCTCGGCCTCCGACCACAAGGCACTACAGAGGGTAGTGCATACGGCCCAGTACATCACTGGGGCCAAGCTTCCTGCCATCAGGACCTCTATACCAGGCAGTGTCAGGGGAAGGCCCTAAAAATTGTCAAAGACTCCAGCCACCCTAGTCATAAACTGTTCTCTCTGCTACCACAGGGCAAGCGGTACTGGAGCGCCAAATCTAGGTCCAAGAGTCTTCTAAACAGCTTCTACCCCCAAGCCATAAGACTCCTGAACATCTAATCAATTGGCCACCCAGATTATTTGCACCCCCCCCCCCCCCCCCCCCTTTTACACTGCTGCTACTCTCTGTTGTTATCATCATAGTCACTTTAATAACTCTACCTACATGTTACCTCAACTAGCCAGTGCCCCCGCACATTGACTCTGTACCGGTACCCCTGTATATAGTCTCACTATTGTTATTTTACTGCTGCTCTTTAATTACTTGTTACTTTTATTTCTTATTCAGAAAAAAAATAACTGCGTTGTTGGTTAGGGGCTCGTAAGTAAGCATTTCACTGTAAGGTCTACACCTGTTGTATTTGGCGCATGTGACTAATATAATTTGATTTAAATATGGGTGTAGCGAAATGCTTGTGCTTCTAGCTCCGACAGTGCAGTAATATCTAACAAATTACAACATATACCCAATATACACACGTCCAAGTAGGAATGAATTGAGACTATATACACATGGACAAGCGATGTCAGTGCGGAACTGACTAAGATACAGTAGAATAGTATTGAAAATAGTATATACATATGAGATGAGTAATGCAAGATATGTAAACATTATTAAAGTGATGAGTGTTCCATTCCTTAAAGTGGCCAGTGATTTCTAATCTATGCCTATAGGCAGCAGCCTCTAATGTGCTAGTGATGGCTGTTTAACCATCTGATGGCCTTGAGATTGAAGCTGTATTTCAGTCTCTTGGTCCCAGCTCTGACCTCACCTTCTGGATGATAATGGGGTGAACAGGCAGTGGCTCGGGTGGTTGATGTCCTTGATGATCTTTTTGGACTTCCTGTGACATCAGGAGCTGTAGGTGTCCCGGAGGGCGGGTAGTTTTCCCCCAGTAATGCGTTGGGCCCTCTGGAGAGCCTTGCGTTGCGTGCAGTGGTTGCCATACCAGGCGGTGATACAGCCTGACAGGATGCTTTCAATTGTGCATCTGTAAAAGTTTGTGAGGGTTTTTCGTGACAAGCCAAATTTCTTTAGCCTCCTGAGGTTGAAGAGGCTCTGTTGCGCCTTCTTCACCACACTGTCTGTGTGGGTGGTCCATTTCAGTTTGTCAGTGATGTGTACGCCAAAGAACTTGAAGCTTTCCACCTTCTCCACTGCGGTCCCGTCGATGTAGCTAGGGGGGTGCACCCCCTGCTGTTAACTGAAGTCCACGATCATCTCCTTTCTTTTGTTAACGTTGAGTGAGGGGTTGTTTTCCAGGCGCCACACTCGCAGAGCCCTCTCCTCCTCCCTGTAGGCTGTCTCATCATCGTTGCTAATCAAGCCTACTACTGTTGTGTCGTCTGCAAACTTGATTGAGTGGGAGGCATGCTTGGCCACGCAGTCATGGGTGAACAGGGAGTACAGGAGGGGGCTGAGAACGCACCCTTGTGGGGCCCCAGTGTTGAGGATCAGTGGAGTGGAGGTGATGTTTCCTACCTGGGATAACAACCCAACTCGGGATGAGAAGGGCTTTTAGCGGGTGGAATAGTGGGGACCAATTGGAGGTTTACTTAGTAGCAATACAAATATCATGGTAGAGCTATATAGACACTCAATCATCATGTTACTTTTTAATGGCACATTTGCAAACATATATTTTGATGAATAGAATTGAAAGTTGTGTCTCATTATGGTAAGTGGTGAAATAAGTATAGCCAGTTACAATTGTAATGGCTTAGCAGATAATAAGAAAAAACTATCAGTATTTACCTGGATAAAAGAGAAGGAATATAATATCTATTGTTTACAGGAAACTCATTCAACAATTTTAGATTAAGTTTTGTGGAAAAAGGACTGGGGGGGGCGAAATATATTTCTCCCATGGGCAAAGACATTCAAAAGGGGTGATGGTATTAATTAACAGTAATTTTGATACAAATGTGAAAATTGTCCAACAGATCATCAAGGTAGATGGATTCTTTTAAATATGTTATTGGACAATAAACAGATATGGCTTACCTATACAGTCCAAATAATAATGATCCAAGCTTCTTTGAAAATATATATAAGAATTTATCAACTCTACAAGCAACACTAGACTCTTATTATGGTGGGAGATTTTAATACGGTCTTAAATACCTCTATGGACCGGAAAGGAAATCACACTACAAACTATCAA
This sequence comes from Salmo salar, assembly GCF_965601325.2. Taxonomy (NCBI): domain Eukaryota; kingdom Metazoa; phylum Chordata; class Actinopteri; order Salmoniformes; family Salmonidae; genus Salmo; species Salmo salar. The sequence continues at coordinate 63,718,635 of NC_138294.1, read as the reverse complement.
TCCTCAGGCACTTAAGGAAATCATGACTGTCATGGATATATTGGAATTGATGGATATATGGAGGCTTAAATACCCTGAATTAGTGTCACGACTTCCACTGAAGGTGGTTCCTCTCCTTGTTCGGGCGGTGCTCAGTGGTCGGCGTTGCCAGTCTACTAGCCATCACTGATCAATTTTTCTTTTTCCGTTTGTTTTGTCTTTGGTTCATGCACACCTGGTTTTCATTTGCTTTAATTCCTGTGTGTATATTTACCCCTGTTTCCCCGCTTAGGTTTGTGCGGGATTAATCTTCATGTTGCTTGTGGAGGCTTTCCTCAGTTTATTCACGTGTGTTTATTATAGTAAGGGGCGTTGGTTTATTCTCCTTCCGTGAGTAACTGTTAGTTCTCATTCTCTTGGGTGTTTTTTTGGTGATTGTGCCTGTACCGTTTTTTTTGGACTTGCCTATTAAAAGAATGCTACATTGACATCTCTGCACTCCTGCGCTTGACTCCTATCTTACCTTCAGAACGAACACCTAGTGAGATATGCATGGCGGAGGCTTAATCAAACTAGCTGTCTTGTCTTTCTTATGCCATTCTCTCTAATGCCATTCTCTCTGGCACCAAAAGTAATACAATTGCTGATGGGGACAGAATGCGGTCGGATCATCAAATAATTGGCATATATATTACTCTTACAGTATTTCCACGTGGGCGAGGATATTGGACATTTAATCAAAGCCTACTAGATGATGAATTGTTTAGAACTACGACAGAATAACTTATATCTGACTTTTTCAGACATAACGTAGGTACAGCAGATCCTCTTATTGTATGGGACACTTTTAAATGTGCCTTTAGAGGCAATGCAATTCAGTACAAAAAAAAAATGCATGAAATGAAAATGAAATGTATGTATTCACTACTGTAAGTCGCTCTGGATAAGAGCGCCTGCTAAATGACTAAAATGTAAATGTAAAATGTACTCATCTATAAAACAAAAGCAATTTAAATCAAGAGTCCATATTAACAAAGGAAATTGAAGGACTAACAGTACAGTTAGATAGCACTAAAAACTGTAGCATAGAGGCATAGAATAAGTTAGAGGAAAAACAAAAAGAAGTGGAGGAACTTATCCAAGAAAGATCCAGTGTAATATATTATAAAAATAAAGCGAACTGGATAGAATATGGGGAAAAATGCACCAAATTATTTTTAAATTTTCAATATAGAAATGCTACCAAAAAAATGTATTGAAACTTGTGACAAATGATGGAGTCACGCATGATTCACCAAATTATATTTTGAAAGAGGAAGTAAAGTACTTTAAGAATGTTTTCGTTTCAGTCTCCTCCATCTCCACTAACGGAAACTAATTGTATGGATTTTGTAAATAATAATAATGTAAAATTAACATTTGTACAGAAAGACTCATGTGAAGACCAAATTTCAGATGAGGAACTTCTTGATGCAATTAAAGCCTTTAAGGCTGGGAAAACTCCAGGGCTGGATGGCATACCAGTGGGAGTATACCAAACTTTGTTATATATATTCAGAGGACCATTATTAGCATGTTTTAACCACTCCTTCATAAATGGTAGATTATCGGACATGCAACAAGAAGGTCTGATATCATTATTACTGAAACAGGATCCAAGTGGTAAAAAATATAAAGATCCAGTCCTTTTAAAAAAAAGTGGACAACTATAAATACCTAGGTGTCTGGCTAGACTGCAAAATCTCCTTACAGACTCATATTAAACATCTCCAATCCAAAAATAAAATCTATTATCAGCTTCCTATTTCGCAACAAAGCCTCCTTCACTCATGCCGCCAAACATACCCTCGTAAAACTGACTATCCTACCGATCCTCGACTTCGGCGATGTCATTTACAAAATAGCCTCCAATACTCTACTCAGCAAACTGGATGCAGTCTATCACAGTGCCATCCGTTGTGTCACCAAAACCCCTTATACCACCCACCACTGCAACCTGTATGCTCTAGTCGGCTGGCCCTCGCTACATATTCCTCGCCAGACCCACTGGCTCCAGGTCATCTATAAGTCTATGCTAGGTAAAGCTCCACCTTATCTCAGCTCTCTGGTCATGATACAACACCCACCGGTAGCACGCGCTCCAGCAGGTATATCTCACAGGTCATCCCCAAAGCCAACACCTCCTTTGGCCACCTTTCCTCCCAGTTCTCTGCTGCCAATGACTGGAACGAATTGCAAAAATCGCTGAAGCTGGAGACTTATATTTCCCTCACTAACTTTAAACATCAACTATCTGAGCAGCTAAGCGATCGTTGCAGCTGTACATAGCCCATCTGTAAATAGCCCACCCAATCTACCTACCTCATCCCCATATTGTTTTTATTTTATTTTCTGCTCTTTTGCACACCAATATTTCTACTTGCACATCATCATCTGCTCGTCTATCACTCCAGTGTTAATTTGCTAAATTGTAATTATTCCGCTACTATGGCCTAATTATTGCCTTACCTCATCACGCCATTTGCACACACTGTATATAGACTTTCTTTTTTTTCTATTGTGTTATTGACTGTACGCTTGTTTATTCCATGTGTAACTCTGTGTTGTTGTTTGTGTCGCACTGCTTTGCTTTATCTTGGCCAGGTCGCAGTTGTAAATGAGAACTTGTTCTCAACTAGCCTACCTGGTTAAATAAAGGTGAAATAAAATAACAAATAAAATAAAAGGTGTTGTGATGCAAAAATCCTAGCAAAATGCTTGGCGCATAGAATTTAAAAAGTATTGTTAGATATTGCTCATCCTAATCAGACAGGTTTTTTTTACATGGACGATACATTGGAGATAATATAAGACAAGTACTGGAAACAATAGAATACAATGAAATATCGGGGACACCAGGCCTGGTTTTCATAGCTGATTTTGAAAAGGCTTTTGATAAAGTACGACTGGAGTTTATATATAAATGCCTAGAATATTTCAATTTTGGGGAATCTCTTATAAAATGGGTTAAAGTTATGTATAGTAAACCTAGGTGTAAAATAGTAAATAATGGCTACATCTCATAAAATGTTAAACTATCTAGAGGAGTAAAACAAGGTTGTCCACTATCGGCATATCTATTTATTATTGCCATCGAAATGTTAGCTGTTAAAATTAGATCCAACAATAATATTAAGGGATTAGAAATCTGTGGCTTAAAAACTAAGGTGTTATTGTACGCTGATGATTCATGTTTTTTAAACTACAATTAGAATCTCTCCATGGCCTCATAGAGGATCTAGATAGTTTTGCTATCCTCTAGATTAAAACCAAATTTTACATTACCGTGTAGTTTACCAATTAAATAGTCTGACGGAGATGTGGACATACTCAGGATACAAATCCCAAAAGAAAGAAATGATCTCACTCCAATAAATATTTAGAGAAAGTTAGCAAAAATAGATAAGATCTTGCTACCACGGAATGGAAAATACATGTCTATTTGTGGAAAAATCACCCTGATTAACTCTTTAGTTATATCACAGTTTACCTATTTGCTTATGGTTTTGCCTACACCTAGTGACCTGCTTTTTAAATTATATGAACAAAAAATATCCTTTTTTTTGGAATGGCAAACCAGACAAAATTAAAAGGGCCTATTTATATAATGAATATGAATTCGGAGGGCAGAAATTATTAAATATTAAAGCATTAGACCTCTCACTAAAGTTATACTTAAATCCAAACTGGTTCTCTAGTAAATTGGTAGGAATGTCTCATCCCATTTTCAAGAATGGCCTTTTTCCCTTTATTCAGATTACAACTGCTCACTTTCGGTTGTTTGAAAAGGAAATAATCTCCAAAATATCGTTATTTTTTAAACAAGCCTTAGAAAGTTGGTTGCAATTTCAGTTTAATCCACCTGAAAAGACAGAACTGTAACAGGTGTCTTCAAAAATGGACCAAGGCGCAGCGGGAATGTGGATACTCATATTTTAATTCAAAAGAGTAAAGCATCCACCGGAAAAACAATAAACAAGACAGCAACAGCTTTGCAGGCTATCAAACGCAGTGCAAAAACAACTACCCACAACCCCAAAGAAAAACACACACTCCTATATAGGACTCCCAATCAAAGGCAACTCAACACACCTGCCTTCAATTGGGAGTCCTAATCACCAACACAACTTTTAACACACACAAACCCCCTGCCACATCCTGACCAAAACTAACACAATTACGCCCTCTGCTGGTCAGGACATGACAGTACCCTCCCCCCAATTTGCAGACCCCGGAATGCACCTAAAAGAAAAAACAAACCCCCCAAACAACAACAAAAAGATCCCCCTAAACAATAAGGGAGGGAAGGGAGGGTGGCTGCCGTCACCGACGGCACTGTGCTACACCCTCCCTCCCCAACCCACCTATCCTGGAGGTGGCTCAGGTGCAGGACGTGGACCTCGCTCCACCTTCGGCGTCACCCACTTCGGTGGCGCCGATAGCTGCGCCGGGCAGACGGACCACTCTGGCTGGGCCGGAAGACATGCGGGCCACTCGGGCTGGGCCGGATGCCAGGCGGGCCACTCGGGCTGGGCCGGAGGACAGTCGGGCCACTCTGGCAGACCCGGAGGGCAGTCGGGCCACTCTGGCAGACCCGGAGGGCAGTCGGGCCACTCTGGCAGACCCGGAGGGCAGTCGGGCCACTCTGGCAGACCCGGAGGGCAGTCGGGCCACTCTAGCAGACCCGGAGGGCAGTCGGGCCACTCTGGCAGACCCGGAGGGCAGTCTGGCCACTCTGGCAGACCCGGAGGGCAGTCGGGCCACTCTGGCAGACCAGGAGGGCAGTCGGGCCACTCTGGCAGACCCGGAGGGCAGTCGGGCCACTCTGGCAGACCCGGAGGGCAGTCGGGCCACTCTGGCAGACCCGGAGGGCAGTCGGGCCACTCTGGCAGACCCGGAGGGCAGTCGGGTCACTCTGGCAGACCCGGGCAGTCGGGCCACTCTGGCTGATCCGGGCAGTCGAGCCACTCTGGCATCTCCGGGCAGACGGGCCACTCTGGCATCTCCGGGCAGACGGGCCACTCTGGCAGCTCCTGACTAGCGGGCGGCTCTGGCGACTCCTGACTGGCGGGCGGCTCTGGCGACTCCTGACTGGCGGGCGGCTCTGGCGACTCCTGACTGGCGGGCGGCTCTGGCGACTCCTGACTGGCGGGCGGCTCTGGCGACTCCTGACTGGCGGGCGGCTCTGGCGACTCCTGACTGGCGGGCGGCTCTGGCGACTCCTGACTGGCGGGCGGCTCTGGCGACTCCTGACTGGCGGGCGGCTCTGGCGACTCTTGACTGGCGGGCGGCTCTGGCGACTCCTGACTGGCGGGAGGCTCTGGCAGCTCCTGACTGGCGAGGCTGGGCTGACACACAAGACGCCTGATGCGTGGGGCTGGTACTGGACGTGCCAGCCTGGAGACACGCACCTCAGGGCTAGTGCGGGGAGCTGGCCTGGGGCTCCATTCCTGCCCCGCAAAACTGCCCTTGTGCCCCCCCCAAAATAAATTATTGGGGCTGCCTCTCGAGTTTACTTAACTCTTCCATAGCCCTGGAAACGCTCATCTTTAACTCTGCCCATGTCCATCCTTCCTCCTCATTCGTCCGCTGCTTGGTCCCTTGGTGGTGGGTAGTTCTGTAACAACCGTCGTCAAGAATGGACCAAGGCGCAGCAGGAATGTGGATACTCATATTTTAATTCAAAAGAGTAAAGCATCCACCGGAAAAACAATAAACAAGACAGCAACAGTTTTGCAGGCTATCAAACGCAGTGCAAAAACAACTACCCACAACCCCAAAGAAAAACACACACTCCTATATAGGACTCCCAATCAAAGGCAACTCAACACACCTGCCTTCAATTGGGAGTCCTAATCACCAACACAACTTTTAACCTCTCTAGGCTAGGCGGGACGAATTCGTCCCAACAACGTAACAGCCACGGCTATCCTGTGGCGCGATTTTCAAAACCTTAAAAATCCTATTACTTCAATTTCTCAAACATATGACTATTTTACAGCCATTTAAAGATAAGACTCTCGTTAATCTAACCACACTGTCCGATTTCAAAAAGGCTTTACAACGAAAGCAAAACATTAGATTATGTCAGCAGAGTACCAAGCCAGAAATAATCAGACACCCATTTTTCAAGCCAGCATATAATGTCACCAAAACCCAGAAGACAGCTAAATGCAGCACTCACCTTTGATGATCTTCATCAGATGACAACCCTAGGACATTATGTTATACAATACATGCATGTTTTGTTCAATCAAGTTCATATTTATATCAAAAACCAGCTTTTTACATTAGCATGTGATGTTCAGAACTAGCATACCCCCCGCAAACTTCCGGGGAATTCGCTAACATTTTACTAAATTACTCACGATAAACGTTCACAAAAAGCATAACAATTATTTTAAGAATTATAGATACAGACCTCCTCTATGCACTCGATATGTCCGATTTTAAAATAGCTTTTTGGTGAAAGCACATTTTGCAATATTCTAAGTACATAGCCCAGGCATCACGGGCTCGCTATTTAGACACCCGGCAAGTTTAGCACTCACCATAATCATATTTACTATTATAAAAATTTCATTACCTTTTGTTGTCTTCGTCAGAATACCCACCCAGGACAGCTACTTCAATAACAAATTTTGGTTTGGTCCAAAATAATCCATCGTTATATCCGAATAGCGGCGTTTTGTTCGTGCGTTCCAGACACTATCCGAAATAGTAAAGAAGTGTCACGCGCTTGGCGCAATTCGTGACAATAAAATTCTAAGTATTCCATGACCGTACTTCGAAGCATGTCAACCGCTGTTTAAAATCAATTTTTACGACATTTTTCTCGTAGAAAAGCGATAATATTCCGACAGGGAATCTCCTTTTCGGCAAACAGAGGAAAAAATCCCAAAGGCGGGGGCGGTCGGGGTCACGCGCATAAGCTAGTGTCTCTTGATGGGCCACTTGAGAAAGGCGATAATGTGTTTCAGCCTGGGGCTGGAATGACGACATTCTGTTTTTTCCCGGGCTCTGAGCGCCTATGGACGACGTGGGAAGTGTCACGTTAGAGCAGAGATCCTTAGTAAATGATAGAGATGGAAAAGAAGTTCAAGAAATGGTCAGACAGGCCACTTCCTGTAAAGGAATCTCTCAGGTTTTGACCTGCCATTTGAGTTCTGTTATACTCACAGACACCATTCAAACAGTTTTAGAAAATTTAGGGTGTTTTCTATCCATATGTAATAAGTATATGCATATTCTAGTTACTGAGTAGGAGTGGTAACCAGATTAAATCGGGTATGTTTTTTATCCAGCCGTGTCAATGCTGCCCCCTAGCCCTAACAGGTTAACACACACAAACCCCCTGCCACATCCTGACCAAAACTAACACAATTACGCCCTCTGCTGGTCAGGACGTGACAAGAACAAATAATACAACAAATATCGTGGTTAAACTCAAATGTACTGATTGATAAAAAAAACATATTTTTCAAAGAAATGTTTAAAAGAGGTATACTTTTAGTGAATTATATCATAAATAGGACTGGTGGAGTTATGTCACACATGCAGCTAACACAGACATATGGAAATGTCTGCTCTACCCAAAATTACAACCAACTAATTGTGGCATTAACACAAAAATGGAAGAGGCAAGTAGAAGGGGGAAAAAAGTAAGGAACTTGTATGTCGGGCCTGCATTAAAGAACATAAATGGTTAAAAAAAAGTGTGATAAATAAAAAACATATACCAATTTCATTTAAGGACCAAAAAACTGACAGTTGTGCCATATAAATTGCAAAATAGTTGGGAAGAGATTTCCGATATACCCATTCCATGGCACACGATTTATGAATTGATATGCAAAACAACGCCGGATTCAAAACTTCAATTTTTTAAATTTAAATTACTATACAAAATTCTTGCAACCAATACAATGTTATACAGTATATATGGGGGATACAATCTTCCCAGCTCTGCATATTTTGCTGTGAGGAGGCAGAGTCATTAAATCATTTATTTTGGTATTGTCCATATGTAGCTCGTTTTTGGTCACAGGTCCAGGAATGGCTGAAGAATTGTAACATTTGCCTGGAACTAACGCTGCAGATAGCAGTACTGGGTGATTTGAAAAGCCATAGTCAATCAATCAATAATATAATAATTATTTTAGCAAAAAAAAATATATTTTTAATTTACAATCTGTAGAAACTATGGGAATAGAAAGGTTCAGTACTTTTGTGAAGCGTCACAGCACAGTTGAAAAATATATGGATGGTGTTAAGAGATAGATGGGAGGGGTTGAATGGAGCTGAAGGGTGGGACTAATAACAAGATAACCAATGTAAAACATATGGGGTAAAATGTATATAGGTTCAGAAATTTTGTGAAATAGTCTAGTTACAAATAGAAATCAAACTGGATGGACATCAGAAATAGACGAAGGACTAAAAACAAACAAAATATAACTATTGTAAAATAGATTGTGTCTGTAAAAGGTGTATAAAATGTATAAATGGAAGGTAGAAGCCTAAGTGTTATTGTTTATTAGTTTACTCCAATTGGGGGAAGGGTGGTAGGGTTTGCGGGGAATAATAAAGGTATATTCTAAAAATAAGTATGTATATCTATATAGGTATGTATATATGTATGCATATGTGTATGTACGTGTATGTATACGGATATATATATTTACCCCAAAAAGATATGGGGTATTGGAAATGATGCAGACAATTACATTGATGGAAGCAACAATCTTTCTGCAATATTAAGCTGATCCACCCTTAAAAAAAATTATTTTTAACTCTGGGACTAGTACATCTATATCTGTATTTCAATGTAAAGCATCTCTTTAATACTACTTTCTGTATAATATAAGTATAATATCCCTTATAACAAATCATGATAACATTGGATAGATAGATGCATGTGACAATAGCAGGATCATATCAAGGAAAGCGTCAGAAATGAATACATAAATACCACTTGAAGCTTGATGATGACTTGATGAATCAGCTGTGTAGTGCTAAGGCAAAAACAAAAATGTGCACCCCTTTGAGTCCCCAGGACCAGGACTGAGAACCGTTGCTCTTCATTGGGACCTCTTAATCTGCAGACAGGCTTTCACAGCTCTCTGTATCTGAGGACAGAAAACCTCACAAGAAATAGACTACACAAAAGTACCAGCTCTATCCAGAATAGCCTACTCTCTCACTTTGACAGCTGGGCCTGCTATCCTTTCACCCTCATCCAAAAGATGAGGAGTCAGTGGTAGGGTTCACATGATGTTGTAGCACAACAAGATTATCAGTAGACAGGGGGCCATGGGATGTCAGTGTTTCCAGATTATCCTCCTGCTGAATATGAAATGCTCAAAAGAAACAAATCTGTATTAGTGACAATACATTTAAAGGAAGATCTGTCAAGCAATTCACATAACACACAGACACATACCTCTGAATAGTCTGGCTCAGACACAGGTGTTTGGAGCATTCCACAGCTGGTGAGGTGTCAGGTTCGCCTCTGTACTTAAAGGGTGATTATTCCAACTCTCTGTGAAATGCTGTAGACCTGCCTGCAGACGAGGTAGGAACACATATCCCACACAGAAGAGGTGGATAGAATTTGACAGGTCATGGTAGCCTTCTTCCTCCAAACTGTACAGCAAGTTGTAGTACTGACATGTCACAGCACTCCAAACATCTCTCCATTAGCCTTCCACGCCTCACCTAAGGGACAGAGAGAAAGAAACTGAGTGAAAGAAAAGGTTTTGTGGGGGGAGGAACCTAACCTAATCCTCCATGAATAGTGAACACTGAGATGGGTCTGAGGTTATAGAAATGCAAGTTGTATGTGCCTCTGTGAGTGGTTACTGACTGTATGTGACACAGACACCTATCTGAGTGTACCTGAAATATTTAAATATAGAGGGCTATGTGTCTCACCACTTGGTTATTGCAAGGCTAAACCCCAAGCAAATCATGACTTGGCAGCAACAGGGGCATGATAGCCCAGTGAAAATGGCTGAGTGTTTATGTGGTGTAAATCTTAAAATTAGCACCTGACATCTTAAGGGTTTTTTAATTAATGCATGTGAGACAGGTTCCATGTACAACAAGACAGGCAGAGAGAAAAATAACAGTTTAATTACCTCTGGTTATGGCCACTTTTGCCAGCAATAAAGCTTCCATGGCCTGTTCCTCGGGCAGTGAACATACATCTGGCAATATCTACATTTTCGACCCCTTGATCAGCTCGCACTCTGAAAGTAAAGAAAATAGCTTATTTTTTGTAGATATGAAAACAGTAACTGAGATATGACCGTTCAATCTAAAGTAGCAGATGTCATTTTCAGGATACGTCAATACAGCACAGAAAGCAATCTTACAAGGTTTGATGAGGAAGATGTCAAGGGTTTCTATACAGAAAGTAACTCCTCAGAAAATCTTACAATATGCATATTACAAGTATTTTTTTTTCATTCTACTATATTGATATTTACCTTGAAGGCCATCCATTTCTGCCGACTCCATCCAAAAAGTATCCAAAAGAGTTGCTGCTTTGTTATTGGCCGCAGTGTCCAGATAGAACATCTATACAAGAGGTAGCTTACGCTTAACATCAGACTGGTATTGTGGTTGTTCATTAGGTGATGGGATATATGCAATATGCATACAAAATAATATACTTACCTTCCTTGAAAATCTATCTATACCGCCAAAGATGACAACGTTGTATCTTGAAAAAAAGCATTGGAATTAAAAGTGAAATGTTCAGCCTATTAACCTGTCTGGGAACCTGGGACGCTTGCGTCCCACCCTAGTCAACAGCCAGTGGAATCGCGTCGCGCGAAATACAAATACCTCATAAATGCTATAACTTCAATTTCTCAAACATATGACTATTTTACACCATTTTATAGATACACCTCTCCTGAATCGAACCACGTTGTCCGATTTCAAAAAGGCTTTACAGCAAAAGCAAAACATTAGATTATGTTAGGAGAGTACCCAGCCCAAAATAATCACACTGCCATTTTCAAAGCAACTAGCATGCATCACAAATACCCAAAACACAGCTAAATGCAGCACTAACCTTTGACAGTCTTCATCAGATGACACTCCTAGGACATCATGTTACACAATACATGCATTTTTCGTTCGATAAAGTTCATATTTATATATAAAAACAGCATTTTACATCGGCGCGTGACGTTCAGAAAATATTTTCCCTCAAATGCTTCCGGTGAATCAGCGCTACAATTTACAAAATTACTATTCGAAAACATTGTTAAAATGTAATATTGTCATTCAAAGAATTATAGATTAACATCTCATGAATGCAACTGCATTGCCAGATTTAAAAAGAACTTTACTGGGAAATCACACTTTGCAATAAACGAGGTGCTATGCTCAGAAAAATAGGCTAGGCGATACAGGTTAGCGCCATCTTGGAACCATCTAAAATGAAATATACTATTGTAAATATTCCCTTACCTTTGATTATCTTCATCAGAAGGCACTTCCAGGAATCCCAGGTCCACAACAAATGTAGTGTTCGATTGTTCGAAAAAGTTCATAATTTATGTCCCAATAGCTCCTTCTTGTTAGCGCGTTCCGAAGGCTACTCATAATGTACGAGGCGCGCGGGACTTGTCGTCACAAATGTGAAAAAAATATATATTTATGTTCGTTCAAACATGTCAAACGTTGTATAACAAATCTTTAGGGCCTTTTTCAACCAGAGCTTCAATAATATTCAAGGCGGACGATTGCATTGTCTTACTAAATGTTTCGGAACAAAAGGGTTCCCATGGGCGCCAGCGTCATAGTAGTAATGGCCCTCCCCCTATGACCAACTTTCCAGGCCTCTCGTTCGGTCAGTTTCTACCGGAGACTCAAACCACTTTGTAAAGACTGTTGACATCTAGTGGAAGCCTTAGGAAGTGCTAAATGAATCCTAACTCACGGTGTGTTTCATAGGCAAAGTGCTGAAGGTGATTCCACAAATCAGATTTACACTTCCTGCATGGAATCTTCTCAGGTTTTGGCCTGCCATATGAGTTCTGTTATACTCACAGACACAATTCAAACAGTTTTAGAAACTTCAGAGTGTTTTCTATCCAAATCGACTAATAATATGCATATTCTATTTTCTGGGCCAGAGTAGTAACCTGTTTAAATTGGGTACGTTTTTCATCCGGCCGTGAAAATACTGCCCCCTAGCCCCTACAGGTTTTAATACCACTTAAGACAGTGTCACAAGTACGCTTTGTTTTTCTCCGATTGCAATCTGATTGTGCACATTAAGTTCAGCTGAGGCTTTAGTCTGATGTTTGGACTGTTTGGTTCATAAAATAATATAAATCAATTTCAATAATCAAATCCTATCTTATTAAATCTTATCGGATGACATGACACATACTTAGGCAATATGGGTTTGTTTCAATTTGCTATTTAAAAAATGTATATATTGTACATTGTGGACAATTCTCTGACGTGCTGTGATGTGTGCTCTGAAATGAAGGCAAGACAAATTAATTATTTGACCTTCAACATTGTATCTTGATTGAGTTGAGGAAAGGGGGGGGGGGTGGGATGGTAGAGAAGGCAAAAAAATATATTAGCAAAATTGAAATTAAGATTATACTGAAAAGAACCCAAGGATTACATAAAAAATTATCGAGGTGCTAGGTCAATCCCCCAACCCAATGTGCTGGGTTTATGTCACAATCGAACATACTGGGTTGTTTTAACCCAGCAATATAGTCTTACTTTCCCAGCAGCTGGGTCAAGCACTCAACCCAAGGCATTGGGTTAGAAGCACAACCCAGCACCGTGGGTTGAATTAACTGAAGTCTGGAAACTGATACTGAATGTAGCCTATTATAATATTAACTCCTGCAGAATTAAGTATTTCTCACGGTAAAATTATAGAGCAAATGTTACTTGTCTCGGGAGGAGTGGACAAATAAGATTTTTTTTCTTTCAGCATTTTGAGAGAACGTGAATGCGTGCTTAGGGACCGTGTTGTGTAGCCTAAACATGCAATTTTTTACATCAACATAAAAGCTGACCATAAAATATGCATCCAATATGAACTCAAATACTATCAGAAACATGTTGGATCATTTTCAAAGCTTTGAATTTCTTCAAAACCGATCCAGGCTGTATCACAACAGGCCGGGATTGGGAGTCCCATAGGGCGGAGCACAATTGGCCCAGTGTCGTCCGGGTTTGGCCGGTGTAGGCCTTCATTGTAAATGAGAATTTGTTCTTAACTGACTTGCCTAGTTAAATAAAGGTTATATTAAATATATATATAATTTTTAAAAATGACCGACGGCCTCGGTCTTATGTAGCAACATTTGAAATGGTGTTTTTTACATTGGATAAAAGTAGCGACTCAGAGCTACAAAATGGACTATCATACACTGCTGTTGAAGAACAATGGGAAAGTAATTCTGCTTTGAAAGTTGATAAACTTGTAACCCCACTTTTGAGAAATAGGCCCTTGTGACCCCATAATAGGCTACATGAGTGAAAGTTTATGAAGATAAAAGCCTAGTGGACACATGGAACTATTTGATTTGGATGGATGGTTGACATGACAGAAAGGTACGCAGATATTTTCTTATCTAATAGGTGGGTGAAATGTTTGCTTTAGTATACATTTCTTGAGTGCTAAAGTTGTGTGTTGTGTCATGCACAGGACTTGTGTTTTTCCGCTCGGTTTAGGCTACAGAGAAAGGCATTGAATAAGAGAAATGGCTTTTGACAATAGGCCTATATTAAAAGGCGTTTTGTGTTGGGTGATTTGGTAAAGTCTGATGTATTTTGATAACTGCCGGTTACAGTGTTGTGTCGGTGACAGTGTTGTGTTTATGATTGAGAAGTTCCCTCGTGCGTGTGTTGTTGCATGCGCAGTAAGCCCACAGGACTGCTGTTTCCTGCTTAATTAGCAGAGATCTCAGAAATAAAATAGTGAACCCGTGTTCCAAATTTTGCCCATAAAATGTATATGGCGTATCTCACAATCGATTGGGCTTCCCGAATTTTCTATGCTCACTGTGACAGAACATTTTTTGTTGTTGTTGAATTTGACAAAGTTCTATCCAGCGCTTCAGTGAGGGCAAGGGGCCTATAACCTTGTGATCAGAGGTGGGTAGAGTACTGAAAATCTGTACTTAAGTAAAATTACTGTTACTTAGATTGTAATTTACTTAAGTAAAAGTAGCCCTCTTAATTAAGAAACTACTCAAGTAAGAGTAAAAAAATAATTCGGTCAGAAAACTACTTAAGTAGTAGTTACAAATTTAGTTTGGCAATTATTTTCACCTTATGGTAAATTGTGACAAAACAAGAACAGCAAATTATTTGATAATAATTTATAATTTAACACTGCCAGCACCATCTTGCTGATGTTTTATATGTTTTTGGTTACTACATAATTCCATATGTGTTATTTCATAGATTTGATATCATTGCTATTATTCTACAATGTAGACAAAAGTAAAAATAAAGAGAAACCCTTGAATGAGTAGGTGTGTCCAAACTTTTGACTGGTACTGTAGGTATTCAGGTAAGAATCATGTAAGTTATAAATAATCAAACAGTGCAGATATCAATTGCCATAGTCAACTCAAATCATCTTTTTCCTGCCAAATTAGGATTTTCTCTTCTGAACCTCTCCTTTCCACTTTGAAGGTTCTTTTCTTTTGTTGGCTGGCCCATTTTCCTCCTCCTGGTTGTGCCTCTACAAGCTCTAAATAAAAATAAATACATTTTTTTGCGACAAAAAGCTTACTGAGATGTTTCACTTTATGACAGATGTGCTTATAGGCCTTGTCAAAACAGAATGTGGCCAATTAAATTGTTTGGACATGATTTAAAAAGAAACACACCTGTCTATATAAGGTCCCAGAGTTGACAGTGCATGTCAGAGCAGAAACTACACCATAAAGTCCGAGGAACTGTCCATAGATCTCTGAGATAGTTGATGCTGTTGATTGCCATTCCACTCAGGCGTTCTTGTGCCATGTAGGAGCCCAGGAAGGTCTTTATCAGTTTGAGCTTAGAGAAGCTCTGCTAATGCCACTGTCACTGGGAGAGTACAGTACAGGACATACTCAGAGCTACCCAAATATTTGGGTACAACTCAGCTCATTTTGGTAGATGAAGGTAAGAAGCTCTATTGCTGTCACCTGCTTTGGGAAAGTCTAGAAGGCCTTCACAAAGCAGGTTTTCACGGGTCTGGGTGGGATCGGGTCGGGTCCGAAATTCTTTGTTGACCCTCAGATCCCGGGTCAGTTACCTCGGGTCTGTGTGAAAATATGTGAAATACCAACCGGTTTCTGATATTTAGTTTAGTTCCTTAACTTAAACGCAAAATTCACACATTTGCATGTTATTATCTTAAATGATATTCAGGTAGTCCCCTTTCATCAATCCAAATGTGTCAAAATGTAATTTTATGATAAAACACCATATTTTCTATATGAGAATGAGCCACTGCGCAATGCACGTGACGCGGGGTAAAACAGTCTAGGCATACTTGTTGTGGGAGAGGAAGAGGATGCAGCAAAAAAGAGTGATACTCTAGGCCTTATAAAGTGAGTTTCTGAAACATGGAGTCTTTCTTTGCTGATGTAAAGAAGGAACAGAATTAAAGAGTACAAGAAGGAAAAACCCGACAGGCAAATTGTCTGTATGGTCCTCATTTAAGCACATCGTGGATATAGAGGGATAAAAGGTTTGTGCTGTTCTTGGCCCATATTTTCAAGAGCTGAGCTATTTACTGTATTTGTTTTATTTATTAAATGTACTAGTTTATGTATTTAATTCTTTAGGTTTGGCCTATTTAGTATGCTATTTTGCTATTTTATTTAGGCTCTATTTAAAATAATTTGTTATGAAATGTTGAATAACTCGAGTCAAGTGTGATATTTGTCAGCATAAAGCTGAGTGACTCACTCATAAGCTAGTTTCGTGGCTTTCGTTGAAAATCAATAAGTTATACTATAGTATAATACAGAGCTACCGTCATGTTGATTGGGTGTATAACGTATAACGTCTAGCAACCCAAAGGTTGCGTATTTGAACCTCATCACGGACAGCTTTAGCATTTTAGAAAACTTTGCAACTATTTACTACTTTTTAGCTATTTTGCAACTACTTAGCATGTAAGCTAACCCTTCCCCTAACTCTATAACCTTAACCCCTAGCGTAGCTAACATTAGCAACCTATCTAGCATTAGCCATCTAGCCAACTTAAGCTACAACAAATTGGAATTTGTTACATATCATACATATTGCAAATTTGTAACATATTGTATGAATTGCAATTCGTAACACATCATACAAAATGGATGATGGAAATCTATGAGTTAATACGTACCATACCAAACATTACATATACTATTTTAGTATTCCAGATTTTTGTTTAATATGTTAATTAAGTCTACCCCTGAATCCAGGTTGAAAATGGGATCTGGACTTCTTTCTTTTGACGAAAGTAAGTATTTATTAACCTCTTCATAAGTGGTCCTGAAAGTGTATCATTAACATTTGATTAGTTATTTTCTGCCTTGACTCTGGTAATTATATAGAACAGCATACCCTGCTAATTCCTCCAGAGGAAGAAAAACAATTAATAAAGAATATTATTACTCTCTTGTGAAGTAAGTCATGGGTAATTGCATTAGACAATTAGGAGTAAAACATGCTGGGTCAAAAAATACATGCAGCACTTTCTATAACGGCAACATTTAAAAAACATGAGAACATATGTTTACGAAAAAGCACTAAGTACCCCTAAAATGCAGAGCTTTAAATTACACCTTAAATTAATACCTGCAATGATATTACTTGACATCTTTGTTCAGTTTTGAAGATTGTGCTTCACAAAACAGGATTAGAGTTTAGTAGATTTATTTAGGCATTAGCGCAAGGCTCTCCAACCCTGTTCCTGGTGAACTACCCTCCCGTAGGTTTTCAATCCAACCCCAGTTGTAACTAACCTGATTCAGCTTATAAACCAGGTAATTATTAGAATCAGGTGCGGTAGCTCTCCAGGAAGAGGATTGGCCAGCCCTGCATTAGAGAGATATTGCACAGTAACTAAATACCTATTTCATTGGGGTGGATTATCAACAAGCACTAGCTGAGGCATTGCATGTAATTTTAATTAGCTGTCTAACAAAGCATTTTATAGTATTGTAGGGATTAAAATGTTAATCACACACACTGCAATCATTCTTGTTTAGTTTAATTAAGTTGTAAAAAAAAAGATATCGCCTTTTATTAATGCCCCTTGTAATGTGCTTGCCGGGTATACAGTGCATACTGTTGCGTAGTGAATTACTGGTTTTGTTTGCCGCGAGTAGAATCTGATTACATACTTATGCATGGACAATGAAATTGTACATTTATATAGCATCAATATCACATTTCATTCTGCTCTATTACGGCCCAAAAAGTATTTGGATTGTAATACCATATGGCAACGTGCAATTTGTCAAGTTTCCGGGATGTGTTCTGTTTGTTCCCTTGCTAGCCTTGCTAACTTTTGCTAAACCAAAGCTAATTTGACACAATTGCAGCTACAGCTAGCTAAAATAGTTTCAACCCTGCGAAATAGTTTTGTAATAGCCGATGTATGTAAGAAAGTATTTCACAAAGCAGGACATCTAACATCTAGCTAACGTCACTCATTGTATACGCAGGTTGCGTTGGACAATGTTGATGATGGCAGTCAGACTAGCAGAGTTATGTTGAAAATGCCTATATATTTAACAAAAATAACGTTTTTTTTAAATAGTTGAATAGTTGAACAGAATAATTGGTGGCTGAATACATTTTGGTTTTTGGTATTTCTCCACACATACTACATTCAATAGAAACATGATCTAGTTTCATCAATTTGCAATAGAAAGTAGTGTTTGAATTGGCTTTGAATGAATTGTAGACCTTGACCATCCATATGAGAAATACCTTTAGTTGGGTGTGGAGAGAAATAACACATTCTGCCTTACTGATAATAGGCTATGTGCGCAGCTGTTCATCCAGGAATTCCTCATCTAGGAGCTCGATGATGTAGACAACAGGGAGGTGGTGAGGCTGATGTTTCATCAAGAGCCAGGGTTGGTTTTTGATGTCCTAGAGATTTACTGACGGCAGAATGGTGAGCCACCACCTTGGTGCACCTGTTGCAACTGCAGGGAGATGCCAACAGACAGAGAGAGGAACTATTGCAGGCAGGGACCAGACCTCTGTGTAAGCCAGCTGCCACATTACTGCCTAGACAACGGATATTTACATTTGCACAGGCGGTATAGGGTTGACGTGTTGGCAGTGGCTGATGCAGCAGAGCCTGGAGATGACGCCCAGGAGTACTGCCATGCTGCCTACACACAATTTGTGATTCATCCCCAGTTGCTGTATTTGGAGAATCAGAGACACTTTCCCTGATCCCCATTCACAGTACACTGGGTTCCACCCTGGGCGCTAGGATTCTCAAAGCATATGGCATGATGACATGCTAGACATGCTAGTGTTATGCCCAAAGAGTGTGCGTTGCCAGACACTTATTGGCATGACATTAGTATGGCATCATGTCACTTGCTGTGAACAGAACACAACCTCTCCCTCAGTTTGCATTCTCCACACACAAATACCTGCCAGGTTCATCTTCAGGACATCAAAAACCTTCTTACTAGGCACACCATGTCATATCAAAGATTCTAAAGGTTGTTAGTTTATTTCTCACGCAAAAGTGTCATCTCTGCACTTTCTCCCAGCACAACAAAGTTGAAATGTGAAAATGTCAGGTTTTATTTATACATCTGAAAGTGTGCTTGAATAAATAATAATTTTACATTAGTTTTCCCTGGATATAAAGTTTCAACTACACAATTTTACATATTTTAGACAACGTTTGTCTATATTGTAAATTGGTTACCATTGACACAAATGTCACCCTCAAAATAACAGTTAACACCAATGACTTGTGCCAAGTCTATCTAGGTAACTGAGAACTTACTCCAACCCTTGCTATTCAAGGAGACATGGGATGTCCAGTAAAATAAGACATAAGACAGTGAAATAAGACAGAGGTGTAAAATTATTAGGTTATGGTACTATCCCTGGACAAATGAACTCAATTACATATTTAAAGTGGTAATCAGCGAGACATCCATGACCCCACGCTTCCCCACGCTTCTTGTGTTGTTTATATATACACACACACACAATCTATGGTTGTGAGAGAGTGGGAGAGCGCATAAACGCGAGAGAGACCATTTAGGCATGAGGGAGCGGGCATGAGAGAGCTAGCATGTAGACAGCAGAGTAGTCAGCTGCTAGCTAGTTGTAGATAAACAGGTGTGGTAGCAGGGACAACGTTTTTTAGAAATGTTCCACTGAACAAGCATCATCATCGGATCTGGATCAACTCGTCCCGAAAAGAGAAGTGAGAAAGAGGTAAGTGTTGAGCTTCATTACAAATGAAATAACAAAAGAGGTGCATCCTAGGGGTTGCAGATTCTAGCTTTAAGTAGTTAAAATGCAATGTGAAGTCCTAACTGACTTGCCGAAACTATAGTTGGTTAACAAGAAATTTGTGGAGTGGTTGAAAAACGAGTTTTAATGACTCCAACCTAAGTGTATGTAAACTTCCGACTTCAACTGTGTGTGTGTGTATATATATAGGTTTTTTAGGTTTGGCTATTTACAAAGCAAAAGGTACATAATATACTGTATTCTACAGCTCACGGTCTACTATAGGGTTTCCACAATAATTCACTGTTGCCTCTTTTTCAGGTATCATGGCTCAAGATTTCTTTGAGGAAGAAATCAAGAGATATGCTCCAGCATATGTCAGAGAAATTTTTCTGGGACCACATCGTTTTTCATTTTGAATGTCTTTTTTCAAATTTTATTAACAAAATCATAAAGATGTTGTTGAAGAAATAAAAAATGCCTCCATCACTACTGTAAATAATAAATCAAATGTATTTATGAAGCCCTTCTTACATCAGCTGATGTCACAAAGTGCTGAACAGAAACACAGCCTAAAACCCCAAACAGCAAGCAATGCAATTGTAGAAACACGGTGGCCAGGAAAAACTCCCTAGGAAGGCCAGAACCTAGGAAGAAACCTAGAGAGGAACCAGGCTATGGTCCTAGGTCCTCAGAGAGAGAGAGAGAGAGAGAGAGAGAGAAAAGAGAATTAGAGAGAGAATACTTAAATTCCCCTTCCGATGATACCCCTGGACAGGGCCAAACAGGCAGGATATAACCCCACTGTAAACCCCACAGCCCCCACACCACCAACTTACTATCTTGAGACAAGGCCGTGTATAGCCCACGGAGATCTCCCCCACGGCGGCACGAACCGGGGGGGGGGGGGGGGCGCCAACCCGGACAGGAAGACCACATCAATGACTCAACCCACTCAAGTGATGCACCCCTCCTAGGGATGGATAGAAGAGCAATTGGCATGCTGTCAATTGCACGCTCCATCCCTAGGAGGGGTGCATCACTTGAGTGGGTTAAGTCACTGATGTGATCTTCCTGTTCGGGTCAGGACAATTTCACCGCATCAAAAGGACGATGGACGGGGCCATGTACTGTCAAATCTTGGGTGAGAACCTCCTTCCCTCAGCCAGGGCATTGAAAATGGGTCGTGGATGGGTATTTCAGCATGACAATGACCCAAAACACACAGCCAAGGCAACAAAGGAGTGGCTCAAGAAGAAGCACATTAAGGTCCTGGAGTGGCCTAGCCAGTCTCCAGACCTTAATCCCATAGAAAATCTGTGGAGGGAGCTGAAGGTTCGAGTTGCCAAACGTCAGCCTCGAAACCTTAATGACTTGGAGAAGATCTGCAAAGAGGAGAGCGACAAAATCCTTCCTGAGATGTGTGCAAACCTGGTGGCCAACTACAAGAAACGTCTGACCTCTGTGATTGCCAACAAGGGATTTGTCTCAAAGTACTAAGTAATGTTTTGCAGAGGGGTCAAATACTTATTTCCCTCATTAAAATGCAAATCAATTTATAACATTTTTGACATGCATTTTTCTGGATTATTTTGTTGTTATTCTGTCTCTCACTCTTCAAATAAACCTACCATTAAAATTATAGACTGATCATTTCTTTGTCAGTGGGCAAACGTACAAAATCTGCAGGGGATCAAATACTTTTTTTCCATCACTGTATATCCTGCCTGCTTGGCCCTGTCCAGGGGAATCGTCGGAAGGGGCCACAGTATCTCCCGACCCCTCCTGTCTCAGCCTCCAGTATTTATGCCGCAATAGTTTGTGTCGGGGGGCTAGGGTCAGTGTGTTATTTCTGGAGTATTTAGCCTGTCTTATCCGGTGTCCTGTGTGAATTTAAGAATTCTCTCTCTAATTCTCTTTTTTCTCTCTCTCTCTCTGAGGACCTAGGACTATGCCTCAGCACTACCTGGCCTGATGACTCCTTGCTGTCCCCAGTCCAACTGGTCGTGCTGCTGCTCCAGTTTCAACTGTTCTGCCTGCAGCTATGGAACCCTGACCTGTTCACCAGACGTGCTACCTTGTCCCAGACCTGCTGGTTTCAACCCTCTAGAGACAGCAGGAGCGGTAGAGTCTGTTATTTCTGCCTGTTTGGCCCTGTCCAGTAAGCCAGTGACTCAGCCCCTGTAATAGGGTTTGAGGCAGAGAATCCCAGTGGAGAGAGGGGAACCGGCCAGGCAGAGACAGCAAGGGCGGTTCGTTGCTCCAGGGCCTTTCCATTCACCTTCACACTCCTGGGCCAGACTACACTCAATCATCGGACCTACTGAAGAGATGAGTCTTCAATAAAGACCGAAAGGTTGAGACCGAGTCTGCGTCTCTCACATGGATAGGCAGACCATTCCATCAAATTTGAGCTCTATAGGAGAAAGCGTTGCCTCCAGCTGTTTGCTTAGAAATTCTAGGGACAGTAAGGAGGCCTGCGTCTTGTGACCTTAGCGTACGTGTAGGTATGTACAGCAGGGCCAAATCGGAAATATAGGTAGGAGCAAGCCCATGTAATGCTTTGTAGGTTAGCAGTAAAACCTTAAAATCAGCCTTTGCTTTAACAGGAACCCAGTGCAGAGAGGCTAGCACTGGAGTAAAATGATCACATTTGTTGGGTTCTAGTCAAGATTCTAGCAGCTGTGTTTAGTACTAACTGAAGTTTATTTAGTGCTTTATCAGGGTAGCCGGAAAGTAGAGCATCGCAGTAGTCAAACTTAGAAGTGACAAAAGCATGGATTAATTTTTCTGCATCATTTTTGGACAGAAAGTTTCAGATTTTTGTAATATTACATAGATGGAAAAAAAAAGCTGTCCGTGAAAGAGTCTTGATATGTTCGTCAAAATAGAGATCAGGGTCTAGAGTAATGCCTAGGTCCTTCACAGTTTTATTTGAGACGACTGTACAACCATCAAGATTAATTGTCAGATTCGACAGAAGATCTTTGTTTCTTGGGACCTAGAACTAGCATCTCTGTTTTGTCCGAGTTTAAAAGTAGAACATTTGCCGCCATCCTCTTCCTTATGTCTGAAACGCAGGCTTCCAGAGAGGTCAATTTTGGGGCTTCACAATGTTTCATTGAAATGTACAGCTGTGTGTCATCCGCATAGCAGCGAAAGTTAACATTATGTTTCTGAATGACATCACCAAGAGGTAAAATATATAGTGAAAACAATAGTGGTCCTAAAACGGAGCCTTGAGGAACACTAAAATTTACAGTTGATTTGTCAGAGGACAAACCATCTACAAAGACATACTGATATCTTTCTGACAGATAAGATCTAAACCAGGCCAGAACTTGTCCGGGTAGACCAATTTGGGTTTCCAATTTCTCCAAAAGAATGTGGTGATCGATGGTATCAAAAGCAGCACTAAGGTCTAGGAGCACGAGGAGAGATGCAGAGCCTCGGTCTGACGCCATTAAAAGGTAATTTACCACCTTCACAAGTGCAGTCTCAGTGCCATGATGGGGTCTAAAACCAGACTGAAGCGTTTTGTATACATTGTTTGTCTTCAGGAAGGCAGTGAGTTGCTGCGCAACAGCTTTTTCATTTTTTTTTAAAGAGGAATGGGAGATTCGATATAGGCCAATAGTTTTTTATATTTTCTGGGTCAAGTTTTGGCTTTTTCATTTGAGCCTTTATTACTGCCACTTTTAGTGAGTTTGGTACACATCCAGTGGATAAGAGCCATTTATTATGTTCAACATAGGAGGGCCAAGCACAGGAAGCAGCTCTTTCAGTAGTTTAGTTGGAATAGGGTCCGGTATGCAGCTTGAAGGTTTAGAGGCCATGATCATTTTCATCAATGTGTCAAGAGATACAGTATTAAAAAACTTGAGTGTCTCCCTTGATCCTAGGTCCTGGCAGTCTTGTGCAGACTCAGGACAACTGAGCTTTGGAGGAAAAGGCAGATTTGAGGAGTCCGTAATTTGCTTTCTAATGATCATGATCTTTTCGTCAAAGAAGTTCATTAAATTTATCACTGCTGAAGTGAAAGCCATCCTCTTGGGGAATGCTGTTTTTTAGTTAAGTTTGCGACAGTATCAAAAATACATTGGATTGTTCTTATTTTCCTCAATTAAGTTGGAAAAATAGGATGATCGAGCAGCAGTGAGGGCTTTGATACTGCATGGTACGGTCTTTCCAAGCTAGTCGGAAGACTTTCAGTTTGGTGTAGCGCCATTCCCGTTCCAATTTTCTGGAAGCTTGCTTCAGAGCTCGGGTATTTTCTGTATACCAGGGAGTTAGTTTCTTATGACAAATGTTTTTAGTTTTTAGGGGTGCGACTGCATCTAGGGTATTACACAAGGTTAAATTGAGTTCCTCAGTTCAGTGGTTAACTGATTTTTGTACTCTGACATCCTTGGGTAGGTGGAGGGAGTCTGGAAGGGCATCTATGAATCTTTGGGTTGTCCTAGAATTTATAGCACGGCTTTTGATGATCCTTGGTTGGGGTCTGAGCAGATTATTTGTTGCAATTGCAAATGTAATAAAATGGTGGTCTGATAGTCCAGGATTATGAGGAAAAACATTAAGATCCACAACATTTATTCCATGGGACAAAACTAGGTCCAGAGTATGATTGTGGCAGTGAGTAGGTCTGGAGACATGTTGGACAAAACCCACTGAATCGATGATGGCTCCGAAAGCCTTTTGGAGTGGGTCTGTGGACTTTTCCATGTGAATATTAAAGTCACCAAAAATGTGATTATTATCTGGCATGACTACAAGGTCCGATAGGAATTCAGGGAACTCAGTGAGGAACGCTGTATATGGCCCAGGAGGCCTGTAAACAGTAGCTATAAAAAGTGATTGAGTAAGCTGCATAGATTTCATGACGAGAAGCTCAAAAGACGAAAACGCAGTCATTTTCTTTTGTAAATTTGCTATCGTGAATGTCAGCAACACCTCCGCCTTTACGGGATGCGCGGGGGTTATGGTCACTAGTGTAACCAGGAGGTGAGGCCTCATTTAACACAGTAACTTCATCAGGCTTAAGGCATGTTTCAGTCAGGCCAATCACATCAAGATTATGATCAGTGATTAGTTCATTGACTATAACTGCCTTGGAAGTGAGGGACCTAACATTAAGTAGCCCCATTGAGATGTGAGATATCAATATCTTTCAATAATGATAGGAATGGAGGTGGTCTTTATTCCAGTGAGATTGTGAAGGCAAACATCACCATGTTTAGTTTTGCCCAACCTAGATCGAGGCACAGACACGGTCTCAATGGGGATAGCTGAGCTGGCTACACTAACTGAGCTTGTGGCAGACTCCACTAAACTGGCAGGCTGGCTAACAGCCTGCTGCCTGGCCTGCACCCTATAAACAAACACAGCATCTTGTTTACATTGTTTATTGTAACCACAATGTCACAAATCATTTGTATCTACCTTTCTATTTACTTTTAGAGTTTGGGATTTACAACCTGGCCTATTTGAGATGATTTTGTTCTCAAATAACAAAATTTGCGAGAAAAAGGCCATTCTTGAACATGGGATGAGACATTGTTACTAATTTGTATATAAAGCCAGTTTGTTATTTAGAATTATTTTTTTCTGTTTTTAGAAGGAGAGAAACCAAAAGCCTGCAGTCATCTCATGGGTCTCCCAGTCAAGGCCAGCACGGGTATTGAATCAGCATCTGTAGCAACACAGTTTGCACTGCAATGTTGCGCCACTCATGCGCTTTACAACATGACTGGTAGAGCAAAATAATCCTAACATTTCCACACCCTAATTGTAGTCTAATTTTCTTAGAGAAACAACTGTTTTAGTAAGTAATACTGAAGTCGTGCATAATTAGTATCTATTTGGTTTATATCGGTCATTCATTGTCAGTTAGAGACACAGTAGCACCTTGGGACCCCAAAGCATAATTAGTGCTCTAACTCCCCCTTGCGCTGGTCTGGAGCAATGAAGTAGTGATGCAGGGTACGGTACTAAACCACAAATTACCTCTATTGTAAATCCCGCAGCATAATCGCAAAACTTTTTTAGTCGAGCAACCACTGCTTACACAGACAATTTACATAGGGTTGGTTCCTGTATGTGTCTGGCACCATCTCCTATCTTAAGTTCTAGAACATATTCTGGGCGTTCTGCCAGATGGTCCTAAGGATGGGGTCGTGCAGGGGAACAAACGCTGGTAGGTTTCACAAACAAAACGAACTGGCAACAGACAAACAGAGAACACAGGTATAAATAAACAGGGGATAATGGGGAAGATGAGTGACACCTGGAGGGGGTGGAGACAAGCACAAAGACAGGTGAAACAGATCAGGGTGTGATGCTGCCGTTTACATTTGGAAGGGATGTAAATACAGCACTAATTTCACTTTATAAAAATAGAAAGGTAAGGCCTCCACACATTGTTCTCACTATTGCCTCCCATCTTTGATAAATACAGATATTAATCCATTTAACGTTGTTTATGTCCCACCTGTTTAGCTAAAAAAATAACAAATATTTGTTGTTGTTGTTGTTGTTGCCTGTTTTGCATGTTATTTTGTCATTAATACATGTCTTAGCTCGCTCATTAATGTCTTAATCGAAATTACGGATTGCCTCTTATCCGCTCATCGTTCCCTTATGCCATAGTTTGTACATCACAATTGTCAGTAGAAACCACATTTGTTTAATCAAGTCAGCAATATCAGCTATGTTTTTTAAAAAGGCAGTAAATGAGGCTGAATGAACTGTTTCGCTGCCAGACAAGGCTCCGCTGATAGCCAGGTTTAGCGGTGGTAAGGATTCACTTCATAGTGCTAAAAAGAATGCTCTGCTGTTGGGACAGCTTTATCTAGGCCCTAACAGTTTGTGGGCAGCATTTGTCACCATTAAAGGGCAATTAATGTATTGTTTAGTGTTGTGTAGTGTAGTGGCTTTGCTGGCATGCATCAATTTACCCCACCAAGATTTACATACTGAAATCGTCACTGCATACACTACATGATCAAAAGTATGTGGACACCTGCTCATCGAACATTTAATTCCAAAATCATGGCCATTAATATGGTTGATTAATTAAGTTGGTCCCCCCTTTACTGCTATAACAGCCTCCACTCTTCTGGGAAGGCTTTCCACTAGATGTTGGAACATTGCTGCGGGGACTTGCTTCCATTCAGCCACAAGAGCATTAGTGAGGTTGGGCACTGAAGTTGGGCGATTAAGCCTAGCTCGCAGTCGGCATTCCAATTCATCCCAAAGGTGTTCAATGGGGTTGAGGTCAGGGCTCTGTGCAGGCCAGTCAAGTTATTCCACACCGATCTCGACGAACCATTTCTGTATGGACCTCGCTTTGTGCATGGGGGCATTGTCATGCTGAAACAGGAAAGGGCCTTCCCCAAACTGTTACCACAAAGTTGGAGGCATAGAATTGTCTAGGCTGTAGCATTAATATTTATTTTCCCTGGAACTAAGGGGCCTAGCCCAAACCATGAAAAACCACCCAGACCATTATTCCTCCTCCACCAAACTTTACAGTTGGCACTATGCATTAAGGCAGGTAGTGTTCTCCTGGCATCCGCCAAACCCAGATTTGTCCGTTGGACTGCCAGATGGTGCAGTGTGATTCATCACTCCAGCGAATGCCTTTTCCACTGCTCCAGAGTCCAATGGTGGCGAGCTTTACACCAATCCAGCCGATGCTTGGCATTGTGCATGGTGATCTTAGGCTTGTGTGCAGATGCTCGGCCATGGAAACCCATTTCACGTAGCTGCCTATGAACAGTTCTTGTTGCTTCCAGAGGCAGTTTGGAACTCGGGAGTGACTGTTGCAACCAAGGCTATGCGCTTCAGCACTCAGCGGTCCTGTTCTGTGAACTTGTGTGGCCTATCACTTCGCAGCTGAGCCATTGTTGCTCCTAGATGTTTCCTCTTCACAATAACAGCACTTACAGTTGACTGGGGTAGCCCTATAAGGGCAGACATTTTACAAACTGACTTGTTGGAAAGGTGGCATCCTATGACAGTGCCACTTTGAAAGTCACTGTCATGACGTTGGCCTGTGGGTAAGGTTTATGACCCCCCCCCCCCCCATAAATACCTTTCTCCCTTCCCCTCTCTGACCCTACTGAAGGACTTGAATAGCTGTGTTAAATATAGAGAGTCTGGGAACATCAAACAGAGCATAAATCAAATCTAGTTGTAAACTCCCCTATGAGAACAGTGAGGAGCAGACAGGCCCCTAGACGGGGATTATCTTAGAACACATCTAAGATAGTACTGAGGTGTACCACACTGGTCGTAAAGGAAGTCCAATGGACTTGTCCACCTCCAAAACAAATGGCAACAATAATCATTCCTTGCCATGTGTAGGTTCAACTACAATACAACTAGTAATATGCTCCAATCATGTGTTCCGGTAGATAATATTTCAGAATAAATCGGTAGGACAACTGGACCCCTTGAATACCAGTACCAATACCACAGTCTGTCCAGCAACACTCAGTAAGAGGATTAGTAACCTCACAAGTTAAATTGCTATTGATAATAGCGACATAGGAGTCACTCAGAGTGCAACACGGGGAAGGGAATCTCCATTGCACTCTTCCAATGGTTAACACATGCCACTAATAAATAGAACACTCCGTTCAGGAGAAAAGTTATTAGAAGTCATGAACCATGATCACACCACGTACGACTGGTCTAATACTTAGAGTACTTCCGTCGTGAGGTTAGCTCCTCCGTGGATAACATAGCTATGAAATAGACTTCATACCTACCGCCACTACAATAGTGGAAGACACCGTGACTTGTAGAAAACTACTACAGACTCCCTTGACACCAATTCTGACTGACCTCCAGGCATTGACCTGAAAATTACCTGACTACGTCAGACTCATTCTGAACAAGTTGTAATCTGCCAGGATACTTGGTTTTCTTCCCTTGACATGCGCAATTGTGTAAGCATAAACGCACATGCACAACTGAACATCCAATTAGGATTTATGCTAGGATCACTTAAGGGTCCAAGAAAAATACCAGCCTTAGTAAAGTTGAACATTTACTTCTAGGCCTTTGACTCTACAGCACTCACCAGTTTTCTAACCAGAAGTCCATAGGTCATCCCTGTAGACTGCCCAAAACTAGTGCCTTACAGCGGTAGACTTATCATATAGTTGTCAACTTAGGATAGTACCCTAAGCGCCACCCCGCAAATTAGGAAAGCCCTAGATATGACATTAGACAATGCCATGATAGGGTCATTTTGCCAAGACCATGGACGTAGATAGAATACAGTCCAATTAGATGATTAAGGTGGCATAACTATATTTTGTTTTGTTTATGCTTTCATTCATTTTGTTTCATTTTCTTCAGCACATAGAAAGTGATAGAGCCATAAACAACTCCCCCATACAACCATCAGTTAGTGCCACAACGCCGCTCATTTGGGAGGAAATGTAATGATATATTTCATGAGTGTGTGTGCGTTGTTAACTTCTGCCTAAGTTACTGCCCAGATATTTCAGTCTGGACGACGGGTCCGGAACGGCGATCCCAATGCCGAGCCATGGAAAGGACTTCTTCATTTGCAGAGACCCTACCCGGGTCGACCACCAGAGGGGGGACTGCAATAGCAACCACCAACTGGACATCTGCTGCCCAGCCTTGGAGCGGACTTCTTCATTTGCAGACACCCTACCCGGGTCGACCGCCAGATGGGGACCACAACGATGATCCACAACCAGGACAACCCACGTTCATTTTTATGTTGGTTTACAACATGCAGTTTAATCGCGAGATTGAACCCAACATGGGGGGACTGTCATGACGTTGGCCTGTGGGTAAGGTTTATGACCCCCCCCCCATAAATACCTTTCTCCCTTCCCCTCTCTGACCCTACTGAAGGACTTGAATAGCCTGTGTTAAATATAGAGAGTCTGGGAACATCAAACAAATGGGGAAAAGGAACCATATTTTGGTAATAAAACCAGTTGGAAATATGCTTGGGAACGTAATGAGTATGTATGTCAGTTCGCTTGTCATCTGAGACATTATGACTGATGACAGGACGACATAAACTGTACCTGAGAAAGTATACACCCTCTAGTTATCAGAGTAACATGGAATTGTTATGCAATTGAAATGTTTGATATTGAAATAGTTTGTTAGGATATTAAATGTAATTTTAGCTTCCAAATGAGAGATTTGGGTTTTCATAAGGAAAGTGCCCTGCTTGATCAGTGGCCCACCCCTGTGAAGAGGAGGGGTTATAAACGATGAAACACATCCTTCCCCCTCTCCACTATATAAGCCTTTGACGAAAAGATAACCATGTTGTTCCAGTACGTGAGGTCTGCAGCCTCTACGTTAGAAGGACACACGTCAAGTACAGAACTAAGCCAACCTCAGCGTGAGCTTTGGTGGCGAATGGTATGAACTTTGAGCTTATTCACTACAGAAGTGATACTTCCTAGCCGTTGAGTTAGCAGCGGCCGCTGTAGACATGGGCTAGGAAAGGACGGACGACGGATCCAGTCTAACAACCAGACGAAGATACCACCACGTATCCAATTTACCACCAGAGACATTCTTCCGAGGACAGGAAGATCTGTTGGCCAACCCGGCCAGCATCTACGACCAATCTACCGAAGCGCAGCTCAGAGTAAATATTTATTGCATTTTCCTTTTCCAAATGGTCGGTAATTTAGAATGCATAAGATAATGTATTTACGATAGCATAGCTGCTGTTTCTTTGTTCCTAAATCTTCCCGCTCTTTCATTCAAGCCCAACCCCCTTTCCTTTGTGTAACCAGCCATGATACAGGTTCCGTCCACCAGGACGTTTTCTGTATGACATCATTTGTATTCTGTGTATATGTAATTCTGTGTGATTATATTAGGTATTTAGTAAATAAATAATTAAACCCAATTTGATATTGCTGATTCAACTTGTTAGCCAGGGTTCGTGAAGATAGCCAAGAATTTACAACTTTCATTATGAGACTGAAAATAAGATAAGGGTTAATATTGACTGCTATCGATGTAAAATATTACTAAGTATTTTAAGAGTTTATTCGGAAGATAACGGCTTTTTAAACGTTCTTCCGTGGTGCCCCGACTTTCTAGTTAATTACATTTACATGATTAGCTTAATCAGGTAATATTAATTACAGAGAAAGGATTTTATAGGTTAGCATGTCATATCACTTAATCCGGCATAGCCAAAGACACGACATCACTGAGCTCTTCAGTAAGGTTGGATTTGGAACATATGGGACTTGGCTCCAATTTCATTAATATGATTCAAGTACTACAGTTGAAGTCGGAAGTTTACATACACCTTAGCCAAATACATTTAAAGTCAGTTTTTCATATTCCTGACATTTAATCCTAGTAAAAATTCCCTGTCTTAGGTCAGTTAGGATCACCACTTTATTTTAAGAATGTAAAATGTCAAAATAATAGTAGAGAGAATAATTTATTTCAGCTTTTGTTTCTTTCACCACATTCCCAGTGGGTCAGAAGTTTACATACACTCAATTAGTATTTGGTAGCATTGCCTTTAAATTGTTTAACTTGGGTCAAACGTTTCAGGTAGCCTTCCACAAGCTTCCCACAATAAGTTGGGGGAATTTTGGCCCATTCCTCCTGACAGCTGGTGTAACTGAGTCAGGTTTGTAGGCCTCCTTGCTCGCACACGCTTTTTCAGTTCTGCACACAAATGTTCTATAGGATTGAGGTCAGGTCTTTGTGATGGCCACTCCAATACCTTGATTTTGTTGTCGTGACGTTGTATTAGTTAATGTGACGACTGTTGCTCATCGAATGATTAACGGTTTATAATTGCGTGATTAAATGAATTAAGCAATGAATCAAGCAATTATTAACTCATCAACCTGGGGCACCATGGGAAAATTAGTTTGATTGAGTTTCTATTTCCCAAATTAACTCAAAGAATATCAGAATATCGATTTTACAACAGTCGCTAAATTAATCAACCTCTTGTCTCATGTCTGAACGTCGCATAATCCGGGAATCTGCACGAACCCGGGCTACACCAATGAGTTTACCACACCAATCTTAGTTGATTATTTATTTACTAGCAAGCTAAAATTATGATAAAAATACACATACACAAAACACAGTCTAGGCTATTGATTAGGACTTAGTATAACGGGCCAACACACTATGGCACGTGTTACCCAAAATGGGGATTTAAAAGAGAGAGAAACAAAGAAAGTACACGCGAGAAATATACATTTGGGTTCATTTGTCAGCTATGCTTATTTAAACCTAGCCTTGCCCCGAACTGCCGCTCTTATGGGTCAGAATATAATGATGTAATTACGTGTTGGAGGTCTCAGGTGGGAAGCTCCGCGTGGGTCGTTTAGGCTTCTCAATGACGCACTTCTCCGCCGCAACTCTCTGGTTGTCCTCACGATGTCAGTGTCCTTCTTGGCTTAGTGGTCTGATCCCTCGCCCTTGATCTGAAAGGGGTCTTCTGAGGACAGACAGCTCTGTAGCTCAGAGCTCACAGCTTAGGACTCGAACGGTGTAGATACCACGATTCAATGGAGAGTGGAGGCTGGGTTCGGCTTGAATTCACCCGCTTAGACACAGCTACTCATCCGTAGCTCGTGTAGAAAAAGATTTCTTTGTCTTCAACCTTGTGTTTCGTTTTGGGGTTCGTTGACTTTGTTAGACCTTCGCTGCAGCTTGGGGTCACTTAGTCTCATATGTTAATTCTTCACTCTCCTGTCTTATACCCTCGGGTCAGAAGTGGGCGTAACCGCCTTTAGGGCAATTCTCTGGGCGTACCAAGTTAAGGGACAAGGCTTAGATTTGACTAAAATCCAATTTTAGACACTAACTTCACATTTCATCCTTACCAAAACATTCTTTTTGATTTGGATATTTTCCACACAACGTACAATGTATAAACATCAGGCATATACTGGAAAAACTCTTAAAGGTACAATGTTTTCATAATAACGTCATCTCTTAACCTTTAATAACAATACAAAAGTTACATACATTTTCATATTCCACCTCTCGTCATGACCACCATTGTGGCTGACGGAAACCATTGTTCCAAAGTCCCTTTATTGCATGTTCTCCATTGTGAGGACAAAGGAATTTCTCTGTGGCCTAAGGTTTATCATGGGCGTGAGGGGTCATAAAACCCCCACATCTTCAGACCCCTAGATCTCTCCTCCTCTGTTGGGGGTTTGGGAGATAATCTGTAGGGTGGTGGTCTCCTGTACCCTGACCTGATCAAGACAGTCATGACATTGTTGTCCTTAAGCCATTTTGCAACAACTTTGGAAGTATGCTTGGGGTCATTGTCCATTTGGAAGACCCATTTGCGACCAAACTTTAACTTCCTGACTGGTGTCTTGAGATGTTGCTTCAATATATCCACATAACTTTCCTGCCTCATGATGCCATCTATTTTGTGAAGTGC
Organism: Salmo salar; assembly: GCF_965601325.2. NCBI lineage: Eukaryota > Metazoa > Chordata > Actinopteri > Salmoniformes > Salmonidae > Salmo > Salmo salar. The sequence continues at coordinate 63,685,673 of NC_138294.1, read as the reverse complement.
ACCAGTTCCTCCTGCAGCAAAGCACCCACACAACATGATGCTGCCACCAACGTGATTGACGGTTGGGATGGTGTCCTTCGGCTTACAAGCCTCCCCCTTTTTCCTCCAAACATAACGATGGTCATTATGGCCAAACAGTTCTATTTTTGTTTCATCAGACCAGAGGACATTTCTCCAAAAAGCACGATCTTTGTCCCCATGTGCAGTTGCAAACCGTAGTCTGTCTTTTTTTATGGCGGTTTTGGAGTAGTAGCTTCTTTCTTGCAGAGCGGTCTTTCAGGTTATGTCGATATAGGACTCGTTTTACTGTGGATATAGATACTTTTGTACCTGTTTCCTCCAGCATCTTCACAAAGTCCTTTGCTGTTGTTCTGGGATTGATTTGCACTTTTTGCACCAAAGTACGTTAATCTCTAGGAGACAGAACGCGTCTCCTTCCTGAGCGGTATGACGGCTGGGTGGTCCCATGGTGTTTATACTTGCATACTATTGATTGTACAGATGAATGTGGTACCTTCAGGAGTTTGGAAATTGCTCCCAAGGATGAACCAGACTTGTGGAAGTCTACAAAACATTTTCTGAGGTCTTGGCTGATTTCTTTTGATTTTCCCATGATGTCAAGCAAAGAGGCACTGAGTTTGAAGGTAGGCCTTGAAATACATCCACAGGTACACCTCCAATTAACTTAACCTGTTGAGGACAGACGTTCCGGTAGCGGAACCCCGTTCCGCCTGCGGAACCCCTAGCCAACAGCCAATGGCATCGCACGGCGCAAAATACAAAACCAACTAAAATACCACAATTCAATTTTCTCAAACAATCAACTATTTTACATCATTTTAAAGACAAGACTCTTGTTAATCTAACCACATTGTCCGATTTCAAAAAGGCTTTACAGCGAAAGCAAAACATTAGATTATGTTAGGAGAGTACATAGACACAAATAATCACACAGCCATTTTCCAGGCAAGCATATATGTCACATAAACCAAAACCACAGCTAAATGCAGCACTACCTTTGATGATCTTCATCAGATGACAACCCTAGGACATTATGTTATACAATACATGCATGTTTTGTTCAATCAAGTTCATATTTATATCAAAAACCAGCTTTTTACATTAGCATGTGATGTTCAGAACTAGCATACCCACCGAAAACTGCCGGTGAATTTACTAAATTACTCATGATAAACGTTGACAAAATACATAACAATTATTTTAAGAATTATAGATACAGAACTCCTTTATGCAATTGCTATGTCCGATTTTAAAATGGCTTTTCGGCGAAAGCACATTTTGCAATATTCTGAGTAAATAGCTCGGCCATCACGGCTAGCTATTTTGACATCCGCCAACTTCTGGGTCACCTAAACTCAGAATTACTATTAGAAATATTGGATTACCTTTGCTGTTCTTCATCAGAATGCACTCCCAGGACTTCTACTTCAACAACAAATGTTGTTTTGGTTCCAAATAATCCATAGTTATATCCAAATACCTCCGGTTTGTTCATGCGTTCAGATCACTATCCGAAGGGTGACGCGCGAGCGCATTTTGTGACAAAAAAAATCTAAATATTCCATTACCGTACTTAGAAGCATGTCAAACGCTGTTTAAAATACATTTTTATGCTATTTTTCTCGTAAAATAGTGATAATATTCCAACCGGGCAACGTTGTATTCATTCAAAGACTGAAAGAAAAACATGGCGAGTTCTCGTGACTGCGCATCTCCAGTCTCACTGTCCCCAGGCAGACCACTTACAAACTCTGCTGCTGTACTTTGCCCAGAGACAGCAGACACCCCATTCTACTTTCTGGCGGCTTTAGAGAGCCAATGGAAGCCTTAGAAAGTGTCACGTTACAGCACAGATGCTGTAATGTCGATAGAGATGCAACAGAAGGACAACAAATTGTCAGACAGGGCACTTCCTGTATAGAATCTTCTCAGGTTTTGGCCTGCCATATAAGTTCTGTTATACTCAGACACCATTCAAACAGTTTTAGAAACTTTAGAGTGTTTTCTATCCAAATCTACTAATTATATGCATATTCTAGTTTCTGGGCAGGAGTAGTAACCAGATTAAATCGGGTATGTTTTTTTATCCGGCCGTGAAAATACTGCCCCCTATCCCAAAGAGGTTAAATGATGTCAATTAGCCTATCAGAAGCTTCTAAAGCCATGACATAATTTGATGGAAATTTCCAATCTGTTTAAAGGCACAGTCAATTTAGTGTATGTAAACTTCTGACCCACTGGAATTGTGATACAGTGAATTATTGTAACGCGGGTCATATAAAGGGGACAAAGGCGCAGTGTGTGTATAGTGCTCATATTTACTTTTAATGAATACACTTGAACAAAACAACAAAACGACCGATAACAGTTCCGTCACGTGACATACACTAAACAGAAATCAACTACCCACAAAAACCCAGGAAGAAAAACCCCTACTTAAATATGATCTCCAATCAGAGGCAATGAGGATCAGCTGCCTCCAATTGGAGATTAACCCTAACAACCCCAACATAGAAATAGAAAAACTAGAACTAACACATAGAAATAGAAAACATAGATAAACCCAAAACACCCCCTGTCACGCTCTGACCTACTCTACTATAGAAAATGACATCTTACTAGGGTCAGGACGTGACAATTATAAGTGAAATAATCTGTCTGTAAACAATTGTTGGAAAAATTCTGTGTCATGCCCAAAGTAGATGTCCTAACCGACTTGCCACAACAATAGTTTGTTTACAAGAAATTTGTGGAATGGTTGAAAAACTAGTTTTAATCACTCCAATCTAAGTGTATGTAAACTTCCGGCCTTCAACTGTATATGCCAATCCCTCAGCCATAGTAGTAAGAGGGAATACATGCTCTGTTCTGTTCAGAATAACTAGAAGTACATGTAGTAGGCAAGGCAATCCAATCTCACGTCTGCTGTTTTTCTTGTCTATGGAGACCCTGGCCTAGGCAATTTGACAATCAAAATAAATTACACCAATATCTCTAATTTCTTTGGATCACATCATCTCATTATACGCCTTACTTCATCTAGACAATGTATCTCAATCCCTCCCAAACACTTTGAAGATCATAGACAAATTCAGCTCCATCTCATGTTATCGAATAATTCTTACCAAATCTGCCCTACTGTCTCAAAACCCCGATGGAGGACTCCCATCTGTATTTATGGAATCCCAATCGTTTCCCATTTTAAATATTTCGTAATTGGTATATTTCCTTCCTTTGATAAAACCATTGCCAGAAACTTTAACAGAATGCTCAAATCAGTGCAATCCAACCTCAGTAAATTGATTAATATCCCAGTTGCTTTAACCGGCAGAATACCTATTGTTAAAATGAACATACTGTATTGCCACACTGAACGTCTGTAGTTAATTGCTTCCCTTGTCTCCCACTTCTGACTATTGGCATAAAATCCATAGTGCAGTATCAAAATTTAGATGACAAGGTAAATTATCCTGTAATGTGGTGCGCTGAGAGTCAGGAAGCAAGTTCAGGCAGTGAGTGTTTTAATAAATAAACGCAACTAAATACAAAACAAGAAACACAAACAACACACAGACAATAACGCCTGGGGAAGGAACCAAAGGGAGTGACATACATAGGGAAGGTAATCAGGGAAGTGATGGAGTCCTGGTGAGTCTGATGACGCGCAGGTGCGCGTAACGATGGTGACAGGTGTGCGCCATAACGAGCAGGCTGGTGACCTAGAGGCCGGAGTGGGAGCACATGTGACAGATCCCGGATAAAATTAACAAACTTGCAAAGAGGGAAAGATGTTGGAGGACTATCCGCAGCCAAACTTTAAATTGTATTTCCAGGCACTAGCATTTCGTCCCATCCTAAATTGGTTTAGACATAATTCCTCTGCACCCTGGCTGAGTATAGAGTGCAATATGGTGTCTCCTATTGTCCTGGAAGAGGTGGTCTTCACTGATATATGCCTAGTCTAAGCCGGGGGGGCTTATGGAATTGTTTTATGATGGTCATACCAAGGATAATTTAGCTGTTTGATTTTGAATTTTAGGACCCCTTTAGGTATAAAAAAATATATACCAAGAATTATTTGAGTAAACATTTAATTTGGCCTACTGCTATTAGCACATAGAAACACATTGAATAGCATATTCATACATGGAAAAAAACAGATAAATCCAAAGGAAGTATGTTTTAACACTAGAACCTCTGGGCTTCGAGGGACCCCCCTTCAAGTGTCACGGGTGTCGTAGGGTAGAGACCAAGACGCAGCGGGAAAATGTACACTCATCTTTTTATTGAGTGAAGAAGGAAAACACATAAAACGTATACAAAACAAAAACGAACTTGACAGTCTTGTCAGGCAAACAGCTAAACAAGAACAATCTCCCACAAAAACCCATGAAAAACAAACTCCTAATTATAGGACCCTCAATCAGAGGCAACAATTACCAGCTGCCTCCAATTGAAGGTCCAACCCCAATAAACTAAACATAGAAATACAATAGACTAGATAGAACATAGTATATTTCTAACATAGAACAATGACTAACAAACCCTGGACTAATAAATCAAATACCCCTCTACCTAAACACATACACAAAACACACCCTGAACCACATAAAACAAACACCCCCTGCCACGTCTTGACCAAACTACAATAACAAATAACCCCTATACTGGTCAGGACATGACATCAAGCCAATGAGCAGTCATTCTGACTACAACATTCTGAGTGTAATTAATACATTTCATATATCCTATCGCAAAAATAATCATTTGGTTGTGTTTATGAATACCTTAGATAAAATTTGAATACAAAAAAACACCATTTCAAATAACACAATAGCATTTTCATTAGTTTGTTACTGTAAGCTATTATGTAAAAAAAAAAAAAAAAAAAAAACACCAAAGATTCAAGTGTTCAATACATTTTAGTTGTAGAATGCCTTTGTTACAATTATGAAATACAAGAAAGCATATGTGTTGGAACACAGTAACAAAAAACTACAAAAACATTATAATACTCCACTGTCAGCAAGACGATGAAAAGACGCAATGAAAACCTTGTTAGCCTAAACATCATTATAAGCTCCAAGTGTGCTTAATAAAGAGTGAAAATCTGCACAAAAGCAATAATGGCACTATAATGAATATACTGTAAGTGTCCATATGAGAGCAGTCAAACATAGTCAATTATTTATATGTCAGATACTGACAAATCTGTCTGTTTCCAGGCTTCGCGTTCTCTTTCAAAACGTAGGTAAAGCGTGATCTCGCTGAAATGATCCTGTGAAATGGTTTTTCCAAATGTAAAAGTATCCCATTCATACATGTATGACCCGAAGCTCTCCATATAGCCTACACTCTGTTCTCCGGACATGCAGGATCGAAATGAACGCTTCCAGCTGGTGAGTGCGTTGCTGATGTTTTTTGCTTGAGCTGTAGGGCCTACTCTCTCAATGATGACATTTTGTGCTGATAATCAGCCCGCAGCATGGCTTGTTCTATCCAAATGGGTGCTGTCCCTTCCTCTCTCCTGTCTCATGTTTCATTTGGTGGTGGCATGGGCACCTGCTCAGAGTGCATCGTTCTGACTTTTTTGCGCTTAGTCCTCAGAGGTGTAGGTTCACACTCAGGATCAGAACAATAATCAGAGATGTCATGATTCATTTTTTCCCGACCATCTGAGTCGTTTTCATTCAAATCTTGTAGCAGCCCTAAAGCAGTATGTGTATCCATTCGTCTTGGTCTTCTTGCCATTGTAAATTATGCACACTCTCACTGTGTACTCCAAGTAGGCCAGAGTAGACTGATAAAACTGCTTGGATTTGGTGGACTGATATAGGGTACACACCATTTTGAGATAATAATTAGAATATACCAATACAATAGAATGCCCCGCCCTGTTCTTCATTCACAATTGGTGATTACATAATTATGCATCGTTCACTTCCCCTCGCTCATTGTCACGGTTGTCGTCGGTGAAGGAGGACCAATACGCAGCAGGTACGTGTATGCTCATCTTGAGAATTTATTTACTTCAAAAAATGAACGTACAAAAATCACAAAACAAAAGAACGAACGAACAACTACAAACAGTCTGGCTAGCATAGGCTCAACACAGAACAATCACCCACAAATAACACATACAAACACACCCTAATATATGGGACTCTCAATCAAAGGCAGATAGACAACACCTGCCTTCAACTGAGAGTCCCAACCCCAATCAACCAAACATAGAAACACACACACTAGACTAACCATAGAATTAACTAAACATAAACCAAAACCCGGAAATACTAAATCAAACACCCTTTACACAAACACACCACCCCGAACCACATAAAACAAATACCCCCTGCCACGCCCTGACCAAACTACAAAACAATTAACCTTATATACTGGCCAGGACGTGACACTCATCAACTCATTCTTCCCCGTTTTCCCCCATCATACTTACATTAATTAATTGAATCTGTTGTTATATAGGTGAAATTAGTTTCTGTAAAGTTTAGGTTCAGTTTCGAGGCAATTATCGGGTTGATTATCAACTGGGCACGGCACATTCAACTGTCTGTCGGGAGGAGGGGCAACGGGGAAAACCATTCAAAAAATGACATGCTCTAAAACTGGTTATAACTCTAGTTCTGTCTGTTATATTACGATTCTAAAAACGGCAGCGTGTTATGTAGACTTATTTAGGAAAAGTGGAGGACAGAGGTGGGCATGAATTTGAAAATGGCAGAGTGATACATTTTTTAAATTCACAAGCAGACAAAATGACTGCTTTAGTGGTTCTAGTGTTAAAGAAGGCCCACCTCTTTTTTCAATTTTATTTTTTACATGCCAATTTTACTATTACAAAATCCTTTACGATAAGAGAACATGGAATGATTGTGCATAGTTCGCATCAATAAATCATGAATCCCTGACCCGTTCAGTTTATAAAGGCTTCCTAAAGCCTTAATAATGCCTTCATAAGCACTACATACAGTAAATGTGTTACAAAGCATCCATACCCGTATGTCATGCATTATAAATGGTTCATAAATGAGGCATAACAGTGTGACAATCGGCAATGTGAAATGTGACGCAACCCACTGTCGAATATGATATAAACGTGCTTTATGAAGGGTGACATGTTGTGCTGAAGGATGGAATACGCTCTAAAGTGATGTCATGTGCGAGGAAGGTCTGGTGGACCAACGCATCAAACTTGGCCTTCATTAGTTAGGGTTAGGTTTAAAATCACATTTTATGAAGATAAATTGTCAAAATGGGCAGGGTTTAGTCATAACTATTACTTTTTGACTGTGTTAAGTAGTGATGATGACAAATACTGTACTCAGTAAGGTCACTCCTATAGAATTCTATGGTCACTACCACTAAGGGCAACTTTGAAAGGTTGATATTGTGAAGAGACACAAGTACAGACACACACATACCCAAACACACGCTAGCACATGCACTCTACACACGCATACATCATAATATTGTTGTATGGTGGTATTATACATTTTGTATTGTAGATTTGTAGTGGTGTAATAATGTTCTATGATGTATTGTTTTAACTTTTGTTTTAAGTGCCTTAATGTGTTTGGACCCCAGGAAGAGTAGCTGCTGCAAGATAGCAGCTAATGTGGATCCCTAATAAATACAAAAGTATCCCAGGCTGATATGTGCTGTGTGTGCAATAAACGATGTTACACCAAGAAACACTTAACTTGATGAAAGCTCCCAACCTAAAGAAATTGAAAGTGTCTTTCTTCTGGAACCAAGTTACACATTCCTCAGTACACAAACGTGCTATACCGTGCTGTGTTGGACCCAGTCAGGTCTTTGACACATTCACCCACTCCCCTGCTGAAAGACCAGCCACAAAATATTGGCACCATTGTAACAGGTTGTAATCAAGCCCTGGAATACAAGATGAATACCTGGTGCGGTAGTCTCAGGTTGGACTACTCAAAATCATCTTGCTTCTGACACACACTCACATAAACGCAAGCTTTGCAGGTCCATTACCAATTTAAATACCTCTCACACCCTAGAGTAACCTGTGGATCATGAGAGAACCGTCATAAATCAGGAGAACATTAATAATGTATTTATTGACACTTTATGTAGTGTCCTATAATACTTAGTTTGAAGTGAGACACCTTCGGTCATTCATAACACATCCATAAAGACTCTATATCGCAAGAGGCTGTACTTAATTTAAAGTCAGACCTCTTTGTTCATTTATAACACATACATAAATGCCTTATCATTTGACGCTGTACTTACTATAAAGTCAGACACCTTTGGTCAATCATAACACATACATAAAGGCTTAATGATGTAAACACAAAGTGTGAGACAAGTCAGGATCGAGGGAAAGATTAAAGGAGCAAAGTACAAAGAGATCCTTGATGAAAACCTGCTCCAGAGCGCTCAGGACCTCAGACTAGGGCAAAGGTTCACCTTCCAACAGGACAACGACCCTAAGCAAACAGCCAAGACAATGCAGGAGTGGCTTCAGGACAAGTCTCTGAATATCCTTGAGTGGCCAACCAGAGCCCGGACTTGAACCCAATCGAACATCTCTGGAGGGACCTGAAAATAGCTGTGTAGCGACGCTCCCCATCAAACCTGACAGAGCTTGAGAGGATCTGCAGAGAAGAATGGGAGAAACTCCCCAAATAAAGGTGTGCTAAGCTTGTAGCGTCATACCCAAGAAGACTCGAAGCTGTAATCGCTGCCAAAGGCACTTCAACAAAGTACTGAGTAAAGGGTCTGTATACTTATGATATTTCCGTTTTTTGGTATTTATACATTTGCAAAAATTTCGAAAAACTTGTTTTTGCTTAGTCATTTGCTGTGCAAAGACTGCACTTTAGAGTGTAATCCTGCAGCACAGCATTTTGGGGGAAGTTAAGGTCAGGTCCAATATTGACTATGCACCCAAGAGGGAAAGAGGTTGGGCCATCCTAGAAATGTGTTAGGGAAATACAATATAATATATACAATTTAGAAGAAGCTTTTATCTAAATCGACTTATAGTCATGCGTGAATACATTTTTAAGCATGGGTGATCCCAGGAATTGAACCCAATATCCTACCGTTGCAATGCTCTACCAAGATGCATGACAGGGTTATAAATGCTTTGTATAGCCTTAATTGAATATGATTTATAAAGCCTTCATTCAGCGGTGCTTATGCTACCCTTTATAAAACACAGGTTTATGTCATATTTGCCATTGGTGGTTACACAGTTATACCACATTTAAGAACCCTTTATAAAGCATGACGTATGATTAAAGATGATTTATGACACATTTATATAGTGTTGGTGAAGGCTTTATGAAGCCTTTAAGCTGCACGTCATTTAAAGTGAGACCGCTGAACGTCATTTAAAGCGGAACCCATCACGGTCTAAATCATACATACAGTTTGCAGTACACAGTTTGAGTGGCTATCAGTAAAGATGCTGCCAAATTATTTATAGGAAATTGTACTTAGGAGGTCCTTACATAAACAAATAGTGATGATTGTTCATTTCGTAACATACTTACATGATAATATATGTTAATGAATGTAATGTTACAATAAAGTGTCATCACTTATTAATATCATTAAATGTTAATAATGCCAGAATGTGCACCCATAAAGCTAGTAGGTAACCTTCCCCATGGCTACCAGACTGTGATGGGTCAAATGACAAGTTAATCCTTCTTTACTTGTTTTTGCTGAACTTGCCCACTGAAAAAGTTGCATGACGACTCAAAGTAGAGTACGACCCTGCCTCACACAGGAAGCGGCGCAGGTCCTAATCCAGGCCCTTGTCATCTCCCGTCTGGATTACTGCAACTTGCTGTTGGCTGGGCTCCCTGCCTGTGCCATTAAACCCCTACAACTCATCCAGAACGCCGCAGCCCGTCTGGTGTTCAACCTTCCCAAATTCTCTCACGTCACCCCGCTCCTCCGCTCTCTCCACTGGCTTCCAGTTGAAGCTCGCATCCGCTACAAGACCATGGTGATTGCCTACAGAGCTGTGAAGGGAACGGCACCTCCATACCTTCAGGCTCTGATCAGGCCCTACACCCAAACAAGGGCACTGCGTTCATCCACCTCTGGACTGCTGGCCCCCCTACCTCTGAGGAAGCACAGTTCCCGCTCAGCCCAGTCAAAACTGTTCGCTGCTCTGGCACCCCAATGGTGTAACAAGCTCCCTCACGACGCCAGGACAGCGGAGTCAATCACCACCTTCCGGAGACACCTGAAACCCCACCTCTTTAAGGAATACCTAGGATAGGATAAAGTAATCCTTCTAACCCCCCCCCCTTAAAAGATTTAGATGCACTATTGTAAAGTGGTTGTTCCACTGTATATCATAAGGTGAATGCACCAATTTGTAAGTCGCTCTGGATAAGAGCGTCTGCTAAATGACTTAAATGTAATGTAAAAAAATGTAAACTGAATGTTCGCTACATACTTCAGTCTGAGATTGCCATCATTGAAGTCGGTTGTGGTGATGTCAAAATGAGGGTTAGTGTACAAAACAAAGTAATCAGAGATCATTTCTAACCAATCAGAGTATCAAAGGCAATGACGCACTTTCAAAACGCTGCTTTTCCCACGTGTGTTCTGGCTCTGGCCCAACCCATCGGAATCAGAACGGCTCGAATGTGTTTGTATTCTAGAAATTGTCGGGGAGGTACTAAGATCCAGACTCATTGCGGAGAAGAAACTAACATCAGTGGGCGTGGTGTAGCGTTTGGCCGGAGCAAAGAGTTTGGGTTGCAAGGCAATTGAAAAAGTGCTATATAAGACAACATCAGTATTCCTGGCCTGTGTTTTGCAGTGTCTGTGCCCCACAAACTGTTCCAGATATGCTGCGCTAAAATAAGGTGAAATGATTAATTGTCACACTTTCTGCCATCTCAGACTTTCTAGGTATGCAACCCAACACATCCCAACACGTCACATCCCAACATGGCTTGTGGAGGGGCTGTTTAAAACTTTAACATAAACGCAGGCACCATTGTCATGATGAATAATGTTGCATTGATCTCCCTCCTCTGCTCTTGAAGTGTAGTGGTATCTTGCATTAATGCATCTGAAATGTGTGGTGCACCTCTTGACTGGATCGAGCAGAAACATCTCAGAGATGAAAGCCCAGGCGCCAGTCAAAGCAAATTCTCTTTGGTTTTCAACACACTTTAACAACATAACAACATACACACAAACTGGGCCTGGGCAAGGTATGCTGGGAGATACCAATATCTGTTGGGCTTTCCAACAAGTTACAGCATAGCACAGTGATTTTATGCTATGCAAGTCATGTTAAACATATACTCTCAAAGTAAGTCAGGACAGTGGAAGGGGGAAAAATAACAATGTTCCAAAAGACTGATACGCCAACAAATAAGATAAAACATGGCATCCATTCTCTTGAATGTGTTTAAACTATCTTCATCTTCTCCATGTTTCACCAAGGCTGTCAATAAGATTGTAAACTGATGCATTCAGTCTAGTAACAGCAAGCAATATCTGTCTCTGGGTGACGGTACTATGCCGCTACTACTCAGTGTGCTCAGAAGAAGAAATTCATGTTGAAAGAAAAACTAACTGTGTCATAACCTCCTCTGACAGTCCTGCCCCTCTTTCCAGCACTTGGCCTGCCACTCAAATTAATCATCCTGAATCCCTGTCATCGCATCTCGAATCCCTGTCATCGCCAGCCCTCTGTCACTCCATCTTCAGCAAGGTGCTCTTGAACCCGTCCTCCTCCCTCCACTCTCTTCATTAGCCCTTTCTCTCCCAGCTGTGGCCCATGTTCACATGCCAATTATAGGCACCTGTCCAAATGTTGTACAACACTATAGCCCCATCCAATGACACTCATGTACAGTCACAGTCAGTCACAATTGTATGCACACGCACACACACACACACACACACACACACACACACATGCAGCTAAAGACAACACTTCCGGATCCGGTGTTATATGTGTGTTTTCAAATACTAGCTGGCTAGCTAAATGTCAGGCTAGTCTGGTGTGCTATTCTTTACGACGCTTCTTTTTTTGCCACAGAAGCAGAAGCAAACATGTCTCTCTTTGAATTGAAATTGATAGAGATTGAACAGCAAGAGCTTGAACTGCTCTTACTACTCAGGAAGGGAAGAAAAAAACTGAGAAAATGGCAGGTTTATCCACTGAACACTACAAGAGGGGATGATGGAGAATACGCATCTCTTTTCCAACCTATGAGAAGCATAGACGAGGAAAGACATTTCAATACTTTCGGATGTCTGTTGCTAAATTTGACAACTTGCTTCAGCGGCTTGCCCATCACATCTCGCACAAGATAACTCACAGCTTGCCTGTAATTGCTGCAGGAAAACTGTTTGTGACCCTTCGGTTTTTGACGTGTGGCAGCACACAATGAAGTATCGCTGAGGAATTTCGACAGTTTGTGCCATTGCCCCAGAGGTGTGCCAAGCTCTCTGGCCTGTCCTGAAGGAGGATTTTGTTGCTTATCCCTGTGGCAAAATGGGCTTCACCATGATCAACGTGGGGGCATAGTTGGGATAAAGTTCGGCTCCCAACTCATTGCAGGCCAGTTGCCGCTACCAAGGCCAGAGTGCTTGCCGGGGGACCCAAACACTGAGATCATATGTCTTCGTGTGAGACTAAGCATTCCCTCTGATTGTAAACCTGATGCGAGTAAGATACGCTAAATACATGTACTATACAGTGGCAAGAAAAAGTATGTGAATCCTTTGGAATTACCTGGATTTCTGCATAAAATAGTCATACATTTTGAGCTTATCTTCATCTACGTCACAATAATTGTCACGACTTCCACCGCAGTCGGTTCCTCTCCTTGTTCGGGCGGCGTTCGGCGGTCGACGTCACCGGTCTTCTAGCCATTGCCGAGCCACCTTTAATTTTCCATTTGTTTTGTCTTGTTTTCCCACACACCTGGTTTACAATCCCACATTACTTGTCGTGTATATAACCCTCTGTTCCCCCCATGTCTGTGTGTGAAATTGATTGTTGTAAAGTGTTTGTGCACTCTGACTGGTTCGCAACGGGTTATTTTGTACCCAAATTTTGTTGTTCTGGGTGCCGTTGTTTTTTTCATATTAAACTGCTCCGGTTATTACCCAGTTCTGCTCTCCTGCGCCTGACTTCCCTGCAGCCAGTCATGCACCTCTTACAATAATAGACAAACACAGTCTGCTTAAACTAATAACACACAAACAATTATACGTTTTCATGTCTTTATTGAACACACCGTGTAAACATTCACAGTACAGGGTTGGAAAAGTATGTGAACCCTTGGATTTAATAACTGGTTGACCCTCCTCCTTTGACAGCAATAACCTCAAGCAAACATTTTCTGTAGTTATGAATGAGACCTGCACAACGGTCAGGAAACTGTTTCAGTTTAGCAATACTCTTAGGATGTCTGGTGTGAACCGCTCTCTTGAGGTCATGCCACAGCATCTCAATTGGGTTGAGGTCAGGACTGACTGGGCCACTCCAGAAGGCAAATTTTCTTCAGTTAAAGCCATTCTGCTGTTGATTTACTTCTGTGTTTCGGGTCGTTGTCCTGTTGCATCCCCCAACTTCTGTTGAGCTTCAATTGGCGGACAGGTAGCCTTACATTCTCCTGCAAAATGTCTTGATAAACTTGGGAATTCATTTTTTGGCCGATGATAGCAAGCTGTCCAGGCCCTGAGGCAGCAAAGCAACCTCAAACCATGACACTCCCTCCACTATACTTTACAATTGGGATGAGGTTTTGATGTTGGTGTGCTGTGCATTTTTTTCTCCACACAGTGTTGTGTGTTCCTTCCAAACAACTCAACTTTAGTTTCATCTGTCCACAGAATATCTTGCCAGTAGAGCTGTGGAACATATTTTGTGAACTTCAGACGTGCAGCAATGTTTTTTTTGGACAGCAGTGGCTTCTTCCGTCGTGTCCTCCCATGAACAACATTCTTGTTTAGTGTTTTACGTATCGAAGACTCTTCAACAGAGATGTTGTGCATGTTCCAGAGATTTCTGTAAGTCTTTAGATGACACTCTAGGATTCTTCTTAACCTCACTGATCATTCTGCGCTGTGCGCTTGCAGTCATCTTTGCAGGACGGCCACTCCTAGGGAGAGTAGCAACAGTGCTGAACTTTCTCCATTTAAGGCAACTTGTCTTACCGTGGACTGACAAACATCAAGGCTTTTAGAGATACTTTGTAACCCGTTACAGCTTTATGCAAGTGAACAATTCTTAATCTTCTGAGATCTCTTTTGTTCGAGGCATGGTTCACATCAGGCAATGCTTCTTGTGATAGCAAACTCACATTTTGTGAGTATTTTTATAGGGCAGTGCAGCTCTAACCAATGTCTCTAATCTCGTCACATTGATTGGACTCCAGGTTAGCTAACTCCTGACTCCAATTAGCTTTTGGAGAAGTCATTAGCCTAGGGGTTCACATACTTTTTCCACTGTGAATGTTTAAATTATATATTCAATATAGAAAAGAAAAATACAATAATTTGTGTGTTATTACTTTAAGCACACTGTGTTTGTCTATTGTTGTGACTTAGATGAAGATCAGACCATTGTGAAGGTCTGCGTGGCCCACCACAATTAACTTTGTACTACAGACATTGACAACACAGTCATCAACACAGTACATCCACCCCACGTTTGTTGACCACTCCACACCCACTGGGGACCTGCGTCCAGAAAGGTGGAGACAGGTGGTGCATGAGACACCAGCTTCCCAGACCCAAGAAACATGTAAGCATACAAGGCAACCAAAGTTGTTATAGACGTGAGCAACAACCTCAAGGACTACTTCCTCACACCAGCTAGCCAAGTGTCTTTCCAGGATCCTACTATCATGCGTGGCACCCTACAGTAAATGCTCAAATGTGGTTTGGAAATGTGCACACATGGTTGATGACTGTTTATGATTGTTGTGAGATAAACACTTGGTTTTGCTGTTTTTCTTATTCACACTTTACAAATCACAATAAAGACTAACATAATGGTAGCCACTTCATCCTTGTTGTTTTAGTTTATCATAGTTTTTGGAGGTTGGACCTCAATACATTTTAATAACTTTATGTTATGTGTAGTGGCCTTTCAATGGGGACTTTTCTGCTATGGTACACTATATATACAAATTATATGGACACCCCTTCAAATTAGTAGATTTGGCTATTTTAGCCACACCCGTTGCTGACAGGTGTTATAAAATTGAGCACACAGCCATGCAATCTCCATAAACAAACATTGGCAGTAGAATGGCCTTACTGAAGAGCTCAGTGACTTTCAACATGCCTCTGGAAGCAAGGTCAGCACAATAACTGTTCATCGGGAGTTTCATGAAATGGGTTTCCATGGCCAAGCAGCCGCACACAAGCCTAAGATCACCACGCGCAATGCCAAGCATTGGCTGGAGTGGTATAAAGCTCGCCGCCATTGGACTCTGGAGCAGTGGAAAAGTGTTTTCTGGAGTGATGAATCCCGTTTCACCATCTGGCAGTCCAACGGATGAATCTGGGTTTGGCGGATGCCAGGAGAACACTACCTGCCTGAATGCATAGCGCCAACTGTAAAGTCTGGTCGAGGAATAATGGTCTGGGGCTGTTTTTCATGGTTTGGGCTAGGCCCCTTAGTTCCAGTGAAGAGAAATCGTAACGCTACAGCATACAATGACATTCTAGACGATTCTGGGCTTCCAACTTTGTGGCAATAGTTTGGGGAAGGCCCTTTCCTGTTTCAGCATGACAATGCCCCCATGCCTTACTAATGCTCTTGTGGCAGAATGGAAGCATGTCCCCGCAGCAATGTTCCGACATCTAGTGGAAAGCCTTCCCAGAAGAGTGTAGGCTGTTATACAGTAGCAGCAACGGGGGACCAACTCCATATTAATGCCCATGATTTTGAAATGAGATGTTCGACGACCAAGTCTCCACATACTTTTGGTCATGTAGTGTGCTTCTGAGAGAATGGCTGTCTAGTTGTAGACAATGAAGCTGGACCCTCAAGACATTCACTTTTGCCACAAGTATAAATAACCACAAATGCATTTGCAGACCTTTTTAGATATTTGTTTAGGAACATAATACACAGGTGAAAAGTGTGATGAAAGGGTAAATAAGAGAAAAAACACAAAGTAAACACCAGTGAAATGTGAATTAGGAAATAATAAATATTTAAAAAACACCTGTTTTTGGGGTGAGACTGGGCTCTGTCTCATTCGAGAGCAGACAGTGCACTGATCGATGGTCCTGTGAAAGTACTGTACATTGTTATTTCCCTGACAAATGGGAGACATTGATCAGAACGCATAATGTCAGTGTCCAAAGGTTGCGCCTGGACGGTGGGTTGGGTGTTGGTGAGAGGGGCCGGGGAGGTGATGAACCAAACCAGGGAGAGAGATGAACAAAGGGGCAATGAACCACCTGTAGATGGGCCCTCAGGGCTCAGCTCTGTGTCTGGGCTGTTCAAAACACCACCCCCTGTAACACCTACAAGCAGATGGCGAATACATTAGAATACATTGCAAGCAATCTTAAAATATCTCCATGGGCTCCTTTGAGTTAAAGTGCTTACTCAAAAGAACTGATTTCATAAACATCTCGATCTAATTAGCACACACACACACCACAGCGTCTGTTTTCAGATGTTTGAACTAGCCCTGCTAATGAGTATGATAACACAGTCACAGAATATTTCCCACTCAAAATGTCTCCCATCCAGAAAAGAGCAAATCTCACGTTCTAACTAGGTCTGCAAACATATGATCACAAACATGCACAATGTACGAAAGGACTCGGCTGCATGTCAAAAGTACATACCGTATCTGGTTATATTATTGGTGTCTGTCTGACGATGTCCACGTGAACGAGAAGCCAATTCAGTTGTCGGACAATCGACAGCAGCTGCCCGACTCCTCGTCTCCCTCACCCTTTTCAGATTGCAAACAAACAGGTCCCAAATCTTTCTCCATGTTTCATTGATATCAGCATGGGTGTTCAAATTTCGTGATATCCGTGACATCTCCCTCCAGCTGTTGTCTTTGGCGTGCTTGTTTGAATACAACCACATCGAAGGGATGTAAATGTTCTCGTATGTCTCGCCAGTTTACACACTCTCTTCAAAACTGGACAGAGACATAGACATAATTATGTGTAGCAAATCTCGAAATTAAAGCACAAAGAAGGAAGCTTGCAAGTAGTTGAAGTGAAGTAGCAGAACGTCCATCTCTTCTGTGTTAATACCACGAGAGAGATGGACGTTACCGGAACAGATGTGATGAAGACACAGGGGCGGGACTTCCGTTGCAAAACTCAGTCAATAATGCCCCTCGGTCTCGCAAGGAATGATATGTCGGGTCTCAATTTCCAGATAGAAACAAATGTGTCAAATGATGGTGTGTTTTACAAGTAGCAGCCCTTTTTGTGACAAAAAAATGACATTGAAACACTGCGCTATGCTCCATCGGCCCTGTTTGCGTATTCTGTGTAGACACCTTTAGATTTTGCTGCTCTAAGACCATTTTGAGTAAACTGGGTCTTCTGCTGATCTAAAATCAGAACTGTGCTGTGTCATAATTTATGTTGCTATTCTATGAGCAGTGTACTGCGAGCACTGCTGCTCTTAGATCATAACTGTGTAAAGTACACTGAACCAAAATATTACCGCAACATGCAACAATTTCAAAGATTTTACTGAGTTGCAGTTCATAACCAAATCAGTCAAGTCATTAGGCCTTAATCTCTGGATTTTACATGAATGGGAATGCAGAAATGCATCTGTTTGTTCACAGATACCTTAAAAAAGAAAGGTAGGAGCAAGTCAGTATCTGGTGTGACCTCTTTGCCTCATGCAGCGTGACACATCTCCTTCGCATAGAGTTGATCAGGCTGTTAATTGCAGCCTGTGGAATGTTGTCCCACTCCTCTTCAATAGCTGTGAAAAGTTGTTGGATATTGGCAGAAACTGGAACATGCTGTCGTACACATCAACCCAGAGCAATCCAAACAGGCTCAACTGGTGAGTATGCAGGCCATGGAAGAACCAGGTATTACTGATTTTATTTAACTAGGCAAGTCAGTTAAGAACAAATTCTTATTTACAATGACAGCCTACCCTGGCCAAACCCAGACCACACTGGGCCAATTGTGTGCAGTCCTATGGGACTCCCAATCACAGCCAGATGTGATGCAGCCTGGATTTGAACCAGGTACTGCAGTGACACCTCTTGCACTGAGATGCAGTGTCTTAGACCACCGTGCTACTCGGGAGCCCATGATCCTTGCAACATGGGGCCCTGCATTATCACGCTGAAACATGAGGTGATGGTAGCGAATGAATGGCACGACAATGGACCTCAGGATCTAGTCAAGGTATCTATGTGCATTCTAATTGCCATCGATAAAACGCAATTGCCCATACCATAACCCCACTGACACCATGGGGCACTCTGCTCACAACGTTGACAACTGCAAACCGCTTGCATACACGATGCCATACACGCTGTCTGCCATCTGCCAGGTACAGTTGAAACCCAGATTAATCCATGAAGAGCACACTTCTCCAGCATGCCAGTGGCCATTGAAGATGAGCATTTGCCCACTAAAGTCGGTTACGACCCGGAACAGCAGTCAAGTCAAAACCCTGGTGAATACGGCGAGTACGAAGATGAGCTTCCTTGAGATGGTTTCTGACAGTTTTTGCAGAACTTCTTTGGTTGTGCAAACTGAAATTGAGCTCAGGTGCATCCTGTTTTCCTTGATCATCCTTGAGATGTTTCTACAACTTGATTGGAGTCCACCTGTGGTACATTCAATTGATTGGACAAAAACCAAGCCATGAGGTCAAAGGAATTGTACATAGAGCTCCGAGATAGGATTGTGTTGAGTCACAGATCTAGGGATTGGTACCAAAAAATGTCTGCAGCATTGAAGGTCCCCAAGAACACAGTGGGCTCCATCATTCTTAAATGGAAGAAGTTTGTAACCACCAAGACTCTTCCTAGAACTGGCTGCACGGCCAACCTGAGCAATCGGGGGAGAAGGGCCATGGTCAGGGAGGTGACTAAGAACCCAATGGTCACTCTGACAGAACTCCATAGTTCCTCTGTGGAGATGGGAGAACCTTCCAGAAGGACAACCATCTCTGCAACACTCCACCAATCAGGCTTTTATGGTAGAGTGGCCAGACGGAAGCCACTCCTCAGTAAAAGGCACATGACAGCCCGCTTGGAGTTTGCCAAAAGGCACCTAAAGGACTCTCAGCCCATTAGAAACAAGATTCTCTGGTCTGATGAAACCATGATTGAACGCTTTGCAAAGCGTCACATCTGGAGGAAACCTGGCAACATCCCTACAGTGAAGCATGGTGGTGTCAGCATCATGCTGTGGGGATGGTATTCAGAAGCAGGGACTGGGAGACTAGTCATGATTGAGGGAAAGATGAACGTAACAAAGTACAGAGAGATACTTGACCTCATACTGGAGCGAAGGTTCACCGTTCAACAGGACAATGGCCCTAAGCACACAGCCAAGACAGGAGTGGCTTCAGGACAAGTCTCTGAATGTCCATGAGTGGCCCAGCCAGAGCCTGGAGTTCAACCCGATCTAACATCTCTGGAGAGACCTGAAAATAGCTGTTCAGCGACGCTCCCCATCCAACCTGACAGAGCTTGAGAGGATCTGCAGAGAAGAATGGGAGAAACTCACCAAACACAGGTGTGCCAAGCTTGTAGCGTCATATCCTAGAAGACTCGAGGCTGTAATTGCTGCCAAAGGTGCTTCAACAAAGTACTGAGTAAAAGGTCTGAATACTTATTTAAATGTGATATTTCAGGGTTTTTTTTTATAAATTAGCAAAACTTTCTTAAAACCTGTTTTTGATTTGTCATTACAGGATATTGTGTGTAGATTGATGAAGGGAAAAAAAACTATTTCATCAATTTTAAAATAATGCTGTAACTTAACCTCTATGGGCTCAACAGCCAGTGTAATCCCGTGACGCGTTATTCAAATACCTTAGAAATGCAAAACCTTCAATTTTTCTAAAATATGACTATTTTACACCATTTTAAAGATAAGACTCTCGTTAATCTAACCACACTGTCCGATTTCAAAAAGGCTTTACAACGAAAGCAAAACATTAGATTATGTCAGCAGAGTACCCAGCCAGAAATAATCAGACACCCATTTCTCAAGCTAGCATATAATGTCACATAAACCCAAACCACAGCTAAATGTAGCACTAACCTTTGATGATCTTCATCAGATGACAACCCTAGGACATTATGTTATACAATACATGCATGTTTTGTTCAATCAAGTTCATATTTATATCAAAAACCAGCTTTTTACATTAGCATGTGACTAGCATGTGACTAGCATTCCCACCGAACACTGCCGGTGAATTTACTAAATTACTCACGATAAACGTTCACAAAAAGCAGAACAATTATTTTAAGAATTATAGATACAGAACTCCTCTATGCACTCGATATGTCCGATTTTAAAATAGCTTTTCGGTGAAAGCACATTTTGCAATATTCTCAGTAGATAGCCCGGCATCACAGGGCTAGCTATTTAGACACCCAGCAAGTTTAGCACTCATCAAAGTGAGATTTACTATAAGAAAAAATGTTATTACCTTTGCTGTCTTCGTCAGAATGCACTCCCAGGACTTCTACTTCAATAACAAATGTTGGTTTGGTCCAAAATAATCCATCGTTATATCCAAACAGCGGCGTTTTGTTCGTGCGTTCAAGACACGAAAGGGTAAATAAGGGTGGCGAGCATGGCGCAATTCGTGACAAAAAAAATCGAAATATTCCATTACCATACTTCGAAGCATGTCAACCGCTGTTTAAAATCAATTTTTATGCCATTTTTCTCATAAAAAAGCGATAATATTCCGACCGGGAATCTGCGTTTAGGTAAACAGACAAAAGAAAAGAAAGCATTCGGTCGACTCGGGCACGCACCTAAGCCCATAGTACTCTGAGCGGCCACTTGCCAAAAGCGATAAAGTGTTTCAGCCAGAGCCTGCCTCGATATCGTTCAGCTTTTTCCCGGGCTCTGAGAGCCTATGGGAGCCGTAGGAAGTGTCACGTTATTGCACAGATTCTCAGTCTTCAATAAAAAGAGCCAAGATGAAACACTACTTCTCAGACAGGCCACTTCCTGCATGAAATCTTCTCAGGTTTTGGCCTGCCATATGAGTTCTGTTATACTCACAGACACCATTCAAACAGTTTTAGAAACTTTAGGGTGTTTTCTATCCAAAGCCAATAATTATATGCATATTCTAGTTACTGGGCAGGAGTAGTAACCAGATTAAATCGGGTACGTTTTTTATCCGGCTGTGTCAATACTGCCCCCTAGCCCTAACAGGTTAAGAAAATGTGGAAAAAGTTAAATGGTCTGAACACTTTCCGAATGCACTGTAGCATATGCAATAAGATTATTAGGCAATGGCAGTTTGTTTGTGTGCAAGGCTGAAGAAAGAGGTACTGTACCTACTTATTAAATTAATTAAATCTTCATTTTCATGCTGTTGGCTGTAGGAGTCGCTTTTGAACACACTAACACAGTACATGTAAATCAACATTTCAAAGAGGGGGGCGGAACTCTTGTGAGATTCGAACGTTTGCCACAATCTGCGACAATTACATGGACCAGGCACCAGTCAGTCAAATACACATGATAGTTGCTTTGATGATCAGAGCGTGCTGTTGAGGATGCTTCCATCGATGAACAAGTGTTGGAACAAGTCAAACTACTATTTTAATTGGCTGATGCAGTTATGCCAGGATATGAAGTTAGCATAGGGCTAGCATAGGGCCACCTGTTGAAGTTAGCATAGGGCTAACGTGTGCCATGTTATCGGATGCGACAAGCTACAATTTAGTGTTCTGTCGTGTGCAAGATTCCCATTTTGACCTGGAGAACTCATCTAACTAAATGGTTACTTATGATTGCAAGTATGGCCCTAACATCTTTATTTAGTGTGTTAAGATCTGATTAACTTGATCCCTAAATGTTTTTAATTTAGAAGTTATGCAACACAACGCTTATTTAAATTTCATCTCAACCACAATATTTGAGCTAAAATAAAGGAAAGCATCAATTACCACAGAGCAAATGAAGCCTTTTCCCCCAAAACCAACTATTCAACCTGAACATGTAGAGGAGACAGAGGCTGGTTGTCACAAGGGTTGCCTATAATCTGAATGGTGCTATGAAGTGAGAATTGTGTGCCCATTTCCTTAGTGATCAGCCATGTTGTTCATACATGTTTAGTTATGAGCACTGTGACAACCACCCCCCTGTCTCCCGTACGCATTGTTCTGTTATGAGCACTGTGATAACCAATTTCAAAACAAATGAATCAATCCAAGTTAATACCCTGGCCAGGTTAACTCGCATTCTATGTCTAGATAACCCACAAGGAACTGATTGATCCTTAAGGCAGACGAGGTGGCAAGTTCAAACCAAGGTCCTGACCACTCTGCACCCCTCACATAATGCACTTATCGGTAGCCGACTCCTCCGAGTGAGAAAAACAACCCGTTAGGATTTATGTCCCTCCATTCTCAAAGTCAAAGCTTGTCATCAGCTGTTTCTCTATTTATCTTTCTAAGAGACAGCTGTATGGATGCTGTTAGGCTGTGATTAAGTGAGCATTTAAATAAAATAAAATGTGCTTATACAGAAACCCAGCCTAAAACCCCAAACAGCAATCAAAGCAGATATAGAAGCGCGGTGGCTAGGAAAAACTCTCCAGAAAGGAAGCAACCTAGGAAGAAACATAGAAAGGAACCAGGCTCTGAGGGATGGCCAGTCCATTTAGGCCAGATCGTTCTTCAAGATGTTCAAATGTTCATAGATAACCAGCAAGGTCAAATAACAATCACAGTGGTTATAGAGGTACAACAGGTCAGCACCTCAGGGGTAAATGTCAGTTGGCTTTTCATAGCCGAGCATTCAAAGGTCGAGACAGAAGGTGTGGTGGGTGGATGGGGGGGCATACTTAAGTTCACACAGGACACCAGATAAGGCAGGAGAATTTCACCATATAAGACGTACTGACCCTAGCCCCCCGGCACACCCCCTATTGCCGCATAGATACTGGGGGCTGAGACAGGGGGAGTCGGGGGACACTGTGGCCCTGTCCGACAATACCCCCAGATAGGGCCAACTAGGCAGGATATAACCCCTCCCACTTTGTCAAAGAACACCCCCACGCCACTGGAGGAATATCAACAAATCACCAACTTTCTACCCTTGGCATTTTTCCTATTTTGTTGCCTTATAACCTGGAATTAAAATAGATTTTTTTAGGGGTTTGTATCATTTGATTTACACAACATGCCTACCACTTTGAAGATGGAAAATATTTTTTACTGTGAAATAAACAAGAAATAAAAACTTGAGCTTGCATAACTATTCACCACCCCAAAGTCAATACTTTGTAGAGCCACCTTTTGCAGCAATTACAGCTGCAAGTCTCTTGGGGTATGTCTCTATAAGCTTGGCACATCTAGCCACTGGGATTTTTGCCCATTATTCAAGGCAAAACTGCTCCAGCTCCGTCAAGTTGGATGGGTTCCGCTGGTGTACAGCAAAGTCATACCACAGATTCTCAATTGGATTGAGGTCTGGTTTTTGACTAGGCCAATCCAAGACATTTAAATGTTTCCCCTTAAACCACTCGAGTGTTGCTTTAGCAGTATGCTTACAGTCATTGTCCTGCTGGAATGTGAACCTCCATCCCAGTTGCAATTCTCTGGAAGACTGAAACATCTTTCCCTCTAGAATGTCCCTGTATTTAGCGCCATCCCTCATTCCTTCAATTCTGACCAGTTTCTCAGTCCCTGCCAATGAAAAACATCCCCACAGCATGATGCCACCACCGTGCTTCACTGTGTGGATGGTGTTCTCGGGGTGATGAGAGGTGAAGGGTTCGCGCCAGACATAGCGTTTTCCTTGATGGCCAAAAATCTCAATTTTAGTCTCATCTGACCAGAGTACCTTCTTCCATATGTTTGGGGAGTCTCCCACATGCCTTTTGGCGAACACCAAATGTGTTTGCTTATTTCTTTCTTTAAGCAATGGCTTTTTTTTCTGGCCACTCTTCCGTAAAGCCCAGCTCTGTGGAGTGTACGGCTTAAAGTGGTCCTATGGACAGGTACTCCAATCTCCGGTGTGGAGCTTTGCAGCTCCTTCAGGGTTATCTTTGGTCACTTTGTTGCCTCTCTGATTAATGCCCTCCTTGCCTGGTCCGTGAGTTTTGGTGGGCGGCCTTCTCTTGGAAGGTTTGTTGTAGTGCCATATTCTTTTCATTTTTTAATAATGGATTTAATGGTGCTCCGTGGGATGTTGTCACGACTCCCGCCGAAGTCGGCCCCTCTCCTTGTTCGGGCGGCGTTCGGCGGTCGACGTCACCGGCTTACTAGTTGCCACCGATCGATGTTTCACTGTTCGTTTGGTTTTGTCTTTATTGTGTACACCTGTTTTTGATTTCCCTAATTATGTTTATTATTTAACCCTCTGCATTTCCTGTTTGTCTTGTCGGTGATTGTTTCCTGTTTTGTGTTTTTGGAGGGGTTGTTCCCCAATCCTGTATTTTGGAATTGGAAGAAGTTTGTTCATGAATTTTAGTAAACACGTATTTTGTTTACACTCATCCATGTGTCCTGCGCCTGACTCTGACACTTCTTCTAACAAGTGCATTACAGATGTTCAAACTTTCTGATATTTTTTATAACCCAACCCTAATCTGTGCTTCTCCACAATTTTGTCCCTGACCTGTTTGGAGAGCTCCTTGGTCTTCATGCTTGCTTGGTTGTGCCCCTTGCTTAGTGGTGTTGCAGACTTCTGAAGGTAATTGGTTGCACCAGATCTTATTTAGGGGCTTCATAGCAAAGGGGGTGAATACATATGCAAGCAGCACTTTTCCGTTTTCTTTATTTTTTATTTTTTAAATAAGGTATTTTTTCCCTTACACAAAATAGTCCAACTTGGTGAAGTGAATGTCCATTACATGAAATCCAAATAAAAATCAATTTAAATTGCACGTTGTAATGCAACAAAATAGGAAAAACGCCAAGGGGATGAATACTTTTGCAAGGCACTTTAGGATGGCCAAGCACAGGAAGTAGCTCTTTCAGGAGTTTAGTTGGAATAGGGTCCAGTAGGCAGCTGGAAGGTTTAGAGGCCATTATTATTTTTGTAAATGTGTCGACAGATACAAAATAAAAAATAAAATGAATGTCTCCTTTGATCCACTGAGTCTACAGTTCTGTGCAGACTCAGGGCAACTTAGTTTGGGGAGAAATACACAGATTCAAAGAGGACAACGTAATTTACTTTTCTTTGAATAAGTTCATGAATTTATCACTGCTGAAGTGAAGGCCATCCACTCTTGGGGAATGTTGCTTTTTAGTTAGCTTTGCAAAAGTATAAAACAAATATTTTGGATTGTGTTAATTCATTATTAAGTTGGAAAAGTAGGCTGATCGAGCAGCAGTGAGTGCTCGATATTGCATGGTACGGTCTTTTCAAGCTAGTCGGAAGACTTCCAGTTTGGTGGAGCGCCATTTCCCTTCCAATTTACTAGAAGCTTGCTTCAGGGCTCTAGTATTTTCTGTTTACCAGGGAGCTAATTTCTTGTGACAAATGTTTTTTGTTTTTAGAGGTGCAACTGCATCTTGAGTTTTATGCAGGGTTAAATTTAGATCCTCAGTTAGGTTGTTAACAGATTTTTGTACTCCAACGTCCTTGGGTAGGTGGAAGGAGTCTGAAAGAGCAGCTAGGAATCTTTGGGTTGTCCGAGAATTTATAGCGCAGCTTTTGATAATACTTGGTTGGGGTCTGAGCAGATTATTTGTTTTGCGTTTGCAAATTTAATGAGATGGTGGCCAAATAGTTCAGGATTCTGAGGAAAAACATTTAGATCCACAATATTTATTCCACAGGACAAAACTAGATCCAGATCCTATAGAGCTCATCACTCCCCCTAACTGGGAGGGGGCCAGAGACAATTACGTGATGCCAACACGTCTTTCTAGCTCAATTATACACTGAAGTTATGTTGCGCTTCGTGACCTCAACCTAACATCGTTGGAGCCGGCGTGGATAAAATATCCCTATACCATCTACACTCGCCAATTTTAGCCTCAGCCAGCACCATCTTCAGTATTAGCCTTTACGTCGGTAGCCCTGCCCCCTGGTAAACAATGTATGATCACTGGATGATTATTTTTAAGTGTAACATTGTGGTTAATGGAGTTGCCAAGGACTAGGGTTTTCAATTTGTCAGAGTTAATGGTGGGAGGCTTCGACGGCTTAGATCCCGTAACAGGTGGAGGAGAGACCTGAGAAGGCTCGGGCTCTGACTCCGACTCATTGCTTAGTGGGGAAAACCGGTTGAAAGTTTCTATCGGCTGAATGAGCGACACTGGTTGAGCATGCTGAAAGCATTTCTTTCCAGGAGCCATGAGAAAATTGTCCAGCTGCGGGAACAGTGTATTCACACACAGGTGTGCGGAGGTCAAACCCCTGGCAGGAAATAACATTTATGGCTACCTTCACAGTGAACAGAAAGAATGGTTAGTGGGTTGGAAGAGAGGCAGCCATATTAGGACAGGGTAATGTAATCTCATGTAATGGTAATGTCAGGGTAGGGTAGACATGGTAATGTCACCTCACCCGGATTAGAACGTTATCATGGATCCATGTGACGTTGAGGAGGTGACAATTGGCTGAAAGGGGAGCCAATGAAATGAATATTTACTAGAAGATGTTAGTCATAACAGGGATTCCTACAGGCAACATTATGATAACACTCACAGTAAATCAAACCAGTTTCTGATGTCAGTAGTGCCTTACTACAAATACACAAATAACACTGTTCTACATCACAATTTCCCTCCATTAAAGGCCATGATTCCAACAACTTTTCCTCCAGCATTGAAAATGTAGAATCTGATAGTTTCCACTTGGCACTGGTCTGTAAAAGAAACACTTTGAAGTGTGACAAAAATAATAACCCTATGTCATTTATTGTGCTATTCTAAGTCTTTCTTGTAAGAAATAGATGAGGTCTACATTAATACATACAGCCATTCTTTGATGACAGCTTTTTAATGAATATATCTAAGTCATTCTTCAGGCACTCTAGCTAGCTCTCTCTAACCATGCCACCAGCACCATGACATCTGTCTTGTGTGAGCCATCACAGGGACTCGCTGCGAGAGACACATTTACTCTGGAATAACGAAAGGTGACTGCTGTCCACCTCCCGACTTCATTATTCAAAGCAAAAGGATGTATCACGCTCAGAGAACAAGATGTCTGCCCCCACCTGCCTGAGACCCTGTTGCCCATCAATACAGTTCAGCCAGCTGCGGCTTCCACCAAGTGAGACATGGCTCAGGAATATGACAAGAATACAGTTGGCAATTACATAGATGAACAAATAAATATCTCAATTGCAGGGTTACAGAGAGAGAAAAAAATTGAGATAAGGAATAAGAAAATTCGAATTAACTTTATAATCCTTGTTTATTGCAGAAAAAAATACTTTGTCTCCAAGAGACTAGGTTTTCTTTCAGGTGTCATGTTCATTATTGCTAGGAGAAGCTGTGGCACCTTGCTCAGGTGGACTTTGCCTGCAGCAATAAGACATTTGCCTTGACTGTAAATGGATATGTTGGGAGGATGCAGGAAGGTCCCAAAGCACTTCTCAAAGTTAACGGATCCCTCTCCCTTCCAATAACACAGAGTAATTATACAACCTCAATCAACCCCTCCAGCAACGACTCATTGATTTTCTCATGATATCCACTTGGAATGACAAATTCCCATTCCTCGCTTGTGGAAGGAGAGCCGAGGCTCTCTGTCACAAATGTCAGTATGGAGATGATCTGTAAGTCAATGAGTTCTCAAGCCTAAGGACAGTTATGGTATCACTAAACAGAAATGCAATGTTCATAAGCACAGGGACATGGTTGTAAAACAGATGACTTCAGATTGAACTCATACTGCAGTATTAAACAAAAAACATAATTTTACTCATTTGGGAACATTTTTAAAACATAATTAGTATTGTGTAGGCTTTTGCGCTGTATCAAATATTAACACAATGTTTCTCCTCTCTAGTAACTGTGCCTGTAGACATAGGTCACTAACCTGAGAACTTGGAGGATAAACCAACAGATAAAACAGGCCACAATGTGTCTTTTTTAATTGTATCCTGAAGCTTTTCCTACCCCTCGCGGTAACAAGATTCATGTCATGTTTTGTTACGATTGGCTACCGCTAAGCCAAAGAGAAAAGCCTTTCTGTTATAGTACCGGTACATATTTATACTGTTGTTTTGCTATAAGGTAGAAGTGATGCTGCAGAGGCAAGAGAAGAAAGTGTTGGGTAACAAAAATTGCAACTGACTTCTACCATACAGTATAAAGTGGAGAAAGAAATTGTAAGTGGATATTGAATTAAAATGGTTATTCAATCAAAATTATATCAAAGCCCTTGACAGCGTGTAATTGCAATCAGTTAAATTGCTTAATCTAAATGGAGAGACATAGCCATGTGTTTGAGAGAATGAACTATAGACCGTTTCTCAAACCATTTCCTACAGCGTTTAACTACATTTAACACTGATGATTAAATGTGTGTATACTGTCTGGCAGTTGGCTAATACTGATGAATGTACACCCCAATTTGTTTAGTAAAAACACTGTGATTGAGTGGCATCTTTACCTCTAACACAGCAAGCCTTCCAAATCTCTACCACTCAATCACTGAGACCAAGAAGTTAAAATGCAAAGAGTTTGTAGACAGAATACAGTGAGGGAAAAAAGTATTTGATCCCCTGCGGATTTTGTACGTTTGCCCACTGACAAAGAAATGATCAGTCTATAATTTTAATTGGAGGTTTATTTGAACAGTGAGAGACAGAATAACAACAAAAAAATCCAGAAAAACGCATGTCAAAAACGTTAGAAATTGATTTGCATTTTAATGAGGGAAATAAGTATTTGACCCCCTCTCAATCAGAAGGATTTCTGGCTCCCAGGTGTCTTTTATACACCATCCCCACCGTCAAACATGGAGGTGGACACATTATGCTTTGGGGATGGTTTTCTGCTAAGGGGCAGGACAACTTCACCGCATCAAAGGGATGATGGACGGGGCCATGTACCGTCAAATCTTGGGTGAGAACCTCCTTCCCTCAGCCAGGGCATTGAAAATGGGTCGTGGATGGGTATTCCAGCATGACAATGACCCAAAACACACGGCCAAGGCAACAAAGGAGTGGCTCAAGAAGAAGCACATTAAGGTCCTGGAGTGGCCTAGCCCGTCTCCAGACCTTAATCCCATAGAAAATCTGTGGAGGGAGCTGAAGGTTCGAGTTGCCAAACGTCAGCCTTGAAACCTTAATGACTTGGAGAAGATCTGCAAAGAGGAGTGGGACAAAATCCGTCCTGAGATGTGTGCAAACCTGCTGGCCAACTACAAGAAACGTCTGACCTCTGTGATTGCCAACAAGGGTTTTGCCACCAAGTACTAAGTCATGTTTTGCAGAGGGGTCAAATACTTATTTCCCTCATTAAAATGCAAATCATTTTATAACATTTTTGACATGCAATTTTCTGGATTTTAGTTGTTGTTATTCTGTCTCTCACTGTTCAAATAAACCTCCAATTAAAATTATAGACTGATCATTTCTTTGTCAGTGGGCAAACGTAGAAAATCTGCAGGGGATCAAATACTTTTTTCCCTCACTGTATGTATTAGCCAGAATTCTAATGATACTCCAGATATTTACCACCAAGTACTTACAGAGAAGAACATATTTGTATTTTTTGTTGATGGGTGGCTTAGTTGGTAGTTGAGCTACCTACCCTTAAAAAGTATGCACACATGACTGTAAGTCACTTTGGATACAAGCATCTACTAAATGGCTTATATTGTTATTATTATATTATTGATGGATGAATGATAATGAAGGGGAAGTGTCCAGCGCCCCAAGAAGGTTAATCAGACTTTGCATTAATACTGTCTGACCATGACGGAAGTGTTGCCTCTAACCATGCCTTTTCCCTATTTCAGCTCTATTTCCCCAGAGAGAGGCATGGAAGGCGGGCAAGAAAAGCAGGCTAGGATCGGGATGCCATAATTTAATATGCTCCAGAGTTGAGATTATATCCGAACATTATGATGGTGGTGAGAAATAGCCCCTCTACACTGTGGGCTTGTGTTCCAGCAACGCTGAGGTGAATAATGGCACCCGGAGAGCAGTGATTTGGTTGCCGAGTTCACATGTACATTACCACAGTTTATGTTCAGAGGGCTCTCCGAGAGCCGAATACTTTATGGTACTTTGTAGGCAAGATAAAGGCATTCATCTCATTTTAACGCAGCTGCAATGGAGGGAGAGAGAGGGCCTCAGTGGAATGTGAGTGGCTCTCTCTCTCGCCTCCTTCCGTTGTGTTATTTATCCCCTTTCAGTGAGCTCCAGCAAGTCAACTGATTGAGATAATACATTTGGAGTGTTAGTAATGCCACTTTAAGTGCCTCTGGAGGAGCCAGGCGAATTAATAGTCTCCATGCCACGATCTCAGCCAATTACATTATCCCCTGATTTATGGAAAAACAGGCCTTAAATAGAACCGTAACCTTGAGTCGGAGGAATGCAAAGTGAAATAGCTTTTCTATGAAATTCCACAGGCAGAAACGCCCGACGTCGCTAAAACGCTTAAGAAATCAACCATAGACATGAAGAGATGAGAAAACAATGTAACTTTGTTTGTTGATTTGGATTTAAATAGAGATGCTTTCTTCGGCAGTTCAGTGGAATGAAAGTTGAATTTCGACACCAAGGTGAAATCCATGAGTGAACAAGAAAACGTCATGTACTCTGTGGAATGTATTGTAATTCAGTCGATTCACCTTGCCGTACTTTGTTATCACTCCCAGCTAACTCCGAAGTGCCTGGAATCCTTTGGACGCTATTGTGCAAATAGGCCTGCAACAAGCTTTTGAGAGGCTGTCTAAAGTGAAGTCAGACCAAATTAAAGATTTCGTGAGTCATAACGATCAGATTTAGAAGCATTAACATAAGAATTGTCTCTGACAGCCATGGCAATAGGTTTTCAAAACAGGCCTAGTATTTAATGTAGCCCTCCTTAGAGATATTCATAATAGGCTAATTTATGTAATGCTGATGTATTCTAGCCTTGCTAAAGGTACAAAAGGGGGCTATAGCAGTATGGCTACAGAGTTTGGATTGCTAACTAACAGATCTTGTGCATCAATCAATGCAATTACATCTAGCAAGGAGGATGATGATAAGGATATCCTTGTGACAAAACTAACTGCCCTGAAATGATCAACCCATAGACGTCAACTCACATTAAATCCAAAGTCAGCATCCTGCTATTAATCTACAGTGACTCAGTGATCGACTCATTGGCCTACATAGCCTGAGGAGAGCCAGAGAGAAAACCAAGGAACAACACAATGTGTTTGATAGAGATTTCAGATGATTGGCTTGTCTGCATCTGGGAGTCACCACAAGCACATGAGAGTACATTAAAGCAGATTAAAGCTGAGCCTGTTTTGCACAGCAGCTTAAACCGCTTGTGACAGCCTCTTGTCCTATGGGCCTTCGAGTGGGGCTTCAACCACCACAGGATGACTAGAAGTGCCATCATTCTTTAGACGGCCTGTAATGCCAGCAGACAAAACCTCCAGAAATCAATGGACATCTGTTGTTGTTCTGATATCCTTTGCTTTGTTACATGCAACGAGTGACCTACCAAGTGGCCTGTGAAACCAGATTTAATCACAGTCGGTGGGTGCTGCTTACAAACCAAAATGAAGCATTCTCATCTACAGCAGTAGTGAAGCCAGATATGTGTTGGTGGGTGAGCCTGCAGAATTTTGTGCGGGCCCAAAAAAATTACATTAAAAAAAAAAAAAAAAATGTGGGAAAACAGCAAACTTCCTGCACATTTTGCCATGGAGCAAAGAGAAAAAAATTGCAATTTTATAGCTAATCTCATGCTATTCTACACATTTTGCAGTCAGGCTGGGAGAAACTCTTTCATGTCTTAAGCTAATTAAAGCTCAAAAATAGGTGTGTTGACCGCGATAAAGGCACTGGATTATGAACTGTATTGTTTGCTAAATGGACAAATGAAGTAGGCAGTGGCATGGTGCATACAGTGAGGGAAAAAAGTATTTGATCCCCTGCTGATTTTGTACGTTTGCCCACTGACAAAGAAATGATCAGTCTATAATTTTAATGGTAGGTTTATTTGAACAGTGAGAGACAGAATAACAAAAACAAAAATCCAGAAAAACGCATGTCAAAAATGTTATAAATTGATTTGCATTTTAATGAGGGAAATAAGTATCTCAATCAGAAAGATTTCTGGCTCCCAGGTGTCTTTTATACAGGTAACGAGCTGAGATTAGGAGCACACTCTTAAAGGGAGTGCTCCTAA
The DNA here is from genome assembly GCF_965601325.2 of Salmo salar. Lineage (NCBI taxonomy): Eukaryota > Metazoa > Chordata > Actinopteri > Salmoniformes > Salmonidae > Salmo > Salmo salar. The sequence continues at coordinate 63,653,100 of NC_138294.1, read as the reverse complement.
TCTTAGTTTGTTACCTGTATAAAAGACACCTATCCACAGAAGCAATCAATCAATCAGATTCCAAACTCTCCACCATGGCCAAGACTAAAGAGCTCTCCAAGGATGTCAGGGACAAGATTGTAGACCTACACAAGGCTGGAATGGGCTACAGGACCATCGCCAAGCAGCTTGGTGAGAAGGGGACAACAGTTGGTGCGATTATTCGCAAATGGAAGAAACACAAAAGAACTGTCAACCTCCCTCAGCCTGGGGCTCCATGCAAGATCTCACCTTGTGGAGTTGCAATGATCATGAGAATGGTGAGGAATCAGCCCAGAACTACACGGGAGGATCTTGTCAATGATCTCAAGGCAGCTGGGTCCATAGTCACCAAGAAAACAATTGTTAACACACTACGCCGTGAAGGACTGAAATCCTGCAGCTCCCGCAAGGTCCCCCTGCTCAAGAAAGCACATATACATGCCCGTCTGAAGTTTGCCAATGAACATCTGAATGATTCAGAGGACAACTGGGTGAAAGTGTTGTGGTCAGATGAGACCAAAATGGAGCTCTTTGGCATCAACTCAACTCGCCGTGTTTGGAGGAGGAGGAATGCTGCCTATGACCCCAAGAACACCATCTCCACCGTCAAACATGGAGGTGGAAATATTATGCTTTGGGGGTGTTTTTCTGCTAAGGGGACAGGAGAACTTCACCGCATCAAAGGGACGATGGACGGAGACATGTACCGTCAAATCTTGGGTGAGAACCCCCTTCCCTCAGCCAGGGCATTGAAAATGGTTCATGGATGGGTATTCCAGCATGACAATGACCCAAAACACACGGCCAAGGCAACAAAGGAGTGGCTCAAGAAGAAGCACATTAAGGTCCTGGAGTGGCCTAGCCCGTCTCCAGACCTTAATCCCATAGAAAATCTGTGGAGGGAACTGAAGGTGCGAGTTGCCAAACGTCAGCCTCGAAACCTTAATGACTTGGAGAAGATCTGCAAAGAGGAGTGGGACAAAATCCGTCCTGAGATGTGTGCAAACCTGATGGCCAACTACAAGAAATGTCTGACCTCTGTGATTGCCAACAAGGGTTTTGCCACCAAGTACTAAGTAATGTTTTGCAGAGGGCTCAAATACTTATTTCCCTCATTAAAATGCAAATCATTTTATAACATTTTTGACATGCGTTTTTCTGGATTTTTTTGTTGTTATTCTGTCTCTCACTGTTCAAATAAACCTACCATTAAAATTATAGACTGATCATTTCTTTGTCAGTGGGCAAACGTACAAAATCCGCAGGGGATCAAATACTTTTTTCCCTCACTGTATAGTCATAGAAGCACAGTGACATATGCCTCAATACAGTCATATTCGTGTGACTTTCAGTTAGTTATTTTTGGCATACCATCCCATGAGAGTGAATGTCATTTCAGTTCATCTGAATGTCATTCCAGTGCACTGCTTGCTATGAATTCTATCTGATAGTGTTTGCATGTTTAGGTAAAAAGACAAATAATGTCCAGTTTGGAACACTGACAAGTACAGAGCATAAAACGTAAATACATTCTATGCAACTGATCTACAGTATCTCCAGTTTTCCAAAGCAGAGTATATAGTGTAGGTGGCATTCAGAAAGGTCACTGGGGGACTATTGAATATGCCACTGTAATTAAATGTCAAGTCACTGTGGCTGTATTGAACAAAGTCTGGAGTCTACATTTATTGAGTAAAAAGCACATACTGACCCATGAAGAAAGTAAACATACTAAACATTAACACCACTTACACACACCACTTGTCTCAGGGGTAACAGCTCTTAAAAAGTGATATAGCCATGTAAACATGTTTGTTTCCACAGTTAGGATAACAATAACGTAACCACACATGGTCAAGGATTGGGCAACATTGAAAGACCTCATTCTGGCATTATGACAAAATAGAGATGAGGATCAAGTTAGTTGAGTAGAATTAGTAATGTACAGTGTCTTCAGAAAGTAGTCACACCACTTAACTTTTTCCACATTTGTGATCGACCGGCTCGATTCGGTCTTATGTAGCAAAATTTGAAATGGAGTTTTTTACATTGGATAAAAGTACAGACTCAGAGCTAGAAAATGGTATATTATACACTACAGTTGACGAACAATGGGAAAGTCATTCTGCTTTGAAAGTTGATAAAATTGTCACCCCACTTTTGAGAAAACATCCCTTTAATGTTTTGGTACACGTACTGGAGAGCTCTTCTTAGTCTATATCCATTCAGCATCGTTCACACCCTCTTAAGCCTTAGCCCCACCCATCTCTTTAAGGAGTCACATGCGTGACATCAGCAGCTTGGTGGTCCAAACAGCATAACTGGAGTATTTTAACACCAATAAATCCATCCTTTTAAAATGAATTTAGTGTCAATCTAGCAAACCAGGCAACTATAAGCAACTTTCTAAACAATGTTTGGGTTAGTTTCTAGCTTGTTAGCTAACTAGCTAATGTTAAGTGAATTAGCTAGCCAGTTCAAATAATGACCAAATCATACAGCTGACAACGTCTTAACTTAGATAATTTGTATTCATTATTACAGGAAAATAAACTCACAACAAGATCATTATTTAGAAGTTAATGGCAAGCAAATTACAGAAAATAGCTTACAGTTGTGACTGTGACGAAATAAAAGTATGGCATTCTACCGGAGAATTTTACAACTGGGACACTGTTTCGTTGGACAAACGTGATATCCTAAATTGACTTTGGTGTAGGTCAGGTTATTCTTCACATTACCGTCTCTGGTAAACACACACTATATCAAATAAAATCAACTATATTTGTCACATGCACAGGATACAGAATGTGTAGTGAAATGGTTGCTTGTCGTGAAATGGTTGCTAGAGCCTTTTGTTTTAGCTAGCTAGCTAAAAAATGAATCATAATCCCAATTTATAATGTTACTACCCTGCATGAATCATGAATCCAACTAGATTCAATGTTAGCTAGCTGACATTAGGCTATAACTAGCAATGCAAATGGCTCTGAGATATGAGTAATATTACTACACAGATAATGCACGTAACGTTAGCTAGCAAGATAGCCAGCTAACGTTAGCTAGCTAGCTAAGAGTACGCTTTAACTTGCAATTAAAATTACTTTCTGAAAAAAATTGACACGTAAAATATCTCAAAATGTAGCTAGCTAGATTATCTTACCTGTATACATGGATGAACACTTCTCCCTCATTGTCACGGATGGCCCTTAGTTTGAAGATGTAATCCAGAGACAGGTGTTTTATACAAATCAAATCAAATTTTATTTGTCACATGTGCCGAATACAACATTTCACCTTACAGTGAAATGCTCACTTACAAGCCCGAACAAACAATGCAGTTTAAAAAATGTTAAAATACAAAATGTAAAGAAATAGAAGTAACAAATAATTAAAGAGCAGCAGTAAAATAACAATAGCGAGGCTATATACAGGGGTTACCGGTACAGAGTCATTGTGAGGGGGCACCGGTTAGTCAAGGTAATTGAGGTAATATGTACATGTACACTACCGTTCAAAAGTTTGGGGTCACTTAGAAATGTCCTTGTTTTTGAAAGAAAAGCCAATTTTTTTGAGCCTGTAATCGAACCCACAAATGCTTATGCTCCAGGCACTCAACTAGTCTAAAGAAGGCCAGTTTTATTGCTTCTTTAATCAGAACAACAGTTTTCAGCTGTGGTAACATAATTACAAAATGATTTTCTAATGATCAATTAGCCTTTTAAAATGATAAACTTGGATTAGCTAACACAACATGCCATTGGAACACAGGAGTGATGGTCGCTGATAATGGGCCTCTGTATGCCTATGTAGATATTCCATAAAAAAAATCTGCCGTTTGCAGCTACAATAGTCATTTACAACATTAACAATGTCTACACTGTATTTCTGATCAATTTGATGTTATTTTAATGGACAAAAAATGTGCTTTTCTTTCAAAAACAAGGACATTTCTATGTGACCCCAAACCTTTGAACGGCAGTGTAGGTAGAGTTATTAAAGTGACTATGCATAGATAATAACAGAGAGTAGCAGCAGTGTAAAAGGGGGGGGGGGGGCAATGCAAATTGTCTGGATAGCCATTTGATTAGATATTCAGGAGTCTTATGGTGTCCACATCACCAACAAACTAACATGGTCCAAGAAGCTGATTAGAAGCCTCGTTGAACCGAGACTTGGCGCTCCGGTATCGCTTGCCATGCGGTAGCAGAGAGAACAGTCTATGACTAGGGGAGTCTTTGACAATTTTTAGGGCCTTCCTCTGACACCGCCTGGTATAGAGGTCTTGGATGGCAGGAATCTTGGCCCCAGTGATGTACTGGGCCGTACGCACTACCCTCTGTAGTGCCTTGCGGTCAGAGGCCGAGTAGTTGCCATAGCAGGCAGTGATGCAACCAGTCAGGGTGCACTCGATGGTGCAGCTGTAGAACCTTTTGAGAACCTGAGGACCCATGCCAAATCTTTTCAGTATCCTGAGGGGAAATAGGTTTTGTCTTGCCCTCTTCACGTCTGTCTTGGTGTGCTTGGACCATGTTAGTTTGTTGGTGATGTGGACACCAAGGAACTTGAAGCTCTCAACCTGCTCCACTACTACCCGTCAATGAGAATGGGGGCGTGCTCGGTCCTCCTTTTCCTGTAGTCCACAATAATCTACTTTGTCTTGATCACGTTGAGGGAGATGTTATTGTCCTGGCATCACACGGCCAGGTCTCTGACCTCCTCCTTATAGGCTGTCTCATCATTGCCGTGATCAGGCCTACGACTGTTGTGTCATTGGCAAACTTAATGATGGTGTTGGAGTCGTGCCTAGCCGTGCAGTCATGAGTGAACAAGGAGTACAGGAGGGGAATGAGCACGCACCCCTGAGGGGCCCCCGTGTTGAGGATCAGCGTGGCAGATGTGTTGTTACCTACCCTTACCACCTGGGGCGGCCCGTCAAGAAGTCCAGGATCCAGTTGCAGAGGGAGGTGTTTTGTCCCAGGGTCCTTAGCTTAGTGATGAGCTTTGAGGGCACTATGGTGTTGAACGCTGAGCTGTAGTCAATGAATAGCATTCTCACATAGGTGTTCCTTTTGTCCAGGTGGGAAAGTGCAGTGTGGAGTGCAATAGAGATTGCATCATCTGTAGATCTGTTAGGACGGTATTCAAATTGGAGTGGGTCTAGGGTTTCTGGGATAATGGCATTGATGTGAGCCATGACCTGCCTTTCAAAGCACTTCATGGCTACAGACGTGAGTGCTACACGTTGGTAGTCATTTAGGCAGGTTACCTTAGTGTTCTTGGGCACAGGGACTATGGTGGTCTGCTGGAAACATGTTGGTATTAGTGACTCCGACAGGGAGAGGTTGAAAATGTCAGTGATGACACATGCCAGTTGGTCAGTGCATGCTCGGAGTACACATCCTGGTAATCCATCTAGCCCTGCGTCTTTGTGAATGTTGACCTGTTCACTTTTCAACTCCCTCCACATATTTGCAATCAAACGCCCAAATTTTATTCACCTCTTTTGCAATCATACTCTGCTTCTACCGTGCATTCCACTGATTTCAAAACTCTGTCTTCCAGAAAGCGGAGAGCAACACTTTGCAGTTATTCATGTCTTTCAAAAAAGCTGTGTTAGAAAGGATTACCTATACATACTGAGCAGCCCTTTGTTATAGACAGAAGTGTGCTACATGGCAGACCAATCCGAACTCATCTCTCGGCATGTCCAGCCCATCCATTATCTTAGCCAATCATGGCTAGTGGGAAGGGTTCCTGCTTTTTCCGTTGCTAAACCAACTAGGCTTGTAATTTAACAATTTCATTCGTATTTACAGACCACATAAAAGTTTGTAATTAAGGCACATGAAAGTACACATATTCCAGAAGGCATATCTGCCAAAAATGAATTATGATAAAAAAATAAATGTTTATGTTCAATTGCCTCTCCTGTGAAGTAGTGACATGTGACATACACCTAGTTTCCTGAAACGAGTCAAATTTTGTGTTACAGCCTAAACTTTAAATTGATAAAATGTTGTCACTGGCCATAATGTCAAAGTGGAATTATGTTTTTGGACATTTTTAGGAATTAATTAAGAAGGAAAAGCTGAAATATCTTGAGTCAATAAGTACTCAACCCCTTTGTTATGGCAAGCCTAAATATGTTCAGGAGTAAAAATGTGCTTAACAAGTCACATAATAAGTTGCATGGACTCTGTGTCTGTGTGCAATAATAGTGTTTAGCATGATTTTTGAATGACTACCTCATCTCTGTACCCCAAACATACAATTAGCTGTAAGGTCCCTCAGTCGAGCAGTGAATTTCAAACACAGATTCAACCACAAAGACCAGGGAGGTTTTCCAAGAAGGGAACCTATTGGTAGCTGAGTAAAAAAAAAAAAAAACAGACATTGAATATTCTTTGGAGCATGGTGAAGTTATTAATTACACTTTGGATGGTGTATCAATACACCCAGTGTAACGGTTGTCATATAAAGGGGACCAAGGCGCAGCGTGTTGAGTACTCATATTGAAGTTTAATGAAAACAAACACTTTACAAAATAAACAAAATGACAGCCGACAGTTCTGTCAGGTACTTAAACGAAACAGAAAACAACTACCCACGAAAACAAAGACAAAACAGGCTGCCTAAGTATGGCTTCCAATCAGAGACAATGATAGACAGCTGCCTCTGATTGGAAACCATACCCGGCCAAAACATAGAAAAACAAAACATAGAATGCCCACCCACCTATCACACGCTGACCTAACTAAACAGAGAAAACACAGCTCTCCTAGGTCAGAGCGTGACACCCAGTCACTACAAAGATACATACCTTTCTGAGTTGCCAAGTCACAGCTTATTATGTGACTTTTTAAGCACATTTTTACTCCTGAACTTATTTAGGTTTGCCATAACAAAGGGGTTGAATACTTAGAGTCAAGACATCTTACCTTTTCATTTTATATTAATTTGTAAAAATTAATAAAAACATAATTCCACTTTGACATTATGGGATATTGTGTGTAGGCCAGCATACCCATAAAAATTACCAAAAACACAATGCGAAATCTACGCTGGAGGTGCTTACCAAGAAGACAGTGAGTGTTCCTGAGTGGCCGAGTTAGTTTTGGCATAAATCTGCTTGAAAATCTATGGCAAGAACTGAAAATGGTTGTCTAGCAATGATCAAATACCAATTTGACAAAGCTTGAAGAATTTAGAAAAGAATAATGGGCTAGGAATGTACCATGTAAACGCCTTAACTGAAGATGACATTCATTGTAAATTAAATTATGTGCTCCGGGTTTTAGCACCTCATGCTAATATTCCCAATCCTTCAGCACCTCCATTTATTTTCCTATAATGTGTTCACACTGAATGAAACATTGAGGATAACGCTGTTTTCACACCAACCATAGAGGTGTATCAATCAATCAAATGTATTTATAAAGCCCTTCTTACATCAGCTGTCACAAAGTGCTATACAGAAACCCAGCCTAAAACCCCAAACAGCAAGAAATGCAGGTGTAGAAGCATGTACTGTATTCTATTCTATTCACTGTTGATTGATATTTTGTTTATTTTTGAGCTAACATTATAAAATTGGTCAGTAATTGAAATAGCTATAAAAGCTTTAAATATAACCTATTGCAATACAGGAATGAAGGAAGAAATGGTCATGATAAAGGTCTCCACACCCTCTAACACGTGCATGCTTCCACTCCAGCATATGTATGTGTGAATATTGCAGACCTCCTGGCCTTCCCAGTGACCTGGTTAACAGTCAAGGCCTGAGTAGACAAATTACCATTAGCACATACAGCCTGGGTCAAGTGCTGAGGGCCACAGATTCATTATCACAGCCAGGCTAAGAGAGGCTCCACATGCCTAGACATGGGCCACATTACATGATGAAGAGGGTTGAGATGTGGCTAGGGGTTTCCTTACCTTGCCATTACTCACCTGGATATAATACCACTGTAGCCTGCTTTGTCACTGATCAATCAACAGCCATCCAATCGAGACTGAGGAGAGGATTCCATCGATCCACTGAGATACTGGACTTTGCTGACAAAGAGTTATTACAAGGCAGATGTAGGATGTGATGATTGTGAGACATATTGGAGAGGATATGAGTTCATACAGATTCAGATGTAAGACCATAGTTTCATAGTTCACTGTTTGTCAGAATATTGTGTACGACAGGCACACACAAAGAGGAAGAGAGAGAGTTGGTTTGTTTAACTATATTCTTGCACAGAGAATAACATGTAAGTCTGTGAATGTAAATCTGGTATCGATAATGTGAAACACCATCGTAATCAAATATAAACCTTTATGACCCCTCTACCTTGCAGTGCAAAACCAGTTTGTAAAGCTATGTGTTTTACTGCTCTATTTATGCCATATGTCTTTGATGTTGATCACTGGGCAGAGTGTGTCAGAAAAATATATATCACCTTGTGGAGTTTCCCAACCTTGGGTTCAGTAATCAGAACCATTAACGATCCTCACGGGCCCTGCAACACGGCTCCTCTCCCCTCCTAGTCAAACCTCAGCACCTTAGCCGCATGGCCCAACCGTTGCTTCTGAATCACACACTCTCCAGTGCCATATAATGCAAGTAATTAGACTGAAATCTCATGACCATTGGAGTCCAATTTAAGCAAATTGGTGTGGCACGACAACTAACACGCTTTATAGAGGGTATACTATGTTTAATGCACATGTGTGTTATGTGACTACACAATGGCCAAGCATGCTTTCTTTCAATGGTCTCTTTCTAGCCATAATTGTAACAATCCAGTTTAATCTTCAGAGGAAGGGGCGAACCTGCCAGATTGAGGGTTTATCGTACATTTTCCATTACACAGGTCCCGATCATGTCACAACTCTTGTCATAGTAAGTGTTCACTGTTTTCACTAAGGTTCAAGGCAATTGAAAAGAATGATTGTAAAGTTGACTCTATTTCAAGCCAGAGCACGCTCTCCAGTTAACCTTGGTCAGGTCCAACAACAACAACCACCACCACAACACCATTAGCAGCCTGTGCTGTCTGTCTGATACCACGTGGAATCTGCACTACAATCTGTAAAAAAAGGAGCTTAGTTTATCTTCTTAAGTGAGAAAACATACCAAGATGCGCAACAAACCAACCCCCCCAACCAAACTTGTGCAACATTTCCAAATCAATCAAGATTCAAATTAATGAAACCACACACCTGCAGTGCCAAGCAATCGCCAGAGGACAGTGAATAATGTGCCAATAAAATGAATCAAGCAAAAGGGTCTGACTAATTATTCACAAACAATCTGGAGCATGGCGGTGTGCTTAAACAGTTGATAGTTATCATTGAATTAGAGCAGAGATTAGTGCAGGCGCAGTGGCTGGGTTGTTTCATCATTTAGGAGCCTGATGAACTGTGGCCTAGGCTGGGCATTTGTTTTGGGAGAGTGACAGGCAGCCCTGACTTTAATTTGCTGGAGCCTAAAGAAGGGTCAGAAACAGAGAGAATTTAATTACTAGTGGGAATGCAGCGCCACAGCGGAGCAGAGCATTACAGCATGGCAGAGTCACAGCTCCTCTCTTACATAAACTCTGCAAAAAAAGAAACGTCCCTTTTTCAGGACCCTGTCTTTCAAAGATCATTCATAAAAATCAAAATAACTTCACAGATCTTCATTGTAAAAGGTTTAAACACTGTATCCCATGTGTGTTTAATGAACCATAAACTTCCCTGTGGCTCAGTTGGTAGAGCATGGTGTTTGCAACGCTAGCATGGTGTGTGCAACGCCAGGGTTGTGGGTTTGATTCCCACGGGGGGCCAGTAAAAACACTTACAGCTTACAGACGGTAGGCAATTAAGGTCATAGTTATGAAAACTTAGGACACTAAAGAGCCCTTTCTACTGACTCTGAAAAACACCAAAAGAAAGATGCCCAGGGTCCCTGCTCATCTGGGTGAACATGCCTTAGGCATGCTGCAAGGAGGCATGAGGACTACAGATGTGGCCAGGGCAATAAATTGCAATGTCTGTACTGTGAGACGCCTAAGACAGCGAGACAGGACGGACAGCTGATCGTCCTCGCAGTGGCAGACCACGTGTAACAACACCTGCACAGGATCAGTACATTTGAACATCACACCTGTGGGACAGGTACAGGATGGCAACAACAACTGCCTGAGTTACACCAGGAACGCACAATCCCTCCATCAGTGCTCAGACTGTCTGCAATAGGCTGAGAGAGGCTGGACTGAGGGCTTGTAGGCCTGTTGTAAGGCAGATCCTCACCAGACATCACCAGCAACAACGTCGCCTATGGGCACAAACCCACCGTCACTGGACCAGACAGGACTGGTAAGAAGTGCTCTTCACTGACGAGTCACGGTTTTGTCTCACCAGGGGTGATGGTTGGATTCGCGTTTATCGTCGAAGGAATGAGCGTTACACCGAGGCCTGTACTCTGGAGCGGGATCGATTTGGAGGTGGAGGGTCCGTCATGGTCTGGGGCGGTGTGTCACAGCATCATCGGATTGAGCTTGTTGTCATTGCAGGCAATCTCAACGCTGTGCGCTACAGGGAAGACATCCTCCTCCCTCATGTGATACCCTTCCTGCAGGCTCATCCTGACGTGACCCTCCAGCATGACAATGCCACCAGCCATACTGCCGTTCTGTGCGTGATTTCCTGCAAGACAGGAATGTCAGTGTTCTGCTATGGCCAGCGAAGAGCCCGGGATCTCAATCCTATTGAGCACGTCTGGGACCTGTTGGATCGGAGGGTGAGGGCTTGGGCCATTCCCCCCAGAAATATCCGAGAACTTGCAGGTGCCTTGGTGGAAGAGTGGGGTAACATCTCACAGCAAGAACTGGCAAATCTGGTGCAGTCCATGAGGAGGAGATGCACTGCAGTACTTAATGCAGCTGGTGGCCACACCAGATACTGACTGTTACTTTTGATTTCGACCCCCCCTTTGTTAGGGACACATTATTCCATTTCTGTTAGTCACATGTCTGTGGAACTTGTTCAGTTTTCCTCAGTTGTTGAATCTTGTTATGTTCATACAAATATTTACACGTTAAGTTTGCTGAAAATAAACGCAGTTGACAGTGAGAGGACGTTTCTTTTTTTGCTGAGTTTACAATCCTCTCTTACACACACTGTATGGGCATGTGTACAGTGAGGATATATAGGGTATGTGATCTCATAATGTTAGTATGTTTACCTCTGACTGCAATCAAGTAAAGTTACTCTCTATAAAATGGGATTTCCCATTTGTGCCTGACTGGTTTGACCCATATTTTTATATTTCAAAGGGACTTCAATGGTACAAAAGATTTTGGATACATGTAAATCCAAATTATTTTGGTTATTGGCATAGAACCACAGATGACATTCATATTTGAACATCTCCGGGTGCCTGATGTCCCATTGCCATTTCCATTTAAAAATCTTGACTGGCACTCAGATAATTTTTTTATCAACATTTCCGGGAAATTGAGATGCTGTGTTCCCCTTAAACGAAGCAATGACACTAATCATTCAAACAATAAATCAAAAAGAATTTGTGCCAGAGGGACATTATCAATTTCTAGTTTTAGAACGTACACCATTGAAAAATAATAGATGAAGTTGGCTCCGAGCAAAAGCACTAAGCACTTTAAAAGCTTTCACATGCTTACAATACATTTCCAAATCAATATTTCATTATCTGGAAAGAGGTGCAATGTTCTTTGTTAATAAAAATGGATAGAGGTACATAGTTCTTTGTTAATAAAAAAAAATGTTTTTGCTGGATACAGAGTTAAAGTTTACAGTTTGAAAGACTTCAGGCATGAAGGTATGGTATAGGGTAGGTAAGGTGGGAGGCTGGCTGTGACCTGTCGCATGGAGAGCCCTGATTGTATATGTGTTTATGGCTCGTTTTATGGACAGAATGCCCCGGATCCCTATAGACACATGTATTAGGTGACTTTCCCCACAGCAGGTACTAAGTACTGTACACTCGGAGGTGCCCTGACTCTGGCACTGATTCATCTCATAGGGCAGGGCTATTCAAAAACATACTATTTGAGAAGGTCCAGTGACACAAATTTCCTAGGTGGCAAAGCTCCGGATAGATGTTTTCATTTATCTGCAATTCTGTGTAGTAGCAAACCTCCGCTTTCAGATTTAACGCTAATTTCCTGAAATTCTGCACATTTTGGCATGTCTTATGTGTGTTCATATGATACCTGAGTGACTCAACAAATCAATGGGGGTCGAGGTCACTGGTCACATAATCCGGCCATGATAACTACAATATTTAGATAGCTGGTTAGCCTAATTTACCTAGCTAACATGGACTAGTTGATCAACTGGACATTTGACAGGATATAAATAGCTCTCTAAGGTCTATCAGTGAATGTGATAACTAGAGGAAAACTGCCCTTGCACTACTAAATTTAGAAATTGCACCTTGTGCATTCTACTATTACAACTCTCAACAGCAGAAAGTTGAAAGCCCGACTGAGTTCCCCAAAAATGTATATAAATATGTTTTTAAGTCGGGACCCGCGGTCATAGGTAGACCGGACGGACCAGATAAAAAGTGGAGCAGTATAGCATAACTATAATTAATGTCAACTGTACGGTTGACATTTAAAGAAGAAGAATTCAAAATTTGGAGGCAAGAGGTGGAAGGTGGTAAGGAAAGTCTATTTTGAATATGTCCCCTCTCTACCCATACGGTGCCATCCCCACAACTGCATAGCAGGACACTGTTTATCAATTACCTTTGTAATACTAGTAACTATAGGAATGATAGGATGACACAGTATTAAACAAATTCTGTCATTACATTATTCAGCAATCCCGTTCATTCTAAGATGATAAGGTCGCGCGTAACCAATTTAAATATTGAAATTGTAACATGCATAACAATAGGATTGGATTTGTGCCTCTCAATAGCTGCTCAATTTAAACATGATATTGGATTTTATCTGCTCGGAATATAAATTGTGGGCATGTGCTCCATTCAATCAAGAGAAACATATTCCAACAAATATTTCTGGTGCTGTTGGGTCTTTGCATAATTTAGTGCTAAGTGCATTTAGGAGCAACACAACAGTGACACCTAGAGACAAGCAGTGACTATTAGGCAAACTGGCTTCCTTCATTATGATTATCACAGCATGAATCCATTGTGTTGCAGAAAGCCTCGTATTATATTATAAAACCACTGAAACCTTACCTAAAAAATAAGTATGCTAATGCAAATCTATAACTATAAACTAGGCTGGCATTTACAAAGATCTTCTATACTAATTCTTATTCTAGGAACAGAACTAATGCCCCAAATGTCGTCCTTGCTGATCCTGCAGTGATTATCTATTATAAAGATGCATTCATGATGGAAAGAAGAAAATACCTAATTTAAGGATGCATTCATGATTCATCAGGTAAAAAAGCCAAACCCCATCCAGGAAATTGCCAACGCGATGAGGACGCTCTGTAAGCAAGTATATTCAGCGACAGATGTGAATGTAGTTTTATTGAAGCCTTCAGACTAGCTCAAGTCCAGGATGCAATGAATGTGTTTGTGTCTGATTCTGTTGTTGCTTTGTCTCAAGGGCAAAACATCCTGTGCAGGCTGCATGGCCGTGTGAGCTGCCGCTGGTGTCTGCAATGGATTTCATTTAGGAGCTAACATCATTTTGTGGCTGCACAAAATATTCCAACCTATATTCCAACCTAAACCACTACTACTATCATATTAACAGTAACACAAACCCCACTGCAAGAAAATAACATTCTATCTAGAGAGAATACTTCACCCAAGGAGTGAGAAGAAATCTATACATGGCCTTTTCTCAATGCACGGCTTCACATGATGAATAATAGAGGGCTTTCTCAAATCAAGACATGTTATGTCTTTCACAACCATCTCTCTTGGCAAATCACACATCTAGTTGACTCATTGGCTGTGGAGCATATGGTTGAAATGATGCATTATTGAATGTCTTTAATCTTTTATCATTGGATCTATCCTGGGACCTCATCGTACCGAGCACAGAAGAGACAATACCCAGTCACATCAGAGGTGAATACTTCTTTCTGAACACGAAGTTGGCCGAGCAATCCAATGTCTTATTCATCAAGTTCCTTCATATATAGATCAAAATGAATGTGAATCGTTTCACAACCCCGTCCTGTAGCAAAACACACGGATTAACACTGGTTAATCAGTGTGCTGTTTAAAACCTGAAACCAAACTCATGGCATGTGGCTGATTCAAACTCAGCCTGCCTTGTTCATGTGACAATGTTGCTGCCATACATGCCAATGTAAGGAATGACACATTGCTGATGTTATAGTATCATTCTACCTCAATCAGCTCACTCAGATCATTATTTAATTGCTATGCTCGTCTAGTGATGAATCAATGTTTTCATTTCACAGCGAGAATTAATCTAACATCCTCTTTACTTGTACAGAGCTGATAGACAAGATGGTTTCCTTAACACAACCCTTCAGGGTTATTGGTCTTTCTTGACAGCTGCAAAAGCTTTGGGTAACATTTTTCACAGCAATTGTATATTTCCGTGTCGCAGATTGGAGGCAATCATCTGTACAATATCAGCTAATTGGGTGAGGCATTACACTAGCCAGCTTGTCTCCAGACAATTGGGGGATAAAAATGCTTCTTATGCAACAACTGAGAAGCTGGGAGTCACCATATTTGGGCGGAGAAAGTAAATAACCACTTTCTGCAAATGTGTCAATAATGGCAGCATTTATTATACTGCATACCGGTACATAAAAACCTGTGATGTATGCATGTCTGTGATTGTGCTGTGCTCTATTAAGGTGTGATTGGGGAGAAAAAATAAGCATTAAAAGAAAGAACAGCTGCTATGCTTTTTCTGGCTCTGATGAGTTCTGTGCTCTGGGAAACGATGGGATAGTCATGGGCTCTAACCTGAAATTGAGGGCACTTGTCTGCTGAAATTGGGGCCAGGAGATGGCATTTTATTTTTAAATACACTCAAAGCCATTCGGAGCCGACATGGGCTTTGGCAGGATGAAGTGACAGACAGAACAGACAGGCTGGCCAGATCTGTAACATAAGAAGTGGGGAAATAGGGCAATTAGGAACAGCAGTGACCCAGCTCCAAGCCTTTCCTCCTCCCAGACTGCTCCACAACCTGTGACCTTTACAAGATGGGGAAACCTTAATATAAAACTGATAATATACACGGGAACTGTAAACAATTTTGTCAGAATGATGGAGAGTGGTGATGATGGGTTGAATACGTCAAAATGTAAAGGATCATAAAATACATTGACGCTTGACACAAGACGTACAGTTGGAAAGTCAGTGGAATTAAATCTTTCATCATGGTATTGGGAGACAGAAAGAAAAAAAAGTATTCCTTTGGATGCAGATCAAGATACAGCACAGTGCTCCCCTGGAGAAAACGTCATGTCAATGCTAGACTGCTTCTTCTTTACTGCTGCGTTTTAAAGCATTGTCAAGTTGCACTGTTTTGTAAATGCAGTCAGGCCCAAAGGACAGCCCTGTCCACACTCATAACAGTCACAGATCTAGAAGTAAATGGAGCATAGAAATGGGAGCTGGTGTTACAGGATTACACATGGGGAGATGGCTTGGTTACTGTTGTCATCCAAAACCAGACACTATCAGGGGAACCCCGACTTGAAGGGTATTTGGATGTTGGATTCGCAGAGTTGTTGGAAGCAAACCAAAATGTCTATTCAGCCGTGGTGATGTGCCTTCTGACAAGGTTTTCGTGTTGATGCTGTGGTTGAGGGAATTCAGCAGTGCTTTGCACAGGTCAAAACATAGTGATGCAATGTCGTAGTGCTGTCTATTTTCTCATTATGATAAATAAGCCAAGTGTACCCTCTCCCAGAAAAAAATCATTTTTTTTGTTTATTTTACTAGACAAGTCAGTTAAGAACAAATTGTTATTTACAATGACAGCCTAGGAACAGTGGGTTAACTGCCTTGGTCAGGGACAGAACAGCAGATTTATACCTTGTCAGCTCAGGGATTTGATCTAGCAACCTTTCAGTTACTGGCCCAATGCTCTCACCACTAGGCTACCTGCCGCCCCACTCTACCCACTAGGCTACCTGCCACTAAGCTACCTGCATGAATGATGAAAGTTAAATAGAGTTTTGAGCTTGCATTACAGTTGCTAGATTGTAAAAGAATAGAATAGTTTGGTCTCTGACAATTTGTAAAAATAATGGCAATGCAGCACCAACTCACCTGTCTACCTTATTAATGCACGTCATTTATTACAAAAAGATATACAGTCGGGTCCAGTGGAAGTAAAATAGCTCCATAACATCAAGGATTCACCTTCATATTTGACAGTAGGTATGGGGTTATTTTCTGCACTGGTGTGCATGGCCAAAGAGCTACATTTCCATGTCACCTGACCATACCACCGGTTCCATTCGAAGTGCCAATACTAATTAGCAAACTCCAAGCTTTTACATTTGTTGGATGACATGAAAGTAGAGCTTTTCAACTTTTCCCAGTACCAGGACATTTTAGTCAAAAACTTGGTTGTCAAGACAATAATCCCAAAGAAATGGTTAATTTACCACAAAATCAACATTTTGCAATGGCCATGAACCCCATTTAAAACCTGTGGTTTGAATTTAAAAGGGCAGTCCATAAGCGCAGACGAAGGATATCAAGGATCTGGAAAGATTCTGTATGGAGGAATGGTCTAAGATCCCTCCGAATGTGTTTTCCAATCTCATAAAACGTTTTAGAAAAGGACTGAGTGTCGTTATAATCTCAAGGTGAGGTATTGAAAGGTATTTAAATCAGGGGTGGCAATAATTTAGACCACTATTTTTTGTGGAAAAAATATATTACTGGTTAAACAAAATATATTTCGCTGAGCAATTGTATTAGTATAAAATAACATACACACATACAGTTCAAGTCGGAAGTTTACATACACCTTAGCCAAATACATTTAAACAGTTTTTCACAGTTCCTGACATTTAATCCTAGAATAGATTCCCTGTCTTAGGTCAGTTAGGATCACCACTTTATTTTAAGAATGTGAAATGTCAGAATAATAGTAGAGATAATTATTTATTTCAGCTTTAATTTCTTTCATCACATTCCCAGTGGGTCAGAAGTTTACATACACTCAATTAGTATTTGGTAGTACTGCCTTTAAATTGTTTAACTTGGGTCAAACGTTTCGGGTAGCGTTCTACAAGCTTCCCACAATAAGTTGGGTGAATTTTGGCCCATTCCTCCTGACAGAGCTGGTGTAACTGAGTCAGGTTTGTAGGCCTCCATGCTCGCACACGTTTTTCAGTTCTGCCCACAAATCTTCTATAGGATTGAGGTCAGGGCTTTGTGATGGCAGCTCCAATACCTTGACTTTGTTGTGCTTAAGCCATTTTGCCACAACTTTGGAAGTATGCTTGGGGGTCATTGTCCATTTGGAAGACCCATTTGCGACCAAGCTTTTTCCTGACTGATGTCTTGAGATGTTGCTTCAATATATCCAAATCATTTTCCATCCTCATGATGCCATCTATTTTGTGAAGTGCACCAGTCCCTCCTGCAGCAAAGCACCCCCACAACATGATGCTGCCACCCCCGTGATTCACGGTTGGGATGGTGTTCTTCGGCTTGCAAACCTCCCCCTTTTCCCTCCGAACATAACGATGGTCATTATGGCCAAACAGTTCTATTTTTGTTTCATCAGACCAGAGGACATTTCTCCAAAAAGTACGATCTTTGTCCCCATGTGCAGTTGCAAACCGTAGTCTGGCTTTTTTATGGTGGATTTGGAGCAGTGGCTTCTTCCTTGCTGAGCGGTCTTTCAGGTTAAGTCGATATAGGACTCGTTTTACTGTGGATATAGATACTTTTGTACCTGTTTCCTCCAGCATCTTCACAAGGTCCTTTGCTGTTGTTCTGGGATTGATTTGCACTTTTCGCACCAAAGTACGTCATCTCTAGGAGACAGAACGCGTCTCCTTCCTGAGTGGTATGACAGCTGCGTGGTCCCATGGTGTTTATACTTGCTGAGTTTATATATGTAGATATACACTACCGTTCAAAAGTTAGAAATGTCCTTGTTTTTGAATGAAAAACACACTCCTTTTTCTATTCTGGTTAGAGCCAGTTTGCGCTGTTCTGTGAAGGGAGTAGTACACAGCATTGTATGAGATCTTCAGATTCTTGGCAATTTCTCGCATGGAATAGACTTCATTTCTCAGAACTAGATGAGTTTCAGAGAAAAGTTCTGTGTTTCTTGCCATTTTGAGCCTGTAATCGAACCCACAAATGCTGATGCGCCAGATACTCAACTAGTCTAAAGAAGGCCATTTTTATTGCTTCTTTAATCAGAACAACAGTTTTCAGCTGTGCTAACATAATTGCAAAAGGGTTTTCTAATGATCAATTAGCCTTTTGAAATGATAAACTTGGATGAGCTAACACAATGTGCCATTGGAACACAGGTGGGATGGTTGCTGATACAGTGGCTTATGAAAGTATTCACCCCCCTTGGCATTTTTTCTATTTTGTTGCCTTACAACCTGGAATTAAAATAGATTTTGGGGGGTTTTGTATTGTTTGATTTACACAACATGGCTACCACTTTGAAGATGCAAAATATTTTTTATTGTGAAACAAACATAAAATAAGACAAAAAGAACTGAAAACTTGAGCGTGCATAACTATTCACCCCTCAAAAGTCAATACTTTGTAGAGCCACCTTTTGCAGCAATTACAGCTGCAAGTCTCTTGGGGTATGTCTCTATAAGCTTGGCACATCTAGCCACTGGGATTTTTGCCCGTTATTCAAGGCAAAACTGCTCCAGCTCCTTCAAGTTGGCTGGGTTCTGCTGGTGTAGAGCGATCTTTAAGTCATACCACAGATTCTCATTTGGATTGAGGTCTGGGCTTTGACTAGGCCATTCCAAGACATTTAAATGTTTCCCCTTAACCACTCAAGTGTTGCTTTAGCAGTATGCTTAGAGTCATTGTCCTGCTGGAAGGTGAACCTCCTTCCCAGTCTCAAATCTCTGGAAGACTGAAACAGGTTTCCCTCTAGAATTTCCCTGTATTTAGCGCCATCCATCATTCCTTCAATTCTGACCTGTTTCCCAGTCCCTGCTGATGAAAAACATCCCCACAGAACGATGCTGCCACCACCACTGTGGGGATGGTGTTCTCGGGTGATGAGAGGTGTTGGGTTTGCGCCAGACATAGCATTTTCCTTGATGGCCAAAAAGCTCAATTTTAGTCTCATCTGACCAGAGTACCTTCTTCCATATATTTGGGGAGTCTCCCACATGTCTTTTGGCAAACACCAAACGTGTTTGCTTATTTTTTTCTTTAAGCAATGGATTTTTTCTGGCCACTCTTCCGTAAAGCCCAGCTCTGTGGAGTGTACAGCTTAAAGTGGTCCTATGGACAGAGCTTTGCAGCTCCTTCAGGGTTATCTTTGGTCACTTTGTTGCCTCTGATTAATGCCCTCCTTGTGTGGTCCGTGAGTTTTGGTGGATGGCCCTCTCTTTGCAGGTTTGCTGTGGTGCCATATTCTTAAACATTTTTAATAATGGATTTAATGGTGCTTTGTGGGATGTTTTTTTATAACCCAACCCTGATCTGTACTTTTCCACAACTTTGTCCCTGACCTGTTTGGAGAGGTCTTCATAGTGCCGCTTGCTTAGTGGTGTTGCAGACTCTGGGGCCTTTCAGAACAGGTGTATATATACTGAGATCATGTGACAAATCATGTGACACTTAGATTGCACACAGGTGGACTTTATTTAACTAATTATGTGACTTCTGAAGGAAATTTTTGGCACCAGATCTTATTTAGGGGCTTCATAGCAAAGGGGGTGAATACATATGCAAGCACCACTTTCCGTTTTTTTTATTTTTTAAATTTCACTTCACTAATTTGGACTATTTTGTGTATGTCCATTACATTAAATCCAAATAAAAATACATTTAAATGACAGGTTGTAATGCAACAAAATAGGAAAAATGCAAAAAAATAGGAAGCCGATTCTAGATTTAATTTTGGATTGGAGATGCTTAATGTGAGTCTGGAAGGAGAGCTTAGACTAGCCAGACACCTAGGTATTTGTAGTTGTCCACATATTCTAAGTCAGAACCATCCAGAGTAGTGATGCTGGACGGGCAGGCAGGTGCGGGCAGTGATCGGTTGAAGAGCATGCACTTAGTTTTACTTGCATTTAAGAGCAGTTGGAAGCCACGGAAGGAGAGTTGTATGGCATTGAAGCTCGTCGGGAGGTTAGTTAACACAGTGTCCAAACAGGGGCCAGAAGTATACAGAATGGTGTTGTCTGCGTAGAGGTGGATCAGAGAATCACCAGCAGTGAGAGCGACATCATTGATGTATACAGAGAAGAGAGTCGGCCCGAGATTGAACCCTGTGGCACCCCCATAGAGACTGCCAGAGGTCCGGACAACAGGCCCTCCGATTTGACACACTGAACCTCTATCAGAGAAATAGTTGGTGAACCAGGCGAGGCAGTCATTTGAGAAACCAAGAATGTTGAGTCTGCCAATAAGAATGTGGTGATTGACAGAGTCGAAAGCCTTGGCCAGGTCGATGAATACAGCTGCACAGTAATGTCTCTTGTCGATGGCGGTTATGATATCGTTTAGGACCTTGAGCGTGGCTGAGGTGCACCCATGACCAGCTCTGAAACAAACTGCAATACTTTTTTTAAAGTCTGAGATAAATGTTTGAGGTCAGGGTTTAAGTGTTTTTTCCCTAATTTATGCTTTGGCCACAAATACAATTATAGGACAAGTCAAAAACATTATCTGGGTATGAGTTAAGAGAATATGAACGTTTAAAAAAGTGAGAATTTCACTGGACAGTTACTTTAAGCTACATGAAACCTACCCTGAAGAAAAATATTGTTTACTTAACTGAAGTTACTTTGAAAAAGTAGTTTACTACATCCAAACTACTTAACGATAAATTATCATATTCAAATATGAAATGTCATTGACTATAAATCTCAACAGATAACATCTGAATTCAGAGTTAACAGAATGTGTAACAGACTATTAAATTAGGCAGGTCTGATGCCCAGAAGGAAATGATTGCCTACTTCACCCATATGCCATTTTAATTTTGCCCCCAAAAAATGTGTGTAGCTAGCTACACCACTACATACAACAAATTAATGAACTACTGAAAACACTACCAAGATTTGAATTTAGTTCAACTACCTCCAAGCTACTGCAAAATGGAGTTAAATTACTAGTTGAAATCTGGTGATGTGTCCTTGAGCAAAGCGCTTTATCCGTAATTTGCTCCTGGGGCACCTTACTACTATGGCTGACCTTGTAAAAAAAAAACTCCGCTACAAGACCATGGTGATTGCCTACGGAGCTGTGAAGGGAACGGCACCTCCATACCTTCAGGCTCTGATCAGGCCCTACACCCAAACAAGGGCACTGCGTTCATCCACCACTGGCCTGCTGGCCCCCCTACCTCTGAGGAAGCACAGTTCCCGCTCAGCCCAGTCAAAACTGTTCGCTGCTCTGGCACCCCAATGGTGGAACAAGCTCCCTCACGACACCAGGACAGCGGAGTCAATCACCACCTTCCGGAGACACCTGAAACCCCACCTCTTTAAGGAATACCTAGGATAGGATAAAGTAATCCTTCTAACCCCCCCCCCCCCCTTAAAATATTTAGATGCACTATTGTAAAGTGGTTGTTCCACTGGATATCATAAGGTGAATGCACCATTTTGTAAGTCGCTCTGGATAAGAGCGTCTGCTAAATGACTTAAATGTAATGTAAAATGTAAAACAATACACCAGATAGGTGCACTGAAATGTATGTAACAAAACTTTTTTTTTTACTCCACAACTGCTGGATGTAATCAAAAGAAATCTTGCAACACAAAAACATACTTCTCTCAATATCGGGATGATTTTCCAGCATAATCAATCCTAAATGAGAACAGCCAGAATCATAAAAACAATCCAGCAAATATAATACATTATTTACAACAAATCACAAACAGAGTTTATTAGTTGCCCTATAGTGCGTGGATAATGGTGCAACTGGAACAGCCCGTCTTCTGTTCCACCTTAGATGGGAGCCCTTCCACCAGCTTGACAAAGTGGTGGCAGTGCACTTTATCCATGATTGCAAACATTCCTCTGCCATGGAAACGGATACTTTTCAGGTACTTCCCCTTTTTGGAGAATAATTCCACTGGAGAGGGAGAAAAGGGATAAGTTTTGCGAGAAAGGGATAGTGAGTGAAATTTCATTCCGGAAATTGCATTTAAATGTCAAACATCAGAATAAAAACATTTCAGTTTCCATTTGTTTATCTATAATAACTTCTGCATAAATCATACTCAGCCACTGAAGTGAAGAAAAGTATTTCAGGTATCTAAAATTACATCCCTATTGGGATTTATCAAGACATTTCCATTGACTTAAATTTTAAACAGTCAGGATGTGATTAAAATGCACTATACACCCTTTGATGATCATCACCATCACTTTTTTTCTAACCTTCTGCTAAAAGAATTTACATCAGAAATTCAATCATGCTATTTAGGGCACACATGGGCAATTTATGTAATACTTTTAGAGATGATTCTAACAAGAGGTTACACGTGTGTGTAAGATTTCAAGAAGATGTACAACAGTTGATACTTACCAACATATAAATTGGACTTGTATTCCACTTTGATTATGGACTGCCATCTCCTGGGCCTGCAAGATAAAAAAAAAAATGTATCACATCATGAAAGGAAGACAGTGCTCAAACACTGACTAAGTCATACCAGTGGATGTTGTCAGTATAACTATAGAACTACAGTACATTAGCATATCACAAGCCTAAAGATAAATGTGTATTGTTTTGCAAAAATAGGAAACTAAGTTCCTTGGTGTCCACATGACCAACAAACTATCATGGTCCAAACACACCAAGACAGTCGTGAAGAGGGCATGACAAAGCCTATTCCCCCTCAGGAGACTGAATTGATTTGGCATGGGTCCTCAGATCCTCAAAAGGTTCTACAACTGCACCATCGAGAGCATCCTGACTGGTTGCATCACTGCCTGGTATGGCAACTGCTCGGCCTCTGACTGCAAGGCACTACAGAGGGTAGTGCATAAGGCCCAGTTTCCTGTCATCCAGGACCTATACCAGGGGGTGTCAGAGGAAGGCCCTAAAAATTGTCAAAGACTCCAGCCACCCTAGTCATGGACTGTTCTCTCTGCTACCGGAGCACCAAGTCTAGGTCCAAAGTGCTTCTTAACAGCTTCGACCCCCAAGCCATAAGACTGCTGAACAGCTAATCAAAGGGCTACCCAGACCCCTCTTTTACGCTGCTGCTACTCTGTTTATCTATGCATAGTCACTTTAACTCTACCTACATGTACATATTACCTCGACTAACCAGTGCCCCCACACATTGACTCTGTACCGGTACCCCCTGTATATAGCCGCGCTATTGTACCGCTGCTGTTTAATTATTTACTTTTATTTTGTATTTAAAATCATATAAAATAAAATCTTATAACTTCTTAAAGCATTGTTGGTTAAGGGCTAAGTTAGTATTTCACTGTAAGGTCTACACCTGTTGTATTCGGCACACGTGACAAATAAAATGATCAAATTTGATTTAAAGCATGCTGTAGACAGTTGTACAAGGATAAATTAAGTGTTAAAACACACCTCATTGTCTTTGCCCCCTTTTTGTCGAACTTAAGCTGTGCAAAGGCCTCGTCAATGGTCATTCCTCTGACCTGTTGAAGGAATTCAAAAGTCAACCAATGATATATTTTAACAAAATAGCATAATTAAAGAACAACCTACAAGTAGGTCAGCAGGGAAGGCCATAGCCATGTATACGTCGACGCTATCACACTTAGACAACACCTTTGCGTAAAAATCCATCACCGAAAAACATCTGTGTCACGAAACTAAAATAAAATTCCATTTGAATTTACTGGCATTTTCTGCAAGGGGTTGGACCTTATGCCATTGGGAATTTGAGCCAAAATATCCACAGGAAAGGAATATTCAAGGCCCAGTGCAGTCAAAATTCTGTTTCCTGTGATTTGTATTGTATCACAACAGCTGATGAAACTAACACTGTAAAAGTGTGACGTGTTATTTCCTGATAGTTGCTGGTTAAAAATACAACCGACAAAGACCTTCTAATCAGCAGGTTTTGTATCGGTGGAGTTTTGGCTTGCCTGGTGACAGACAAGTTAAAGGGGCAGTGCAGTCAAAAATGTGATTTGTCTGTGTTTTATATAAGTCAAAAGCTGACACCTACTCATTCAAGGGTTTTTCCTTTATTTTTACTATTTTCTAGTGAAGACGTATAACTATGAAATAATACATATGGAATCATGTAGTAACCCAAAAAAAAGTGTTAACCAAATCAAAATAGATTTTATATTTTAGATTCTTCAAAACAGTCACCCTTTGCCTTGATGACAGCTTTGCACACCCTTGGCATTCTCAACCAGCATCACCTGGAATGCTTTTCCAACAGTCTTGAAGGAGTTCCCACATATGCTGAGCACTTTTTGGCTGCTTTTCTTTCACTCTGCAGTCGCAAATGGGTTGAGGTCGGGTGATTGTGGCGGCCAGGTCATCTGATGCAGGACTTCTTGGTCAAATAGTCCTTACACAGCCTGGAGGTGTGTTGGGTCATTGTCTTGTTGAAAAACAAATGATAGTGGGACTAAGTGCAAACCAGATGGCATGGCATATTGCTGCAGAATGCTGTGTTAGCCATGCTGGTTAAGTCTGTCTTGAATTCTAAATAAATCACAGGATAGTGTCACCAGCAAAGCACTCCCACATCATCACATCTCCCCCATGCGTCACGGTGGGAACCACACATGCAGAAATCATCCATTCACCTACTCCGTGTCTCACAAAGACTCATCAGACCAAAGGACAGATTTCCACCAGTCTAATGTCCATTACTCGTGTTTCTTGGCCCAAGCAAGTCTCTTATTGGTGTCCATTAGTAGTGGTTTCTTTGCAGAAATTCGACCATGAAGGCCTGATTCACGCAGTCTCCTCTGAACAGTTGATGTTGAGATGTGTCTGAAGCATTTATTTGGGCTGCAATCTGAGGTGCATTTAACTCTAATGAACTTATCCTCTGCAGCAGAAGTAACACTGGGTCTTCCTTTCCTGTGGCAGTCCTCATGAAAGCCAGTTTCATCATAGCGCTTGAAAGTTATTGACATTGACCTCATTGACTGACCTTCATGTCTTAAAGTAATGGATTGTCATTTCTCTTTGCTTATTTGAGCCGTTCTTGCCATAATATATACTTGGTATTTTACCAAATAGGGCTATCTTCTGTATACCACCCCTACCTTGTCACAACACAACTGATTGGCTCAAACACATTAAGGAAAGGAATTCCACAAATTAACAAGGCACACCTGTTAACTGAAATGCATTCCAGGTGACTACATCATGAAGCTGGTTGAGAGAATGCCAAGAGTGTGCCAAGCTGTCATCAAGGCAAAGGCTGGCTACTTTGAAGAATCTCAACTATGTTTTGATTTGTTTAACACTTTTTTGGTTACTACATGATTCCATATGTGTTATTTCATAGTTTTATGTCTTCACTATTATTCTACAATGTAGAAAATAGTCAAAAAAGAAAAACCATTGAATGAGTAGGTATATCCAAACTTGACTGGTACTGTAGATACTGAGTATACAGAACAGTAAGAACACCTGCTCTTTCCATGATAGACTGACCAGGTGAATCCATGTGAAAGCTATGATCCCTTATTGATGTCACTTGTTAAATCCACTTCAAATCAGTGTAGATTAAGGGGAGGAGACAGGTTAATAGGAGTATTTTTAAGCCTTGAGACAATTGTGTGTGGGGGGGGGGGGGGGGGTATTCCTAATGGAAGGTGTTCCTAATGGCAACCAGATGAAAGTGTGTTGGCTCGGCCTCACACTGCCCAAGAGAAACAAGGGCCTTCTCAAAAAAGCATCAGCTCTCTCTGGCAATAAAAAAGGCCATTGTGTAGGTCTGCCTCTATATGGTGCCTCTCCTCTGCTCCCCTTAGGCACATGTTATGCAGCATCACTTGGCTTGCTTGGGATGATATAGATCCCAAATTAATACAACCACTAGCATCCCAAAAACTTTAAGCAATGAGCCTTACGCAAAAGATGAGAACGTTATTATAAAGGAGCATTTCTATGCTGAAAATGATCTTCCCCAACTTAACCTAGGCGCTGCGTATGTATGCCATTTAGGCTCTACACCCGTTGTAAAGTGGATTCATTTGCTTCATTTTAAGAAGTTATTTGGCCACATTAGTTGTGATACAAACCTCAAAACATATAGGCTATGGGCTAGGCTACATGTGGTGTTAAACTATGATTCGAAAAGGTTCCAAAAAGCATTGTTTCTTGACTTACGCTGGGCATCACTTACAACTGATAATATATACAAGTGATAGGCTAATATTGTCACCCATCAGACTATTCTTGATTTAATCTTGTCTCGTTTTGATTTAGAAGGGATCATTATCATGCAACTGTCGTGAAACAGGGGCAGGGGGGGGAAAAAATACATGTCATCTCCACACTTAAATAACGAATAGAGGACACTTTTCCTGTGGTTCATTTTCATGCCAGCCAGGTAGGCTATACTCCTGTTGTAAAGATGAGTAATGTGCTTAATGTTAGTTGAGAAATAAATATAGTAGGCCTAGCCTATTGAAAGCTGATGGAACCTCTTTATTAGAGGCCATCACTCTGTTTCTCACGCAATTGCATAGCCCATAGAAATGTTGCACAACATGAGCTCATGGGCTCTCATTTAGTGTTTGATTAGATTTTTACTACATTTGCATTGATGTCAGAGTGATTAGAGGGACAATAGAGTGCTGAGTACCAGGCAGTTAGCAAGTTTGCTAGGCTACTAATGACCATCAGTAGCATCAGAGCTTGGAAAAGCCTAATTACGTGACTAAATGGTCACATAGAATTTGACAGCCTTCAAGACCGCCGCTGTCACCAAAAACACCCCTACTCACAAGCGAGAGAAACATATCTTATGGACAATGTTAGGAATTTGACTTAAACATCAAATTCTCAGTGGAACCACAGTAAGGATTTCATCAAATCAAATGTATTTTATAAAGCCCTTTTAAAATCAGCAGTTGTAAAACAGCATCACAGTGCTTTACAAATACCCCATCTATACCCCCAAAGAGCAAGCAATTCAGAAGCAGAATACATGTGGTTCAGGGTGTGGATGCTGATGGATAATCAGAACAGGAAACGTTCATTGATGACCATCAAGGTCAGGTAAAGACCATAATGGCTATACAGGGTGCAAACACTTCAAGACTCTATGGTCAGATGGCTTTCATGTTTTAGGAAGTCAAAGTTTATGGGTGGGGTGGGTTGTGGGGGCTAGTACCTTTCCATTCACCTTCCCACCCATGGGCCAGACTAGACTCAAATCATAGGACTGACAGAAGTCTTCAGTCTATACTTGAAGGTTGAGACAGTCTGATTCTATCACATTGGCAAACCATTCCATAAAGAGGAGGAGAAAGCCTCGCCTCCAGCTACTGAAGCCATGCTTCCAATTCATCTGACCGAATGGGAAGAAAAGGATCATTACATATAAACAAAAATTATGAGCAAAACACATGGAATCTAACCTGGAATGCTGTCTAGCCACACCATCAACTTCTCCTTTGCCTTAGTTTCCTCCATGGCCTTCTGCCGACAGTTGTATTTCCGGTGCTGTAACACAAGAAGTTGAACAGGAACTTCAGTGGATGCTCGTGCCTGCACGCCATCCCAAACACCAGTAATATCCAGTTTCTGGGTTTTGGGTCACAGCGCATCCCCAGCTTGAAATTCTGGGTACCCCTGTAAAATAAAGTGAATAAACATGAGTGAAAAAAACACATCACACAAGTCACAGAAGAGGGCTAGTGAAACTAACTGATTAAGAGACACAGCCCCTTCTTCAAAATGTCTGATGCTCCTACTACAAAGCAGTCAATATTTTCATGGGGAGCCCAAATAGCACATCAGCTGCAATAATTTGATTACCTTTTTTCTAAAACAATGAAGCAAACTAATTCTACAAAATTATTAGGGATGACTCATTTGTGAGCTTCCGGTAGAGCTCAACTGTGGAGATTAACTAGTCCTCATAGTAAAAAAAAACACTTGGATGTATGGTTTGATTTCCAATTTAAAATACAACTTCCAGCATGTATTGGATTTATAGAAAGCCACGGTAATCCCTCTCAAAGACACACCACACTCCAGCTGCAGGGCTGCAAACTGGCGCAGGAGGTCCACTGAAATTGCTGTTTGCGGCTGATTGGGGGTAGCAGGCCAGAGTCTGTGGCGGATCAGGTTGACAGGTTCCAGCTCACAGCTGCACCCAGACATCATGAGCTCTTCCTGAAATCAGGACATTCCATTTCTTAGATTGCATTGCTAAACATCCGATGTTGGTGAGATGCATGTCTTAAGAACTTTCAAAATGACTCCATATTTTCATCATAATGTTAGCCGTTGATGTTATTCTTAAATAACAGACCCCAAAGCAAATCAGAGGGAGAAAAATTATATTTAATAATTTGTTACGTACGCCTCTTGGAGGGGGGAACGCAACACCCTGCTACACTCAACTCCCCGTGGAGTGAAAGAGGTATGTGATTGTAGGTGCAGGTAAGGATGACAGAGGCAGAGAATATTACCGTTTACAGGTGCGGGCATGCTCTTCAACCAATCGCTGCCCGCACCTGCCCGCCCGACTAGCATCACTACTCTGGACGGTTCTGACTTAGAATATGTGGACAACTACAAATACCTAGGTGTCTGGCTAGACTGTAAACTCTCCTTCCAGACTCACATTAAGCATCTCCAATCCAAAGTGAAATCTAGAATCGGCTTCCTATTTCGCAACAAAGCATCCTTCACTCATGCTGCCAAACATACCCTCGTAAAACTGACTATCTTACCGATCCTCGACTTCGGCGATGTCATTTACAAAATAGCCTCTAACACTCTACTCAGCAAATGGGATGCAGTCTATCACAGTGCCATCCGTTTTTTCACCAAAGCCCCATATATTACCCACCACTGCAACCTGTATGCTCTCGTTGGCTGGTCCTCGCTACATATTCGTCGACAAACCCACAGGCTCCAGGTGATCTTGTCACGTCCTGACCAGCAGAGGGCGTATTGCTTAGTCTTGGTCAGGATGTGGCAGGTGGTTTGTTTGTTTAATGTTGTGTTGGTGATTGGGACTTCCAATTGAAGGCAGGTGTGTATAGTTGCCTTTGATTGGAAGTCCTATATAGGTGTGTGTGTTTGTCTTTGGGGTTGTGGGGAATTGTTCTTGCACTGCGATTGCATAGCATGTAAGACTGTCCATGTTGTGAGTATCATTTATTGTTTTGTTTTCCGGTGGATGCTTTGCCTTTTACCATTAAAAGAAAATGAGTATCCACAATCCCGATGCGCCTTGGTCCTTCTCTCTCCCATGCGACATATTCGCCGAAGAGTACGACATATTCTGTGACAGATCTACAAGTCTTTGCTAGGTAAAGCTCCGCCTTATCTCAGTTCACTGGTCACCATAGCAACACCCATCTTTCCCTCGATCCTGACCAGTCTCCCAGTCCCTGGCACTGAAAAACATCCCCACAGTGTGATGCTGCCACCACCATGTTTCACCGTAGGGATGGTGCCAGGTTTCCTCCAGACGTGACGCTTGGCATTCAGGCCAAAGAGTTCTATGTTGGTTTCATCAGACCAGAGAATCTTGTTTCTCATGGTCTGAGAGTCCTTTAGGTGCCTTTTGGCAAACTCCAAGCTAGCTGTCATGTGCCTTTTACCGAGGAGTGGCTTCCGTCTGGCCAGCTCTAGGAAGAGTCTTGTTGGTTACAAACTTCTTCTATTTAAGAATAATGGAGGCCACTGTGTTCTTGGGGACCTTCAATACTGCAGAGTTTTTTGGTATCCTTCCCCAGATCACAAAAGCCGCGGCCCTTGCTACGCAAGGGGAACAACCACTTCAGGTCTCAGAGCGAGTGACGTCACTGATTGAAACGCTATTAGCGCGCACCACCGCTAACTAACTAGCCATTTCACATCGGTTACACTCACCCCCCTTTTGACCTCCTTTTTTCCCGCAGCAACCAATGATCCGGGTCAACAGCATCAATGTAACAGTGTAGGTTCCGTCCCTCTCTTCGCCCCAACCTGGGCTCGAACCAGGGACCCTTGCACACATCAACAACTGACACCCACGAAGCATCGTTACCCATCACGCCACAAAAGCCGCGGCCCTTGCAACGCAAGGGGAACAACCACTTCAGGTCTCAGAGCGAGTGACGTCACTGATTGAAACGCTATTAGCGCGCACCACCGCTAACTAACTAGCCATTTCACATCGGTTACATAGGCTATATATTACATGTATTTGTTATTTTTTTAAATGTAGATGTTCCAAAGGTCAGCATCAGTGGCTTGTGTGGAAGCCAGAAGATGTTAATGTGTTTATGTTAATTAACGGTCAATTACCGTGAGACCGACAGTTATTTGATTGACAATCACCGGGTGACAAAATTTCGTGACCGCCATAGCCCTATACATGATAAACATTTTGGACTGGGAAGCAATTTTTTTAAGACAGAAGTTGATAGGTTTGTTGACATAATTAAAATACATTACCTTCCATAAATCCAACTGGTGGAGAATGTTGGGAGTGCTGTTTTCTCACAGCACAGGTGGCACAGAAATACTTATCTGAGCCACAATACCCACAGCACCATAAATCAGCCTCCTCAAAAACTCCACACATACTGCAGATCGTGTTGGGTGGAAGACATTCCAGTTCCACTGCAGGCATGTGGAGTAGCTCCCTCAACACCTTCCAGGCCTCAACATATCCACCTTCCTTTATTTATGCTGGTGGATGTGGAGGAGGTGCATCACTGCAGCTGGGCACAACTTCTGCTACAGAGGGAAACATCTGTTCTACTAGTACTTACTAGAGAGTAGTGACAATTGGTACTGAGTGGACTATCCTGGTTAAATTAAGTTGACGAGAACTGAACAGAGCAACTTTCTCACCAACCCAAGTTGATGGCAGGGGTGTTGGCGATGACAACTGATACAATGACAACTGATACATAGGACACATAATTATCTATCATAATTCATGACTAGTAGAGTTACTTTGCTTACACTTTATTTTCTTCTAGGGAATGTAAAGACGGTTATGGGTAGGAAGTTGTGCTTTGCATGGCCATAAGTATGAAATGGCTCCAGAGACAGGTGATGAAACATATTTGGGCTTCAACAAGCATGGGACAGGAATATATCGGGAATATTGGCTAATGGATGATTATTGTTGGAATTGTTATAATGTAATATCTAATACTTGCCTAGTCTAGTGGTTCTCAACTTTTTGGGTCATTATAGCCCCAATCACATCTTGCTCTGCCAATAATGCCCAGAAAGAACCGTCTCATATGCATTTGTAGGCATATTATCATATAAATGAGTCTTTCTAAGTACTCACTTTGGTTATTGGTTCCTGGTTGGGAACCACTGGCCTAATCTATCTACATAAGCCACATTAGGTCATGACTTTGTCTATCTGTTCCTTTCATCCCAATTGTCATCACATTTGATTGGCGTAAACAAAGGATAGGGGGATTTTCCACCATAAAACTTATACCAGTCATTTCATTTCTTTAAGCGAGTGATCAAGAGCACCTTCATGCTGAGTAACATACTGTAAGGCTTGGGTGTCGTACTGGAGGAATCAAATGCAGGAAGCAGCGATACAGGGTAGTGGCTTTAATAAGCACAACGGCTAAAACACAAGCCTTCCCAAAACAGCGATCAAAGCGCACAACAAAACAAGGTGCCCCAAACACAGGGGACAAAACACTGTTGGCGCAAACACACGCACTACTGCAAATTAAAAATCAGTGTCACCAAGCAAAGCAAACAGAGAAACAATCCCGCACAAAGAGCAGGCGGGCCTGCTGGCTAATAAAGCCCGCTAATCAGCTCAACTAGGAACAGGTGCACCTAATAACGAAAAGGGTGGAAAACAAAAAGGGAATCAGTGGCAGCTAGTAGGCCGGTGACGACGACCGCCGAGCGCCACCCGAGCAGGAGGGGGGGCCAGCTTCGGTAGGAGTCGTGACACATACAGTGCATTCGGAAAGTATTCAGACCTCTTTGATTTTTCCACATTTTGTTACGTTAAAGCCTTATTCTATAATGGATTAAATGATTTTTTTTTTAAATAAATAAATAAAAATAAACAAATACCTTATTTAGTTAAGTATTCAGACCCCTTGCTATGAGACTCGAAATTGAGCTCAGGTGCATCCTGTTTCCATTTTGTTCTTTTTTTATTTCACCTTTATTTAACCAGGTAGGCCAGTTGAGAACAAGTTCTCATTTACAACTGCGACCTGGCCAAGATAAAGCAAAGCAGTGCGACACAAACAACAACACAGAATTACACATGGAATAAAGAAACGTACAGTCAATAACACAATAGAAAAAAAGTCTATATACAGTGTGGGCAAATGGAGTGAGAAGTTAAGTCAATAAATAGGCCATAGTAGCAAAGTAATTACAATTGAGCAAATTAACACTGGAGTGATAGATGTGCAGATGATGATGTGCAAGTAGAAATACTGGTGTGCAAAAGAGCAAAAAAGTAAATAAAAACAATACGGGGACGAGGTAGGTAGATTGGATGGGCTATTTGCAGATTGACTATGTACAGCTGCAGCGATCGGTAAGCTGCTCAGATAGCTGATGTTAAAAGTTAGTGAGGGAGATATAAGTCTCCAAAGTCAGTGATTTTTGCAATTCATTCCAGTCATTGGCAGCAGAGAACTGGAAGGAAAGGTGGCCAAAGAGGTGTTGGCTTTGGGGATGACCAGTGAGATATACCTGCTGGAGCGCATGCTACGGGTGGGTGTTGTTATCATTGATCATCCTTGAGATGTTTGTACAACTTGATTGGAGTCCACATGTGGTACATTTAACTGATTGGATATGATTTGAAAAGGCACACAGTTGACAGTGCATTGTCAGAGCAAAAACCAAGTCATGAGGTCGAAGGAATTGTCCGTAGAGCTCCGAGACAGGATTGTGTTGAGGCACAGATCTGGGGAAGGATACCAAAAAACTCTGCAGTATTGAAGGTCCCCAAGAACACAGTGGCCTCCATTATTCTTAAATAGAAGAAGTTTGTAACCAACAAGACTCTTCCTAGAGCTGGCCAGACGGAAGTCACTCCTCGGTAAAAGGCACATGACAGCTAGCTTGGAGTTTGCCAAAAGGCACCTAAAGGACTCTCAGACCATGAGAAACAAGATTCTCTGGTCTGATGAAACCATGTTTGAACTCTTTGGCCTGTATGCCAAGCGTCACATCTGGAGGAAACCTGGCACCATCCCTACGGTGAAACATGGTGGTGGCAGCATCACACTGTGGGGATGTTTTTCAGTGCAAGGGACTGGGAGACTAGTCAGAATCAAGGGAAAGATGAATGGAGCAAAGTACAGAGAGATCCTTGATTTAAACCTGCTCCAGAGTGCTCAGGACCTCAGACTGGGGTGAAGGTTCACCTGGAGTGAAGGTTCACCAGCCAAAACAATGCAGAAGTGGCTTTGGGACAAGTCTTTGTCCTTGAGAGGCACAGCCTGAGCCGGACTTGAACCCGATCGAACATCTCTGGAAAGACCTGAAACATCTCTAGAGACCTGTGCAGCGAAGCTCTCCATCCAACCTGATAGAGCTTGAGAGGATCTGCAGAGAATAATGGGAGAAACTCCCTAAATACAGGTGTACCAAGCTTGTAGCGTCATACCCAAGAAGACTCGAGGCTATAATCACTGCCAACGGTGCTTCAACAAAGTACTGAGTAAAGGGTCTGAATACTTATGTAAATGTGTTTTTTTTGTTTTTTTTATACATTTGCAAAAATGTATAAAAATCAGTTTTTGCTTTGTAATTATGGGGTATTGTGTGTAATCAACTTAATCAATTTTAGAATAAGATTGTGACGTAACAAAATGTGGAAAAACTCAATTGGTCTGAATACTTTCCAATGCACTGTAGGCAACATCCTAATTCTCCACCCCTTTTCAGAAGTTTGCACTTGCACACACCCTGTCATGTATTTAAAATTATATGAACGGTGTAAGCATTGGCTAGGAGTTTAAATCCACACCAGAAAGTGTATTAATGAACGCGACTATAAATTCAGATCAAATTGCACAAAAAAATGTTTTCTCCTCTAGTACATATTAGCGGGCTATCCCGAGGTAAAAACACTTTTTTTTTTTTAAATCCATTACATTAGTTTTGTAAATCAGTTAAAAAAATAACCAGATTACGTACATTTGACGACATAACAAGTTATTATTGTTTTAGTTACAGTACAATAAAAATTGTTATTACCGCCACCAATTTATACGGGGTGTAATAAAAGCTGTGGTTGATACATTTTGCCTACTCGGAAATGACCATATGAAACGTTGTTTTGAACCTGGTACCCCTCTGTCTGATTCACATCGCGTGATTTATGATGATACTATAGTTCTCGATTATATCGACTGATTGGTTCTGTATGGGGTGACATTTCAATTAAAATATTATTCGTATTACCACCCCATGCCATTACGGAGGTCGCCATGTTGCATTTTCTTTTACGTCGTCAATACGTTTTGCTTTACGGCAAGGGCACGTCCAGTGTTGCCAACAAATTTTCAGGAGAAGTTGCTAGAGGCAGGTCGAGTTGTTGCTAAAAGTTGCTAAATTACGCTGTGACGTCATTGCGTGTTGACGTAATTAAGTAATAACGTAAAACTGCGTCATTACATAGAATACACAATAACGTTACTCAAATTGACTAATCGGGATATATTGTATAAAAAGACTTCTTTGTTTTTAGAATATTGGTTCCGAAATAATATCCTATTGGTGAGCCAACTGGTAAATGCAGAGGGTCTTTTACTCAGTTATAAGGAATTCTTATCACTATACAAGGTCCCTGTAACGCCTAAAGATTTTGCAATTGTTTTTGATGCCATTCCCTCAGGTGTTGCTTTATTATTCAGGAACATGTCAAGACCTGACCCTCAGAGCCTACCTTCCGTTGACCCTGTTTACTCATCAGAAGGAAAGATTTGTTTCTCTTTTGGTCCATTTAACAACAGAGCGATACGAACCTTGTTTCAGCAGGATGTTGTATCTATCTATACCGTATGTCATGACTTATTGGAATGGATTTATTGATAATATCTGTTGGAAAAAAGTTTGGATGTTGCCACACACATACCTACTTGTTAACAAAATGAAGGAAGTTTCCTTTAAAATGATTCATAAATATTATCCTGCCAACCACTATATGAAGAAGTTTAAGGAAAACATCAACTCAAATTGCTCCTTTTGTAATGACCACCCAGAAAGTGTTGCATCTTTTTTGGCATTGTATTCATGTGGGAGAACTGTGGCAAGACATCAGTAGATTTATAATTGAACACATTTATGAAGATCTTACACTATTGTGGAGAGATGTACTGCTTGGATTCTTGACCTTCGATAGAAATAAGCTGAAACATTTTTATGTAATTAATTTCATTATTCTTTTGGCCAAATTTCACAAATGCAAATTTACAAACAAAAAAAAACACATTTTCTTACCTTACAAAAATCAATTGAACTATATTTAAAGACAATTAAATACTCTACTAACAAAAAAGCTGTTAGAATTATAAGTGTATGTATGTCCCTTAAGGTCCTTGTGTAATGTGATATTGTACCCCCTAGCCCAATTGTCCATTGTATATTATTCATATATACTTGTGTTCCCACATGTACTTTGTTAGGGTTTGACCAACTATTTGTGTGCATATACTATATAATATAACAATTTGTTTGCATAACCTATATAATATAACACAGATGCTATAATGATAAGTTTATTAACTATAAGATAATTGAATACTGCTATATGTTAGAGGAAGTGGCTCATGTGATGGTGGGTCATGTGGAAAGAATGCTGATGCTGTAGAAACAGGATTGTCTGTAGAATAATAGCAATAACAGGATATGGGTGAAAGGTATATGCGGGGGGGTGTAAGGGTTTTAGAGAACTGTGCATTTTGCAGTCACAAGATGAGACATCCGCCAGAGACAACAGCTACGCCAGGAAACAGGAGTGCGTCTAGAGGTTGGGACCAACCTGCACGCCAACGATAGGCTGGAATAAGTCTAAACCATATTCTAGCCTCTACTATGACAGGCCCTCAGGGAGAGGGAACTAAGTCTGTCCAGTATTTAAGGAAGAACATGTGATGTCATTACCAGTTCTCTGTCTGCCCTGCGTGGTGATACAGAGATCCCGTATATACGAGCCACATATTTACCTTTCAAGTGTTTGTATTAATTAAAGTACAAAAAAATCAGAAGTTACTATGTGCTGATTATTTTGTTCTGATACCAGATTCGAATTGACGCAACTTAACAACTTCCTGTATTGATTTGTTGTTAATAAAATATATATATTTTTTTAAATAACATTTTTTTTTAAATACTGAAATTGACTGGCCATCTCGGCAAAAAATATGATTTGACATTTGTTAGTTTAGATTTGTTTGTTTATTAGCACATATTTTTATTTGCAAAAGTAATATAAACACAACACATTTTATATGATCAGATATTTTTATTTTTAAACACAACACATTGAATTATTGAACAATTACACATTACACATTATTGAGCAATTACATTTTATTTATTTTATCTTTAACTAGTAAACCTACACATTCTGAACAATTATAGTTTTAAGCAGTGTATTGGTAGTTAGTTAACATGCTACCTAACTGATCAACAATTATAGGTACAGGCTAATAACAAGGTAAATATGCTATCTTATTGAACAAGCAACTTAACTTAAATAATGATGTGTGCGCTAGGCATCGCTCTCCAGCTCTCTCCGGGTTGTTGTGCTGCTTGGCTGGCTAGCTGCTCAATGGTTTCCTCCAGATATTGCCACTGTTCTCGCTCACACTGCAGTGCACACTGCCACCATCAGCTGTGTGTCTCCGCCAGTTCCAGAAAGTCCACTCCTTGCATACGTACTATAAATATGATGAATCATAGATTGGCAAGGAAATCCTCTTTATCGTCACTGTCCAACTGCATTGTCACGGAGTTGGAACCAGCAGAAGAGGATGGAGTGGCCTTAAAGCTATATGCTGCTGTGGTGCCAAACTGCTGCAGAATTTCACTTGGTAGTTTATGCTGGTAACAGGTATCACCAGCTAGCTTCAGTCCATACCGCACCAGGAGTATGGAGTTGAGAGCCTGCAGTGACATTCTATTTCTTAACTTTGACTTGACCACACTCATTTGGCAGAACAGCTGTTCAACCTCTGCATTTGAGTGTGGCAAGGAGAGGGCAGCTTTGCATAGTTCTTCATAAGGATTTGACCCGGAAGAGTCCGTGTAGTTATTCACTTCACTCCAAAACTCGACAGTATTTTCAGTTGAGTCCCACCTAAACAGATGGATGTTTCTCCATTGGGAAGCAATTTTACAATTTGTTTGGGGCTGGTACCCCATTAGCTCAGCTACTTTAATAATTTCAGTGGTGCATTTATTGTGCTTTAGCGTTTCCTTAACACTGAACAAGGCCGTGTTTTCGCAAGGCGTCTAGGTTGTCTGGGAGCCTTGCTTGCAGCTCCTTGCTTAAAGCAACAATGTAGTTGATGCACTGTCTCCGAATGACCTTTTCGTCTTCTGGCGCTAGACTGAGTTGGTACACCGTGCTCTCGAAAAGGTACCCAAGGTATGGTAATGGACTGAGATGTCCATCAATGGCATCCTTCAGGACATCCATTTTTGCCATAGGGTTGACTACTCTGCTGCAAATTGATATTAAGAGGTGTACCAGATTGTCCAAAAGCTTGACAGGATCTGTTTGCTCTCCCTCAACTGACTTCACTGCAACTTGTACGTCGGACAGGAATGATTTCAAGAATGTCAGGTAGACATAGTTGGTCTTGTCCATGTACATGGCGTGGAGCACATCAGCCATGTAGCAATGCTCACTGGCATTGGTCAGCTCAAAGTGGAGTTTCAGTTCTTCCCACTGGCTCAATATACGAGTTACCGCAGGCTCAATCGATAGCCAACGTGTGGCACACACTTTGGTGATCTGCAGGGGTTTCTGGCCACAATAAATGATGGCGTACACTGCTTTGTACAATTGTTTCCCCGTTTTGGGGAAATCGAAAACCAGTTGTAGGTTTCCCTGATTAAGTACTCAACATTCCTAGGGATGGTTTCTTTGGATGCTGCACTGACAGCCAATTGTAAAGAATGGCATACACAGCGGATGAGTACCAAATTGGGCAATGCACATTCTTCCTTTAAAATCTTGTGCACCCCGTTTTTTTAAGGTTTTAGTTTTTTTTAAGGTTACACTTCTCAAGAAACTCAACTACCGCCTTTGCTATTGATCTGGCATCGTCCCCCTCCAATTCAACCAGCCCGAGCAATGTGGACACAATGGTTATTTTTTTAGCACTGAATTACCAAATCACCACACCCAGGTATTTTGAGACACTGACATCAGTGGACTCATCCAAAAGGAGACTGAACTTCTCATCCCCCACATTTGATGTTACCCTTTTGAGAAAATAAGGAGCCAGTACTCCCCTAATCATTTCTGCGCATTTGATGCGGTGCATTTGGAAGTTTGCTGCCACAGAATCTGAAAAGGCAGCTTTGCAAGCAATACCTAAATGGTCTCATGCTAGTAGCGAACAATGCTCCGCAATGGTCATTGCAGTAGTAGCTTCTGCACTTTTGCAGTTATCCACTTTCTTAACCAACTGTGGTAATGTAGACTGTGTTGCGGGGTTGTACGGTTTTGATTTATTTATATGCTTTGCTGTAGCAAATGTCATACATTGTTGCAAGCATATCTGATTTGCAGTACATACAGTATGCCTGACAAACATCCCAATTAGCCACCCATTAAATTCAGATACTGACTCCCATTGTATTTCTGTACAATTTTGATTGAGACATGTTGATTGATGTAAGTTCTGTTCAAGATCAAACTTTCATGACCAACTACATTCATTGGGTTTGTCTCGTCGAACGCATAATCCTGCTGATGCAGTCAGCCAACAATAATTTGCAATTTGCTGAAATTGCTGCTGGCCTACTGCTGCCTGTGCACGAGCTGAACACCTGCTGCTGACGTCACTCACAATGCACTTTTGCAGCCAGGCACGTGTGTTGTGACCGAGTGTGTGACAGAGAAATTTAGAGGGAAAATGCATGCATTTTAGCGTTTGAGTCACTTTTCAAAAGTTGCTAAAAATTCCAAATACATTTTTTTAAATAGGTGCTGTTTGGGAAAAAAAAGTTGCCAGGGTAGTCTGAAAAGTTGCTAAATCTAGCATCAAAATTGCTAAATTGGCATCACTGGGCACGTCTCGTCAAAGACAGTACAGTATGAAGATATACAGTTTGAAGATAGGCTAAAACCAAATACTTTTCCAATGGGAACAAATGAGTCATAGTGGACAGAACAAGCAAGGAGGTGGGCAGAGCCAAGCAAGAGCTAGCGAAATCCCACTGGTGCGTTCTAGCATTCAACTGCATATTTCCTGGGAGGGGCGTTTGCAAAGGGTAAAGTCTACAAAACGTAGTCCACTCTGGAAACAACAAACTGTATTGAAATCAAATGTTTAATGATGAGAACATTTCAGAATGTTGGCCCAAATCTATCTCGCTCCATCTTCTCCCACTTTAGGCCAGTGGGCTTCCTCTCTCTACCATATTTCAAATGATATTTGTCACATGTGCCGAATACAACAGGTGACACTGGCCATATTCAGCTGGTGTCGAGTGTTCGTAAATTAATCAGTTATTCTGCACTCTCGAATTAACAAATACCATAACACTTAGCTAAGAATGACATATAGTTAATATACTGGCAAGTTCGATGTATTGGTACTAGCCAATGACCGTTAGGTAGATAGCTAACATCACTCGGGAGCCCCAAGTTTTACTTTTTTATTTAACTAGGCAAGTCAGTTGAGAACAAATTCTTACTTACAATGACGGCCTAACAAAAGGCAAATGCCTCCTGCGGGGATGGGGGCTGGGATTAAAAATGTATTAAATTAAAATATAGGACAATACACACGTCACGACAAGAGAGACCTAAAACGACAACATAGCATGGTAGCAACACAAAACAGCGTACAAACATTGTTGGGCACAGACAACAGCACAATGGGCAAGAAGGTAGAGACTACAATAGTACTGCTTTAATGATATGCTGTGGTTCGTGAGGATAGCGTAGCTAACATGAAAAGTCAATACTTTATTACATTGCTCAACCTTTCTTAACATTTGTCATAATTGTCAGCAATGAAATTGTATACGCTATCGTCGGACTTCGGCTGCATATTTTCCACCATTTTCTTGAAATCTGAAACCGTTGTGAAGTCACGCCCTTCTCTGAAGAATTACATTTACATTTACGTCATTTAGCAGACGCTCTTATCCAGAGTGACTTACATATTGGTGCATTCACCTTATGATATCCAGTGGAACAGCCACTTTACAATAGTACATCTATATCGTTTTATTTTGGGGGGTGGGGGGGGGGGGGGGTAGAAGGATTACTTTATCCTATCCCAGGTATTCCTTAAAGAGGTGGGGTTTCAGGTGTCTCCGGAAGGTGGTGATTGACTCCGCTGTCCTGGCGTCGTGAGGGAGCTTGTTCCACCATTGGGTGCCAGAGCAGCGAACAGTTTTGACTGGGCTGATCGGGAACTGTGCTTCCGCAGAGGTAGGGGGGCCAGCAGGCCAGAGGTGGATGAACGCAGTGCCCTTGTTTGGGTGTAGGGACTGATCAGAGCCTGAAGGTACGGAGGTGCCGTTCCCCTCACAGCTCCGTAGGCAAGCACCATGGTCTTGTAGCAGATGCGAGCTTCAACTGGAAGCCAGTGGAGTGTGCGGAGGAGCAGGGTGACGTGAGAGAACTTGGGAAGGTTGAACACCAGACGGGCTGCGGCGTTCTGGATGAGTTGTAGGGGTTTAATGGCACAGGCAGTCAGCCCCGCCAACAGCGAGTTGCAGTAATCCAGACGGGAGATGACAAGTGCCTGGATTAGGACCTGCGCCGCTTCCTGTGTAAGGCAGGGTCGTACTCTGCGAATGTTGTAGAGGATGAACCTACAGGATCGGGTCACCGCCTTGATGTTAGCGGAGAACGACAGGGTGTTGTCCAGGGTCACGCCCAGGCTCTTAGCACTCTGGGAGGAGGACAGAATGGAGTTGTCAACCGTGATGGCGAGATCATGGAATGGGCAGTCCTTCCCCGGGAGGAAGAGCAGCTCCGTCTTGCCGAGGTTCAGCTTGAGGTGGTGATCCGTCATCCACACTGATGTCTGCCAGACATGCAGAGATGCGATTCGCCACCTGGTTATCAGAAGGGGGAAAGGAGAAGATTAATTGTTTGTCGTCTGCGTAGCAATGATAGGAGAGACCATGTGAGGATATGACAGAGCCAAGTGACTTGTTGTATAGCGAGAATAGGAGAGGGCCTAGAACTGAGCCTGGGGGACACCAGTGGTGAGAGCATGTGGTGTGGAGACGGATTCTCGCCACGCCACCTAATAGGAGCGACCTGTCAGGTAGGACGCAATCCAAGAGTAAGCCGCTCCGGCGATGCCCAACTCAGAGAGGGTGGAGAGGAGGATCTGATGGTTCACAGTATCAAAGGCAGCAGATAGGTCTAGAAGGATGAGAGCAGAGGAGAGAGAGTTAGCTTTAGCAGTGCGGAGAGCCTCCGTGACACAGAGAAGAGCAGTCTCAGTTGAATGACCAGTCTTGAAACCTGACTGATTTGGATCAAAAAGGGCATTCTGAGAGAGACAGCAAGAGAGCTGGACAAGGACGGCACGCTCAAGAGTTTTGGAGAGAAAAGAAAGAAGGGATACTGGTCTGTAGTTGTTGACATCGGAGGGATCGAGTGTAGGTTTTTTGAGAAGGGGTGCAACTCTCACTCTCTTGAAGACAGAAGGGACATAGCCAGCGGTCAGGGATGAGTTGATGAGCGAGGTGAGGTAAGGGAGAAGGTCTCCGGAGATGGTCCAGAGAAGAGAGGAAAGGATAGGGTCAAGCGGGCAGGTTGTTGGGTGGCTGGCCATCACAAGTCGCAAGATTTCATCTGGAGAGAGAGGGGAGAAAGAGGTCAAAGCATAGGGTGTCGTTTGACTTTACAAACGAGGATCGGATGTTGTCAACCTTCTTTTCAAAATGGTTGACGAAGTCATCCGCAGAGGGGGGGGGGGGGAGGATTCAGGAGGGAGGAGAAGGTGGCAAAGAGCTTCCTAGGGTTAGAGGCAGATGCTTGGAATTTAGAGTGGTAGAAAGTGGCTTTAGCAGCAGAAACAGAGGAAGAAAATGTAGAGAGGAGGGAGTGAAAAGATGCCAGGTCCGCAGGGAGGCTAGTTTTCCTCCATTTCCGCTCGGCTGCCCGGAGCCCTGTTCTGTGAGCTCGCAATGAGTCATCAAGCCACGGAGCAGGAGGGGAGGACCGAGCCGGCTGGGAGGATAGGGGACATAGAGTCAAAGGATGCAGAAAGGGAGGAGAGGAGGGTTGAGGAGGCAGAATCAGGAGATTGGTTGGAGAAGGTTTGAGCAGAGGGAAGAGATGATAGGATGGAAGAGGAGAGAGTAGCAGGAGAGAGAGAGCGAAGGTTGCAACGGCACAATACCATCTGAGTAGGGGCAGAGTGAGTAGTGTTGGAGGATAGCGAGAGGGAAAAGGATACAAGGTAGTGGTCGGAGACTTGGAGGGGAGTTGCAGTGAGATTAGTAGAAGAACAGCATCTAGTAAAGATGAGGTCAAGCGTATTGCCTGCCTTGTGAGTAGGGGGGGACGGTGAGAGGGTGAGGTCAAAAGAGGAGCGGAGTGGAAAGAAGGACGCAGAGAGAAATGAGTCAAAGGTAGACGTAGGGAGGTTAAAGTCACCCAGAACTGTTTGGGGTGAGCCATCCTCAGGAAAGGAACTTATCAAGGCGTCAAGCTCATTGATGAACTCTCCAAGGGATCCTGGAGGGCGATAAATGATAAGGATGTTAAGCTTGAATAGGCTAGTGACTGTGACAGCATGGAATTCAAAGGACGAGATAGACAGATGGGTCAGGGGAGAAAGAGAGAATGTCCACTTGGGAGAGATGAGGATTCCAGTGCCACCACCCCGCTGACCAGAGAGCAGTAGGAGTAGCAGTGTTTGCTGTGGTAATCCATGTTTCCGTCAGCGCCAAGAAGTCGAGGGACTGGAGGGTAGCATAGGCTGAGATGAACTCTGCCTTGTTGGCCGCAGACCAGCAGTTCCAGAGGCTGTCGGAGAACTGGAACTCCACGTTGTTCGTGCGCGCTGGGACCACCAGGTTAGAGTGGCAGCGGCCATGCGGTGTGAAGCATTTGTATGGCCTGTGCAGAGAGGAGAGAACAGGGATAGACAGACACATGGTTGACAGGTTACAGGAGAGGCTACGCTAATGCAAAGGAGATTGGAATGAACACTCAATGACACTCAAATATAACTTTCCAACTTCCACTTAGAAATTATAATTGATGTAAACTACAGTGGTTCAATGTTTCCAGGAATAGGCTCAAACTTTGTTTATTCAGCTAGATAGCTTGGTACAGTATTCTTCCGTGAAACCCACCCAGTGCACCGTATCCTATGATGCCGTAGCTAGCTAGCATGCTAGCATCCAATAACACACGGTTAGCACCAATACTTGGTTACAACAAACTACCAATGGATCGTCCGTGTCTTGTTCCTTTCATAACGCAGAAGTGATTAAATGTTGGCTAGCTAACACAAAGTCAGTCCTGCTAGATACACAAGTGGACTACACATCTCGAATAATTAGCATTATGGGCCCTAAAAGCATGTAAATAGTGTGCACTGCTTGAATACTTCGTATGTTAGCGTATTTAGTACGATATCCATGCTATAACCAATAAGCATACTACATACTCAAATAGTCACAAATAGTATGGTTAGTGCAGTTAGTATAAGTATTCGAACACAGCTCGCGTTTAGCCTATCTTCATACTGTACTGTCTTTGGTGTGGTTTTGTTTTAGCTCACTTGGTAGAGCATGGTGTTTGCAACACCAGGGTTGTGGGTTCGATTCCCACGGGGGACCAGTACGGAGAATAAATGTATGAAATGTATGCATTCACTACTGTAATTCACTCTGGATAAGAGCGTCTGCTAAATGACTAAAATGTAAAATGCAAATGTTTTATCATTGTTAAAATCTTCATATACAAATCAAACTTCAAATCAAATGTATTTATATAGCCCTTCTTACATCAGCTGATATATCAAAGTGCTGTAGCGAAACCCAGCCTAAAACCCCAAACAGCAAGCAATGCCGGTGTAGAAGCACGGTGGCTAGGAAAAACTCCCTAGAAAGGCCAAAACCTAGGACGAAACCTAGAGAGGAACCAGGCTATGAGGGGTGGCCAGTCCTCTTCTGGCTGTGGCGGGTGGAGATTATAACAGAACATGGCCAAGATGTTCAAATGTTCATAAATGACCAGCATGGTCAAATAATAGTAATCACAGTGAACAGGTCAGGGTTCCATAGCCGCAGGCAGAACAGTTGAAACTGGAGCAGCAGCACGGCCAGGTGGACTGGGGACAACAAGGAGTCAACATGCCAGGTAGTCCTGAGGCATGGTCCTAGGGCTCAGGTTCTC
Source organism: Salmo salar (assembly GCF_965601325.2). Lineage (NCBI taxonomy): Eukaryota > Metazoa > Chordata > Actinopteri > Salmoniformes > Salmonidae > Salmo > Salmo salar. The sequence continues at coordinate 63,608,160 of NC_138294.1, read as the reverse complement.
CGAGAGAGAGAAAGAGAGAATTAGAGAGAGCATACTTAAATTCACACAGGACACCGGATAAGACAGGAGAAATACTCCAGATATAACAGACTGACCCTAGCCCCCCGACACAAACTATTGCAGCATAAATGCTGGAGGCTGAGACAGGAGGGGTCAGGAGACACTGTGGCCCCATCCGATGATACCCCCGGACAGGGCCAAACAGGCAGGATATAACCCCACCGAGTATAGCCCACAAAGATCTCCGCCACGGCACAACCGAAGGGGGGGCGCCAACCCAGACAGGAAGACCACATCAGTGACTCAACCCACTCAAGTGACGCACCCCTCCTAGGGACGGCATGGAAGAGCACCAGTAAGCCAGTGACTCAGCCCCTGTAATAGGGTTAGAGGCAGAGAATCCCAGTGAAGAGAGGGGAACCGGCCAGGCAGAGACAGCAAGGGCGGTTCGTTGCTCCAGTGCCTTTCCGTTCACCTTCAGACTACACTCAATCATAGGACCTACTGAAGAGACGAGTCTTCGTTAAAGACTTAAAGGTTGAGACCGAGTCTGCGTCTCTTACATGGGTAGGCAGACCATTCCATTAAAATGGAGCTCTATAGGAGAAAGCCCTACCTCCAGCTGTTTGCTTAGAAATTCTAGGGACAATTAGGAGGCCTGCGTCTTGTGACCGTAGCATATATGTAGGTATGTACGGCAGGACCAAATTTTATTTATTTTATTTATTTCACCTTTATTTAACCAGGTAGGCAAGTTGAGAACAAGTTCTCATTTACAATTGCGACCTGGCCAAGATAAAGCAAAGCAGTTCGACAACATACAACAACACAGAGTTACACATGGAGTAAAACAAATATACAGTCAATAATACAGTAGAAAAATAAGTCTATGTACAATGTGAGCAAATGAGGAGAGATAAGGGAGGTAAAGGCAAAAAATAAAATAAATAAATATATAAAATAAAAAATAAAGGTCCATGGTGGCAAAGTAAATACAATATAGCAAGTAAAACACTGGAATGGTAGATTTGTAGTAGAAGAAAGTGCAAAGTAGAAATAGAGTTAATGGGGTGCAAAGGAGCAAAATAAAAAAATAAAATACAGTAGGGGAAGAGATAGTTGTTTGGGCTAAATTATAGATGGGCTATGTACAGGTGCAGTGATCTGTGAGCTGCTCTGACAGCTGGTGCTTAAAGCTAGTGAGGGAGATAAGTGTTTCCAGTTTCAGAGATTTTTGTAGTTCGTTCCAGTCATTGGCAGCAGAGAACTGGAAAGAGAGACGGCCAAAGGAGGAATTGGCTTTGGGGGTGACCAGAGAGATATACCTGCTGGAGCGCGTGCTACAGGTGGGTGCTGCTATGGTGACCAGTGAGCGGAGATAAGGGGTGGACTTTACCTAGCAGGGTCTTGTAGATGACCTGGAGCCAGTGGGTTTGGTGACGATTATGAAGCGAAGGCCAGCCAATGAGAGCGTACAGGTCGCAGTGGTGGGTAGTATATGGGGCTTTGGTGACAAAACGGATGGCACTGTGATAGACTACATCCAGTTTGTTGAGTAGGGTATTGGAGGCTATTTTGTAAATGACATCACCAAAGTCGAGGATCGGTAGGATGGTCAGTTTTACGAGGGTATGTTTGGCAGCATGAGTGAAGGATGATTTGTTGCGAAATAGGAAGCAAATTCTTGATTTAACTTTGGATTGGAGATGTTTGATGTGTCTGGAAGGAGAGTTTACAGTCTAACCAGACACCTAGGTATTTGTAGTTGTCCACATATTCTAAGTCAGAAGCGTCCAGAGTAGTGATGCAGGACAGGCGGGCAGGTGCGGGCAGCGATCGGTTGAAGAGCATGCATTTAGTTTTACTTGTATTTAGGAGCAGTTGGAGGCCACGGAAGGAGAGTTGTATGGCATTGAAGCTCGTCTGGAGGGTTGTTAACACAGTGTCCAAAGAAGGGCCAGAAGTATACAGAATGGTGTCGTCTGCGTAGAGGTGGATCAGAGACTCACCAGCAGCAAGAGCGACATCATTGATGTATACAGAGAAAAGAGTTGGCCCAAGAATTGAACCCTGTGGCACCCCCATAGAGACTGCCAGAGGTCCGGACAACAGGCCCTCCGATTTGACACACTGAACTCTATCAGAGAAGTAGTTGGTGAACCAGGCGATGCAATCATTAGAGAAACCAAGGCTATTGAGTCTGCCGATGGGGATGTGGTGATTGACAGAGTCGAAAGCTTTGGCCAGGTCAATGAAAACAGCAGCACAGTATTGTTTCTTATCGATGGCGGTTACGATATCGTTTAGGACCTTGAGCGTGGCTGAGGTCCACCCATGACCAGCTCTGAAACCAGATTGCAAAGCGGAGAAGGTGCGGTGGGATTCGAAATGGTCGGTAATCTGTTTGTTGACTTGGCTTTCGAAGACCTTAGAAAGGCAGGGTAGGATGGATATAGGACTATAGCAATTTGGGTCAAGAGTGTCCCCTCCTTTGAAGAGGGGGATAACAGCAGCTGCTTTCCAATCTATGGGAATCTCAGACGACACGAAAGAGAGGTTGAACAGGCTAGTAATAGGGTTTGCAATAATTTCGGCAGATAATTATAGAAAGAAAGGGTCCAGATTGTCTAGCCCGGCTGATTTGTAGGGGTCCAGATTTTGCAGCTCTTTCAGAACAAATCATAAAGGTAGGTAGGAGCAAGCCCATGTAATGCTTTGTAGGTTAGCAGTAAAACCTTGAAATCAGCCCTTGCCTTAACAGGAAGCCAGTGTAGGGAGGCTAGCACTGGAGTAATATGATCAAATGTTTTGGTTCTAGTCAGGATTCTAGCAGCCGTATTTAGCACTAACTGAAGTTTATTTAGTGCTTTATCCGGGCAGCCGGAAAGTAGAGCATTGCAGTAGTCTAACCTAGAAATAACAAAAGCATGGATTAATTTTTCTGCATCATTTTTGGACAGAAAATTCCAGAATTTTGCAATGTTACGTAAATGTAAAAAAGCTGTCCTTGAAACAGTCTTGATATGTTTGTCAAAAGAGAGATCAGGGTCCAGAGTAACGCCGAGGTCCTTCACAGTTTTATTTACATTTTACATTTTAGTCATTTAGCAGACGCTCTTATCCAGAGCGACTTACAGTAGTGAATCCATACATTTCATACATTTTTTTTTTTTTTCTTTCCGGCCCCCCGTGGCCAGTACGGAAAAGACGACTGTACAACCATCAATATTAATTGTCAGATTCAACAGAAGATCTCTTTGTTTCTTGGGACCTAGAACAAGCATCTCTGTTTTGTCCGAGTTTAAAAGTAGAACGTTTGCAGCCATCCACTTCCTTATGTCTGAAACACAGGCTTCTAGCGAGGGCAATTTTGGGGCTTCACCATGTTTCATTGAAATGTACAGCTGTGTGTCATCCGCATAGCATTGACAGTTAACATGTTTTCGAATGACATCCCCAAGAGGTAAAATATATTATTAAAATGCACAATATACAAATATGAGCTGATAAGACAAAAATGAATTTATCAAATGCGAAGGAAAAAAAGGCAAGCATACTGACATAGTTTAACCCCTCTCAGTTTCCGTACTCTTTACGACAATTGGGTCAATCATACGGCATTTGTTCTGTTTATGATGCAGCATGAACGCTCCACTTAAATAAGACATGTGCTTTTGAATCGGTCTTTATACCCCAGTGATGTGAATAGATTTTGATTTACTGTATATCAATTTAGATTCTGAATGTCGACTACTCCTTTCACAATGCACGAGAGACTTCTTCCAGCCTCTCCAAACTGGTACTCTTCGCGATGCAGTGACACGAATGACAAGGGTATATTGGCGTTTGGAGCTAAAAACACCATATATTTGGTTGACGTTACAGCATCATCCTCTACAGTTGTTGGTAAGTACCCTATTATTCTTATGTTAGCCATTGTGTGTTCTAGAAGTCAGTCAGTGGACATGTATCAACATGACTAATTCTAATTTGTCTTGCTTTCAGGTGAACTGGTTGGCCACAGAGAGAGAGTGTCTGGCTTCTCATTCTGCCAGCATGCCGGCCACAGCCATAATTGTGCCAGTACTTCTGATGATGGGACTGTTAAATTCTGGGACACAAATGAGAAGGTCCTGGTAAAGGAGCATAAAACTCACCAGGTTAGTTCCACTCTGAGACCTTTTAGAATAGTGTTGATTCCATCTTCTCTCTCTCCCAGGTATAAGATAACTTTTTTTCTATGAGAAAATGTTTTCAAAGTATTGTATCTAAGTCTATTATGTGTACAGAACACCATCACAGCCCTCCACTGGTCCCCCGGGGAGAAGAACCTTGTGGTGTCAGGGGATGAGAAGGGCATTGTGGTCTGCTACCAGTACAACACTGGTGAATCTCAAAGCTTCTTCCCCGAACCAAGGAATATCTTCTGCCTGTCCTGCTCCCCTCACATCTGGCACTATGTTGCTGTGGGGTATGATATTTAACCTCTAGTGGTGCATGCATGCACAGTAATTGCTTATGCTGAGAAGTGTACATTTTAGGGCTGTCCACGACTAAAAAAAAATCTTGGTCGACCGAAAGTAGTCTGCTAAAAACGTGTATTTTTCCATGTAAATATACACCTTATGTGTTTTAATAAAATAAACGATATATGCAATGAGCTGTCTGATGCTTTAAGCTCACTGTTTGATAAGACACAAATTACTGAAAAGGGAGCCAGAGATCAAGATAAACAGAAGAAGAAAACGTAATCTGTCCTGACCATCCTCCCGCTCCTACTGGCTTTCCCAAATTCTGTCGTTACTCGCCTGAAGTTGCCGGCAATAGGCTACATGAGGAGTCTGCAAACTTTCTCATGTGGAATGACAATTTATCTTACAATTTCTATCGATCTGTGTGCCAGTTATGGTTTTCTTATGCACATTTTCGTGGAGCAGTTTCATTTAATTTATAATAACGTCTTCGTATTTCAATATCATTGTCATGTGGTTAATCAAAATTCAATGAAAATTATACAAACCTAAAAAGTAACTTCTATTGCCATTGCCAACTATGTAAAAATAGCCTATAAAGCTAACAAATAAAAACATTCCAGCCTGAAAATTAGTTTAAAAATAAATATCCTATAAGTCACATTGGCTACGCATGGCATATCTGCAACGAACTTCAAATATTGTATCAACTATTAACTTGGCTCCGGCCTGAAGCTCCTTGCAACATTGTATAAATTATTCTGTGCCCTCAGTTTCCCGCACCAGTGAGCTTGGGACATACACAGCTGTAGGCTATTTGCGCAAGGGATAAGAAGTAATCAGGTAGGCCTATTTTATGAAGTTTCTACTGGGTCAGAGTATGATATCTTTTTCCCTTTCACGCCGAGTGGTTATTGAAAGGGAGAGAGCTGGAAAGATTTATAAAATATATTGAGGAGTTATTGTCATTCTCAGTGTATGTAAAAATCTTTTTTTGTTTGCTTGCTGTTTGTGGTGAAGAAAATATTACTTTAAGAAGCTCGACAGCTCATTAGTGGTGGTGCATTAACCCTATCAGAAATATTTTCAGATCCCCAAATGGGTACATTTTATATTCCTACATTTGCGCACCGGCCAGGTAGCCTATAGGCCTACTTCTATGAGTAATCAGGTGCGCGTCCTTACTCAACTTTGACAGGAGCGCTCCAAACAAAAGACTAACTAACTAAATTTACAAAACTCATGAATGGAATAAAATAAACCTAAATTTGCTTCTTGTGTAGCATAGGTTGTGTGCTCTGCAAACAACGTGTCCACTCCGACAATGAGAACAGTGAAAGACTGGAGTAATAATATATTGAATGCGTTAACAGACATTACTGTAACCAAACAAACGTTGTAGATTAGGAATTAACGGTAAATATACTACTGGCAATATATGTAATGGGGAATTGATATACACTAACAATCAAACGCAAACAGTTCACACAATGAAGTTATGAAACAATGAATGTGCACAATGGCTGGAAAGTGCATTCTGGAGAGAGATGTGCATTGTGCAGCCACACTCCCCTTCTTGGACTGTCCCATCCCTGCTGCCTCTGCAATGGATTAGGTCACTGAGATGGGCCCGGAATAAGATGGGTGTCTTGTGTGCCATTAAAAACTAATTTATATTGCTATTTTCTACTGCTCGACAACAACAAAAAATATAGGTTGACAAACAGCATATCGACCTGTTAAATAATTGGGGTCAGCCCTAGTACATTTCGCAGCATCCATCGATATGCATCACGAATGGCAAATACCAGGGACAAATTACTTCCCAGGAAAACATTCCGTATGGTTATGTATCTTAATCTCTCTTAGGTACAAAGATGGCATGATTGTGCTGATTGACATCAGTAAGAAAGGTGAGGTGGTGCATCGTCTCCGTGGCCATGACGACGAGATCCACGCCCTGGCCTGGGCTCCACTACCCAATGAGGAGGTGCTTTACAGCAGAGTAGACGACAACACAGGTGGTGGGTTATGAAAGATGCTGTGCCGAGCCATACTAAATGTATTCAGTCAGTGACAAGTGGCATGATGAGAGAACTATCTATTTTTAGTCATCAATGTTTTTAAGATGCATTTTACCCGTTTGTCCACCAATGTAAAGCCAGAAACCTTGGTGTCTTTTTTTTTTACACTGACCTAAACCTCGAGCTGCATGTGAAGGTTGTCCAGTCTTGCTCATCTAAGAAATATAGTTAAAGTCAAGTATTTTATTTAATTCACTGATCTGGAGAAAGTTATACATGCTTTTATTTCCTCACACCTATATTACTGTAACTCAGTCAGAAATCACTCCATCTACAGTAAGTTGAAAATGCAGCTTGGCTTTTAACAAGCACTAGGAAGTGTAGCCATTACCATATCACACCTATTTTAGCTTCTCTTAGCTGGCTACCAGTCGCTTCGAAAATATTAGAAAATTGTATTACACGTTTAAGGCTTGGTTTAGCCTCATACTATATCAGATCTTTTATCTCCCTACGAATCAGGAAGCAGCCGGAGATCCTCTGGCAAGGCACTGTTGACAAGGCACTCATACATTAAAAGACACTGAAATCCTGATCTCCTCTGGTAGACCATTCCAAAGTCTAGGTTGAAAACAGAGGTAGCATTTGCCTTTAGGGTCCCTAGACTTTGGAATGGTCTCCCAGAGGAGATCAGGATTTCAGTGTCTTTTAATGTATGAGTTTAATTAGCTTTTCTTTTTCATTGTCCTTTCTCTTGACTTTTGGTTTCTTTGTTAGTATTGTTTTATTATTTTATGTGAATCACTTTGTTAATGTGTTACGTATAATTAAAGTTATATTTTCAGAAACGACCAATGGGATGACCGAGGGCAAAGAAAAGGGATGTTATCTTGCATCTGGGAGCAAGGACCAGACCATAAGAATCTGGAGCACGCTGAAGGGCAAAGGTTAAACGATATCCTAACTGAGTTATCAACCTGCATCCTCCATAGCTTTATCTGCGTATCATACTATTATTGAGAGTTGGTGCAGTATGCTCTTTAAGAGGGTCCCAGCTCTTGGAGTTAAAGATGATTATGTGTCTCTGTCAGGTGTGATGACCATGAAGCTACCGTTCCTGAAGAGAAGAGGGACAGGGGTGGATCCTGCAGTCAAGGAGAGACTCTGGCTCACTGTGCACTGGCCCAAGGGGAAGCCAACGCAAGTCGTGTCAAGCTGCTTTGGGTATGAACTATAAAAACATAATTGAGGATGGTACAGTTAATTGTGATAAATATGATTTAGTCGGCAACTCGCTAATACTTAGTCTTTTGATCATTCGTTTTGCCTAGACTGTACTAACATCCCCCTGTATGTGAAGGGGTGAGCTGATCTTGTGGGACCTCACCAAGGGAGGCAAGCAGAAGTGGAGCCTGTTGGGAGCATCCTCAGAGGGCCAGAACCACAGCAGGATCGTGTTCAACATGAGCTCAGTGTGTGTTCAGGACAACAAAGAGCTCCTGCTCAGCACCTCAATGGACAGAGAGGTGAGATGGGGGTTAAACCCTCTCGATGTAGCTTTAGCAAGCAATTTACTGACTGTCTTTTGACAACAGTGACACTTTGAGTACGGTGTGAAATTGGGCCCTATAAGTGGTCAATCAAACATGCAGTCTATGAGCAGTACTTAGTGTTCATATGTGTCGAGAGTGATTACAGAATCGATGTTGGCAAGAATTTCTCACATTTGCTTATCATTATTCCAGATAAAATGCTGGGATCTGTCGTCGTTGGACTGCTGCTGGACCCTTCCCACCCTGGGGGGGTTTGTGTACACCCTGACCTTCTCTCCTGTGGGTACGGGCTGCTTGGCCCTGGGGGTGGGAGACGGCATGATCCGCGTGTGGAGCACCCTCTCAATCCAGAACAAGTACGACACCAAGACCTTCTGGCAGGGCATCAAGTCCAAAGTCACAGCGGTAAGAGACTCTTAGGGCATATTGATATCAGTTATTGACTAATGGTTTATGGTAAAAGTGAAGATGGCTAGCCCATGTGTGTGACAATTCTTTGTTCATTGCAGTTGTCCTGGCATCCAACAAAAGAAGGATCCTTAGCTTTTGGAACCGATGATGGCAAAGTTGGCATTTACGATGCTTTCTCTAACAAGTAAAACTCTTCATCTACAACTTTCTCTTAACTCTAGTATCTGAGATACTGTATGTTGGCGGTTTAATCAAATCCATAATGTTAGTGATTATCAACACTTCTCACCAAGATAATGACATTTCATGTCTGTTATGACGTTAATGAAATGTCTTTATTGTGTTGTTCCCAGGCCGCCTCAGGTATCCAGCACTTATCACAGAAAGACTGTGTACACATTAGCCTGGGGACCCCCAGTCCCTCCTCTGTCATTTGGTAAGTTGTTAATAAGTGTAAGTGTGTGTAGTGTATGCTGAGCACCCTCTGACCCAGCAACTTCTCTGAGTGGACGTTGTGCCAAAGCCATGAGTCAGCAGAGAGCATGCATCTCTTGACACTTTTTTAATATACTCCATAATTCAATGAGTTGCGAAAACAATTATCTCTATCCCTGAGCCATTCATTGGGAAATCAAGATGGTGGGAAGTACATTTTACCAGCTGCCGGCAGATGACATTTTGATTACCGTATCAGTCATTGTCTTTTGAAGCAGTAAACATAATTGCTCCTGTGAGAAAGATCTGCTGATGGTTTCGAAACCAACAAAGACCTGTTAATTTGTTTAGACACTTTCTGCTGGAAAGGCTCCAGAATCTCATGTGGACATTGAGATTGAGATGTGACCTCTTGAGGGTTATCATTAACTGATTAGTGTTGTCAGACTCTGCAGCCATCAGATAATATACCATAATATACGCTGGATGAGTATGATTGTGTGAATAAGCGAGACAAGTGGGTGCTGAAACGGTGTGTAACAGTCAGTGTGTCATCCAGGTGGAGCAGGAGACCGTCTGTCCTACAGCCTGTATAGCTGTGCTGGAGAGGGCCTCATCCTACAGCATGACCCCTGGAAACTGGCGGGAGAGGCCACAGACATTGACAGGGTCATCAAGGACACCAACAGCATCAAGGTGAGATGGAAATGCTGTCTACATTTATGCATTTCCTTTTCAGCAGGACCCTCTACTTAATTCCTTAAGTATTTTACCCAATCACTGCATGTGGCGATGTGCAATTGAATATAATGTTGGTAATTTGAATAGGTTTTGAAGGTCATGTTCTATTTTCTGCAGCACAAGCTGTCACCCCACACAGATCTCAGCTGGAAACCAGATGGTAAAGTTGTGGCCATCGGCAATGAGGACGGGTGAGTCCTCTCATTCCCTTAAACTGTGTATATAGGCCTGGAGAATTGCCTGGAACCAACTGTCATCTAGAATGATTGATGAGTGCCTGTCTAAATAAGACTACAGCTGTACTGATGGATTTACTGTAATGTGGTAGATTTTATTTATGTATCCATTTACACTAGGTCACAAAGTGCTTGAAATGATATAGGGCTAACTATATTTCCTGGCTTTCTCTTTCAGGTCCATAGAGGTATACCAGGCTCCAACTCTCAAGCTGCTGTGTACCATCCAGCAGCACCATAAGATCATCAACGTGCTGCGCTGGCACCATGACCACAGTTCCCTGCCCGAGCTGCAGCACCTCCTGGCCTCTGGGTCCAGCAACGCCTTGGTCTATGTCCACGACCTCCGCACTGTCATAGGTGAGGAGAGATCCCCAGGGGTGTATTCTAGGGCTGAATCTTATTTTGAGATCTGAGTGTTTAACTTAAATATTCTATTGATATGTTGTCTGATCTGTGTGAAAGATAAGTGTGAATATCTCAAAGTATGATGCAGTGAGGGTAATATGGGATGTAAAGACAGCATTAGGCCAGCGGCGGTCTCCATTGGGAACGGTAGCTATGATAACTAATGGTCTTGGAAGATGTTTTTGCTATGCAGGACTTAGCAATTTCTGGTTAATTTCACAGTATTTTAAAGTGGTCACTGTTTTTCTTTGTCTGTGTTCAGAGACTCCTCCAGAGAGTCCCGTTGTGATGACCGAGGCATATCGGAGCCTGGCGGGTCACACAGCCAAGATCACTGGCCTGGCCTGGAGCCCCCACCACGACGGGAGACTGGTCACCGTCTGTTACGACGGTACAGCACAGGTCCGTCCCAATGTGTTATTTACCGAACGACAGCTACACAGACCTAGCCTTTACACCTTTTACTAGTGCCTACTGTTTTCTTCCATGTGGTTCTATATAGTGATGGGGGGAAAATGTATACAGTTGCATGTCGCAATATTATTTTGACCGATTTTGTTATATCAATACATGGACTCCAAGTATCGTTTTGTTGTTGTTGCTAGGTAGCGTTTGCTAGGTAGCGTTTGCTAGTGCAAGTTGGCTGTACCTGTGCCATATATAGCAAATTAAAGCTATATGGTCCCCAGGTGTGGGACGTGCAGAAGGAGGAGGGGCTGTGCAACTACAGGGGTCACAGGGGCCGGCTGCTGTGTGTCCAGTGGTCTCCTGTGGACCCGGACCTGGTCTGGACGGGAGCAGATGACTTCACTGTGCAGGAGTGGGCTGTGTCCAAGCAGGAATTCACCAAGCCCCCCAAAAGTAAAAATGTTTTTTTTTTTTTTTTTTTCTAGTTTTATTCACAAAGTTGCTTTTTAGGAAGTTGCTGGTTGTGTAAATGGTCAACATTTGAGCATTTTCATATATTTGATTGTAAAGATCCATAACATTTAGAGTGCAATGAATTGTATATTGTTCTAATGATAATACAAAGGTAAAAATGCCTTTCTCTTAGCGAAAAAGACACTTGACCAGAAGGCCAAGTTAAAGGCCAAGAAGAAGAAGAAGGCAACCGGGAAAGGAGGAGCAAAGGTGGAGAGCTTGTCTCTAATTGGAGAGGGGAATAAAAGAGGTGCGTCCCCAGCACCAGGAGAAAGACCATCTGACAACGAGGAGGAGGAGGAGGAGGAGGAGGGGAGCGAGACCACTAGCATCTCCTCAGTGACAGGTAGCACTGCAGTCTTGTCCAATCTACTATTACATTCAGTCTGTCTCAATCCAGCCATCTCCTTCAATTGCATCTGCCATATGCAATAAGTAAATGATGACAATGTCATACAGCTCACGCATACTACTCTTTTTATTTCAGTCTCTTCATCCAGTAATCAGATGGACAGACCTGTGATGGAGAAAGTGCAAAATGGAGGGAAATCCTTACTCACTGTAAAGAAAGAAATAAAAAAAGTGGAGAAAACAGGTACTGTATGTTATGGAATCCTATCAAAATACACTAAGAAAATTGTTCATAGGGCACAGAGTTTTTCCTAACCACGTGAACTAACCAAGAAAAACATAGGGCCCTATATTAAATGACAAGTGTAAGTATCCGTCTCCATCCACTCCAACCCCTCTTGCGGTCTGTCTTTCCTCCAGAGGTGTCTCTGAAGAAGAGGAAGCCTCGCTCCATGCTGCCCCTCAGTACCTCCATGGACCACCGCCCCAGAGAAGACCTCCAGCAGGACTGTCTCAACCTGGCCACAGTCAGGCACTCTGAGGGTGAGACTCGATCCTTATCTGGATTATACCACAAGATTATACATGTAGCCCAGTAGCTACACCTTTTGAGGACCTATATCAGGGATCATCAGCTACATTCAACGGTGGGACGATTTTTTTGGGGGTTGGGGGGCCGGAACATAGTTACAAATAGGTGGTAGACTGCAAATTGATCGCAAGAAGCCCAAACAGATATGCTTGACTAAAAGGTAATAATTTCAAACCTTACTTACATTTTGATTATTATGCGTAGGGAAAAAATTAAATATATAGTAACAGATTTCTTCAATTAAAATCACTTGGCGCTGATTTCCTAATGTTTTTAGTCTGGTTTTTTGGTTCAGAATTTAGGGGGCCAAATAAACACCAGTTGGGGAACCCTGACCAAAACAATGAGCAAGTACTCAACTATTGTTTCCTGACTACATTTTCATGTGTAGGTGCCGGCATTAAAAAAAAAAAAGCACAAGTTTTTGTCTTTATTTAAGTCTGCATCATAAGATTCATGAGACATGGTCCAGAAAGATACGACGGGTCATCATTTTTTTTCTGTCCTCCATAGAGCAGCGTTTGACTCTGACCCTGTCTTTGTCCGTCCCTGTCTGTCCTCAGCCTCTCCAGCCCACTGTGTCCCAGGCCTGGGAGATCACATCCAACTGGGGCTGTTCGCAGACAGAGATGCCCTCTATAGGATGTTCCAAGAGGAGGGTGAGTACACTCTGTTATATTATATGATTGTTATTACATGTTCATAACGATTACACACTTGTAAACACTTTAATAGCACTTATTATAACACTTTCATAATACATATACATGTGTTATAATGCTTTCTCTGTGTCTGTGAATACATGTATGTGTGTGTATATACAGTACCAGTCAAAAGTTTGGACACCTACTCATTCCAGGGTTTTTCTGTATTTTACTATTTTCTACATTGCACAATAAGAATGAAGACATCAAAACCATGAAATAACATGTAGTAACCCATATTTTATTTAACTAATCAAAATATATTTTAGATTCTTCAAAGTAGACACCCTTTGCCTTGATGACAGCTTTGCATACTCTTGGCATTCTCTCAACCAGCTTCACCTTGAATGCTTTTCCAACAGTCTTGAAGGAGTTCCCACATGCTGAGCACTTGTTGGCTGCTTTTCCTTCACTCTGCGTTCCATTTCATCCCAAACCATCTCAATTGGGTTGAGGTGGGTGACTGGAGGCCAGGTCATCTGATGCAGCACTCCATAACTCTCCTTCTTGGTCAAATAGCCCTTACGCAGCCTGGGGGAGTGTTGGATCATTGTCCTGTTGAAAAACAAGTGATAGTTCCACTGATCGCAAACCAGATGTGATGGCGTATCGCTGCAGAATACTGTGGTAGCCATGCTGGTTGTGTGCCTTGAATTTGAAATAAATCACAGTGTCACCAGCAAAGAACACCATCACACCTCCACTTCCATGCTCCACATTTGGAACCACGCATGCGGAGATCATCCGTTCACCTACTCTGCGTCTCACAAAGACTCATCAGACCAAAGGACAGATTTACACCGGTCTAATTTCCATTGCTCGTGTTTCTTGGCCCAAGCAAGTCTCTTCTTCTTATTGGTGTCCTTTAGTAGTAGTTTCTTTGCAGCGATCGACCATGAAGGCCTGATTCACGCAGTTTCCTCTGAACAGTTGATGTAAAGGTTACTTGAACTCTGTGAAGAATTTATTTAGGCGGCAATTTCTTAGGCTGGTAACTAATGAACTTATCGTCTGCAGCAGAGGTAACTCTGGGTCTTCCTTTCCTGTGGCAGTCCTCATGAGAGCCAGTTTCATCATAGCGCTTGATGTTTTTTGCGACTGCACTTGAAACCTACAAAATTCTTGAAGTGTTCTGCATTGACTGACCTTAATGTCTTGAAGTAATGATGGACTGTCATTTCTCTTTGCTTATTTGAGCTCTTATTGGCATACTATGGACTTGGTCTTTGACTAATTAGGGCTATGTTTTGTATACCACCCCTACCTTGTCACAACACAACTGATTGGCTCAAACGCATTAAGAAGGAAATGCATTTCACAAATTAACAAGGTACACCTGTTAATTGAAATGCATTCCAGGTGACTACCTCATGAATTTGGTTAAGACAATGCCAAGAGTGTGCAAAGCTGTCAAGGCAAAGCGTGGCTACTTTGAAGAATCTCAAATATAAAATATATTTAGATTTAACACTTTTTTTTCTCTTTTTTTTTTTTGGTTACTACATGATTCCATGTGTTATTTCATAGTGTTGATGTCTTCACTATTCTACAATGTAGAAAATAGTCAAAATAAAGAAAAACCCTTGAATGAGTAGGTGTGTCCAAACTTTTGACTGGTACTGTGTGTGTGTGTGTGTGTGTGTGTGTGTGTGTGTGTGTGTGTGTGTGTGTGTGTGTGTGTGTGTGTGTGTGTGTGTGTGTGTGTGTGTGTGTGTGTGTGTGTGTGTGTGTGTGTGTGTGTGTGTTACACACTACATGACCAAAAGTATGTGGACAACTGGTGTGGCTGAAATTGCCAATTCCACTAATTTGAAAGGGTGTCAACAAACCTTAGTGTATATACAGTGCATTCGGAAAATTCAGACCCCTTCCACATTTTGTTACGTTACACCTGTCTAACGTCCCACAGTTGATGGTACATGTCAGAGCAAAAACCAAGCCATGAGGTCGAAGGAATTGTCGGTAGAGCTCCAAGACAGGATTGTGTCGAGGCACAGACCTGGGGTAGGGTACCAAATAATATCTGCAGCGTTGAAGGTCCCCAAGGACACAGTGCCCTCCATCATTCTTAAATGGAAAAAGTTTGGAAACACCATGACTCTTCCTAGAGCTGGCTGTCAGGGCAAACTGAGCAATCAGGGGAGAAGGGCCTTGGTCAGGGA
The DNA here is from genome assembly GCF_965601325.2 of Salmo salar. Classification (NCBI taxonomy): domain Eukaryota; kingdom Metazoa; phylum Chordata; class Actinopteri; order Salmoniformes; family Salmonidae; genus Salmo; species Salmo salar. The sequence continues at coordinate 63,593,150 of NC_138294.1, read as the reverse complement.
GGTGACCCAGAACACGATCGTCACTCTGATAGAGCTCCAGAGGCCCTCTGTGGAGAAGGGAGAACATTCCAGAAGGACAACCATCTCTGCAGCACTCCACCAATCAGTTCTTTATGGTAGAGTGGCCAGGCGGAAGGCACTCCTCAGTAAAAGGCACATGACAGCCTGCTTGGAGTTTGTAAAGAAAGGCACGTGAAGAAATTCAGACCATGAGAAACAAGATTATCTGGTCTGTTGAAACCAACATTGAACTCTTTGGCCTGAATGCCAAGCGTCATGTCTGGAGTGCTCAATTGTTGCAACCCCTATTACTGGCCTGTTCAAACTCTTTCGCATCGTCTGAGATTCCCAAAGATTGGAAAGCTGCCGCGGTCATCCCCCTCTTCAAAGGGGGAGACGCTAGACCCAAACTGCTACAGACCTATATCTATCCTACCCTGCCTTTCTAAGGTTTACAAAAGCCAAGTTAACAAACAGATCACTGACCTTTTCGAATCCCACCGTACCTTCTCCGCTATGCAATCTGGTTTCAGAGCTGGTCATGGGTGCACCTCAGCCACGCTCAAGGTCCTAAACGATATCATAACCGCCATCGATAAGAGACATTACTGTGCAGCTGTATTCATCGACCTGGCCAAGGCTTTCGACTCTGTCAATCACCACATTCTTATCGGCAAACTCAACAGCCTTGGTTTCTCAAATGACTGCCTCGCCTGGTTCACCAACTACTTCTCTGATAGAGTTCAGTGTGTCAAATCGGAGGGCCTGTTGTCTGGACCTCTGGCAGTCTCTATGGGGGTGCCACAGGGTTAAATTCTTGGGCCGACTCTCTTCTCTGTATATATCAATGATGTCGCTCTTGCTGCTGGTGATTCTCTGATCCACCTCTACGCAGACGATACCATTCTGTATACTTCTGGCCCTTCTTTGGACATGGTGTTAACTAACCTCCAGACGAGCTTCAATGCCATACAACTCTCCTTCCGTGGCCTCCAACTGCTCTTAAATGCAAGTAAAACTAAATGCATGCTCTTCAACCGATCGCCGCCTGCCCGTTTAGCATCACTACTCTGGACGGTTCTGACTTAGAATATGTGGACAACTACAAATACCTAGGTGTCTGGTGAGACTGTAAGCTCTCCTTCCAGACTCACATTAAACATTTCCAATCCAAAATTAAATCTAGAATCGGCTTCCTATTTCACAACAAAGCATCCTTCACTCATGCTGCCAAACATACCCTCGTAAAACTGACCACCCTACCGATCCTCGACTTCGGCGATGTCATTTACAAAATAGCCTCCAACACTCTACTCAACAAATTGGATGCAGTCTATGACAGTGGCATCCGTTTTGTCACCAAAGCCCCATATACTACCCACCACTGCGACCTGTACACTCTCGTTGGCTGGCCCTTGCTTCATACTCGTCGCCAAATCCACTGGCTCCAGGTCATCTACAAGTCTTTGCTAGGTAAAGCCCCGCCTTAGCTCAGCTCACTGGTCACCATAGCAGCACCCACCCTTAGCACGCGCTCCAGCAGGTATATCTCACTGGTCACCCCCAAAGCCAATTCCTCCTTTGGTCGCCTTTCCTTCCAGTTCTCTGCTGCCAATGACTGGAACGAACTGCAAAAATCACTGAAGCTGGAGACCCATATCTCCCTCATTAGCTTTAAGCACCAGCTGTCAGAGCAGCTCACAGGTCACTGCACCTGTACATAGCCCATCTGTAAATATCCCATCCAACTACCTCATCCCAATACTGTATTTATTTATGTTGCTCCTTTGCACCCCAGTATCTCTACTTACACATTCATCTTCTGCACATCTATCACTCCAGTGTTTAATTGGTATATTGTAATTACTTCGCCACCATGGCCTATTTATTGCCTTAACTCCCTTATCTTACCTCATTTGCACACACTGTATATAGACTTTTTGTACTGTCTAATTGACTGTACGTTTGTTTATTCCATGTGTAACTGTATGTGTCGAACTGCTTTGCTTTATCTTGGCCAGGTCGCAGTTGTAAATGAGAACTTGTTCTCAACTAGCCTACCTGGTTAAATAAAGGTGAAATAAAATAAATAAATAAACACAGCCAAGACAATGCATGAGTTGCTTCGGGACAAGTCTCTAAATGTCCTTCAGTGGCCCAGCCAGAGCCCAGACTTGAACCCAATCGAGCATCTCTGGAGAGACCTGAAAATAGCTGTGCAGCGACGCTCCCCAGGATCTGCAGAGAAAAATGGGCTCCACAAATACAGGTCTACAAAGCTTGTAGCGTCATACCCAAGAACACTGAAGGCTGTGATCGCTGCCAAAGGTGCTTCAACAAAGCACTGAGTAAAGGGTCTGAATATTTATGTAAATAAAGTATTTCTGTATTTTTATTTGTAATAAATGTTGTTACATTTCTAAACCTGTTTCCGCTTTGTCATTATGGGGTGTGTTGTGTGTAGATGGAGGATTGACATATTAAAAAAAAATATGTTTTAATCCATTTTAGAATAAGGCTGTAACGTAACAAAATGTTGATAAAGTGAAGGGGACTGAATACTTTCCGAATGCACTGTGTGTGTGTGCGCGGATAAAAGGTGACTGACAAATCACTTCCATTCTCTTTATGTTGTGGTGTCCCTTTTAATCCTGTAGAGGAGGGCCATGTGGAGGCAGGTCACTATGAGTCTGCGGTGTACCTGAGACTATGGAAAGGTGACATCGCTGGAGCTCTGCAGGTGGCCACTGAGAAAGGAGAGCTGAGTGATCACCTGCTCTCAGTTGCACCTATGGGTAAAGGGCACTAATTTTAATTGTGAAATGGTTTTATTTCTTTCATATTTATTCCATTTTAGAATGCATATTTTGAATATTAAGTTGTTCTGATTCAACAACCAATTAGTTAGTTTTTGATTAGTATAATGTTTTTGTTCTCTTGCTCTTTGACATGGTAATGTGTTTCTCTTTGAAGTGCTGTATGTATGGATGCATGCAGGTGTAATAACACTTGTGAAACCCTCTCAGCTGGTTACCAGGTGTGGCTGAAGACTGTGGAGGTCTATGTGAAGCAGCTGTGTCTTCAGGAGCAGTTCCTCAAGGCTGCCTCCCATCTTCTCTCCATCAACAAGGTCTACGAGGCCATCGACCTCCTCAAGTCCCACCAGCTCTACAGGTCATTCAGCAGACACACACACCACACGTTCATCTATTTATTTTACACATAAATGATGAAATAAAGAATAACAAAGTTAGTATTGTAGGAGGATCCATTAGCGTACCTTCTAAGTGGTAGGATTTTAGATTGTGCTACCTGTGACTGACCTATCAATGGGAGTGATCATTGTAATCTCTAAGCTGTGAGTGAAATGTTTGTGCTTTCTCAGGGAGGCCATAGCCCTGGCCAAGGCTAGGCTACAGCCAGATGACCCTGTGCTCAAGGAGCTCTACACCACCTGGGCAGCCGTGCTGGAGAAAGACGGCCACTTGTCTACTGCTGCTAAATGGTAATTAAGACAAACATTTACCTATTTTCATTAATAGAACTGCATCTTGGTATAAATTTGCACTGTGCAATGCAGGTAGAGTAAAAGCTGGTTCCTCAAAATAGCTGACTTGATGCTAAAGGAACTCGTGTATTTATCACGCAGTTATCTCGCCATGGACTCCAGCTTCGACGCAGCCAAAGTCATCGCCAAGAAAAACGACCCTGTCTCACTGAAGACGGCTGCCAGTCTGGCGAAGATCGCTGGCGAAAGTGACCTGTCCTATTCACTCTCCCTGAGATGTGCCAAAGACCTGGCATCCTCTCAGGATTGGCTGGGAGCACAGCAACTCCTCAGCACACATGAAAGCCTATTGGTAAGTTGCCCTGAACTGGCCGATGCTTAAAGATGAAGATATTATATATAGTCCCATTGATTAGCTATAGATGATGGTCAGATAAGAGTTGCGTGTTGATTTTCATGCTTTATCTATACTGTCCCCCTCTGCTACAGGCCCACCGGTTACATTACTGCACTATTGAGCTGCTCACTGTGAGTCTAACAGGGACAGACATAGTGACTTGGACCTGTTCCTCCATCCATCCCTGGTCTGGTCCCTGTAAGAATCAAGATGGCTTCCTGGCTACCCTGAGGGCTGTGTGGGAGAGGGTGTTTGCTGTCTCCCCCAGCAACCCAGAGATACTCAAAGCTCTTCACCAACAACTGAAGGCCATAGAGAATCCTCTGACGACACCTAACGTTCCTATGAAACAGGTAGGTCATCAGTGGACAGAGGCTGGGCTGGGGTAAAATTATTCTGCTGATGGGATTGAGAGATATTGACAGTTCTTAGTCTGCAAATGTAAGTTTGTAGACATTTAGGGGAAGATCTACTCTGTTGTAGACAGTGGTGCCTCTCTTTGTGTTTTCATCTGAACCCACTGTAATGCTCTTGTCCCCCTCCAGCTTCTGATCCTTCTGTCCCTTGACCTGACCCTGGGTGCAGTGAGCTGGTTGCTAGGTGACTGGGGGGCGGCCCTAGAGAAGCTGTTGCAGGGTGTGGCCAGAGGGAATGAGGCGGGTCACTTCTTGCTGATGTCAGAGACCTGCAGGTTGCTGTTTCCTCAAGGTGACTCGACATCTTAGTTTACCCATCTTTATTATCCATGGCAAGGATTACACACTGACACACATAAGAATATAAATGAAAATGTATACAATGGATTATTTTTGCACATATACTGAATTTGTACAGTACTTCAGTTTAGAAATGCTACCAAAGAGCAATGTCCAATACATATACAAAAATACCTGTTTTAAAATTATATATTTTTTTACATACAACAGCCAATCTCTTCAGTCTTATACAAAATCCATAAACCAATCTTATACAGTTGGTGGCACAGAATGGTTAGTAAGTTAAACATTGTTTTACTGTAATATAATGCATTGATAACATGTTTAATATGGATTTTAACGGTGGAAGAGGCATGGCAGCTTCAGAGATCTCCATAGATGCACTCCAGCCTGTACCGTGTCCATGGACATCCCAGTCAATGGACATCCTCGTATAGGAGCGGCCCCAGGGAAGTGTACACCTCCTCCAATACCGTAGTGTTCAGAGTTGCAGCCAGTTGGTTTAACCCCAGAGCAGATGGCCATGGCTGCTTGTTCGTTATTGATCGCTCTGAATGTGATGACGCCAGGCTTAAACTAATTTCTTGGCTTGGGTCCAGAAAAGTCTCTGTTGTGTGTGTGTGTCTCTGTGGTTGTAGATAAGAATGGCTGGTCCTCTGTTGCAAGACCCCACGTTGTATCTCACCGGGTAACACTTGAAGAGTTGGTTTCCCCTTTGAAGGGTGAGGAAGCGTCTCTGTGTGGTAGAGCAGGATGGAGGCCAGGTTCCAGTGTTCCGTAGGAGTTGTTAGGGACCTGCTTCACTGACATGTCCTCAGCCATGGTGTCATAATACCCAGGGCTCTTGGAAGTTGTTGGCGCTTGCGCCCTCTGGTGTTCCAAAAGTGGCCCAGTTCCCCTCTCCGTCTGGACGGTTTGTTTTTATTTTATTTAACAAACTTTTATTCACCTAAGAAAGTCTGTTAACATTCTTATTTACAATGACGGCCTACCCCGGCCAAACCCTAGGGTTGCTGCCCTGCTGGCCGGACCAGCGGTTGCCTACCTCGCACTTCCCGTAAATTTTGTTCTCGTGCACGCTCGCCACAAGTGTCCAGCTGCCAGTGGTGGTCATATCACTGAAGGTCTGGTTCATGATCCCACTTGCTGTGGTCAGGTAATACAGCCCATCTTCATGTTGGTCATATCGGTCCCTTATTTCTTCGCAGCTACTGGCAACGGCTTCTGTTTCAAAGCCTCCAGATGATTAAAGTCAGTTCTGGCCGCTGCATGCCTCCCCTCCTGTACTGCTTGTGCAAGTTGAGGCAGTGAAGTGAAATGAGTTGTAAGTCTACATGTTATATATTGAACCATCAGTAGAGGGGGATCATCAACAGGAGAACACAGAGAAATGTCAGTCTCTGACTTCAGGAGGTTCTGTTTGTGTTCAAGTCTTGGCAATACTTCTATTTATACCCATGTCTTATCCATATGCTCTTATTTTCCATGTCTGAGAGAGAACTGAAAAGAACTAGCCTATCTCAGCAAAAATGTGTTGATAACAAGAATGGTTAAACAGCAAAACAATGATAAGCCTAGTTGATTATCAATAACATTCACAAGAGGCCTCACATTTGATAAAATATAGTGTTTAATCTGTGTGAACTAGTCCATTCCAGGATAAAAGGCCCAACCCTTTAACTGCAGTCGTACTTTTTTTTTTAAATGTGCACAGACCGGTGACAACAGGGCAATCTGTGCCTACAGTACTCAATATCACTGGAAGTGTGGACACTAACGCTGTATGGTCCTCGTCTTCCAAATGTATGAAAGAAATGCATCCTTCGAACCAATGTGAAATTCTCATATTAATTCTACTCTTTCTCTGCCAGGTATCGACTCCATCTCAGAACACAAAAAGATGGTGGACCCCTCGGATGTGAAGGCCTTGGCTGCAGCTCGGAGCCTGGAGGCGTTTGTGTGTTACCAGGACCTCTACCACCTGTGGTGGAGCCTCAGCACTAACACAGCAGGAGCTCAGAGAGACATGACTAATGGACTGCACTCAGCCAGCGAGAACCACATCAATGGATTAGACGGCCACGTTACTGACACTCCAAATGGAGATGGGATGGGATGGTGTGTGAGCGCTCAGAATGGAGACGTGAAGATGGGAGTGCGTGTGAACGCTTGCCAGGTGCTGCTGTCTGAGCCCCACGCAACATGCCAGGCCACACAGAGGGCTATAGCAGAGATCCAGCAGAGACTGGCCTCCATGGTGCACCAGCACAGCCAAACCCAGGAGACTAAAGACAGCCCTGGGGAGGGACAGACTGAAAGGCCTACCTCGGCCCAGGGCTCCACTCCAACAGACAGCCAAGAGTCCACTGATGCAGGACAAGGGTACAGCATATTTTTTCTCATTGTGTCTTTGGACATTAGAGTTTGCTGTTTAGACTAAAGAGAACTGCAATAATTTGTTAGTGTATTCAGACAGTTGGTCTTTGTTTTTCAGAGCTGACACTGAATCTCTACCCTGCTTGATTGCCATGGTTTCTGAGCACCACAAAGAGTTGGCTGACATCCCAGAACATGTCAAAGTAAGACATCCTCATACGTTTTTACTGAACTTTTTCCTGATGCCATTGTTTTTAAAGTATTATTTTCTTTATTTCAGAAATATCCATACCCAGATGTTCTGGAGTGCTGCTTAGTTCTGCTATATTTGAGTAAGAGTTCTACTCTTGTTCCTGATCACCTAAAGAATGAAGCAGTGGCCTTGATCCGCAAGTATGGAACTACCTCTCTCCGCAAAGCCTCCCAGCGATTCCTATCTTAATGGTTATTTTTCTATTTTCTTCAGTCTGAACAAAGTACTTAGCCAGAATGGCAAGTCTATGTATATCAATAAACATTTTCACTAAGCTAAGTCTGATTTACTATACATGGGTATATGAATACCAGCCTTCAAATAAATTGATGTATTGAGTCAGAGGTAGGATTTTAGTCTGGAATTAACAGTTCAATGTTTTTGCACTGCTGGGGTCCTAGGCCCACACAAGTGTACATTACCGTGGTTGGAGTATCCCTCAAAGGAAAACCTTGATCATAGGACCTGATGTCTAGTAAGGCTTTAAATAAAAATTCCAGGTCGCATGTCTGGCTCTGTCAGTGTAACAGCTATAGCAAAAGCTTGGCACGATTAAAAGGCTCTGCAGTGTGTCCATTTTACTCGTTTGCACCTAAATATTTTGCTCTGAGACCTGGAATTTTTGCATCTCATTTTGCTCCTAAATGTCTGTGCCTACATTGTCAAAGTTTAATGTAGCCCAATTAAACCGCAACAGAATTAGTTCAATAAGGCATGCCCAAAATAGGAAATACTATCAAACATTGAAAATAGATTTTTTTTAATATACAACTGTTTCAAACAATGCATGTTGTAAAAACAATAGCAACCATCTGTTTTTAAACAGAGCAGTGAACAAATTAAAAGCAAATGTTGCACAGAACTGCAGTGTGCCCCTAACACATTTATACTCAGACCAGCCTGGCACCCATCTAAAACATGTCGGCTTCAGTGAAATTTTACTTTAAAAATGGTATGATCCCTACAAGCATGTATCCAACAAAGAACTGGTTTTCTGATTGATACCAAGGCTTGAGCTACAGTTGGGTTTGTTTTGAAAAGCAGGAGTGCAGAGAATTGTTGAGCACTTTCAAATGCTAAACTTCTTATTCGCAGTACAATACAAGAGCTGGTCCCATGCTTTTAAAAGAGTTGTTACTGCAATGCTGATAAACAAAGGTTTCTGAATACTGGTCCTGGGTGATAAAGGCTCAATAGTGATACAATAGGGAATTTGAATGTGACAATACGCAGTAAAATCAATTATGACAGAACAAAATGGGTTCAAGAGGAGAGTCTGGTAACCAATGTCCTTTTTGCAGCTGGTGATGCTAGATACAGAAATTTCTCATGTTTTCTGGGAGTGGGGGGAGAAAATAAACATCTACTGGATGGGTTAAAACAAGTGCGGCTTCCACTTGATGGCCTCAGTCGATCAGTGCTTGTTGTTGGTTTCCTCTTGGGAAGAGCTTGAGATGCCATTCTGATTTTGAGTGGACCCAGAGCCCAATCCATACAATCGCCCACAATACTTTGCGTCATCAATGTTGTCTTCAAAGAAAAGCTGCAAAAGAAGACAACTTGTTTCATGTAACTCCCAAGATGCCAGTTCTCAAACATCTTTTCCATCCTTCCACTCTTCAAAAAAGACTTGACAGGTGTAAGTACAACGTTAAATCTCAGTCCTTTCACCTATTAGTTGTCATGGAAGACAGACAATAGGTACCTCTTTCATCCTAAAGAAGGCCATCCCTGTGAGCAGCGAATCCGACCCGGCCTGGTGTTGTCTCCCGATCCTCTTTAGTTCCAGCTGGTCAGCCACCTCCTGAAGTCCTCCCTGAACAAACACACAGTTGACATATGCTCTGCCTCGGGGGAAGTCAAAGGACATTTCATGTCAGTCACATTTTGGTGAAATAAAATATATTTTTAAAGGGACATCTCACTATAGGCCACCACTGACTAACTGAGGTGGTTTGATAAGCCATGCTTGTGTGATGGAGTAACCTTGCCTGAGACTTGACGACTTGCTAATCAAGCTAACGCCTAGGCTTCAGCTCAGCAGGCTAACAAAGTTGAGACATTTGGCAGCCAACAGTGCTTTCATTGGTTTTGCAAATACCATAACATAATAAGCAAGTTACCAGGAATGTCTCTTTACCTTCAAGTTTTTGCAGCTCTTCATCAGATATTTCACATCATAGATTGCAGGGAAGAAGAGATTGAGGATCTGGAAGAACTCATGTTCCTCCTCAGGTAGCCGAGTGTCTGTTAACAGCTTCACCAGGTAGCCAAAATCGTACCCGCTGCAAATCAGAAATACGGCAAGGAGATTCATTACAACTTGATTTCGCAAATGACTACTAGGGAACTGTTGGGAGTGTTCATGACTAGGGACCCAGAGTTTATCCTGTTTACCAGAAAAAAAATGCTAGGCCCACTGACATCGCAACACATCCCTACCTGTGAAAGGAGAGCCACTTGACATTTTCACACAGCACTAAACCAGATGTCATCAGGAGCTCAGCAAAGTAGAGTGTGTCAATCCCCTCTTCCTCGTGCTTTTTGAATTGGAGGCCGGAGTTCTGAAGTAAGTCTATCGAGTCCTGGGAGTACATATCCTCTCTGTTTACAAAAGAACAGAATGGAGCAAACAGTGAAACAACAAACTATAGACTATTACTCAAGAGCCTTCTAATGAGGCATCAGATCCTACCCCAAAAACATAAGCATAGTTTTAATCTCATTACTGGCTATACTGTTTTATAACAAGGATTCAGACCCACGTTAAATTAAATTTGAAATTGAACTGCCATGTCGTCGTTCCAGGGGGATATTCTCCATCCTCGTTCATAAATGACAGTCCCAGTTGGATGATTTTCAGAAGGTCCACGTTGCACCTCAAGAGCTGGTACTGGTAATCTACCGTACTGCGAAACTCGCCAATGGGTCGAACCACCACTCCGGGGAATTCTGTGTCCTGTTTGAACAAGAAGGACATCATTAATGACAACAAAAATAAGTTGGCGCAATACATACCAAAACCTTCACAGATCTACTAAGAATCAATGAAAACGTTAGCATAAGGCACATTTAGCAAGATATATTACCATGGCAATGAAGTTGTAGCTTTGAATTATCTGTCGGATTTTCCTCATTTCCTCATCCACATTGCTTGCCCAGACCTCACAGATAATCTGACTGGTATCTGCCAGTGCAGCTGGCATTTTTGCAGGTTGAGGAAAGGACTGAAAACCCCGACAATTCTGCAGCACTTTCAGGGAACAGTCTGTTGAAAGAAATTCACTCTGTAGGTAGCAAGAAGAGGTTGAATGTTATCTATGCCCTTCAGCTAATCATCAATTAACTACATTTTAAATGCAAAATGATAGTTAAAGTTGTGTGCAGTAGCTAGAGTTAACACATAAGAGATATATATATATATATATATACACATATACATACACACACAAAAGTATGTAGACACCCCTTCAAAATTTGTGGATTCAGCTATTTCAACCACACCCATTTGCTGACAGGTGTATAAAAATCAAGCACACCGCCAGGCAATCTCCATAGACAAACATTGGCAGTAGAATGGCCTTACTGAAGAACTCAGTGACTTTCAACATGTCACTGTCATAGGATGCCACCTTTCCAACAAGTCAGTTCAAATTTCATCAAATTTCTGCCCAACTGTAAATGCTGTTATTGTGAAGATAAAACGTCTAGGAGCAACAACGGCTCAGCCACAAAGTGGTAGGCCACACAAGCTCACAGAACAGGACCGCCGAGTGCTGAAAGCATGTAAAAATCATCTGTCCTTGGTTGCAACTTCAGCACAAGAACTGTTCGTAGGGAACTTAATGAAATGAGGGCAACTCCATATGAATGCCCATGATTTTAGAATGAGATGTTCGACGAGCAGGTGTCCGCATACTTTTGGTCATGTGGTGTACATGTAGCTACATGGCTGGGCGCCTAAATCAAAACCTGACTGGCCTGAGTGATGCTAGCTAGATAATGAGCAAACGAACTTAAAACAACCCCGGTGTTGCTTTTCTGCAAATGAATTAGTTTATTGTATAAACACTGAACTAGCTAAGGTTACCTAGCAACAATTAAATCACGGACAACAAGCTATATACAGTAGCTAACTAGCATCCAAATTACATGTAGCATTAGCAGACGTAAACTAGCCCAGTTACAGTGGAAAGAATATAGTATGTCAATGGTAGCTAGCTAGCCACACTGGAAGTTAACTAAAATAAGATGTTCGCTACCTCGAATCAGTCTTCTATTACACATAGTTAGCAACAACAGCACGTAGCCAAGCTACATTGGGATAGCTAGCTAGCTCAGTTTGCTAGCGTTGGCAGCATTGGTGAAGTCAAGATGGCTAGCTAGCTGGAAACCACCAGGCTAGCCAACTCACTTTGGTTATTGTTTTGACTTAAACATATTATTATATTAGCTAGCTACTATGAAACGTGTAAAGCACAAATAACAATATCTACCTGATCCGTCGTATGATCTTGTTCCGTTGGGCTACTGCTAGCCCTTGCTAACGTTGCTGCATAACGTTGGCTTCCTTGCTCTATCGGAAGTCATAGAAATACATCTAGGCAGGCGCAGTAAAAAAAAAAGAAAAAAAAAAGCTCACCTTCACGTCTCACTTGATGCTCTGACCAGTAGCTAGAGTATGGACTGTGGAGCATACACCACCTCAGTGTTATCCACCCGTTTACCCCCAGAGAAATACAAACTTAAATTGCTACATATCTATAGTGTGTAACTTTATAGTTGACAATGTGGTTGGTTTCATGTCATGACCCTATCTCTATACAGTATATCAAGGTTTCAGCACAATAATTACTTAATTATCCAGGAGTTAATTGGTTTGTAAAAGTTTTTACAAATGAAATACTTTATAAATTGTGTCACATTTCCTCAAATCTTCAACTGGATGGACCTTGGTATGCCACAATAATCGATGCAAAGCTTTTAATAGGATGTTGTTTAAGACATTATCTTTATTTGAAAAGCGTAAAATACCTGACCGTAAAATAGCTCCAAAAGTCCAAGGAAAACCTGATACAGTTCCAAGACACAGATGACCACAATCACTTTTCCTACTAAGATACAATTACATAGTGGTCATCATTCAATTACTAATATTCTGGTTATACAATTACACCTGAAGATAAACAGGGAGGCATGTGTGCCAAAGCGATATCACATTCATTTGCAATACAGACACCTGAAGTACTTGAGGTTATCCTGAAGTCCTGGTGTTATGAATAATGCATTGAATCATGGTAATTGTGAAACAGAGACATGGAAAAGTCTATATTCAGAATTTGTATGAGAAATGCAGACATCAATGTCATTCAAACATGTCAGCTCTAGACTCCTCAAATACTGTACATTGGTATATCTACTGTGCTATACAACAACAGCACTACAATACTCCATGACGAGTAAACACTGTTTGTCAAAGGTACATTTCTTCTGAGGCATGGCACTTTAGATAGGCTTCGAAATAAATATAAAATAAAGCTGAGGAAGTATTTTTAAAACCGCAATTTTATGTCAATGCTTTTTGTCAGGGTCCCTTGTTCGCACAGCTGTCAGAGAGATGTGGTCACTGTTGGTTAGAGTCAGCACTACTTTGAATGTGGGACACCTCTAATACAGGCATGAGGAGCTGGAAGGAATCCTGGATGTACGATGCACTGTTTGAAGCCTAAAGAAGACGAAATACATAAAGTACATGGATACATTTGAAGTCGGAAGTTTATATACACTTAGGTTGGAGTCATTAAAACTAGTTTTTCAACCACTCCACACATTTCTTGTTAACAAACTATAGTTTTGGTTAGGACATCTACTTTGTGCATGACACAAGTAATTTTTCCAACAATTAATTACAGACAGATTATTTCACTTATAATTCACTGTATCACAATTCCAGTGGGTCAGAAGTTAACATACACTAAATTGACTGTGCCTTTAAACAGCTTGGAAAATTCCTGAAAATGATGTCATGGCTTTAGAAGTTTCTGAAAGGCCAATTGACATAATTTGAGTCAATTGGAGGTGTACCTGTAGATATATTTCAAGGCCTACCTTCAAACTCAGTGCCTCTTTGCTTGGCATCATGGGAAAATCAAATGAAATCAGCCAAGACCTCAGAAAAAAAATTGTCTGGTTCATCCTTGGGAGCAATTTCCAAATGCCTGAAGGTACAACATTCATCTGTACAAACAATAGAACGCAAGTATAAACACCATGGGACCACGCAGCCGTCATACCGCTCAGGAAGGAGACGCGGTCTGTCTCCTAGAGATGAATGTACTTTGGTGCGAAAAGTGCAAATCAATACCAGAACAACAGCAAAGGACCTTGTGAAGATGCTGGAGGAAACAGGTACAAAAGTATCTATATCCACAGTAAAACGAGTCCTATATCGACATAACCTGAAAGGCCGCTCAGCAAGGAAGAAGCCACTGCTCCAAAACCGGCATAAAAAGCCAGACTATGGTTTGCAACCGCACATGGGGACAAAGATCATACTTTTTGGAGAAATGTCCTCTGGTCTGATGAAACAAAAATAGAACTGTTTGGCCATAATGACCATCGTTATCTTTGGAGGAAAAAGGTGGAGGCTTGCAAGCCGAAGGACACCATCCCAACCGTGAAGCACGGGGGTGGCAGCATCATGTTGTGGGGGTGATTTGCTGCAGGAGGAACTAGTGCACTTCACAAAATAGATGCATCATGAGGTAGGAAAATTATGTGGATATATTGAAGCAACATCTCAAGACATCAGTCAGGAAGTTAAAGCTTGGTCGCAAATGGGTCTTCCAAATGGACAATGACCCCAAGCATGCTTCCAAAGTGGTGGCAAAATGGCTTAAGGACAACAAAGTCAAGGTATTGGAGTGGCCCTGACCTCTATCCTATAGAAAATGTGTGTGCAGAACTGAAAAAGCATGTGCGAGCAAGGAGGCCTACAAACCTGACTCAGTTACACCAGCTCTGTCAGGAGGAATGGGCCAAAATTCACCCAACTTATTGTGGGAAGCTTGTGGAAGGCTACCCAAAACGTTTGACCCAAGTTAAACAATTTTAAAGGCAATGCTGCCAAATGCTAATTGAGTGTATGTAAACTTCTGACCCACTGGGAATGTGATGAAAGAAATAAAAGCTGAAATAAATCAATCATTCTCTCTATTATTATTCTGACATTTCACATTCTTAAAATAAAGTGGTGATCCTAACTGACCTAAGACAAGGAATTTTTACTAGGATTAAATGTCAGGAATTGTGAAAAACTGGGTTTAAATGTATTTGGTTAAGGTGTATGTAAACTTCAGACTTCAACTGTACATAAACGATGCACCACATTTGTAAATCTTTCACACACACAAACACACATTGTTATGATTCAGCTTTCAGACAGAATGAAGAGGATGTGATATGCAGCAATGTACGATAATTAATTCGATACAAACCTCCAAAAATACTCCCGTTATGAGTGGATTGAGGACATCTCCCTTTTCATTTGACTGCAAAACAAAAGGTTTTGGTATTAGTAGTCAATGAACTAGGAATCTTAAAAACCTATTAAAGGGATACTTAGGGATTTTGGCAATATAGCCCTTTATTTATGTCCCCAGAGTCAGCTGAACTCACTCACGGAAACCATTTTTATGTCTCTGCATCCAGTATGAAGGAAGTTAGAGGTAGTTTTGCGAGCCAATGCTAACTAGTGTTAGCACAATGACTGAAAGTCTATGGTATCTACTAGCATGCATGAAAAAGAAAAGGAGAGCTCGGATGCAATCATTTTATAATTAACTTTGACAGACAAGCTTTCTTCATCAGTGTATAATGACAAACACTGTGGTTCAGTAATTTATATACTTTGAAAAAACACACACAGGTGTCTGTAATCATGGCCAAGTGTTGCTTGATTTTATTGGTTGATTTACAGATATTAATAGAACATAAAAAAACTACTAGCTTGCTAGCAGTTACCATAGACTTCTATTCATTGCATTAACGCTAGTTAGAGATAGATCGAAAAGTGCTGGGAGGTAGTGGCTAGTCCAACTCAAGGTGTCATAAAAAACAAAATTGCACTCCCCTTCCCAAATTTACAAATATTTTCACATGACCCTCCCCCCTCATAGAATTATCTCAAAATAATGTTTACGGCCACAAATAACAATAACTGCATAGAACCTGTGTTTATAGACATGAATATCGACTAAGACTCTTCAGCATGCAGTCAATGCCACGCAGGGCTACGGGCCAGAAGGATGAGGGTTCGTCAACCATCACAAACGAGCTCACTCTCCCTGCCTGTTTCATTACACTACAATCAGAGCCTGGTGCAGACAATGATCAGCTAGGGGGAAATCTGATTTCTTTATGCCACTTATAATTATACAGTGCCTTCAGAAAGTATTCAGACCCCTTGACTTTTTACACATTTTGTTACGTTACAGCCTTATTCTAAAATGTATTAAAAAAAAATTGTACATAAGTATTCAGACCCTTTGCTATGAGACTCAAAATTGATCTCAGCTGCATCCTCTTTCCATTGAGCATCCTTGAGATGTTTCTACAACTTGATTGGAGTCCACCTGTCAATTGATTGGACATGATTTGGAAAGGCACAGACGTGTCAATATTAGGTCCCACAGTTGAGAGTGCATGCCAGAGCAAAAACCAAGGCATGAGGTCGAAGGAATTGGCCGTAGGGTTCCGAGACAGGATTGTGTCGAGGTACAGATCTGGGGAAGGGTACAAAAAATGTCTGCAGCATTGAAAGTCCCCAAGAACACAGTGGCCTCCATCAATCTTAAATAGAAGAAGTTTGGAACAACCAAGTGTCTTCCTAAAGCTGGCCAACCGGCCAAACTGAGCAATTAAGGGAGAAGGGCCTTGGTCAGGGAGGTGACCAAGAACCCAATGGTCACTCTGACAGAGCTCTAAAGTTACTCTGTGGAGATGGGAGAACCTTTCAGAAGGACAACCATCTCTGCTGCACTCCACCGCCAGGCCTTTATGGTAGAGGGGCCAGACAGAAGCCACTCCTCAGTAAGAGGCACATGACGCCTGCTTGGAGTTTGCCAAAAGGCACCTAAAGACTCTTTGGCCTGAATGCCAAGCGTCACGTCTGGAGGAAACCTGGCACCATCCCTACGGTGAAGCATGGTGGTGACAGCATCATGCTGTGGGGATGTTTTTCTGCAGCAGGGACAGGGAGATTAGTCAGGATCGAGGCAAAGATGAACGGAGTAAAGTACAGAGAGATCCTTGATGAAAACCTGCTCCAGAGAGCTCAAGACCTCAGACTGGGGGGCGAAGGTTCACCTTTGAACAGAACAACGACCCTAAAAACTAAGCCAAGACAACGCAGGAGTGGCTTCGGGACAAGTCTCTGAATGTCCTTGCGTGGCCCAGCCAGAGACCGGACTTGAACCTAATCAAATATCTCTGGAGAGACCTGAAAATGACGCTCCCCATCCAACCTGACAGAGCTTGAGAGGACCTGCAGAGAAGAATGGGAGAAACTCTCCAAATACAGGTGTGACAAGCTTATAGCGTCATACCCAAGAAGACTCGAGGCTGTAATTGCTGCCAAAGGTGCTTCAACAAAGTACTGAGTAAAGGGTCTGAACACTTATGTAAATGTGATGTTATTTTTTTTAAATAAATTATCAAACATTTTGAAAAATCTGTTTTTGCTTTGTCATTATGGAGTATTGTCTGTAGATTGATGAGGGGAAAAAACGATTTAATCAATTTTAGAATAAGAATGTAACGTAACAAAATGTGAAAAAAGTCAAGGGGTCTGAAAACTTTCCAAATGCATTGTATAAAATATTTCAAACTTATTTTCCACAAACAGGTTTCTGTGCCAATGCACTACACAACCAATAAACGAAGCATACATACTTTGGGCACTTCAAAATCATCGTTTGCGTTTTCAACACCAAAATAAATAGACTATGTCAATCTCAACAAAGAGAAAATGCATCCCTCTCTACCCAGCAGGCTTACCCAGTATTGAAGACATCTCAGAATGTCATTAAACCTTTTGGTGTTTTGTAACAGATGTCTCTTTCCTTTCATCAATTGGCCGCTGCACAGTTTGGATTGATTCATTGATTGACTTATTTGTCAGTTAAAATAGTACATATATACAAAAATATTGTTTGGACAATAAAGTCTGGGACTTATTTCCATTGTGGTCCTTATTTTTCTTACATAAATACATACAATACCAGTCAAAAGTTTGGACACACCTACTCATTCCAGGGTTTTTCTTTATTTTGACAATTTTCTACATTGTAGAATAATTAAGACATCAAAACTATGAAATAACACATATGGAATCATGTAGTAACCAAAAAAAGGTGTTAAACAAATCAAAATATATTTATATTTGAGATTCTTCAAAGTAGACACATTGTGCCTAGATGACAGCTTTGCACACTCTTGGCATTCTCTCAACCAGCTTCATGAGGTAGTCACCTGGAATGCATTTCAATTAATAGGTGTGCCTTGTTAAAAGTGTGGAATTTCTTTCCTTCTTAATGCGTTTGAGCCAATCAGTTGTGTTGTGACAAGGCAGGGGTGGTATACAGGAGATATCCATATTTGGTAAAAGACCAAGTCCATTTTATGGTAAGAACAGCTCAAATAAGCAAAGAGAAACGACAGTCCATCATTACTTCAAGACATGAAGGTCAGTCAATTTGGAAAATCTCAAGAACTTTGAAAGTTTCTTAAAGTGCAGTCGCAAAAACAAATCAAGTGTTATGATGAATCTGTCTCTCATGGGGACCACCACAGGAAAAGAAGACCCAGAGTTACCTCTGCTGCAGAGGATAAGTTCATTAGAGTTACCAGCCTCAGATTTCAGCCCAAATAAATGCTTCAAAGAGTTAACGTAACAGACTCATCTCAACATCAACTGTTCAGGGTAGACCGTGTGAATCAGGCCTTCATGGTCGAATTTATGCAAAGAAACCACTACTGAAGGACACCAATAATAAGAAGAGACTTGCTTGGGCCAAGAAACACGAGCAATGGACATTAGACCGGTGGAAATAAGTCCTTTGGTCTGATGAGTCCAAATTTGACATTTTTGGTTCCAACCAGCTTTTCTTTGTGAGACGCAGAGCAGGTAATGGATGATCTCCGCGTGTGTGGTTCCAACCGTGAAGCATGGAGGAGGAGGTGTGATGGTGCTTTGCTGGTGACACAGTCTGTGGTTTATTTAGAATTCAAGGCACACTTAACCAGCATGGCTACCACAGCATTCTGCAGCGATACGCCATCCCATCTGGTTTGCGCTTAGTGGGACTATCAATTGTTTTTCAACAGGACAATGACCCAACACACACCTCCAGGCTGTGTAAGGGCTATTTGACCAAGAAGGAGAGTGATGGAGTGCTGCATCAGATGACCTGGCCTCCACAATCACCCGACCTCAACCAAATTGAGATGGTTTGGGATGAGTTGGACCGCAGAATGAATGAAAATAAGAGTAAGTGCTCAGCATATGTGAGAACTCCTTCAAGACTGTTGGAAAAGTATTCCAGGTGAAGCTGGTTGAGAGAATTCCAATAGTGTTAAGCTGTCATCAAGGCAAAGGGTGGCTACTTTGAGATTCTTCAAACTTTTTTTGTTGACTACATGATTCCATATGTATTACTTCATATTTTTGATGTCTTCACTATTATTATACAATGTAGAAAATAGTACAAAATAAAGAAAAACCCTTGAATGAGTAGGTGTCTCCAAACATATATATATATATATATAATATATATATATATATATATATATATATTATATATATATATATATATATATATATATATATATATATATATATATAAAAGGAAGTGAAGTTATGGCCTAACCCCAGAGAGATAGAGATATGCTGGTGACATGCTACAACACCAACATGCATTTCTTTATGTCAGATCGCTACTACATCTGCTATACAGATATAGACATACAGAGGTAGGGTAATTCGTACATTTTCAATCCAAATATTTAATATAAGCATTTTATTGTTAGATTATATGAGTACTCTGATAGGCCTGAAACAGCTGAGGTGGCATTGGTACGCACTATGCTCTTAAAATCTTGATGGTTGCTAGTCAGTGCCCTGTTACCGTCCTCCTGACAGTTCTAAACTTTGCAAGGCATGTCACTTGGCCCATCTCTTCGCATAGCCCACCACTAAGAAATACCGTGGGAATAAATATCACTGAATGACGAAAATATTGGAATAAAGTAGGCTAATGCAATTGAAGGCATGTATCAAACTGTTGCTTACTGAAACTCCCAAAGTCATCTAATCATCGTAATACATTTGAAACAATAGCCTCCTGTGTGTGGCATACTGGTCTCATAGACTAGACGTAACATAGTAAATGTAAATCTATGATATCCAGATTAGTATGATATGCACAGCCAGAAGAGGACTGGCCACCCCTCGGAGCCTGATTCCTTTCTAGGTTTCTTCCTAGGTTCCTGCCTTTCTAGGGAGTTTTTCCTAGCCACCTTGCTTCTACATCTGCATTGCTTGCTGTTTGGGGTTTTAGGCTGGGTTTCTGTATTGCACTTTGTGACATCGATTGATGTAAACAGGGCTTTATAAATACATTTGATTGATGTTACATTTGATATGGTTACATTAGAAAGAAGGCTACTTAAGGAAAAAACAAAAGTATGGTGGTGGTCAGGGTGGATGGGTGTGAGTATAATGTGAACGTCTTGCAACCCAAAGGTTGTAAGTTCAAATCTCATCACGGACAACTTTAGCATTTTAGCTAATTAACAACTTTTCAACTACATACTACTTTAAGCTACTTTGCAACTACTTAGCAGGTTAGCTAACCCTCCCCTTAACCCTTTAACCTAACTCCTAAACTTAATCCTAACCTTAACCCTAACCCTCAGCCTAGCTAACGTTAGCCAGCTAGCTAATGTTAGCCACCAAGCCACCTAGGTAAAATTTGTAACATATAATACACATTGTAATTCGTAATATATCATACAAAATGGGTGATGACATACACAAATGAATACATACCATATCATACTAAATGGAGTGTGAATAATATGTAATTATCTGAGACCCCGTTCATTTCAACATGATTTTGATTGATTGGGACAGTGACATCGCACTGCTTTGAGACAAGCGACTCATCTTGATACATTTATCAGTGTAAGATTTTTGTTTTCACTGAATCACCGTTTGGATATTGGTTAAGCTACAATTAGGCTGGGGAAATGTTAGCTAAATTGCTGTGAGTGCTGCTCATGATCATCTTGTCTAGTTGGCTCATTTATTAGAAAATGTTGCCATGTTATGTAGTTTAACAAGTGGATTATTTTGCTAGCAGTCACTTAGTAGCCTAGGCCTACTCCCAACCAAAAACCTGTGACCTCACTGACTTCTCATCCCTAATTGCTCCTGAAAATTGCTCTGAATAAGACTGTATACTAAATTACTAAAATGTAAAAATGTTGTCTGATAATCAATCAATGTGATTTTATTTCACTGAATTTCCATCTGTACAGGCTATTTGGAGGCGGTATAGCTCATCTATCTATTAGCTTGCTCATCTTGGGGCGGCAGGTAGCCTAGTGGTTAGAGCGTTGGACTAGTAACCGAAAGGTTGCAAGATTGAATCCCCATTCAATCTGCCATTCTGCCCCTGAACAAGGCATTTAGCCCACTGTTCCTAGGCTATCATTGAAAATAAGAATTTGTTCTTAACTGACTTGCCTAGTTAAATAAAGGTAAAATAAAAAATGAATCTATCACTGATCAGAAACATTTTCTGTGACAAGTTGTAAGGGAAAGATATCATTTTGTATTTTATTCTGTTATATTCTTACTATAGTATACACTGAGTATACCAAACATTCAGAACACCTTCCTAATATTGAGTTGTCCCCCCCTCCCCCTTTTGCCCTAAGAACAGCCTCAATTCGTTGGGGCATACGCTCTACAAGGTGTCAAAAGCATTCCACAGGGAGGCTGGCCCATGTTGACTCCAATGCTTCCCACAAGTTGGCTGGATGTCCTTTGGTTGGTGGACCATTCTTGATACACACAGGAAACTGTTGAGGGTGAAAAACCCAGCAGCGTTGCAGTTCTTGACACAAACCGTTGCGCCTGGCACCTACTACTGTTCAAAGGCACTTAAATATTTTGTCTTTCCCATTCACCCTCTGAATGGCACACATACACAATCCCCGTCTCAAGTGTCTCAAGGCCCCCCTATCTACACGGACTGAAGTGGATTTAACAAGTGACATCAATAAGGAATCATAGCCTTCACCTGATCAGTCAATGTAATGGAAAGAGCAGGTGTTATTAATGTTTTTTATACTCAGTGTATGTGTGTTGACTGTAATCGGTTAGGTTTGTCTTGTCTGTTTAATCAACAAAATAACAAATTATTGATTTCATTTGGATGGCGCAGCCATGGCTGCACAGACCCGTACCATAGGCCTAATTAAACTCAAAATACGCTATTAAAATAGACGCCTACCCACATCTGCACACCACAACTACCACTCGTCCCCGGCATGCCGGCATAAAAAGCGTATGCATAAGAGGGTCATATAAACATCGCCCTATCTGTTTTGTTTATTTGTGAAACTCAAAAGACAGTTTATACATTTTCATAGTGAGGCAGTACAATTAAGTTCCATGATGAAAAGTTGTTGTGCAAGACCATGAATACTAACATCTGAAGCTGAGTTCTGTGAATGTGGCTTCCAAGAGTGTAAGCTTAGTGACAGTCTAAATATACTTTGTGATATAGTTTGTATAGAATCACTATCTTACCCCTATTGTAGTTAAACAGGAGGTGAACTTCTTGGAAAGTAGTGATATCTCTTTACACAAAACAATTGTTATTCTGTAAAGGGAGAACAAAATTTTGAGTTAGAGCACAATCACATACTGGAATATGACAACAATACACACACGTTATGTCTGAAGGTTAGGGATGTGTGAACCAGAGCTATATCTATGACTAGTAATATAACACTCTGGAGATGGCTGATGGTGTGTAGGAACTTACTGCGAGAGGATTTTGGCCTGCTCCAAAGTGGTGACCTTCTGGCTGGTACAGAGCAGGATCATCTCGGCCACTTTGTGGAACTGCTCTATGGATCTGGCTGTTAGCTCAGCCAGGCTTTTGATGGCCGACGAGTGGACATTCTGAGAGGAATCAACAACACTCACATCAGTAGTTACAACAGAAAGAAGCTCCATTCCAATAGTCACGATGTCAGATAATAATTTTGCATACCTCAACAGTATATGTTTTTGCCACTTCCTCTTCATTCCTTTCTTCTTCCTTTATGGGTTTGGTCATTTGGGCAATCTGGTCACATGCATTCTTACTCACCTGATGAGTGTTTGCAGAGAGAAAATAGGTTAGAGATTAGTGATCTACCATGCCGAAAAGCAAAGTCGAGTAGTGCTCAGTCCTTTCAAAACGCAGCCCTGCCAAAACTCTCCAGAAGATGGCAACAAACACTGCTATATTATTGTACCGCTAGCATGAGACCGTAAGATCACTGGCTTGAAATTCAATCAGAACAGAAATGTATTGTGCCAACCTTGCCAAGTTTGTCAGCTGTTGTGGATATGTGTAGTCCATCAAGGGCCTCTGTTAATTCCCTCAGAAACTCAGCGCCATCTTCATCTGAAAAGAAATACGAATAAACAACATGTATTGCTTTTGCTCATTGTATTTATCACAAAAACATACTGCCATCTTTCCCCAAAACAAGATAACAATTCTGATGGTTTTCAGCTGAATTATCACCCACAGAAAAGAAAAAAAAATCATAGAACAAAAGTATTTTGTTTCTGTTGTGAGTACAGTGGCGACCCATCATTCTGGGCAGGTAGGGCAGGCAGAGACCCACCTGTTTTGAGCCCTACCTGTTTAGCAAAATATATACAGTACCAGTCAAAAGTTTGGACACATCTACTCATTCAAGGGTTTTTCTTTATTTTTACTATTTTCTAAACTGTGAAGCATTTATTTGGGCTGCAATCTAATGAACTTGTCCTCTGCAGCAGAGGTAACTCTGGGTCTTCCTTTCCTGTGGCCGTCCTCATGAAAGCCAGTTTCATCATAGTACTTGATGGTTTTTGCGACTGCACTTGAAGAAACTTTCAAAGTTCTTGAAATGTTCTGGATTGACTGACCTTCCTGTCTTAAAGTAATGATGGACTGTAGTTTCTCTTTGCTAATTTGAGCTGTTCTTTCCATAATTTGGACTTAGTCTTTTTACTAAATAGGGCTATCTCCTGTATACCACCCCTACCTTGTCACAACACAACTGATTGGCTCAAACGCATTAAAACATTTTACATTTACATTTTAGTCATTTAGCAGACGCTCTTATCCAGAGCGACTTACAGTAGTGAATGCATACATTTCATAAATGTTTTTCTTCCGTACTGGTCCCCCGTGGGAATCTCTTTGGGATAGGGGGCGGTGTTTTCACATCCGGATAAAAAGCGTGCCCAAAGTAAACTGCCTGCTACTCAGGCCCAGAAGCTAGGATATGCATATAATTGGTAGATTTGGATAGAAAACACTCTAAAGTTTCTAAAACTGTTAAAATAATGAGTTGGAACCGGTGTTTTTCTGAATCAAACGCGCCAAATAAATTGACATTTTGGGGATATAAAAAAGGAGTTTATCAAACAAAAGGACCATTTGTGATGTTTCTGGGACATATTGGAGTGCCAACAGAAGAAGATCTTCAAAGGTAAGGCATGAATTATATCGTTATTTCTGACTTTCGTGTCGCACCTGCTTGGTTGAAATATGATTTTCATGTGTTTGTATGGTGGGATGCTGTCCTCAGATAATCGCATGGTTTGCTTTCACTGTAAAGCCTTTTTGAAATCTGACATGGTGGCTGGATTAACAAGAAGTTAAGCTTTATTTTGGTGTATTGCACTTGTGATTTTATGAAAGTTAAATATTTCTAATAATTTAGCGGAACGTCTAGCCGTAACAGGTTTTAAGAAGGAAATAAATTCCACAAATTAACTTTTAACAAGGCTCACCTGTTAATTGAAATGCATTCCAGGTGACTACCTCATGAAGCTGGTTGAGAGAATGCCAAGAGTGTGCAAAGCTGTCACCAAGGCAAAGGGTGGCTACTTTGAAGAATCTCAAATATAACATATATTTTGATTTGTTTAACACTTTTTTGGTTACTACATTATTCCATATGTGTTATTTCATAGTTTTGATGTCTTCACTATTATTCTACAATGTAGAAAATAGTCAAAATAAAGAAAAACCCTGGAATGAGTAGGTGTGTCCAAACTTTTGACTGGTACTGTATATTGCCTGTTTTGCATGCTATTTTGGCATTCATTCGTTTTACATATCAGTTTGCAAACAATGTAAACAACTATAATAATTGAGTTAATAAAGCCACATACTCTCTTTCTTGAGTAAGGCAGCTCCAAAAGCAGGTGTTTCAGACTAACTCAGTGCTTTCAGTGGTGGAGGGGCAGCCAGCGAAAGCACAGAGCGTAGGCATTGGTAATGTTCTCTAGTTGCAATGTTCTCTAGTTGCACTCACTCATGGGGACACTGCAGAATCTACAGGGAGAGCTTGGCAGTTCAAGCCCCCTTGGGTGCTGCCATAGATTTACAATAGAGGTTCCCGTCCAAGAAGGCTCAAGGTCATTGGCCACAGATAAAATGACTTCAAATCACATTATATCTACCATAGCTTTGATTGGACTGATCATGTCAACATCATACCTTCAAAATCTTAGCTAGCAAGCAAGCTAGCTAGCTAGACAAGCAAGCTAGCTAGCTAGACAAGCAAGCTAGCTAGCTCAACAAGCAGTCATCATGAATCATGTAGACAATCTACTGACAAATCCTTTTCAATTTATGTAATGTGAAGAGAAATTATAGATAAACCGTATCGGTGCTTATCGGCCATAAACATTACACAACAAGTCGGAAATCGCAAATTCAACAATGAGTAGTTTTGAAGAAATCAGTGGCTAACTGCAAGCGTTGCAAAGCAATCACTATTTTGTTTCCCCTCCCTGCTATTTGGTGGAGAGAGTGTGTGGTCCAAGTCTGGGTTTAAGGATTTAAAACAACTGTCTGAAAGGGTCTCTTTCCGAGCTTAAAAGGATAAATATTCACGCGCAACACCATATCCCAGAAAGGGTTGAATACATTGGCTATGCTCTCAATCCAGCATAACCTCTGCCGCGTTCAAAACAACTGGGAACTTGGAAATTTCAGACTCCCGAGCGTTCAAGACAACTGGGAACTTTGAAAGAAACAAGCTCCGACTGATAAAAATACATTTAGAATGGTCATCCTACTTGGAATTCCAAGTCGGGCACTCGGTCCCCTTTCTAGAGCTCCGACCTAAAGATCACTGGCGTCATGATTCGTTCTAGTTTTTTCCCCCCGAGTTCCCAGTTGACTTGAAAGCACCATAAATCCAGAGAATGCCAGACTTTGATGACAAAATTTGCCCAGAAGAAGGACAGCTCGCTCGCTCATTAATGTCTTTATCGAAATTATGGCTTGCCTCTTATCAGCTCATCGTTCCCATATGCCATAGTTTGTACATCTCAACTGTTATATTGCTTATATAGGTATATCTCATTAGTATCTTATTCATAATTTTCGGCAATGTTGAAATTATGCAGTTATGTTGTGGTCTGTAATCATGTTTGCCAGTGACAGTTTCTTCCCATTCAAATATATACTGCTCAAAAAAATAAAGGGAACACTTAAACAACACATCCTAGATCTGAATGAAAGAAATAATCTTATTAAATACTTTTTTCTTCACATAGTTGAATGTGCTGACAACAAAATCACACAAAAATAATCAATGGAAATCCAATTTATCAACCCATGGAGGTCTGGATTTGGAGTCACACTCAAAATTAAAGTGGAAAACCACACTACAGGCTGATCTAACTTTGATGTAATGTCCTTAAAACAAGTCAAAATGAGGCTCAGTAGTGTGTGTGGCCTCCACGTGCCTGTATGACCTCCCTACAATGCCTGGGCATGCTCCTGATGAGGTGGCGGTGGTCTCCTGAGGGATCTCCTCCCAGACCTGGACTAAAGCATCCGCCAACTCCTGGACAGTCTGTGGTGCAACGTGGCGTTGGTGGATGGAGCGAGACATGATGTCCCAGATGTGCTCAATTGGATTCAGGTCTGGGGAACGGGCGGGCCAGTCCATAGCATCAATGCCTTCCTCTTGCAGGAACTGCTGACACACTCCAGCCACATGAGGTCTAGCATTGTCTTGCATTAGGAGGAACCCAGGGCCAACCGCACCAGCATATGGTCTCACAAGGGGTCTGAAGATCTCATCTCGGTACCTAATGGCAGTCAGGCTACCTCTGGCGAGCACATGGAGGGCTGTCGGCCCCCCAAAGAAATGCCACCCCACACCATGACTGACCCACCGCCAAACCGGTCATGCTGGAGGATGTTGCAGGCAGCAGAACGTTCTCCACGGCATCTCCAGACTCTGTCACGTCTGTCACGTGCTCAGTGTGAACCTGCTTTCATCTGTAAAGAGCACAGGGCGCCAGTGGCGAATTTGCCAATCTTGGTGTTCTCTG
This sequence comes from Salmo salar, assembly GCF_965601325.2. Lineage (NCBI taxonomy): Eukaryota > Metazoa > Chordata > Actinopteri > Salmoniformes > Salmonidae > Salmo > Salmo salar. The sequence continues at coordinate 63,566,204 of NC_138294.1, read as the reverse complement.
GCAAATGCCAAACGTCCTGCACGGTGTTGGGCTGTAAGCACAACCCCCACCTGTGGACGTCGGGCCCTCATACCACCCTCATGGAGTCTGTTTCTGACCGTTTGAGCAGACACATGCACATTTGTGGCCTGCTGGAGGTCATTTTGCAGGGCTCTGGCAGTGCTTCTCCTGCTCCTCTTTGCACAAAGGCGGAGGTAGCGGTCCTGCTGCTTGGTTGTTGCCCTCCTACGGCCTCCTCCACGTCTCCTGATGTACTGGCCTGTCTCCTGGTAGCGCATCCATGCTCTGGACACTACGCTGACAGACACAGCAAACCTTCTTGCCACAGCTCGCATTGATGTGCCATCCTGGATGAGCTGCACTACCTGAGCCACTTGTGTGGGTTGTAGACTCCGTCTCATGCTACCACTAGAGTGAAAGCACCGCCAGCATTCAAAAGTGACCAAAACATCAGCCAGGAAGAATAGGAACTGAGAAGTGGTCTGTGTTCCCCACCTGCAGAACCACTCCTTTATTGGGGGTGTCTTGCTAATTGCCTATAATTTCCACCTGTTGTCTATTCCATTTGCACAACAGCATGTGACATTTATTGTCAATCAGTGTTGCTTCCTAAGTGGACAGTTTGATTTCACAGAAGTGTGATTGACTTGGAGTTACATTGTGTTGTTTAAGTGTTCCCTTTATTTTTTTGAGCAGTGTATATTTATTTTCAACAAAAAGTTCAGTAATAGACCCATGTAATTCCAGTTGATATTGCGAGGGTTGTTTTGTTTGCGCAATGCGCTGTCTGTGCGTCGGTGTTGCGTAATCGTACTGAAGGTAGCTAAGGAGTCAAGCGCAGGAGAGCAGAGAGTCAATGTAGCGTCTTTAATAGGCAAGTCCCAAAACGGTACAGGTACAAGTCCATAAACGCCCGAGACAATGGAACACACAGTTATTCACGGAAGGAGGAAAACAACACTCCTACTATACTTAACACCCGTGAATAAACTGAGGAAAAACCCTCCCTGAGCAACATGAAAATAACCCCGCACAAACCTAAGCGGGGAAACAGGGGTAAATATACACACAGAAATTAAAGCAAAAGAAAACCAGGTGTGAATGAATCAAAGACAAAACCAACAGAAAAGGAAAAATGGATCGGTGATGGCTAGTAGGCCGGCAACGCCGACCGCCGAGCACCGCCCGAACAAGGAGAGGAACCACCTTCGGTGGAAGTCGTGACAGTCGGTAAAGCCTACCTCGTTTGCTTGCACTTGCTTATACTTAGAGCTAAGTGTTAATGACAGAAGAACAAACATTATGAATTTACTGAACATACATTTTATAATGTTTGTGTATGGTTCAAAAGTAAAAACGAATTTGTTATTATTGAAGGAGAATGCGGCTCTTATTGAGTTACACAAATCCACAAAGAGTCAGTGGAAACCATATTTATTTAAGCAAGTCAGCCATATCAGCTATGGTTTTTAAAAAGGCAGTAAATGAGGATGATGGAACTGTTTTCCCGCCAGACTAGGCTCCACTGACAGCCAGGTGTAGCGGTGGTACGGATTCACTCTATGGTGCTGAAAGGAAAGCTCTGCTGTTGTGACAGCTTTATGTAGGCCCTAACAGTTTGTGGGCACTGTTTGTCACTGTTATTGTGCTGTTTAATGTATTGTTTAATGTTGTGTAGTGGCTTTGTTAGCATGCATCTAAAAAAATTGGTTGAGTTTGCCCCAGCAAGATTTACATGCTAAGATTGTCACTGTTTGAGTACTAAAAGACTGTAAATGTAACATTTTGATAGTAGACTTTATGTGACTGTTCTGTGACGGTAGGCTACCTTTCTTTTCTTCCACCTCCTCGTCGTCAAACTCTACCAGAGAGAAGGGTTCCTTGATGAGCTTCAGGTCCTCTTTGAGTTGGGCCAGCTCCTCTCCAGACAGAGTGGTTAGAACAGACTTCACCTACACCACACAACACACAACTGATTCAGTCGTAGATAAGATCTACTAAAACGGGTAGGCAACTAGATTCAGCCCGCGGGGATGATTTTTGTCGGCCCGAATGGTCGGGGGGCCGGAAAGTAATATAATAATTGGTACACTGAAAATTGCCTACAACTAGGCCCAAAAAGAGATTGTATTTAAAAATAACAATAATTTCATACCTTGAGACACAATGAGACATGATCACATATGTATATTTTTACTTTATTTGTGGGAATACTTGGGAACAGGTTTCCTAAATTAAACTCATTTTTAGCTGAATTCCTGGTGATTTTACAGTCTTTTTTTTATCAACCCCCCCAAAGAAAATCCCTTGCCTGCCGGCCGCCTTTTGCTAACCCCTGTACTAAAAGGAGCCAGGAGAATTTTAAAGTGCCATGGACCTGTTTTTATATTTCAAGAGGTTACAATGGCTGTAGGTTCTCCATTTACAAGTGAGCAAAAATACAGCTAACAAGATGTTGTATTAATTTCAACGGAAGGCTGTGTGCTGTGTGCGATCAATAATGTTTTGAGAGGCTGTTTACTTGTTTCTTTGTACGAGGTACAAAATGTGGAACTTGCTCAGTATTACCTTTGACTCACTCTCCCTGGAGAGAATCTCCAGAGCTTCCAAGTGGGCTAGGCCCTGGAATTCATCGAACAGCATTCCGTAATGGGCCTTCTTTTCCGTGTCGGAGGAAACCTCCTCGGCTGTTTGATGCTCCTCACGCTCCTTGGCCTCCCGTAAGACCTTCAGCCAAAGCAAAAACCTTATTCAATCTTGGTCAGAAAGCTTTCAAACGCAAATACAGTGTAAGCACAACACTGGAGGTGGCTTCTCTAACATCCATTCACCTGAGAAAGAGTGTTAGTCTTGATCATCAGACCCTTTGTTTTCTTGAAACCTGGATCTCCCTCTGCTATGACATCCATGGTCTTCTTGCCTATGAACTCCAAGGCATCCAAACTCCCTGTTAGGACTGTTTTCCCCTGGAATATAGATATTTAAGTCAGTAACCAAGTCACTTTTGCCCGTAAACAACATATTATGATGGTAATCGTCAAAAAAGCAGAGAAGTATTGTTTCTTACAGTGCTTTGAACAACACTGCTGAGGGATGAGAACATTCCCATGGCGCTTCCCATGGCTGATGCTCCATCTCCTTCCCCTTTATCAGTCTCATTACTGGGTTCACCTAGAAGTAATATACATGTCAGACATCAACCTAATGTGCATAGTTACAACAGTGAAGCACTCTACATCTCCACAACAAACGCATCCTAAATATACTAAGGCTTATCACGGCTGATGCTAAATCCAGAGTGATGACTCGTGTTGATAATGTTGATGACCAGCGTGTGCTATCATTACCTCCTTGTTTGTCCTCCTCTCTAATTGGTGCAGACAGCTCTGTGGAGCTGGGGATTCCCAGTGAAGTCTCTGCCTTCTCAATAGCCTGGGTGATCCCTTGGCCTCAGAATGAAAAGAAAGGAATACATTTATTTTTAGATCTTTAAAAGTTTACCCATGCTGACTGAAAGAGCAGACATATTGTTTAACATGACACCATAATGATAATACAAACTGACTATTACTAAGACAGAGACAAACCAAAAACTCTGACATTAAAATATATACATCCATTTTTTGGATTTCCTCACCTACAGTGGCCACAGTGGCTGAGGCCGTTGACATGAGGGACTTTCCCCAGCTCCCCCAGTAGCCCCATCCTCCCCGGGCTACTGTCAACTCACTGGGTGCCTGGAGGAGAGCGAGAGATGGAGAAAGAAAATGTTTGTACCGGAGTCTACCGTTTGTAGCCTATATGGCTAAAATAAAACCTAAACCACATCCAGACCTTAAAAGGGACAATCAGCAGTTGCTACATCAGTTTTTTTTTAGATATACACTACCATTCAAAAGTTTGGGGTCACTTTGTTTCTAGCCATTTTGAGCCTGTAATTGAACCCACAAATGATCAATTAGCCTTTTAAAATGATAAACTTGGATTAGCTAACACAACGTGCCATTGGAACACAGGAGTGATGGTTGCTGATAATGGGCCTCTGTACGCCTATGTAGATATCAATTAAAAATCAGCCGTTTCCAGCTACAATAGTCATGTACAACATTAACAATGTCTACACTGTATTTCTGATCAATTTGATGTTATTTTAATGGACAAAAAATGTGCATTTCTTTCAAAAACAAGGACATTTCTAAGTGACCCCACACTTTTGAACGGTAGTCTAAATGAATTATATGTACCCACTAATTCTTGAAGAATACAACTTATAAATGCATCATGAGCTTAGTTGCACTGTCACCCCATCAGAACCAAAAATATTAACTTGTTTTACTCAAATGTTTATAATCAAAGTAAATATTAACAAACACTATATAGCCTCAAAACATGGTTAAAACTATAATTTAGAGATCATGGATGGTCAGTCCTTGCATCCATAGCTCTGGCTATGAATTTGAGAGTAAAAGTTTCTCCAGACCCATCCCTCAGCTTTTTACCAAAACAGTGGCGGGAGCACACTTTGTTATTGTTTCAACTGCTGATTGGTCTTTTAAGGGTAGAAGTTAAGCTTATTGAATCTTTCACCCAGCTGTATCACATCATGTCTTACTTTGACTGGCTCTTCTTCTACTTTGGGTTTCTCCTCCTGGGTCTCCTGGACTTCAACTGGAGGTTTTGGCTCTGGTCTTTTCCTGGTCTTCCTTTCCTTCCTGGTTGGGGCGACATCTGTGGAGTTATCAGTGGTGCTGTCTCCTGTTGGTATCTGTGGAGAGCTGTCTGGTGTCTGTTGAGCACTGTCTGTTAGTGTCACAGGCATGGGTTTCCGCAGTGGGGCCTCTTTCTCTGCGAATGGCTCTGCGAACTCAGAACTCCCAGCAGGGTCACTGGGGGCTTCGCTGTCCGACATATTAAGACATACCTGTTGTTATTTGATGAAAATAAAATAAGAACTTCATGTGCAATGTATAATGGCAACTAAAAACAGGCTTAAAAAGGACATTCTATCCAATCATTAAGCTGGAGGTAGAGGTCTCGTGCCATACTGACAAGGCATAGGCTTTTCTTGCAGATTTAGTCTACCTAGCAAACTAGATTAGCTAAATGACAGATTAGGGACTGATACTCAGAAACTAAGATAACAGTTGTCTGAGCCAAACGTAAGATGACAAGGTAGGAAGTGTTACATAAAACACATTCAAGTGGAAGTAATTATACACTCCCTGGAGGAATATTACTTGTAAAAAAAAAATGACATTTTCTGACAAGCGAGCACTTAGATGTGGTAATTTTCACGTTCTCATAAATTCATAGAATGTTTGGTAATTACTATAGTAAGGCATTTCTGAAACTTCTATAGCAAAATAGAGTGGGAAAGCAGCCGTGCGTTTGGACAATTAATAGACACTGCAGTAAATAAAACCGAATAAAATAAAAAACATCTGTCCTGTCCAGGACCGGAGTCCACGCAGACCGGTGCGGCATAGCCAATCAGAGCTTTTTTTTTATTTATTTTTTATTTCACCTTTATTTAACCAGGTCGGCCAGTTGAGAACAAGTTCCCATTTACAACTGCGACCTGGCCAAGACAAAGCAAAGCTGTGCGACACAAACACAGAATTACACATAGGATAAACAAACGTACAGTCAATAACACAATAGAAAAGTCGATATACAGGTGTGCAAATGTAGTAAGATTAGGGAGCTAAGGCAATAAATAGGCCATAGTGATGAAATAATTACAATTTAGCAATTAAACACTGGAGTGATAGATGTGCAGAATATGAATGTGCAAGTAGAGATACTGAGGTGCAAAGGAGCAAAAAATAAATAACAATATGGGAATGAGATAGTTGGGTGGGCTATTTACAGATGGGCTATGTACAGGTGCAGTGATCTGTGAGCTGCTCCTACAACTGATGATGCTTAAAGTTAGTGAGGGAGATATAAGACTCCAGCTTCAGTGATTTTTGCAATTCGTTCCAGTCATTGGCAGCAGAGAACTGGAAGGAAAGGTGGCCAGAGGAGTTGGCTTTGGGGATGACCAGTGAAATATACCTGCTGGAGCGCGTGCTACGGGTGGGTGCTGCTATGGTGACCAGTGAGCTGAGATAAGACGGGGCTTTACCTAGCAAAGACTTATAGATGACCTGGAGACAGTGGGTTTGGCGACGAATATGAGGCGAGGGCCAGCCAACGAGAGCATACAGGTCGCAGTGGTACGTAGTATATGGGGCTTTGGTGACAAAACGGATGGCAATGTGATAGACTACATCCAAGTTGCTGAATAGAGTGTTGGAGGCTATTTTGTAAATGATATCGCCGAAGTCAAGGATCAGTAGGATAGTCAGTTTTATGAGGGTATGTTTGGCAGCATGAGTGAAGGATGCTTTGTTGTGAAATAGGAAGCCGATTCTAGATTTAATTTTGGATTGGAAATGTTTAATGTGAGTCTGGAAGGAGAGCTTACAGTCTCACCAGACACCTAGGTATTTGTAGTTGTCCACATATTCTAAGTCAGAACCGTCCAGAGTAGTGATGCTAAACGGGCAGGCGGCGATCGGTTGAAGAGCATGCATTAGTTTTACTTGCATTTAAGAGCAGTTGGAGGCCACGGAAGGAGAGTTGTATGGCATTGAAGCTCATCTGGAGGTTTGTTAACACAGTGTCCAAAGAAGGGCCAGAAGTATACAGAATGGTGTCGTCTGCGTAGAGGTGGATCAGAGAATCACCAACAGCAAGAGCGACATCATTGATGTATACAGAGAAAAGAGTCGGCCCGAGAATTGAACCCCCATAGAGACTGCCAGAGGTCCGGACAACAGGCCCTCCGATTTGACACACTGAACTCTATCTGAGAAGTAGTTGGTGAACCAGGCGAGGCAGTCATTTGACAAACCAAGGCTGTTGAGTCTGCCGATAAGAATTTGGTGATTGACATAGTCGAAAGCCTTGGCCAGGTCGATGAAGACGGCTTAACAGTATTGTCTTTTATCGATGGCGGTTATGATATCGTTTAGGACCTTGAGCGTGGCTACAATTGGCCTATATGCAAAAAAGCAATTTGCCACACGGGCCTGCCATCATTCACTTTGAACTGGACTGTGTGTTTACAGGCAGTAGCAACAGCGCGACTTTAGAGCATTAGAACACGTTGGCCAAAAGTCACAAAATATACCTGAACAATTTTTTAAAATATGTATAATGAGCAAAAATATAAATGCAACACGTAAAGTGTTGGTCCCATGTTTCATGACCTGAAATAAAAGATCCCAGAAATGTTCAAAGCTTATTTCTCGCAACAACAAAAAAAGCTTATTTCTCTCAAATGCTGTGCACACATTTGTTTACATCCCTGTTAGTGAGCATATGTCCTTTGCCAAGAAAATTAATCAACCTGACAAAAGTGACATATCAAGAAGTTGATTAAACTGCATGATCATTACACAGGTGCACCTTGTGCTAGGAACAATAAAAGGCCACTCTTACATTTGCAGTTTTGTCACACAACTCAATGCCACAGATGTCTCAAGTTTTGAGGAACGAGCAATTGGTATGCTGCCTGCAGGAATGTCAAGCTGTTGCCAGAAAATGTAATGTTCATTTGTCTACCATATGCCGCCTTCAACATCGTTTTAGAGAATTTGCCAGCATGTCAAACCGGCCTCACAACTACAGACACGCCAGCCCAGGACCTCCATATCCGGCTTCTTCACCTGTGGGATCGTCTGAGCCCAGCCACCCTGACAGCTGATGAAACTGTGGGTTTGCACAACCGAATAATTTCTGCACAAACTGTCAGAAACCGTCTCAGCGAAGCTCATCTGCGTGCTCGTTGTCTTCACCAGGGTCTTGACCTGACCGCAGTTCGGCGTCATAACTGACTTCAGTGCGAAAATGCTCACCTTCGATGGCCACTGGCACGCTGGAGAAGTGTGATCTTCATGAATGAATCCCGGTTTCAACTGTACTGGGCAGATGGCAATTTGAATGCACAAAGATACAGTGACAAGATCCTCAGGCCCATTGCCGTGCCATTCATCTGCCCCCATCACCTCATGTTTCAGCATGATAGTCGCAAGGATCTGTACACAATTCCTGGAATCTGAAAATATCCCAATTCCTGCCTAGCCTGCATACTCACCAGACATGTCACCCATTGACAATGTTTGGGATGCTCTGGATCGACCAGTACGATAGCATGTTCCAATTCCCGCCAATATCCAGAAACTTCGCACAGCCATTAAAGAGGAGTGGGACAACATTCCATGAAGAGGAGTGGGAAAACATTCCACAGGCCACAATTAAAAGCCTGATCAACTCTATGCCAAGGAGATCTAGTGCTACATGAGGCAAATGGTGGTCACCAGATTCTGACTGGTTTTCTGATCCACGCCTTTACCTTTATTTTTAAGGTATAAGTGGCGAACAGATGCCTATTCATATTCCCAGTCATGTGAAATCAATAGATTAGGGCCTAATGTATTTATTTCAGTTGACTGATTTCCTGATATGAACTATAATTCAGTATAATCTTAGAAATTATATTTTTGTTCAGTGTAAATGCCACGGGAGTCCTCTTACATTTGGGAACATCACAGTCCAAACAACCATTAAAAGGAAGGCTCTTTCCCTCAGTTGCCCATGCACATCAACAACAAGATTAACAACTAACGCTAGCAGAGCGAGATTAGCTAAACATCTAATGAGGGAACATTAGATAAACCCTCTCAAACTTTTTCAGCTAGTTGGCCGTCAAAATTCCACTGATAACCGATGGGGAATAGTAACCTGCTTGTCCCGTTGTCAAGGAAGTGAGTTTGTGTTTATACAGGACCTCCCGCCCCCACCTACAGTCAATCAATCATGTCAATACGGAGCTATATGGAGCCCTCCGCATTGTTACAACAGTTTGGAGGCGCACAGCGATGCGGTATGGAGTGCAATTTGGCCTCTGCGAGGCTTCGCAATTGCGTCACACCCTCCATCCAGAGCCATTACAAAAAAAGATGGCAGTTTTGAATCTGCAATAAAAGTAGTTGTTGACTGTGATATTGTGGACGCAGTAATTGCAGAATAACTGCAAAGTACTACAGTTGAATTGCAGTTATACTTCACTGTAACTGCAGTTGCACTGCAAAAGTACTGCAGTGAAAAAAAGTGTTATTTTGGATGCAGTATTTGCAGTTATACTGAATTCTGACTGCAATCTTTTTTCGTAAGGGAGCCTCCAACCACATTTTCGGATTAAAAATTGGCTTTGACTCGGTTTCATATCTCACTGCTTTCTTCCTGCTTCCATGCACTGTGCTCTCCTGACGCCAAATAATCAACACTTCTTAATATTAATTCAACGGATTGTGGTCAGTGGAATATGGTGTTAGGAAATTGCATACCAACTGAACAGTATTTATGAAAATGTAGTGCATAACTAGATGGTCATTTTCCATGAAGAAATATGGTTGGAAAAATATTTCTTTATCATTATTTTGTTCCAATGTTTTCATAAAGCATGTACAATATTTGATTGGCAAAAAAAATAAATGTTGTTGTTGGTCACAATACTGCTAAATAATGTTTGTCATGATGTGCACACTCTGCAGTTTCAAAATAATCCAAAGGGTGGCCGCCTAGACCACAAATTAATGTTTTGCATAAAATAATGTTCTGTTTATGTGCAATATAGCAGGATTGGGATTTTAGGCTGCCATTTTTAGGATTATGTTGGAACTGAGTAAACTCACATTAGCAGTAAGCTTATATTATAACTGTAGAGTGGAGGGACAGACAACTTTTGCAAATAATATGTACAAACTCATGCACCAAACACGCTTTAAAATCATAATTTTATAGTATTTGTGGTAATAAATCAGATTCCAAGGTCAATTATTTCTACCTATTTAATTACAAAAAAAACAAATATACCCCCTCCAACCCCACCCTTCCTCTGAGGAACATGAGAAAATGTGTGGGTTTTACTGCAGTGCCAACGCTTCACAATTTTACACAAATGTACATACCAGCATACAATCCTTTTGCCAACTTAATATTCACAATGTTTGTGAGTTATATTACACAGTAATAGGATGTTAGTCCATCCATGCAGATTAGAAATTAAACAAAATGATACTGTAGGTAAAAAAAATCCCAACTCTTTGTGTGTGTCTTGCGTTACAACAGTGAAAGAAAGCTACTTTCCTGTTGAGGGTAGCATCAATCTATATCACCTATTTGTCAGCTGTGCAAACCTGTCTATGATTTCACTCTTTTCCAAGCGTGTTAACTATATCTATGTCAAATGTCAAGACAGCCTGGTGATGCATTCTATCTTGGGTCATTGTGCTCCTAAACCAGGTATGTAGACATCTTAACGCACTGAAAGAACTCTCACAGCTGCTAACTGGGTTGGTCAGCGCAACCTGTATGATTGCTTTCAGTGATGGGAACATACCAGGGTCTAACAGTTTATACACACAGGACATGGCAGAAGTGGCATCTTTTGAGGTACTTCCTATGGCTTGAAAGGACTATGATACATGTTTGTCTTGTGTGGGTCTTCACTGTCCTGTGTTCTCTCTCTCGCTCCTCTCTTTTCCATGCTGTCTGAAATTCTGCTTTTCCTGAATCCACTATATTATTACAGAGAATGAATAGTATCAGTACAGTTGCACAATGGAGTATTCTGAACACAAACACAGAGAGCGAAAGAGAGAAGCAATATGAAGAACTGGAGAACTGTTATATAATGTTTACCTGAATTGAGCTAAAGGTAAAATATGGGATAATTTATGTTCCTGAATGATAATAGCAGTTCACTCAATCTTAAACCTGATGAACATTTAACTGTCTTAACTTATCACTAACCACGATACCTGTGTTTTCTCACTCTCTGTTCTACTGTACGCTCCTCTGTCTCTTTATGTAGATGCAGAATAATATCAGTGCATTTGCAATTGTGGGCAAAAGACACGGGGCTGAGCCAAAATCATTCGGGGCTTGCCCGGGTCTGGTGACGTCAATATGATTCAAATTCAACATAGCTAGCTATCTAGCAAAGCGATTCACGTTTCTTGCCAGCTAACCAAATGACACCTGCATCTTTATCTGTAGCCACCGAAAAAAGATACATGGGGAAAAGTCGGTTACTCACCCACTCCTCCAATGACAAGACATCCTCCCAGCAGTTAGCTAGCTAATGTTAGGCTCCTTGTTTTCAGCTTGCTAAATAAATAAATAAATAGATACATAAATAGATACGCTAGCCTAGGGGTGTCAAACTCAATCAGCGAAAGGACCATATTGAGAAAAAAAAACGAATTCGCGTGCCAGACATAGCCTATTTGTTTTTATTTTAAAAAAGACGTGCATCTGCGACACAAACTGGCCATTGTTTAATACAAAACAAATGCTGTATATAGAATTTTAACATATTTAAAAAACGAGATAAATAACATGTCTACGGCCTTCGCTGGTGTGCGTAATATACCCCAATGAAAAACTATTTCACTCCAAACAAGAACGTAGCTATAGGTTGTTGTAACATTTAAACTTAAAACATGTTTAATTTTTTGTTGTTGCAATGCATGGATCACCGGTGTGGTTGAATGTAGCACTGCTGTATGGTGCACTCAAAATGTATTGTAGTTGAGTAGCCAGCCTAGGATACTGTTGAAATGTTTCTGTAATAGGCCTACATGGTTCTCCTTTGCATGGTGTTTTGTTGCAGGTTTAGTTGTTTGGTTATCCATTGTCAAGGTTTAGAAACCAAAGCCATACTGAAACATTTTAGTCGCCTAGCTAGGACTGTGGCATCTGTCTGTACACGTTCCCTCCACTGTGCGCTGTAAACGTGACAGTGCAATGGAAGTTAATACAAGCGCATCAGGCTAATTTCATAAAGTAGATGACTCAACTGTTGACTCATTTATACTCACTTGTGTGTCCTATTCGGCCTGTGGGCATTGTGTTTGACGTCTTCGCTAACCTATTAGCTACGTTAAGACTGACTTGTGATTATTGCCCTTTCCAGTTTCATTGTATTGACATTCCCTGCCTTAGTTACAGTCGCCCATTTTTGTTTAAAAAATTTAGTCATTGAAACTGAAACAGTGCATCCCGAATAGGTGGAGGCAAAAAAACAATGTACCAGGCCAGCTGTGATTTACAACCTGCTAGCAATATATGATGGACTACCAAGAAATGTATTGGTGAATTATAATAATCATGCATTGAACTGCATCCATCTATTCTACCAAAAATGCCTTACTGTACGTCATGGAATTTTGAGTCAAATATAACCTATTTTTAAAACCTCGTATAAAGTTAGTTTTGAAGCATAAACTGGGAAATGTATATTTTTGACTGATATTATGATTGTCTGTCTGTTTGTTTCATATCTGTTTCATATCGGTGCGGCAGGTAGCCTAGTGGTTAGAGCATTGGGCCAGTAACCGAAAGGTTGCTAGATCGAATCCCCGAGCTGACAAGTTAAAAATCTGTTCCTAGACCATCATTGTAAATAAAAAAAAAAGTGTTTTTAACTGACTTAAAGTAGTTAAAACGCGGTCAGTTCCACTCTAACCGCTAGACATTGCACTTTATTTTAGTTAGTTTACTAGCTTGTTTTTAATCCAATATTGCTATAATTTCTTCTAGAAAGGTGACAGATAAAAGTCTACGAAATAAGTTACATTGTTTAAATAAAGGCTACAAACTATTGACGTTACAAACCTAGCAATTGTATCCGAAAAGTCATAATATTCTTGATTTTATTCTTTGTCTTGCAAGGAATTGTGCGACTAGCCACGTCACACAATGATTTCTTTGGGTTGAGAGTTTCCTCTACTGCTAGGCGCGTGGATTTCCTGTACAAAATAGTACACACCGCCACCTGCTGAGCTGGAGTGAAAAAAAACATTCGCCAGTTGGTTTTATGAGTTTATTAGGGCCAAAATCTAATTACCAAAGAAAGCACCTAGATAACTAGAGATAACAACTTGCAATAGAATGAACATTGTAAATGTCAATCAGCATACTGAACTTTGAACTTCTGTTGGTCTATGCAGATTCTGACCACCATACATACAGTGCCTTCAGAAAGTATTTACAGGCCTTGGGTGCTAGGGTGACCACATGTCTGGGACAGTCCCGCATTTTGGCCCTTAGTTCCGGGTCCCGTAACTAAACAATAATGTCGCACATTTTATCAACAAATTCAAGCACAACTAATTTAGGAAAACAAGGTTGATTTGTCCCGTATTTCAGTCAGACATTCTAAATGGTCTATTATTGTCACATTGTGCTTATGAAAATATATCTACTGGTGACGTTAAACACTTCTCAAATTGTTTTTGAGATCTTATATTCTGCGCAGCGCAAGAGACATAGGCAACCAATTTTAATCAAAATCCTTTCGAGCTAAATTCCAGCTAAACTTGGAGAGGACAGTTAGGTGTAACTACTTACAAAATGTGTGCTTCTGATGAAGAGCTACAAAAGTAGCCTATGTAAATGGCCATATTAGACTAAATGCATATTCCCATGAAAATGATTGAGATCAAATGATTGGCATACGATGCTGCCAACATGTTGTATTCATGTAGACTACACTGTCCCGCGAATGTCCCACAAAATCCTTTTGTTGGGTATTTTAAATGTGGTCACCCTACCCTTGACCTTTTACACATTTTGTTGTGTTACATGGATTAAAAATAGAGTTTTTGTCAGTGGCCTACACACAATACCCCGGTCACGTTCTCTATCTTCAAATTCCCTGTCATATATGAGCCAAGGCGCAGCGTGCCGGTAATTCCACATCTTTATTTGAAGAAAACCGACCGTAAACAGCAAGAAACGTAACTGTGGTGTATACACACAACACACACAGAAATAATAATAACCCACAAACACAGGTGGGGAAAAGGCTGCCTAAGTATGATTCCCAATCAGAGACAACGAATGAGAGCTGCCTCTGATTGGAAACCATACTCGGCCAATAAAGAAAAAACAACATAGACATACAACACATAGAATGCCCACCCCATGTCACACCCTGACGTAACCAAACAGAGAAAAACGACTCTCTCAGGTCAGGGCGTGACAACCCCATAACGTCAAAGTGGAAATATGTTTTCAAAATTTGTACAAATTAATTAAATATGAAAAGCTAAAATGTCTTGAGTCAATAAGTATTCAACCCCTTTGCCATGGCAAGGCTAAATAAGTTCAGGAGTGAACATTTGCTTAACAAGTCACATAATTATTGCACTCTGTGTGCAATAATAGTGTTAAACATGATTTTTGAATGACTACTTCATCTCTGTATCCCACACCCCTACAATTATCTGTAAGGTCCCTCAGTCTAGCAGTGAATTTCAAACACAGATTCAACCCCAAAGACCAGGGAGGTTTTCCAATGCCTCTCAAAAAAAAGGGCACCTATTGGTAGATGGGTAAAAATATATATATATCCCTTTGAGCATGTTGAAGTTACTAAATACATTTTGGATGGTGTATCAATGCACCCAGTCACTACAAACATACAAAGATACAGGCATCCTTCCTACCAGAGAGGAAGGAAACCGCTCAGGAATTTCACCAATTGAGACTTTAAAACAGTTACAGAGTTTAATTCCTGTGATAGTAGAGAAATGTGGATGGATCAACAATATTGTAGTTACTCCACAATACTAACATAAATGACAGACTGAAAAAAAGGACCCCTATGCAGAATACAAATATTCAAACATGTTTGCAACAAGGCACTAAAGTAATACTGCAAAAAATATGGTATATGTGAAACAAATTGTTATATGTGGGGCCAATCCAATACAACACATTACTGAGTACCACTCTCCATATTTTCAAGCATATGGTGGCTTCATCATGTTATGAGTATGCTTGTAATCATTAACCTGTTGAGGCTCGGGGGCAGTATTGAGAAATTTTGAAAAAAATATGTGCCCATTTTTAACTGCCTCCTACACCAACTCAGAAGCTAGGATATGCATATTATTAACACATTCGGATAGAAAACACTCTGAATTTTCTAAAACAGTTTGAATGGTGTCTGTAAGTATAACAAAACTCATATTGCAGGCAAAAACCTGTGAAAAATAGATTTAAAAAAATTTGAATTTTGTGACTGTACTATTTAGTGTCATTGTTTTATAGATACCATAGTGAGAAAGGATTCATTTCGCAACTCCTACGGCTTCCACTAGATGTCAACGATCTTTATAAAGTTGTTTGAAGCGTCTATGATGAACAGAGACCGGATGGCAATGAAGAGAAGTTGACCTCCCTGGGATGTCGTCACTTCATTATTGGCTGCACCTGCGCAATCATGTGATGCGATACATTTTTCAAAGACGTTTTTCAAGACACAGGAGAGGTCGGGTTGAAACATTACTGATGTTTCACGTTAAAAATGGCTCTAAAGATTGATGCTAAACAACGTTTGACATGTTTGAACAATGTAAATAGATTATTTTTTTTACTTTTCGCCGTGACTCCCCCCCCCCCCCCCCCCCCCCGCGCTACTTTTTAGTAGCCTACCGAAGCGCTAACAACATGGAACAACTTGGAGTTATTTGGACATCAATTATGAACTTTGTCAAAAGAAACCACATTTGTAGTGGACCTGGGATTTCTAGAAGTGCCAATGGATGAAGATAATCAAAGGTAAGGGAATATTGACAATAGTAATTTTGATATTACATGGTTACAGATGGTGCTAACCTGTATAGCCTAGCCTATTGTTCTTAGCACAGCACCCGGTTTATTGCAAATTGTGATTTCCCAGTAAAGTTATTTTGAAATCTGGCATTGCAGTAGCATTTACGAAATGTTAAACTATGAATATTTGAATGACAATAATATAATTTACCAATGTTATCGAATAGTAATTTTGTGATTTGTAACGTTGTTCACCGGAAGCATTTGAGAGAAAAAAAAATCTGATTTTCACCGCTTCGGTAAAATGCTGTTTTTGGATATAAATATCAACTTGATGGAACAAAAAATGCATGTATTGTGTAACATAATGTCTTAGGAGTGTCATCTGAGGAAGATTGTCAAAGGTTGGTGCATAATTCTAGCTGGTTATCCGCTTATGGTGACGCCTGTCTTTGAATTGACAAAACATTACACACAGCTATTTTCAATGTACTCTCCTAACATAACCTAACTTTATGCTTTCGCCGTAAAGCCTCTTTGAAATCGGACAATGTGGTTGGATTTAGGAGATGTTTATCTTTCAAATGGTGAGAAATAGTTGATTGTTTGAGAAATTGAAATTATTAGATTCTTGCAGTTTTTGAATTTCCCGCCGTGGTCTCTTGACAATGAATCCCGATATCGGGATAAGATCCCCAACAGGTTTTAAGGACTGGGGAGTTTTTCAGGATAAAAAGGAAACGGAATGGAGCTAAGCACAGGCAAAATTCTAGAGGAAAACCTGTTTCAGTGTGCTTTCCACCAGACACTAGGATATTAATTCAACTTTCAGCAGGACATTAACCTAAAACACAAGGCCAAATCTACACTGGAGTTGCTTGCCAAGAAGACAATGAATTTTCCTGAGTGGTTACAGTTTTGACTTAAATCTGCTTGAAAATCTATGGCAATACTTGAAAATGGTTGTATCTATGATCAACAACCAGTTTGATCTTGAATAACTTTTTAAAGAATAATGGGCAAATATAGTACAATCCAGGTGTGCAAAGCTCTTAGAGACTTAGCCAGAAAGACTCACAGCTGGAATTGCTGCAAAAGTTGATTCTAACATTTATTGTGTGAATACTTATGTAAATGCATATTTATGTATTTTATTTTCAATAAATGTGCAAACATTTCTAAAAACATGTTTTCACTTTGTCATTATGGGTTATTGTGTGTAGATGGGTGAGATTGTTTTTTTAAAATCCATTTTGAATTCAGGCTGTAGCTCAACAAAATGTGGAATAAGTCAAGGGGTATGAATCCGTTTAAAAAAAATCTCCATATACAAACTTCTCCATATGAACAACAACTTACAGACACACATAAACAATGACTACATCTCATCTGTCCTGACCCACATGCTCACACCCCCATCCCTAGTAAGTGCATTATTGTTTGGCACTTGGCCTTAATTGTATACATTTGTTTTTCTTGGTCGCCCATGCAATTTTTCCATTGTGTTAGTGATTGCGGATTAATTGAGTCCCATGTTTTTAGTACACGTTTTTTCAAGTTGAGTGTTGAGAAGAGAATCGTCCAGCCCACTGGGAATCTCACTACACCCCCATATTCCATGTCTTGAAATATGCAGAGAGACAGATCAAAAGTAAATTTACATTGTAATATTCTGACAGACAACTTTCTAGCTCCGCCCACAACTTCCGGAATTTCTAGCATTCCCAGAAAGCATGGATTATTGAGTCATTATTATTTTCACACTTAAGATATAACTCTGCTGTTGTGTTGTAGAATTTGTGAATTTTGTCTCTTGTATAATAAATTATATACATTAGTTTATACTGTATTAAGTGTACATTTTTGTTAACTGTAATTTCATTAGTTATGCTTAAACTTCTCCTCCATATTGTGCCAACATCAGTTCTTTTAAAGTCTTGGTTCCAATGGTTTATATATTTTTTATATCATATCTATCAAGGCACAAGGCAAGACCCAGATGTAGACACAGGAGGCAGATGGTTGGAGTCTTACAATGTTTAATTGTAAAGGGGTAGGCAAGAGAATGGTCATGGACAGGCAAAAAGGTCAAAACCAGAATGGCAGAATGGTCAGGCAGGTGGGTACAGAGTCCAGAAACAGGCAAGGGTCAAAACCGGGAGGACTAGAAAAAGGAGAATAGCAAAAGGAGTACGGGAAAAACAGGCTGGTTGACTTGACTAAACATTCAAGACGAACTGGCACAGAGAGACAGGAAACACAGGGATAAATACACTGGGAAAAATAAGCGACACCTGGAGGGGGTGGAGACAATCACAGGAACAGGTGAAACAGATCAGGGTGTGACAATATCATTTTCTGACTCAAGTAAGAATCCCTCAAGGTTGCTCTGATGTCCAAAACATTTAAAAACAACATTTCGTGATATGTAACTTTTAAGTTGCATGTACAGTATTTTAAACTATCTACATTGGTCAGTTGAAAATTACTTTTTAATTCTATCATGGAAATAAATGTATTACCTGTTACCAAGTAATTTACGGTTTCTATGCCTTTAGTTTTCCATGTGGACCTATTTATCTGTGAATTCTGAAAAACTGTCCAAGGATTGTTCCATGAGGTTGTGTTTTTAGGCACTGATATTGTTTCTTGTAGAATACGTTTCATTTTCTTCCATATTGTTGTAGTGTTTTTAACTATGAAGTTGTTCATGTTCTTAGCTTTATCCTTTGAAAATGCACATATACTTTCTGAAGGCACTGTATATCTATGGTGACCACGCTGACTGCCAGCTGAATGCAGCAATAGTGTGCCGCTGCAGCCCGTAATCCGGGGCGTTGTTACCAGAACTGCGGGGGGAAAAGTGCCCAACAGGTGGGGCGAAGGACACTGTCTACCGGTGTGTTGTAGCTATAGCCGGCTACCGTTGTCAACCCCGCCTCGTCTTCTGTGGGGTTTATCGGCGGTTGGCATCCAACGTTATGATTCTTTACCACCAACTACAGCACTGGAGCGCCCCTGCCTCTTGCCTAAAAATGTACTAATAGAAGTATAAAGAGGGGTTCCTGGGGATGCAGGAATGCCCACATGCAGGAACGCCCCGAATTGCAGGCTGCAGTTGCACCCTTCTCAAATGCAGAAGACACCAGTTACTCTTTGTTCATGAAGGTAGCTAAACAAAGAAAGTGTATCGTTCATTTTCTGCTTGTTGGCTGCTGTAGTTATGCCTTGTATTGTCTATTTTTTCTAAGCTGTGTTGTGAGAATCTATAAGTATTCTATGACTAATCTTCATCAGGGCACTTTTGCTTGCTAACGTTACTGAGCAACATTGTAGCTGACATTTGCTAACTAACGTTAGGTAGCTAGCGCCTCCAAGCCAGCAATTTCATTCAGCACCACACCACCACGATGCACACCAGTGCCCCTGTCTGTCACCATCTAAGCGGCCTGATATTTAGAGCTTAAATTGCCAAATTGATTAGTCACAGGAATCAGGACTAGTAAAACCAATGCAACGGCCTGTTTTACAAATGGTGGGACTAACACATGGATGGGCAGTCATCAAATTCCATTGCAGGCCGACACGGTAGGCTACACCGCAGTAAGCATGGACCAACGCCTGTCTAGACCAGCAGTCTTTTTTTGGTGCAGTCCAGACCGGCCTTGACTTCCACGTCCACTGATGTTGGTTTTTGGTCCGGTCTGGACCAGCCTTGATTTGACCCAAACATAGACTTCTATGTTTGGTTCAGATTTGGTGCGGTCTTGATTTCAACATTCACGGACATAGATTTTTGGTCTGTTCCGAACCAAATCTGAACCAATCATAGACGTCTATGTTTAGTTCAGATTTGGTTCGGACCAGACCAAAAATCTATGTCCGTGAATGTTGAAATCAAGACCGCACCAAATTTGACTGCTTCTCCAATAGAAATCCCTGATCACACTTGTAGGCAGTGTCATGGTGACATTGGCTAGCTAAGCTCATGCGCAGAAATATTTCATTAAGTCTAACGGTCGTTTCGCACGATAACATCCAGTTTATTTTCCAGTGATTGCACGTTGGCCAATAGAAAGGATGGTAGAGGCGGGTTACCCACTCACCAACTAATTCTCACAAGGCACCCCGATCTCCGCCCCCATCTATTTCCATCTTTTTTTCACGCGAATGACGGGGAATTTGGGCCTGGTCTCGGAGAAGCAGTATATCCTTCGCGTCGGACTCAGTAAAGAAAAAAATCTTCATCCAGTTCGAGGTGAGTAATCGCTCTTCTGATATCAAGAAGCTCTTTTCAGTCATAAGAGATGGTAGCAGCAACATTATGTACAAAATAAGTTACAAACAATGCGAAATAGCACAGTTGTTTAGTAGCCCATAAAATGGCAGCCATCCCCTCCGGCACCATTATCCAAATGTCATACTTGAGTAAAAGCATAGATACCTTAATAGAAAGTTACTCAAGTTAAAGTGAAAGTCACCCAGTAAAATACTACTTGAGTAAAAGTCTTAATGTATTTGATTCTAAATATACTTAAGTATCAAAGTAAAAGTAATTGCTAAAATATACCTAAGTATCAAAAGTAAAAGTTTCAATCCTTTCAAATTCCTTATATTAAGCAAAGCAGACAGCACATTTTCTTGTTTTAAATTTATGGATAGCCAGTGGCACACTCCAACACTCAGACATAATTTACAAACTATGCCTTTCTGTTTAGTGAGCCCGTCAGATCAGAGGCAGTAGAGATGACCACTTGTTCTCTTGATAAGTGAGTGAATTGTGCCATTTTACTGTCCTGTTAAGCATTCAAAATGTAATTTTTAGTACTTTTGGTTGTCAGGAAAAATGTATGGAGTAAAAAGTACATTATTTTCTTTAGGAATGTTGTGAAAGTAAAAGTTGTCAAAATATAAATAGTAAAGAAAGTACAAATACCCCAAAGTAACAACTTAAGTAGTTGTAGTACTTTAAGTATTTTTACTAAAGTACATTACACCACTTTTGAAAATGCTACTGTTGCTGTTTCCTGTTGTCATGCAGGCTTTTTGATTTATTACATTTTTTCCAAAAAGTTGAGATTTTTTTTCAGAACACCAGTTGTAGATGTCCAAATTCATAATCAATATGCTGAAAGAAGTTGTGATATTTTGAAGACCAATACATAAAAGTTCATCCCTACACAAACGTGTCACACTTGTGTTCAGAGGGTGGCTACTTTGAAGAATCTCAAATATAAATATATTTTGATTTGTTTAACACTTTTGTGGTTACTACATGATTCCATATGTGTTATTTCATAGTTTTGATGTCTTCACTATTATTATACAATGTAGAAAATAGTAAAGATAAAGAAAAACCCTTGAATGAGTAGGTGTGTCCAAACTTTTGACTGGTACTGTATATACAGAATAATATGAAAAGCTCTGAGACCAGGTTGCAGCAGGGGGGCTATGGAAAGCCACTGGGCGGTTAGGTATGACTCCTTTTGGTTTATGTAAAAAGCCAGAAAAAACGCTCCTCATCTCTCATCTCTGTGGTAGGCTAAGTGGATATTGTGAAAGGCCTCCGTTGACCATTTTGATTTAAAAGGGCAGGGTCAAGTTGACCTTTAAGCTGCTTCACTCTTAGCTGCAGCTGTAAAAAGCATTAGGGTTATTAGACTGGAACAGAGGAGCCAGCCCAGGTTAGCCAAGAATCCTACCATAGCTGCAGGTTTTTTGGCCAAAAACGTTCATTTAATAGCAACTGGTTCATAGGAAGAGAGTGGCTGAAATACTTGGTTACTACAGATGCTGCATTTTGTTTCCCATGTTGAAAGTTCTGT
Source organism: Salmo salar (assembly GCF_965601325.2). NCBI lineage: Eukaryota > Metazoa > Chordata > Actinopteri > Salmoniformes > Salmonidae > Salmo > Salmo salar. The sequence continues at coordinate 63,544,704 of NC_138294.1, read as the reverse complement.
GTTGGGTCAAATGCTAACGCAGACAAAGACTTCACCCAAGCTGGCTATTCTAACTGGAAGAATGCTATTGTTAGTCCCAAAAGAGTTGCTAGGCACGCATCAAGCAAAGAGCATTTAAAATGCAATGCGCTGTGGAAAGAAAAACTAGTTCGAAGTGCTATTGGGAACATCGGTGTCACTGTCACTTGTTTAATGATGGGCAGCTGGCAAGAAATCACATGTATTTGTCTGTGATTGTGGACATTATTGAGTTCATGGTTTCAAACCAGACAATCACTAAGGGGGACATTGGATGCGTTAGAGTCAAAAGGGGAGTGAGGCAGTGGACTTTTTCGGTCTATGATGGAATATACTGTGCCTTCAGAAAGTATTCAGACCCCTTGACATTTTCCATATTTTGTTTGCGTTACAGCCTTATTATAAAATTGATTAAATGTCCCCCCCCATCAATCTACACACTATACCCCATAATCACACTATACCCCAATGATGAACAGATTTTTATACATTTTTGCAAATGTGCTACAAATAAACTGAAATATCACATTTACATAAATATTCATACACTTCACTCAGTACTTTGTTGAAGCACCCTTGGCAGCATCGAGTCTTCTAGGGTATAACGCTACAAGCTTGGCACACCTGTATTTGGGGACTTTCTGCCAGTCTTCTCTGCAGATCCTCTCAAGCTTTGTCAGGTTGGATGGGGAGCGTTGCTGCACAGCTATTTTCAGGTTTCTTCAGAGATGTTTGTCCGGGCTCTTGCTGGGCCACTCAAGGACATTCAGAGACTTGCCCCGAAGCCACTCCTGCGTTTTCTTGGCTTTGGGCTTAGAGTTGTTGTCCTGTTGGAAGGTAAACCTTCACCCCAGTCTGAGGTCCTGTGCGCTCTGGAGCAGGTTTTCATTAAAGATCTCTCTGTAAAAAGAAAAAAAGTGTTTTCACATTGCGATTATGGGGTATTGTGTGTAGATGCTGATTTGTATTTATTTAATTCATTTTAGTATAAGTCTGTGATGTAGCAATATGCGGAAAAAGTCAAGGGGTCTGAATACTTTCCAAAAGCACTGTACTCTCCAAAAAGGCAAAGAACTTGTTAAGGTGTTTAGCACCATACCCCACAATGCCACATACACGTCACAAGATTTTCTAAACGAGATCATAGCGCTCATGAGTGAGATTGTCACTGAGGAAATAGTTAAAGAAATCTGAGAATCTTGGTACACACTGAAGGTAGATGGGACCAAGGATCCTACTGGATGTGAAAAAATATCCACTAGGCAACCAGGACAGAGGAGACTGAGTGTAAAAGACTGTTCTTCAGCATGTTGGATGCTGTCATTGGTGAAATGTCAGAATGATTCAGCGAACGCAACAGCCAACTGGTGGAAGCCCTGTGTTTCCTTGACCCAGAGAGCCATTACTTTCTAGATGTGAAAAATGTAAAGCCACTGCTGGATCTAAGCAATACAGATTTGGAGGAAGCGGAGTTAAGTGTTGCTCGCCAGTTTTTTTCAAACTGAAATTGACACTCTGGCTCCAATGAGGACAAATGGACCCCACTTGATATCCTGCAACGATTCTTTGGACCTCTGTCCGCTATGACAACCGTGCTTACTGCACTGAAACATGGACTGACTTTTTGGGCATCCACAACTACAAGCAAGAACTCATTTTCCACTTTTATAAATGTGGTCAGCCAACACAGAAGAAGCATGAGTTTAGGTCTTATCTGTCGGAAAGATATCAGTTTGTCTCTGTGAATGGTTTGTCCTCTGACAAATCAACTGTAAATTTCGGTGTTCCTCAAGGTTCCGTTTTAGGACCACTATTGTTTTCACTATATATTTTACCTCTTGGGGATGTCATTCGAAAACATAATGTTAAATTTCACTGCTATGCGGATGACACACAGCTGTACATTTCAATGAAACATGGTGAAGCCCCAAAATTGCCCTCGCTAGAAGCCTGTGTCTCAGACAAGGAAGTGGATGGCTGCAAACTTTCTACTCTTAAACTCGGACAAAACAGAGATGCTTGTTCTAGGTCCCAAGAAATAAAGAGATCTTCTGTTGAATCTGACAATTAATTTGGATGGTTGTACAGTCGTCTCAAATAAAACTGTGAAGGACCTCGGCGTTACTCTGGACCCTGATCTCTCTTTTGAAGAACATATCAAGACTGTTTCAAGGACAGCTTTTTTCCATCTACGTAACATTGCAAAAATCAGAAACTTTCTGTCCAAAAATGACGCAGAAAAATTAATCCATGCCTTTGTTACTTCTAGGTTGGACTACTGCAATGCTCTACTTTCCGGCTACCCGGATAAAGCACTAAATCAACTTCAGTTAGTGCTAAATACGGCTGCTAGAATCCTGACTAGAACCAAAAAATTTGATCATATTACTCCAGTGCTAGCCTCCCTACACTGGCTTCCTGTTAAGGCAAGGGCTGATTTCAAGGTTTTACTGCTAACCTACAAAGCATTACATGGGCTTGCTCCTACCTATCTTTTCGATTTGGTCCTGCCGTACATACCTACACGTACGCTACGGTCACAAGACGCGGGCCTCCTAATTGTTCCTAGAATTTCTAAGCAAACAGCTGGAGGCAGGGCTTTCTCCTATAGAGCTCCATTTTTATGGAATAGTCTGCCTACCCATGTGAGAGACGCAGACTCAGTCCCAACCTTTAAGTCTTTACTGAAGACACATCTCTTCAGTAGGTCCTATGATTAAGTGTAGTCTGGCCCAGGGGTGTGAAGGTGAATGGAAAGGCTGGCGCAACGAACCGCCCTTGCTGTCTCTGCCTGGCCGGTTCCCCTCTTTCCACTGGGATTCTCTGCCTCTACCCCTATTACGGGGGCTGAGTCACTGGCTTACTGGTGTTCTTCCATGCCGTCCCTGGGAGGGGTGCGTCACTTGAGTGGGTTGAGTCACTGACGTGGTCTTCCTGTCTGGGTTGGTGCCCCCCCTTGGGCTGTGCCGTGGCGGAGATCTTTGTGGGCTATACTCGGCCTTGTCCCGGGATGGTATGTTGGTGGTTGGAGATATCCCTCCAGTGGTGTGGAGGCTGTGCTTTGGCAAAGTGGGTGGGGTTATATCCTACCTGTTTGGCCCTGTCCGGGGGTTTCATCGGATGGGGCCACAGTGTCTCCTGACCCCTCCTGTCTCAGCCTCCAGTATTTATGCTGCAGTAGTTTATGTGTCGGGGTGCTAGGGTCAGTCTGTCACACCTGGAGTATTTCTCTTGTCTTTTCCGGTGTCCTGTGTGAATTTAAATATGCTCTCTCTAATTCTCTCTTTGTCTTTGCCCTAGGACCATGCCTCAGGACTACCTGGTTTGATGACTCCTTGCTGTCCCCAGTTCACCTGGCCATGCTGCTGCTCCAGTTCCAACTGTTCTGCCTGCAGGTATGGAACCCTGACCTGTTCACCGGACGTGCTACCTGTCCCAGACCTGTTGTCCCAGACCTGCTGGAACCCTGACCTATTCACCGGACGTGCTACCTGTCCCAGACCTGCTGTTTTCAACTCTCTAGAGACAGCAGGAGCGGTAGAGATACTCTCAAAGATCGGCTATGAAAAAGCCAACTGACACTTACTCTTGTGTTGCTGACTTGTTGCACCCTCGACAACTACTGATTATTATTATTTGACAATGCTGGTCATTTATGAACATTTGAACATCTAGGCCATGTGCTGTTATAATCTCCACCCGGCACAGCCAGAAGAGGACTGGCCACCCCTCATAGCCTGGTTCCTCTCTAGGTTTCTTCCTAGGTTTTGGCCTTTCTAGGGAGTTTTTCCTAGCCACGGTGCTTCTACACCTGCATTGCTTGCTGTTTGGGGTTTTAGGCTGGGTTTCTGTACAGCACTTTGAGATATCAGCTGATGTAAGAAGGGCTATATAAATACATTTGATTTGATTTGATGAGGAAAGCTCAATTAATCCAACTGGCATTTGAAGGGGGATCTTACAATAATATTTTGGAGAGAATGGAATGATTGATTATTCAGGAAGTTCCACATAGCATCAAGGAAGCTGCAACTCTTTTGAAAAGGTAAGATTGAAACCAAATCTAGCTGGTTGGTTTTTATCAAAATCTTGCTTTGGTGTGTAGGGCGCTGTCCATGGGGCTGATAGAGTGCAGCGAGATTTCGTGGCATTGAACCTGTCACTTCTTGGTCAAAATAATTGTTTGATCTTTTATGTTTATTGTGGTATTGCGTGATATAAGCAGAATTCAATATAATTCCAATGCAAGAACTCAAATGGCACCCGTCGATAGAGCTACTACATAATGGTATTTTTCATCATACAAATACACTGAACAAAAATATAAACACAACATGTAACAATTTCATAGATTTGACTGAATTACAGTTCATATAAGGAAATTGAAATAAATTCATTAGGCCCTAATCTATGGATTTCACATAACTGGGAATACAGATATGCATCTGTTGGTCACAGATACGTTTAAAAAAAAAGGATGAAAACAAACTTTCAGAATCTGGTGTGACCACTATTTGTCTCATGCTGCGCAACACATCTCCTTCACATAGAGTTCATCAGGCTGTTGGTTATGGCCTTTGGAATGTTGTCCCACTCCTATTCAATGGCTGTGCGAAGTTGCTGGATATTGGCGAGAACTGGAGCACTCTGTCGTACACGTTGATCCAGAGCATCCCAAACATGCTTAAAGGGTGACATGTCTGGTGAGTATACAGGCCATGAAGGAAGTGGGACATTTTCAACTTCCAGGAATTGTGTACAGATCCTTGCGACATGGGGCTGTGCATTATCCTGCTGAAACACGTCACAATATCTCTGTACATTCAAATTGCCATTGATAAAATGCAATTGTGTGCATTGTCCGTAGTTTATGCAACATTGATATCAGCAAACCGCTCGACAACACAACGCCACACAGGCTGTCTGCCATCTGCCCGGTACAGTTGAAACCGCAATTCATTCGTGAAGAACACACTTCTCCAGCGTGCCAGTGGCCATCGAAGGTGAGCATTTGCCCATTTAAGTCGGTTACGACTGAAAACTGCAGTCAGGTCAAGACCCTGGTGAAGACGACAAGCATGCAGATGAGCTTCCCTGAAACGGTTTCTGACGGTTTGTGCAGAAATTCTTTGGTTGTGCAAACTCATAGTTTCATCAGCTATCCGGGTGGCTGGTCTCAGATGATCACGCAGGTGAAGAAGACGGATGAAGGGGTCCTGGGCTGATGTGGTTACACGTGGTCTGCAGTTGTGAGGCCTGTTGGACATACTACCACATTCTCAAAAACAACATTATTTTAGAGAAATGAATAGCTCTGGTGGACATTCCTGCAGTCAGCATGCCAATTGCATGTCCCTCAAAATTGAGACATCTGTGGTATTGCGTTGTGTGACAAAACTGCACATTTTAGAGTGGCCTTTTATTGTCCCCAGCACAAGGTGCACCTGTGTAATGATCATGCTGTTTAATCGGCTTCTTGATATGCCACACCAGTCAGGTGGATAGATTATCTTGGCAAAAGAGAAATGCTCACTAATAGGGATGTAAACAAATTTGTGCAGGAAAGTCCACCAGAGCTGTTGCCAGAGAACTGAATGTTCATTTCTCTACCATAAGCCTCAAGTCTCCAACGTCATTTTAGAGAATTTGGCAGTGTATCCAACCGGTCTCACAACCGCATACCATGTGTATGGCGTCGTGTGGATGAGTGGTTTGCTTACAAAGGCATAAGCTAAGGACAACAAACACAATTGCATTTGTGTTGAATGCACAGAAATATCGTGATGAGATCCTGAGGCCCATTGTTAGGATACATTTTTTAAAGGTATCTGTGACCAATAGATGCATATGTGTATTCCCAGTCATGTGAAATCCATAGATTGGGGCCAAATGAATTTATTCAATTGACTTATTTCCTCATATGAACTGTAACTCAGTAAAATCTTAGATACTGTTGCATGTTACGTTTATATTTTTGTTCAGTATAGAACAATAATTTAAAGTATTGTTTGACTCAGGGAAATAGGTGTAATTTTACTATATTTCCAGTTGGTGGGGGTGCTGCACAAAACTTTTACAGCGCCAGCTTGGGTCTCTCAAGTGGGACAAAAGCAATACCTTAGGAAATTAAATTCCATATTGGATAACTATAGGGACAATTGATAGTAAGGTTGAATAATAATTTCATTCTTACTGTTGAGTCACACCTAATGGCATGTGCTCTACATACATTATTCCTACTTGCCTACATGTGAAATGGGTTTGTATTCTAGCAATGACTATACATAGTTAAAATTTCATTTGAATACCATTCCGTTTAAATGGCAATTGGCTTCAGTGGGTAAACAGTAAGAACTATGGGGACAAACTATTACAGGGACACACAGTGCATTTGGAAAGTATTCAGACACCTTGACTTTTTCCATATTTTGTTATGTTACAGCCTTATTCTAAAATGTATTAAATAAATGTTTTTCTTCATCAATCTACACACAATACATAAGTATTCAGACCCTTTGCTATGAGACTCGTAATTGAGCTCAGGTTTATTCTGTTTCCATTGATCATCCTTGTGATGTTTCTATAACTTGATTGGAGTCCACCTGTGGTAAATTCAATTGACTAGACATGATTTGGAAAGGCCCACACCTGTCGATATAAGGTCCCACAGTTGACAGTGCATGTCAGAGCAAAAACCAAGACATAAGGTCAAAGGAATTGTCCGTAGAGATCAGAGACAGGATTGTGTCGAGGCACAGGTCTGGGGAAGGGTACCAAAAATTGTCTGCAGCTTTGAAGGTCCCCAAGAACACAGTGGCCTTCATCATTCTTAAATTTACAAAGTTTGGAACCACAAAGACTCTTACTAGAGCTGGCCGCCCGGCCAAACGGAGAAATCGGGGGAGAAGTGCTTTGGTCAGGTAGGTGACCAAGAACCCAATGGTCACTGACAGAGCTCAAGAGTTCCTCTGTGGAGATGGGAGAACCTTCCAGAAGGACAACCATCTCTGATGAAACCAATATTGAATTATTTGGCCTGAATGCCAAACGTCACATCTGGAGGAAACCTGGCACCATCCCTATGGTGAAGCATGGTGGTGGGAGCATCATGCTGTGGGAATGTTTTTCAGCGGTAGGGACTGGTAGACCAGTCAGGAACGAGGTAAAGATGAATGGAGCAAAGTACAGAGAGATCCTTGATGGAAACCTGCTCCAGAGCGCTCAGGACCTCAGACTGGGGCGAAGGTTCACCTTCCAACAGGACAACAACCCTAAGCCCACAGCCAAGACAACACAGCAATGGCTTCGGGACAAGTCTCTGAATGTCCTTGAGTGGCCCAAATACAGGTGTGCCAAGCTTGTAGCGTCATACCCAAGAAGACTTGAGGCTGTAATCGCTGCCGAAGGTGCTTCAACATAGTACTGAGTAAAGGGTCTGAATACTTATGTAAATGTGATATTTCAGTTTAGTATTTTGTATACATTTGCGAAATTTCAAAACCTGTTTTTGCTTTGTAATATTGGGGTATTGTGTGTAGATTGATGAAGGAAAATAACATTTTAAACATTTAAGAATAAGGCTGTAACGTAACAAAATGTGGAAAAAATCAAGAGGTCTGAACACTTTCCGAATGCACTCTAGACACCTCTTCCTACCTACCTCTTCTTTCCTCAGTGTGCGTTTCAAATCAAATCAAATGTATTTATAAAGCCCTTTTTACATCAGCAGATGTCATAACCAGCCTAAAACCATAAACAGCAAGCAATGCAGATGTAGAAGCATGGTGGCTAGGAAAAACTCCCTAGAAATGCAGGAACCTAGAGAGGAACCAGGCTCTGAGGGGTGGCCAGTCCTCTTCTTGGGCTCCTGAGCGGCGCATTGTTCTAAATGCACTGCATCTCAGTGCTAGAGGCGTCACTACAGACACCCTGGTTTATATCCAGGCTGTATCACAACTGGCTGTGATTGGAAGTCCCATAGGGCGGTGCACAACTGGTCCAGCGTTTTCCGGGTTTGGCCGGTGTAGGCCGTCATTGTAAATAAGAATTTGTTCTTATCTGACTTGCCTTGTTAAATAAAGGTTCAGTAAAAATGTTTTACAAATTATGGCTGTGCCGAGTGGAGATTATAAGAGTATATGACCACTTAGGCCAGCTTGTTCTTCAAGATGTTGAAATGTTCATAGATGACCAGCAGGGTCAATTAATAATCACAGTGGTTGCTGAGGGTGCAACAGGTCAGTACCTCAGGAATAAATGTCAGTTGGCTTTTCATAGCCGAGCATTCAGAGGTCAAGACAGCAGGTGCGGCAGAGACAGCGAGAGAGAGAGAGAGAGAGAGATGGAGAGTCGAAAACAGCAGGTAGCACGTCCGGTGAACAGGTCAGGGTTCCAGAGCCACAGTCAGAACAATTGAAACTGGAGCAGCAGCACGACCAGGTGGACTGGGGACAGCCAGGAGTCATCAGGCCAGGTAGTCCTGAGGCATGGACCTAGGGCTCAGGTCCTCAAGGGAGGAGAGGGAGAGAGGGAGAGTGAGGGAGAGAATTAGAGGGAGCATACTTCAATTTACAAAGGACACCAGATTAGACAGGATAATTACACCAGATATAACAGACTGACCCTTGCCCCCCTGCACATAGGCCATTGCAGCATAGATACTGGAAGCTGAGACGGGAGGGGTCGAGGGACACTGTGGCCCTGTCTGGGGGTATCGTCGGACGGGGCCACAGTGTCCCTCGACCCCTCCCGTAGGCAGTATATAACCCTACCCACTTTACCAAAGCACAGCCCCCACACTACTAGAGGGATATCAACAGACCACCAACTTACTATCCTGAGACAAGGCTATGTATAGCCCATGAAGATACCAGACAGGAAGATCACGTCAGTAACTCAACCCACTCAAGTGACGCACCCCTCCTAGGGACGGCATGGAAGAGCACTAGTAAGCCAGTGACTCAGCCCCTGTAATAGGTTCAGCGGCAGAGAATCCCAGTGAAAAGAGGGGAGAAAGCAATGGCGGTCCGTCGCTTCAGTGCCTTGCCGTTCACCTTCGCACCGCTGGGCCAGACTACACTCAATCATAGGACCTACTGAAGAGATGAGTCTTCAGTAGAGACTTAAAGGTCGAGAACGAGTCTGCGTCTCTCACATGGATAGGCAGACTATCAAAAGAAATTGAGCTCTATAGGAGAAAGCCCTGTCTCCAGCTGTTTTCTTAGAAATCCTAGGGATAATAAAGAGGCCTGCATCTTGTGACCGTAGCATACGTATAGGTATATACGGCTGGACCAAATCGGAGAGATAGGTAGGAGCAAGTCCATGTAATGCTTTGTATGTTAGCAGTAAAACCTTGAAATCAGCCCTAGCCTTAACAGGAAGCAATTGTACAGTGGAGAGGCTAGCACTGGAATAATATGATCACATTTTTGGGTTCTTTTCAAGATTCTAGTAGCCGTGTTTAGCACTAACTGAAGTTTATTTAGTGTTTTATCTGGGTAGCTGGAGAGTAAAGCATTGTAGTAGTGTAATCTAGAAGTGACAGAAGCATGGATTAGCTTTTCTGCAAAATGTTGTGACAAAAAGTTTCGGATTTTTGCAATATTACGAAGATGGAAAAAAGAGAGACCAGGTTCCAGAGTAACGCCGAGATCCTTCAGTTTTATTTGAGACGACTGTACAACCATCAAGATTAATTGTCAGATTCAACAGAAGATCTCTTTGTTTCTTGGGACTTAGAACAAGCATCTCTGTTTTGAGGCATGATTCATTGAATTTAACCAAAGATGTGTAATACACCAGTGCTAATTTCTTAATTCCTTCATCATCCTCAAGTATAGAACAAATCTCAAGTATAGAACAAATTCTGAATTGACTGAACGAGTTGTGCTTCTCTGGCACTCTCTTATCTTACTGAAGGACTTCCAACAAATGCACTTCAACAGCAGAAGACTAGCTCAAATTCTCACTGCTGTTGGTCCAAAGGTGTGTGCTTGTGTGTGGTGGTGTGTGATAGTGTGTCTGGGTATGTGTTTACATGTTTGTTTGCGTGTATAGGTGCAGTGATTCATTGCCGCAGTCCCAAATAATTGATTATCGTATACCTCAGGACTGCAACTTTGGGCTCAGTTATATTCAGATGTGAAATTCTGAAGTAAAAAAACAGAACATGAATATTGTAAACAAGGTCTTATGAACTCAAACCTACAGCATGTAACTGATGTTTTTAAATTATTATTTTGACTAGTTTTACCTTGGCTTTATGAACAGTGAACACACAGCATTGTTTAACTCCGTTCAAAGCTACTGAAAAGCAGTAAAGGCATTCACAATGGGCTTTACAAAACTCATAGATGAAGCATAAGCAGAGGCCTCCATGAGCTCTGCAGTAGAATGGGCTGCTGCTGACCTCTAGTGAATTCAGCATGAAATCAACCAAAAATGTCACCATGTCATTGAATTTAGGTAAAAAGTTTTTTTTAAAATACGAAATGTTCTTACATTTATTACTTTTTCTAAGTTATTCAACATCATCACATATCATTTTTGAGTTGAAATGACGTGGAAACAACGTTGATTCAACCAGTTTTTGCCTAGTGGGTTCATTCCATTCACTGCCCATATAATATATAATTGAAACATAATTGAAAGATTTTCAATGACCTTTGGAAATACTATTTACAGTACTGTCTGTTTCATATAAATAATTTTGCTAAGCAGGTTTTAGTTTAGTTCAAATTAAATTTGAATTGAAAAATCATTGGAAGGTTACTCAGATACAAAGCCAGTGCCAAACATTGTTTCCATGTGAGTTTATCAGTTTTAATATTGTGTTTTCTGGGACTACTGTGGCTTTGGTGCTTTGGGTGAAAACATTAGGTGCCAACTCATTATAAAAGATAATAAAGATGTTTTATTGTCACAGACACCGGATAGGTGCAGTGAAATGTGTTGTTTTACAGGGTCAGCCATAGTAGTACTGCGCCCTTTGAGCAAATTAGGATTAAGTGCCTTGCTCAAGGACTAAGCGACAGATTTAATCTGCTTTAACATTTATAACCTGCTTAATTTAATGTTTGGGATTGTAGACCTTGAAGGCTAACTTCAAGAGCTCACAAATGAAATGTTTCAAAATAATAATAAATAGAAATACATAAACGTCTGAGATTATTTATTTTCTTCCTTTGCAAATCACAGACATTTCTGAGTAAAGATTGGCTGCCTATGAAGCATCATTGTAATGAACCCCAGCAGTACTTTACCCATGTGTAATGTATTCAGACACAGAACAATGCAATAATACAGTATATAATCTAGTGATTATTCTGGGTACAGGTGGCAGGAATGGAAATAAAAGCATCTGACTTCAGGAAATAGAATAGATAAGAAACTCAAATATGTTGAGTTTATATTCTGTTTCAAGTTTTGAGAAAAATAAATTAGTAGAAAAAGCCCTGAAGCAATTTCTTTCCTCCCAATGAACTTTGACATCTGAGCCTTGAACTGTTTGACCAAGATCTTTAAAACTGTTTTGCCTGGACTATTCCAGCTGTCAATCCATTTGAAACACAAGTCGGTTTTGTGCGGGGTGACTGACCTCACATTCATTTTCCATCCCATTTCTAAAACATTATGCACTCTGCCTACACCCTCTTAATTGCTACCAATTCTCCTGATGATATGAGATATGAACATCTGACAGCATGAAAGGGAAAAAGAGATACGAGGCTGACACTAAAATGAAACAAAAAATGTAAATTGAATCCTGCAATGATTTTAAAAAAACTCCCAGCAATGGCTTTTATCTTACTCTTATCTGGAATATATTTGCAGAAATGGGTCACGATAAAGAGCATCATCTTAGCACACGGCTGAACCAGCCTAATAGAAGCATTAGTCATATGTACCAGCCAAGATATAAAGACAAGACTTGTTATCATACCGGGCCTGATAAGTCAGAGTAAGACTAAAGAATAAGAAGCCAATCCTGTAGTCCCATAGCAGTACTAGTGGTGTGTCTGAGTCCTCTAGGGAGGTTGGAGCTACTGGAGTGACTAATATCTTCTGTGACAGGAAGTCCTTGGGGGCTCTGATTCACTAAGACCATGAAACGAAGGGGGGTGACAGGACTGTTCCACTCATAACCTTTCTGTTGAATAATTACTGCTAACCTGCTCTTCTATAGGGTCGTCTAGGAAGGGCCTGCTGTCATAGACTAATGGAAAGCATGATGAGTGGTGGCAGGTTGGGGACTCGGGGGGACATATTGGGGTCAGATCTCTCAATTCGATATGTTTGTAGGGTGGCACATGGCCGTGTAAGGGACATCTCCATAAGACACTAAGGTAGCAGGTGAAAATGTTAGGTAGTGTGATTGTGAAGGTTTGTGCCGCATTGCAGCCCATTTACCATTCATATGGTTACTTTGTTGGTCTACCAGGGACACTTACCGTATTCAGCATAGGGAATCCTTTCTCCATGTCAATAGTAACTGCATACAATAAAATAACAGGAGATTTGGTCCCTTTCTGTTGAAAAATCACATTCAGTGCAACCATATTTGTATTCCTCATCAAACTACCAAAGACTTTATGCTTACAATCTTGTTGATTGTAGTATAATAATAATGTAGTATAATTTCAGCTCCAGCCCATTCTGAAGTTTCATAGGAGTTATAAAGCAAGTGCCTTATGGGAGTGTGTTTCACAAACTATTCTCTGTGATTTATCATAGCCCAATTTGCAATATGCTTGAGCCATTATCTGTAGTTCATTTTGTTCTATCTTGTAATAGTTTCAAAAGGGAATTACACACCAGAATAGATAAGCTAAGAATATTTTACTGGTGTTGCGATTTTGCTCTGAGTAATAACTGGGCTCTTTTAGTTGCAATGAGACAATAAGTTAGATGAGTTGGTCTGACTGCACTGCTCCACTTTCTAGCTCTGAACTTAAAAGATTCATTGTGCTGACTTTGCTGATTTACAGAGTGGCAGGCTCCCTATGAGATATGCAGTAATGAAACATTTATTGAACAGTTTCTTCTTCCATCTTGTTGTTGGAGACAGGTATAAGACATTTTCCATGTTCCGTCTCATAACTGTTATGTGAAAGAGAAACACATTTCTTAGACAGTTATATCATTAAGAGTACAGTTCACTGTTCACTAGTCCCACTTCAAATATATAATTTTACAAGCTCTCCAGAAATCAGCAGGCCCCATTTAAATCACTTAAGGAGTCCACTGTATTTCAGAATTGTTTTAAGGTTTGCCAAAGTCTCTGTTCGCCAAAGTGTCTGTTGCCAAAGTTCCGTGGTAATCACACACACACAAAAAATCTAGTTGTTTCAACTAAATATTATTATGTAACTGGTTCCACAGCCTTTTTTTTGTTTACTCAACTTTTTGGTCAAAGTGTTACCTGAACTTAACATTTTTAGTTAACCCAAGCTACAACATAAGAAAACATGGAAAAAAGTATCATATATTCATTCAACTAGAAATTATTATTTGGGCATCTTACCTAAAAAATGGTTGTTTAACTAGTTACACACAGTGCTTTTAATACAATGTTTTCAACTTACATATTTGACACACATGATAACATTCTGCATGTTCATTTATACAGTAATTCATTTTCAACATGTCCTCACCTGGGTTTTGAACTCATAACATCTTGATACACAGCATTCCAGATGTCTTGCTACGCCATCATGTCTGTGTCAATAACTGATTTCAACTGTATGGTTACATTGTCCAATTCAAAGTAAATCTCAGCAAGTCCACTCAAGAAAAACAATTTTATTTATCATAGTGATTAAGGAGTAACATTAAAAACAGAGTACCAACATTAGACAACTATACTGAAAAACCTAAAAATGTTTAAATAAGTAAATCAAATCAATAATAAGGGAATAGTCAGATTAACTGATAATTGACACAGACATGGTGGCATAGCAGCAAGATTGGAATGTGATGAACCAACAGGTTGTGAATGTGAGTTCTAATCCCAGAGGAATAATAATTACTGTATAAATGAACATGCAAAATGTGATTGTGTGTCAAATATGTAAGTTGTATGTTAAAAGCACTGTTTGTGAATGTGTGTAACCAGATGTGCAGCCTTTTTTAGTTAGGATGACCAAATACTTAGCAAACACATCATTTTTAATTGACAAAAGTTTAGGCCAACTAATACTTTTTCGTTCAGGTAACACTTGGATCAAAAAGTTGAGTAAACAAAAAAAAAGGCTATGGAACCAGTTACTCAATAATAATTAGTTGAAAAAACTAGATTTGTGTGTGTGTTTTAAAAAAAAAATGTTTTTACAGTACCTGCTTTTGTTCCATGCCATGACAAATTACATGACAAATATTCAACCTGTTTGGCCATATATCCACAAACTAAACTGCTAGTGTATTTCATTCTCTAATGTCTCTGTGAGATTTCCAAGACATCCTCAAAGTAGCAATGCTTGGTTTTGGAGCTGTTGAATTAGGTCATGGAGAGTGGTCCCTCTGTTGCATCACGCTCAGTATGTAAGTGGAATGGCTAAGTTAGTTGCCTCCTCTAACAGTTTTTGGAAGCCCAGGCCCCTGTGATCCCATCTGCATTGGCAGTCAATAGCTCCTGTCATGCCAAGGAGAATGAGAGGGCTCAGTTTAGGGATTCAGTAAGCAAACTGAAAGCTTCCACTAGGCAACGGAGCATCAGAGCCTTTTCCTATTCTTCTCTACAACAGCTTGATACACAGGGAGAGGACAGAATAAATAAGTCAACAAAAAGTAATTTGTTTATGCACCGAACCTTAAGTATTGACTGCACAGAGTGGGAGAGGTAAGAAAAAACAGAGCAAGATCAAAAGACAACAGCCAGGGAAAATGCAGATCTGTATGTGTGTGCGTGTGCACTTGCGTATGCATGCATGGGTACATTTGCGTGTGTAAACCCATGAGCGCCCATGTGTGTTTGTGTATGTGTGAAGATGTATGTGTGCATACATGCACGTATGAGTGTTTATTATGTGAAGTAGAGAAAAACACTGTTGCACTTGATCAGTGACTTGAAATGCACTCCGCAGCACCGCGACTGAAGCATCTGTCGAAGTGGGCAGCACTCCACAACAAGGCAGCACTGTGAGCCTTCACAGGCCTCACATAGAGAAGATTGAGATGAGTGGAACATAAAGACTGGGTTTGAAGATTAAAGAGGAGTGCCCTTTTGGTAGACAGAGTGCAAAAACAAAGCGTGCTTCCTCAAAATCCTTTTTGCACATCATTTTAGTGCCTCATTTCTCACAGTCCATGTCTAAGTCTACTTGAGTGTGGCAGTGTGCTGTGTCACTAGAGTATTACACACTTCTATCTAAAGCCGACTCTTAACGTGATTACTTATTGCACGTCTCTTAGTGTCAAGTGTGCATGGTGGGATGCACTTTCTCTGTTGCTTGATGTAAAGACAATAAGAAAGGCAATGAAACCTTTATTTTTGTGGAAAATCTCCACAAACTCACAACATATAGAAACACACCAGTCCATTTGTAGCAGATTAGTTAGTGGGTTGGCTGATGTCCATTTATAAAAGGCATTATTTTGACTCAGAGTACCAATTATCCCCAAATAAGGGTGAGTGGAGAATCAATCGTGTAAATCAAATGCCTTGTGTTATTGTTTAGTCCTGGAATTGGATGCAGTTGTAGACAAACACGAGAGTTCAGTACATTCACAGAGAACACCTCTGCGGAATGGGTTCCGGAAGGGAACACCACCTTGTGTAAACAAAAGCCCCCTCCACCATCTCCACCAACCCTTCGCTTGTAACAACTGTCTAACGCTCATCTGCAAGGAACTCTTTGATGTCTGCTCACTGCAGGTTAAGACAGTACTGTAAGCTGCAAACTAATTAGGAGTTTGAGAACAGTTATGCAACCCATTATCATGAACTACAGGAAACGGAGGGCCAAAAACGCCCCCATTCACATCGACGGGGCTATAGTGGAGTGGATAGAGAGCTCCAAGGTCCTCTGTGTCCACATCACTAAGGACCTATCATGGTCCAAACACACCAACACAGTCGTGAAGAGGGCACGACAACACCTCTTCTCCCTCAGGAGGCTAACAAAAATTTGGCTTGGGCCCTCAGATCCTCAAAACATTCTAATGTACAGCTGCACCATTGAGAGCATCTTGACTGCATCACCACTTGGTATGGCAACTACTCAGCATCCGCCCACAAGGCAGAGGATAGTGCATACGGCCCAGTACATCACTGGGGCCGAACTCCATCCCCATCTAGGATCTCTATACCAGGCAGTACAGGAGCGTTAAATCTGGGTACCCACACACTCACACATACTACACTGACACTCCAACACACACACTACATATGCTCACACACACAAAACACACACATGCATATTGACACCACACACACACGCACAGACACATTCACACAGACACACTTTCACACTTCACATAAGCTGCTGCTACTCTGTTTATTATATATCATGATTGCCTAGTCACTTTTACCCCTACCCACATGTACATACTGTATTACCTAAATTACCTTTTAACTCTGCATTGTTGAGAATGGGCTGGTAAGTAAGTATTTCACTGTAAAGTCTACACCTGTTGTCTTCAGCGCATGTGACCAATACAATTTGATTTGAACACATTTGTCTGATTATGTGCTTTCAGTGCCACTACTACCATCATGCTACAGTAGACTGTTTACATCTTTAAAGACAGACATTTAAACAAATATGAGATTTCAAAGTTGACCTGTGTAGTAAAATCCTGTCATTGACTTTGTACCTAACATCATTGTTTTCTGATCTGCCTGTCTCTCTGAAGGTCACTTGTTTCAACCACCATCACCCCTACCACTAGCACCTTCTCCACATAAATACCATCATGACTTTAATCATTGTCTATGAATGAGTAATGCCAGGTGATGTCAGGTGATTTCAAACTGTTCTTAGCGGTACATGAAGTAGAAGTGATGAAGAGAGAAAGGGGCAGGAAGGGTTGGCACTTTCTAGGCCAGGGGTGTCAAACTCATTCCATGGAGGGTCTAGTGTCTGCAGGTTTGAGTATTTTCCCTTTCAATTAAGACCTAGACAACCAGGTGAGGGGAGTTCTTTACTAATTAGTGACCTTAAGTGCATAGCTTTCAGGTGTGACATATAATGCCCACATCAAACAACATCATCTATGCAATGGATCATCTCACAGTTCGGATAATGGATTATTTGTTTGTGGCATTAGCTATGGTAAAAATCCTTATTGACTGGCGGATTAGGAACAGCATTATTGGGTAATTTGTTCAGAACAAACAATACTTGAATTTGCTTTCTGTGAATGGTTTAGGAAATACATCCCTCAGCTTTTGAACCAAGTCAGCAGAGTGAAAAGTAGGAAGGAAAATGTTAAATAGTGTAATTACATAAATACTCAAGATATCCATGCCTGTAAGAGCACGATGGAATGTATTGGGTCCAAAGTATGATTGTATGATATGATTAGTATTTTTCACAAGCTTCCAAATTGGGTTTACTCTACTATGACATTGGTCAAATGTAAGGCTGATGTGTCTGTTACGGTCTGATGCAACTACAATTCAACTACAATGGTCAATTCTTATGGACAATTGCAGGGCGAGGGTTCACATATCCAGCTCTGACACACAACTGTATACACAAACAACCTCTCATACTTAGCATGCCTGCATGCACTGCTTCTAATCAGGGCCCCAACACCTTCCAACTTGTCAGAGTAATTTTCTTAACCTAAATGATCTCTTTCATTAAATGAAACATTAATGTGGGTATTACAAACCCAGTTAAGGTCTGAAGCCTTGCCCCCAAAGCCCCTCCAACTTTTGGAAATCCATCCTCCAGATATACTTTGGGGGGGGGGATGTCAACTTCATAATCTCAAGCACCACCCCAACATCAGCATATGTGAACATGGCCAGTTTCTAAGATAGGGGAAGATAAGCGTTTCCAGTGACATCATCAACCAAATAGTAGACAATTAGGAGGCAATGCCTACTCATAATTGGTTAAAATCACGAGATGCATACCAATGTCATGCAGGTTCAGGTAGGCTATTCAGGACAGCTCCCTCATTTCAAACTCGAGCCCCCTCAGTTTTAGTTTTACTGTATGTCCCTATATAAACTAGCAAAAAAGTTAAAATGATTAACAGGTTGGCGCACAATGGACAGGTCTCGCTTCGGTGTGTGTGTAGGGGGGCTATGGAAAGCCACTGAGTAGTTAGGTATGACTCCTTTGGGTTTCCATAAAAAGTGGGGAAAAAACACTTCTCATCTCTAAGGTTGGTTAAGTAAATAATGTGATACACCTCCGCCTCTAATATTTTATTTTGATTTATAAGGGCGGGGTCAAGTTTACAGTTGAAGCTGCTTCACTCAACTCTGCCTCACACCCCACCATTACCGAGTTGAAGTTAGCTTCTTAGCTGGCTGTAAAAAGCGTTAGTGTTATTAGCCTTATCCTATTTAGCTAGCTCGAACCAGCTAATCTGCCACAATGGATATCAGAAATTGGCTTTGTCAAAGTACCCAAACAAAGGAGGAGAGCGATTAGCAGCAGCATCAAACCACCAAGGCCGCCGCCAAGCCCAGCAGCGATGATGCTGACACGCCCCAGTTGTCTCTGTGTGCAGAGCCTACCCAGGATAATGGTTCCACTGCCGCCTCCACCTCCGACTGTTCCTGATGATCTTGGAACAGGGGAGCCGGCCCAGGTTAGCCTAGAATTCTACCCTAGCTGCAGGTTTTCTGTCTAAAAACGTTCATTTAATAGCAACTGGTTCAGAGGAAGAGACTGGCTGGAATACTCGGTTACTGCCGATGTGGCATTTTGTTTCCCTTGTCGAAAGTTCTGTGTTGGGTCCAATGCTAACACAGATAAGGCCTTCACTCAAGCTGGGTATTCTAACTGGAAGAATAATATTGATAGTACCAAAGGATTTTATGCACCAGCTCCAAGCAAATTATGACCTTACCAAATCTCCAGCAATACGTAGTGGACAGTACAGTAAGGACAGAGGAGGAGAGACTGAATATAAAATATTGTTCTTCAGCACGTTGGGATGCTGTCAATGGTGAAATGTCCTGCAATGATTCACTGGGCCATGTCTTCGCTATGCCGACCGTGCTTACTGCACTTAAACACTTTTGGGCCATCCACAGGTACATGCGAGAACTCATGTTCCACTTTGACAAACATGTTCAGTCAACACAGAAGAAGCATGCTACACCCAAGGAAAGCTTAACTAATCCAACTGGCATTTGAGGGGGATCTTACCAGAAGATTTCAGGGAGAATGGAATGATCGATTACTCAGGAAGTTCCACAGAACATCAAGGAGGCTGCAACTCTTTCGAAAAGGTAAAACTGAAAAATCTATCTGGTTGGTTTTTATCAAAATCTTGCTTTAATGTCTAAGGTGCTGTCCATGGCCATTAAACCTTCTTGGTCAAAAGCATTTGCACTTTTATGTTTGTGGTATAGCGTGATTTAATCATAATTCAATATAATTCCAATGCGCGAATCGGTATGTTTCGTCATAGAAATATATACATTGTATTATGGTTTTCTTGGTAGCCTATTGGTTACCCTTGCTGTAAACGGAAGTGTATTGTGCCATATTACAACGTGTTGCTGAACTCATGAGCGAGCGACAGGATATTTCATGTTTGAAGCGGACCTGTATAAGCCTATTTATTTGGCAAGACAGCTGTGCATGGCTGCATCTCACTGTAGTAGGCTATGTTTTGTTTTTTGGATCTCCGTTTACCTTTTGTTTACTGTTAATGTAACTAGCCTATATATAGATTGTATCATGCCTTTATCGATCTGATATTTTGTTTACTAGGCCTACTACTTGGTACCGCTGTTTTGTTCTGTTCGCATGAATTCGTTCACAGTTATCGGTACTCTAAGCCAAACTGCTATTCAGTATTTTTGTTTGCATGCATGAATAATTATGCTACAACTTTCAGTATTTAGCTAGCATTATTTTGGTAAGACAGCTGTATGTTCGGCTGCATTCACATAGGTCGTTTGTAATAAGTAAAGGACAGACCAAGGCGCAGCGTGTTGAGTGCTCATCTTCTTTTATTTTTGAGACAACACTTAAACAAAATAAACAAATGACAAACAACAGTTCCTTAAGGTACCACGACTATACGAAAAACAACCACCCACAAAACCCAAAGGAAAACAGGCTGCCTAAGTATGGCTTCCAATCAGAGACAACGAAAAACACCTGCCTCTGCTTGGAAACCATACTTGGCCCAAACATGGAAAATGAAACATAGAAATAGAAAACTAGAACCAAAATCCCCTAGAACCAAAAAACCCCAAAACACACAAAACAAACCCCCCTGCCACGCCCTGACCATACTACTATGGCAATTGACCCTTTTCACTGGTCAGGACGTGACACTATCTATATTGTAGCCTATATTCATGACCAAAACGGCCTTGCTGTTTTAGGGTGTTGTCCATTGTGCTGATACAGTGCAGCAGAGATAGGCTACAGATTTCAAAAGCACTCAATGGCATTTTAACTTTATGTTTATTGTGGTATAGCGTGATTAAATAAGCAGAATTCAATATAATTCCAATGCAAGAACCCCAAAAAATGTTTGCCCCCTCACAATTTCAACTGCCCCCTTAGTCACTTTTATCCTGGCACCTGTTCTGCCACTGGCCAGCAGTCTAAATCATGGCAGCCTTGCAACACCACGTAATAGCTTCCTGAAATGTTAGGCTTAACATGAGAAAATTATGACCAAATAGGCCTACCAATAAACATATATGCATTAGCTGAAGCACAGCTATAAGCTACATGCCCTGGCACCACAGAAAGGCTATCATCAATTCAATAGGCAGCTGCATAGAAATGTCGCTGTTTCAGCACCATGGATGGCGATGAGTAGTCTATACTGTGAGTGTCTGACTCATTTAATCCTTTTATTTTATTTCAGGGAGGGGTTGGGAGGTCATGTGTAAAATGTGTAAAACGTAATATGAATTAATCCAATGTTCTGGTTAGGGTATGCTAAGGAATCTTCAGATCCAGGACATGGCTGGAGTCCACACAGGCCCTAACTCATCTCGTAACTGGTAAATGTTTTATCTGGTGTCATTCATATGGTTAATGCACCCGTTACCTGTGCTAAACTTGTGTCCACAGAAGTCTAATAAGCTAGGCAAAACAATTAACGTCCTCTCACTGTCAACTGTGTTTATTTTCAGCAAACTTAACATGAATACATATTTGAATAATGTGTCCCTGAACAAAGGGGGGGGGGGGGTCAAAATAAAAAGTAACAGTCAGTGTCTGGTGTGGCCACCAGCTGCATTAAGTACTGCAGTGCATCTCCTCCTCATAGACTGCACCAGATTTGCCAGTTCTTGCTGTGAGATGTAATCCCACTCTTCCACCAAGGCACCTGCACGTTCCCGGACATTTCTGGGGGGAATGGCCCTAGCCCTCACCCTCCGATCCAACAGGTCCCAGATGTGCTCAATGGGATTGAGATCCGGGCTCTTCGCTGGTCAATGGCAGAACACTGACATTCCTGTCTTGCAGGAAATCACACACAGAACGAGCAGTATGGCTGGTGGCATTGTCATGCTGGAGGGTCATGTCAGGATGAGCCTGCAGGAAGGATACCACATGAGGGAGGAGGCTGTCTTCCCTGTAACGCACAGCGTTGCGATTGCCTGCAATGACAACAAGCTCAGTCTGATGATGCTGTGACACACCGCCCCAGACCATGACGGACCCTCCACCTCCAAATCGATCCCGCTCCCGAGTACAGGTCTCGGTGTAACGCTCATTCCTTCGACGATAAACGCGAATCTGACCATCACCCCTGGTGAGACAAAACCGCGACTGGTCAGTGAAGAACACTTTTTGCCAGTCCTGTCTGGTCCAGCGACGGTGGATTTGTGCCCATAGGCGACGTTGTTGCTGGTGATGTCTGGTGAGGACCTGCCTTACAACAGGCCTACAAGCCCTCAGTCCAGCCTCTCCAAGCCTATTGCGGACAGTCTGAGCACTGATGGAGAGATTGTGCGTTCCTGGTGTAATTCGGGCAGTTGTTGTTGCCATCCTGTACCTGTCCCGCAGGTGTGATGTTCGGATGTACCGATCCTGTGCAGGTGTTTTTACAGGTGGTATGCCACTGCGAGGACAATCAGCTGTCCGTCCTGTCTGCCTGTAGCGCTGTCTTAGGCGTCTCACAGTACGGACATTGCAATTTATTGCCCTGGCCACATCTGCAGTCCTCATGCCTCCTTGCAGCATGCCTAAGGCACGTTCACGCAGATGAGCAGGGACCCTGGGCATCTTTCTTTTCGTGTTTTACAGAGTCAGTAGAAAGGCCTCTTTAGTGTCCTAAGTTTTCATAACTGTGACTTTAATTGCCTACCGTCTGTAAGCTGTTTGTGTCTTAACGACCGTTCCACAGGTGCATGTTCATTAATTGTTTATGGTTCATTGAACAAGCATGGGAAACAGTGTTAAACCCTTTACAATGAAGATCTGTGAAGTTATTTGGATTTTTACGAAATTATCTTTAAAAGACAGAGTTTAGGAGGGACGATGGAAATGGAGCCATGCAGGCGCATGTACAGAGCCTGCAAAATGTGTACCAATCACTGTTTCCTTTAGACACCAGAGTATTCATATAAAGAGAAACATTGTTAGATGTGTGATTGAATTGTGAACCTTTTCTATGCTTGTATTGCACTAATCTTGTGGATTGTCTGTTTCTCCCTCTCTAGCAGGCCACCGCCCAGCAGTTGATCCGGCGCGCACTGTGTCTTGGGAGGGCAAGCAGGTAAGATTCCCACACTCTGGTCACTGCTTCCATTTCGGTGTGTCGGGGATTTTATCACAAAGTCTTTTGTAATGATATGATTTTGTGCACATTCTAATATTTAAATACTCTTGGCATGTAGTGGTTGTTTTAGGAATTTGCATGCTTCCTCTTTGTTATTCCGCTTGGTTTGCTGTGCTTTTTCTTCTCTCTTTTTTCAACATAACTATCTCCCCTGCAAGTGCATGTGGTGGGGGCTCAGCAGTCTACGGCGCTGCATCTCAGTGCTAGAGGCGTCACTACAGACACCCTGGTTCGATTCCAGGCTGTGTCACAACCGGCCGTGATTGGGAGTCGTGGGGCACAATTGGCCCATCGTCGTCAGAGTTTGGCCACTGTAGGACGCCATTGTAAATAAGAATTTGTTCCTAACTGACTTGCCTAGTTAAATAAAGGATAAATAAATAAAAAAATATTTTTTAAAAGTGAATGGTGATCTTGATGCTTCTTTACAATAAATATCAGGGGTCTGATTCTGGTGGCATGATGATTGATGCTTGACTGCCGTTTGACAAATAAAAAATATTCTCGCTCTTATCCATAATAATCTCATGTAGACTTCCTGTATCTACAAGATGTTGGCTAGAGCGCACGTGCCAAGACCAGAGTAGGCACATTTGCTATTTAACGCAACAGTTTTTGTGACAACTATCAGAAGAGTTGAACAATGAAATTTAGATTTTTATTTGGTACATGAAAATGTAACCACAAAAGTACATTTTGTGTGTCATCACACACTGATTTTGCAACCAATCAAATGTATTTATAAAGTCATTTTACATCAGCCGATGTCACAAAGAACAGAAACCCAGCCCAGAACCCCAAACAGCAAGCAATGCAGATGTAGGAGCACTGTGGCTAGGGAAAACTCCCTAGAAAGGCAGGAACCTAGGAAGAAACCTAGAGGAACCAGGCTATGAGGGGTGGTCAGTCCTCTTCTGGCTGTGCCGGGTTGAGATTATAACAGTACATGGCCAAGATGTTCAAACGTTCATAGATGTTCATAGATGGCCAAGATGTTCAAACATTCACCACTGGTGGGAAAATTAGCATATTTTCTTTACACAGATTTGAGAAAATCTGTCGCCAAATCGGATGGAAACACAGCTACTAAGCATACAAATAGAATAAAATAAATTAAGGATTGGCATAATGCTGGCATGCAGGACATGTTCAAAACATTTTGGACATGTTCAAAACATGTTGATACAACAGTAGCTAAGATGGGGAGAAGTCTGTCCATAATAAAGCGCTGCTCTTCCTTCTTAACAACACTATCAACAAGGCAGGTCCTACAGGCCCTAGTTTTGTCGCACCTGGACTTCTGTTTAGTTGTGTGGTCAGACGCCACAAAGAGGGACCTCGGAAAATTACAATTGGCTCAGAACAGAGCAGCACGGCTGGCCCTTACGTGTACATGGAGAGCTAACAATAATATGCATGTAAGTCTCTCATGGGTCAAAGAGGAGGAGAGATTGACTTCATCACTGCTTGTTTTTGTAAGAAGTGTTGACATGTTGAATGCACCGAGGCGTCCCTTTAAACTACTAGCACACAGCTTGGACACCCATGCATACCCCACAAGACACAAGAGGTGTCTTCACAGTCCCCAAGTCAAGAACAGAATATGGGAGGCGCAGAGTACTACATAGAGCCAAGACTACATGAAACTCTATTCCACATCAGGTAACTGATGCAAGCAGTAAAATCAGATTTACAAATCAGATAAAATACACCTTATGGAACAGCGGAGACTGTGAAGAGATTGTCATTATGTCATCCGTGATCGTTGGAAGCTCCTGTGACATACACCTCGTGCCCAAACCCACTGAATTGCTCCTCCACTTTGTCCCTATACTTGTGTCCTGACCTCTTGATTGATCTACGTAGGAGTTTATTTGCACTGTTGTCAATTGTCCCTATCACCTTGCCCTGTTTATAAGCAGCATCTCTCTCCTTCAGTTTCCAAACAAGGCTACCATCAATCAATGGTTTTTGATTCAGGTAAGTTTTGAAAGACCCATTTATACATCATTTTTTAAAACCTGGTAACTAGCTACAACCTATGGCTACTACTGGTAAAAATGAAAACCTATTAGCCAGAGCGCTAGTGCACTCTGCCAGCTGTTGTTTGTCAACTGTGCTAAGCTGAATCATGCAAACCCTGCTGAAAAAGAACATCACTCCAATTGTAATAATTGTAATGGTTCTAGCGTCTTAATATCAAATGGGTGCATGGCCCACAAACACTATACACACTGAGTATACCAAACATCAGGAACACCTTCCTAATATTGAGTTGCACTCCATCCCTTTTGCCCTCAGAACAGCCTCAATTGTTGGTTGGCATGGACTCTACGAGGTGTCGAAAGTGTTTGGGGCATAGCTCTACGAGGTGTCGAAAGTGTTTGGGGCATGGACTCTACGAGGTGTCGAAAGCGTTCCACAGGGATGCTGGCCCATGTTGACTCCAATGCTTCCCATAGATGTGTCATGTTGGCTGGATGTCCTTTGGGTGGTGGATCATTCTTGATACACACGGGAAGCTGTTGAGCGTGAAAATCCCAGCAGTGTTTTAGTTCTTGACACAAACCAGTGCACCTGGCACCTACTACCATACCCTGTTAAAAAGCACTTAAATATTTTGCCCATTCACTCTCTGAAAGGCACACATACACAATCCATGTCTCAATTGTCTCAAGGATTAAAAATCCTTCTTCAACCTATCTCCTCCCCTTTATCTACACTGATTGAAGTGGATTCAACAAGCGACATCAATAAGGGATCATAGCATTCACCTGGTGTCATGTAAAGATGTTCTTAATGTTTTGTATAGTCGGTGTAGATTGGTGTCTATTAATTGAGTAGCATACTGGGCCTCATTTCCCAGAGCCTTCATAGCGTTAAGATAATCGTTAGAACCATTTTACGGTGTATCTTTAGTAGCCGATCTGTTTCCCAGAGCCTTCATTAGTAATGTTACTCTTAAAAACTTTCTCACAGCAGCCAAAGTGCATCGTTAGATGGTTTTTGCCCTCCCGCGTCACTTTATTCACAGAATCTGCTAATTATAGAATCAAGATGTTTAGGCTAGTTATCTGTCTGACTGTGACCGCTGATAACTTTAGAACGAAGTTGACTACAAATACAAAGTTGGAAAAGTATTTGCAATTGTTACAAACAAGTCAAATATAAAATGATGCTTCAGATGAAAACAGAGATGACTGTATTAAAAGATTAATAGGCTACATGGGCCTATATATTTCAATCATATTGAGTTTTATTAAGCCACCAGACTACTGTCTGTCATTTTTGCCTAAATATGTTTCATGATGTGTGACAAGATGTGAGCAATAATGTGCCTAATCTGTGATTTTGATGCATTATTATTTGGTAAGCTTAATAAGCCGCCTCAATATTTGCAGCCATAGGTGGTAATATCTTTCTATGAGCTGATACGTCGTCAGTATTGTGGAATAATTCTAATATTAACGTAAGATTTGAATGGAAAAGACTGATCCGAGAGCAGCGTTGCTTTTATTTCGATCCTATCAGTATCGGCAAATGGTCTAACGGCGCACTTACAGAAGCGAACATTCTCTATGCGTGCTTGGTTGGGAAACACTCTTAAAAAGTTGGCACATAAATAACGATGTAACTGTTACAATCATCGTAATGCTTAAGTTACATTGCAACTGGGCCTTGGTTGATAGTTAAATCAGATTTCAACCAAAAACCAGATATCAACAAAAATAAGATGTATTTTTCATGACGTCAAAAAGACATAATGAAAAAGACGTCGTAATCTGGTTGTGATCTGGTTATAAAACGTCCCAACAAGATTTCAACCAGAAAAATGTGTCTTTATCCCGTCATATGCCCGCTGGTATATGAAAAGTATATATTAACCCCCTTTTTGGGTAGATACAAAACTACAGTACCTTCATCCTTCCATTAATTTAAAAAAAAACGGTATCGGTTACCTTCAGACAACTGTAGAGCAAAACGAGAACACCGATTTTCGGGATGTCTCATGGTCTGACAAACACCGCGCTACCTCTGCCACCTTTCTCAGCAGATGCAGAAGTGCAATATTGGCGCATGTGGTGATAGAGATGCATCCAATGCAAAAAAACTGATATCTCTAGCTTAAACTGACAGATTTTCATGGGGATTTTTTTGTTGATGTTACTTTGATTGACGCACCGTTAAGGTTGAGGTCCTTCCCCTCATTAAACAAAAGGTGCATAGTCTAGTCTACTTAGTGGACCTATAGGCCTATAGGGTTAGGTTACCACATAAAGTTCAAATGATCACAATAAAAAACATTCACAAATTGATAGGATAGATATGTCAAATCTGTGTGCTTTCAATGGTCTGTCACATTCAGATGGTTTCCTGTGCAAATAGCTTTTTTTGTTGACAGATTTGTGAGGATTACAGGCATACGGTCTCTTTTCCAGCTCAGAAATATTAAAGCTGTTCTAGAATGATGCTGTGGTGTTAATTCTTTGACAAATATCCTGTCGCTATTCCCCATGACTCAAGCATGAGCAGAATGGTCTGTCACAAACAATGCATTTCAACATTTTGTCACTCTTCCCTGATGAAAGTGTGATAGAATCAGTGTGTCAGGTCTACTTTGATCTATCCGCATGGCTCTTTCCCCCATAGCCAGAGATTCACATTCCCTAGTTATGGAACAGTACTAAAGATAATTTGGAGAGAGCAATAATTATGATGTGTCTTTTGATTTGACAAATTGCTCT
Organism: Salmo salar; assembly: GCF_965601325.2. NCBI lineage: Eukaryota > Metazoa > Chordata > Actinopteri > Salmoniformes > Salmonidae > Salmo > Salmo salar. The sequence continues at coordinate 63,516,994 of NC_138294.1, read as the reverse complement.
TTTAAAAAGGCCTGAAGAAAGCACAATGATGCTGAAACGTTGGTGATTTTTTACCCAATAAATTACAGGGAGGTTATGTATATGGAGTGTGAGACTCTCTTTGTTTTTATAGCTTACAAATTGCTCTTTTTGACAGAGATTGCCTTCCAAATTATGCATTTGCTCTATAAATTTCCCTTTGGTTCCCTTACTGTTAGCCTTGGACACCTAAGCTTTGCTCACAATCAAAGAGATGAGATTTGGAATGATGACCTTGAGAGACTACCATACAGGATACCATGTTACTGCACATCTGTATAAACAAAGGAAAAGGTATTTCAATGGAAACAATAGTTTCATTTATTGGCTATGTACTGTAAATGATTGTGCTAACATGTAAAAAATACCATTGTATCCCCTCAGAGACACCATAATAAAACCAAATGTTTTTTTCAGTATCTGCCCAAATAGAGCCTTGTTTGTTGATGTTCCTCAACCCTCACCCTAAAGGTGAGGTCAGGGATAAAAAATTATCTGCAATACCGTTGGGAACTTTGTGGACCCTGCATGAGTGAAGGCAGTGATATGTCAGTGATCACACACACAAATACAGATTATTCACCATAAATAAAACATTCATGCTACATCTTGTCAGTTTCAGTGCCTTGCAAATGTATTCATCCCCCTTGGTGTTTTTTTCCTATTTTGTTGCATTACAACCTGTAATTTAAGTTGATTTTTATTTGGATTTCATGTAATGGACATACACAAAATAGTCCAAATTGGTGAAGTGATATTTAAAAAAAATATATAAATACATTTATAAATGGAAAAGTGGTGTGTGCATATGTACTCACCCCCTTTGCTATGAAGCCCCTAAATAAGATCTGGTGCAACCAATTACCTTCAGAAGTCACATAATTTGTTAAATGAAGTCCACCTGTGTACAATCTAAGTGTCACATGATCTGCCACATGAGCTCAGTACATATATACACCTGTTCTGAAAGGCCCCAGAGTCTGCAAAACAACAAAGAAAGGGGCACCACCAAGCAAGCGGCACCATGAAGACCAAGGAGGTCTCCAAACAGGTCAGGGACAAAGTTGTGGAGAAGTACAGATCAGGGTTGGGTTATAAAAAAAATATCAGAAACTTTGAACATCCCACAGAGCACCATTAAATCCATTATTAAAAAATGGAAAGAATATGGCACCACAACAAATCTGCCAAGAGAGGGCCGCCCACCAAAACACATGGACCAGGCAAGGAGGGCATTAATCAGAGAGGCAACAAAGAGACCAAAGATAACCCTGAAGGAGCTGCAAAGCTCCACAGCGGAGACTGGAGTATCTGTCAATAGGACCACTTTAAGCCGTACACTCCACAGAGCTGGGCTTTATGGAAGAGTGGCCAGAAAAAATGCCATTTATTAAAGAAAAAAAGAAGCAAACACGTTTGCATGTGGGAGACTCCCAAACAATTGGAAGAACGTACTCTGGTCAGATGAGACTAAAATTGAGCTTTTTGGCCATCAAGGAAAACACTATGTCTGGCGCAAACCCAACACCTCTCATCACCCCAAGAGCACCATCCCAACAGTGAAGCATGGTGGCGGCAGCATCATGCTGTGTGGATGTTTTTCATTGGCAGGGACTGAGAAACTGGTCAGAATTGAAGGAATGATGGATGGTGCTAAATACAGAGAAATTATTGAGGGAAACTTGTTTCAGTCTTCCAGAGATTTGAGACTGGGACGGAGGTTCACCTTCCAGCAGGACAATGACCCTAAGCATACTGCTAAAACAACACTTGAGTGGTTTAATGGGAAACATTTAAATGTCTTGGAATGGCCTAGTCAAAGCCCAGACCTCAATCCAATTGAGAATCTGTGGTATGACTTAAAGATTGCTGTACACCAGCGGAACCCATTCAACTTGAAGGAGCTGGAGCAGTTTTGCCTTAAAGAATGGGAAAAGATCCCAGTGGCTAGATGTGCCAAGCATATAGAGACATACCCCAAGAGACTTGCAGCTGTAATTGCTGCAAAAGGTGGCTCTACAAAGTATTGACTTTTGGGGGGTGAATAGTTATGCACGCTCAAGTTTTCTGTGTTTTTGTCTTATTTCTTGTTTGTTTCACAATAAAAAATATTTTGCATCTTCAAAGTGGTAGGCATGTTGTGTAAATCAAATGATACAAACACCCCAAAAAAATCTATTTTAATTCCAGGTTGTAAGGCAACAAAATAGGAAAAATGCAAAGGGGGGTGAATACTTTCGCAAGCCACTGCACACTACACTTGAAAAGGAGCTGCGAGGAGAGAGGGACTGAATAATTTATGCGAAGAAAAATATGACCATCCACTGGGCACACCACGTCATTTCAACGTGGATGACTGGGTAATATTTCTGTTGAGATGTTGATACTGTAGATTACAAACTATTTTCACCCACTCAGAAGTTTGTTGAATTTCCAATGTTCTAAAAGCACAATCAAATACTGATGGAAAAACCATGTCAGATATTTTGTTTATTTGTACAACAGATCAATGTTATCACTGTGCTTCATCTAATAGCAGAACCAAATGACCTGGATTGCAGTTGAGATTACATTAAAACAAGGTGCAAGTGATCAATGCCGTTTAAGATGTTGCCCAGATTATTAAAGCAATTGTGAAGATCTCCACAAACCTGTGCACAATCTACAATATGCATACCATGCTATCTTGAACACGCAAGCTTTATATGATTACATAGGAAGACATTTGTAGTTGCAGTAATGTCAAAATAGGGCCATGGATGTGTTACTCATTTTAAGGTTTAATGTTAGTTTGTAAAATAGCCTTAACTTTAGGCTATTTACTCTATTACAAAAGTAATATTAAATTGTGTTTGGTTGACAAGACAACCACATATTAACATTTAAAGGAGATGTATGTACTGCTTGGATGGTTCCATCTGAGCCACCTGCTTCATCCCATTCTTTACCTTTTTGGTTTAGATGGAGACGTGAATCCAAAATATCAATTATTCATTTGTAGACAAACTGGAATTAAAGCCAGACTAAGTCAGTGACACAGATGGAACTATCCAAGCAGAAGTTACATCTCCTTCTATTGTTGATATTTGGTTGCATTGACAACCAAAGACATTTCAATATCACTAAATATAATTATATGTATTGTCTATATTTACTGGATTGAATAGAAGCAGTATACTGTATGTTACTGACTTTGCAAATGCTATTTAGGCCTAACTAGCATCATTGATGATGTACGAGTGATAAAGTATGGTCACATTTAATTTGTTCTGTTAAACCTAGCCTTTGGAATTACTTTGATTGCAACAGTGAATCTACACTGAACACAAATATAAAGGCAACATGCAACAATTTCAAAGATGTTACTGAGTTACAGTTCATATACCGTAAGGCAGTGGTCACCAACCTTTTCGGAAGTGAAAAAAGACTAAAAAAACATTAGCCTCTGCAACATTAACCAATTAAAAACAGTTGTTCAACAATGAGGTTTGTGCAGTAGGCTATAGGCCCAATACATTATCACTGTATGTTGGCTATGCTTGAATTGCACTTCCAATGTTGTTCTTCTCAGACCATTTTGAAATGATATTTCAACATTGTAGCACAGGGGGTTGGTGGCACCTTAATTTGGGAGGACGGGCACATGGTAATGGATGGAGCAGAATAAGTGGAAAGGTGTCAACAACATCAAACACATGGTTTCCATATGTTTGATGCCATTCCATTCGCTCAGTTCCAGCCATTATTATGATCCATCCTCACCTCAGCAGCCTCCACTGCTTTAGGTATGTGATCACAATGGTAATAGATAATTTGTTATATTACTTTTGATGCACAGCTGAGTGAACATAATAATGAGCTTTTTTTTTACTGGACTTATAGCCTGCATCTGATGGTCAGTCTGAGGCAAGGTAGGGAGCAGCGGTGAGGCTGCCTCTCACCCAACTCACCTTACCTCCTCTCTCCCTCCCTCAGCTGAGAAAAGGGCACACAGTCTTCCAGTTGATTGCGAAACTCATGTCGCACTGCATTATTTATGCCTCATGCACCAATTCATGTTGTTACACCTATGATCAGGGAAAGTGTAATATGCCTTGATATTAAAAAAGACACAAGCTGCAAATAATAGCAAAGCAAGCTTATCGAAATGCGCATTTTATGGCTTATAAAACTATTGAACAAAAACAGTGCTGAATAACAACTAAACATGAACTTACTCATAAAAACAGCAGTTATTTTCTGTGTTTGTTGAGTCTCTGTCTAGTCATGGTTTCAAACACTTTGAAATCTCACATTATCAACTTTGCTGTTCGTTCGAGGCTTCTTTATACTGTCTATGGCATGAGGAAACTGTACAGACACGATGATCTGATTGGCAAGCGGTAGGCCTATAGGTGCACTTTATTTGCTCTCTGGGCCTGCCGGATAAGAGTTCTACCTTCAGACACATGAAATGGGAACAATTTGGCTTCCCGGTGATAGGGCTGCTGAATCAAGTGCACCTACGCTCAGTACCGTGAAACAAATAAAAAATTGTTGGGTTTTATAAATAAATGTTTGGTGATCGACTAGGAATGGCTTGGAGATCAACCAAGTCGATCGACCAGTCGATCGGATCAACTGGTTGGTGACCACTGTTATAAGGAAATTAGTCCATTGAAATAAATTCATTAGGCCCTAATCTATGGATTTCACATGACTGGGAATACAGATATGCATATTTTGGTCACAGATAGTGGTGTAAAGTAAAAATACTTTAAAGTCCTACTTAAGTAGTTTTGGGGGGTATCTGTCCTTTACTAGTTCTATTTTTGACAACTTTTACTTCACTACATTCCTAAAGTACTCGTTACATTTTGTTACATTTTGACAGGAAAATGGTCCAATTCAGGCACTTGTCAAGATAACATCCCTGGTCATCCCTATTGACTCTGATCTGGCGTACTCACTAAACACAAATGCTTTGTTTGTAAATTATTGTCAGAGTTTTGTAGTGTGCCCCTGGCTATCCATACAGAATAATAAAAATAGAAATTGTGCTGTCTGGTTTGCATAATATAAGGAATTTGAAATTAGTAATACTTTTACTTTGAATACTTACTGTAAGTATATTTTCAACTTTTACTCAAGTAGTATTTTACTGGGTGACTTTCACTTTTATTTGAGTCATTTTCTATTAAGGTATCTTTACTTCTGCTAAAGTATGACTTGTGAGTACTTTTTCCACCACTGGTCACAGATACCTTAAACGTTACACGTTGATCCAGAGCATCCCAAACATGCGCAATGCGTGACATTTCTGGTGAGTATGCATGGAAGAACTGGGACATTTTCAGCTTCCAGGAATTGTGTACAGATCCTTGAGACATTATCATGCTGAAACATGAGGTGATGGCAGATGAATGGCATGACATTGGGCCTCGGGATCTCTTCACGGTATCTTTGTGCATTCAAATTGCCATCAATAAAATGCAATTGTGCTCGTTGTCCGTAGCTTATGCCCCCCATAACCCCACCGCCACCATGGGGCACTCTGTTCACAACATTGACATCAGCATACCACTCACCTACACGACGCCGTACACGCTGCATGCCATCTACCTCGTACTGTTGGAACCGGGATTAATCTCTGATAGGCACACTTCTTCTGCGTGCCAGTGTCCAATGAAGGTTACGACGCCGAACTGCAGTCAGGTCAAGACCCTGATGAGGACGATGAGCACACAGATGAGCTTCCCAGAGATGGTTTCTGACAGTTTGTGCAGACATTCCACAGTTTCATCAGCTGTCTGGGTGGCTGGTCTCAGATGATTCCGCAGGTGAAGAAGTCGGATGTGGAGGTCCTGGGTTACACGTGGTCTTTGAGGCCAGTTGGATGTACTGCCAATTCTCTAAAACAACGTTGGAAGCAGTTTATGGTAGAGAAATTAACATTAAATTATCTGGCAGCAGCTCTGGTGGACATTCCTGCAGTCAGAATGCCAATTGCATGCCCCCTCAAAACTTGAGAAATCTGTGGCATTGTGTTGTGTGACAGAACTGCACATTTTAGAGTGGCCTTTTATTGTCCCCAGCACAAGGTGCACCTGTGTAATGATCGTGCTATTTAATCAGCTCCTTGATATGCCACACCAGTCAGGTAGATGGATTATCTTGGCAGTGGAGAAATACTCACTAACACGGATGTAAACAAATTTGGCCACAAAATTAGAGTGAAATAAGCTTGTTGTGCAGACATTTCTGGAGTATTTTATTTCAGCACATGAAGCATGGGACCAACACTTTACATGTTGCGTTTATATTTTTGTTCTTTATATTTCATTTTTAAGTGGAGATATCGCAACAATCATTCTAACAATATCACATTGGTAATAGTCAGTGACAAATATCAAAGCTAAGCACGACTGGGCTTGGTTAAAACCCTGGATGGCATACCAAAGCGTGGCCGTAGATAGATCAATTCTCCAGTAGGAGGTGCTGCCCAGTCAGTTCTTTTCCTGATAATGGATTTAGCGTTGAAGATCTGTTGTTGTTTTAAGGGTACAAATTCAACATATTTTATACATGGTTTGTCTATGTTGAAATTTGGTTACCATGATTACATACTCCTGTGGTTGAAATGTCACCCTCAAAACAACCCTCAAAACAAATTAAAAGTTATTTTCCAAATAGATTTCATATCACAATTTATTGACAAATTACACACATCCCTGGGTTGCTCGTCTTTCAGTTCGCTGCAGCTAACGAATGGAACGAGCTGCAACAAACACTCAAACAGGACAGTTTTATCTCAATCTCTTAATTTAAAGACTCAATCATGGACGCTCTTACTGACAGTTGTGGCTGCTTTGCGTGATGTATTGTTGTCTCTACCTTCTTTCCCTTTGTGCTGTTGTCTGTGCCCAATAATGTTTGAACCACGTTTTGTGCTGCTACCATGTCGTGTTGCTACCATGTTGTTGTCATGTTGTGTTGCTACCATGCTGTGTTGTCATGTGTTGCTGCCTTGCTATGTTGTTGTCTTTAGGTCTCTCTTGATGTAGTGTTGTGTTGTCTCTCTTGTCGTGATGTGTGTTTTGTTCTATATTTATATTTTATTTTTAATCCCAGCCCCCGTCTCCGCAGGAGGCCTTTTGCCTTTTGGTAGGCCGTCATTGTAAATAATGATTTGTTCTTAACTTACTTGCCTAGTTAAATAAAGATTAAATAATTAAAACATATATAATAATAATTCATCAGTTTGTGCCCAGTGGGCAGCTGCCTTGTTTTTGTACACTGCTCAAAAAAATAAAGGGAACACTAAAACAACACAATGTAACTCCAAGTCAATCACACTTCTGTGAAATCAAACTGTCCACTTAGGAAGCAACACTGATTGACAATAAATTTCACATGCTGTTGTGCAAATGGAATAGACAACAGGTGGAAATTATGGGCAATTAGCAAGACACCCCCAATAAAGGAGTGGTTCTGCAGGTGGTGACCACAGACCACTTCTCAGTTCCTATGCTTCCTGGCTGATGTTTTGGTCACTTTTGAATGCTGACGGTGCTTTCACTCTAGTGGTAGCATGAGACGGAGTCTACAACCCACACAAGTGGCTCAGGTAGTGCAGCTCATCCAGGGTGGCACATCAATGCGAGCTGTGGCAAGAAGGTTTGCTGTGTCTGTCAGCGTAGTGTCCAGAGCATGGAGGTGCTACCAGGAGACAGGCCAGTACATCAGGAGACGTGGAGGAGGCCGTAGGAGGGCAACAACCCAGCAGCAGGACCGCTACCTCCGCCTTTGTGCAAGGAGGAGCAGGAGGAGCACTGCCAGAGCCCTGCAAAATGACCTCCAGCAGGCCACAAATGTGCATGTGTCTGCTCAAACGGTCAGAAACAGACTCCATGAGGGTGGTATGAGGGCCCGACGTCCACAGGTGGGGGTTGTGCTTACAGCCCAACACCGTGCAGGACGTTTGGCATTTGCCAGAGAACACCAAGATTGGCAAATTCGCCACTGGCGCCCTGTGCTCTTCACAGATGAAAGCAGGTTCACACTGAGCACATGTGACAGACGTGACAGAGTCTGGAGACGCCGTGGAGAACGTTCTGCTGCCTGCAACATCCTCCAGCATGACCGGTTTGGTGGTGGGTCAGTCATGGTGTGGGGTGGCATTTCTTTGGGGGGCCGCACAGCCCTCCATGTGCTCGCCAGAGGTAGCCTGACTGCCATTAGATACCGAGATGAGATCCTCAGACCCCTTGTGAGACCATATGCTGGTGCAGTTGGCCCTGGGTTCCTCCTAATGCAAGACAATGCTAGACCTCATGTGGCTGTAGTGTGTCAGCAGTTCCTGCAAGAGGACGGCATTGATGCTATGGACTGATCCGCCCGTTCCCCAGACCTGAATCCAATTGAGCACATCTGGGACAACATGTCTCGCTCCATCCACCAACGCCACTTTGCACCACAGACTGTCCAGGAGTTGGCGGATGCTTTAGTCCAGGTCTGGGAGGAGATCCCTCAGGAGACCATCCGTCACCTCATCAGGAGCATGCCCAGGCGTTGTAGGGAGGTCATACAGGCACGTGGAGGCCACACACACTACTGAGCCTCATTTTGACTTGTTTTAAGGACATTACATCAAAGTTGTAGTGTGGTTTTCCACTTTAATTTTGAGTGTGACTCCAAATCCAGACCTCCATGGGTTGATAAATTGGATTTACATTGATTATTTTTGTGTGATTTTGTTGTCAGCACATTCAACTATGTAAAGAAAAAAGTATTTAATAAGATTATTTCATTCATTCAGATCTAGGATGTGTTATTTTAGTGTTCCCTTTATTTTTTTGAGTAGTGTAGTTCTGCATTACTATCTTGTACACTTGGATTTAGTGATAGTATTACCTTTATTACATCTGATATTAAAAGGAGAGTACAAAACAGATGACCATGGAGTCATTGTTGAACTTTTCTTGATGAACTACCGGTATCTAAAAACTAATAAGAAGGTATATGCAGTACATCATCAACCCTTGACAAATGATATGACAACATACTGTATATTTGTTCATTGCGTGTTCAGCCATTCTCATTTGATGTGCTACTGCAGATGATGTTATTGTATTGGAAATTGCCGTGTTGGGCTTGAGGCAAAGTAATGTAGCCTAATATATTTTAGTTTTAATTGGAAACGTGATGAGGTGCTCCTGTCTTCAGACTTGGGGAGGTTGTCAATGTGGTTGATCTATTTCACATACCTACCTCAATTAAATTTACTTAATTTAAAAGGAGCTCCATTTACCACGGGCTAGGTTCTAGATTCCATCTATTTGCTGTGAGATACATTTATCGACAAATATAAACTATTTACTCTTATTTTCACTGTGTTTGGCAAACTTTGATTGGTTAATTAATGGGGGGAACTGAAACTGAGAGAAATGTAAGTAGAGAGTGGAGCTGTCCACGGTTTCCCGGCCCCAGACTAAATTATTATTCCTCAGGTACTCTTTCACAACCTGCAATCGACTGCCTTCCACCGAGACTGGAAATTAAACATATCCATCTGAACCAATAGAATTGGCATTTCATTAATTAAATTGTTGGCATAATTCATTAAGTCCTAAGATCATTAAAACTCAGATGCCTCAGCGGATTAATTACTGTTGGACTTGGGACTTCTTTTTTAAGCACAGGGGCTTACAATAGCACGCAATCAATGCTCCTAACATTAGAAAAAACAGAATGCTTTATAGTTTGCCTTTCTGTTTTCCCTCTATTGTTAGTTAGAGGGATGGGAAGAAACAAGGCTGTCATTTAACTTGTGACAAATGAGTAGAACGTCTGGTAACATCAGCAAACCATGGGAATCATCTGAATGAGTCACTATCAGAATCAGAAATAACCATGTACTTAGGTTTCTGCAGGATAGTAGGCTGTATTCACTTGAAAATAAGGGTTTTAAAAGTATACTATCAAAGGCCGGGTGGAAGTCTTATTTGTCTAACCCATATTTGACCAGGTAAGACAACTGCATGAGTACACATTGCCATTACAACAATGACCTGGGGTAGAGTTGCAGGGCAGAGGAGAGGGGTAGAATGAGCGAACTGGAAGTGCTGTACATATTCTTGTTTTATACGTGCAGAATAGTGTCCATCTGATGTGTAAACAGACCATAGATGCTCAGTGACCCCGAGCCATGAGTCAGCGTGGTGGTAGGTCAGCAGAGTTAAGGCAAGGTCAACTGGTTACCAGCACAGTGGGTTGGACTGACTAGCAGACCTCTTCAACCTCACAGTCATCCTCCAGCCATGGACGATGGATTATTTATAGTCATGCATTATGTTTGAATATTGTATGCAGCATATTACTATTCTTTAAATAAGTATAGTCATGTTTTAAATATTGTGTATGATTAGGAAATATATTATATTTTAAGGTTAATAAAATGGTACACAACAGTGCTATAGATTGAAAGATTGATTGAATCATCAGCTCACAATGACTCCCCACGGTGCTGTTCCATCAAATGTCTATTTTTATGTACCATCCATATAGACTAAGAAAGTGTTATGTGTTTTAAATGAGAACAGGCCAAAATGTTTGCATGGTGCCTTCCGCCTAAATAAATTGCAGTGCCTGAGCTCTTCTGTGGGAGCCAAGAAGGATTTGGGAAGACACAGGTGGCCATTTCTGCCCATTAAAAGCGGCCTTTCATTGCTAATCTACTAGGTACCTCACAGTAGCTCCGGAGGACCACAGGATTTGTGTGTGGGCAGAGCTTACACTGAATCATAATACACTTTCACTATCAAATATTCAGCAATCTCAAAGACGCACCTATGTCTAAAATATATTTTCCGTCTCCAGTGCAGGATTAGTGTTTTAAGCTTTTGTTCTCGTTTGCATAACAAAGACATTTGAAATTAAATAGCACCTGCTATTTAAAAAGAACTTAGCTCCATGGTAACAAGATACTTGAGGGTAAATGTCATTAGTTTCTCAGCATTTGTCAATGGATAAACTTGGCATTGACCCAAGCTCTATAAAGGCTGAGAAGCAGCAGAGAATGTGCTTGGTGTAGTGGAAGGATGCATGGATGTATTGAACAGTGTTAATTGTGCCATCTCAAGAGGTAAAGGCACTAGTTAACCTGACAGGATGTATAGCCTCATTGCATTTTGTTCTGGCAGTAGCCAGAATTACTGAACACTTTCCAATATCTTAAGGGGTTTTCACACTTGGTCCCTTTAAGACAATTTTCATGAACTCAGTGCAGTTCGCTTAATTTGTTGTCCAGTGTGAACACTCCAAAGGAACCAGACCCCTCAAAAGATTCCCCAAAGCGAACCGAACTGAGACCATCTCGAGAGGTGGTCAAAGTACGGTTCCCTTGAATTCCTAATTTTTAATCCAATGTGAACATTGTTTAATCTGCAGTTATTCTTCTGCTATTTATTCTGTTACCAATCATATGTACATGTTAATACCATCTTCTGATTACAATTATTATGTCTCTTCTTTTAACTAAATGCAATATATTAGCTTCCAAAATGTGGGTAAGTACATATAGCTGTCCGTTATCACATTCTGATGGAATGGCTTGTCCTATTTTGTAAAAACCCAGAGTGCATTGAGTGAATGTTGGACAAAGATCTTGGTTACTTTCTAAACATAGCAATGTGAAACCACAAAATAGGTGAAGTGAACTGGCAAAAGAGTTGAGTCCTCATTCAAAAGAAAGGGCATTGTGAATACAAAGAGAACTGAGTTATTTAGGGGGGGGTTTACCTCCAGAGTTCACCTTAAAGAGGACTGAGATCGGTTATTTTAAAGAGGACTACTGTATATGTGAAAATACCCTTAGTGACATTGAAGGTAAACAATTCTACCTTTTGTTCAAACATTTATAATTCATCAACACAGCAAAATCAATAGTGTACATTTAAATCTGAAAGTGTTTGTGTCTTGGTATGTTTGGACCATGATAGTTCGTTGGTGATGTGGACACCAAGGAACTTGAAACTCTTGACCCGCTCCACTACAGCCCCATCGATGTTAATGTGGGCCTGTTCGGCCCGCCATTTCCTGTATTCCACAATCAGCTCTTTTGTCTTGCTCACATTGAGGGAGAGGTTGTTGTCCTGGCACCACACTGCAAGTTCTCTGACCTCCTCCCTATAGGCCGTCTGTCACAGTTGTCGTACTGGAGAGAAGACCAAGGCGCAGCGGGTTGCGTGTTCATCATGATCATTTATTCAATACACGTGAACACGAAAAAACAATAAACAAAAGAGAACGACAGACCGACAGTTTTACAGGCTAGGTACTCACATATAGCAGTGCAAAATTAACTACCCACAAGTGAACAAACAAAACACACACCTACTTATAGGACTCCCAATCAGAGGCAACTAGAAACACCTGCCTCCAATTGAGAGTCCAGCACCCAACCTACACATAGAAAACTAACCTAGAACCTACCCATAGAAATACAAACATAAACCAGTGACCAAAAAAACCCGTAATACATAAATAAACTACCCTCTGCCACGTCCTGACCAAACTACAATAACCAAATATACTCTATACTGGTCAGGACGTGACACCGTCTCATTGTTGTTGGTGATCAGGCCTACCACTGTTGTGTTGTCAGAAAACTTAATGATGGTGTTGGAGTCGTGTTTGGCCACGCAGTCGTGGGTGAACAGGGAGTACAGGAGGGGACTAAGTACACACCCCTGAGGGGACCCAGTGTTGAGGATCAGTGTGGCAGACGTGTTGTTGCCTACTCTTACCACCACCCCCGTCAGGAAGTCCAAGATCCAGTTGCAGAGGTAGGTGTTTAGTCCCAGAGTCATTAGCTTAGTGATGAGCTTTGTGGGCACTATGGAGTTGAACGCTGAGCTGTAGTCGATGAACAGCATTCTCACATAGGTGTTCCTTTTGTCCAGGTGAGAAAGGGCAGTGTGGAGTGTGATTGAGATTGCATCATCTGTGGCTCTGTTGGGGCGGTATGCGAATTGGAGTGGGTCTAGGGTGTCCGGGAGGATGCTGTTGATGTGAGCCATGACCAGCCTTTCAAAGCACTTCATGGCTACTGATGTGAGTGCCATGGGGTGGTAATCATTTAGGCAGGTTAAAGGGTTTAGCAATTTTCCTAACCCTGACAGTCATTCTGAACGCAGGTTGCAGGTGAATAAAAAATTCCAACTGTTGAATATCCTAACTCTAGCATTGTGAAAAACGGAGTTTAAATGTTTTTGGCTAAGGTGTATGTAAACTTCCGACTTCAACTATATATACCTTTAACTGTTATGTACAAACAACTCAATCTTTGTAGGGAGATATCATTGTGTCAGTGCATTTCACCTCACGCATGTTGGGTACGTGCCAGTCAAAATAAGGGTCCACATCAATTATGTCCCAACACTCACTGGATAGGCTTCTCCTCCAAGCTCCAAAATGTGGATAGCAAGACAAAACTAAAGAGAAAGTAGTAGTAGCAGGAGTGAGTCAGGGGACAGTGATGCACAGAAATGTTATTTGATGAATCCAGAGAAGGCTGTGGTTGACAGGAAAATGTCAGTGGCTTGGCAGCCATGTGCGGTCCCCTCTCTCCCATCATCCTGGCCTATTTGTCACTTCAGCCCAGGCTTCATGTATTGTCATGTCTGTCTCTGGCTGTCTTTCAAATCAAATCAAATCAAATACAAATGTATTAATTACATGCCTCGCAGACAATAGGTGTGGACTAACAGTGAAATGCTTACTTATTGGCCCTTCCAACAATACAGAGAGATAGAAAATAGAAAAACATTTAAAAAGTATAACACGTAATAATAAAAGTAAAAGTAGATACACAATGAGTAACAATAACTTTGCTATATACAGGGGTACCAGTACCGAGTTGATGTGCAGGGGTACGAGGTAATTGAAGTAGATACTGTATGTACATAGAGTATAACTAGGAATAAAGTGACAGATAGTAAACAGTAGCAGCAGCGTATGTGATGAGTCAAAATAGTTAGTGCAAAAAGGGTCAATACAGATAGTCTGGGTAGCTATTTGGTTAACTATTTAACAAATGATTTAGCAGTCTTATGGATTGGGGGTAGAAGCTGTTCAGGGGGCCTCCCGAGTGGTGCAGTTGTCTAAGGCACAATGCACTTTGACACGGTCGCCAGGTGTACGGTGTTTCCTCCAACACATTAGTGCGGCTGGCTTCCAGGTTAAGCGGGCATTGTGTCAAGAAGCAGTGCGGCTTGGCTGGGTTGTGTTTCGGAGGACGCATGGCTCTCGACCTTTGCTTCTCCCGAGTCCGTGCGGGAGTTGCAGCGATGGGACAAGACTGTAACTACCAATTGGATACCATGAAAAAGGGGTAAAAAAATCTAAAATAAAAAACAACAACAAAGAAACTGTTCAGGGTCCTGTTGGTTCCAGATCTGGTGCATCAGTGATGTACTGGGCCGTACGCACTACCCTCTGTAGCGCCTTGCGGTCAGGTTGGTCTGTCACTGTGGAATGGCTGGGGAGACGATGATGGAGCCTTATTGGCAAGGAGCAGCCCATGATTATAGCTCAGTGAGGGAGAGAGTGGGTAAGAGATAAAGAGAGAAAAAAACAGAGAGACAAACAGAGAGAACAAAGATAACAGGAAGAGTTAGTCAAGAGAAACATGAGAAAGAGAGAGCAAACAAACTAGAGAGAAGGAAGGTTGTGGTAAACCTTGCATGCCTGGGCACTGCTTAGTGAGGACATAGGATTTAAGAGGGCCAGAAAAGGTCCAAATATGAGGAACTGTCACAGGGTGTTTAAGCAGAGCACAGTGTGGGACTGTCCAACCCCCCTCCAGAACCTAATTACCCATCAGCAGGAGACACTGGCAGGACACACGTCCCATCCCCCCAAATAACACAGCCTAAGATCAAAGACAAACACTTCATGGAAATTACTTGGAAACAACATTGATTAAACCAGTGTGTGACCAGTTTGATGACATTACAGCCTCCCAATACATCAACAGCACCTGTTGAATGGACATATGGCTAATTTGTTGTTGTTTACATTCTCATCAAAGCCATATGTCTGTAAAGTACAGCTACTACATGCAGCACTCCCACATCTGACAATTGAGGATGAAAGGCAAGCAGGAAGATTTTCATAAACACTTTCAAATCAACCAGACATAACAAAGAGGATTGAGTGACACATGGTACAAGAAGAGCAGGCAGGATTATGCAGAGAAAAAGAGAGAGAAAGACTCCAGAGATTACAGAAACACAAAGCTTCTGTAGCTTCAGCTTCAGTTCCCGTCACTGTGTTTGCCTTGCTCCAGATGCAGCCTGGACAGGAAACCCCTGCTGTTGTATATGGTGAGAAAAAGCCCACAACAACATGATTGCCTTTCTTTCTCATTAATTAAACACAGCTCACCTTGCTTCTCCAAACATCAGGGAACATAGCATACGAAAGCAGGGGACCCAGAGCGCTTTTTCTGCCTGAAACCCAACAGATGCCACTGTTTGCTAAGTCCCTCTCAGGCCCTCTCAGCACCACACCGGAGTGTGGGAGAGCAGATGCATCAGGCACGTGGCAGACTGAAGTGCAGACGGTGCTTTCCCAGGAAGTTTCTCTGGTTTCTTCTCTCATTGGTGTGTCTGCCTGAGTCTCTTACCACTGGCAAAAGCATAACATCATTATGGGTAATAAAATAAGCCCTGGTTTGTGCTATTCATCACCAATATGCAGGTGCTGGCCTATTTTAATGAGATCTTTCGATTTTGGTATTCTTCACATCACAGAAATTGAGTAATGGTGCAATGCTAAGCACTTAGTCTGATTATTGAGTAATGTTCTTTTAAAGATTGTCTCTTATCAGTTCAGAGTATTATTGTAGAGGTACAGGGAGGTATTTGTAATATTTCCTTATGAAGAGATTACAGCTCTATTAAATGAGGAAGACACCAAAAAAGGTTTTGGAGCAATAACACTCCCATTTCAAAGACGTATTGATCTGTAGAATAATCATACCTTTACTATAAACTCTGATATTGATCTTCTGTTTTTTCTTACAGTGCTTCAAGGGAAACTAGATTTGCATGACAATTCTGTTATTCAGTTATGAGAGAGGTATAATGTGAAAGGTACATTGTTTGTCATGAGAAAAAGTTGTATTACTTTCAGGTGTTTCTGTGCCATAGAACTTTTCACACAAAAAAAGAAAGACGACTTGCCCTGTTTATTTTTTTATTTTTGTCACGCCCTGACCATAGAGAGCCTTTTATTCTCTATGTTGGTTAGGTCGGGGTCTGACTAGGGTGGGTAATCTAGGTTGTTCTATTTCTATGTTGGCCTGGTATGGTTCCCAATCAGAGGCACCTGTTTATTGTTGTCTCTGATTGGGGATGATATTTAGGCAGCCATTTCCCCAATGTGTGTTGTGGTATCTTGTTTTGGTTTTTGTGTAGTTGCCTGTGAGCACCTCACTTGCTTCACGTTTCATTTGTTTGTTTATTGTTTTGTATTTGCTGAAGTTTCACTTTATAATAAAGATTTGGAACCCAGATCACGCTGGGATTTGGTCCGAGTTTGCTTCCAACGACGATCGTGACAGAAGATCCCACCACAACAGGACCAAGCAGCGTGCCCAGGAGGAGAAGGTATCCTGGGCTTGGGAGGAGATCAAGGAGGAGAAGATATCCTGGACATGGGAGGAAATCATGGAGGGACACGAAAGCCTTCCTTGGAAGCAGACGCAAGGAGATAAGGGAGGACAGCGACGACGACGGGGTTTGCGGACACAAAGAAAGCACAAAGGACAGCCCCCCCCAAAAATGGGGGGGGGGGGGGGGGACACACGGGGTGGTCGGCGGAGCCGAGGAGTGAACCAGAGCCAATCTGGGAGAAGAGGGAGCAATTGGAGGAGAGTGAACGGAGAGAGTCAGAGACCGTCAGTGAGTTGATGGAGAAATTGGAGGATAGAGAAATGAGAGAGTTGTTGTGTTGGTGTATGATGTTCGACATTCGCCCTAAGGAGCGTGTTATCTGTTTGATGTCACCTGAGTCAGCTCTCCATACTCGTCCTGAGGAGCGTGCTAGCAGTCTGGTAAAAACTGTGCCAGCTCCACGCACCAGGTCTCCAGGACGCCTCCACAGCCCTGTACGTCCTGTGCCAGCTCTCCACACTCACCTTGAGGAGCGTATAATTTGTCCGGTACCATGTGTGCCGGCTTTACGCACCAAGTCTCCAGTACGCCTTCACAGCCCAGTACGTCCTGTGCCAGCTCCCCGCACTCGCCGTGCGAAGTGTGTCATCGTTCCGGTACGATTTGTGCCGGCCCTACATACCAGGTCTCCAGTGCGCCTCCACAGCCCAGTACGTCCTGTGCCTGCTCCCTGCACTCTCCCTGAAGTGCGTGTCACCAGTCCGGTGCCACCTGTACTGGCTCCACACACTAGGCCTCCAGTGCGCATTCACAGTCCGGAGCTTCCGGCGACGGTTCCCAGTCCAGAGCTTCCGGCGACGGTTCCCAGTCCAGAGCTTCCGGCGACAGTTCCCAGTCCAGAGCTTCCGGCGACGCTCCCCAGTCCGGAACCTCCTGTGACGCTCCACAGTCCGGAACCTCCTGCGACGGTCCATAGTCCGGAACCTCCTGCGACGGTCCACGGTCCGGAGCCTCCTGCAACGGTCCACGGTCCGGAGCCTCCTGCGACGGTTCATGGTTCGGAACCTCCAGCGACAGTCCACGGTCCGGAACCTCCAGCGACAGTCAACGGTCCGGAGCTTCCAGGCAAGGTGTCCAGTCCAATTCCTAGGCCGGAAACTTCCTCAGCGCCGGTGCCTAGTCCAGGCACGGCGACCAGCCCAGCTCCAAGGCCGGAGCCTTCCTCTGCGCCGATGCCCAGTCCAGGCACGGTGTCCAACCCAGCTCCATGGCCAGAGCCCTCTTCTGCGCTGGTGCCCAGTCCAGGCACGACGTTCAGCCCGGCGTCATGGCCGGATCCGGGGTCTGGGCGGGGGTTACGACCTGCACCGGAGCCGCCACCAACGCTAGATGCCCACCCGGACCCTCCCCTATTGAGTCAGGTTTTGCGGCCGGAGTCCGCACCTTTGGGGCGGTACTGTCACGCCCTGACCATAGAGAGCCTTTTATTCTCTATGTTGGTTTGGTCGGGGTGTGACTAGGGTGGGTAATCTAGGTTGTTCTATTTCTATGTTGGCCTGGTATGGTTCCCAATCAGAGGCAGCTGTTTATCGTTGTCTCTGATTGGGGATCATATTTAGGCAGCCATTTCCCTAATGTGTTTTGTGGGATCTTGTTATGGTTTTTGTGTAGTTGCCTGTGAGCACTTCACTTGCTTCACGTTTCGTTTGTTCGTTTGTTGTTTTGTATTTGCTGAAGTTTCTCTTTATAATAAAGATGTGGAACGCTACGTACGCTGCGCCTTGGTCCAGTTCTTATGACGATCGTGACAGTTTTTTATTTCACCTTTATATAACCAGGTAGGCTAAAAAAAGATATATACAAGGGACACAACAGTACAAAGACAAAGATGTCTGACTGCTACGCCATCTTGGAAATGAAGTGACAGAGATAACCTTAGCTCCTCTCTCCTCTCGCATCTCCCCTCTCTCCTTCCTCCAGCACCATCTTCTCTGACATGGCTGAGCCTGAGGCTTTGCTTCCTGGACTGGGCCTCCTCCGTTAAAAGGCTGGCGACCTGAGGGCCAGAGAGCACCAGGATGGGCCCCTGATTAGGGATGCAAGTCAATGCCAGCTCATCAGTAGTACAGATAGTGTCTGTCCCACGGGGTCCAGGACGAGAGCCCCTAATTCGTCCTGAGCTCCGAAGCAGTGCACAGGCTGGTAATAAAACATGTCACATTCAATCACCTCAGCTGCATCCCAACTGGAGCAGATCTTGTTTTACTTGACCACCTTCGATTGGATTATCGATTCGCCACCGCTTATTAACCCACGGATTCACCTGGGATGAAATGGAAAAGCAGAGCGCTCCGGATCGCCACCGTCTCTCCGTATCTGTCACCAGAGGAAGAAGGGAGAGAGGAGAGGGAGAGGGGACACAGAGTATGAACTGAAGCGTGTAAAACTTTCATCTTTCATTCAAGGACAAAACCTAGGATTATCCTGCTTTTGTGCATGTCACTGTGCCTCAATACATGTACTGGATGCATACATCTGACTGTAGATCAATATGTAATGCAAATCACACTCTCTGTGTATGCAGCAGTTTTTCAGTATGAGCATTCATGCCTGCACTGTGTACATACATTCCCATTGGTAATACCTATTCAGACTTTACTCCAAAATCATCTTCAAAGGCTGCCTGTGTGAGGGGGGAGCCTCCTGAGGTGCTCCACCTGTACAGTGTTGTGTTCCTGTGGGCTCAGTGCATCTCTAAATAGGCCTTCCTCCACATGCGCACACACACACACACACACACACACACACACACACACACACACACACACACACACAACCACGTTTGATGTGTTTCCCCCAACCACTTCCACTCCAATTAAAGGAGGGGGCTAATACACTGTGGTAGAAGCCATCTATTTCAACAGCTACAGGCTCTCGGTTGAAAAGTTATAACATTCTTGTTTTTACCTGGCTGTTTTGCATTCTACCAATATAGTGGGATAGGCAAAATCCCTGGAAAACATAGACCTCAAATGCATCTGTAGTTTTATTCACCTGTAGAGTTACAATCTTAAACTACAATTTCATGTCTGAGGAACACCATGAACAAATAAATAAGAGTTCACTCAGCAACAAGATGTGTTTTTATCTTTATTTAAGCAAGTCAGTAAAGAACAAATTCTTATTTTCAATGACAGCCTAGGAACAGTGGGTTAACTGCCTTTTTCAGGGGCAGAACGACAGATTTTTACCTTGTCAGCTCGGGGACTCGATCTTGCAACCTTTCGGCTACTAGTCCTGCTCTAACCACAAGGCTACCTGCCACCCCAATGAATGAGTGTGAATGAGTGAGTGGGAGAGTTATTTTTGCCTCACTCCTTAATGCTCTTTAATGAGCAACACCTGGGTTTTAGCGGTTGGCTATTAGGCAAAATATACAATGTTTGAGTCTAAATCCCAGTCATACAAAAAAAATCACTTATTACAGTAAATTACTTTAGCATTACTTTAGGTCAAATAAAAGGTGTTACCATCTGTCAGGGTTGGGGAGTAACTGATTACATGTTACATGCAATCTGATTAAAAAAAACAAATGTAATCAGTTACGTTATGTCACGCTCTGACCTAGGAGAGCTGTGTTTTCTCTGTTTAGCTAAGCCAGGGTGTGATAGGTGGGTGGGCATTCTATGTTTTGTGTTCTATGTTTTGGCCGGGTATGGTTTCCAATCAGAGGCAGGTGTCTATCGTTGTCTCTGATTGGAAGCCATACTTAGGCAGCCTGTTTTTCCTTTGTTTTTGTGGGTAGTTGTTTTCCGTTTAGTTGTGAGTACCTGACGGAACTGTCTGCTGTCATTTTTGTTTAATTTGTATGTGTTCATTCTTTCATTAAACATCAAGATGAACATATTCCAAGCTGCACCTTGGTCTACTCATTTTGACGCCCGTGACAGAACTACCCACCACAAGAAGACCAAGCAGCGTGCACTCTCCAGGAGGTGGAGCGGGTCCAAGCAGTATGGCTCAGAGGAGTGGACCTGGGAGGAGATCCTAGATGGGGCAGGACCCCGGACAAGGCCTGGGGAGTATCGCCGTCCGTAATGGGAGATAGAGGCAGCGAAGGCGGAACGGCGATACTGGGAGGGACGGCTAGGCAAGCAACAGGAGGCCGAGAGGCAGCGGCAAATGTTTGGGGGGGGGGCACACGGGTAGATTGGCTAAGGCGAGGTTAAGACCTGAGCCAACTCCCCGTGCTTACCGTGGGGAGTGAGTGACCGAGCAAGCGCCGTGTTATGCGGTGATACACACTGTATCGCCAGTGCATACTCACAGCCCGGTGCGCTCGGTGCAAGCTCCTCACCGTTGCCGTGCTGGAGTTGGCCGGCAGCCAGGGAGAAGTGCACCGGTTCAACGTATCTGGTCTCCAGTGCGTCTCTTTGGCCCAGGTTATCCTGCACCTGCTCTACGCACGGTACCCCTCATTCACCAGCACAGCCCAGTTCGTCCTGTACCAGCGCTCCGCCCTTGCCGGGCTATAGTCAACATCAAGCCAGGACGGGTTGTGCCAGCCCTAAGCGCCAGACCTCCAGTGTGCTTCCAAGGCCCAGTGTACCCTGTGCCTGCTCCGCGCACTCTCCCTCCAGTGCGCCACCATAGCCCAGTAAATCCTGTGCCTGGAGCGCGCATGCACGAGAGGACTCCATGACTCTCAGTTTTCCCTGCCTGACCACTCACAAAATCTCCTGCTGTTTTTCGCCCAGAGACTGCAGAGCTCTCATTCCACTTTCTGGCGCCTTTTGAGAGCCAATGAAAGCCTTAGAAAATGTCACGTTACAGCAGAGATGCTGTATTTTTGATAGAGATGCCCTAGAAGGACAACAAATTGTCAGACAGGGCACTTCCTGCATGGAATCTTCTCGGGTATTGGCCTGCCATATGAGTTCTGTTATACTCACAGACACCATTCAAACAGTTTTAGAAAATGTTGAGTGTTTTCTATCCAAATCTACTAATTATATGCATATTCTCGTTTCTGGGTAAGAGTAGTAACCAGTTTAAATCGGGTACGTTATTTATCCGGCCTTGAAAATACTGCCCCCTAGCCCCAACAGGTTAAAGCAAAAAAATCTATATTTTAGAGATTTCCAGCCTACAAATTAAGAATAAGCAAAGGCTTTGATTTCTGTTCCAACAGATGGAAAAAAGGCCTTAGAAAACATCTAGTTGAAAAAGTCTTAAAGGTATTAGAAATAAGGGCCTGCCAAATGGTTCAGTGGTCTAGGACACTAGAGATCCTGGTTCGAGTCCAGGCTCTGTCATAGCCGGCCGTGACATAGGAGACCCTTGGGGCGGTGCACAATTGGCCCAGCAACATCCGGGTTGGGGGACGGTCAGGCTGGCAGGGATGTTCTTGTCCCATCGCACACTAGCAACTCCTGTGGTGGGCACAATGCATGCTGACATGGTCACAGGTGTACAGTGTTTCCTCTGACACATTGGTGTGTCTGGGTTAAGTGGGTGGCTTGGCTGGGTTGTGTTTTGGAGGCTCTCGACCTTCGCCTCTCCCGAGTCCGTACAGGAGTTGCAGCGATGGGACAAGACTGTAACAACTAATTGGATACCATGAAATTGGGGAGAAAATATATATATATAATATATATATTGATTTTATTTTTACCCCTTTTTCTCCCCAATTTAATGGTATCCAATTAGTTACAGTCTTGTCCCATCGCTGCAACTCCTGTACGGACTCGGGAGAGGCGATATACACTGGTCCAAAAAATAAAGGGAACACTAAAATAACACATCCTAGATCTGAATGAATGAAATAATCTTATTAAATACTTTTTTCTTTACATAGTTGAATGTGCTGACAACAAAATCACACAAAAGTAATCAATGGAAATCAAATTTATCAACCCATGGAGGTCTGGATTTGGAGTCACACTCAAAATTAAAGTGGAAAACCACACTACAGGCTGATCCAACTTTGATGTAATGTCCTTAAAACAAGTCAAAATGAGGCTCAGTAGTGTGTGTGGCCTCCACGTGCCTGTATGACCTCCCTACAACACCTGGGCATGCTCCTGATGAGGTGGCGGATGGTCTCCTGAGGGATCTCCTCCCAGTCCTGGAATAAAGCATCCGCCAACTCCTGGACAGTCTGTGGTGCAAAGTGGCGTTGGCGGATGGAGCGAGACATGATGTCCCAGATGTGCTCAATTGGATTCAGGTCTGGGGAACGGGCGGGCCAGTCCATAGCATCAATGCCTTCCTCTTGCAGGAACTGCTGACACACTCCAGCCACATTGTCTTGCATTAAGAGGAACCCAGGGCCAACCGCACCAGCATATGGTCTCACAAGGGTCTGAGGATCTCATCTCGGTACCTAATGGCAGTCAGGCTACCTCTGGCGAGCACATGGAGGGCTGTGCGGCCCCCCAAAGAAATGCCACCCCACACCATGACTGACCCACCGCCAAACCGGTCATGCTGGAGGATGTTGCAGGCAGCAGAACGTTCTCCACGGCGTCTCCAGACTCTGTCACGTCTGTCACATGTGCTCAGTGTGAACCTGCTTTCATCTGTGACGAGCACAGGGCGCCAGTGGCGAATTTGCCAATCTTGGTGTTCTCTGGCAAATGCCAAACGTCCTGCACGGTGTTGGGCTGTAAGCACAACCCCCACCTGTGGACGTCGGGCCCTCATACCACCCTCATGGAGTCTGTTTCTGACCGTTTGAGCAGACACATGCACATTTGTGGCCTGCTGGAGGTCATTTTGCAGGGCTCTGGCAGTGCTCCTCCTGCTCCTCCTTGCACAAAGGCGGAGGTAGCGGTCCTGCTGCTGGGTTGTTGCCCTCCTACGGCCTCCTCCACGTCTCCTGATGTACTGGCCTGTCTCCTGGTAGCACCTCCATGCTCTGGACACTACGCTGACAGACACAGCAAACCTTCTTGCCACAGCTCGCATTGATGTGCCATCCTGGATGAGCTGCACTACCTGAGCCACTTGTGTGAGTTGTAGACTCCGTCTCATGCTACCACTAGAGTGAAAGCACCACCAGCATTCAAAAGTGACCAAAACATCAGCCAGGAAGCATAGGAACTGAGAAGTGGTCTGTGTTCCCCACCTGCAGAACCACTCCTTTGTCTTGTTAACCTCTCTAGGGTAGGGGGCAGTATTTTCACATCCGGATAAAAAACGTACCCGATTTAATCTGGTTATTACTACTGCCCAGAAACTAGAATATGCATATAATTTGATTTGGATAGGAAACACCCTAAAATTTCTAAAACTGTTTGAATGGTGTCTGTGAGTATAACAGAATTCATATGGCAGGCCAAAACCTGAGAAGATTCTGTACAGGAAGTGCCCTCTCTGACCATTTCTTGACCTTCTATACCCTCTTTATCGAATACAGAGGATCTCTGCTGTAACGTGACACTTTCTAAGGCTCCCATAGGCTCTCAGAAGGCGCCAGAACGTTGAATGATGACTCTGCAGTCTCTGGCTGAAAAACAGTAGCGCATTTGGATAGTGGTCGATCTGAGAACAATGAGACGGGTTCGCGCGTGCACATGAAGAGTCCATTTTACATTTTCAGTCTTTGAACGAAAAAGACGTCTCCCGGTCGGAATATTATCGCTATTTTACGAGAAAAATCGCATAAAAATTGATTTTAAACAGCGTTTGACATGCTTCGAAGTACGGTAATGGAATATTTTGAATTTTTTTGTCACGACATGCATCCGCGCGTCACCGTTCGGATAGTGTCTTGAACGCAAGAACAAAACAGAGGATATTTGAACATAACTATGGATTATTTTGAACCAAAACAACATTTGTGGATGAAGTAGAAGTCCTGGGAGTGCATTCTGACGAAGAACAGCAAAGGTAATCCAATTTTTCTTATAGTAATTCTGAGTTTAGTGAACGCCAAACTTGGTGGGTGTCAAATTAGCTAGCCCGTGATGGCGAGCTATCTACTCAGAATATTGCAAAATGTGCTTTTGCCGAAAAGCTAGTTTAAAATCTGACACCGCGATTGTATAAAGGAGTTCTGTATCTATAATTCTTAAAATAACTGTTATGTTTTTTGTGAACGTTTATCGTGAGTAATTTAGTAAATTCACCGGAAGTTTTCGGTATGTTTGCTAGTTCTGAACGTCACATGCTAATGTAAAAAGCTGGTTTTTGATATAAATATGAACTTGATTGAACAAAACATGCATGTATTGTATAACATAATGTCCTAGGAGTGTCATCTGATGAAGATCATCAAAGGTTAGTGCTGCATTTAGCTGTGGGTTTGGTTTTTGTGACATTATATGCTAGCTTGAAAAATGGGTGTGTGATTATTTCTGGCTGGGTACTCTCCTGACATAATCTAATGTTTTGCTTTCGTTGTAAAGCCTTTTTGAAATCGGACAATGTGGTTAGATAAAGGAGCGTCTTGTCTTTAAAATGGTGTAAAATAGTCATATGTTTGAGAAATTGAAGTAATAGCATTTTTAAGGTATTTGAATATCGCGCCACTCGATTCCACTGGCTGTTGACTAGGTGGGATTTCGTCCCACATACCCTAGAGAGGCTAATTGCCTATAATTTCCACCTGTTGTCTATTCCATTTGCACAACAGCATGTGAAATTTATTGTCAATCAGTGTTGCTTCCTAAGTGGCCAGTTTGATTTCACAGAAGTGTGATTGATTTGGAGTTACATTGTGTTGTTTTAGTGTTCCCTTTATTTTTTTGAGCAGTATATATTAGAAATACATCAAAACACAATAATGTTGACGACCGCTGACAACTTTTATCAACACTTATATTTTTTCTGCCTTCTGTAAGTTTAAGAAACATTGCCTTGTAATTCCGTTACCAAAAACCCACATATGTTTAAGATATTTTCTAATTTCTGGGAGGATAATTAAACTTCACAGAAGTAACAAGTAAAGGTAGACCTATCAATTAGTGATAGTGTGTTTACTGATATGAATTTTGTTAATAAATTATTAAGTGATTAAAATGCAAAATTCTGAAAAATCGGTAATGGAATTTCTACAACTGAATTGGCTACAATGGGAAATGCGTTTGATGGATCCTTTTTGTCTTCTTCTAATGCCTCTTAAGGGGAAAGTAATCCAAAAGTAATGGAAACTAATCAGATTACCTTACTGATTACAATTTTGGATAAGTAACCTACCCAACCCGGCCATCTGGCCATTAATGAACTGCTCATGTAGAATTGCACGTCAATTTAGACTGGCCAAGCCTGTCACTTCTGAGTAAAAGTGGGGGAAATACATACAATGTCTAGAAATGTTTTACACTTATAGCAATGATTGACGATTGTCACTGTGAATGTTGAAATCTGGCGGTTGCTTGGTCTCGGTATGCATCTTTTAGCTGTAATTTGCAGTTGACATATTTTGGCAATTTTTACACATGGATGGCCAACGTCATTATACATCAAGTTGATTACAAGTGAAGGACAAGAGAATCCTACGTCTAATCCTACCCATCCTCGTTCAAATCTCCATTGCGCCCTGAGGCAGAAGGACAATTGTCTCGCTTTAACAATTTTGATAAACCCTGCCAGCCAATAGCAGTGACATCAGCACAGACTGCCTGATTGACAATTTGCCATTAATTCCGCCGGCACACAACAGCATAAATCTACACTTTCCCTGCTATCCATCACAATAATATTATTATGGCACCCGTATTGTACATTAATAATCATTCTCCGGTACCAAACTGCGCTGTGCAGACAGTGAGACAGTGAGACAATGAGACAGGCGTACGGCCTGCCGCTCCTCTCTCTCCTGTGTTGCGGGCAAGTCAAGGTTGCCTGCTGCTTGCCCGCCTGGGTCCTGGTGGATTAGTTCATTTCCTGCCATCGTCTGGAAGCCATCTATTATGGAGATGTCACAGGACACAGCATGGAGGATAGAGGTAGCCTATCCCACGCCAGGCGCCTCCAGCGGGCCAACAGAAGTGACCTCATTAGGCTCGGAGGGGGTCAGCGGCAGGGGTCGTGGCCGCGTGTGGCTCGGCACATTTAGTTCTGATTAATCCACAATCTAGGAATCAGACCTGCTGCTCCTGGGGCTCTGGGTGCTCCCTCTACGAACGCCTACTCATTATGCTGACGATATACACCCAGTCACTCACACCCGTTATAAATGTCTATTCACTGTTAAAGTGCTTCTTCTGTCAAGCACACTGGCATTAAGCAGGGGAGGTGACATCTCCCTGTTATTACTGTCGATATACAGTACCAGTCAAAAGTTTGGACACACCTAATCATTCAAGGGTTTTTCTTTATTTGTACTGTTTTTAACATTGTAGAATAATAGTGAATACATCAAAACTATTAAATAACACATATGGAATCATGTAGTTACCAAATAAGTGATAAACAAATCAAAATATATTTTATATTTGAGATTCTTCAATGTAGCCACCCTTTGCCTTGATGGAAGCTTTGCACACTCTTGGTATTCTCTCAACCAGCTTCATGAGGAATGCTTTTCCAACAGTCTTGAAGGAGTTCCCACATATGCTGAGCACGTGTTGGCTGCTTTTCCTTCACTCTGTGGTCCAAATCATCCCAAATCATCTCAATTGGGTTGAGGTCGGGTGAATGTGGAGGCCAGGTCATCTGATGCAGCACTCCATTTCTCTCCTTCTTGGTCAAATAGCCCTTACACAGCCTGGAAATGTGTTGGGTCATTGTCCTGTTGAAAAAAAATGATAGTCCCAGTAAGTGCAAACCAGATGGGATGGCATACCGCTGCAGAATGCTGTGGTAGCCATGCTGGTTAAGTGTGCCTTGAATTCTAAATAAATCACTGACAGTGTCACCAGCAAAGCACCCCCACATCATTACACTTCCTCCTCCATGCTTCACGGTGGGAACCATAGATGCGGAGATCATCCGTTCACCTACTCTGTGTCTCACAAAGACACGGCGGTTGGGACCAAAAATCTCAAATTTGGACTCATCAGATCAAAGGACAAATTTCCACCAGTCTAATGTCCATTGCTCGTGTTTCTTGGCCCAAGCAAGTATTTTCTTATTTTTGGTGTCCTTTAGTAGTGGTTTCTTTGCAGCAATTCGACCATGAAGGCCTGATTCACGCAGTCTCCTCTGAACAGTTGATGTTGAGATGCGTCTGTTACTTGAACTCTTTGAAGCATTTATTTGGGCTGCAATTTCTGAGGCTGGTAACTCTAATGAACTTATCCTCTGCAGAGGTAACTCTGGGTCTTCCTTTCCTGTGGTGGTCCTCATGAGAGCCAGTTTCATCATAGTGCTTGATGGTTTATGCGACTGCACTTGAAGAAACTTTCAAAGTTCTTGAAATTCTCCGGATTGACTGACCTTCTCGTCTTAAAGTAATGATGGACTGTCATTTCTCTTTGCTTATTTGAGCTGTTCTTGCCATAATATGGACTTGGTCTTTTACCAAATAGGCTATCTTCTGTATACCACCCCTACCTTGTCACAACACAACTGATTGGCTCAAACGCATTAAGAAGGAAAGAAATTCCACAAATTAACTTTTAACAAGGCACACCTGTTAATAGAAATGCATTCCAGGTGACCACCTCATGAAGCTGGTTGAGAGAATGCCAAGAGTGTGCAAAGCTGTCATCATGGCAAAGGGTGGCTACTTTGAAGTATCTCAAATATAAAATATATTTTGATTTGTTTAACACTTTTGTGACTACTACATGATTCCATATGTGTTATTTCATAGTTGTGATGTCTTCACTATTATTCTACAATGTAGAAAATAGTAAAAATAAATAAAAACCCTTGAATGAGTATGTGTGTTCAAACTTTTTACTGGTACTGTAGAACTTGGATCGCTATGAGTGGTAAAACAAGATTTGGGGTCTATTGACCTTGAGATATCTCCATGTCTTTTAAACCGTCAGCATTGGAAAACTAGGTCTACAGTACGAGTTTGGAAAGTTTGTGTAACGCCCTGGCCATAGAGAGGGGTTTTTTGTTCTTTATTTTGGTTAGGCCAGGGTGTTACATTGGGTGGGCGTTCTATGTTCGTTTTCTAGTTTTTTTGTATTTCTTTGTTTTGGGCCGTGTGTGGCTCCCAATCAGGCACAGCTGAAGTTCGTTGTTGCTGATTGGGAGTCACACATAAGGAGCATGTTTTTCCTTTGGGTTTTGTGGGTAATTGTTTCTGTTGAGTGTTTTGCACCTGACAGGACTGTTTGACTGTCAGTTTTCTCGTTTTGTGTAGTGTTCTGCATTAAATTATGTCAATGATGAACACTAACTCCGCTGCGCAGTAGTCTACTCTCTCTCCCGACAGCCGTTACAGAATTACCCACCAAAAACGGACCAAGCAGCGGAGGAAGAAGCAGTGCAAGGAGAAGAACCAGGAGAGGAGCTATCTGGTATCGTGGATTTGGGAGGAAATCCTGGACGGTAAAGGACCATGGGCTCAAGCTGGGGATTATCGCCGCCCGCAGTGGGAGATCGAGGCGGCGAGAGCTGAGAGGCGCTGGTATGAGGAGAGGGAGCGCAACAGGCACGAGAGGCAGCCCCCCAAAAAACATTTTTGGGGGGGCACACGGGGAGTGTGGCGGAACCAGGAAGGAATTCTGGGCCAACTCCCCGTGCTTACGGCAGGCAGCGCAGTACTGGTCAGGCACCGTGTTATGCGGTAAAGCGCACGGTGTCTCCAGTGCGCATGCATAGCCCGGTGCGCTATAAGCCAGCCCCCCGCAAGTGCCATGCGAGGGCAGGCATCGAGCCAGGACGGGTTGTGCCAGCTCAGCGCGTCTGGTCTCCAGTGCGCCTTTTCGGGCCAGGGTATCCTGCACCGGCTCTGCGCACTGTGTCTCCAGGGCGCTGGGAGGGTCAAGTTCGCCCAATGCCTGCTCTCCGCCCGTGCCGGGCCAAAGTGGGCATTCAGCCTGGAGTATGGGTAAAGAGCGTCAAGTCTAGAACTCCAGTGCTCCAGTGCCCCACAGCCCGGTTTATCCTGTGCCTCCTCCTCGGACTAGGCCTCCAGTGGGTCTCCCCATCCTGGTTAAGCCTGTGCCTCCTCTTCGGACCAGGCCTCCAGTGGATCTCTCCAGCCTGGTCCGTCCTGTGCCACCTCCCAGGACTAGGCCTCCAGTGGGTCTCCCCATCCTGGTTAAGCCTGTGCCTCCCCCTCGGACCAGGTCTCCAGTGGGTCTCCCCATCCTGGTCCGTCCTGTGCCACCTCCCAGGACTAGGCCTCCAGTGGTTCTCCCCATCCTGGTTAAGCCTGTGCCTCCTCCTCGGACCAGGCCTCCAGTGGGTCTCCCCATCCTGGTCCGAGCTGTGCCGCCTCCTAAGACTAGGCATCCAGTGGGTCTCGCCAGTCCAGAGCCGCCAGAGCTGCCCGCCAGTCCGGAGCCGCCAGAGCCACCCGCCAGTCAGGAGCCCGCCAGAGCCGCCCACCAGTCAGGAGCCACCAGAGCCGCCCGCCTGTCCGGAGCCGCCAGCCTGTCCGGAGCCGCCAGAGCCGCCCGCCTGTCCAGAGCCGCCAGTACCGCCCGCCTTTCTGGAGCAATCAGAGCCGCCCGCCAGCCGGGTGAGTCCTGTGCCTGCGCCTAGGGCCAGGCCTCTTACATGTCTCCTCAGCCTGGTGAATCCTGGGTCAGTGCCGCCGGAGCCGCCAGGGACGCCCGCCAGCCGGGCGCAACCAGGGTCGCCCGCCAGCCGGGCGCAGCCATCGCCGCCCGCCAGTCGGGCGCAGTCATCGCCGTCCGCCAGCCGGGCGCAGCCATCACCGCCCGCCAGCCGGGCGCAGCCATCACTGCCCGCCAGCCGGGCGCAACCAGGGTCGCCCGCCAGCCGGGCGCAGCCATCGCCGCCCGCCGCCGTAAGAAGGCCCACCCGGACCCTCCCCTTCAGTGTCAGGTTTTGCGGCCAGAGTCCGCACCTTGGGGGGGTACTGTAACGCCCTGGCCATAGAGAGGGGTTTTTTGTTCTTTATTTTGGTTAGGCCAGGGTGTTACATTGGGTGGGCGTTCTATGTTCGTTTTCTAGGTTTTTTGTATTTCTTTGTTTTTGGCCGTGTGTGGCTCCCAATCAGGCACAGCTGAAGTTCGTTGTTGCTGATTGGGAGTCACACATAAGGAGCATGTTTTTCCTTTGGGTTTTGTGGGTAATTGTTTCTGTTGAGTGTTTTGCACCTGACAGGACTGTTTGGCTGTCAGTTTTCTCGTTTTGTTTTGTGTAGTGTTCTGCATTAAATTACGTCAATGATGAACACTAACTCCGCTGCGCCTTGGTGTACTCTCTCTCCCGACAGCCGTTACAGTTTGTTCCTGAGAAATTTTATGATTTGAGTATTCCTTCACCTTGAGAAACGATCAATTTCACCTCCCTCTCGACCTCCCAATACGTCTTCTTCGTCCTGATGGAATCTTAACGTCTATGGGCTAGGCGGGACGTAATCGTCCCACCTACGTAACAGCCAGTGTAATCCAGTGGCGCGATTTTCAAAAACCTTAAAAATCCTATTACTTCAATTTCTCAAACATATGACTATTTTACAGCTATTTAAAGACAAGACTCTCGTTAATCTAACCACACTGTCCGATTTCAAAAAGGCTTTACAACGAAAGGAAAACATTAGATTATGTCAGCAGAGTACCCAGCCAGAAATAATCAGACACCCATTTTTCAAGCTAGCATATAATGTCACAAAAACCCAGAAGACAGCTAAATGCAGCACTAACCTTTGATGATCTTCATCAGATGACAACCCTAGGACATTATGTTATACAATACATGCATGTTTTGTTCAATCAAGTTCATATTTATATCAAAAACCAGCTTTTTACATTAGCATGTGACGTTCAGAACTAGCATTCAGAACTAGCATCAGAACTGCAAACTTCCGGGGAATTTACTAACAATTTACTAAATTACTCACGATAAACGTTCACAAAAAGCATAACAATTATTTTAAGAATTATAGATACAGAACTCCTCTATGCACTCGATATGTCCGATTTTAAAATAGCTTTTTGGTGAAAGCACATTTTGCAATATTCTAAGTACATAGCCCAGGCATCACGGGCTCGCTATTTAGACACCCGGCAAGTTTAGCACTCACCATAATCATATTTACTATTATAAAAGTTTGATTACCTTTTGTTGTCTTCATCAGAATGCACTCCCAGGACTGCTACTTCAATAACAAATGTTGGTTTGGTCCAAAATAATCCATCGTTATATCCGAATAGCGGCGTTTTGTTCGTGCGTCCCAGACACTATCCGAAATGGTAAATCAGGGTCGTGCGCATGGCGCAATTCGGGACAAAAAAATTCTAAATATTCCAATACCGTACCTCGAAGCATGTCAACCGCTGTTTAAAATCAATTTTTATGCAATTTATCTCGTAAAAAAGCGATAATATTCCGACCGGGAATCTCCTTTTCGGCAAACAGAAGAAAAAACACAAAGACGGGGGCGACCAGTGCACGCGCCTAAGCCCACAGTCCCTTGATCGGCCACTTGAGAAAGGCGATAATGTGTTTCAGCCTGGGGCTGAAATGACGACATTCAGGTTTTTCCCGGGCTCTGAGAGCCTATTGGAGCCGTGGGAATTGTCACGTTACCGCAGAGATCCTTTGTAATTGAATGCCTAAATTTAACAGTCACAACTTGATGTTTATCCTCCTCTGGATAAACATTGAATACTGAAGTCAGACTGTGTCAGACCGGAGCTCTTGTTCATCTATGGACAGTGCAATGTTTTATTTATTAAGCCAGGCATTGTTGTTTTTCAGAGAGAAACAGTTTGTTTCATTATCTGGTGCTTATAGGAGGAGAATATGTTTTTTACTTCAGTTTCACTGTCTGGCTGTTTGAATTAATATTGTGATGTAATTGCCTGGCAGTGAAAAAACAAGTAAAAAAAAGAATCAATTCAACACAGGAAGACAAGAAAGCGAGTGTGGATGAAACAGAATAGGAGCCCATAGAGAGCAGCGACTGACTTGCTGAGGTCTTTACACTGAGCAATCATCCACATACAAGAAATGTAAATCATATGCAAAAGTAAACATATGACAAGTAAGATAACAGCGAGGAGGGGGCACACTGGAAATGTCATTATGTGGAAAGGCGATGGTTGACTTCTCAAGTGCCTTGTCTGAAAAACCAACCAACAAAATGATCCTTCAAGGCTGACGCAGCTGTTTTTCTTAGGAGCTGTTACTGTTATGCTTTTTGTATATTCCACTGTGGCCAACACAACCAATCATTGTGCAGTCTGGGGGGAAAAACATGTTTGCGACTTAAAAAGCCTTTGCTGTAAGTTCTGCAGACTCTACAATTATTGATAACTTGGAGGCTGATATCATGACTTCTTTCATGACTTATTTCATATCAATTAAGAGTATATATTTATTGGAGATCATAAAAGCATTGCATCTTCATGAAAACAATTGGTGAAAGATAAAACAAAAACCCACGGTCATGTATGGAGAGCAAAAGAAAGTGATGTTCTCTAATTGCTGTGGATTTAAAACCATCCAAATTGTTTGGATCTATTTTGCAGGGTGTTGTTAAAACAAAAACAGTCAAAAGCCGCAGGACACACTGTGGTTTGTAATAACATGAATCAGAGATACACACAGAGAGAGAGAGAGATGTATCTGATGAATTCCTGCAAAGTCCCAGATACAGTTTCACAACCGCAGCTGTGGGCT
This sequence comes from Salmo salar, assembly GCF_965601325.2. Lineage (NCBI taxonomy): Eukaryota > Metazoa > Chordata > Actinopteri > Salmoniformes > Salmonidae > Salmo > Salmo salar. The sequence continues at coordinate 63,483,590 of NC_138294.1, read as the reverse complement.
TATCTGTGCCTCTCCTTCCACTTCCCACTCACAGGAGTATATGGGAATTTGTTTGGCACTTTGACTTTGATGCGTTTAGTTTGATCAAGATTCTAATGGGGGGGGGCTTAAAAGTCCAACTTTACTCATTCATGTGGCTAAAGGGATTATTCTGGGTCATGGACTCCTGCCAGAGCCTGTGTTCCTCAGAAGGACTGTGGTGCCTCACTGGGGTATTGTCACTCACAGGTTCCACTGAGCACTGTGAATAGGTTCTATTACATGTAGCTAGCCAGGGAAAAGCACGGAGAGAGCTACTCTCCCCACTGGGCACAAACTGGTTGAAACAACATTATTTCATCCTCATTTGTCAACGTATTGTGACATTGAATCTACGTGTAAAATATGTCAGATTTCTTTTTATTATAAAAAAACTAAATCACGTCAACAGCAGAAGACGAGAAAGCTACTGTGGAGTGCAACAGAACAGGAGCCTGTAGAGAGCAGCGACTGACTTGCTGAGGCCGTTACACTGAGAAACATCCATATACTGTACAAGAAATGTAAATTATATGCAAAAGTAAACATATGACAAGTAAAATAACAGTGAGGAGGGGGCATATTGGAACTGTCATTATGGGGAAAGGCGATGGGTGACTGCTCCTGCCTGCTCAAGTGCCTTGTCTGAAAAACAACCAACAAAAGGAGCCTTCAAGACTGAGGCAGCTATTTTTCTTAGGAGCTGTTACTGTTATGTTTTTTGTATATTTCACTGCGGCCAACACAACCAATCATTGTGCAGTCTGGGGGGAAAAACATGTTTGCGACTTAAAAAGCCTTCGCTGTGAATTGTGTAATAGCATGAATCAGAGACACATAGAGAGAGGGAAAGATTTATCTGATTAATTCCAGTTGACAAATTCCAGAGGGGAGAGTAGCGAGTCCCTGCTTTTCCCTGGCTGGCTCCATGAAATAGAACCTATTCATATCGCTCAGTGGAATCTGTGAGTGACAATACCCCAGTGGGGCACCACAGTCCGTCCCAGGAACACAGGCTCTGGCTAGGAGTCCATGTTGTTTTCAGGGTGACATTTCTATCACAGGATTATGTCATCATGGTAACCAAATTTCAAAATAGACAAACCTTGTATAAATATGTTGAATTTGTTCCTCCCTGTATGTTTAAGCCCTTAGATCGCTATTTATCGCTATTTTATCGATATTTACTAATCTAACATATGGAATTGTTTTAAGATGGTCATCAAATTGACCATTTAGCCATTTAGAATGTTTTATTTTAGGAGGTATAGGTAGGTATAAAAACAAACAAAAGAACAAGGCAACACTAAACATGTTGTCCCCCACGAATTATGCAGCGCCCCAGATTATCCATTATTTTGAGCAGATACTGAAGTGGCTGCTCTAACAATGAAAATAAATGTCTTAAAAAATGGAAGGCAGTTAGCCTGGGTACCAGTCTCTTTAGCTAATCCACTCCCTATGGCAATGACAAGAAGCGGCAAGGAGTGGAATGTTAGCTAAAAATACTGGTACTCAGACAACAAGGCAGTCGGGAGGAGGCAAGATCAGGTGGGACTATTCTAGCCAATGAGAGGGCAGATACGGGTGTGAACAACAGGCACAACTCCGATATGAAGTGTTTTTATTATTTTTTGCCGGGATGTCATGTGTCCTACTTATCAGTACACTCGTGACAACGAGTGCAATTGCAATTTGTACAATATGTTACAAAATTTGCTAAATGTATGATATGTTACGAAATCCAATTTGTTGTGGCTAACATTAGCTAGGCGTCAAGGTGGCTAGGCTAAGGGTTAGGGTTAGGGGTAAGGTTAAGGTTAAAACCTCTATGGGACCGGCGGGACGAATTCGTCCCACCTACGTAACAGCCACTGCCATCCTGTGGCGCGATTTTCAAAATCTTCAAAATCCTATTACTTCAATTTCTCAAACATATGACTATTTTACAGCCATTTAAAGATAAGACTCTCGTTAATCTAACCACACTGTCCGATTTCAAAAAGGCTTTACAACGAAAGCAAAACATTAGATTATGTCAGCAGAGTACCAAGCCAGAAATAATCAGACACCCATTTTTCAAGCCAGCATACAATGTCACCAAAACCCAGAAGACAGCTAAATGCAGCACTCACCTTTGATGATCTTCATCAGATGACAACCCTAGGACATTATGTTATACAATACATGCATGTTTTGTTCAATCAAGTTCATATTTATATCAAAAACCAGCTTTTTACATTAGCATGTGACGTTCAGAACTAGCATACCCCCCGCAAACTTACGGGGAATTCGCTAACATTTTACTAAATTACTCACGATAAACGTTCACAAAAAGCATAACAATTATTTTAAGAATTATAGATACAGACCTCCTCTATGCACTCGATATGTCCGATTTTAAAATAGCTTTTTGGTGAAAGCACATTTTGCAATATTCTAAGTACATAACCCAGGCATCACGGGCTCGCTATTTAGACACCCGGCAAGTTTAGCACTCACCATAATCATATTTACTATTATAAAAATGTCATTACCTTTTGTTGTCTTCGTCAGAATGCACACCCAGGACGTCTACTTCAATAACAAATGTTGGTTTGGTCCAAAATAATCCATCGTTATATCCGAATAGCGGCGTTTTGTTCGTGCGTTCCAGACACTATCCGAAATAGTAAAGAAGTGTCGCGCGCTTGGCGCAATTCCTGACAATAAAATTCAAAGTATTCAATTGCCGTACGTCGAAGCATGTCAACCGCTGTTTAAAATCAATTTTTACGTCATTTTTCTCGTAGAAAAGCGATAAAATTCCGACAGGGAATCTCCTTTTCGGCAAACAGAGGAAAAAATCCCAAAGGCGGGGGCGGTCGGGGTCACGCGCATAAGCTAGTGTCTCTTGATGGGCCACTTGAGAAAGGCGATAATGTGTTTCAGCCTGGGGCTGGAATGACGACATTCTCTTTTTTCCCGGGCTATGAGAGCCTATGGACGACGTGGGAAGTGTCACGTTAGAGCAGAGATCCTTAGTAAATGATAGAGATGGCAAAGAAGTTCCAGAAATGGTCAGACAGGCCACTTCCTGTAAAGGAATCTCTCAGGTTTTGACCTGCCATTTGAGTTCTGTTATACTCACAGACACCATTCAAACAGTTTTAGAAAATTTAGGGTGTTTTCTATCCATATGTAATAAGTATATGCATATTCTAGTTACTGAGTAGGAGTGGTAACCAGATTAAATCGGGTATGTTTTTTATCCAGCCGTGTCAATGCTGCCCCCTAGCCCTAACAGGTTTTAAGGACACGTGACATCCCTGCAAATTTGAGGAAAAACCTCTTTATATCGGAGCTGTGACTGTTATTCACACGCCTTCTCCTTGGCTAGAAGTGTCCCACCTGATCTTTCCTCCTCCCGGCTGCCTTCCATTTATTTTTATTGTTAGAGCGGCCACTGGAGTATCTGGTCAATATAATGGATAATCTGTGCCCCTATACACCTTGTGCTATTTTGTTAACACTTTACTTGACACCCAGCATCATAACACGTTATGACACGTGTAACTGATGTGAAATGGCTAGTTAGTTAGTGGTGGTGCGTGCTAATAGCGTTTCAATCGGGTGACGTCACTCGCTCTGAGACCTGAAGTAGTTGTTCCCCTTGCTCTGCAAGGGCCACGGTTTTTATGGCGCGATGGGTAACGATGCTTCATGGGTGTCAGTTGTTGATGTGTGCAGAGGGTCCCTGGTTCAAGCCCAGGTTGGGGTGAGGAGAGGGACGGAAGCTAGACTGTTACACACGGTCATAACCATGTCATAATATGTCATAACAGCTAACATAACTTGTCATAACACTGTCATGACATATATGTTCAGAAATATTGTGACATATATTGTGTTATTTTATGGCTGGTTATGACGCCTACATAATTTATTTTAATTTTAATTATTTCACCTTTATTTAATCAGGTAGGCTAGTTGTGAACAAGTTCTCATTTACAACCGCGACCTGGGCAAGATAAAGCAAAGCAGTTCGACACATACAACAACACAGAGTTACACATGGAATAAACAAACGTACAGTCAATAATACAGTAGGGGAAAAAGTATATATACAGTGTGTGCAAATGAGGTAATATAAGGGAGGTAAGGCAATAAAGTAGGCCATAGTGACGAGGTAATTACGATATAGCAATTGAGCACTGGAGTGATAAATGTGCAGAAGATGAATGTGCAAGTAGAGATACTGGGGTGCAAAGTATCAAATGGAATACATAAATACAGTATGGGGATGAGGCTATTTACAGATGGGATATGTACAGGTGCAATGATCTGTGAGCTGCTCTGACAGCTGGTGCATGAAGTTAGTGAGGGAGATAAGAGTCTCCAGCTTCAGCAATTTTTGCAGTTCGTTCCAGTCATTGGCAGCAGAGAACTGGAAGGAAAGGCGGCTAAAGGAGGAATTGGCTTTGGGGGTGACCAGCAAAATATACCTGCTGGAGTGCGTGCTGCGGTGGGTGCTGCTATGGTGACCAGTGAACTGAGATTTAATTTTGGATTGGATATGTTTAATGTGAGTCTGAAAGGAGAGTTTACAGTCTAACCACACACCGAGGTATTTGTAATTGTCCACATATTCTAGGTCAGAACCGTCCAGAGTAGTGATGCTGGACGGGCGGGCAGGTGCGGGCAGCGATCAGTTGAAGAGCATGCATTTAGTTTTACTTGCATTTAAGAGCAGTTGGAGGCCACGGAAGGAGAGTTGTATGGCATTGAAGCACGTCTGGAGGTTAGTTAGCACAGTGTCCAAAGAAGGGCCAGAAGTATACAGAATGGTGTCGTCTGCATAGAGGGGGATCAGAGAATCACCAGCAGCAAGAGCGACATCATTGATGTATACAGAGAAGAGAGTCGGCCCGAGAATTGAACCCCGTGGCACCCCATAGAGACTGCCAGAGGTCTGGACAACAGGCCCTCCGATTTGACACACTGAACTCTATCTGAGAAGTAGTTGGTGAACCAGGCAAGGCAGTTATTTGAGAAGCCAAGGCTGTTGAGTCTGCCGATAAGAATCTGGTGATTGACAGAAGCCTTGGCCACGTTGATGAATACGGCTGCACAGTACTGTCTCTTATCGATGGCAGTTATGATATCGTTTAGGACCTTGAGCGTGGCTGAGGTGCACCCATGACCAGCTCTGACGCCAGATTGCAAAGCGGAGAAGGTACGGTGGTTTGTTAACTTGGTTTTCGAAGACCTTAGAAAGGCAGGGTAGGATAGAGATAGGTCTGTAACAGTTTGGGTCTAGAGTGTCTCCCCCTTAGAAGAGGGGGATGACTGCGGCAGCTTTCCAATCTTTGGGGATCTCAGACGATACGAATGAGAGGTTGAACAGGCTAGTAATAGGGGTTGCAACAATTTCGGCAGATAATTTTAGAAAGAGAGGGTCCAGATTGTCTAGCCCGGCTGATTTGTAGCGGTCCAGATTTTGCAGCTCTTTAAGAACATCAGCTATCTGAATTTGGGTGAAGGAGAAATGGGGGAGGCTTGGGCGTGTTGCTATGGGGGGTGCAGGGCAGTTGACCGGGGTAGGGATAGCCAGGTGGAAAGCATGGCCAGCTGTAGAAAAATGCTTATTGAAATGCTCAATTATCGTGGATTTATCGGTGGTGACAGTGTTTCCTAGCCTCAGTGCAGTGGGCAGCTGGGAGGAGATGCTCTTATTCTCCATGGACTTTACAGTGTCCCAGAACCTTTTTGAGTTTGTGCTACAGGATGCAAATTTCTGTTTGAAAAAGCTAGTCTTAGCTTTCCTAACTGCTTGTGTATATTTGTTCCTAACTTCCCAGAAAAGTTGCATATCACGGGGGCTATTTGATGCTAATGCAGTACGCCACAGGATGTTTTTGTGCTGGTCAAGGGCAGTCAGGTCTGGAGTGAACCAAGGGCTATATCTGTTCTTGGTTCAAAAAAAATTGAATGGGGAATGCTTATTTAAGATGGTGAGGAAGGCACTTTTAAAGAATAACCAGGCATCTTCTATATAAGAGTGTCATAACCCACAAAACCTAACACAAAAGGCATTGACCATATTAAATTATCATTGTAATTGTGCATACGTTGATGTCAGGCATGCAGCTACCTTAATGCTCTGTTGCTGATGACTGGGATGAATGCTGGAGCAGATTTCAGGAGCAGGACAAGACACCCTCTTTTTGACTGATCACTGATTGAAGGGCATGTACTGTACGTGGTAGGCCTAGTCCAAGTAAAGTGACACAGGATGGTCATAATGCTTCATGACAGTGTCATAAAATATATTTTCTTCAAGTTATTTAAAATATGATGAAAATAATTCATTACAACAACAACAAAATATTTAAGAAACAAACTTTCAAACGAAAGGGAACTTAGCTGGGGAAAAACTATTTTGAATAAATATGGGTTTTGATACTCTTACGTAGGTGTCATGACCAGCCAAAAAATAGTGCAATATATGTCACAAGAGGTGTAAATATATGGGTCATGACAGTGCTATGACCATATTATGACAGGTTATGACAAGTTATGTTAGCTATTATAACATATTATACAACGGATGGATCTAATCCTGAATGCTGGTTGGTTAAAAGCACATTCCAGCCGGTGTCTATTCTACAAGTTACCACCGGCTAAATCTATGACGTTTAAATGTCTATTTACTTGTTCCATCTGGCTGAGCAATCTACTGTTTCATCAGCCCAGTCAGGCAATTTATAAACTTTATCTCCACTATAAAATCATCTAGACATTATCTCACATTTCTTTTAGACTAACATTTAGTTTTCAACAGTGGAGATTTGTATAAACCTTGCTGTCTGCCTCTCCGACATTTGCAACATTGTTTCAATATTCAAATTAGGTCTCCAGCTGTCGCACGATTGTGTCGGGAGTCGGAATGAGCCAGACAGGCAGGTAGCTTTTCTCAGCCAGTTGAAATCATTTTTATGAATATCTACAACTAAATCTCAATAGAAAACATGTAAAAAAAAAAGTGAAATGAAGCTAGGTTGCAGTCTTTCTAGCTTCAGTTTGAAGTGATTGCTCGCTAGTCCCTCTGAACAACAGTGTCCTGACAAGAGAGCACATTTTCTATGTCAGGCGAAATCGCGCATCATTAGGTAATTTTTATGGATGTGTCATGACGTTGGCCTGTGGGTAAGGTTTATGACCCCCCCCCCCCCATAAATACCTTTCTCCCTTCCCCTCTCTGAAATCTACTGAAGGACTTGAATAGCCTGTGTTAAATATAGAGAGTCTGGGAACATCAAACAAATGGGGAAAGGTACCACATATTTTGTTAATAAAACCAGTTGGAAATATGCTTGGGAACGTAATGAGTATGTATGTCAGTTCGGTTGTCATCTGAGACATTATGACTGATGACAGGACGACATAAACTGTATCTGAGAAAGTATACGCCCTCTAGTTATCAGAGTCACATGGAATTGTTATGCAATTGAAATGTTTGATATTGAAAATGTTTGTTAGGAGATGAAATGTAATTTTAGCTTCCGAATGAGAGATTTGGGTTTTCATAAGGAAAGTGCCCTGCTCGATCAGTGGCCCAACCCTGTGAAGAGACAGGGGTTATAAACGATGAAACACCTCCCTCCCCCTCTCCACTATATAATCCTTTGACGAAAAGATAACCAGGTTGGTTCCAGTACGTGAGGTCTGCAGCCTCTACGTTAGAAGGACACACATGTCAAGAACAGAACTAAGCCAACCTCGGCGTGAGCTTTGGTGGCGAATGGTATGAACTTTGAGCTTATTCACTACAGAAGTGCTACTTCCTAGCCGTTGAGTTAGCAGCGGCCGCTGCTTACGTGGGCTAGGAAAGGACGGACGACGGATCCAGTCTAACAACCAGACGAAGATACCACCACGTATCCAATCGACCACCATTGACATTCTTCCGAAAACAGGGAGATCTGTTGGCCAACCCGGCCAGCATCTACGACCAATCTACCGAAGCGCAGCTCAGAGTAAATATTTATTGCATTTTCCTTTTCCAAATGGGCGGTAATTTAGAATGCATAAGATAATGTATTTACGATAGCATAGCTGCTGTTTCTCTGTTCCTAAATCTTCCCGCTCTTTCATTCAACCCCAACCCCCTTTCCTTTGTGTAACCAGCCTTCATATCTGTTCCGTCTACCGGGACGTTTTCTGTATGACATCACTGTATTCTGTGTATTTGTAATTCTGTGTGATTAGTTAGGTATTTAGTAAATAAATAATTAAACCCAATTTTGTATTGCTGATTCAACTTGTTAGCCAGGGTTCGTGAAGATAACCAAGAATTTACAACTTTCATTATGAGACTGAAAATAAAACAAGGGTTAATATTGACTGCTATCGTTGTAAAATATTACAAAGTATTTTAAGAGTTTATTCGGAAGATAACGGCTCTATAAACGTTCTTCCGTGGTGCCCCGACTTTCTAGTTAATTACATTTACATGATTATCTTAATCAGGTAATATTAATTACAGAGAAATCATTTTATAAGTTAGCATGTCATATCACTTAATCCGGCATAGCCAAAGACACGACAGATGTATCCAAATAAATGTCACTAGAAAACAGCTTAAACAAATGCAAATGTAGCTACTTTGTTGTTATTTTGGCTGCACTGTTTGACGTGACTGTAAATTACTGGGTTGCGTCCATATTGTAGATACGGACCTAGAAAAAGACTTAACGACTGGGACGTGTCTCTGGCAACCGAACCGATAGAACGAATGACCAGCCGGCTTGGGTAGCAACCCTAGATTTGTGTCGGGACTATATCTTGTGTAAGGATGAAATAGTATGAATAAATTAATCCAAATAACTTTTTTAATGAAAATATGTCAATCATTATTTGAATATGTTGGTAGCCCATTGTATAAAAGTGATAATGCCTTCAAAGTCGGTGTTCGGTGTCATAATCCGTGTATGTCGGTGGCAGGGAAGTCAGGCGCAGGAGAAACCAAAGTGGTTAAAAAATGGAGTATTTATTAACAAAACGAACTCCAAAACCAACGTAGAAAAATAATCCGGGTAAACAAATAACCCGTCGCACACCGATACATCAACAACACGTACATAACATAACAAACAATCACCGACAAGGATATGAGGGGAAACAGAGGGTTAAATACACAACATGTAATTACTGGGATAAATCCTGTTAGGGCTAGGGGGCAGTATTGACACGGCTGGATAAAAAACATACCCGATTTAATCTGGTTACCACTCCTACCCAGTAACTAGAATATGCATATACTTATTACATATGGATAGAAAACACCCTAAAGTTTCTAAAACTGTTTGAATGGTGTCTGTGAGTATAACAGAACTCAAATGGCAGGTCAAAACCTGAGAGATTCCTTTACAGGAAGTGGCCTGTCTGACCATTTCTTGAACTTCTTTTCCATCTCTATCTTTTACTAAGGATCTCTGCTCTAACGTGACACTTCCCACGTCTTCCATAGGCTCTCAGAGCCCGGGAAAAAACAGAATGTCGTCATTCCAGCCCCAGGCTGAAACACATTATCGCCTTTCTCAAGTGGCCGATCAAGGGACTGTGGGCTTATGCGCGTGACCCGACCGCCCCCGCCTTTGTGATTTTTTCCTCTGTTTGCCGAAAAGGAGATTCCCTGTCTGAATATTATCGCTTTTCTACGAGAAAAATGGCGGAAAAATTGATTTTAAACAGCGGTTGACATGCTTCGAAGTACGGTAATGGAATATTTAGAATTTTATTGTCACGAATTGCGCCATGCGCGCGACACTTCTTTACCATTTCGGATAGTGTCTGGAACGCACGAACAAAACGCCGCTATTCGGATATAACGATGGATTATTTTGGACCAAACCAACATTTGTTATTGAAGTAGCAGTCCTGGGAGTGCATTCTGACGAAGACAACAAAAGGTAATCAAACTTTTATAATAGTAAATATGATTATGGTGAGTGCTAAACTTGCCGGGTGTCTAAATAGCGAGCCCGTGATGCCTGGGCTATGTACTTAGAATATTGCAAAATGTGCTTTCACCAAAAAGCTATTTTAAAATCGGACATATCGAGTGCATAGAGGAGGTCTGTATCTATAATTCTTAAAATAATTGTTATGCTTTTTGTGAACGTTTATCGTGAGTAATTTAGTAAAATGTTAGCGAATTCCCCGGAAGTTTGCGGGGGGTATGCTAGTTCTGAACGTCACATGCTAATGTAAAAAGCTGGTTTTTGATATAAATATGAACTTGATTGAACAAAACATGCATGTATTGTATAACATAATGTCCTAGGGTTGTCATCTGATGAAGATCATCAAAGGTGAGTGCTGCATTTAGCTGTCTTCTGGGTTTTGGTGACATTATATGCTGGCTTGAAAAATGGGTGTCTGATTATTTCTGGATTGGTACTCTGCTGACATAATCTAATGTTTTGCTTTCGTTGTAAAGCCTTTTTGAAATCGGACAGTGTGGTTAGATTAACGAGAGTCTTGTCTTTAAATAGCTGTAAAATAGTCATATGTTTGAGAAATTGAAGTAATAGGATTTTTAAGGTTTTGAAAATCGCGCCACAGGCTTAAAGTGGCTGTTACGTAGGTGGGACGAATTCGTCCCGCCTAGCCCAGAGAGGATAAGAAACAGGTGTGTAAGGAGACCAGACAAAACCAATGGAAAATGAAAAACTGATCAATGGTGGCTAGAATACCGGTGACGTCGATCGCCGAGCACCACCCGAACAAGGAGGGGCATCAACTTCGGTAGAAGTCGTGACATTCGGAGGATATATTGGCATGGTTTGCCGGCCCAAGACAAATATCCTCCAAACACCGGCTTCTTGGGCATTATCACTTACATGTACTTTTAATGTAGCCTAATCTCAACTGCAATCCAGGTCATTTGATTGTGCTATTAGATGAAGCTCGACTTTGTCTCGGGCCTAACAACACCCGTGCCAATATATCCTCCAAAACTCAAAATCCTTTATCACTTAACGTGTTATGACACTGGGTGTCAAGTAAAGTGTTACCACCATTTTTACATCCCAGTGCTAGGTTACCTTCAGACTACTCCCCTGAAGCTTGTGTGCGTTGTAGAACAAAACAACCAACCCTTTTGTGTTTGTGACAGTCTCCCCTTTCGATATTGCTGACAGGTTAGTTTGTAGCTCTAAAGGTTCGGTCTGGACAGTTGGTTTTGAGAGAAGATCTCTTCGAAATTAGGATGTCTGGGACAGAGAGTTCAAACAACTGCCGTAAAGCTTGTGGATGACGATTCTGTGGCGATTTTCTTGTCAGGATCCTCTCATGTGGAGAAAAATATCCCTTTCACAAGCCCCATATTATGGAATAGTATGCAAGTAGTAAAAACATCTCCTTTAACTAAGGTCGATGTCCGTGTCAGTTTAAGCTAGAGATATCGTTTTTTTTCTTCAGTTGGATGTGTCTCAATCCACTGCATCCACCTATGTCACACTTCCACATCTGCGGTGAAAGGTGGCAGAACTAGAGCGGTGTTTGTCAGATCATGAGTCATCCCAAAAATCGGTCTTCTCACAAAATCATCTGTAGCGTTCGAATGGTTTGACCTACAAACGGTTTATGACCCCTCTATGGAAAGGTGAGACTGTCATGAGCACATCTGTTTGGCAGAGTAACAGGTGTGTGAAGCTCACTATTTCTCATATTCAACACAGAGAGACGAACTTATCTGCTCTCCAGCCAGCCTCGCTCGGTAACGGTACAGCACAGGGAAATCCGAAAAAGGCTTACAAGATCATGTTTACATGTTGTGGTACAGAGACACATCCTTTTATTCAGCTCCCAGGCCTGGCCTTGACAAAGTGCCTTGGCTGCTTTCAAGCTGAATTTCACCTATCACTGCTAATCTACCGCACAGAAACAAGTTTAGCAGAACAGCCCACTCCTGCAGTACAGCAGTTCATTCACTCAAGGTACTGGCATTCTGGCACCAAGATGAAAGCACACCAATTTCTCTCCAATAAATCACATTTACATTTTAGTCATTTAGCAGACACTCTTATCCAGATAGACTTACAGTAGTGAATGCATAGATTTCATACATTTTTTCCCCCGTACTGGTCCCCCGTGGGAATCGAACCCACAACCCTGGCGTTGCAAACACCATGCTCTACCAACAGGGCCACACGGGATCTGATGGCACTCTAACCTTAACCTTACCCTTAGTATTATGCCTAACCTTAAATTAAGACCAAAAACATAACTTGCCTGCACTCAAGGTTCTGCCATTCTCCTTATCCTAATCATCAATCATCTTCTTCAACCTCCTCTTCCTGCTCACTGTGCCACAGAATGCAGCTGTCATTATGACTCCTGGGTTGTGAACTTCTGACTCTCTGGGCATGTCTGTTTTGTTGTGAAGGAGACCTTAATCCTGCTCTGACCACTGGAGAAACAAGGACCAAAAATAATCAGCGCAGCGGTACCCTGGAGATTTGGGTCATCCCGTGGTCTGAGGATGTTCTTCTCAGAAAACTTCTGGGTTTGGTTTACGAGTCAAATAAAATACAATAGTAATTGTCACATTCTTCGTAAAAAAGAAGGTGTAGACTAACAGTGAAATAAATAGTGACACGAGGAATAAATACACAGTGAATAACGAATAACAATAACAAGTAAAAATAAAAATAAAAGTACAAGAGTCGATGTCCAGGGGTACGAGGTAATTGAGGTAGCTATTTACATATAGGTAGGGGTAAAGTAAAGCAACAGGATAGATAATAGACAGTGTCAGCAGTGTGTGTGTGAGGAGGGAAGGGGGGGTCAGTATGCGTGTGTGTGTTACAGTATGTTGCAGAATGTGTGTGTGGGCGTATGTAGTGTGTGTGCGTGTGGTGTCACTACAGACCCTGATTCTATCCCGGGCTGTATCATAACCGGCAGTGATCGGGAGTCCCATAAGGCGACGCACAATTGGCCCAGCGTCGTCCGGGTTAGGGGAGGGTTTTGCCGGGGTAGGCCATCATTGTAAATAAGAATTTGTTCTTAACTGACTTGCCTAGGTAAATAAAGGTTAAATAAAAAAAAGTCACGACAGCCCACTTGGAGTTTGTCAAAAGGCACCTAAAGACTCTCAGACCATGAGAAACAAGATTCTCTGGTCTGATGAAACCAAGATTCAACTCTTTGGCCTGAATGCCAAGTATAACGTCTGGCGGAATCCTGATACCATCCCTATGGTGAAGCATGGTGTGATGCTGTGGGGGTATTTTTCAGCGGCAGGGACTGGGAGACTAGTCAGGATCAAGGCAAAGATAAATGGAGCAAAGTACAGAGAGATCCTTGATGAAAACCTGCTCCAGAGCACTCAACTCTGAGCACTTCAACTTCAAACAGGACAACGACCCTAAGCCCACAGCCACGACAACGCAATAGTGGCTTCGGGACAAGTCTCTGAATGTCCTTGAGTGGCCCAGCCAGAGCCCGGACTTGAACCCGATGGAACATCTCTGTAGAAACCTGAAAATAGCTGTGCAGCAACGCTCCGTATCCAACCTGACAGAGCTTGAGAGGATCTGTAGAGAAGAATGGGAGAAACTCCCCAAATACAGGTGTGCCAAGCTTGTAGCGTCATACCCAAGAAGACTTGTAGCATCATACCCAAGAAGAATTGCTGCCAAAGGTGCTTCAACAAAGTAATGAGTAAAGGGTCTGAATACTTATGTAAATGTGAGATTTTGGGTTTTACTTAGGAACAAATTTGCTCATTTTTGCTTTGTCAGTGTGTATTGTGTGTAGATTGATGAGGTAAAATAAAACGATTTAATACATTTTTGAATAAGGCTGACATAACAAAATGTGGAAAAAGTGAAGGGGTTTGAATACTTTCCGAAGGCAAAGTATGTGGCAGATTTAAAGGACAACACTGTATTTTCTTACCCATACAGGGCTGTGGATTGTCATTATCAGTGTGAGAAAATTGTGATTGTACTCATGTCATGTCTTTAGTGCTATTTACAAAAAAGTTGTTTTTATTATAAAGTACATCGTAGACATCATATATTCAGCTAATCACATATAGTATTTTGGTTGTACATCAGTCTCACCATTGTAAAACATAATATTCCTGTCTTACAGGGAATAAGTCATTACTGACCGTGACTGATGAAATATGGTAGAAATACTCGGGAATTCATCAAACACAGGTTGAGGTCTCTGCAGAATGGGAGAGAGAATTGAAATGGGAAACATACAGGTGACCGTGGCACAAAGCATACCAGCTGAGAGACAGCTCATGATGCTCTTACAGATGGAATTGTTGAAAAGGTCATGGACTGTTTATCTGTTTTCCTCAGCTGAAACACTCCCCATATTTCTTTCTCTGCCTCTGTCTCTCACTTTTCTCTCCCTCCCTCTTTCACCTGATGCTCACAATAACCTTTCACTTCATCATTCTTGTCGTAGATTTTTTTGTCCTCCCTCTCCCACTCTTTCCTCAATCTCTTGTCTCTCTCTCTCACATACAATACCAAACGTATTCACTTGAATTTCTCTGTCTATGGGTTTCTCTCTCTCTCTCCTGCCCTCTCTATCAATCTCTTGCTCTTTCTTTCCCCCTCTTTCTCTCTCTCTTTCTCCTATCCCCCTCAATATCTCAGGGCAATGTTTTCATCTTCCTCTTCATCCTTCTTGGTCAGGCCGTCCCCAGTCCGAGCAACAGTGGTTCTAATTCCTGTATGATGTAGGCCATCACACACATAGGCCCTGCTCACACAGACACTTTCATTTTCTCCCTGCCAATTCGATTAACATTGACAGCTTGCCGGAGCCTGGAAGTAGACAAAGAGGAGTTCGGAATGATGTAGTGGTGTTGACGGGACTGTGTAATCTTAGTTAGGCCATAGAGAGAGAGAGAGAGACCGTAGGCCTATTTGTCTCTGCTCTCCACTGGGCAGCAGCAGGGCTGTGGGGGTCAGGGAAGGCTCACCTGGGCAATCATTCTCTGTACTTTTCCTTGACCCAGACAAGCTGGGAAGGTAATTTCAGATTTGCGTCATGTTCTCTCTGAGTGCTGCTCCTCGTGTTGACAGTTGGCTGTTTGATCACATTTTCCCTCCGTCAGATTTCAAGTAAATCAAAGTTAACAAACACAAGCAGGGATTTATATCTCTAGTGGGGATGTTCTTCTCAAGTGTGTCTGAGAGAAAAATTGCAAATTATGTTTCTCTCAACTGAGTAGTGGTAAGCCCCGCTCTCTTACCTAAAGACACTCAGACAGAAATGTTATTGGGTTATTCTGCCTCAAATAAAGGATTTTGCCCAACAAGTCTTTCCATTTAAATTTCACAAACTCTTACAAAAAAAGG
This sequence comes from Salmo salar, assembly GCF_965601325.2. Classification (NCBI taxonomy): domain Eukaryota; kingdom Metazoa; phylum Chordata; class Actinopteri; order Salmoniformes; family Salmonidae; genus Salmo; species Salmo salar. The sequence continues at coordinate 63,468,195 of NC_138294.1, read as the reverse complement.
TGTTATCTAGAACCTAAAAGGGTCCTTTGGCTGTCCCCATAGGAGAACCATTTGAAGAACCCCTTTGATTCGAGGTAGAACCTTTTAGGGTTCCATGTAGAACCATTTCCACAGAGGGTTCACATGGAACCCAAAAGGGTTCTACCTGGAACCTGTAGCTCAGTTGGTAGAGTGTGGTGGTTGCAATGCTGGGATTGTGGGTTCATTCCCACAGGGGACCAGTACAGAGAAAAAAGTAGGAAATTGCATGCACTCACTACTGTAAGTGGCTCTGGATCAGAGTGTCTGCTAAATGGGTTCTCCTATGGGGACAGCCATAGAACACTACTTTCTAAGGTTGTAGTGATCAATTAAGATTGACAATTGTAAGGGAAAACATGATAAAGTAAGGTTGCTAATGCCAAAAACACCACTACCTTGTGTTTTACCTCACTGTCAGTATTGAGCAGCTCATCCAGACAAATCAGGGTCTTAAACTACTCGACTGTAAGCACTGTAGTGGATGGAGTTAGCATTTGCATAGATTGATGTCTTATTACTTGGCTTTGCGTGGTCTGGAGAACTACCTTGCTTTTCCCAACCACCGCCCACCATAAGCATCCAGGGGAAATCAGTGGCAGGAAGGGTAGAGGGCCAACATCAAACAGCCTCCGCTTCCAGACCACTTTACCCTCTCATCGCTTGTCTGTCTTACAGTAAACAACACAACACTACCTGGCTGCCTCTCAATGGAAAGACACACACACTTCAGACTTACAGCACCTTGAGATATTCAGTATAGTTTGAAATTTAGTCGAAACATTTTGTTTCTTTCATGCCATTGATCACATGTAGCCTAGCACTGTATTTTTTTATCTTACCTATCAATAAATTGTATTTAACTAGGCAAGTCAGTTAAGAACAAATTCTTATTTACAATGCTTGCCTGCTGGGGAACAGTGGGTTAACTGCCTTGTTCAGGGGCAGAACTACAGATGTTTACCTTGTCAGCTCAGGGATTTGAGCCAGCATTCTTTCGGTTACTGGCCCAACACTCTAACCACTAGGCTACTGTAGTCACATTAACAGCACATACATTGATAATAAACTCCTTATTTATTCAGTGTTACATGTATTGCTTTGATCTTATGGTCATTGATTCTGTCTCTGTAAACTGCAGCAGTATGTTCACTTGTTTGCTCTGGTGTTGTTTATCCCCTTCTGCTGCCAGCCAGTGCAGCCTATCGTCAGCATTCACACTGCATGCCTGTATGCAGCTTTTGCCACTCCCTTCCCTTTCCCTAACGTACAGACGGTGCTTCACAGTGAATGCGGTACAGGATGTGCATCACTGCTCTCCCTCCCTCTCTCTCTCCCTCTCTGTCTCTCCCTCCCTCTCTCCTGCTCTAGGTTATAAGGATGAGGATAAATAATTATGTATGCTTGTTAATTTCCACCATCATCTATGACCATGAACAGCTTAATGGAAACCGTATTTAAACAGTAGTGGTGCATGGGTAAATTCACTGGGGAAGCCAAGCCAAAATAAAAGTCATATTACAACCTATGTGTTGTGATAATTGCGTTGTTTGCTCTATAACCTGTTAGTTCATATGCCTTGCCATCGTGAAATAGAGGCCTAAGGCCGAGACAATAAGAAGACACAGTGGCAGAATAAATTCAACCACACCTTTGTTTCATCAGAAAACCGGAGAGCAACCTCTGTCCGGTGAAGTCCACAAAGCATATTGCATGTAACAAACAGCTACATGACCTATAGCATGGTCAAGCAAGTTGAAGTTTCCGACATTTTCAGATTACTAAACAACTATTAATTTAGAACCACAGAGTTTATCGCAAGTTGCAAAGAAAACAGGAGCTGACTCCACTATTCCAGAACCATTTCAACTTCAACATTTCAACATCATCAAATCACCTGTGTGTAATGACGGTTGAAAGGAGAGGACCAAGGTGCAGCGTGGTGAGCGTACATATTCTCTTTATTGGAAAGACGCCGAACAAAACAATAAACTCTACCCAACAAACCGTGAAGCTAAAGGCTAAGTGCCCTAAACAAAGTCAACTTCCCACAACCCAAGGAGGGAAAAAGGGCTACCTAAGTATGGTTCCCAATCAGAGACAACGATAGACAGCTGTCCCTGATTGAGAACCATATCCGGCCAAAACATAGAAAATAAAAAGCATAGAAAAAGGAACATTGAATGCCCACCCTAGTCACACCCTGGCCTAACCAAAATAGAGAATAAAACCCTCTCTATGGCCAGGGCGTGACACTTTGCTTAGTCTAATACAGTGACAACTAACAGATAGTCCAATCAACGTAAGCTAAATATGATGTATCTGTCCTTGGTTCTGATTTCCCTCTGTGTGTGTGTGTGTGTGTGTGTGTGTGTGTGTGTGTGTGTGTGTGTGTGTGTGTGTGTGTGTGTGTGTGTGTGTGTGTGTGTGTGTGTGTGTGTGTGTGTGTGTGTGTGTGTGTGTGTGTGTGTGTGTGTGCGAGTAGAAAAAAACATGTTGACTCGCCCTACTTGTAGAGAAGCGCCAATGCCATCCTCTTCTCTTTCATGTTGCCTAAACGGTCGGTCTATGACTCTGTCATACAATACACTCTTTTAGTTTTTGTTGTCCTAGGCTACCTGGATAAAATGCTTGCTCGCTAGCCTAACTTCATGGGCAATGATGAGCCAGCTAGTTTACATTAGCCTACCTAAATCTAGCTACATATTGAACTTCCATCCTCTCAGGCCAGGGGCACAATGTATGTATTTATGGTTGGATCAGAATCGTCATTATAATCATTGGCCAGTAGGTCGGATTAAGTAAAACCAAAGTCCAAATTCCTATCTCTATCCATGGCTAATTTAGGAAAGGGACCATTTTAGCTAGGTAGCTAGCCACTGGAAGACAACAACAACACAACGAGATGCAACAATTCAATTTTTTTTTCTGTCAATGACGTTTTGCTCTCAATGTGATGTGATTGGTGTGAAGCCAAATCCAAACTGGCTTCCTTTGACACTTTTTTCTGGTGCTCCAGGACCATTCATGGTTGAGCACACTCAGTTTAGCTCAATGTTGATTGGCTATTATTTTATACTTTTTATCAAGTGAGGCCAAATGCTCACTGGCTTCACTTGCATTCAATGCTATGGGCAGCAACAATGTCATACTCTTTTTTGACCAGACAGCATCAGATAGATGGGCTACACATACAGAGACAGAGGGGCGCTGTTTGGTTGCTTTCTCCGGTGAGATACATTCTTGCGAACTGAAGGAAAATGATGAAACACAGAGAGACGAAACAGATTATTATATGTTTTTATTTTATTATATTTTTAGGTACATTTTGGGGGGAAGCCTGGCTTCCCTTTGCATTTATGAATACACGTCACTGGATTTATAATATTGAAAGTCTGTTGGTTAATTGTCAATTTATCTCTCTTCTCTCTCTCCTGCTCTCTCTCTCTCTCTTCTCTCTCTCTCTCTCTCTCTCTCTCTCTCTCTCTCTTCTCTTCTCTCTCTCTCTCTTTTCTCACTCTCTCTCTCTCTCTCTCTCGCTCTCTCTCTCTCTCTCTCTGCTCCCCAGTGGAGGACATGGCATCCCTACATTGGTCCATGTAGAGAGGAGCTAGCTGCAGAACAGTGCTGTGGAGCTGTAGGGCACGGGTGTACCAGGGCCTTCCTTCATCATCAACCACTGGGTGGACACGGGTTTGACAGGATCACTGGCAGCAGTACTAGCAACCTTCCCTCAGGGTCACATCAATGCTCTCCTCCACTAAAATAGAAACACCTACAGAATCCTAAACCGCTCCCAATGCAATCCAATGCTTTGGGAATATCCTTTAAAACTACACCAAGCCAAGTGACACAATATGCACTGAGAAATATTAGAAATTGGAGCATGTCATGAGTATCTCTGTTAACTTCCCCCTGCTGGCTATCTGTTGCTTCCCGTAGTAAACTGGTAGATTATGAGCAGGCCAGATGTGGAGAGGGAACATTCTCCTCCAGGCTGGGGCCTATGTAGGCCACTGACTGAGAGTACTGACTGGAGCTCCACCAACCTCTCTTCTGAATGTCTTACCTGGGGGGAGCAAATACCAACACATTTTGGATGCATGTGTGATGTGTAGGGACAGGAGGTTTTCTTGGCCCTAATGATGTACAGTATCTAGTCATAGAGGGGGCCTGGCATGGGTGAATACTGTAGACCACAACCCTACAGATTATCTCTCACCCCCAACAGAGGAGGAGAGATCTAGGGGTCTGAAGATGTGGGGGTTTTATGACCCCTCACGCCCATGATAAATCTTAGGCCACAGACGAAATTCCTTTGTCCTCACTATGGAGAACTGGCGCAGAACATTAAACATGCAATAAAGGGACTTTGGAACAACGGTTTCCGTCAGCCACAGTGGTGGTCATGACGATAGATGGAATATGAAAATGTATGTAATTTTTGTCTTGTAATTAAAGGTTAATAGATGACGTTATTACGAAAACATTGTACCTTTAAGAGTTTTCCCAGTATATGCCTGATGTTTATACATTGTACGTTGTGTGGAAAATGTCCAAATCAAAGAGAATGTTTTGGTAAAGATGAAATGTGAAGTTAGTTGTCTAAAATTGGATTTGAGTAAAATCTAGGCCTTGCCTCTTAACTTGGTACGCCCAGAGAACTGCCCTAAAGGCGGTTATGCCCACTTCTGACCCGAAGGTATAAGACAGGGGACTGAAGAATGAACTGAAGACTAAAGTGACCCCAGGCTGCAGCCAAGGTCTAACAAAGTCAACGAACCCCAAAACGCAACACAAGGTTGAAGACAAAGAAATATTTTAGCTGCGTCTAAGCGGGTGAATTCAAGCCGAACCATCTAGCCTCCACTCTCCATTGAGTCATGGTATCTACACTGTTTCATTCCTACGCTGTGAGCTCTGAGCTACAGAGCTGTCTGTCCTCAGAAGCCCCCTTCCAAAGCAAGGATGAGGAATCAGACCACTAAGCCAAAAGGGACACTGACATCGTGAGGACAACCAGAGAGTTGCGTCGGAGAAGTGCGTCCTTGAGAAGCCTAAACGAGCCACGCAGAGCTTCCCATCTGAGACCTCCAACACGTAATTCCATCATTATATTCTGACCCATAAGAGCGGCAGTTCGGGGCAAGGCTAGGGTTAAAATAAGCATAGCTGACAAATGCACCCAAATGTATATTTCTCTCGTGTACTTTCCTTTTTTCTCTCTCTTTTAAATCCCCATTTTGGGTAACACGCGCCATAGTGTTTTGGCCCGTTATACTAAGTCCTAATCAATAGCCTAGACTGTGTTTTGTGTATGTGTATCTTTTATCATAATTTTAGCTTGCTAGTAAATAAATAATCAACTAAGATTGGTGTGGTACGAACTCATTGGTGGGACCCGGGTCCGTGCATATTCCCGGATTATGCAACGTACAGAATGAGACTATACAGGAAATTGATTAATTAGCGACTGTTGTAAAATCGATATTCTGATATTCTTTGAGTTAATTTGGGAAATAGAAACTCAATTAAAGTAATTTTCCCATGGTGCCCCAGGTTAATGAGTTAATAATTGTTTGATTAATTTAATCACGCAATTATAAACCGTTAATCATTCGATGAGCAACAGACGTCACATTAACCAATACAACGTCACGACACTCTTTTGTTGATCAAATATAATAAAATTGTATTTGTCATATACACTGAATAAAACAGGTGTAGACTTTGCTGTGAAATGCTTACTTACAAACCTTTTCCTAACAATGCAGTGTTAAAAAGAACGAAAAATTGCAAATAAAGAGAAAAAAAAGGAAATAGTAACACAATAAAATAACAATAACGAGGCTATATACAACGAGTACCAGTACCGAGTCAATGCACAGGGGTGTGAGGTAGTTGAGGTAATATGTACAGTACTGTAGGTAGGGGTAAAAGTGACTAGGCAATCAGGATAGATAATATACAGAGTAGCAGCAGCGTATGTGAAAAGTGTGAAAGTATGTTATGATTGAGTGTGTGTGTGACGTCAATATGCATGTATGTACAGTATGTAAGAGTGTATGTAGTGTGTGTGTGTGTGTGTGCATGTGTATGTGTGTGTTGGAGTGTCAGTGTAGTATGTGTTGGTGTATGGGTACAGTCTAGTGAGTGTGCATAGAGTCAGTGCAAGAATGTCAGTGCAAAAAAAGGGGTGCAATGCAAATAGTCCAGGTGGCCATTTGATTAATTGTTCAGCAGTCTTATGGCTTGGGGGTAGATGCTGTTCAGGAGCCTTTTGGACCTAGACTTTGTGCTCCAGTAACACTTGCCATGCGCTAGCACAGAGAACAGTCTATGAATTGGGTGGCTGGAGTCTTTGAAAATGTTTAAGGCCTGGATGGCAGGGAGCTCAGCCCCAGTGATGTACTGGGCCGTGCGCCCTACCCCCTGTAGCACATTGCAGTCGGATGCCAAGCAGTTGCTATACCAAGCGGTGATGCAGCCAGTCAAGATGCTCTCAATGGTGCAGCTGTATAACTTTTTTAGGATCTGAGGGCCCATGACAAATCTTTTCAGCTTCCTGAGGGGGGAGAGGTGTTGTCGTGCCCTCTTCACGACTGTGTTGGTGTGTTTGGACCATGAGAGGTCCTTTGACACCAAGGAACTTGAAGCTCTTGACCCGGTCCACTACAGCCCTGTCGATGTGAATGGGTGCGTGCTTGGCTCTCCGTTTCCTGTAGTCCACGACAATCTCCTTATTCTTTCTGACATTGAGGGAGAGGTTGTTGTCCTGGCATCACACTGCCAGGTCTCTGACCTCCTCCCTGTAGGCTGTTTCATCGTCATCGGTGATCAGGTCTACCACCATCATGTCGAAGGAAAACTTAATGATGGTGTTGGAGTCATGCACGGCCACGCAATCATGGGTGAACAGGGACTACAGGAAGGGACTAAGCACGCACCCCTGAGGGGCCCCGTGTTGAGAGTCAGCGTGGCGGGTGTTGTTAACTACCTTCACCACCTTAGGGTGGCCCGTCAGGAAGTCCAGGATCCAGTTGCAGAGGGAGATGTTTAATCCCAGGGTTCTTAGGTTAGTGATGAGCTTGGAGGGCACTATGGTGTTGAACGCTGAACTATAGTCAAAAAACAACATTCTACTCTGGTGTAAAAAGGACATCCTATTGCCTCCTCCTCTTGAAGCCTCTACTCCCCCTTGCAATTCTATGGCGGCGTAAAGGCTAGCAGACAGTATTGAAAAGACATTAAAGATAAGATGAAGAGGCGGAAGAGGGGTAAAGATTACCATATACAGTGCCTTGCAAAAGTATTCATCCCCCTTGGAGTTTTTCCAATTTCTTTGCATTATAACCTGTAATTTAAATGGATTTTTATTTGGAATTCATGTAATGGACATACACAAAATAGTCCAAATTGGTGAAGTGAAATGAAAAAAATTACTTGCTTCAAAAAATTCAAAAGAATTTAAAAAGGAAAAGTGGTGTGTGCGTATGTACTCACCCCCTTTGCTATAGAGCCCCTAAATAAGATCTGGTGCAACCAATTACCTTCAGAAGTCACATAACTAGTTAAATAAAGTCCACCTGTGTGCAATCTAAGTGTCACATAATCTGTCACATAATCTCAGTATATATACACCTGTTCTGAAAGTCCCCAGAGTCTGCAACACCACTAAGCAAGGGGCACCACCAAGCAAGCGGCACCATGAAGACCAAGGAGCTCTCCAAACAGGTCAGGGACAAAATTGTGGAGAAGTACAGATCAGTGTTGGGTTATAAAAAAATATCTGAAACTTTGAACATCCCACGGAGCACCATTCAATCCATTATTAAAAAATGGAAAGAATATGGCACCACAACAAACCTGCCAAGAGAGGGCCACCTACCAAAAACTACGGACCAGGCAAGGAGGGCATTAATCAGAGAGGCAACAAAGAGACCAAAGATAACCCTGAAGGAGCTGCAAAGCTCCAAAGCGGAGATTGGAGTATCTGTCCATAGGACCACTTTAAGCCGTACACTCCACAGAGCTGGGCTTTATGGAAGAGTGGCCAGAAAGAGCCATTGCTTAAAGAAAAAAAGAAGCACACGTTTGGTGTTCGCCAAAAGGCATGTGGGAGACTCCCCAAACCCCCCTAAAATTGATATTTTTGGCCATCAAGGAAAGCGCTATGTCTGGCGCAAACCCAACACCTCTCATCACCCTGAGAACACCACAGTGAAGCATGGTGGTGGCAGCATCATGCTATGGGGATGTTTTTCATCGGCAGGGACAGGGAAACTGGTCAGAATTGAAGGAATGATGGATGGCGCTAAATACAGGGAAAGTCTTGAGGGAAACCTGTTTCAGTCTTCCAGAGATTTGAGACTGGGACGGAGGTTCACCTTCCAGCAGGACAATGACCCTAAGCATAATGCTAAAGCAACACTTGAGTGGTTTAAGGGGAAACATTTACATTTCTTGGAATGGCCTAGTCTAAGCCCAGACCTCAATCCAATTGAGAATCTGTGGTATGACTTAAAGATTGCTGTACACCAGCGGAACCCATCCAACTTGAAGGAGCTGGAGAAGGTTTGCCTTGAAGAATGGGCAAAAATCCCAGTGGCTAGATGTGCCAAGCTTATAGAGACATACCCCAAGAGACTTGCAGCTGTAATTGCTACAAAAGGTGGCTCTACATAGTATTGACATGGGGGGTGAATAGTTACGCATGCTCAAGTTTTCAGTTTTGTTGTCTTATTTCTTGTTTGTTTCACAATAAAACATATTTTGCATCGTCAAAGTGGTAGGCATGTTGTGTAAATCAAATGATACAAACCCTAAAAAAAATATATTTTTATTCCAGGTTGTAAGGCAATAAAATAGGAAAAATGCCAAGCTGGGTGAATACTTTCGGAAGACACTGTACTTTCCAGTCGAAACAGTTTGCGCATATATTATGATGACATTTTTGTATGTTTTGGTCTTCGTCAGGGTTTTTTTCTGGATGTTCTTGTCCATTCGTCGGTGATTTGGTCAATGGTATTACTCCTAGTAGGAGTGGGAACATGAAGTGTTTGTTGTCATTCAATGAGAGACGACTAGTTTTCATGCACCTTTATTAACTTGAGAAATACTGCACCAAACATCTTAGCTAGAGAGGTAAAATTGTGCAGCTAAGACCTCCTCATAAAAAACATCAAAATTAATGACAGATTTCTTGATTTATCTTACATTATTTCAGACCATTTTGAAGTGTTTTTTCAAGCCTAGTTCTGCCATGAGCAAACCAAACCTATGTATGCAGACGTCCTAAAGAGAGAGAAGGAGTGAGTGAGTGAACATCCTGTGGCACACATTAGACAACCAGAGGGTGTAGCCTCAGGCTGGAGAGTTCATTACACGCAGACTATTGGCATCATGGGATCTTATTAGATTACAGTCTTGTCTCTCATAATACCTGAGGAGAGAGTAGATTTAGAGCTTGATAAAAGTCTCTATCCATATACTCTACATCCGGGAGACACTTACAGCCTATTCACAGGACCATCAGTGTAATGATAAACATACTGTCACGTCCTGACCATAGAGTGCTCTTATTTTCTATGGTAGAGTAGGTCAGGGCGTGACTGGGGGGTTTATCTAGTTTATTTTTTCTATGTTGGGGTTTTTATATGATTCCCAATTAGAGGCAGCTGGTCATCGTTGTCTCTAATTGGGGATCATATTTATGTAGTTGTTTTTCCCACTTGTGTTTGTGGGAGATTATTTTTGAGTTAGTGCATGTTGCACCTCTGTTGTCACGGTTTGTGTTTTGTTTATAGTTTATTGTTTTGTCTTGCAAAGTTTCACATTCAAATAAAAGATGTGGAACGATACTCACTCTGCGCCTTGGTCCGTTCCTACACACAGTTGTGACACATACCATAACTGTCCTACCTAAACTCTTCCTTTCCATGCCTTTATATTCAGTGTGACTTGATTCAAGCAGTACCAACTGAAAATGGGAAAATACTGGAAGTCGAATGTTGTTTTCTTTTCAAATGTGCCAAACTCTCTCTGTCATGGTGAGTCGGTTGCAGAGAGTTGATGCATTTACACAGCAGACAACTTTCAAGTTTTTCACACCGAAGAGAAGCCACAGAGTTTACCCATGAGAGTCAAGACCAGTCAAACTGTGGGGTAACTCGACAGTTTGAGGGAAGTTTTGTGAGTTGAACAAGGTCGAAACTGCCATGCAGAGCTCCCAGTGCTTCTCCAAGGTAGTAATGAGGCATGGGGTTGTGTGAGAGGCTGCTATGACAGAGGCTGCTATGACAGCTCCTGCTGCTGCCTGTTGAAGTGCCCCTGCCACCACACGAGACACACACGCACAACACACACAAACACACACACGCCGCAGAGTGTGCACACACATGCACCCATGTGTACAGTACACACACATGCACGTGCAAACACATACACACACAACCCCCAAGATCAACACTGGTGACAAACTGAAACTAATACATATTCAACACTCCATGTATACAGCATTTGCTCTCCTCTCTATGGAGTGTGCGACACTTTAAAAGATGCATGCACAGCTTTAGGATAGGGGTAGCCAACGAGGGTGTATGACTGTGTAATGAAGGCCTGGATCACCATTCCAAATGGAACATTGTTCTCAAAATGGTGGCATTCCAGAATGTCACAATGAATATGGCGATCCCTGCAAAACAGGTTAACTGAAGTACATGCATCATTAGAGAAGGATTTTCTCTCTGAAAGTTTTCAGAAGAGTTGCATTAAATATTGCAGATACCCTTCAATAAGGAAGAATATGAAGACTTTCAGTGCTATGTGGGCTGCCTTAACGTCTACTTCTAAATCCATGTGACCTTGAACTTTATCCTGCCATGACAGTCTGATGGGAACTGACTATGTTTCACTATATGTACATCTCTTTAACAGGGCTAAAACATGCTTCTCCCTCTAATATACAGGATGTTTGGATACATCACCTAGTAGTATGTTCATTGCATGTGTGTTAGATAACTCTTCTCGGTGTCGTGTCTTTGGCATCATTAAAACGGAAGACATGTTTATCAAATAACTCTCTGTAATTATTATTACGCGACTAAACTGATTAATCGTGTAACTGTAATTAACTAGAAGGTCGGGGCACCAAGGAAAATATTCAGATTACAAAGTTATAATTTTACTAATATAACTTTCAGATATTATAATATCTGATCGATTAGTCTCCTATAATGATGTGTTATTTACCTCACGTCAATCTCATTCCAAATGTCGTAAATTGTTGGTTATCTGCACGAACCCAGTCTTCACTATGAGTCATCCATACATCAATTGTCTTAAAATAATTTATTTACTAATCTAAGTAATTCACAGAACTGCATAACAAACAGATATGGTTACAAGGAAATTATAGGAGAATGTGCACAAGTGGGCAAAACCGGCATGGCGGCTTGTTACACAAAGAAAGGGGGTTGGCTTGAATGAAAGAGCGGGAAGACTGAGGAACAGAGAAAGCAGCTATGCCATTTTAAATACAGTATCGTATGCATTCTAAATTACCGCCCATTTGGAAAAGGAAAATGCAATAAATATTTACTCTGAGCTGCGCTTCGGTAGGTTGGTCGTAGATGCTGGCCGTGTTGGCCAACAGAGATCTTCCTGTCCTCGGGATGAATGTCACTGATGGTAAAATGGATACGTTGTAGTATCTTCGTTGTGTGTTAGACTGGATACGTCGTCCGTTCTTTCCCAGCCCACGTCTACATCGGCCGCTGCTAACTCAACGGCTAGGAAGTATCACTTCTGTAGTGAATAAGGGTTCAAAGTTCATACCATTCGCAACCAAAGCTCACGCTGAGGTTGGCTTAGTTCTGTACTTGACATGTGTGTCCTTTTAACGCAGAGGCTGCAGACCTCACGTACCCGGAACAGCTGGTTACATTGTGTCACTGACTTATATAGTGGCGAGGGGAGAAGGGTGTGTTTCATCATTTATAACCCCTGTCTCTTCACAGGGGCGGGCCACTGATTGGTCAGGGCTCTTTCCTTATGAAAACCCAATTCTCTCATTCGGAAGCTAAAATTACATTTAATCTCCTAACAAACAGTTTCAATATCAAACATTTAAATTGCACAACAATTCCATGTGAATCTGACAACTAGAATGTGTAGACTTTCCCAGGTACAGTTTATGTCGTCCTGTCATCAGTCATAATGTCTCAGATGACAACCGAACTGACATCCATACTCATTAAGTACCTGGTATATTTCCAACTGGTTCTATTACCGAAATATGGTTCCTTTCCCCCCACTTGTTTGATGTTCCCAGACTCTCTATATTTAACAAAGGCTATTCAAAAGTCCTTCAGTAGGGTCAGAGAGAGAGGGGAAGGGAGAAAGGTATTTATGGGGGGGTCATAAACCTTATCCACAAGCCAACGTCATGACATCGGAAAGGTATGGGCCTCTTTGCACTTCTCACGGGAAACAAAGAGGATAAGATATACCAATTCATACATGACCTTCAGTATTATCTAGAAGCCATATGTTGCCATGTTGACTAATTCACAAAGTGATTCTGTACTGACCAATGAGAATGTACATGCTGTGTAAGTTGACAGTAAATAAGGAGATGTAAAACGTAGGTTTGGCGAGGTGTTTGTCTGAGCACCAACCTTTCGTCGCAATGTAAATGAAAGACTTTAATTGGATTCAAGTGTTTTGACATTTGTTCTCCATATCTTGATTACCATCATAACTCAGAACCCTACAAGACTCAAATAAAGTCTCTCACCTGAACCTCAGAGAGGTTACACAACTTGTGTTTTTGGAGTTGCCAGGAAATTGAAGGTCAGCTGCCATTGCTTTTATTGCAATCTGTCCATCAACTAAATGCACATTTTTACACAGCAGTTAACGTCAGAGACAATATATGCTTTCAAATCCTCCAATCTATTGACACAGAGGAAGGCATGTCCATTACATTACACCCACCAGTCACACACGCCCACACACAACCTTCTCACCATGGACCAAGTTGGAGAAGTATGTGGGGAAATATGCTGCACTTCAGTAATGGACTTCGCTAGTACTTCACTGTGTCACGTTGCATAGTAGACACGAGCCACAGCCACACAGAGATGGATGGAAATATATATATATATAAATATATGAAAAACGGCATCATGAACTTTACCAAGTACCAGGACTTTTTTTGCCAAAAACCTGGTTGCCTCTGCCAGGAAACTGACACTTGGCAGCAACTGGGTCTTCCAGCAAGACAATAACCCTGAGCACACATCAAAATCCATAAAGAAATGGTTAATTGACCACAACATCTAAATTGTGTCTCATGGCCTGTGGTTTGAATTAAAGAGGGCAGTCCATAAGCGCAGACAAAGGATATCGAGGATCTGGAAATATTCTGTACGGAGGAATGGTCTAAGATCCCTTGTAAAGTGTTCCACAATCTCATAAAACATTTTAGAAAAAAGGCTCAGTGTTGTTATCCTCTCAAGGGGAGGGTGCTGGAGTATTGAATACAGGGGTGCCAATCATTTTGACCCCTATCTTTGTTAGATTTTTTTGTATTATTTCTTAAACAAAATCTCTTTCTCTGAGGAATTGTATTAGTATATTATAATATAATTTCCACAAAAAATATATTGAGCATACAAAATAGCTCAATATTTGTATTATTTATTTTATACAGTATTTTTTGCGCATCTTAATCAAGGGTGCCAATAATTATGGACCTCCACTGTACATGCACACTTACAATACATACATGCTCACAGGCATGCACACATGCACACTCAAATAGCAAAGAGCATGCCCTTCATATTCCATTCCACCGCTCTCAGTATCTTCAGAACCCTTCTGAGAACCATCTTATTTTGGCCCTAGAGAAAAAGCTCAGTGAAATAAATAACCAGACACAATGTGAGGATTGATGATGACACGTGGTTTAGCATAAAGAAAGATCATGCAGTTCATTGGAGATAGGTTGGGCTCCCAGCTCCCTCAGAAATCCTGTTGGCCCTCATTATTTTACTGAACTGCTCCATCAGCCTTTAAAAACACCTGTCTTTATGTACCGTCCACCTTATCAGAGCCACATTGTGCTCACATATGTGATCATCTCAGGCTTTTCATATACAGCAACAATAACCATTGTGTGAGCCATTCATAGGAATAGGAGGGAGATTCAATAAATGGTCTCTAATCCACAGTGGAAGAGATAATACGATACAACAGTAATACTATGCTATAATGACTTTCTGAATAGAACAGTAGTAGCGGTGCGGGGGTAAAATCACTAGGGAAGGCAAGCCAGGGAAAAAAAGCCATATTACAACCTTTGTTGTACGATGCTTACTCTATAACCTGTTAGTTCATATGCCTTGACACTTTGATATATAGGCCTAAGGCAGAGACAATAAGAAGACACGGTGGCAGAATACATTTAACCACACCTTTGTTTCATCATAAAACCGGAGAGCATCATCTGTCTGGTGAAATCCACGAAACATATTGCATGTAACAAACAGTTACATGACCCACAGCATGGTCAAGCAAGTCTGACTTTTTTTGGACTACTAAACAACTATTGATTTAGAGTTACCACAGAGAGTTACCACAAGTCGCAAAGAAAACAGGAGCTGCCTCCACTATTCCAGCACCATTTCAACTTCAACATTTGAACATCATCTAATCACCTCTGCTGAGTCTAATACAGTGACAACTACAAGATACCAAAATTGCCTATAGGTCTCATGGGTAGTAGCCTGCAACTCCAAAGTTTTTTTATGACATTACATTTACTGATGGATGAACGCTTGGCTACTGGCAGTGGGTAGTCTATTATATTTAGAGTTAGCGATCTAGTTAATATGTTTTGAGTTTCCCTTCCTCATTGTGTTGAACCCCAAATTAATAAGCCTTTGATGTTAGTTAGTGCATATAAAGACCTATGTAATTAATCTCTATCGAACCCAAAAAATCTGGAAAATCTGGAATCCTATTTCGACAATAAAATATAGCAACTGTTGTTTATTTGTCAACCCAAAATGAATGTCAGTCACTTGATTAGATGGCACATCAAAATATCTTGAGTCATGCATTCCTGCTTGGAAGTGTTAGATGAAATTAAACAACTTATTTCTTGAATACCTCAGTAGTCTAATTATTACACTTCTTAATAAAGCACTATGAATTACTTTTTAACATGGACACATGGGCTGGTGCCATCAACTGTAAAAGTTAGTGGCACCAGTAACAACAGTGGAAAAGGTCAATCTGGAGCCTTGCAGTAAATAACACTTATGGTAGGTGTTGATTCAGAGAAACACATATGACAGACACTAATTTACTAATTTAGACTAAGTTGTTAGCGTGGTTTTTATAAAGTATAAGGCACACACACTGTAATCCAAGATGGCGTAGCAGTCAGACGTCTTTGTCTTGTCTCGTCCCATGTATATATCTTTTTATATCTTTTTCTTCGCATACTTTTTAATATTTTTCCTAAACCCCAACTTCAAAATATTCTCCTGCAAACCGCCTCACCCAATGTGGTGTAGATCTGTTTTTTTTCTAAAGTATTTCTATTTACCTCTGAACTGGAATACCTCAACTGAAGCTAGCTAGCTAACTAGCTACCAGTTATCAGCTATTAGTCAGCTAACCTTCAGCTCGGAAAGCTCTCGCCAATTCGTACAACGCGTTTCAAACCAGAGCATACCGAACCTATTTTTCTCTCCATATCCCCGGATTCCTACCGCAAACTCTGAACCCTTTCATCTGGATCATGGCAGCTAGCTAACCGCAACCCGTGTTGACTACTCCTGGCTAATGTTTCCGTCCCCGGAGCAAGCACCAATTAGCCTGGGGCGAGCCCATGCTAGACCCATCTCCCGGATAGGGCTCCTGGGCTACTCCTGAAGCCCACTCCTCGGCTACAATAACCGGACCCCTTCTACTGCCGGTACGGGGCACGGAACCCCGCAGATCCTTCACGACTGGAATACCGACATAATCTGCCCGAGGATCCCAACAGGCCCCTCAGGCGCGACGTCCCCTGAAGGCCCATTCTGCTAACCGCAGCCTGCTAGCTATCTATAGCATATTGGACTGTTAGCTGATCCACCGGCCAGTTTCTTGGACCACTATACCCATTTTGCCAATTGCACTTGGACCCCTCTGCTACTTGGAACCCTACTAATTCCACGACTGGTCTATCGACGTCACCGCACGAGGAGGCAAAAACAGACTTTTCCCCCATCGCGACGTCCCTCTAAGGCCCATATGCTAGCTTGCTAGCCCCGGCCTGCTAACTGCTAGCTTGCTAGCACCAGCCTGCTAACTGTCTGAATCGCCGTGTCCCCAGCCAGCCCAACCACTCACTGGACCCATACGATCACTTGGCTACACATGCCTCTCCCTAATATCAATATGCCTTGTCCATTACTGTCCTGGTTAGTGATTACTGTTTTATTTCACTGTAGAGCCTCTAGCCCTGCTCAATATGCCTTAACCAACCATGTTGTTCCACCTCCCACATATGCGATAACATCACCTGGTTTAAACATCTCCAGAGACTATATCTCTTTCTTCATTACTCATTGCCTAGGTTTACCTCCAATGTACTCTCTTCCTACCATACCTTTGTCTGCCTTGAATCTATGCTATCGTGCCCAGAAACCTGCTCCCTTTACTCTCTGTTCCGAACGTGCTAGACGACCAGCTCCTATAGCCTTTAGCCGTACCCTTATCCTACTTCTCCTCTGTTCCTCTGGTGATGTAGAGGTTGATCCAGGATCTGCAGTGCCTAGCTCCACTCCCACTCCCCAGGTGCTCTCATTTGTTGACTTCTGTAACCGTAAAAGCCTTGGTTTCATGCATGTTAACATTAGCAGCCTACTCCCTAAGTTTGCTTTATTCACTGCTTTAGCACATTCTACCAACCCGGATGTCTTAGCCATGTCTGAATCCTGGCTTAGGAAAATCACCAAAAACCCTGACATTTCCATCCCTAACAATAACATTTTCCGCCAAGATAGAACTGCCAAAGGGGGCGGTGTTGCAATCTACTGCAGAGAAAGCCTGCAGAGTTCTGTCTTACTATCCAGGTCTGTACCCAAACAATTTGAGCTTCTACTAAAAATTCACCTTTCCAGAAACAAGTCTCTCACTGTTGCCGCTTGCTATAGACCATCCTCTGCCCCCAGCTGTGCCCTGGACACCATGTGTGAATTGATTGCCCCCATCTATCTTCTGAGCATGTGCTACTAGGTGACCTAAACTGGGACATGCTTAACACCCCGGCCATCCTACAATCTAACCTTGATGCCCTCAATCTCACACAAATTATCAATGAACCTACCAGGTACAACCCCAAATCTGTAAACACGGGCACCCTCATAGATATCATCCTAACTAACTCGCCCTCCAAATACACCTCTGCTGTTTTCAACCAAGATCTCAGCGATCACTGCCTCATTGCCTGCATCCGTAATGGGTTTGCGGTAAAATGACCACCCCTCATCCCTGTCAAGCGCTCCCTAAAACACTTCTGCGAACAGGCCTTTCTAATCGGCCTGGCCGGGGTATCCTGGAATGACATTGACCCCATCCCGTCAGTAGAGGATGCCTGGTTATTCTTTAAAAGTGCCTTCCTCACCATCTTAAATAAGCATGCTCCATTCCAAAAAAATTGAACTAGGAATAGATATAGCCCTTGGTTCACTCCAGACCTGTCTGCCCTTGACCAGCACAAAAACATCCTGTGGCGTTCTGCATTAGCATCGAATAGCCCCCGTGATATGCAACTTTTTAGGGAAGTTAGGAGCCAATATACACAGGCAGTTAGGAAAGCTAAGGCTAGCTTTTTCAAACAGAGATTTGCTTCCTGTAGTACAAACTCAAAAAAGTTCTGGGACACTGTAAAGTCCATGAGGAATAAGATCACCTCCTCCCAGCTGCCCACTGCACTGAGGCTAGGAAACACTGTCTCTACCGATAAATCCACAATAATTGAGAATTTGAATAAGCATTTTTCTACAGCTGGCCATGCTTTCCACCTGGCTATCCCTACCCCGGTCAACTGCACTGCGCTCCCCACAGCAACTCGCCCAAACCTCCCCCACTTCTCCTTCACCCAAATCCAGATAGCTGATGTTCTGAAAGAGCTGCAAAATCTCGACCCCTACAAATCAGCCGGGCTAGACAATCTGGACCCTCTCTTTCTAAAATGATCTGCCGAAATTATTGCAACCCCTATTACTAGCCAGTTCAACCTGTTTTTTGTATCGTCTGAGATTCCCATAGATTGGAAAGCTGCCGTGCTCATCCCCCTCTTCAAAGGGGGAGACACTCTAGACCTAAACTACTACAGACCTATATCTATTCTACCCTGTCTTTCTAAGGTCTTCGAAAGCCAAGTTAACAAACAGATTACCGACCATTTCGAATCTCACTGTACCTGCTCCACGATGCAATCTGGTTTCAGAGCTGGTCATGGTGCACCTCAAGGTCCTAAACGACATCATAACTGCCATCGATAAGAGACATTACTGTGCAGCCGTATTCATCGACCTGGCTAAGGCTTTCAACTCTGTCAATCACAACATTCTTATTGTCAGACTCAACAGCCTTGGTTTCTCAAATTATTGCCTCGCCTGGTTCACCAACTACTTCTCCGATAGAGTTCAGTATGTCAAATCGGAGGGCCTGTTGTCCGGACCTCTGTCAGTCTCTATGGGGGTGCCACAGGGTTCAATTCTCGGGCCGACTCTCTTCTCTGTATACATCAATGATGTCGCTCTCGCTGCTGGTGATTCTCTGATCCACCTCTACACAGATGACACCATTCTGTATACATATGGCCCTTCATTGGACACTGTGTTAACTAACCTCCAGATGAGCTTCAATGCCATACAACTCTCCTTCCGTGGCCTCCAACTGCTCTTAAATGCAAGTAAAACTAAATGCATGCTCTTCAACTGATCGCACCTGCCCACCCGTCCAGCATCACTACTCTGGACGGTTCTGACTTAGAATATGTGGACAACTACAAATACCTAGATGTCTGATGAGACTGTAAACTCTCCTTTCAGACTCGCATTAAACATCTCCAATCCAAAATTAAATCTAGAACCTTGCTTTTCGCAACAAAGCATCCTTCACTCGTGCTGCCAAACATACCCTCGTAAAACTAACCATCCTACCAATCCTCTGAACTGCAAAAATCTCTGAAGCTGGAGACTCTTACCTCCCTCACTAGCTTTAAGCACCAGCTGTCAGAGCAGCTCACAGATCACTGCACCTGTACATTGCTCATCTGTAAATAGCCCATCCAATCTACCTCATCCCCATACTGTATTTATTTATTTATCTTGCTCCTTTGCACCCCAGTATCTCAACTTGCACATTCATCTTCTGCACATCCTACCATTCCAGTGTTTAATTGCTATATTGTAATTACTTTGCCACCATGACCTATTTATTGCCTTAGCTCTCTTATCCTACCTCATTTGCACATGCTGTATATAGATTTTTCTACTGTATTATTGATTGTATGTTTGTTTATTTCATGTGTAACTCTGTGTTATTGTATGTGTCAAACTGCTTTGCTTTATCTTGGCCAGGTCGCAGTTGCAAATGAGAACTTGTTCTCAACTAGCCTACCTGGTTAAATAAAGGTGAAATAAAAAAAAAAATTATAATCAGACAGGTAGACAGACAGAGAACAAAAGAAGCACAGAGTGAGAGAAGATGCTGAGACAGACAGCACAACAAGGAGGGAAACAAAATGTCTAGAGCAGAGGCCCAGTTATAGTGGTGAGTTGTATCTCCAGTGGTGTTTTTACATATTGTATCTGATTTAAACATGAGCTGGTTAAAAAAGAGGAGGAGAACCACGTCTCGCCATGTCTGTTCAGAAACGCTCTATTGTACTCCCAATGTTATGTGTCAGCACTACTGCCTGTGTCTAAGTAGGGTGTGTAGGGTCAGGATATAAAAAAGGCCCTTACAAACCACAATTGAGATGCCAACGAACCACTAGCTGCTCCTGTGTGTCCTCTAGTACCTTGCTGGTGCCTGCCTACTGGGTGGGGCTAATCTGATAAAGAGAGGGGAATGAACACATGGAAGCAGAGCTAACAACAAATACGTTGTTGCTGTGGTACTGTGTGCGTTAAGTAATGTAAGTAGCCCTGTTTCAGTGTTGACAGTAAAGTATTTTTGCAGGGATGGGTGTTTGTACTCATGTATGTGCCTTTGCTTACTAGGCTAATCATTTATTTGCATGGCCTGCCTAGCCTGCTAAATAATTGTAGCCCACTGCTAATGATAATGCTAAGGTTACATGGGGGCTGTTCAGTCTGATGCCATTATCTCACATTTTCATCCTTATTGTGCAGATAGTCCATCCTTTACTGGTGTGATTGTATGCTACAGTGGCAGTGCCTTTCATATTTGGCAGTCATTTCCAGGCTTGGTGCTCCCTGTGGCTCAGCTGGTAGAGCATGGTGTTTGCAATGGTGTTTGCAACGCCAGGGTTGTGGGTTTGATTCCCACGGGGGACCAGTACGGGGAAGAAAAAATAAATAAAAAATAATGTATGAATTGAAATGTATGCATTCACTACTGTAAGTCGCTCTGGATAAGAGCGTCTGCTAAATGACTGAAATGTAAAAAATGTATAACAGAACTCATATGGCAGGCCAAAACCTGAGAAGATTCCATACAGGAAGTGCCCTGTCTGACAATTTCTTGGCCTTCTGTAGCCTCTTTATCGAAAATACAGGATCTCTGCTGTAACGTGACATTTTCTAAGGCTTTCATTGGCTCTCAGAAGGCGCACGGCCTTAACGCGGTCACACTCCATCACCACCCCCGAGGTGGAAATGCGATAACCCAGGAAGGAGACGGCTCGTTTGGAGAACTCACACTTCTTAGCCTTGACGTATAGGTCATGCTCCAGCAGTCTACCAAGCATCTTGCGCACCAGAGACACATGCACGGCGCGTGTGGCAGAGTAGATCAGGATATCGTCGATATACACAATCACGCCCTGCCCGTGCAGGTCCCTGAGAATCTCGTCCACAAAGGATTGAAAGACGGCTGGAGCATTCTTCAACCCATACGGCATGACGAGGTACTCATAGTGGCCCGATGTGGTACTAAACGCGGTTTTCCACTCGTCTCCCTCCCGAATACGCACCAGATTATACGCGCTCCTGAGGTCCAGTTTCGTGAAAAACCGCGCTCCGTGAAATGATTCCACCGCCGTAGCGATGAGAGGTAGCGGGTAACTAAGCCCCACTGTAATGGAATTGAGACCTCTATAATCAATGCACGGACGCAGACCTCCCTCCTTTTTCTTCACGAAAAAGAAACTCGAGGAGATGGGTGAAATGGAGGGCCGAATGTACCCCTGTCCCAGAGATTCCGTGACATATGTCTCCATAGCCAACGTCTCCTCCTGAGACAATGGGTACACGTGACTCCTGGGAAGCGCAGCGTTTACCTGGAGGTTTATCGCACAATCCCCCTGTCGATGGGGTGGTAATTTAGTCGCCCTCTTCTTACAGAAGGCGGGTGAACTCTGGATAGTGGTCCCTCGCCGAGTCTGGGCCATTCCAGACAGCGTTGGCCCACTCCAGAGCTCGACCCGTCAGGCAGGAGACGAGGAGGCTCACACTCTCCTCCCCCGAGGGAGTCGGCCTCACGGTAGCCAGGTACAACTCGAGCTGGACTAGAAATCCCTGGCACCCAGCCGCCGCTCCATCGTACTCCCTCAGAGGCGCAAGACGAAGTGCGCTGGAGCCAGACGTGGAGGGGTAGGAGTAGGTGGACTTGTAGGGGGAGCCGGAGATGAAGTGAGGAGCCCACTCCTCTCCCATCGGTCCATTCTCTCCATCATCTGGTCCATCGCCGACCCAATCGGATGGAGGACGGTGGTGTGATGGAGGACACATTCCTCCATCGATGGAAGAGGGGTGGCGGCTGCTCCTGCTGACTCCATGCTGAAGGTGCAGGCTTCTGTAACGGTCTGGACGTAGTGGTTGCGGAGTCAGGCGCAGGAGACAGAAAGCTCAATGTAGCGCTTTATTACGCACAAAAGTAATTCGCCCAAAATGCCGGGCGCACCAAAATACAAAAGCCCAAAATATACTATCCACCACACAGAACACAGTGGAAGGATCATTAAGCCCGCACAAAGAACAGGCGGGCCTACTGGCTTAAATAGCCCAACTAACAAGCCTAAATGAAAACAGGTGAAACTAATTAGACAAAACAAACCGAAAGGGAAAAAGGGATCGGTGGCAGCTAGTAGGCCGGTTACGACTACCGCCAAGCGCCACCCGAACAGGGAGAGGAGTCACCCTCGGTAGGAGTCGTGACAAGAAGTCACATAATTAGTTAAATAAAGTCCACCTGTGTGCATTCTGTGTCACATGATTTGTCACATGATCTCAGTATATATGCAACTGTTCTGAAAGGCCCCAGAGTGTCACGCTCTGACCTAGGAGAGCTCCCCAGTCCGGAGCCTCCAGCGACGTTCCCCAATCCGGAGGCTTCAGCGACGGTCCGCAGCCCGGAGCCTTCAGCGACGGTCCGCAGCCCGGAGTCTTCAGCGGCGGTCCGCAGCCCGGAGTCTTCAGCGGCGGTCCGCAGCCCGGAGTCTTCAGCGGCGGTCTGCAGTTCAGAGCCTCCGGCGATGATCCACGGTCTGGTTCCTCCGGCGACACAGAAGCGGGGGGATCAGCGGGTGGTGTGGGGGCTACGCCCCGAACCAGAGCCGCTGCCAAGAATAGATGGCCACCCGTACCCTCCCCTATAGGTTCAGGTTTGCGGCCGGGAGTCCGCACCTTTGGGGGGGTACTGTCACGCCCTGACCTTAGAGAGACGTTTATTTTCCTCTAGTTTGGTTAGGTCAGGGTGTGATGTGGGGTGGGCAATCTAGTTGGTCTATTTCTTTGTGTTGAGCCGAGTATGGTTCCTAATCAGAGGCAGCTGTCTATCGTTGTCTCTGATTAGGAATCATACTTAGGCAGCCCTTTTTTCCACCTTTAGTTGTGGGATCTTGTTTTTGTGTTGTGCCTGTGAGCACTCCATTACTTCACGTTTCGTTTGCTTCTGTATTTGTTTTGGAGAGTTTCATTTATTAAAAAATGTGGAACTCTACGCATGCTGCGCCTTGGTCTACTCATTTTGACGAGCGTGACACCACTAAGCAAGGGGCACCACCAAGCAAGCGGCACCATGAAAACCAAGGAGCTCTCCAAACAGGTTAGGGACAAAGTTGTGGAGAAGTACAGATCAGTGTTGGGTTATAAAAAAAATATCAGAAACTTTGAACATCCCACGGAGCACCATTAAATCCATTATAAAAAAATTGAAAGAATTTGGCAACGCAACAAATCTGCCAAGAGAGGGCCGCGCACCAAAACTCACAGACCAGGCAAGGAGGGCATTAATCAGAGAGGCAACAAAGAGACCAAAGATAACCCTGAAGGAGCTGCAATGCTCCACAGCGGAGATTGGAGTATCTGTCCATAGGGCAATTTTAAGCAGTACACTCCACAGAGCTGGGCTTTACGGAAGAGTGGCCAGAAAAAGGCCATTGCTTAAAGAAAAAAATAAGCAAACATGTTTGGTGTTCGCCAAAAGCATGTGGAAGACTCCCCAAACATATGAAAGAAGGTACTCTGGTCAGATGAGACTAAAATTTAGCTTTTTGGCCATCAAGGAAAGCTCTATGTCTGGCGCAAACCCAACACCTCTCATCACCCCGAGAACAACATCCCCACAGTGAAGCATGGTGGTGGCAGCATCATGCTGTGGGGATGTTTTTCATTGGCAGGGATTGGGAAACTGGTCAGAATTGAAGGAATGATGGATGGCGCTAAATACAGAGAAATTATTGAGGAAAACCTGTTTCAGTCTTCCAGAGATTTGAGACTGAGACGGAGTTTCACTTTCCAGCAGGACGATGACCCTAAGCATACTGTTAAAGAAACACTTGAGCGGTTTATGGGGAAACATGTAAATGTCTTGGAATGGCCTAGTCTAAGCCCAGACCTCAATCCAATTGAGAATCTGTGGTACGACTTAAAGATTGCAGTACACCAGCAGAACCCATCCAACTTGAAGGAGCTGGAGCAGTTTTGCCTTGAAGAATGGGCAAGAATCCCAGTGGCTAGATATGCCAAGCTTATAGAGACATACCCCAAGAGACTTGCAGCTGTAATTGCTGCAAAAGGTGGCTGGCTCTACAAAGTATTGACTTGGGGGTGAATAGTTATGCACGCTCACGTTTTCTGTTTTTTGTCTTATTTCTTGTTTGTTTCACAATAAAACATATTTTTCATTTTTAAAGTGGTAGGCATGTTGTGTAAATCAAATGATACAAACCCCCCAAAAATCTATTTTAATTCCAGGTTGTAAGGCAACAGAATAGGAAAAATGCCAAGGTGGGTGAATATTTTCGCAAGCCTCTGTATACTGTATAGATTATGTTGGTATTTTGTTAGCAATGAGCCTTGTGGATATAGCTATATACATTCAAGTTGTTAGCTTGTATTGTCCTGTGCAGCACATAAGCTATAAATAACATGGCTATAATAGGTTATGTAATTGGAGGTTTTATTAAGCTTATACTGTACCTGCCATTTACTATTGCATTTAATTTCTCCCTTTTCAGAACCACACACACTCTTGGTTAAAACAATTGTCAAGCCATACACTGTGCTGTGCTGTGCCATTTCTGCTTTATGTGAATCAGCGTCATTAAACTACCTCAACTGGAATCCTACCTGTCAGTCATCTGTGCCCTTACAAGCACCTGGGAGAGAACACAGTGCTAAGAAAACCCTGAGAATAGACAGTCCTCCACTACACTACCCATCCTGGCAAGCTGGCCCTCATTTTAAAGTTTCTGGAAGCACGATCCAAGTGGGAGGATAAGCACACTAGTACACCACAGAGTACATGTAATATCTGCATAAGTACCATGTAATTACTAGGTGCTACACAGGATTTAGCAAGTTAAAATGAAGTGGAAGAGGAATGTCCTCCATTTGGAAAAATTTAATATTGTGGTGGACTAAGATGAGAAGAGGCTACTGTGCAACTCACTATTCAAGTAACATACATTTAGAATGTATAATCATTTGTTTTATCATTATTATTGTATATCAGTTATTATTGTAAACTTATTTAATCGAAACGAGTTCTTTAAATTTGCAAATTAAGTGCCAACTGTAATGCTGTGTTTGCTATAATATAATAACCTGCTTGTATTTTCCCTATAAACAATGGCTTGACTAACTTTTGATATTACCCAAATTAAGTTTAGAAACTTTTGTAAAGGTTTGGTGTGGCTATTATTAATATTTAGGTACTTCAAGCCTACTGTCACGTTGTTCGTCGGAAGGAGCGGACCAAAGTGCAGCGTGTGTATCATTCCACATATTTTATTGAACTGTGAAACTATGCAAGATACACAAATAAACTAAAGAACAAAAACAACAAACCGTGACGAAGAGGTGCAACATACACTAACTCAAAAACAATCTCCCACAAATCCAGGTTGGAAAAACAACTAATTAAGTATGATCTCCAATTAGAGACAATGATGACCAGCTGCCTCTATTTGGAGATCATCCCCCCCCAAAAAACATAGAAATACAGAAACTAGAACATAACAACATAGAAAATCTAAACTAGAAAAACCCCCTGTCACGCCCTGACCTACTCTACCATAGAAAATAACATCTTTCTATGGTCAGGACGTGACACCTACAGTATGATATGTAGGCAGTGCTCACCGGCGCTCCATTTTAACCTGAGGTGAGGAGAATGTTTTAGACCTACAATAGTTACTCCTATAATCTAACAATATAATGCTTATCTTTATACAATATATTTTTGATAGAAAATGTACGAATTAGCCTCCTGTACGCCTTTATCTGTATAGCAGATATAGTATCCATCTGATATAAAGAAATGCGTGTTTGGTGTCCTAGCATTCTGCCGGCATATCTCTCTCACTCTTTCTCTGGGGCTAGGCCTAAGCGTCTCTTCCTTTATATATACAGGACCAGTCAAACGTTTGGACACACCTACTAATTCCAGTTTTTTTTTTTTTTTTTACTATAATCTACATTGTAGAATAATAGTGAAGACTTCAAAACTATGAAATAACACATATAGAATCACGTAGTAACCAAAAAAGTGTTAAACAAATAAAAAATATATTTTATATTTGGGATTCTTCAAAGTAGCCACCGTTTGCCTTGATGACAGCTTTGCACACTCTTGGAATTCTCTCAACCAGCTTCCCCTGGAATGCTTTTCCAACAGTCTTGAAGGAGTTCCCACATATGCTAAACACTTGTTAGCTGCTTTCCTTCACTCAACTCATCCCAAACCATCTCAATTGAGTTGAGGTGGGTGATTGTGGAGGACAGGTGTCGTGACGTGACTTTTATTAATGTGATGACTGTTATTTATCGAATCAACTATGTTTAATTGTTACCCGATTAAATTAATCATGTAACAATTAACTCATTAGGAATTTGGGGCAACATGGAATAAGTTGTTTGTAGAGTTACCAAGGTGTATGATTGCCATCCACATGACCATGTCACCCTCCTCCGGGCCATGGATGAGGTATGCAATGAAATGTGAGGCTTGGATTCCCCATGCCAAAAGGTTTTTCCCCAGGTGCATGATCAATGAGGACATTTACTGCAATGTCGATGAGAACCTATGGCCAAATGCTCAAGACAGGCTTGATGCAAACTAGTGTCTACTAAACTTATGTTTCTTTTATTAATTTCATTTGTTTCATTTGATTACAGTACACCTATGTTGTAATTATATCTGAACAATATATTTTTGTATCAATGATTGGAAAGATGTCTTCAATTATCACATGTTTGATTACACGTAGGACAGAAATGATGGACATTTTATATAACATTTTTGATGGGTCAAGTATGATGGGTAGTGCAAGTGTATTACCTGTTGTGAAAACAGTGTAATGTACTGTATTTTACAGTACTGTAACATTTTACATTCAAAGGTCAATTTTGAAACATATATCTTGACTTTTTTGCTATTGGATTAGCAGGTTGTTACACAACTAAATTGAGAATAAATCATAATGTTGTCTTTTGTTGATTAAATCAATATATTTCATAGTAAACAATTATTATTACTCAATGGTTGTGTGGTGAAATATGTCTCCAAACAAAATGAATGCACAATAAAAAAGTTTTGAATGTGACTTGCTTCCTTACATGTATTACCAGTTTGGAGTTTTGTACTATGAGTTTTGAAAATTCACCACATACTTGTGAAAATAACACCAAAGCAATTGAAAAAAACAATAATACCCATACTCCTCTCCTCTCTGCACTCCCCTGTCACTACAGTGAAGCGCGGACTGAGAATTGAGGAGAGCAGCTGAAACAGTCAGTTAAAAGTCAAAAGCCATAGGAATATCATTTGATGATTCATTAGCCGATTAACATCTCTTTCACCTAAGATTCCAAGATGTTGAATACACCATAAAATAAGGTTATATATTTAAAATCAAAACCAATCAGACAAACTGGACCTACAGATAATAACTTCACAAGCAATAAGTTCTGTAACGGCAGAATATTTTAACTATCAAAATACATTGCTTGACAAAACTACTGAAACTACTGATTACTGGTCAGCACCACTTCTCCCTCAGGAGACTGAAAAGATATGGCATGGCCTCTCCAATCCTCAGGAACATTTACAGGTGAACCATCGAAAGCATTCTGACTGGTTGTATCACCGCCTGGTACGGCAACTGCTCCACCCGCGACCACAAGGTGCGGACACCCCAGAACATTACTGGGGGCGAGCTCCCAACCATCCAAGACATTCATACCAGGTGGTGTCTGAGAAAGGCTGGAAAACTGCCAAGGACTCCATCCACCCGAGACGGACTGTTTCGATGCTCCTGTCCAACTGGTGATACTGGTATCTGCACAGACTACCTGCATGGACTCTATGCCCATCCTCAGGTCTCTGCCACTCAGCCACACACACCTACACTGACACTCTTCACACTCATACTTACATACACACTCATACACACTACTGACACCTCACATATACACTCACACACCACACATGCTGCCTCCATAATTGATAGATTTCACATATTTTATTTCTTATCTACACTGAGTGCACAAACCATTATGAACACCTGCTCTTTCGCTGACTTAGACTGACCAGGTGAATCCAGGAGAAAGCTATGATCACTTATTGATGTCACTTGTTATATCCACTTCAATCAGTGTAGATGAAGGGGAGGAGACAGGTTAAAGAAGGATTTTTAAGCCTTGAGACAGTTGAGACATGGATTGTGTATGTGTGCAATTCAGAGGGTGAATGGGCAAGACAAAAGATTTAGGTGCCTTTGAACGGGTTATGGTAGTAGGTGCCAGGATGTACTGGTTTGTGTCAACAACTGCAACGCTGATGGGTCTTTCACTCTCAACAGTTTCCTGTGTGTATAAAGAATGGTTCACCACTCAAAGGACATCCAGCCAACTTGACACAGCTGTGGAAAGCATTGGAGTCAACATGGTCCAGCATCCCTGTGGAACATTTTCGACACCTTGTAAAGTCCATTCCCTGTAGAATTGAAGCTGTTCTGAGGGCAGTACAGCGTGTAAAACACTGTACTGTTTTACACATGCTGTATCCTGTGCACGTGACAATACTACTTGAAACTTTAAAGTAGTGGTAAAATTTCACATTGATGTATTCATTGTATTCACACTCCTGTGCCTGATACTTTATATCAGTAAATGTGGTTCAAACTACAGTATGTCTCCATCATGGCAAATGCTCTATTATGCTCTATTATGTCAAAACGCACAGAAACCCACCAGGCTGTGGGTGAGACTCAGACTTTGAACTATTTGCATGGATGTGTGCAGATGCGAACACACACACACACACACACACACACACACACACACACACACACACACACACACACACACACACACACACACACACACACACACACACACACACACACACACACACACACACACACACACACACACACACACACACAGAGAGAGAGAGAGAGACATAAACACAGCACCCCAGAGCTTGCTTCGCACTGGGAGATATTGGTAGAGTTGGAGGTGGGCCTACATCACTTGGCTTTGATTAATAATATATTGAAGCTTTATTTAAAACACCTTCTATTTGACTTGAAATATGTGTACCTTTTTCTGTGTAGAAGACAGGAAGCTAGGAGTATATGGGCAAGGAGGCACTGGAGTGTTATTTATCTTCTCTTCTCTCTCTTGCTCTTCCCTTGCTCTCCCTCTCCCTCTCTCTGGGTTCTCTCTCCAGTGCCAGGCATAATTAAACGCCTGCAGACTGATGTTTACAGAGGATGATGGTGGGAACAGAAGGAAGAGTCTGGGTGAAAACCCAAATTCTCAGCCTCAGCAGAAATAAAGAGAGTGAAAGAGTATAACTGGCGGTGAGTCCCGAAGGATGAAATGTATTCATACATTTTTGTAATTTCACACCATTCAGAAATGTCAGGAAATATTTTGATGGCAGCCTGACTTAGTGAGTTACTCAGTACCTAATCCACTACTGCAAAACAAACTGACTCAGAAATAATCTTGCAGGAGTAGCTAAGCTTATTACAATATTTGAACAGGTGCAAACCAACTCTTATGCAATAATTCTGTAGCATGAAGGTGAGTGGACTATTAGGATCAATAAAGAAATATGAACTGTAAAGGTGTGGATAAAAATTACCCTGATTCTAACAGCAGGAAAACAATCCTGCAGCACCAGAAAATGTGAATTATTATGTGGATTATAATTAATGGACATTTTTGTAAGGGATGATACATTTTCGTTATGGGAAATCAAGTCTGAAATCTTAAAGTGGAAATTACAATTGTTAGAAGCCTTTTTAAACCTTGAATACACTACAATTTGCATTTCCTGCTGCACAGGAAATGTTTCTGCGACAACAGACTGATTAAATGAAGGCAGCAAACCTGTACAGTCATATCAAGGCACCCTTCTCAATGTGTATCATCCCTTCACTATTTCCTGTGATGAATGTCTAATGGAGAGTGTTTTCTGGGGAACATCAATCTAACATTAGCATTCAAGTTGACGTATGATTGTTTCCTGGTCTCAACAAGTCCTAAAATTAATATTGAACACAGCATTAAATATGATGTCTGGCTCTAGACTGAGAAAAACTGCCAAAGAATCATGTCTCATCCCAATAGCAACACACACTTATTTTTTGTGGTTTCCGTTTCAAATGCAACTATTCCACTGCATAATTAAAAATGGGTATAAATAAAATAAAATATATAAAGTGTTTATATGTTTGGGCTCCTCTCTCCCATCTTTGGTTTCGAATGTGACGGTTTGATGAGAGGGAATTATTAATCAGACAATGTCAGTCCCTTTTACTTTTTCCGCCTGATATTTGTTTTTGCATCAGAAGCTGTTTATGTTGACTGAATAGAGAGCATCATAGAGAGCATCACTTCCCCTGCATCATGTTCTTTCAGAGATCTCATAGGAGAAAAATAGGCAAAAATGTTAAATAGAAATATCTTTATTCTCCATATTGGTTAACCCTTTACACATGTGGAAATTGGCCTATATGGATAGGGCTAAATGTAAATATTTATTTCAGAAGAAATATGAGAAGCATATGCATGACGATGGTTGCAATTGAAAGGGAGATTATGCGGAAATTATTTGACCAAAGGTGAGGAGACAACAGTTCACCTGCCACAAGACTGAATCCAAACATGACATTGTTGATTTTATGTGCATTTTACATATACTGTACTTTTTGCAGCATTTGTTGATAACGGAATCTGAAAATAATCTGGATGCATTCAGTAACATAATACAAATATGGGGTATGTGCAACATAAAACAAAACTATAACGACACAGGGCAAGACCCAAATGTAGACACAGGAGGCAGATGGTTAGAGTCTCTGATATTTATTGAAAAACAAGGGGCAGGCAATGGGCAGGTTGGGGACAGGCAGAAGTTTATAAACCAGGTCAGAGTCTGAAAGGTACAGTGGGGGTAGGCAGGCAGGCTCGAGGTCAGGGCAGGCAGAACGGGTCAGAACCGGGAGGGCCAGAAAAACAGAGACTAGGCAAACAGGAGCACGGAAAAACACACTGGTAAGCTTGACCGGACTGGCAACAGACAAACAGAAAACACAGGAATAAATACACTGGGGCTAATTAGGAAGGTGGGCGACACCTGGAGAGACAAGCACAGACAGGTGAAACAGATCAGGGTGTGACAAAACAATGACAAGAGTTTGAGTGAGAGGTCTAACTGGTGTCTCCAAGTGGCCACACACCTCTCCAAAGTGTGCACTTATTAAGTAATTTCAATGCACTTTTATGACTCAAGGAAAGAGCCTTCAACTATTATGTGTGTTTTTTGCTCTCCTAGCTGTGCCGTTGAGAAACTAAAGCAAGTACAGTTGTCGTTTTTTTGGTTTGGAAAAAAGCCCTGCATCGCCACTATCACACAATTACTGTTGTTGTTTAAGTAATCCAAAAACGGTCCATTTTAAATCACAATCTGGGTCAGGTGGGCATCATTTGAAAGCTTGTTCTATTGCCAACATGACAGGCTAAGTAAAAAAATTACAATCTTATAGTGTTAGTCTTTCACAAGGCACTTCAGAGATAGTAATTTTGATGCGCATAGAATGGAGTCATGACAACATTCAGGTGAGTGTTCTGTGGCTAA
This sequence comes from Salmo salar, assembly GCF_965601325.2. NCBI lineage: Eukaryota > Metazoa > Chordata > Actinopteri > Salmoniformes > Salmonidae > Salmo > Salmo salar. The sequence continues at coordinate 63,436,326 of NC_138294.1, read as the reverse complement.
TTTTCTACACAAAACGACAAACATAAGCTCATTCTATTCAGAACAACATTAGGTAAGGCGGCATTTCATCCTTGTAACTACATCAAACATAGCGATCATAAACATTGATACTGTAAATTGTATAAGTTTTATTATATGGAAACGTGAAGTGCCTAGTTGTATGGTTGTACGACATCAAAGCGGTATTTACTATAATACTCAACATTTCATCTTTCCTAACACATCTAATCCTCTTGATTTACAGCATATCCCTCACTCAGAAAACAAAAAACGTGCAAAAGCAGCCCAATTAGTGGGAGGGATGGGGGCATCTCCTTGTGGAGTTTCTCAAGTTTAAAACAGTTGTCAGTTGAATCCCATACAGAACTGTGATGTCATGTATAGCATGTTACTGTACAGCCACTGCATTCCAATGTAGGTGCTCATCAGCATAGCCGCGGGGAGTAGGGGAGCTGAGGGTGCTGCAGCCCCCCCTGAAAAATCTAAATAAATAAAAAATATATTCAAATATCTATTACTTTTTGCTGAATTTTCTTTCTTTATAAAAATAGTCCACTGGGTCTTTTACTACTATTAGCAGACCGATATAGACTTCTGTGGGGCGGGCAAAAATAAATTTCAGCTTCTCTGCTTTGGCAAAAAAGGTAGTTGTATAATTAAGAACAGATACTTGCAGGATTCAATAGTTGGAATTGTAAGACTTGTTGCCCTGTCCCTTCCTCTGCAATTGTCATTTTAATGGAATCCAGAAAGAATAAAACCCTGTCCTCAAACATTCACATCAAAAGGTGCAAAGTTGCGGGCAAAGAAACAAAACATCCACATCAAATTAAATATTTTTCTTGTAAATGTACAGTGCTTTACTGTATTGTACATAGGCTGGCCAATGTGCAATACAGTCATTGAGTACATTGAGACATCAATTTGTTTGTGATGATATGATGTGGCTCAGTTGGTAGAGTGTGGCACTTGTAATGCTAGGTTTGTGGGTTCAATTCCCACAGAGGACCAGCATAAAAATGTATGCACTCACTACTGTAAGTTGCTCTGGAAAAGAGTGTTTGGTAATTAAAATGGAAAATGAATGAATAGACCCTTTCAGTTATCACATAGAAATAAGTTTTATTTGCAAAGTATTTCAGGAAACTGGAAAACATATATCAAGCAAGTCATTATATATTCTTCAAGTATTATCAGATTAACTGTTTTGTACAGATAATTATCCTATCAGACTAAAGTTACAAATGCTGGTAAACACTCAGATACATTTTGTAAAAAGAAAATCACAAAAGTAGTGTACTGGGTCTTTACTAGTCATGTATTCGCGGACCAATATAAATGTCTTCAGTGCGGGCACTCTTTTTTTCTGCATCTCCTCCCCACGTTGGCAAAAAAATCGCAGCACCCCTACCCCTAAACTACTTCCCGGAACATCAGTGTCTAAATCTGACATTTTCAAACCGAGCTGGAGTGTAAATGGCTACATTCAGGAGTAACTTGCATAAATAGAGTATTTTTATTCTAAATTCTTTAGTCAGAATGCTGTATGCTGATATAAAAAGACATTCTGAGAGCCCACATATGGAGCTAAAGACAGATAGTAAATAGCAGGTAAACAACAGTCCCATCCCTCTCAATTCATCCTGAAGTGAGCTGTTGTCCAAATTCAAGATCCACCTCCAGACATCCAAGCAGGCATCAGCTGTGCCATCTGCCGGGTCCATTAGATGGTATTTGTATAGAGGCTGATGAAGGCTGTGGGGGCGCCCTGCCGGTAATACGTTTGGAATGAGGGTACTGAATGGGCTGGCTGGCTGTGATCAGAATTCAGCGGTGTTGATCAGGGAACCCATCACAGTGCCAGAGGGGGGCGTGCACTCTCTAAGGCTTACTTCCTCATGGCTGGTGCCTTAGTTCTACTGCAGCTTCCAAGTGAGTTATATTTTTTTCAGTTACAGCACCTAGGTCAACTCAGGAAATCAAGTTAACCCGTAGCCTAGAATTTCAGTTTTTTACATGGGCTGCGTCTCAATTCACCGCATCCGCCGACATCGCCCTTCCGCTTCTGCGGTGAAAGGTGGCATATAATGATGTAATTACGTGTTGGAGGTCTCAGGTGGGAAGCTCCGCGTGTGTCGTTTAGGCTTCTCAATGACGCACTTCTCCGGCGCAACTCTCTGGTTGTCCTCACGATGTCAGTGTCCTTCTTGGCTAAGTGGTCTGATCCCTCGCCCTTGATCTGAAAGGGGTCTTCTGAGGATAGACAGCTCTGTAGCTCAGAGCTCACAGCTTCGGACTCGAACGGTGTATATATCACGATTCAATGGAGAGTGGAGGCTGGGTGGTTCGGCTTGAATTCACCCGCTTAGACACAGCTACTCGTCCGTAGCTCGTGTAGAAAAAGATTTCTTTGTCTTCAACCTTGTGTTTCATTTTGGGGTTCGTTGACTTTGTTAGACCTTCGCTGTAGCTTGGGGTCAATTAGTCTCCTATGTTAATTCTTCACTCTCCTGTCTTATACCCTAGGGTCAGAAGTGGGCGTAACCGCCTTTAGGGCAATTCTCTGGGCGGACCAAGTTAAGGGGCAAGGCCTAGATTTGAATAAAATCCTATTTTAGACACTACCTTCACATCTCATCTTTACCAAAACATTCTCTTTGATTTGGATATTTTCCACACAACGTACAATGTATAAACATCAGGCATATACTGGGAAAACTCTTAAAGGTACAATGTTTTCATAATAACGTCATCTCTTAACCTTTAATAACAATTCAAAAGTTACATACATTTTCATATTCCACCTCTCGTCATGACCACCATTGTGGCTGACGGAAACCATTGTTCCAAAGTCCCTTTATTGCATGTTTTAATGTTCTGAGGCCAGTTCTCCATAGTGAGAGGACAAAGGAATTTCTCAGTGGCCTAAGGTTTATTATGGGCGTGAGGTGTCATAAAACCCCCCACATCTTCAGACCCCTAGATCTCTCCTCCTCTGTTGGGGGTTTGGGAGATAATCTGTAGGGTGGTGGTCTCCTGTACCCTGACCTGATCAGGACAGTCATGACACTATGGAACCCTGACCTGTTCACCGGATGTGCTACCTGTCCCAGACCTGCTGTTTTCAACTCTCTAGAGACAGCAGGAGCGGTAGAGATACTCTGAATGATCAGCTATGAAAAGCCAACTGACATTTACTCCTGAGGTGCTGACCTGTTGCACCCTCTACAACCACTGTGATTATTATTATTTGACCCTGCTGGTCATCTATGAACATTTGGACATCTTGGCCATGTTCTGTTATAATCTCCACCCGGCACAGCCAGAAAAGGACTGGCCACCCCTCATAGCCTGGTTCCTCTCTAGGTTTCTTCCTAGGTTCTGACCTTTGTAGGGAGTTTTTCCTAGCCACCGTGCTTCTACACCTGCATTGCTTGCTGTTTGGGGTTTTAGGCTGGGTTTCTGTACAGCACTTTGTGACATCAGCTGATGTAAGAAGAGCTTTATAAATACATTTGATTTGATTTGATTCATTGGGACAGCTGGAGATTGAATTTCAATATTGAAACAATGTTGCAAATGTCCGAGAGACAGACAGCAAGTTTTATACAAATCTCTGCTGTTGAAAACCAAACGCTAGCGTAAAAGAAATGGGAGATAATGTCCAGATGGTTTTTATAGTGGAGATCAAGTTTATAAATAGCCTGGATGGGCTGATGAGACAGTGGATTGTGCACGGAGATTGAACAGAGTAAATAAGCATTTCAACATCATAGCTTTAGTCAGTGGTAACTTGTGGAATAGACACCGAATGGAATTAAGTTTTAACCAATCAGCATATAGGATTAGAACCACCTGTTGTACAAGTAAGGGATCAACTTTGAAATAATGGACAACTCAGCGGGACGAGGCAGAGCCGTTTCTCTTTGCAGACTTTTTTCGAAGGTAATGTACAGAACGGAGGCGTTTATCCCGCTTATACCCCAGTTGCCAAAGAAAACAATACTAAAGCACATATATACCGGTAGAAATAAAACATTTCAGGGCCTACTGAGTGGCGCAGAGGTCTAAGGCACTGCATCGCAGTGCTTGAGGTGTCACTACAGACCCGGATTAGATCCCAGGCTGTGTCACAACCGGCTGTGACCGGTAGTCCCATAGGGCAGCACACAATTGGCCAAGCGTGCACGGGTTAGGGGAGTGTTTGGCCAGGGGGGGCTTTACTTGGCTCATTGCACTCTAGTGACTCCTTGTGGAGGGCCAAGTGTTTGCAGGCTGACTTCGGTCATCAGTTGAACGGTGTTTCCTCTGACACATTGGTGCGGGTGGTAAGAAGCGTGGTTTGGCAGGTCATGTTTCAGTGGATGCATGGCTCGACTTTCACCTCTCCCGAGCCCGTTGAGGAGTTGCAGCAAAGAAACAAGATTGTAATTGGGTAGCAATTGGATATCACGAAATTGGGGAGAGAAAGGGGGTAAAATACAAAAAGAAACATTTCCGTTGATATTTTTATGAGCAAATTCATACTTTTCTCTTATTTTGGTTGCTAGTCGTTCTTTAGATTAGTTTGATTTTCATGGACGCGACCCAGTCGTTTTCTTATTTATGTTCCTTTGCCATACTCAGCGGCAATGTCCTTGTCCTTTGCTTGCTAGCTAGCCAACTAGCTAATGTTACAGCTACACAGTCTCGACCCCTGCATACGTTTACCGGTAGAAAAACCCCCAAAACATTGATGCATTCATTTGTATAAGAAAATTCATACTTTCTCATCTTTTGGTTGCTAGAGACACGACCCAGTTGTTCGTTCGATTAGTTCGATATTTATGGACGCGACCCAGTCATTCGTTCTTTATGCTCCATTGCCATGCTCGATAGCAATGTTCTTATCCCTTGTGTGCTAGCTAGCCAGCTAGCTATGGCTAACACAGTCACAACCTCTGCAGACAGAATTACAGCAAAGTAACTGTTTTCTATTGACATTAATTTGGATACATCCATAACAATGAAGTGATATTGCCAGATTTTGCCTGGCATAGTTAGAAACGTTTGCCTTCTCTTTAGGATCCTCAACACTGTTCATTACGAGGAGATCACATTGCATATCAAACACTAGGCTAGACGCTAGCTAAATAGTTTGTTGCTATCAAACCTGCCAATATGACAACCAAATTGAATAATACCAGTTGCTGAAAACAGCTGGTCAAACTAGAAACGTGGGAGGATTTGACAGCATAGTCAGTGTGAAAAGATGATTGCCACAGGTTAATGCTTATGTCAATACATTGCATTCAATGGGGGAAGATTAGCATCACAATATGGACACAGAGAAAGGCGTCACAGATATGGCACCCTCCTCTCTCTTCTATCTCTTTCCCCCTCTTCTCTCACTTTCTCAACTCTTCACAATGAAAACTTGGTCCGACAGAGAACAAGGCCTTTCTTCCATTACCTATTAATTACAGCCCTCACATAACAATGACACCCCCGTTGACTGCAATTGAGCTAGGTAACCGTCCTTGCACACAACCAAATCGTGACCTTAAAGGGATGCCCTGTGTTGAGGTTAAGCTTCCTGTGGCAACAGGAAGTGTCTTAATTAATCCTCAACATGGTCCTTCATTCTCTCCTGCAGTAACACAAAAACTTCCATCCTCTTCCATCCTTTGTAGAACGATAAATTCTTAACGTAAAGCCTTGAAACTCAGGACATCGTTAAAGAGTGTCCCCCGGAGGCCGTACGTTGAATTTCATTGGGGTTCATAGGGGAGATTTGACAGGGTTAAAAATGTTTAATCTTCCCAAATTGTACCTATTTGTGAATAAGGGACCGTCATGATCCGGCATATGGAATTCGAAGTCAATTGACCCAAAAGCAGTTTATACCTCCATTGGACACATTAATTCTTGAATGAATTCTGAAGAGGATATTGGTAAAAATATATATATATTGACTTGAAACATGAAACTGTCTGTCTGTCTGTCTGTCTGTCTGTCTGTCTGTCTGTCTGTCTGTCTGTCTGTCTGTCTGTCTGTCTGTCTGTCTGTCTGTCTGTCTGTCTGTCTGTCTGCGTCTTTTTGTCTGTCTGTGTCTGCCTGTCTGTCGGCCTTTCTGTCAGACAGACAAACAGACAAAAGTGCGAGTGAGGAGGTAGAGAGAGGAGGGAGAGGCAGAGAGAGAGATGACAGCAGGGGGAGGGAGAGAAAGGAGGAATTGAAAATGGAGGGGGAACAGGGAGAGAGAGAAGGGGGAGAGTGAGGAAGGGAGAGAGAGGGGAGAGAGAATGAGAGGGGGAAGGAGGGGAGGCAGAGAAAGAAGGAGGGAGAAAAAATGGAGGGGTGAGGAGGGAGAGAGAGGTGGGAGAGTGAGAGAAGGGGAAAGAAAGAGGGAGAGTGTGAAGGAGGGAGAGATGAAATAAAGGACAAAAACGTCAAACCTGTGACGCTCATTTTTTCCCATTGACTGTAATGTATTGACAAAAACGTCAGCTACGGTGACATTTCACTTTTTGCAAAAACGTGCCAGGATGATGTTTTCCTATGATATCATGTTGGTTGGATTCACCTCTCCATCTCAACCAAAAATCAAACGTTTTTTGATTTGATTTATTCATATTCTTTAACTTAGATTTTTGATTGAAATGGAATCAAACATATGAATTATTACCTTTGAAATCAACCAAAGCTCGAAATCCTAAGCCTATATGTATTGTTACATTTTTTTACCTGGGTTGAATTGAAACAATAGCTGTTGATGACTTTGCAAATGCTATATAGGCCTAAATAGTATAATTGATGATATATGACTTCTAAAGTATGGTTACCTTTCATTTGCTCTGTTCAAATGGCTGTGCTAGCAACAGTGAATATATTTAATTATTAAGAGAACTGTCAATGGTCATTCTCACAATAGCACATTGGCAGTAGTCAGTGATGAAGATCAAAGCCAAGCAGGACTGGGCTCAGCTAAAATCCTTGATGGGAGACCAAATGAAAAGCTGTAGATAGATCAACTCTCCAGTAGGAGATGCTCCCCATCCTTTTTTTTTTTTTTTGTCTTTTTCTGATAGTATATGTAACGATAAGCATTTGACGTTACAGGTACAAAGTAAAAAAAAAATGTATACAATATTTGTCTATGTTGAAAATTGGTAACAACGATGACAATCCTGTGGTTGAAATTTCACCATCAAAACAACAGTTTTAAATACCTTTCTCAAATCCAATGTATTTTCCACGTAGATTCCACGTCACAATACGTTGACAAATGATGTTAACACGACATTGATTCAACCAGTGTGTGCCTAGTGGGATATATCTGGCACTGCTTCCATTTTGGCCAATATGAACGTGGGATAACTTGGACACAGGCTCTCCAGTGAAAGAGGATTTATTCCGTCCATTCACTCTCCTCCGGGTAGTCTGACTTTAATGAGAGCTTTCTCTCAATGGGCTTAACCAGCCTTTGTTTTTATGCTTTTAGACCCAGACACACACACTGACACCTTGCATTATTGTCCTTTCTCAACCCTGTAAATGACCAGTGTGCAATGATTAATGTTGCTGTCATTTTGCTTTAGAGCTGATGCCCGGGCAGAAGAGAATCAATGCTAAATCATTTGATTCATTGCGGAATAGCCACATTAAGCAATGCCAAGAGGGAACTGGTTGAAATTCAAAATCTTTGATATGGGCAAGTTATTTTGTTTCTTTGGCAAAAGTGCTAGACTTGTTTACAATCAAAATCAGCATGTATTTGTTTAACCCAATTGATCATTGTCGCAGTAATATAGGCTACTTATTTAAACATTACATTTGTTGTAATCAAAGTTTCTGAAATCCTTCACTGACCAAAGTTCTGCTAACAAGACCCTGGAGGAGACTCAGCAGAGCAGTCTAAGGTTTCTGGCCATTCAAGAAACTTTGAAACCAAAACAACAACTTAATTTAAACCCATCTCTATTGTTTGGTTTGCTGTTGTTGTTTATTGCCTTTTAGAATCTCATGCACAGATTGTTTGACTCACTCTTGTGTAACAGCCTTCAGTGCCCAAAGGTCAGTTGGTATCTTGCGTATAATACAGTGGATTACTAATGTTGACCTTCACTAGGGCTCCTAAATGTTCCCAAATAGAACAATACCCAGCTCACTAGAGTCTTGTTGCCTATGGCCTCATATTCAGCCAGCAACACTGTATGGATTCCCTTTTGCCATACCTTTTGGGCCCTTGTCACACTGACACCGATAGCCTACACAAACTGGCAGACAAAAGTTAGTCATATTGATATCCACTCCTTTACCTGGTTTAATTAAATTCTGAGAGGGAGGGTGAGAGGAAGTGCGAGGGAGGGAGGGCAAGACGTTTGGATTGCCATTCCCCTCTAAAATGATGCTGAGCTCGATAAGGAATCTCAATGGCCAACTTAAATGGAACATGCTGGGAATTGAATAGGCTGCTCTTTCTCTGCGGTACGGCTAAAGAGTCGAAGAGAATATTGATTGTGTGCGAATTAATTGCACATAAAACGAGACAGAAAATATATTTTTCTACAGCGCAAGAATTGCTGCAGGAGAAATCAATGTCTTAGCCTGCAACCAGCTGAAAGGAAAAACAAGTTTGAAGATGAAAAGGAATGCCAATAAAAATCTAACTTGTTGGTCCTTTGAATACTAAAACATTAATGGTGTTTGACTTTTGCATTTATGGGTTTGAATCGACTGGGAAATATGCCAAAGATCTAATAATGTTTCCTATAATGTACCCCTCTATGTTTTACCATACTTTTCTGTTATGTTTCCCTATGTGTTGGTGTGATATGTCGAACAGTGAGAATGACATTTCATGAGCATTCTGGAAATGGGCTGAGTTGAAATGCAATATAATTTTGGCTATAAATAAATAACTGATTGCTAAAAGCCAGCTGAGTCTGCAAGGTGCCCAGGGAAACAAGTTTGGATTCATGTTTTGGGATAGTGTATTAAAGCAATTGTTTTTAAAAACACAACAAGGAGTGACAAGGGAAGGAAATTAGAAAGCTCAGGGCGGTGGACATTCCCACAGAGCTTATTTATAAGAGGCACTCAATCCTTCTGACTGCTACTGATGTAAGACAAAGAGAGAGAGAGAGAGAGAGATACACAGAGAGAAAGAGAAATTGATCATGACAACAACAAAAAACTGTTCAATTTGAATATGGACCCTCACACTGCAATACAATCAGGTTAGTTTGTTGAGAAATCTGTCGGTGTTGTCAAACCAAATATTATTTCACTGGTCAATATCACTTTCAACTTCTCATAGGTTTCATCATGGCTCATGTATTTCTGGCATCTCAGGACACAACCCCTTCCAAAGTTATTACCATCTCCTACCGCATATTTATACTGTATGTTTGGCTCCACAATAGCTAGTGTGCAGTTATTTAGATATACTTCAAGTATAAAACCGAGACGAATGATGAAATACAAACAAAAGTGAAAATACGTAGAGCATATTTTCCAATGCACTGCGTTTCCAAATGGAATTCTTATCCTTTAGAAATGTCCTTTTCACTGCATGCTCTATCTCCTGATGTCTTTAGATTGCTCCCGGATGTGTGAGCATTGAATGCACATCACGCCATGGCAAGACGCAGGCTTTCAAATTGGAGACAGATTGTTATTGACAACCAATTATCCACACTGTCACACAATAGAATGGAATATTTCCACCCTAGTCATGTTTCTGACACCCTGCGAAATGTGCAGGGACAAATCAACATCCCGTGTGCAGCTAGGCTCATTCCAGAGCGTGATCTGATAAGCTGGCTGTGGCTTGCCATGTTGCTTCATAACAGGGTGAGACATGGGCAGCATATAGGCAGCAACCACAACACCTCAGCTGTGAGAAGTAGAGAGTAAAAACAGGGAGTTTACACTTGAGGACACACACTGCTTGCTAGCTGCTGACGGTGCTGTCAACGTCACATATTTGCCATTAATTTACACTTTAGTTCCTGACATGCACGGGATATGTCACCCCTCGCTCCCATTTATAGGGGTGTTAAGTGAACTTAGCCGTGTGTGTGTGTGTGTGTGTGTGTGTGTGTGTGTGTGTGTGTGTGTGTGTGTGTGTGTGTGTGTGTGTGTGTGTGTGTGTGTGTGTGTGTGTGTGTGTGCTGCGTGCGTGCGTGCATGCATGCGTGCGTGCGTGCGTGCGTGCGTGTGTGTGTGTGTTTATCTGAGCCACAGCCACAAGTCTGAACACTCAGTAATTCTCAATCGGCCGATATTGGGGATGTTTGACATATATTTTCTAAGACTCTAATACTTGTGGTACAGTATATTGATGTGGCAAATCTCCTTATCATTAACTGTCACAAAAGAAAGAAACAGAGAACAATGAAACATGGAACTTGATGGGCTCTTCTTATGCTCTTGTAAAACTCAAAGTATATATTTCCACAGAGCTATTGTACAAACATATAAAGGAGCATTGATTATCCTTTGAAAATGCTTTCACCAAGCTCATGACAGAGCTATTATCAATACAAGAATAAGCAACTTAATTGGAGGATTACAATAAAATATTTTCATGAAAAGCAATATTACACTGGTACTGAGATGTTGAAGGAATATGCTTCTCAAATTGTCTCTGTTCAGCTGAGGGAAAATGATTCTGAATGGAATTGATAGGCTTTTGTAAACTCTGCTACAGTTAATCTATATGTAATAAATGGCCATACACTTACTATAGACCAGTGGTTCCCAAACGTATTTTTTTTAGGAACTCAGTCTGGCTTTCAACTTACTCCTGAAATGTGTAGTAGTAGCATGCACAAGGTGCTATTTGAAGTATATGTAGTGCATCAGCAGTTTTACTTTTGTCATGTCAGTCATTGAGAGCTATTTATAACTTGTCATAAATGTCCAGATCAACTAGCTCATGTCAGCTAACGTTTTTTAGCTAGGTTTCTTAGCCAATTGATTTTGTTGTAATATTTGAGTCACTCAAATACCACATGAACATTGCAAATGTAGGGGGTGCGGGATGTTCCCCAATGCTAGATGGGGGACCTGAGTTAAAAAGTTTGGCAAACTCTGCTATAGAGCGAAGTGTATTGATGCTAGGAGGTCTGGAGATAGGTGGACTACAATGGATGGTGAAACACAGTAACATACTGTAGGACAAACAAGATGAGAGCAAAGCAACATTTGTGAAAAATACCAATTGTAACTCCCTGCGGGTCCTATTTCATTACCTCAAGCCAACAATAATGATATGAAATATTTTCACTAAGATAGGAAGCAGCAATAAGTCTTATCCAAGTATTTATCCAAATAATTGATATGTTGGGATTCATGTCTCCATCTCAAACATCTAAGTTAACATCTACGTAAAATCTAAGTTAAAGAATAGGACTAAATGAAATCAAACTTTATTTAACGTTAATTTAAAGTTTGATTTGATTTAGTCCTATTCTTTAACTTTGATTTTGGTTGAGATGGAGACGTGAATCCAACATATCAATTATTCATTTGTAGACAAACTGGAATTAAAACCACAGTCAGTGGCTCAGATGGAACAATCCAAGCAGAAGATACATCTCTTTTAAATGTTGATAATTGGTTAGGTTGACAACCAAACACAATTCAATATAACTTTTTGAATACAGTAAATAGCCTAAAGTTAAGGCTATCTTACAAACCAATGCAACATTTAACCTTAAAATGAGTAACATATCCATGGCCACATTGAGGTTACTGTTATCTTCTCAAGTAATCATATAAAGCATGCATGTTCAAGATAGCATGCATAGGATGTTTTTTTTCATTGGAAATTAGTTGTGCTTTTAGATGGTTGAAAGTATAGTGATAACACATTGGAAATTCAACTAACTTTTTCTGTCTTTTTGAGTGGGTGAATATACTGTAGGCTGTAATCTCATTGATCAACGTCTCAACCAAATATTACCCAATTATCCACATTAAAATGACGTGGTGTGCCCAGTGGGAAGTCACTACTAAGTTATGCATGAGAACACCAGGAGAATACATAACGAAAGTTTTATTTTCACACTACATGAGGTTCTTGTGAGATAACTCCATTCATAAAAATCTCACAAGAGCCTTTTAGAATCTTTCCTGCACTGCTGGTAAGAGAATAATAACCAAGTAGTAGTGCTCTAAAACGAAGCTTTTTCACACAAAAGCATACATAATACATCAGTCTGCATGGCCAAGTTCATCGCTTCCATTTGATCAGCCATTTCACTGTTGATAATGACTCCATTACAATACTCTCAGAGTATAAGGACAACCTGAGGCCTTGTATGGATATTTAACTGTAGGATCTTAATTTGAGTGTTTGCTACAGAAGGAAAATAATCCTGCAGCAACAGGAAGTGTGAATTATTTTGTGGATTATAATTAATGGACATTTTTTGTAGCTTGAATACACTACAAGTTTGCATTTCCTGCTATGCAGGAAAACTCTAAGCAACAAAAGAGTGATCAAATTCAGATCCTACAGTGCATTCGGAAAGTATTTAGACCCCTATCCTTTTTCCACATTTTGTTAAATTACAGCCTTATCCTTAAATGTGTTCCTCATCAATCTACACACAATACCCCATAATGACAAAGCGAAAACATGTTTTTAGGAATTTTAGCAAATGTATTAAAAAGAAAAATACCTTATTTACAATAGGACAACAACCCTAAGCACACAGCCAAGACAACACAGGAGTGGCTTCGGGACAAGTCTCTGAATGACCTTGAGTGGCCCAGCCAGAGCAGAATGGGAGAAACTCCCCAAATACAGGTGTGCCAATACCCAAGAAGACTCAAGGCTGTAATTGCTGCCAAAGATGCTTTAACAAAGTACTGAGTGAAGGGTCTGTATATGTGATATTTCCGTTTTTTTCATATACGTTTGCAAAAAATGTAAAAAAAAAATGGTCTATGCTTTGTCATTATGGGGTGTTGTGTGTTGATTGATGAAGGGGAAAAAACAATTTAATCCATTTCAGAATATGGCTGTAACGTAACAAAATGTGGAAAAAGTCAAGAGGTCTGAATATTTTCCGAATGCACTGTACATCTGTACCACATTAGAGAGTTTAGTAGACTAATGCTAGTGCTTATCCATCTACCAACAACAAGGCATTGCAGTGAGGCTACAGGATGCAATTATGCCTCCTCCCCTCCTGGGATGCCTCACTCAAGTAGAACATGGCATAATATTTATTTTCACATACAAACAAAACAATGAGCATCAATATTTGTGACAATGCCATTTTTTACATTCAGGAAAATAATATAAATGCAAGATGTAAAGTGTTGGTCCCATGTTTCATGAGCTGAAATAGATCCCAGAAATGTTCCACATGCACAAAAAAAGCTTATTTCTCTAAACTTTTGTGAACAAAAATTGTTTACATCCCTGTTAGTGAGCATTTCTCCTTTGCCAAGATAATCCAACCACTTGACTGACAGTTGGGCATATCAAGAAGCTGATTAAACAACATGATCATTACACAGGTGCACCTTGTGCTGGGGACAATACAAGGCCAGTCTAAAATGTGCCGTTTTGTCACACAACACAATGCCACAGATATCTCAAATTTTGAGGGAGCATGCAATTGGTATGCTGACTGCAGGAATGTCCACCAGAGCTGTTGCCAGAGGATTTAATGTTTGTTTAACTGTCGTTTTAGAGAATTTGGCAGTATGTCCAATCGGGCCTCACAACCGCAGACCACATGTATGGCCTCGTGGGAACGAGCGGTTTGCTGATGTCAACGTTGTGGACAGAGTGCCCCATGGTGGCGATTGGGTTATGGTATAGGCAGGCATAAGCTACGGACAACAAACACAATTGCATTTTGCCAGCCGCACCAACGTGTCGGAGGAAACACTGTACACCTGGTGACCGTGTCAGCGTGCACTGCGCCCGGCCTGCCACAGGAGTCGCTAGTGCGTGATGGGACAAGGACATCCCTGCCGGCCAAACCCTCCCCTAACCCAGACGGCGCTGAGCCAATTGTGCGCCGCCCCATGGGTCTCCCGGTCGCGGCCGGCTGCGACAGAGCCTGGACTCGAACCCAGAATCTCTAGTGGCACAGCTAGCACTGCGATGCAGTGCCTTAGACCACTGCACCACTCGGGAGGCCCTGAGGCCCATTGTTGTGCCATTCATCCGCCGCAATCACTTCATGTTTCAGCATGATAACGCACGGCCCCATGTCGCAAGGATCTGTACACAATTCCTGAAAGCTGAAAATGTCCCAGTTCTTCCATGGACTGCATACTCACCAGACATGTCACCCATTGAGAATGTTTGGGATGGTCTCGATCGACGTGTGCTACAGCGTGTTCCAGATCCTGCCAATATCCAGCAACTTCGCACAACCATTGAAGAGGAGTGGGACAACATTCCACAGGCCACAATCAACAGCCTGATCAACTCTATGAGAAGGAAATGTGTCGCGCTGCATGAGACAAATGGTGGTCACACCATATACTGACTGGTTTTCAATTCCACGCCCCTAACATTTTTTAAAGGTATCTGTGACCAACAGAAGCACATCTGTATTCCCAGTCATGTGAAATCCATAGATTAGGGCCAAATATATTTAAAATCTTTGAAATCTTTGAAATAATCTGAATTCATGTAAACATTACAGCTTTGAAAACATAGCTTGTCCCAAAAAAGTCCCACAACTTTCCCGGGTATGCGGTAAGTTGATCTGCGGGACAGGGTAAGTGAAACTAACTACACATTTCTGTACTGAATTAAATATTCCAATGAAATAAAACCATGTCTATCTTTATTTCCCCAACACAATTCAAGACAATCACAATCGCTTTTTTGACTTTTAATCATTTGAAGCATATTTTAAAACAGGCTTAACACCTAACAAACACTTTCAACATAGGCCAGTCCATTTTGTTATCTCATATCTCAGCGATAATGCCTTGCATTACGCCTGGGAAGAAAATCTGCTCAATGTGCCATTGGCTCAACCATTGGCTCAATTTACCCCATGGTCATTGCCTCAACTTACCCCAAGGCAAACATTTTGACTACATTAGCTCACACAGCTACAATGATGCACTTTCATGCTAGGATTAGGGCCTTACATTGATATTTATTGTGACCCCAACTGATGTAGAGAACAATCTTAAAATCAGCTACTTTGATTTAGATACAAGCATCATGAAACCTCTAACCTCTAGTCATTTGACTTTGTGAAAATCCGTTTTTTGGACCTAGCTTGCTTATCACTTTTTCCATGTGGTTTCCTCCTTCACAGACTCCATGAAATTATGACCTCTTGCTAAATATTTGTTCAAACTATACATTTTGTATATGGTTTCCTAGAAACAAGGGTGGCTCAGCTTTTCTCCCCTACTGTCGACCCATTGCTGTTTAAAATGCTATAAGTTTAAATGTCAGGCTAGCTGGCTTACAGTTTGCTTTTCAAAGCAAAAACTCTTTGGACAACAAAATGTTTATGTTTTATTTTACATGTATCACGTAATGTCATAAACTATAGACAGTTGGTTGTTTAGCAACAAAACCGCCGGGTGCACAGTTTAGACTGTTGACAACTTGTAAAATATATTTTGTCTCCAAATGTTTAATGAAAACATAAATACATTGGCACAATGAGCACATCTCTCAAATATATCGTTAGAGTTGTTGGTTAGCGAACTAGCACATTTTTGTCATATTAACACCTCATAACAAGACATGGTATCAATAATGATTCCCCAAATAGCAGCTTCTTGTCAATGGTGGGGTTCGTTTTGCATGGCCAGGTGCCCGAGGTGGGCGGAGTTTGGTCATTTCAGATCATTCCATTCAGTGATGCCAACTTAGCAATTTTCTTGCTAGATTTAGCAACTTTTCAGACTACCCTGGCAACTTTTTTTTCAAACAGCACCTAGCAACAAATTTAGCTACTTTTAAACATTTATTTGGAAAGTGACTCAAACGCTAAAATGCACGCATTTTCCCTCTAAATGACACAAAAACAATTTTCTCTGTCACACACAGTCACAACACACGTGCCTGGCTGCAAAAGTGCATTGTGAGTGACATCAGCAGCAGGCGCTCAGCTCGTGCACAGGCAGCAGTAGGTCAGCAGCAATTTCAGCAAATTGCAAATCATTGTTGGCTGACTGCAGCAGCAGTAGCATGGGTTCGACGAGCCAAACCCAATGAATATAGTTGGTCACGAATGTTTGATCTTGAACAGAACTTACAACATCAATCAACATGTCTCAATCAAAATTGTACAGCCAGAAGTACAGAAAAGAGTGGGAGTCTGTACCTGAACAAATGTCAAATCATGTTTTTTGCCGAGATGGCCAGTCAATTTGAGTAACGTTATTGTGTATTCTACGTAATGACGCAGTTTTACGTTATCACGCAATGACATCAGAATGTCATTTAGCAACTTTTAGCAACAAATCAACCTGCCTCTAGCAACTTACCCTGAAAATGAATTGGCAACACTGATTCCATTGGTCCTTAAGTGAAACTTCACCCACCCAGGGTACCGGGCCATGCAAAACAAACTCCACCGTTGTTGCTAGCTATCTGATTGTTCAGAATCACAATAAAACATGGCCTCCTGCCCCATTCAAGCATGCACATCGTTTTCATGACATTGTCAGCTAATGCTGTCTCAATCACCTAACGTTGGAAATACACATTGAATAAATCCTAAAATCAATCCAAAACCAGCCAAGTGTGACCCTCTTCGCACACTACATAGCACTTGCACTTGACTGGCAGACATGTTTTGGGGGTGAGCCCAGGTTAAACAAAGATTATTCACTCTTTTCAAGCCATAGCATGTTTAATATTTTCCCCGGTTTTCTATTTCTGTCAGGAAAAACATTCCACTCACATCCACCACCGCACCAGTCAGAGTTTTGACAACTCAATCTGTGTTATGTCTTATTACATGAATTATAGATGAACTCTTGAACTACAGAATATGGGGGATTTACATGGATACAGCAGCCCTCCTCCCTTCCGCCCATGTCACAAGCTCACAGTGGATTTGAGCAATGCTCTGGGAATCAAGGTAATTTGCTGAACATCAAAGCAGGGGAAATGTTAGGATCATTATCCCCAAGTGGCAGGCCATTTACATCTGATTGACTCGCGTACGCTAAAATCCATTACCAGTGTTAATTCTGTGAGGGCTAGGCATTGAGCCGCCTCTGATAACCAATTAGTCAGAACTATTCCTATCTCAAAGGATAGTCCTGTGAGAGTGACCAGGGGTCATGTAAACAAACCAATGCTTTGTTGGAGACATATTCTTTTGATTAACTCCCGAACACAGTCAAGGTAAATTGAACCAGCATTAGCTAAACTGACTAAGTGTGGATGTGGATGCGGATGTGGCAGGGCTTGCAAACTCTTACAGACTACAAAGGGAAGCACAGCCAAGAGCTGCCCAGTGACATAGCCTACCAGACGAGCTAAATAACTTCTACGCTCGCTTCGAGGCAAGTAACACTGAAACATGCATGAGAGCATCAGCTGTTCCGGACGACTCACGCTCTCCGCAGTCAATGTGAGTAAGACCTTCAAACAGGTCAACATTCACAAGGCCGCATGGCCAGACGGATTACCAGGACGTGTACTCCGAGAATGCGCTAACCAACTGGCAAGTATCTTCACTGACATTTTCAACCTCTCCCTGTCTGAGTCTGTAATACCAACATGTTTCAAGCAGACCACCATAGTCCCTGTGCCCAAGAACACTAAGGTAACCTGTCTAAATTACTACCAACTCGTAGCACTCACGTCTGTAGCGTTGACATGCTTTGAAAGGCGGTCATGGCTCACATCAACACCATTATCCCAGAAACCCTAGACCCACTCCAATTTGCATATCGCACCAACAGATCAACAGATGATGCAATCTCTATTGCACTCTACACTGCCCTTTCCCACCTGGACAAAAGGAACACCTATGTGAGAATGCTATTCATTGACTACAGCTCAGCGTTCAACACCATAGTGCCCTCAAAACTCATCACTAAGCTAAGGACCCTGGGACTAAACACCTCCCTCTGCAACTGGATCCTGGACTTCCTGACGGGCCGCCCCCAGGTGGCAAGGGTAGGTAACAACACATCCGCCACGCTGATCCTCAACACGGGGGCCCCTCAGGGGTGCGTGCTCAGTCCTCTCCTGTACTCCCTGTTCCCTCATGGCCAAGCACAACTCCAACACCATCATTAAGTTTGTTGATGGCACAACAGTGGGCCTGATCACCGACAATGATGAGACAACCTATAGGGAGGAGGTCAGAGACCTGACCGTGTGGTGCCAGGACAACAACCTCTCCCTCAATGTGATCAAGACAAAGAAGATGATTGTGGACTACAGGAAAAGGAGGACCGTGCACACCCCCATTCTCATCGACGGGACTGTAGTGGAGCAGGTTGAGAGCTTCATGTCCCCCCCCCCACACTGCTGCTATTCTCTGTTATTATCTATGCATAGCCACTTTAATAACTCTACTTACATGTACATAATTACCTCAATTACCTCGACACCGGTGCCCCCCGCACATTGACACATTGACTCTGTACCGGTACCCACTGTATATAGCCCCACTATTGTTATTTTCTGCTGCTCTTCAATTATTTGTTATTCTTATCTCTTACTTTTTGGGGGATTTTCTTAATATTGCATTGTTGGTTAAGGGCTTGTAAGTAAGCATTTCACTGTAAGGTCTACTCCTGTTGTATTCGGCACGTGACAAATACAATTTGATTTGATCTGATAATGCGATGCTTGGCATGGGACTGGCGTTACTGGCTCTCCTAGAGATCTCCAAATGTCTAAACAAATGCACAACCCAGAAGTCACGTCCTGATCTGTTTCACCTGTCCTTGTGCTTGTCTCCACCCCCCTCCAGGTGTCGCCCATCTTCCCAATTATCCCCTGTGTATTTATACCTGTGTTCCCTGTCTGTTTGTTGCCAGGTCGCCTTGTTCGTTCAAGCTTACCAGCATTTTTCCTGTCAGCGCCTATCGTTTCGCAGCCACTCTTTGCTAGTCCTCCCGGTTTTGACCTTTGCCTGTCCTGACCCTGTACCCGCCTGCCGTCCTGTACCTTTGCCTTAACCTAGATTTTCGACCCCTGCCTGCCTTGACCTGTCTTTGCCTACCCCTGTTGCTACAAAAAAACAGTGTTACTTCGACAGTCTGCATCTGGGTCTTACCTTGATTCCTGATAAATACATGACAGTCTGGTCTGTGCAGTGTACAGGGTGTTCTTGAGGTGTCCTCTAATCACTGAACCTGTCATGTAATGGGTAGGATCAGGAGAAAAACATGTATTTTTTTTATTCAGGGGAGAACAAATAATCAAAAGGTGAGGGACTTACATGTTTCAGTTAGATCTTGAAGCATTATAATCACCATCTTTTGGAGAGACCATATTCTGTGTGGACAGGAAGGATGACTAATAATAATAGGTTACACTAAGCATTTTCAAATCATAGCTTGATGAAATACGCAATAGCACAACAATGATGTAATTACATGTCCTTCTCCATTCTTGCTTCACATTTCATGGTTTCCGTGCATGTTGCATGTTTGAGTACCATACATTTCTAAGCAAGTATGTATAAATAGCCAAACAATATTGCACACTCGTGTGTCTCTTCCTCAATGTATGAAGACATGTAATCAATATATGCAATCTCTTTGAACCAGCAATTGAAAATCCCCTTGAACCAACACAGGAATCTGATTACTACCCATAGGGAGCTGTCATTTCCATAATACACAATAATTTGGTGCTGCTGAAATGCTCCTAACCGAGTGAACCCATTCTATAAAAGACACAGGGCTGCATGATTCCAATGGAAATACAAATACAGCACAGAGCAACATATGTGCTCTTTTGTCTTCTATACTTGGGTAGTTGCCATTAAAAAATATATTTCTTCAAAAATTTAAGAAAAAACATATAGCTGTAATAAACTATGTCTAAACAACTCAAAATGTTATATGGCCTCCATAAATGTTGTGTTTATATCCATTTTAATGAAGCATGTCATGCATTAGTGCCTTTAATTTGTCCTCTAGTGTGACATCATTAATGTTCATATAATGCAGGGATGTCAAACTCATTCCATGGTGGGCCTAGTGTCAGCAGGTTTTTGGATTTTCCTTTCAATTAAGACCTAGACAACCAGGTGTGGGGAGTTCCTTACAATTTTGTGACCTTAATTCATCAATCAAGTACAAGGGAGAAGCGAAAACCTGCAGCTACTCAGCCCCTGTGACACCTGTGATATAAAGGTTTAATGACAAGACAATTATTTTTTACTCATTATTTAGTTACTTATGTCTTTAAATAAGTAATCATATTCTGGCATTTCAAATGAAAAACACAGAATTTCCTTGTATAATCATGATAACCAAGTGTCTTGCTATTACATTTTGGGTAAGATTGACAGTAATTTCACTAAACCTAGATAAAAAGCAATTATCTTATATGTGTATTATTTTTATGTTACCTACCTTATGCTTAAGACAACACTTTTTTTCCTTTAATTTATTGGTGTCACCCCATGGGACGTTATGTCACCCCATGGCACATTATGTCACACCAATGGACAATACACCACAGGCAGTAAAATTTGACTTTTAAAACATAATTAATGACACTTTCAGAAGTTCCTGACCACTGTAAAAATGCTTCTAAACATCAGTTCTAAACATCAGTGATGGATCTTCATTAAAAGATTTGAAGTGTACTCATTCCAATTACAGGGCCTTGAAAGAGTCCTGTATTGTTATTTTACGTCACTACCTCCCCGACTCGAGAGTGGATTTGTGTGCCTGCTGCCTTTCTTAGATGTGCTACCCATTTCTCAGGCTCCCTCTCCAGAATTTAACTTTAATTCCCTGTTACCCGTGGTCACCATGGTTGGTACAGAAACTACCATTGAAAGTTGATAGGGCAGACAGTGCCAGGAAGGGTCACTAAAAGCGCCTGGGGCACCTGAAAGTACCCCATATGGGTTTTGGGTCTGATAAATGCACGTGTCCCTGAAGGTCAGCACTTGTTGGCATATCTTAGCTCTAGCATTTCCACAGTTATCTAAATAACATTGGAGCGATCAATGGAGCAAAAACTGATTTAATGAGCCATTCACAGTTACACTGTACCCACCATGTGTACTAAGACATGCATGGCTTAATCTTTGGGACAAGAGTATGCTACTGGCAGGATCAAGCAGGTAGCCCACTACAAAATGGAGGTTTACCTGGGCGCACAGCGAGGCGCAAGGGCACAGTCCTCCATTGATAGGGGAGACCCAAGCACAAGTGTGCGCACCCAGTGGTAGGCCCCGACCTACCCATAGCCAAGCTGCTCGAGAGGTGTTCTCTTGGTGGGTTTTTTGAGCATACAGCACGACAGAGCCAACAACAGGGTTTGAGAAACGAAGTGTGTCTCTGATATCAGAGTGTAATAGGATTGTGCGCGCCCCAGGCATCGTTGCCTAGGCATGCCATGCCCTCCCCTGGAACGCTATCAGAGGACCACTGAGACAGACGGGTCGACTGGGTCTTGCTCGGAGTGAGGCCGGCCGGGCATATTGGAGAGCAGGGGGGTAACATGCTCCAAAAGAGGCACAGCTGATGGGGGCCCTCCCAGGGTGTATCACCTTGATCAGTCAGGAGGAGTGAAACTGGTAGGACAGAGAGAGAGAGGGACCAAGGGGATGGATTGTCTAATGCAGGGAGTGAGAACCAGGAATGGGAGCACCACAGACAGCCCCCATTTTCTGCCTGTACCATCTCTAGGGCCAGGTAAAAAAAAAGACCCTCCACAGAGGGCAGAGACAGATTCAGAGGTCACCGTAGGAATGGTCACCTGCCGAGTGTGAGAAACAAGACTTGGGAGAATGAAAACATAAATATTGCACTCAGAAACACATAAAAGAATCACAATTGAAACAGGATGAAATTAGGTCTAATGCAAGTAAGTGTTATTTGATTTTTTTTTAACTAGTCTAAAAGGGTCATTATAGAAGTTTATTAATGGGTTATGTCCCTCGGAGTGACAGCTATTTTCTCTGGTGTGACACAATCATCATGTCACACCAAGGGATAAAAGCTGTCAAACCGTTGGAAATCTCAGGCTGTATGGTCGATTTTGGGCCTTATTGTTAACATTAAGCCTTCCATATGATTTCATCACAACATGTTTTCATTGCTTTTTATTATTTTCATATATACTATACATTCAAAAGATATCACACCCAAGGACTAAGAAATGTACCCCTTTTATGGCAATGGCAGAGAAGTGTAATATTTTGATAAATATTTCTAATAAAGCTTACAATCTGTTCAGGCCATGTACTCCTGCCATGTAGTTTGTAATTCCTTATTGCAAGAAAACCCTTCCCAGCGCAATAGTCCCCTAGTTTACTCATGATAATACCAAATAGTTCTGATTGATTACATTTTGTCCACTTGGTGTGACACAATTCTATAAGTTAACAATGAGACCGCAGTTGGGCACCATTGTTTCTTGAAATACATTTCTGTGTACAAAAGTACTTTTTTCTGACTGGGCATTGGACACTGCACTGCAGTCATATGAAATTGCCTGTTGTTTGGACCCTGGATTGTAATTTCACAACAGCACATTAGATCAAACTGCAACTTTCCTTTATCAGTTGATGGCATGATGCCAAATGTGTAGAATTGTATATCATTATTACCTTTTCAATCATTAATACCGTACAACAATGCATGCTGATTTTGTGATATGAGAAATATCTTTAAAATGCTGAGTAGACAAAAAGCTTTCTGACATTTACAAAGAGAAAGATAATTTCATCTCAATGACTTGCCAGTCTAATAAATGCGGGTCAGCACAAATGATGTAAAAAAAAATGTTCATTGTTGAATTTATATCCCTCTTTTGATTCGGCGACATCTTGTGGTCATCTTAAGGTCTTCTGCCATTCAAGACACATGAAAGGGATGAGAGAGGATCATTTTAGGCTTCTCCTTACAACATTTCCAGGTGTTTAAAGGCCCACTGCAGATGTTCTCAATATTAAATCATTTCTGGGTAACAATTAAGTACCTTACTGTGATTGTTTTCAATCAAAATTGTCAAAACAATAGCTTTTTTTTTTTAGCAAAATACATTTCTCAATCAAGAATTTGCTTATGACTGTCTAGGAGTGCTTTGAGTGTGGTCTGAGTGGGGAGGGGAAAACGGAAAACTAGCTGTTATTGGCAGAGAGGTTTGGAATTCTCTTTCTTGGTATCACCTCAGTGTTACCCGATCTCGTTGGTAATGGACCTTGCTAGCATGTAAAATATCTGCAATTGTGTGACGTACTTGACTAGGTACCTTGACAAGTGAGGCTGTTTGGCAGCAGTTCTTCCATTGTCAATTTGCTACCTAACAAGATTCTACATTACTTTTCATGTGTTATTGCGTGTCTCACTGCTTGTCATCTCCTTTCCAATGACATCAGTCACCAGGCATGCCAAAACTCCATCCAACCAAAACAGGCTGTCGGAACTAGAAGCACAAGCATTTCGCTACACTCGCATTAACGTCTGCTAACCATGTGTATGTGGTTAGCAGATTGCAGGCGGTCTTTTAACACTAAAAGGGCATTATCATCAATTTCACTGTATCGCATTAGTAGATAGGCCTACTCACACTACTATCAGGGCAGGTCTGCCGGTTTGACTAGCAGAAGTCACTTTTCGTGGCAGGTTAGGAGAATTAACTTGGCAGGTTAGGAAAAAGGTTAGGGTTCGGTAAAATTGGCCCCAACGCAACTCAAAGATATCTACCTACAACCAGGCCTGCCCTAAGAACAATCTTGGTTTCCACTAATGCGATGCAGCACCAATTTCACAATTTTACAGTTTTATTCCAACCTCCTAATGTGGAAATATATATAACACATGAAAAACACGTTATTGACTGCACTGGGCCTTTAACACACTTTGGTTTTGATACTGTAATGACCTGACTAGATCATAAAGGAACAATTGTCCAGACAGAGAATTGAGTTTACGAATTGACGGTTTATTAACCCAACTTTACACAGGCTACTGTTTGGCCGTAGCCCACGCCAAATAAATGAAAGATACCCCACAAACCAGAGAACAATGGCTAAACCTGGTCTTAACTTCCAATGCTCCATCCCCCTGCCCAACCCCCCTCCACGCTACTCCGCTAACCACCAGGATGCCCGGCGTCAGAACATTCCAGGCATTCCCGTGATTGGCAGATAGCAGGTTGATTGGCATGTCGAACCCCGCGAACACTGGTAAGTACAACACAACCCACTAATTGCCTAACACATAACACACAGCTAGCTGTCTGTGCGGGACGCTGCAATACATTTGTATAGGAAAAAACAACCACACGATTCAATACATTATTTACAATTACCAATAGAAATGCTTGAATTATAATGTTACATTTAATTTCGGAGAGTATATTTTACATTATCATTAGCCCACTAATTTTGCCACGAATAAATTGCATTGAAGTGGCTACATAAATGCAAATGTACATTTTGTTTGTCAATCTGAGTGACTCCCACTTTATTGTCACCAAGAGACCATGAGAGTAACTTTCAACTGTTCTACATGTATGTAGGTGATCTAATATAACATATTGTGTTGTTGCAATATAATTAGGTAAACTGGTTGGAATTCAAATATTTATTATCATTATTCACTACAAAGAATGCAAAAGTCTGTCCTTGTGCTCCCAACTACGATATTGGTTCACTCCCCCTAGCGGAAGTGCCCGCAGCTTCAACATTATATCGTTGGTTTGTTCAGATTGAAAGTTGTCCACCTGGAAGCAGTTGGGAGAACATTGTAGACAGTTTTTCTCACATTTATTCTGGAGAGATGAGGCGAAAAGAAAAACGACTACTGCAGTTCGCAGGGTTGCTTATAGCGGCTCTTCTTTTCCTGCCGAACGTTGGTCTGTGGTCATTATACCGAGACCGAGTTTTTGAGAACTCGCCAGAAATAGTGGAGGGACCGGGTGGCATCCCTCAATTACAGGTAAGGTTGGCTCGTGCACCGTTTGCCTGGCTTGCGCTGCAACTGAAAAACCTATTGGTATCACCTCGATGTTGCTGACTGCCCGATCTCGTTGGTAATGGACCTAGCTAGCACGCATGTAAAATATCTGCAATTGTGGGATGTACCTGACTAGCTAGCTTAACATTTCGCTAGCTCGACCATGTGAGGCAGTTATTCCGTTGTCAATTTGCTGCCTAGCAAGTTTCTACATCACCTTTTCATGCATTATTGCGTGGCTCACTGCTTGTCATCTCCTTTGCAATGACATTAGTTTGTTAGCTAGTTACGCTACATTCTTTTTTTTGTGGGGCATGTTGTCTCTAATGTCGAACTTTCAGAAGAATGTGGGGGGATAATGCCAGCTAGATACTGTACGCTGGTGGATGTTGAAAAGGCCACGTAGCAAAGTCTGGAACTATGCGTTGTAACTTGTAACACTGCTAGACTTCAGGAAGTCTATGTGAACGACTAGGTTGTTGACCTAGCGCAAATATGCTGCGGTCTTAAATGTCTTTCTGCTGGGTCGGGTGTTAGAACACGCGCTAGCCTGTTGGCTATTCTTGCACTGTTATTCGGGGTATTGTGGTGTGAAACAACAGTTTGTTTTCACCATCCAACTTGCACTTTATTGAACCGGTAGCTATAGTCAGAGAACGAATTAAATGCTACACAGTCCAACTTTTCCCTGTAAATGTACAGCTTTAGGCCTATACTTACACCAGAGTTTCCAGCTTAATACTGTAATTTTGCTTTACAGCAGAGATGCTGTAATATATTTTACACTACTATGTTCCTTACGGTAAAACGTTACAGCTCTACTGCTATAAATGTACAGGGATGCTGTAATGTGTAAGGAACATAGTACTGTGAAATATATTACAGCATATTTTGCAAAAGTCAGTTGTATTAATGATGTAAAATAAATGTATGGTATTTTACCGTGAATTCTACAGTGTTGTTGAAATTACAAAAGTCTTAGTGTATGTTGGGAAACGGAATATTGCAACTTCCTATTTGGAAGTGATACTGTTTTGATTTGGATACTATCATCAACCATGGGACCAGACTGTACAACGCCACTTGGGTAGTTTGTACAGTCAATATTATGTGGGGAGTGTTAAAGTCCCAGTGCAGTCAATAACGTGATTTTCCTGTTTTATATATATATATATATATATATATATATATATATATATTTCTACACTGAGGTAATGCTGTGAAAATGCTGATATGATCATGCCCATTTAGTGTAAGAGCTGATTGAAAAGACCGTCTGAAATTATAGCCTGTTTTGGTGGGATGGAGTTTTGGCCCACCTGAATTGGCAAATAGACCAATAAGAAAGATGAGTTCCAAACCTCTCTGCTGATTTAACAGCTAGTTTTCAGTTTTCCACTCCCCACTCAGACCACTCCCAGACAGTCCTAGCTAAATTCTTGCTTGAGAAATTGCTTTTTGCTAAGAAGCTATTTTTGTTTATTTTTACCATTTTAATCTAAAACAATCACAGAAGGTACTTCATTATTACACAGAAATGATTTGATAATGAGATAGAAACGACTGAATTTGGCCTTTAACATTACAGGGGAAAAATGAATATTCAAAGGAAATTACAACTAGAGGTCGGCCGATTAATGGGATGGGCCGATTAATTAGGGCCGATTTCAAGTTTTCATAATAGGTAATCAGCATTTTTCCCCCCACTAAGCACAAACCAGATGCGATGGCATATCGCTGCAGAATGCTGTGGTAGCCATGCTGGTTAAGTGTGCCTTGAATTCTAAATAAATCCCAGACAGTGTCACCAGCAAAGCACAATCACACCTTCTCCATGCTTCAGTGGGAACCACACATGTGGAGATCCGTTCACCTACTCTGCATCTCACAAAGACACAGCGGTTGGAACCAAAAATCTCAAATTTGCACTCATCAAATCAAACTTTATTTGTCACCTGAACTGAATACAACAAGTGTAGACCTTACTGTGAAATAAACAGCGAGTAACAGCGTACAAAACAATGGAGGGGGGGGGGGTCATCAGACCAAAGGACAGATTTACACCGGTCTAATGTCCATTGCTTGTGGTTCTTGGCCCAAGCAAGTCTCTTTTTATTGGTGTCCTTTAGTAGTGGTTTCTTTACAGCAATTTGACCATGAAGGCCTGATTCACGCAGTCTCCTCTGAATAGTTGATGTTGAGATGTCTGTTACTTGAATTCTGTGAAGCAGTTATTTGGGCTGCAATTTCTGAGGCTGGTCAACTCTAATGAACTTATACTCTGCAGCAGAGGTAACTCTGGGTCTTCCATTCCTGTGGCGGTCCTCATGAGAGCCAGTTTCATCATAGCGCTTGATGGTTTTTGCGACTGCACTTGAAGAAATGTTCAAAGTTCTTGAAATTTTCCAGGTTGACTGACCTTCATGTCTTAAAGTAATGATGGCCTGCCATTTCTCTGCTTATTTGAGTTGTTCTTGCCATAATATGGACTTAGCCCTGTTTTGTGAAATACCATCTTCTGTATACCACCCCTACTGTGTCACCACACAACTCAATTGCATTAAGAAGGAAAGAAATTCCACAAATTAACTTTTAACAAGGTACACCTGTTAATTGAAATTCATTCTAGGTGACTACCTCATGAAGCTGGTTAAGAGAATGCCAAGAGTGCAAAGTTGTCATCAAGGCAAAGGGTGGCTACTTTAAAGAATCTCCAATATATAAAATATTTTTTGATTTGTTTAACACTTTTTTTTGTTCTATTTTTTTTGGTTACTACATGATTCCATATGTGTTATTTCATAGTTTTGATGTCTTCACTATTATTCTACAATGTGGAAAATAGTACACATAAAACCCTTGAATTTTTAGAATTTTATTTGCCAAATAAAAAAACAAAATACCTTATTTACATAACTATTCAGACCTTTTGTTATTAGACTTGAACTTGAGCTCAGTTGTTTCCTGTTTCCATTGATCAATCTTCAGGTGTTTCTCCAACTTGATTGGAGTCCACCTGTGGTAAATTCAATTGATTGGACATGATTTGGAAAGGCACACAGCTGTCTATATAAGGTTCCACAGTTGAGAGTGCATGTCAGAGCAAAAACCAAGCCATGAGTTCAAATTACATGGAAAAATGGCGCCGGAAGAAATGGCAGCAGTTTTACGGGCGCCCAACCAATTGTGCTATTATGTTGGGTTTTTTCACATTATTTGTTATTTTGTACATGTGGAAAATAGTACAAGTAAAACTCTTGAATGAGTAGGTGTGTCCAAACTTTTGACTGATACTGTATGTGTGTGGCAATTTTAATTTCAGTTCATAATGTTTCTGCAACCATATCTTACGGCAAAAAAGAGCTTCTGGATATCAGGACAGCGATCACTCACCTCGGATTAGACAAAGATTTTTTTCTTCAATAAGCAGGACGCTCAGGACATACTCCAAACACCCTCAAGCCAACATCCCAGTTATTTGCAAGAGGAAGATACGCAGGCACAGAGGACACCGAGCGGGAAGCCTCGTTAGGATCCGCCGACGGCGAGTGGGAAAGCTGCCGTTACCGTCAATATTACTTGCCAATGTGCAATTATTGGACTAAATTAGACGAGGTACGATCACGAATATCCTACCAACGGGACATCAAAAACTGTAATATGCTACATTTCACGGAATCGTGGCTGAATGACAACATGGATATTCAGCTAGCGGGACATACGCTGCACCGGCAAGATGGAACAGCACACTCCGGTAAGACGAGAGGGGGCAGTCTGCATATTTGTAAACAGCTGGTGCACGAAATCTAAGGAAGTCTCTATATTTTTCTTGTCACGACTTCCGCCGAAGTCAGCTCCTCTCTTTTTTCGGGCGGCGTTCGGCGGTTGACGTCACCGGCTTTCTAGCCATCGCCGCTCCATTTTTCATTTACCCATTTGTTTTGTCTTGTTCCCTGCACACCTGGTTTTCAGTCCCCAATCACACTACATGTATTTATTCCTCTGTTCCCCCTCATGTCTTTGTGTAATTGTTTTGTGTTACGTGTCAGTTTTGACACGCTAGATTGGTGTTCGTTTATTCCGTGTTTTAACACGAGGTATGTTTATTTGTTTGAACGTAATTATTGTGACTGTTTGCGCGTTTTGCACTTTTGGCATTTGGCTGGAGGTTTCGACGCAGTGGCGTCCGTCTGTTGGTTTCTCCTGCCTTAATATAGTGTGCGCCTGTTCACAACTCGCTGCTCTCCTGCACCTGACTCCGCTCCCAGTACGCACACCATTGACATTTCTCGCCTGAAGTAGAGTATATTGTGATAAATTGCAGGCCACACTACTTGCCTAGAGTTTTCAGCTATACTTTTGATGGCTGTTTATTTACCACCAAAGACAGATGCTGGCACTAAGACTGCACTGTCAGCTGTATAAGGAAATAAGCAAACAGGAAACCACTCACCCAGAGGTGGTGCTCCTAGTGGCCGGAGACTTTAATGCAGGGAAACTTAAATCAGTTCTACCTAATTTCTATCAACATGTTAAATGTGCAACCAGAGGGGAAAAAATTCTAGATCACCTGTACTCCACACACAGAGACGAGAACAAAGCTCTCCCTCGCCCTCCATTTGGTAAAGCCGACCACAACTCTGTCCTCCTGATTCCTGCTTACAAGCAAAAATTAAAGCAGGAAGCACCAATGACTCGGTCTATAAAAAAAAGTGGTCAGATGAAGCAGATGCTAAACTACAGGACTGTTTTGCTATCACAGACTGGAACATTTTCCGGGATTCTTCCGATGGCATTGAGGAGTACACTACATCAGTCACTGGCTTTATCAATAAGTGCATCGAGGACGTCGTCCCCACAGTGACTGTACGTACATACCCCAACCAGAAGCCATGGATCACAGGCAACATTTGCACTGAGCTAAAGGGTAGAGCTGCCGCTTTCAAGGTGCGGAACTCTAACCCGGAAGCTTACAAGAAATCCTGCTATGCCCTGCAATGAACCATCAAACAGGAAAAGCGTCAATACAGGGCTAAGATTGAATCATACTACACCGGCTCCGACGCTCGTCTTATGTGGCAGGGCTTGCAAACTATTACAAACTACAAAGGGAAGCACAGTCGCGAGCTGCCCAGTGACACGAGCCTACCAGATGAGCTAAATTACTTCTATGCTCGCTTTGAGGCAAGCAACACTGAAGCATGCATGAGAGCATCAGCTGTTCCGGATGACTGTGTGATCATCGTAGCAGACGTGAGTAAGATCTTTAAACAGGTCAACATTCACAAGGCTGTGTGGCCCGACGGATTAGCAGGACGTGTGCTCCGGGCATGTGCTGAGCAACTGGCAGGTGTCTTCACTGATATTTTCAACATGTCCCTGACCGAGTCTGTAATACC
Source organism: Salmo salar (assembly GCF_965601325.2). NCBI lineage: Eukaryota > Metazoa > Chordata > Actinopteri > Salmoniformes > Salmonidae > Salmo > Salmo salar. The sequence goes on along the minus strand of NC_138294.1, from coordinate 63,405,811 downwards.
AACATGTTTCAAGCAGACCACCATAGTCCCTGTGCCCAAGAACACGAAGTCAAACTGCCTAAATGACTGCAGACCCGTAGCACTCAGGTCCGTAGCCATGAAGTGCTTTGAAAGGCTGGTAATGGCTCACATCAACACCATTATCCCAGAAACCCTAGACCCACTCCAATTTGCATACAGCCCAAACAGATCCACAGATGATGCAATTTCTATTGCACTCCACACTGCCCTTTCCCACCTGGACAAAAGGAACACTTATGTGAGAATGCTATTCATTGACTACAGCTCAGCGTTCAACATCATAGTACCCTCAAAGCTCATCACTAAGCTAAGGATCCTGGGACTAAACATGTCCCTCTGCAACTGGATCCTGGACTTCCTGACGGGCAGCCCCCAGGTGGTGAGGGTAGGTAGCCACACATCTGCCACGCTGATCCTCAACACTGGAGCCCACAAGGGGTGTGTGCTCATTCACCTCCTGTACTCCCTGTTCACCCACGACTGCATGGCCAGGCATGACTCCAACACCATCAAGTTTGCAGATGACACAACAGTGGTAGGCCTGATCACCGACAACGACGAGACAGCCTATAGGGAGGAGGTTCGAGACATGGCCGGTTGGTGCCAGAATAACAACCTATCCCTCAACGTAACCAAGACTAAGGAGATGATTGTGGACTACAGGAAAAGGAGGACCGAGCACACCCCCATTCTCATCGACGGGGCTGTAGTGGAGCAGGTTGAGAGCTTCAAGTTCCTTGGTGTCCACATCACCAACAAACTAGAATGGTCCAAACACACCAAGACAGTCGTGAAGAGGGCACGACAAAGCCTATTCCCTGTCAGGAAACTAAAAAGATTTGGCGTGGGTCTTGAGATCCTCAAAAGGTTCTACAGCTGCACCATCGAGAGCATCCTGACGGGTTGCATCACTGCCTGGTATGGCAACTGCTCGGCCTCCGACCGCAAGGCACTACAGAGGGTAGTGTGCATGGCCCAGTACATCATTGGGGCTAAGCTGCCTGTCATCCAGGACCTCTACACCAGGCGGTGTCAGGAAGGCCCTAAAAATTGTCAAAGACCCTAGCCACCCCAGTCATAGACTGTTCTTTCTACTACGGTGTGGCAAGCGGTACCGGAGTGCCAAGTCTAGGACAAAAAGGCTCCGGAACAGGTAATGAAATGGCTACCCGGACTATTTGCATTGTGTGCCCCCCCCAACCCTCTTTTACACTGCTGCTGCTCTCTGTTTATCATATATGCATAGTCACTTTAACCATATCTACATGTACATACTACCTCAATCAGCCCGACTAACCGATGTCTGTATGTAGCCTCGCTACTTTTATAGCTGTGCTACCGTATATAGCCTCGCTACTGTTACTTTTCACTGTCTTCTTACTGTTGTTTTTATTTCTTTACTTACCTATTGTTCACCTAATACCTTTTTTGCACTATTGGTTAGAGCCGGTAAGTAAGCATTTCACTAAGGTCTACACCTGTTGTATACGGCGCACATGACAAACTTTGATTTGAAATTAATTGTCTAGAGCTCTGAGACAGGATTGGATGATCCATCGCATCTCCCAAAAACATTTTCAACATCTGTAAAATGATAGTCTAGAAACTAAAGCTTTGGTTGTCTTCCTCTCAGGGTTCCTCATCTCTCTGGACCTCCTCAAAGTCCACCTCTTGAACATCAGACTTTGAGGCCTCATCTTCACGGTCACTTTCCAACCTTGTTGAGGATGGCTCATTGTCAGGCTCCAAAAGCTTCAAATTTGTCCGGGTGGCCACCAATTTTTCAACCCTTGTATTGGTCAGCCTGTTGCGTGCTTTGGTGTGTGTGTTCCCAAACAAGGACCAATTGCGCTCGGAGGCGGCTGATGTTGGTGGGATTTGGAGGATGATGGAGGCAACGGGGGAAAGAGTCTGAGATCCACAAAATCCCTTCCACCAGGTGGCTGATGAGATGTTGGCACGACTGCCATATTGCATCTCCATCCCAAAGCCCTTGCTTGGAAGTGTACTTCCAAGAACCTTGCCCTCATCCAGGCCAAGATGGCGAGACACGGTAGTGATGACACCATAGGCCTTGTTGATCTCTGCACCAGACAGGATGCTCTTGCCAGCATACTTGGTGTCCAACATGTACGCTGCGGCGTGAACAGTTGAAGTTTGAAGTTTACATACACTTAGGTTGGAGTCATTAGCCTCTCTGGGCTAGGTGGGACGGTTGCGTCCCACCTACTCAACAGCCAGTGTAATCCCGTGGCGCGATATTCAAATACCTTAGAAATGCTATTACTTCAATTTCTCAAACATATGACTATTTTACACCATTTTAAAGACAAGACTCTCGTTAATCTAACCACACTGTCCGATTTAAAAAAGGCTTTACAACGAAAGCAAAACATTAGATTATGTCAGCAGAGTACCCAGCCAGAAATAATCAGACACCCATTTTTCAAGCTAGCATATTATGTCACATAAACCCAAACCACAGCTAAATGCAGCACTAACCTTTGATGATCTTCATCAGATGACACCCCTAGGACATTATGTTATACAATACATGCATGTTTTGTTCAATCAAGTTCATATTTATATCAAAAACCAGCTTTTTACATTAGCATGTGACTAGCATGTGACTAGCATTCCCACCGAACACTGCCGGTGAATTTACTAAATTACTCACGATAAACGTTCACAAAAAACATAACAATTATTTTAAGAATTATAGATACAGAACTCCTTTATGCAATCGCGGTGTCCGATTTTAAAATGGCTTTTCGGTGAAAGCACATTTTGCAATATTCTCAGTAGATAGCCCGGCATCACAGGGCTAGCTATTTAGACACCCAGCAAGTTTAGCACTCACCAAAGTCAGATTTACTATAAGAAAAATGTTATTACCTTTGCTGTTCTTCGTCAGAATGCACTCCCAGGACTTCTACTTCAATAACAAATGTTGGTTTGGTCCCAAATAATCCATTGTTATATCCAAATAGCGGCGTTTTGTTCGTGCGTTCAAGACACTATCCGAATGGTAAAGAAGGGTGACGAGCACGGCGCATTTCGTGACAAAAAAATTCTAAATATTCCATTACCTTACTTCGAAGCATGTCAACCGCTGTTTAAAATAAATTTTTATGCCATTTTTCTCATAAAAAAGCGAAAATATTCCCCCCGGGAGTGGTGGTTTTCGTTCAAAGAGAGGGAAAATAAAAACATCTCGTGCCCTCGTGCACGAGCCCCAGTCTAATGGTCCTCTGACAGGCCACTATTCAAACGCGCTAATGTGTTTCAGCCTGGGGCTGCCTCGATATCATTCAGCTTTTTCCCGGGTTCTGAGAGCCTATGGGAGCTGTAGGAAGTGTCACGTTACAGCAAAGATCCTCAGTCTTCAATAAAAAGAGCCAAGATGAACAACAACTTGTCAGACAGGCCACTTCCTGTTCAGAATCTTCTCAGGTTTTTGCCTGCCATATGAGTTCTGTTATACTCAGACACCATTCAAACAGTTTTAGAAACTTTAGGGTGTTTTCTATTCAAAGCCAATAATTATATGCATATTCTAGTTACTGGGCAGGAGTAGTAACCAGATTAAATCGGGTACGTTTTTTATCCGGCTGTGTCAATACTGCCCCCTAGCCCTAACAGGTTAACAAGACATTTGTGGAGTAGTTGAAAAACGAGTTAACTATAGTTTTGTCAAATCGGTTAGGACATCTACTTTGTGCATAAGTAATCTTTCCAACAATTGTTTACAGACAGATTATTTCACTTATAATTCACTGTATCACAATTCCAGTGGGTCAGAAGTTTACATACACTAAGTTGACTGTGCCTTTAAACAGCTTGGAAAGTTCCAGAAAATGATGTCATGGCTTTAGAAGCTTCTGTTAGGCTAATGGCCATCATTTGAGTCAATTGGAGGTGTACCTGTGGATGTATTTCAAGGCCTACCTTCAAACTCAGTGCTTCTTTGCTTGACATCATGGGAAAATCAAAAGGAAAATCAGGCAAGACTTCAGAAAAAAATTGTAGACCTCCACAAGTCTGGTTCATCCTTGGGAGAAATTTCCGTACGCCTGAATGTACCACGTTCATCTGTACAAACAGTAGTACGCAAGGATAAACACCATGGGACCATGCAGCCGTCATACCGCTCAGGAAGGAGACGCGTTCTGTCTCCTAGAGATGAACGTACATTGTGAAAAGTGCATATCAATCCCAGAACAACAGGACACAGGACCTTGTGAAGATGATGGAGGAAACGGGTATAAAAGTATCTATATCCACAGTAAAATGAGTCCTAAATCAACATAACCTGAAAGGCTTCCCAGCAAGGAAGAAGCCACTGTCTCAAAACCGCCATAGAAAAGCCAGACTACGGTTTGCAACTGCACATGGGGACAAAGATCATACTTTTTGGAGAAATGTCCTCTAGTCTGATGAAACAAAAATAGAACTGTTTGGCCATAATGACCATCGTTATGTTTGCGGGAAAAAGGGGGAGGCTTGCAAGCCGAAGAACACCATCCCAACCGTGAAGCACGGGGGTGGCAGCATCATGTTGTGGGGGTGCTTTGCTGCAGGAGGGACTGGTGCACTTCACAAAATGGATGCATCATGAGGCAGGAAAGTTGTGGATATATATTGAAGCAACATCTCAAGACATCAGTCAGGAAGTTAAAGCTTGGCCGCAAATGGGTCTTCCAAATGGACAATGACCCCAAGCATGCTTCCAAAGTTGTGGCAAAATGGCTTAAGGACAACAAAGTCAAGGTATTGGAGTGGCCATCACAAAGTCCTGACCTTAATCCTATTGAAAATTTGTGGGCAGGGCTGAAAAAGTGTGTGCGAGCAAAGAGGCCTACAAATCTGACTCAGTTACACCAGCTCTGTCAGGAGGAATGGGCCAAAATTCACCCAACTTATTGTGGGAAGCTTGTAGAAGGCTACCTGAAACGTTTGACCCAAGTTAAACAATTTAAAGGCAATGCTACCAAATACTAATTGAGTGTATGTAAACTTCTGACCCACTGGGAATGTGTTGAATGAAATAAAAGCTGAAATAAATAATTCTCTCTACTATTATTCTGACATGTCACGTTCTTAAAATAAAGTGGTGATCCTAACTGACCTAAGACAGGGAATTTTTACTTGAAATAAATGTCAGGAATTGTGAAAAACTGAGTTTAAATGTATTTGGCTAAGGTGTATAACTTCAACTGTATGTGCTTCAGGCAGAAGTCTTCACGCTTGTTGATGTATTTCAGAACCGAACTGAAGTTTCCTCTGCTTGGCACAACAGTGAAGTGGGCAGGGCAGTATGGATTTCTTCACTTACACCTGCAAGCAGAGTCTGAACATCAGACAGGATGGCATTGTCTCCCTCAATCCGTGCAATGGCTACTGCTATAGGTTTCAGGCTGCTTACCACTCTCTCCCAAAAATAGTGGCAAGAAAAAGTATGTGAACCCTTTGGAATTACCTGGACTTCTGCATAAATTGGTCATACAATTTGATCTTATCTTTATCTAAGTCACCACATTAAACTAACACAGTCTGCTTAACTAATTACACACAAACAATTTTACGTTTTCATGCCTTTTATTGAACACACCATTTAAACATTCACAGTGCAGGGTGGGAAAAGTATGTGAACACTTGGATTTAATAACTGTTTGACCTTCCTTTGGCAGCTATCACCTCAACCAAACGTTTTCTGACAACGGCCAGGAGGAATTTTGGACCATTCCTCTTTACAAAACTATTTCAGTTCAGCAATATTCTTGGGATGTCAGGTGTGAACTGCTCTCTTGAGGTCAGGCCACAGCATCTCAATCGGGTTGTCAGGACTGACTGGGCCACTCCAGAAGGCGTATTTTCTTCTGTTGAAGACATTCTGTTGATTGTGTTTTGGGTCGTTGTCCTGTTGCATCACCCAACTTCTGTTAAGCTTCAATTGGTGGACAGAGCCTTACATTTTCCTGCAAAATGTCTTGATAAACTTGGGAATTCATTTTTCTGTCGATGATGGCATGCTGTCCAGGGCCTGAGGCAGCAAATAAGCTTCAAACCATGATGCTCCCTTCACGATACATTAGTTGGGATGAGGTTTTGATGTTGCTGTGTTGTTCCTTTCTACCAACTCAACTTTAGTTTCATCTGTCCACAGAATATTTTTCCAGTAGCACTGTGGAACATCCAGATGCTCTTTTGCTAACTGCAGACGTTCAGCAATGTTTTTTTTGGACAGCAGTGGCTTCTTCCGTGGTGTCCTCCCATGAACACCATTCTTGTTTAGTGTTTTACATATGGTAGACTCGTAAACAGAGATGTTAACCTGATGAGGACAGACGTTCCGCTAGCGGAACCCCTAGCCAACGGCCAATGGCATCGCACGGCGCGAAATACAAAACCAGCTAAAATACCACAATTCAGTTTTCTCAAACAACTATTTTACACCATTTTAAAGACAAGACTCTCGTTAATCTAACCACATTGTCCGATTTCAAAAAGGCTTTACAGCGAAAGCAAAACATTAGATTATGATAGGAGAGTACATAGACACAAATAATCACACAGCCATTTTCCAAGCAAGCATATATGTCACATAAACCCAAACCACGGCTAAATGCAGCACTAACTTTGATCTTTATCAGATGACACTCCTAGGACATTATGTTATACAATACATGCATGTTTTGTTCAATCAAGTTCATATTTATATCAAAAAACAGCTTTTTACATTAGCATGTGATGTTCAGAACTAGCATACCCATCAAACTTCCGGTGAATGTACTAAATTACTCATGATAAACGTTGACAGAATACATAACTTATTTTAAGAATTATAGATACCGCGATTGCATAAAGGAGTAATGTATCAGATTTTAAAATAGCTTTAAGGCGAAACTAAAGTCAGAATTTACTATTAGAAAAATTGGATTACCTTTGTTGTTCGTCAGAATGCACTCCCAGGACTTGTACTTCAACAACAAATGTTGTTTTGGTTGCAAATAATCCATAGTTATATTCAAATAGCTCCGTTTTGTTCGTGCGTTCCGGTCACTATCCGAAGGGTGACGCGCGAGCGCATTTCGTGACAAAGAATTTCTAAATATTCCATTACCGTACTTAGAAGCATGTCAGACGCTGTTTAAAATCCATTTTTATGCTATTTTTCTCGTTAAAATAGCGATAATATTCCAACCGGGCAACGTTGTATACATTCAAAGGCTGAAAGAAAAAAATGGAGTAGTCTCGTGACTGCGCATCTCAGTCTCACTGTCCCCAGGCTGACCACTTACAAATTCTGCTGCTGTTCTTTGCCCAGAGACAGCAGACACCCCATTCCACTTTCTGGCGGCTTTAGAGAGCGAATGGAAGCTGTAGAAAATTTCACGTTACAGCACAGATGCTGTATTTTCGATAGAGATGCAACTGAAGGACAACAAATTGTCAGACAGGGCACTTCCTGTATGGAATCCTCTCAGGTTTTGGCCTGCCATATGAGTTCTGTTATACTCAGACACCATTCAAACAGTTTTAGAAACTTTTGTGTTTTCTATCCAAATCTACTAATTATATGCATATTCTAGTTTCTGGGCAGGAGTAGTAACCAGAATAAATCGGGTACGTTTTTTTATCCGGCTGTGAAAATACTGCCCCCATCCCAAAAGTTAACAGAGATTTCCTTAAGTCTTTAGCTGACACTCTAGGATTCTTCTTAACCTCATTGAGCATTCTGCGCTGTGCTCTTGCAGTCATCTTTGCAGGATGGCCACTCCTAGGGAGAGTAGCAACAGTGTTGAACTTTTTCCATTTATAGACAGTTTGAACATCAAGGCTTTTAGAGATACCTTTGTAACCCTTTCCAGGTTTATGCAAGTCAACAATTCTTAATATCGGGTCTCCTGAGATCTCTTTTGTTCGAGGCATGGTTCACATCAGGCAATGCTTCTTTTGAATAGCTAACCCAAATTTTGTGAGTATTTTTTTTTTATTAGGGCAGGGCAGCTCTAACCAACATCTCCAGTCTCGTCTCAATTAAAAACATTTGTTTTTTTAATTTGACCTTTTATTTAACTAGGCAAGTCGGTTAAGAACAAATTCTTATTTTCATTGATGGCCTAGTGGATTAACTGCCTTGTTCAGGGGCAGAACGACAGATTTTTACATTGTCAGCTCAGGGATTCGATCTTGCAACCTTTCGGTTACTAGTCCAACGCTCTAACCACTAGGCTACTTGATTGTACTCCAATTCGCTTTTGGAGAAGTCATTAACCTAGGGGTTCACATACTTTTTCCAACCTACACTGTGAATGTTTAAGTGATGTATTCCATATAGACCTGAAAAATGTTATCATTTGTGTGTTATTAGTTTAAGCAGACTGTGTTTGTCTGTTGTGACTTAGATGAAGATCTAATTTAATGACCAGTTTGCAGAAATCCAGGTAATTCCAAAAGGTTCACATACTTTTTCTTGCCACTGTACATCATCCAGGAGGATCCTCTTGATGGGGATGTCCATATCGGCAGACTGTGATATGGCCATTTCTTGGAGAGACTCCTTCACCTCCAGGAGACTGTCAAACATGATGACATCACCACCCCAACGGGTGTTGCTGGGCAACTCTGATTCTTCTCACTTTGCTTGGTGAGGTAGATTGCTGTTATAACTTGAGGACCCTTCACATACCTAACCATTTCCTTGGCATTCGACCACCCATCAGAGATGATTGCAATACAGTCTGCTTTCTCTATGATTTGCTTGACCTTCATTTGAACGCTGTTGAACTCTGCATCCAGCAAATGAGTAGATAAAGCATGTCTGGTTGGAGGGGTGTATGCTGGGCGAAGAACATTCAGAAATCTCTTCCAATACACATTGCCTGTGAGCATCAGAGTTGAACCAGTTGCATACACAGCTTGAGCAAGACATTCATCAGCATTTCTCTGACTACGTTCCTCCATTGAGTCAAAAACACTTCTGATTCCAGGAGGACCATGAGCTGTTGCTATCAATAAGGTGTCTGATTCATCATTTTCTCCTCGAATAGAAGTAGAGGGACTTTTGTCAGTGGTTGCTTGTTGTGAGCGACCAGGGAACTTTATGCACTTGGCCAGATGATTCTGCGTCTTTGTTGCATTCTTCACATATGATTTGGCACAGTATTTGCAAATGTACACAGCTTTTCCTTCATTAGCTGCAGTGAAATGTCTCCACACATCAGATAGTGCCCGTGGCATTTTCCTGTAAAGATTAGAAAAAAATTAGTTTAAAAAAAATAATCCATGTACAGATAAATAGTTAGGCAGTTAGATTAAACAAATTCTTTGTAAGATATATGTTTTAAAATGAAACGTATGGAAACAGGTGAATTAAGACTCCTCAGTTAGCAGGCTCAAGCAAGCTAAAACCCACATGGTAGCAAAAACGAACTAAAATTGTTAGAAATTGTTAATTATTTAAACACATTTTGCTGTAGGCTACTATTTACTAGTTAACAAAAAATCATGTCTGTCATAAAAAATATATTCACCCCACCCAGTATTGTAATCAAAACTTACCAGAAAGCGTGTATTCCTTGGCTCACAGTGTAGTAGTGTGGGCTCAATAGCAACTCATTAGTGTGCAAGATGTTGAGAATCAGCTATACACGTGATGGAAGAGTGCACTGCACATGTGATGGAAGAATGCACTGTGCATGCAGAGGGTTGCAATTCCATTGAATTGGGGAAAGTTTAACCAAAATATGGCACAAGACCTAGAATTGCCTTGTGTATCCCACAAAAAAGGTTCACTGTTTATAAGCTAACTTTATAAAAATGAATTTAAGCGAAATTCCCGGGCTTACTTCCCATGGACAAATTCCGGGAAGTTTGCGGAAAGTTTCCGACCCTTGGCAACCCTACCTTGGACTGGGGTGAAGGTTCACCTTCGAACAGGACAACGACCCTAAGCACACAGCGACAAGTCTCAATGTCCTTGAGTGGTGCCGCCTGAGTCCGGACCTGAACTTGATCGATAATCGCTGGAGAGACCTGAATATAGTTGTGCAACAACGCTCCCCGTTCAACCTGACAGAGCTTGAGAGGATCTGCAGAGAAGAATGGGAGACACTCCCCAAATACAGGTGTGCCAAGCTTGTAGCGTCATAACCAAGAAGATTCGTGGCTGTAATTGCTGCCAAAGGTGCTTCAACAAAGTACTGAGTAAAGGGTCTGAGTACTTATGTAAATGTGATATTTTGGTATTTGTTTTTATTTTGATACTTTTGCCAACATTTCTAAAAACCTGTTTTTGCTTTTTCATTATGGGGTATTGTGTGTGTGTGTGTGTGTGTGTGTGTGATGAAGGAAAAACAATTGAATCCATTTTAGAATAAGGCTGTAACGTAACAAAGTGGAAAAACTCAATGGGTCTGAATACTTTCCGAATGCACCGTATACTGTCAGGCAAGGAACCACCAGCATCCCTAGTCATAATCTTGATGTCTATCTGTACAATGCACTAAGTACATTTCTCAGCCAATGCTGTTGATACAATATATTTTCTCAACCATTTGGTTTTAGGGATGTTTGGTTCTTGTTGTAGTATGCCTACTCTGAGTCACTCTTCACCAGTGAAACTTGAGATGCATTTTTTTTATACTGCAGAAATGCTTTCAGTCAGACCTACTAATTTAGTCTGGCGTGATCCACATGGTTGTTTCTGATTTTGCTTTTCTACAGACCAAGATGACTGCTTGGCTACAGAAAAGTACAGATCGGCCATAACATATTGTGCTCGGGTTACTTTCATTGGCAGTTCTCCTAAAGATAGCCTAATCCTTTAGGAATCATGGGAACGGAAGACCTCTTCAAAATACACAGAAAACGGGGGAAGAGGGATTGATTCACTCTTTCTGACTTTTCTCACATACTCTGAGATCAGAGGCAAAATGTCTTCTTCTAGCACATCAGAGGAAGGATTTGAACAGAGGCATTCCTGTTCTTAAAGCACGTTCACAGACACTGAACCCGCAGTTCAGAACAGCTGTTTGAAGATTGAGATGCTGTCTTTGTCAGAGTTGCTGCGTTTCATGCTCCACTAGACCACGGCTTCTCTACAAACTAGAGGTCGACCGATTTATTTATTTTTTTTTCAACGCCAATACCGATTATTGGAGGACCAAAAAAGCCGATACCGATTTTTAAATCTGCCTTTAAAAATATATATATTTTTTTATTTGTAATAATGACAATTACAACAATACCGAATGGACACTTATTTTCACTTAATATAACACATCAATAAAATAAATTTAGCCTCAAATAAATAATGAAACATGTTCAATTTGGTTTAAATAATGCAAAAATGTGTTGGAGAAGAAAGTAAAAGTGCATTATGTGCCATGTAAGAAAGCTAACGTTTAAGTTCCTTGCTCAGAACATGAGAACATATGAAAGCTGGTGGTTCCTTTTTAACATGAGTCTTCAATATTCCCAGGTAAGAAGTTTTAGGTTGTGGTTATTATAGGACTATTTCTCTATACCATTTTGTATTTCATATACCTTTTGACTATTGGATGTTCTTATAGGCACTTTAGTATTGCCAGTGTAACAGTATAGCTTCCGTCCCTCTCCTCGCCCCTACCTGGGCTCGAACCAGGAACACATCGACAACAGCCACCCTCGAAGCATCGTTACCCATCGCTCCACAAAAGCCACGGCCCTTGCAAAGCAAGGGGAACAACTAGCGAGTGACGTCACCGATTGAAACGCTATTAGCGCGCACCCCGCTAACTAGCTAGCCATTTCACATCGGTGACACCAGCCTAATCTCGGGAGTTGATAGGCTTGAAGTCATAAACAGCTCAATGCTTGAAGAATTGCGGCGAGCTGCTGGCAAACACACGACAGTTCTATTTGAATGAATGCTTACGAGCCTGCTGCTGCCTACCACCGCTCAGTCAGACTGCTCTATCAAATCATAGACTTAATTATAATATAATAACACACAGAAATACGAGCCTTTGGTCATTAATATGGTCGAATCTGGAAACTATCATTTCGAAAACAAAACGTTTATTCTTTATTCTTTCAGTTCCGTAAGGTATCTAACGGGTGGCATCCCTAAATCTAAATATTGCTGTTACATTGTACAACCTTCAATGTTATGTCATAATTATGTACAATTCTGGCAAATTAATTACGGTCTTTGTTAATAATAAATGGACTTCACACAATTCGCAACGAGCCAGGCGGCCCAAACTGCTGCATATACCCTGACTGCTTGCACGGAACGCAAGAGAAGTGACACAATTTCCCTAATTATAAGAAATTCATGTTAGCAGGCAATATTAACTAAATATGCAGGTTGAAAAATACACTGCTCAAAAAAATAAAGGGAACACTAAAATAACACATCCTAGATCTGAATGAATGAAATAATCTTATTAAATACTTTTTTCTTTACATAGTTGAATGTGCTGACAACAAAATCACACAAAAATAATCAATGGAAATCCAATTTATCAACCCATGGAGGTCTGGATTTGGAGTCACACTCAAAATTAAAGTGGAAAACCACACTACAGGCTGATCCAACTTTGATGTAATGTCCTTAAAACAAGTCAAAATGAGGCTCAGTAGTGTGTGTGGCCTCCACGTGCCTGTATGACCTCCCTACAATGCCTGGGCATGCTCCTGATGAGGTGACGGATGGTCTCCTGAGGGATCTCCTCCCAGACCTGGACTAAAGCATCCGCCAACTCCTGGACAGTCTGTGGTGCAACGTGGCGTTGGTGGATGGAGCGAGACATGATGTCCCAGATGTGCTCAATTGGATTCAGGTCTGGGGAACGGGCGGGCCAGTCCATAGCATCAATGCCTTCCTCTTGCAGGAACTGCTGACACACTCCAGCCACATGAGGTCTAGCATTGTCTTGCATTAGGAGGAGCCCAGGGCCAACCGCACCAGCATATGGTCTCACAAGGGGTCTGAGGATCTCATCTCAGTACCTAATGGCAGTCAGGCTACCTCTGGCAAGCACATGGAGGGCTGTGCGGCCCCCCCAAAGAAATGCCACCCCACACCATGACTGACCCACCGCCAAACCGGTCATGCTGGAGGATGTTGCAGGCAGCAGAACGTTCTCCACGGCGTCTCCAGACTCTGTCACGTCTGTCACGTGATCAGTGTGAATTTGCTTTCATCTGTGAAGAGCGCCAGTGGCAAATTTGCCAATCTTGGTGTTCTTTGGCAAATGCCAAACATCCTGCACGGTGTTGGGCTGTAAGCACAACCCCCACCTGTGGACGTCGGGCCCTCATACCACCCTCATGGAGTCTGTTTCTGACCGTTTGAGCAGACACATGCACATTTGTGGCCTGCTGGAGGTCATTTTGCAGGGCTCTGGCAGTGCTCCTCTTGCTCCTCCTTGCACAAATGCGGTAGCGGTCCTGCTGCTGGGTTGTTGCCCGTCTATGGCCTCCTCCACGTCTCCTGATGTACTGGCCTGTCTCCTGGTAGCGTCTCCATGCTCTGAACACTACGCTGACAGACACAGCAAACCTTCTTGCCACAGCTCGCATTGATGTGCCATCCTGGATGAGCTGCACTACCTGAACCACTTGTGTGGGTTGTAGACTCCGTCTCATGCTACCACTAGAGTGAAAGCACCGCCAGCATTCAAAAGTTACCAAAACATCAGCCAGGAAGCATAGGAACTGAGAAGTGGTCTGTGGTCACCACCTGCAGAACCACTCCTTTATTGGGGGTGTCTTGCTAATTGCCTATCATTTCCACCTGTTGTCTATTCCATTTGCAAAACAGCATGTGAAATTTATTGTCAATCAGTGTTGCTTCCTAAGTGGACAGTTTGATTTCACAGAAGTGTGATTGACTTGGAGTTACATTGTGTTGTTTAAGTGTTCCCTTTATTTTTTTGAGCAGTATATATACTTGTGTATTGATTTTAAAGAAGGGCATTGATGTTTATGGTTAGGTGCAACGACAGTGCTAAATCATCACCCGTTTGGCGAAGTAGGCTGTGATTCGATGAGAAATTAAGAAGCACCGCATCGATTATATGCAATGCAGGACACGCTAGATAACTACACATGGTTGACGATATTACTAGTTTAACTAGTGATTATGTGAAGGTTGTTTTTTATAAATGTAATGCTAGCTATCAACTTGGCTTCTTGCTGCCCTCACGTAACAGGTAGTCAGCCTGCCACGCAGGCTCCTTGTGGAGTGCAATGTAAGGCAGGTGATTTAGAGCGTTGGACTAACAAGGTAAAAATCTGTCTTTCTGCCCCTGAACAAGGCAGTTAACCCACCGTTCCTAGGCCATCATTGAGAATAAGAATGTGTTCTGAACTGACTTGCCTAGTTAAATAAAGGTGAAAAAAAATAAAAATGGCCGAATCAGTGTCCAAAACTACCGATTTCCGATTGTTATGAAAACGTGAAATCGTCCCTAATTAATCGGCCATTCCGATTAATCAGTCGACCTCTACTACAAACTACTGGCGGGCGGCAAAGCTGGGTTCTGATTCTCATTTCACACATTTCTGTTTTTCCCATTATATTTCAGTCACTGGAGGCCAATTTTCGAAATGTGCAACTTTTTATTACCACGAGCACACTCAGGAGCCTTAGCTGTGGCGCAGCGGTCTAAGGCATCTCAGTGCTAGAGGCGTCACTACAGACCCTGGTCCGATTCCAGGCTGTATCACAATCGGCTGTGATTGGGAGTCCCATAGGGCGGTGCACAATTGGCCCAGCGTCTTTGGGATTTGGCTGGAGTAGGCCGTCATTGTCAATAAGAATTTATTATCTGACTTGCCTAGTTAAATAAAGCTAAATTTAAAAAAGGAGAAGAGTATCATGTCACTGGTAGTCTCTCACTGGTAGTCTCAACTTTCTCTAATTGCAAATGAAAGAACTATTTGGAGTTACTCAGCACTTGGTTGTGCGATATTGTTATGGATGTCTAATGTTAATGAGGAAAATACAGTCGATGATCTTGTTCACTCATGCAGTTGCTGGATGAGTTAAAAGTTGGCAAAATGTTTGCAGCACTGCTTTTGTAATCAAATAAATCAGTGCTTCAACATAAAAATTATTCAAACTCATTCATGCATTATTATGATTTACCTCTGTGTTAATTTCCTTTTCCATTTTGCCGTTTGAGACAAACACAGGCAAGTGATCCGCCCATTGATTTCCTCTTAAGCGAACTGCTCATTGATTGCTGCAGTGTGACCTGCTGTAGGATGGCCTGCGCTGCACCGGGGGCGTCATGAAGATTAAGCCTCAGCGAGACGCTGATTTTCCTGGGTGTTACGTAAGCCACATCTGTCCCTCCACATTACAGCATCGCCGATGTGGAGCCCACCATGTGAATAAAGGAGAAGAGATGGGTTACTCGAGCGCACACTGAATTCTGCTTACTGTCCCTGCCATTCAGCATGCAAGGATAGCGGGCGGGAGATGCTTGTGCCTTAATGGAGGGGACTGGACTGAAATGGCTTTTTAGACAGAGCCTGGTGCTGATGTGGAGGAAGGAAGCCATGAAATGACAGGGGCACAGTAGGTTCTGTGTAGGAACATACAGACTGCACTTAGAGCTGGTATTACCTTGCCTCAGCAGTTAATGTTTTACCATATTTCTCTGATTTTATTACCCTGCTGCCTCCTCCAGACATGATAATAAGGACGGAGCTTATTTGAACAGCACTTCTCTCCGATGGGATTGGGGTGGTGCCAGAGAATACTCTGATCATGGCGGTATCCAGCAGAGCTGTAAGTTATGGCTGTGCCCTAGACACTGACTGCATATTTCTCACATTGAAATGTAATTGGTCCTGACCTGGTAGCATGGTGGTCTGGACCAGTCATCAAGAGGATGAGTAGGCCTTCCAGTTGTCAGTGGCATAATGATCATATGGTGATAGGAAAACATGGGCCTAATTGTGCAGCAAGAGTCTTTGAGTCAGCAAAGGATCGAAGTTCAGAGGTTATATCTGGTCAATATCTCTTTTGACTGACAATCCTGTAAGACCATTCTCTCACCATACTCTGCTCTTGTCCCAGTCTGAAGTGCCCTCCTTGGGGCTCCCGAGGGTGCAGCGGTCTAAGGCACTGCATCTGTGCTAGAGGTGTCACTACACACCCTGGTTCGATTCCAGGCTGTATCACAACCGGCCACGATTGGGAATCCCATAGGGCGGCGCACCATATGCCCAGCGTCGTCCAGGTTAGGGTTTGGCCGGGGTAGGCCGTCATTGAAAATAAGAATTTGTTCTTAACTGACTTGCGTTGTTAAAATGAAATACAATTATGGTGGAGAGGCCGGTTGACATATATTGTCATTTCAGCATATCCTGGGGACTAGATGATAAGGGGGACAGCTGTCTGATAGGGTTGGCTGTGTGTATATTGCTTGCAGCGTCTGCCAACCTGAACCTGTGGTTAAATTGACCTCAGAATATTACAGTACTGCAGCCTGGTTGCAGTAGACTTGCTGCTTTAAAACCCACCCTTTTATTAGGGTGGCCCCAGCCTCAACCTAACAGCAAGCACCTCTGTAGCTAGCTACCCATTATTTTGAGTACATGCTTTTGTGTGTACTTACAATAAGTATTTTGGCGCAGTGTGCGGTTCACTTGTCTGTTATTGTTTGGTATGCGTGTACAGAAACAAAGCTTGTGGTCAAATGAGTGTAACGGGAAAGCATTTGCACTGAACCTGAGTCCCACAGGGCTGACTGGGATTGAGTCGGCTGGGCAGTGGAGGAGATGAGAGGAGAGATTCTGATCAGGGCCAGGATGGGGCGGACTGACTGCAGGCATAGCTGTCAGTGTGAAGCAGAGTAAATACTGTAGGGAGTCAAAAACAGGTAGTTAAACCTGTTTGTGAGGTACTAGGAGTTGGAACCTGCATAAGTAAAGTGGAAATATTGTGTTTTCAAATGACTATATGACAATTCAGCTCAACAGTCCTCTTTTTGAATATCATTCTTGGGATTTTTCCTTGGTTGCACTGAGCAGATTTTTTAGGACTAAATTGTTAATGAGGGACTCATTGCCTCAAACTCACACCCGTCTTATTATTTTAGTATGCCGTATGAGTATGCTGTATGTTGCATGAGGGTCTTTTGATTGTAAAAAGGAATGTTATATGAATGTACACTGAAAGAATATCCATTAGTTGCCACTTGCCAGTATGATGCTTTGGTAGAAATGGTGGGAGTTTGTGTCCTTTTCATTCCATCGCTCTTGGCCCATCTGAAACCATTTGTGGTGTTATATCAAGATAATCTTGATCCTCTATTGTGGTGGCTTTCTTTGCAAGGTGTGGTGTGCTAGATATGATCTACTGACCTCTGGTGCTGCTGTACTTCCTCTGTGTCAGTGTATAGCCTGGCAGGCAGAACCACACCAGCTCTTTCCCTCTCACCACCTCCCTGTGTGTGTCCAAGCATTTGAGTGTGACTTGCCTTCAGGAGTATGAAGGCAACAACCCCTCCCACCCCTATTCTCATTTCCACTTCCAACAGACTGGAACAGAGAGGGGGAGAGACAAGCCAAGATACTGAGCGTGCCTGTGGAAGGCCTGGCTGTGGCAGTGGATCTCTGTAGACACAGCCCAGCGGGGCCTGCATGATGTCTCCTGCTGGGAGCTGGGGCTGTGTGGGGGCCTTGCTAGGATGAGAAGACCTAAAGGGGGGGGGGGGGGGGTCTGAGTGCCTCACTGTCGGTTCCTGCCTATGGAATGTAGGCTTGGAACAACCTCAGTCTCACACCAGTCACTTTCCTCTTGGCTGAGCTCGGTTGACCTCATTTTGGGTCAAAAGTTCACTGTGCCACACACTTTGAGAGAGGACTATAGCTTAAGGCCATGGTAACAGTTTACAGTGAGCGCACTTTGTTGGCAGGTGTTTTGGATCTTGTTGACTATCAGGGAGGTGATCTGCAGAGTGCAGACTTCCTTGGTTGGTTTATTTGTCTGTGAAAATGTTGAGGGGAGGCAGCTGATTTTATCTCAGGAGGGCATGGCTGTGCTACATCTGATCCGTCTTCATGTGGGAAAGCAGAGCTCAGCCCTCACCCAGCAGGTGCTATGGAAACAGAAAGGCAAGTATTGACCGGCGGTTCTCTGATTCCCATCCTCATAGAGAATGCATGGGCAGTCCTTCTCTTATCAGGCCCCTGGTAGTAAGAGCTCTCTTCCAAATAAAGACAATCCAATAACACTCTCTCAGTCCTGGGGATCTGGCTGCGGAACTCAATCTGTTTACTAATCCATACCTCCTGAAGACGGTTTTAATTATTTGGATGCTATACAGGTTCTTCCCCTACACAATAGATTTGATTCCAACTCAAGGATAGGCAAGCGTTCTATACCAGATACCTGCCCATCGTCCTCGCAAGCACAGCCCCAAACTCAACAAAAGTAATTATTGCCTTGATAACCTCTGCATAATGTTAATGATTGCATTTCCGTTCAAGATTCCTAAATAGATTTTAGATTCCATTGTCTAAGCTCATGCTTAATGTCAGGGCATGTATACACATTTGCGAAATGAGGACAAACACAGTTTTGATGTAGACGTCCTAAAACCTGAGGCATATTTCTTGCACTTGTTTTTGAATAGTGATTGGTACATTTGTGGTGTTTTTCAGGATGAAAACCATTTCAAGCACACTGTTCAGATTCTCCAGACTTTCACGCTTCACTTGTGTATTCTGCTGATGTGCGTTCATTTGGTACGAATGGACAGAATATACAAATCAAACAAGAGTTGGGCGCTAGCTTTGTTTGACAGGCATTTGATGAAGACAAATATTCAGTTGTGTCCACGTCTGTCCAACTGGTGTCTTCTGCAGTTTTACATATTTTATTGAGGACTACAGTGGTCCATCTTTCAGAGCTCCATCTTAACACAGTTCTGTTCTCCCCATAGTTGAGCTAAGCTGAGGGGGTTGGCAAGGCTTAGTCCTCATCCTTCTGGGTTGTGCGTTTGTTTAGACATCTGGAGATCTCTAGGAGAGCCAGTAACGCCAGTCCCATGCCAAGCATCACATTATCAGAACAAATCAAATTGTATTTGTCACGTGTGCCGAATACAACAGGTGTAGACCTTACAGTGAAATGCTTACTTACAAGCCCTTAACCAACAATGCAGTATTTAAGAAAATACCTTTCAAAAAATGAAGAGATAAAAATAACTAATAAAAGCGTCGCAGTAAAATAACAATAGCGGGGCTATATACAGGGGGTACCTCTACAGAGTCAATGTGCGGGGGAACCGGTGTCGAGGTAATATGTACATGTAGGTAGAGTTATTAAAGTGACTATGCATAGATAATAACAGGGAGTAGCAGCAGCGTAGAAGAGGGAGGGAGGGGGGGGGGGGGGCAATGCAAATAGTCTGGGTAGCCATTTGATGACATACCACAAGAAGCAGGACAACCAGAGAACCCAGAGCCAGAGTGTGCGTCTGCATGTGCGTGTATGAGACTGTCTTGCATCCAAAATTTGGAACTCTGAACGATTTGAGTTCTATGGTGTGACGGCAAGCCCAAGCAGAGGACGCAATATCAACCCCAGCCCTCAGTGCCACTCATAATCTGGTGTTTGAGATTAACGATGGACCACAGCTGGATGGAAATGAGGTTCGATTGTGATTCAGAGAGGGTGGTCCATAATCTTCAAATCCCTCCATTTACAGACCTGGCTAAGGTCACTGGGACCAGCTCTCTGATGCTCATCCAGTGAGCAGCCTCTGACAGCCAGCCGCACCGTGCCATGCCACGAAGCTGTTCTGTCTGACTGGATGTCTGACCAGTCTTTTGTTTTGCTAGTTATTTCAACCCTGAAGTGTTATTTGCCTGTTGCAAATTATAGGCGGCCGCTGCTGCTGCCTTTCCATTTACTGATTAATGACAGGATGCAGTCGACACACACTTTATTTTATACATAATATTTCCTCCCCACACAGATACGATTTGCTAGGAACAGCCATCGGATGAGTAGACCATTAAGAGGGTACATTGAAGTTAATTAATGATCACTCAGCCTGGTAAAATGGGCCAATGTTTTTTACCACTCTCTGCTTTTAGCCAAATTTGTGCTTGATTGCAAATGCATCATGGACCGTTACTTATAAAGACTGAGTGCAGAACGAGAGATACGTCTGAGCGTTGCCCTATTAGTGTGTTTGTGCTGTGCCTTGAATACTGATGGAATGGAAAAGAGCCTGTGTTGAAACGAGTTTCTGCCTGCGTGGAGTCTTCTGATGGCGTTGATTATGACGGTAGTGGGCCTCACACTGATGTTCAGCGGTGGAAAGGATGCTTGTTATGCCTTTGTATAGTAAGTCTGGGCCAGTGCACGCATAGTAGGATGAGTAATGCTAATGTGCTCTAATGTGAAAAGGGGGATCCGACTGCTGTTGGGTAATGTAATGTTTGGTTTAATTTCCCTTACTTTAGTATTCAGTAGTTACAACAGCTTTTCTGGGTATGAATATGCCATTGCTGGCATGTTTGTTTTCTTCTGAGGTCCACAGTGGAGCTCTGTCTTCAACTGAGTAAGAGGGTATAGGAGGGCCACAAACCACCATTCTCTCTTTCTCTCATTATCTCTTTGGCCTTATCGCTCCTTCCAGCTCTGTTTATCCCTATTCCCCCCCCCCCCCCCCCTCTCTTTATATGTCTACCCCCCCTACCTCTATTGTTTGTCATCTGTCACTACACATACCGTGAAAAGTTTTCCGAAGCTCCTTGTCTTGTTTCCGAAGGTCTTGTTAGAGCAGCAAAGCCTCCGTGGAATATCATAACTCCGTGTTCTGAAATTTTTATCAATAGGAAATGCTGAGGCACAATCTTGCTTCTGAGGAGGAGGAGGAAGCACAGATCGACTTGTCGGTCCTCGTCAGTGAAGAGGGGAAAGGCTCTCGTCGTGACATTTTGAGAGCGGCTCTCTTGAACTGAGGCTTGATCTCAGTGCC
The DNA here is from genome assembly GCF_965601325.2 of Salmo salar. Lineage (NCBI taxonomy): Eukaryota > Metazoa > Chordata > Actinopteri > Salmoniformes > Salmonidae > Salmo > Salmo salar. Next base: position 63,384,788 of record NC_138294.1, on the reverse strand, counting down.
TGCCTCAGTACAGAAGTGTGACAGTGAGTCTAAGCTGGTGATTAATAAGGTTAGCTGTCCGTCAGAGATGATTTTCTCTGCTTGCTGTGTGTCTGTGAGGATGAAGTAAATCTCAACATACAGTGGCAGTAGGGCCGTCAGATGCATACACAGTGAGACATGCAAAGCTTTTGAAGAGAAAGGAAGTATTTCACTACAAATCTATTGTTTTTAATTGGTGTTTCTGCCAGTGAACAAGTGTCTGTTCTGCATGTAGCCTAGGCCTACTGTTATCAACCTGCTTACAAAGCTGATCTGTGGTCAAACTACTTTTATCCTTGTCAGAGGCATTGTATCAATCTATCATAATGTAGGCCTAACCCTGTAACATAAGGCCTGTGTAATTTGCTGTGCAGTGAAATCATGTCATGATGGATTAGATCTATAATGGTATATACATACAGCACTTTTCACTACAGATGTAGTATCTTTAATTAAAGACAGTTGGTTACAGCAGGAAAATAATCATCACATTTCCAGCAACAGGAAATGTGGATAAGAATTCAGACATTTTTATATTGGTTGAAATATTTTTTCTTACAGGAAAATGAAGTCTGATATTTCAAACTGGAAATTACAAACTTCAGAAGCCCTTTTAAAAGTAAAATACACTACAAGGTTTACATTTTCTGCGTTGCAGGAAAGTTATCTTGCAACAGGGTGATCAAATTAAGATCCAACATATTTAGGTTTCAAAAAGTGTGTTACATTGTTGTCTTGGCCTAACTCACTCCATCCCCCACCAATGTAGAGCATCCACCTTTTTAATGATCTTGTTCCAGATTGTTAAATTGAAGCTTACTTTTGTTAGCGTGTCTACATTTTATCAGCTCTGGTTGAGTGTTTACTGCCATTCAATGGGTTTGAGTGGCCTTGCCTCGCATGCCTCTCCCTCTGGCCAGGGAACATGTAGAAAAGGACATTGTGGTGACCTCAGGCCAGTGTGCAGTCCCCCAGGTGTATTGACGTCAGCTGTTTGACAAATAGATAAGTACGCAGCTCTGACATAACCTAACCAGGAGCACTACGACTCAGTACTATAGCCTAATTACCCCCCCCCCCACACACACACACACACACACTGCCCAGCAGTTTTAAACTTTTACGTAGGCCTTTGATGTATAATCGGTTTGACAAATAGGCCTAGACTAGATAGTAGTAGCCTACATGCATGCATACATACATACATTGCAAATACAGTGTACCCTGCCCCAACCCTGAATACCAAGAAGTTGTATTTGTGTGTTTGTTTCTCATCACAGTGATATTACTTAGCAGACTGTTTTGAGTAATTAATTGAGATCCATGCAATTTGGCTTTCCATTTACATGAACAATGTTTCACTAATTGCAACCTCCCATTGAGCTAATTATTTCCCCATTGTGTTGTGATCCAAATGTGTGACATCTGCCGCCTAAAAGGGATCATTTTTAGACCATAGGCGATGACTTGGATTAATGGCCAAATCACTGCATGCATTTTTCAGTGGAGTAGAAAAGTGTGTGCGTTACATAAGTGAAAACGAGCATGTGTGAGCCTTTGGATTGATATTCTCACAAGGATACAAGCTTGAAATTAAATGTTATACATTTCCATTGTGTGAACTTTGTAGCACTGAGTTTTTTTTTTAATACTTTTACTGCTATGTATCCAAAATTCCTTGTTCTTCCATAGCTAAACCCAAGTGATGGATTGAATTGTACCTAGCTCATCTTTTCTGCTAGGGATTTTGTGTGTAAGAAGGACCGTGTGTGTCTGTCTATTTCAGAGCGGTCCATTGACTCTAGTCTGACCCAGTGCTAACCTCACTACTCTCTCACCTCGTGGCCGATGGACATCCTACCTGACACCAACTGTGATCCCTCCTCCCTTACCGAGATGGAATTGAGACATTGTGAAGCAGAGTGTTTCCCCATATGCATTTAGCAGATATTTAATATTGTCTTTAGGCTAACTCTTATGTGTGAAATTTAGTTTCAGGCTGACTGGTGTAGTTTGTTTCCCCTTGCTCATCAACTTTGATAGTCAAGAATATGTTTAGCATTATTCTAAAGGCCTACTGCAACACGTAGCATGTTTTTGTTTCCCTTACAATAAATGTGATATAGTAAATACAACCGTCCTGTAACAGCTTCTTTTTACAAAGTAAAAGGTAAGAGAATGGTACCAACCTGCAAGGCGAGTGGTCAAGATATTAACATGAACACCAACGCTAATAAATAGGCATCACACAAACTCATCGCCCATTCATCCATCTGTGATTCATTCAGTAAGGAGACAGAGAGGGAGACGCATTATCGCCTGGCTGGGTACCAACTTCCTACACCGCATTGTCTTGGCAGGTTAAATTGGGAATAGGTGTGGGAAAAAAACAGGTAAAAAGGCTCTAAATACTTGATTTCAAAATTGTGACAAATGAGCAATGTAAAATACAAACATTTAGGAAAAGTCAGGGAAGAAGCAGGACGTTGTTGTTGTTATTATTATTATTTACTAAATCAAATGTCAGTGGCCATTGGCCTATGCCAGTTCTAGTGTTAAAGTCAAATTTGTTTTTCCATACTTGTGTTCCTTCATTCCCATTTTCCACTTCTGCTCTGCTCTCAAACCTCTGAAAAATGCTGACCAGCATAGCAGCACGTAAGGACCAGCTCTTGCATTTAATTATAACTGATGGCAAAAACAAATCCCATAATGATTATTGGTAATGGTTGTGTGTTTGCAAGGTTCTCTGCTGTTGAAATGGACAACTGTTTATTTCCTTGTATGGTTATGTTTATGAATATGCTCTCAATGTGATGTAGACCTACTAATATAGCTACTTGAGCATCACGCCTCACAGGCTCTGGTATAAGGGTTGCTGGTTAGTGAGGTGTCCTGATATGTGACCCTCTGTTCCCGTTGTGTGTGTCCTGCATGTGATGATGCGTTTGACCCTCTGTACAGTATGTGTGTGATTCCCTCTGTGTGTGGGTGTATGTCCTGATGTTTGACCCTCTGTTCCTGTGTGTTTTGGCAGGGAGTAAAAGTCAGGCCCCAGAAGGATGCCCAGGTGGGGCGGGATGGCGTGCGGAGGAAGGACTGGCACGACTACGAGGCAATCAGGAGAGATGCTGCTCGCTCTGGTAGGACAGAACTTCAGGAAATCCCTCGCACACACTCACTCCCCTTTTAGTTTGAGGTTTGAAGCCCACAACTATACTGCAATAACAAATGATTCCACACAAGGCATTATATGTTTGTAGGAACATGAGCTTTTCAAAGGTTTTGATTCTAGCACAACGACTGTAGGCTATTAAAACTGATGTGGTCGACAGACTGCAAGACATTTCTAATGTCCTTATGGTTCATTCAGCAGGTACTGTACCTCAGACAGAAGGGATTTTAGCTGACACTAAGTCCAGGTACTTTCACTGTCTGTCAGAGAAAAGCAGATCATTACTGGCTAGAACACGACAACAGATGGATGGACCAAGGCATTTCAACCTAAGTTGACATTATCTTTGCACTCATGTCTGTTCTGTTCTGTTCTCTCTGCGCGTGTGTGCAGGTAACGGGGAGCAGGGTAAGCCCTTTCCTCTGAGCGACACTGACCGGGTGGACCAGGCCTACAGGGAGAATGGGTTCAACATCTTTGTCAGCGATAGGATCTCCCTCAACCGCTCTGTCGCAGACATCCGGCACCCAAAGTGAGTCCGTGTTTCTCTTTAATTTACCCAGCTTGTCAACTCCACATTCCTTCAAAGGGATAAGTATAGTTTAGTCACCGTTGTTTCTTGGGCCCGACCGAAAAATCGGTTGACAGATATTATCAGCCGACATTAGCCTTACAAATTTTTATGTGAATCTGTCTTTATTCCACAGATAAAGCATTGATATTATACACATAGAATAAACAAATACGTCTGCTCATTTGCGGTCATTTTTTAAAATGTTCAATGGTTGCCTGAAGAGGGTGCTCTGAGTTGCTCATTGAACATAATTAAGCCCTAAGTAACAACGTGAGAGAGATTCTGCATGGTGGTTTGACGGTGAGTAGCTTGCCGTAGTCCACGTATTTGAATATGTAAATAATCAAAAGTACAATTCACCAAGCAGCCAGGCCTGTCTTCATCACATTCTCACTTAGTTAACATTAGCTTAGCTATCTAGCTAGCAAGGTAGTTAGCCTAGCTAGCTAGCAATCTGTGCTACTTATATGCTAACACTGGACTGGCGCAAAAGTGAACACTCGTCCATGGTACAAAAATAACACGATTACTGTCTGGGCCTATTATTTTATACAGTGGGCTTATTTAGTTAGTTTTCCAAAATATGCTATCTGCAAAAAAGCAAGACAGAGCTGCGACAACTATCATTCAGGCCATGGCTTGCATTCATGAGTTAAGAAGCTAACGTTACCAAAAAAGCCCGGCAAGCATTTGCCTGCATGAACATTTTCAGTCATCAGCGCATGCCATTTGCAATCTATAGAAAATACATATACATTTTCTGTAAGAAAACATTGTCGTAATGAACAGCTAACCTGTGTTGTAACGTACACTCATTGCGAGGTTGCCATAAAGTGTTAGTTTACATGACCTTTGACTGTAAATACTGTAGTAAATCTACTCGAAACAAATGCTGACTGACACCTAGTGGTGAGATTCCGAACGACATGTTACTGCTTTTCAATGCTTATTTGTGACTCGCCACCTGGATTCGGTCTTATGTAACAACATTTGAAGTGGTGTTTTTTACATTATATAAAAGTAGACTCAGAGCTACAAAATGGTATCATACACTGCATTTGAGAAACAATGGGAAAGTAATTCTGCTTTGAAAGCTGATCAACTTGTAAACTCACTTTTGAGAAAATTGCCTTTTGAATGTTTTGCTATCTAGTGAAGAGCTCTTCTTTGTCTACACCCATTCAGCATCGTTCACACCCTTACCCATCTCGTTTCGCTCTCGAAGTGCACACTTGACGCTCTGGCCGATGATTTGTTTACCTCTGGATAACATGAAAACAGCCTAACCAGCCTTGCTGGCAACAATTTAATTACGCTTTTGTGCTGACGTTTACTGACACCGACCATATTCAACGGGTGTTGTACACACGTAACATTAGCTAATGCCAGCCAGCCAGTCAACGTTAGCTAGTTAACCTCTCTGGGGTATGTGGGACGCTAGCAGTGCGGCAAATTCAAAACAACAATAATCTCATAATTCAAAGTTCTCAAACATACAACTATTATATCCCATTTTAAAGATGCACTTCTTGTTAATCCAACCACATTGTCCGATTTCAAAAAGGCTTTAGGGCGAAAGCATAACATTAGATTATGTTAGGACAGCGCCGAGACAAGGAAAAACCACACAGCCATTTTCCAAGCAAGGAAGAGGCGTCACAAAAAACAGAAATACAGCTAAAATTAATCACCAACCTTTGATGATCTTCATCAGATGGCACTCATAGGACTTCATGTTACACAATACATGTATGTTTAGCTCGATATAGTTCATATTTATATCCAAAAACTCAATTTTACATTGGCGTGTAATGTTAAGAAATGTTTGGCCTCCCAAAACTTCCGGTGAATGAGCACATCAATTTACAGAAATACTCATCATAAACGTTGATAAAATATTAAACAGTTATTCAAAGAATTATAAATACACTTCTCCTTAATGCAACCGCTGTGTCAGATTTCAAAAAAGCTTTACGGCGAAAGCAAATTTTGCAATCTGAGTACAGCGCTCAGATATCAAAGCAAGCCATACAGATACCCGCCATTTTGGAGTCAACAGAAATGACAAAAATTACATTATAAATATTCACTTTGATAATCTTCATCGGAATGCAGTCCCAGGAATCCCAGTTCCAGAATAAATGTTTGTTTTGTTCGATAAAGTTCATCTTTATGTCCAAATACCTCCATTTTGTTCGCGTTAGGTTCACTATTCCAAATGTAAGGCACGCGCTTACTAAGTCCAGACGAAAAGTCAAAAAAGATATACTACAGTTTGTAGAAACATGTCAAATGATGTATAGAATTAATCTTTAGGTTGTTTTTATCATAAATCTTCCATAATATTCGAACCGGACGATTCCTTTGTCTTCAAAAAAGAAAAGGAACACAGCTAACTCTCACGGGAACGCGCGCCACTGAACTCATGTCATTTTCTCACTCATCTACTTCCAGGAGCTCTTGTTCTCTCCCTATTCACAGTAGAAGCATGAAACAACGTTCTAAAGACTGTTGACATCTAGTGGAAGCCTTAGGAAGTGCAAAATGAACCCCAAGTCACTTGAAAAACTACAAACCTTAGATTTCCACATTTCCTGGTTGGATTTTTCTCAGGTTTTTGCCTGCCATATGAGTTCTGTTATACTCACAGACATCATTCAAACAGTTTTAGAAACTTCAGAGTGTTTTCTATCCAAATCTACTAATAATATGCATATCCTACCTTCTGAGCCTGAGTAGCAGGCAGTTTACTACGGGCACGCCTTTCATCCGGATGTCAAAATACTGCCCCCTACCCTAGAGAAGTTAAACAATAAACAGTGCTGGGAGCTAACCAGCCATGTTCAATGTTCACTAGCTAACATTAGGCTCTAACTAGAACAGCACAAGGCTCTGGGAAATTAATAATATCAGTTAGGGAGCCAGCCAGCTAACGTTAGCTAGCTAGCTAACAGTACACTTTAGCTTAAGACGTATAGCTTTCTAGCTAGGTAAACAAAGTGTAAGTTCACACATGTCACACAACGTATTAGCTAATGAGCCAGAAATCTAACAGTAGCTAGTCAAACAACAATGAACAGTGCCAACAGTGCCACTGTGCTGGGAGCTAACCAACCATGTTCAATGTTAGCTAGCTAACATTAGGCTCTAACTGGAACAACAAACGGCTCTGGGAAATGAATAATAACGTCAGGTAGGGAGCCAGCCAGCTAACGTTAGCTTGAAATGAAGCCATTTTCTGTCAAAATTAGAAAATGTGTCATATCTGAATGTAACGTTAGTCTAGCATTAGCTAGCTATCTTACCTGTATACATCATCGTGCGTGGACGCGTCTCCCTGTCAGGAATGCCATACCACGGTTGCTCTTAGTTTGAAGATGAAATCCGGAGACTGGTGTTTCCTCCATCTCTTTAGCTATCATACTTTAATTCCGCTGATTTTTCAAAACTTGATCTTCCAGGAAGTGGAGAGCCACACGTATGCAGCTCCACCACACAATACATTTTTTTTAAATCAGCATTTGATAGGATTACCAACACAGACTGACAAGCTTCTATGGCAGACCAATCCGAACTCCTCTCTCGGCATGTCCAGCCCACTCATTATCTCAGCCAATCATGGCTAGTGGAAAGGTTGCCAGCTTTTTCTGTGGCTTAACCAACAAGGCTCGTAATTTAACAATTGTATTTGTATTTACAGATGGCATACGAGTGTGTTATTAAGGCACATGAAAGTTCACATGTTCAAGAAGGCATTTCTGCCCAAAAACGCATTTTGATAAAAAAATATTTTTGATATTCAAACGACTCTCCTGTTAAGTTGTGACATTCTACATATGCCTAGTTTCCTGAATCTGGTCACATTTGTGAACTGCAGTTTCAGATTTACTTTGAGACTACGTTTTTAAATCAATCTGGCCAGTGACCCTTTGTGGTGGTTTAGCATATAGAGGATCTAGTTTATTTTTGGTAGAAATCCTGTAAACCACAAATAAAATGTTCTTAAATTCAATACGTTTTTATATTTTGTTGAAAGCATCATTCAGAATATCTGTTTTAATCCTTTCACACAAAAATTGTATAAACCTAGGTCTGTTTTTTCATTCCACCTCTAAAACAAAATATCGGCCGATATATCGGTGACTTTTGCTTCCCTAAAATGGGAATCGGACCCAAAAATCTTGTATGGGTCGGGCTCTAGTTGTTTCACATGCTCCTGATGATGCAAAATGCATATGAGCATTAAGTGGAAGGTGCATTTCATTCATATTTGAAGATGTAGCTACTTTCCTCAAGCTATTGAGTATATTTATATGCACACTAATGTAATATTAAACTGATTGTGGCAGAAGGCCTAGTATGGCATTAGTCATCTAAACACCTTATTCTGCTTATCTTAATCGGTGTAAGGTCAAAATCGAAGTAAGCATATGCCAATTTAAAACTCCTGGTTTTCTGAGCAGTCTTTCAAATTATTAGTACATTTAATCAGCGTTCCAGTGGTGTATTTGATCAGTGCATGGGCCAGTACCGTTAGTGCAAGCCTCCCTCTTATGCGCGAGTGAGTTCTGGAAATGTTTATAAACTGAAATATCAATGCAACAATTTCAAATATTTTACTGAGTTACAGTTCATATAAGGAAATCAGTAAATTGAAATAAATTCCTTAGGTCCTAATCTATGGACTTAACTGGGCAGTGGTGCAGCCATGTGTAGGCCTGGGAGGGCATAGGCCCACTCACTTGGGAGCCAGGCCCAGCCAATCAGAATTATTTTTTCCCACAAAATAGCTTTTTTATATACAGAAATACTAATCAGTTTCATCAGCTGTCCAGGTGGCTGGTCTCAGACGATCCTGCAGGTGAAGAGGCCGGATGTGGCGGTCCTGGACTGGCGTACTTGCACGTGGTCTGCGGTTGTGAGGCCAGTTGGACGTACTGCCAAATTCTTTAAAACAATGAAGGTGGCTTATGGTAGAGCCATTAACATTCAATTATCTGTCAAGAACTCTGGTTGACATTCCTGCAGTCAGCATGCCAATGGCACACTCCCTCAACTTGAGACATCTGTGGCATTGTGTTGTGTGACAAAACGGCACATTTTAGAGTGGCCTTTAATTATCCCCAGCACAAGGTGCACCTGCGTAATGAACATGCTGTTTAATCATTTGCCACACCTGTCAGGTGGATGGATTATCTTGGCAAAGGAGAAATGCTCACTAACAGGGATGTAAACAAATTTGTGCACAAAATTAGAGAAATAAGTGTTTTGTGTATATGGAAAATCTCTGGAATATTTTATTTCAGCAAATGAAACATGGGACCAACACGGTTGCATTTATATTTTTGTTCAGCATAAATAGTTTTCACATAGAAACTTTGTCCAACCTCCAAACCAAATGGTCTTCACAAAAATAGCATGGGCACTGTGGTAGAACATTTATTTTGTTCGCTTTTCTGCATTTATTAAAAGTCCCATCAGGTAGCTTGATTTCAGATGATAATCTGATTTAGGGTTGGGCGGTATCCTTATTTTCATACCGTCCTCTCATACTGGGATATATACGGTATTACTGGCACATAAAAAAAAAAAATAGATGTATATGTATGTGTATATACACTGCTCAAAAAAATAAAGGGAACACTTAAACAACACAATGTAACTCCAAGTCAATCACACTTCTGTGAAATCAAACTGTCCACTTAAAAAGCAACACTGATTGACAATAAATTTCACATGCTGTTGTGCAAATGGAATAGACAACAGGTGGAAATTATAGGCAATTAGCAAGACACCCCCAATAAAGGAGTGGTTCTGCAGGTGGAGACCACAGACCACTTCTCAGTTCCTATGCTTCCTGGCTGATGTTTTGGTCACTTTTGAATGCTGGCGGTGCTTTCACTCTAGTGGTAGCATGAGACGGAGTCTACAACCCACACAAGTGGTTCAGGTAGTGCAGCTCATCCAGGATGGCACATCAATGCGAGCTGTGGCAAGAAGGTTTGCTGTGTCTGTCAGCGTAGTGTTCAGAGCATGGAGACGCTACCAGGAGACAGGCCAGTACATCAGGAGACGTGGAGGAGGCCATAGACGGGCAACAACCCAGCAGCAGGACCGCTACCGCATTTGTGCAAGGAGGAGCAAGAGGAGCACTGCCAGAGCCCTGCAAAATGACCTCCAGCAGGCCACAAATGTGCATGTGTCTGCTCAAACGGTCAGAAACACACTCCATGAGGGTGGTATGAGGGCCCGACGTCCACAGGTGGGGGTTGTGCTTACAGCCCAACACCGTGCAGGACGTTTGGCATTTGCCAGAGAACACCAAGATTGGCAAATTCGCCACTGGCGCCCTGTGCTCTTCACAGATGAAAGCAGGTTCACACTGAGCACATGTGACAGACGTGACAGAGTCTGGAGACACCGTGGAGAACGTTCTGCTGCCTGCAACATCCTCCAGCATGACCGGTTTGGCGGTGGGTCAGCCATGGTGTGGGGTGGCATTTCTTTGGGGGGCTGCACAGCCCTCCATGTGCTCGCCAGAGGTAGCCTGACTGCCATTAGGTAGCGAGATGAGATCCTCAGACCCCTTGTGAGACCATATGCTGGTGCGGTTGGCCCTGGGTTCCTCCTAATGCAAGACAATGCTAGACCTCATGTGGCTGGAGTGTGTCAGCAGTTCCTGCAAGAGGAAGGCATTGATGCTATGGACTGGCCCGCCCGTTCCCCAGACCTGAATCCAATTGAGCACATCTGGGACATCGTGTCTCGCTCCATCCACCAACGCCACGTTGTACCACAGACTGTCCAGGAGTTGGCGGATGCTTTAGTCCAGGTCTGGGAGGAGATCCCTCAGGAGACCATCCGCCACCTCATCAGGAGCATGCCCAGGCATTGTAGGGAGGTCATACAGGCACGTGGAGGCCACACACACTACCGAGTCTCATTTTGACTTGTTTTAAGGACATTACATCAAAGTTGGATCAGCCTGTAGTGTGGTTTTCCACTTTAATTTTGAGTGTGACTCCAAATCCAGACCTCCATGGGTTGATAAATTGGATTTCCATTGATTCTTTTTGTGTGATTTTGTTGTCAGCACATTCAACTATGTAAAGAAAAAAGTATTTAATAAGATTATTTCATTCATTCAGATCTAGGATGTGTTATTTTAGTGTTCCCTTTATTTTTTTGAGCAGTATATATAACAAAATTATCACAGGTAATAGTGAATGTCAACAGAGGCTGCTAGCTAAATATGCTATCGAGCGCAAGCGAAAATAAACTAATTGCAAAGATGGGCAATCCAGCTCATGAAGTTATACATATACAGGTAGGAGATACTAAATGCCATTTTTGGTGAGTTTGGACATTTTACAGCGACTGTGAACAAACAACAGTGCAAATTAACAAAGTTTTGACGTATGCTTGTCTGAAGGAAGAACAGTACTGGCTCTGGAGCAGCATGTGTAGGCTACATGCTGTGTATGTCTGGAGTCGCTAGGGCAATGAGCCTGCCTGTTCTACTCTGAGAGGAGAAGATGGACTGAGGACGAAGAGGAGAAAAAATGCAAGGAAATCAAGATGGTGGCATCTGTACAAATAACGGATCCAAAGGGCTTTGACTTCTCAAACACGGCTGAAAGCTGTGACAATATGATGCCCTGTCACCTTATTAATTCATCCACTTACTTAGATTAACTAGCAAATTAAAGTTAGGGGTCGCGTTAATGCAGAATTTGGTGTTTTTCACGCAGGAAACAAAGAATGCATGAGAAATATATTGCAGATGTATAATGCTTCTTATTGTAATTTATGCTCTAAGACAAACCTCGGGCTTCAGTTGCACTTCTCCACTCCGATGAGAATTCACTAACAGGCATTCTATCAGCAGACAGCGCTCTGACTGATGTGTATCTACAAACAAATCCGTGACTGGCTCAACTGTTCTGTGGAACTAGGGTAAGCTTCATAATGTAAAACAATAACAGATTTGATTGATTTAGGATCCCTATTAGCCGATGGCGACAGGTAGTCTTACTGGGGTCCGACACATAACGAAAAAAACGTTACTATATATTTAACAATATTAACGTGTGCGTGTGTGTATCTATCAGTTACACATGCATTTCAGTACTTGCACACAACAATTAGGTCACATGGGGAGAGGCGTTGTGCCATGATCAATGTTCCTTCCAATTTTTCTGGGGCACTGAGCATATTTTTGGTCTTGTGAGTGGAAACTTGAAGGTTGTGAGAATTTTGTGCAACTTCCGGCGCGCATTTACAGTGAACACTGAAGCTGTAGCCTTACAGTTTTATTGGCTATTGTTTGAGCATAATGTAGGCCTACCAACAAAACCAATAACATTTTCACATGGAAATAGCTTTTGAGTTCTATGGTGGCCTACAGTAGCCTGTATGTGGTGTTCAGTGCAGTCCTACATGGCATAACTTCTTTACTTTGTCTGTAACACCATGGGCCAAATAGGTGACTGTACATTACATTGTGTTTATATGATGCAAGAAACCACTTTACAAAATATAATGTATTATTATTACCATACAGAGAATTAGACAATGTAGGCTACCTGCCTGAAAATACAACACTTCCCCTTTTTTTAAATTTAGACATAAGCTTTTTACCTGACTGGCTTTTCAAAGACAGCTTGACATGTAGCTTACATGTTTTGTGCTCCTGTAGGAAGCAGTAACTCCCCATTGCTGACCTACAGTTGAAGTCGGAAGTTTACATACACTTAGGTAGGAGTCATTAAAACTCGTTTTTCAACCACTCCACACATTTCTTGTTAACAAACTATAGCTTTGGCAAGTCGGTTAGGACATCAACTTTGTGCATGACACAAGTAATTTTTCCAACAATTGTTTACATGCAGATTATTTCACTTATAATTCACGGTATCACAATTCCAGTGGGTCAGAAATTTACATACACTAAGTTGACTGTGCCTTTACACAGCTTGGAAAATTACAGAAAATTATGTCTTTAGAAGCTTCTGATAGGCTAATTGACATCATTTGAGTGAATTGGAGGTGTACCTGTGGATGTATTTCAAGGCCTACCTTGAAACTCAGTGCCTCTCTGTTTGACATCATGGGAAAATCAAAAGAAATCAGCCAAGACCTCAGAAAAAATATTGTAGACCTCCACAAGTCTGGTTCATCCTTTGGAGCAATTTCCAAACACCTGAAGGTACCACGTTCATCTGTACAAACAATAGTACACAAGTGTAAACACCATGGGACCACGCAGACGCGTTCTGTCTCCTAGAGATGAACGTACTTTGGTGTGAAAAGTGCAAACCAATCCCAGAACAACAGCAAAGGACCTTGTGAAGATGCTGGAGGAAACGGGTACAAAAGTATCTATATCCACAGTAAAACAAGTACTATATCGACATAACCTGAAAGGCCGCTCAGCAAAGAAGAAGCCACTGCTCCAAAACCGCCATAAAACAATCTAGACTACGGTTTGCAACTGCACATGGGGACAAAGATCGTACTTTTTGGAGAAATGTCCTCTGGTCCGATGAAACAAAAATATAACTGTTTGGCCATTATGACCATCGTTATGTTTGGAGGAAAAAGGGGGACGCTTGCAAGCCGAAGAACACCATCCCAACCGTGAAGCACTGGGGTGACAGCATAATGTTGTGGAGGTGCTTTGCTGCAGGAGGGACTGGTGCACTTCACAAAATAGATGGCATCATGAGGTAGGAAAATTGTGGATATATTGAAGCAACATCTCAAGACACCAGTCAGGAAGTTAAAGCTTGGTCGCAGATGGGTCTTCCAAATAAACAATGACCCCAAGCATACTTCCAAAGTTGTGGCAAAATGGCTTAAGGACAACAAAGTCAAGGTATTGGAGTGGCCATCACAAAGCTCTGACCTCAATCCCATAGAAAATCTGTGGGCAGGACTGAAAGTGTGTGCGAGCAAGGAGACCTACAAACCTACAAACCTGACTCAGTTACACCAGCTCTGTCAGGAGGAATGGGTCAATTCACCCAACTTATTGTGGAAAGCCTGTGGAAGGCTACCCGAAATGTTTGACACAAGTTAAACAATTTAAAGGCAATACACTCAATTAGTATTTGGTAGTATGTGAACTTCTGACCCACTGGGAATGTGATGAAAGAAATAAAAGCTGAAATAAATCATTCTCTCTACTATTATTCTGACATTTCACATTCTTAAAATAAAGTGGTGATCCTAACTGACCTAAGACATGGAATTTTTACTGTGTGACCTTAAATAGACAGCTGTGTGCCTTTCCAAATCATGTCCAATCAATTGAACTTACCACAGGTGTACTCCAAGTTGTAGAAACATCTCAAGGATGATCAATAGAAACAGGATGCTCAATTTTGAGTCTCATAGCGAAGGGTCTGAATACTTATATAAATAAGTTATTTATTTTGAATACATTTGCAAAAGATTCTATAAACCTGTTTTCGCTTAGTCATTATGGGATATTGTTTGTGGATTGATGGGGGGGGGGGAAACGATTTAATAATTTTTAGAATAAGGCTGAAAGGTAACGTGGAAAAAGTCCAGGGGTCTGAATACTTTCCGAATGCACTATATAACGACTTGTAACTGCCAGTAGAGAATAGCTTATGTTCCCTAAGCTGTTCAATGGCGTTGTATAAAGACATTTGGGTCTTAGTATCCAGGACCTTTTGGCTTCTTCTGGGTACATTTCCCCTAGTCTAATTTCAGTGAGCAGAGCCTCTGCGGAATGGGCTGCTGCCTGCTCAGTGCTCTTAACAGTCCCTAGCCATCTCGCTCCAAGCAGCCCATTGATGTTCCAACAGCCATGGGAATGACAGGTTGGCCCCTTAAGAGGAATTTAAGGGTCCGATCTGGCAAATTTGTGGCTTGTTTAATAACGTGTAATGAAGCGGTGGCTTACTGCTTGCCCGCTGCCGCAGTCACCCAATCTCTGTGGCTGGCATCTCACTTTCCCTATTTTTTTTTACGCTGCTCTACTCCCTTGCTCTGTCCATAGGAGCCCTGCTAAGGAGTCTGGTTAGGGAGTAGGGTTAGGCGGTATCCACATTTTCATATCGTTATGCCGTCCTTCTCTCACCCTGGGATTTATTATCGGTTTAGTACACAAGGGGGTGACAAATGCAAAAAAATGGATGTCACCAAAAAATGCTAAAATTAGCACAAGTAATAGTGTATTTCCATGTATTTCCAACGAGTGCAAATGGATTTTTTATTTTTTATTTTTTTTAATAATCCAAAGACAGGCAATCCAATTCATAAAGTTATACGTATATAGGTAGGAGCTACCAAATGTCATTTTTTGTTGAGTTTGAACATTTACAAGTATTTAAACATTTTAAATAAACAACATTTTGAGGAATGCTTGTCTGAAGGAAGAGCAGTACTGGCTTTCCAGCAGCATGTCTACACCCTGTTTCTGTGTGGAGTCTGAAGTAGCAAGGGCAACGGGCCTGCCTATTCTGCTCAGAGAAGAGGCATCTGACTAATTTTGTACTTAAGTTGCACATCTAAACTCAGATGAGTTTCAGCACACAGTGCTTGGACTTATGTAGGTATTTTTCTCTGGTAATTTTCTTGGTCTAGTCAGCCTATTTATTTCTGGTAAAATGCAAGAGTAACTTAAAGCAAAACGTTAGCAAATGTAGCTGGCTACATTCTTTCTATGATGGGCCTAAACATTAGAAATATGATGTCCATGCATCGTTTTTGCAAAAAAGACCTTGCTTTTTTTATTTTTTATTGTACGCTTATTTACTCATGTGGCTGCAAGCCCAGTAGCGTTGCACTTCTGTTTATCTGATGAAAATGAAGCTATTTTTTTGCAGAATGTGTGGGAAAGAGAACTAGTTGCACATCCCAAAAACACTGGTTTTCAGTATAGAGCGCGACCTCTGTCAATACACAGCTGGACTCACCTGCTCCCCCAGTTGTGCTATTTACTAACAAACACGTGACGGGCTCAACTGGTCTGGGGAACTACAGTAAGCTTCATAATGTAAAATAATGTGATAGGTGAAATGAAGAACGCGATCTGCTTTATCTCCTAATGCATTTCACAAGTTGACTGCAGGGTTTTACAAAAAAAAATGCTACAAATATTAAAATGTATTGAAAACGTCAAAAATAGTTTCAAAGGTATTGAAAAACCATCCTGTGGCAATTTCCAATACCCCAGTATACCGCCTTCGCATATTAGGGAGCGATTAGCTATCTCACGCTCTCGTTCTTTTTGTTCCTCTTTCTCACCCTCTCTCCCGCTTTCTGTCTCTCGCAGCACTGTCTGTGGGACCTGGGACCCTCTCTTTAGTGAAAAAGTGAGGGATGATGAAGAGGATGCTGTGGCAGGAGCTTGGCCTTCTGACAGCTGAAGTGCCACTGTGACAATCGTCTGTCAGGCCCATCACTCTGTGTCAGTTAGACCAATCAGGTAGCCACACCTGCTCTCCCATATCTAATCGGTGGTCCTGTCTGCCCTGGAGGCCCGCTCCCGCGTGGTGACAGTCATGTTGTCACCACTGGAATTGCAGAGTGGATATCTGGTCTTGATACATTCAATGTCTTTGTTTCGCTGTGACAGTATTCCAATGAAGGAAGCCACTAAATTCCATTGCTCCAGCGATACAATGCAAGGATATGTGGGTGTGCTCGTAATTGGTCTGAGTTGTCTCAATGTTTTGCAACAAATTAGATTTGGGCTAGTGCTATGCTCTAGCTCTCATTTTACTAATGAACCAGAAACTGCCGCTTTCATTATCTGCTATGATTACTTCAATATAGTAATCATATTATATAGCCTAATATTGTGATATCATTACTGTGTATCATTGTGTCCGGTTACATTTGTGGGTCATGAATACTAGGCCTACATGATAATACTAAAGTATTGTTGATCTCTCCAGAAGATAACTTTTGTGCAACACCAGGGCCTGTCATCATAAAGAATCTCACACTATGAGTGATCTAGGATTAGGTCCCATCCGGCCATGTAACGTTATTCACTATGCTCTTAAAATCTAAAACTGATCCTCATACTCGGACACTTTATGAAGACCAACCCTGCACTACAGCCCCTCAGTAGTCACTCTATTTGCTTTTTGGCAATTGATGTTTGTTGCTTATTATTTTATTTGCCTGTTTTTGTGTGTGTTTAGCTGTAAACAGAAGCTGTATGGGGAGAAGTTGCCCAACACCAGCATCATCATCCCATTCCACAACGAGGGTTGGTCGTCCCTGCTCAGGACAGTACACAGCGTGCTCAATCGCTCGCCCCCTGAGCTCATCGCTGAGGTCATACTGGTGGACGACTTCAGTGACAAAGGTACGCGTGTGTGTGTTTCTACCATTCAAAAGCTTGGGGTCACTTAGAAATGTCCTTTTTTTTTTGTTCATTTAAAATAACATCAAATTGATCAGAAATACAGTGTAGACATGGTTAATGTAAATGACTATGGTAGCTGGAAACTGCTTTTATTTTTATGGAATATCTAAAGAGGCCCATTATCGGCAACCATCACTCCTGTGTTCCAATGGCACATTGTGTTAGCTAATCCAAGTTTATAATTTAAAAGGCTAATTGATCATTAGAAAACCCTTTTGCAATTATGTTAGCGCAGCTGAAAACTGTTCTGCTTAAAGAAGCAATAAAACTGGCCTTCTTTAGACTAGTTGAGTATCTGGAGGATCAGCATTTGTGGGTTTGATTACAGGCTCAAAATGGCCAGAAACAAAGAACTTTCTTCTGAAACTCGTCAGTCTATTCTTGTTCTGAGAAATTAAGGCTATTCCATGCGAGAAATTGCTAAGAAACTGAAGATCTCGTACAACACTATGTACTACTCCCTTCACAGAACACCGCAAACTGTCTCTAACCAGAATAGAAAGAGGAGTGGGAGGCCCCGGTGCACAACTGAGGAAGAGGACAAGAACATTAGTGTGTCTAGTTTGAGAAACAGACGCCTCAAATCCTCAACTGGCAGCTTCATTAAATGGTACCCGCAAAACACCAGTCTCAACGTCAATAGTGAAGAGGCAACTCCAGGATACTGGCCTTCTAGGCAGAGGTTTTCTGGCCAGTGTCTGTTCTTTTGTTCTTTGCAACTCTTCCTAGAAGGCAATCATCCCGGAGTCACCTCTTCACTGTTGACGTTGAGACTGGTGTTTTGCGGGTACTATTTGATGAAGCTGCCAGTTAGCTAACACAACGTGCCGTTGGAACACAGGAGTGATGGTTGCTGATAATGGGCCTCTGTACGCCTATGTAGATATTCAAATAAAAATCAGCGGTTTCCAGCTACAATAGTCATTTACAACATTAACAATGTCTACACTGTATTTCTGATCAATTTGATGTTATTTTAATGGACAAAAAATTAGCTTTTCTTTCAAAAACAAGGACATTTTTAAGTGACCCCAAACTTTTGAATGGTAGTATGTATGCATGCATGCATACATGCATACATACATGCATGCATACAGTACCAGTCAAGTTTGGATGCACCTACTCATTCAAGGATTTTTCTTTATTTTCACTATTTTCTACATTGTAGAATAATAGTGAAGACATCAACACTATGAAATAACACATGGAATCATGTAGTAACCAAACAAATGAAAATATATTTTGATATTCTTCAAAGTAGCCACCCTTTGCCTTAATGACAGCTTTGCACGCTCTTGGCATTCTGTCAACCAGCTTAATGAGGTAGTCACCTGGAATGCATTTCAATTAACAGGTATGCCTTGTTAAAAGTTCATTTGTAGAGTTTCTTTCCTTAATGCTTTTGAGCCAACCAGTTGTGTTGTGGCAAGGTAGGGGAGGTATACAGAAGATGGCCCTATTTGGTAAAATACCAAGTCCATATTATGTCAAGAACAGCTCAAAGAGAAACGACAGTCCATCATTACTTCAAGACATGAAGGTCAGTCAATGCGTAACTTTGGAAGAATCTTAAATACATAATTTTGATTCGTTTAACACTTCTTTTTTTTAAACTAATTTACATGATTCCAAATGTTATTTCTTAGTTTTGATGTCTTCACTATTATTCTACAATGTAGAAAATAGTAAAAATAAAGCAGAACCCTTGAATTTTTTTAATTTCACCTTTATTTAACCAGGTAGGCCAGTTGAGATCAAGTTCTCATTTACAACTGTGACCTGGCCAAGATTAAGCAAAGCAGTGCGACAAAAACAACAGAGTTACACATAGAATAAACAAACGTACAGTCAATAACACAATAGAAAAATCGATGTACAGTGTGTGCAAATGTAGTAAGATTAGGGAGGGAAGGCAATAAATAGGCCATAGAGGTGGAATAATTACAATTTAGCATTAGCACTGGATTGATAGATGTGCAGATGATGATGTGCAAGTAGATACTGGGGTGCAAAATAAATGTAAAAAAATAACAATATGGGGATGAGGTAGTTGGGTGTGCTATTTACAGATGGGCTGTGTACAGGTACAGTGATCGGTAAGCTGCTCTGACATCTGATGCTTAACCTCTTGGGGCTATGTGGGACGCTAGCGTGCCACCCGTGGTGCACCCTATCAACAGCAGGTGCATTTCAAGAGCGGCAAATTTGAAACCAAATAAATGTCAAAATTCATATTTTTCAAACATACAACTATCTTACACCCTTTGAAAGATAAACATCTCCTTAATCTAACCACGTTGTCCGATTTCAAAAAGGTTTTACGGCGAAAGCATAAAGTTAGATTATGTTAGGAGAGTACATTGACAATAGCTGTGTGTAATGTTTTGTCAATTCCAAGACGGGCATCACCAAAACCATAAAACCAGCTAAAATGATGCACTAACCTTTGACAATCTCCATCAGATGACACTCCTAGGACATTATGTTAGACAATGCATGCATTTTTAGTTCTATCAAGTTCATATTTATATCCAAAAACAGCGTTTTACTATGGCGTTGATGTTCAGGAAATCGTTTCCCTTCAATAACCGGCAGTCAAGTCAGCACCACAAATTAAATAATTAAAATTAGAAAACATTGGTAAAATATTATATTGTCATTTAAAGAATTATAGATTTACATCTCTTGAACGCAATCGACTTGCCAGATTTAAAAAGAACCTTACTGGGAAATCACACTTTGCAATAATCTGAGCACTGCGCCCAGAAAAATACGCTTTGCGATACAGACTAGGCGCCATGTTGGAGAGATCTAAAATCGAAAATACTATGTAAATAATCCATTACCTTTGATTCTCTTCATCAGATGTCACTTCCAGGAATCCCAGGTCCATAACGAATGTAGTTTTGTTCAAAAAAGCTCATCATTTATGTCCAAAAAGCTCCGTGTTGTTAGCACATGATCTAAGCCCGCCGGACTTCACTTCATGAACGAGGGGAAAAAATATATTTACGTTCGTTCAAACATGTCAAACGTTGTATAGCATAAATCATTAGTGCATTTTTTAACCAGAACATGAATAATATTCAAGGTGGACGAATGCATTCTCTTTTAAAACGTATTGGAACGAGGGTACCCAACATGACCTCGCGCGCCAGAGTCTAATCGGCCATCACCGTTCCAAGGCTCTTGTTCGGTCAGATCTCACAGTAGAAGACTCAAAACACTTTGTAAAGGCTGGTGACATCTAGTGGAAGCAATAGGAAGTGCCAAAACATTAATCAGCCCCTGTGTTTCAATGGCATAGGCTTAAAGGTAATTCAACACATCAGGTATCCACTTCCTGTCAGAATCTGTCTCAGGGTTTTGCCTGCCAAATGAGTTCTGTTATACACAGACACCATTCAAACAGTTTTAGAAACTTTAGGGTGTTTTCTATCCATATATAAGAAGTATATGCATATTCTAGTTACTGGGTAGGATTAGTAACCAGATTAAATCGGGTACGTTTTTTTATCCAGCCGTGAAAATACTGCCCCCTAGCCCCAACAGGTTAAAGTTGGAGAAAGGGAGATATAATTCTCCAGCCTCAGTGATTTTTGCAATTTGTTCCAGTCATTGGCAGCAGAGAACTAGGAGGAAATACTTATAGATGACCTGGAGCCAGTGGGTTTGGCAACGAATATGTAGCGAGGGCCAGCCCACGAGAGCATACAGGTCGCAATGGTGGGTAGTATATGGGGCTTTGGTGACAAAATGGATTGCACTGTGATAGACTACATCCAATTTGTTGAGTAGAGGGTCGGAGGCTATTTTGTAAATGACATCGCCGAAGTCAAGGATCGGTAGGATAGTCAGTTTTACGAGGGTATATTTGGCAGCATGAGTGAAGGAGGCTTTATTACGAAATAGGAAGCCGATTCTAGATTTAATTTTGGATTGGAGATGCTTAATGTGAGTCTGGAAGGAGAGTTTACAGTCTAACCAGACACCTAGGTATTTGTAGTTGTCCACATATTCTGTCAGAACCGTCCAGAGTAGTGATGCTAGTCGGGCGGGCAGATGCGGGCAGCGATCGGTTCAAGAGCATGCATTTAGTTTTACTAGCAGTTGGAGGGCACGGCAGGAATGTTGTATGGCATTGAAGCTCATTTTGGAGGTTTGTTAACACAGTGTCCAAAGAAGGGCCAGATGTATACAGAATGGTGTCGTCTGCGTGGAGGTGGATCAGAGAATCACCAGCAACATCATTGATATATATACAGAGGAAAGTGCCGGTCCGAGAACTGAACCCTGTGGCACCCCCATAGAGACTGCCAGAGGTCCGGACAACCTGCCCTCCGATTTGACACACTGAACTCTATCTGAGAAGTAGTTGGTGAACCAGGCAAGGCAGTCATTTGAGAAGCCAAGCCTATTGAGTCTGCTGATAAGAATGCGGTGATTGACAGAGTCAAAAGCCTTGGCCAGGTCGATGAAGACAGCTGCACAGTACTGTCTTTTATTGATGGCGGTTATGATATCGTGTAGGACCTTGAGCGTGGCTGAGGTACACCCTTGATCAGCTCGGAAACCAGATTGTATGGTGGAGAAGGTACGGTGGGATTCGAAATGGTCGGTGATCTGTTTGCTAACTTTGCTTTCGAAGACTTTATAAAGGCAGGGCAGGATGGATATAGTTCTGTAACAGTTTGAATCTAGAGTGTCTCCCCCTTTGAAGAGGGGGATGACCGTGGCAGCTTGAATGAATGAGTAGGTGACACACCTACTCATTCATTCAAGCTGCCACGGTCATCTGTGCTGACTCACTCGCAGGCACCGGCATGCAAGGACTGGGACCTCAACGCGCACACAAACAAAACATACCCAAATGCTTCCTCAGTGTACAAGTGACTCATTTGTTTACTAGTGTGTCGGCTGTTTGCAGAGGGCTATCCTGCAGTCATTTTATTAATGAGGCTTAGACTACCGCAGCTGAGCTCTTCTCTTCCAAGCCCCTCTCATCCTCCACCCTGCCTTCATCACACAATGTTTAATTCATCTTTAATTAGCTCCCGCTGCCACCGCCACCCTGGCCTCATTGACAGATGTGTTGACCATCTCTACTTTAGGAATTAATTGTTCAGTGCCTTTGAGGTAGAAGCAAAGAGATGGAATGACGTGGGGTCCTCACTGGTTGACTTAATGTTTTTATAAGTTTAATTCTTCAAAACCAATATTGCATTAATTTACATTACTGTTATCTTTTTATTTGTTGTGTGTCAGTGGGGAGGGATTAATCATATGGGTTAAAATCCCTGTGTAGTGCCTCCCGAGTGGTGCAGCTGTCTAAGGCACTGCATAACAGTGCTAGGGGCATCACTACAGACCGGGCTTTGATCCCGGCTGTATCACAACCGGCCGTGATCGGGAGTCCCATAGGGCGGCGCACAATTGGCCCAGCGTCGTCTGGGTTAGGGGAGGGTTTGGCCGGGGGGACTTAGCTCATCCCGCTCTAGCAACTCCTTGTGGCGGGCCGGGTGCCTGCAGGCTGACCTTGGTCGGTGCAGCTGGCTTCCGGGTTAAACAGGCAGGTGTTAAGAAGTGCGTTTTGGCGGGTCATGTTTCGGGGGACGCATAACTGGACCTTCGCCTCCCAAGCCCGTTGGAGAGGCAGCGGTAAGACAAGATCGAAGTTGGGGAGAAAAGGGGGGTAAAATACCACAAAAAATTATCCCTGTTTTGCAAGATTTCCTGCCCAAACTTTCTCCTGGGATATTTCAGAATTCACTTTCTGTCTAGATAGAATATTGAGCATGTCTTCGTTATAGGGGAGCGGAATAGGCAAGGCTATAATGTGATCTGCAGTGTCTTTGGTAAAGTACAGACTGTAAAAGCTATAGGCCACATACTATAGACTTTTAAACGTGGGGTTGCACAGAGCATACAATGCTGCTTGACTGCACACTGTACGGCTCCTTCTGGCACAGTGCTGTGGAGGAGTCATATTTGCTCAGGAAAAATGAACAAATTATTTTGCTAATGCTGTCCAGGGTCCGAATCCTATTCAGTCCCATAATCAATCCAGGTCGAGCGCCCCTTCTTCCCCTCCAGGGGAATTAGTAACTTAGACGTGGCTGCAGCAAATTGCTGTTTCCCCCACCGTCGGCCTCTTTTAGGAAACCCTGTGGTTCGCTGCCTGCTGCGTTAGGGCTTTGCGGTGTGGGAAACCCTGGTTCCAGCATGTTGCCCTTTCACTGCCACAAAGCCTTGGCCCGTGGAGGGGTAGACCTGGTTGCCACAGTTCCCGTGTCAACAGCGCAGAAATTCAATACTTTTGCCGCGTGGTGCAATAGCCGGCCCAAACCGTTCCTTCAGCTCGACGGGAACGTCAATGAAATCTGCTTCCTCCTTGTCCGAGAGGCTGTATAAGTTGGGCATGCAGTCTCCGTCTGTGTGCGGTCGAGGGAAAGTCCCTACAGTGCACGTAAGACTCGGGGTTAGCGAGTTCTGCCTTCGCGTGCTCAGGCCCCAAGCAGGCGATACACGAAGAGTGTGTGTCCTTTCCTGCTATTGTAGCCCTGCATCGACATAGGCGTACCGGTGCTGGTGCAGGAGCCCTGCTCGGTTCTCCCTGTTCAGGGGCAGCAGGCTCCATGGCTACGAGAATAGTATTCCTTGGGCAAAAAGTGTAGGAAGGAATGCTGGTGTGGTTAGCTTGCTTTCCAGAGAGCTAGCCAAGTTCAGCTTGATCCTTGCAACATTGGCTAAGAAAGTCTTGAGCGTTTATTTCGTGGGCTAATAGCCTATCTAGCTAGCACAAAGCTACCCGGAGAAACTGTGTGCTTTCTTGGTCTTACGTCGAGA
The DNA here is from genome assembly GCF_965601325.2 of Salmo salar. Classification (NCBI taxonomy): domain Eukaryota; kingdom Metazoa; phylum Chordata; class Actinopteri; order Salmoniformes; family Salmonidae; genus Salmo; species Salmo salar. Next base: position 63,360,761 of record NC_138294.1, on the reverse strand, counting down.
GAGGTAGCAATTCTACCTTTCCAGGTAGAAATTATATTTAGTTCAGTGCTAGCCTAAGGAAACTGCATGGTGACAGGGTTCGAGTTCAGGGTGGTATTCTCCCACCACCATGGAGCCGTGAGGCTAATCCTGTCGGTTTAGTTAAATTGACAATCAGCAGTTGCTACATCCATTTTTGGACTCCTAAATTCATGATATCTACCAATTTCATTCTTGAAGAATATAACTTAGAAATGCCTCATGAGCTTAGTTCAGCTGTCTTGCCCCAGTTGTACACCAGTTGAAATACCGTAGCTAGGTAGCCTGTAGTAATTCATTTACTTGGAGGAATGCACATTTTGTTTAGGTTTGGTTACAATTGGCTTAGCTGGTTATAGGAAATAAAACAATGTAGTACTATTGATGAAACACATGGTAGGTATGTGTTTGTTTGTAATCATCAACATACTGGTAGCTATGGTAATTACATCCTTGTGTACATATTATGTAATTACAGCAGTACACAACAAACTGCTGCGTCATCTAGACTGTTTTCAGCTTGTTGTATCACAAGCAATGTTTGATCATTTATATTTGTCTTCTGACAGCTTCATTTTGCATTTTTCAACCAAAAACGTTTTCTTCCTCTTCAGTAAGTCACTGCAAAGTCAGTCTTTTGTTGTTGGACTTCTCAGTGTAACTTCCATTCTGCGTATGTTCTCTGTATCAAACTGTTTCCCTCACCTCATCACGAGATCTTCAATTTGAGTATAGGTGTGCAGAGTGCAAAAACTCATGAATAGGAGATACACAGACAGTCCCCTCTTTGCCCGCTTCTCCCATCCTTTGTAACATTGCTGTCTCGCTCTGTCTCTCCCTCTGTCTTTTCTGCCCACGCTCACCTTGTGTTGCCAGGTCTATCTTGTGGGCAGCTCTAATTTCATGGAGCAGCTCAGGCGTGAGGTCTGAGTCACAGATAGTGTGCGAGCGACACTTGCTCTCTCTCTTTTTTCCATCCATCTCCTCTTCCCACCCTTAGGGAGGGGCTCTGTTTTCACGCTTCATCCCCTTCCCCTCTCCTTCCTGGACACGCAGTTTGGTGGACACATGAGGAGATGGAAGGGGCCTGGTACTGCGGTGGAATGGCTGTCAGTCACCTCAGGAATGCGTTAAAAAAAAAAAAAAGGCTAGGTCCTTTGGTCTCTGACAACCTGCAGGGTGGCATTGGAGCCCTGTGTGCTTGAACTCCGTGCCTACTGTTTTCATGCAGCATTTGTCATTGAGCAGAAGTGATTTCACGGTGCAGCAGCCAGAACAGCGCTCAGCACAGGAAGTTGTTCTGCCTGTCAGAGACTATGCAGAAAGTTGTCTAGTGGGTTGTCAGGGCCATACAGGGAGGATGCCAGACAGCGCTGAGGGCTTTGTGCACAGTCATTGGTCTGTGTGAGGTCGATCAGCTGATCTCTTTCCCTGTCACATATTGCTTCATCATGTTCTGCTTTTGTAGGGATCAGCAAAGCCCCTCAGATCGCACTAAGGGTTTCCATTTCTCTCACGATTTCACATGTTTTAAACTCATCCCCCGCAGCTCCTGTCAGAAAAGTGGGCCTCGCTTTTCTCCAAGTTGACATGGCAACCAGACTGCCACACTATATTCTCCCATGGGGTGATGCTGTCAGGCAGCTGTTTGACTGATGGCCCCCACTAGCCTTCTCCCATAAGCCATTTCCATGGAGATTTCCCCCTAATTGATTTAATCTATCCAGATTGGTCCATCTCCCCCCTGTTTAAATCACATCGGATCTATTTCCTGTCTGTGACATGGGGCTTTAGTGCCACAGCATCAAATATGTTTATTTGTCACGTGGGGCAACGTCATTGTAAATAAGAATTTGTTCTTAACTGACTTGCCTAGTTAAATAAAAAAAATGTGCTGAATACAACAGGTGTAGACCTTAACGTAAAATGCTTACTTACAAGCCCTTAACCAACAATGCAGTTTTAAGAAAATATTATACTATATTTACAATGAAATAACAATAATGAGGCTATAAACAGGGAGTACCGGTACCGAGTCAATGTGCGGGGGTACAAGTTAGTCATGAGAATTTGTACATGTAGGTAGGGGTAAAGTGACTTGGCGCTCCGGTACTGCTTACCGTGCGGTAGCAGAGAGAACAGTCTATGACTTGGGTGGCAGGAATCTTGGACAATTCTTTGGGCCTTCCTCTGACATCGCCTAGCAGATAGGTCCTGGATGGCAGGAAGCTTGGCCCCAGTGATGTACTTACTACCCTCTGTAGCACTTTATGGTCGGTTGCCGACCAGTTGCAATACCAGGCGGTGATACCGGTCAGGATGCTCTTGATGGTGCAGCTGTATAACTTTTTGAAGATCTAGGGACCCATGCCAAATCTTTTCAGTCTGTTGAGAGGAAAAAAAGGTGTTGTCGTTCCCTGTTTGGACCATGATAGTTTCTTGGTGATGTGGACACCAAGGAACTTAACTCTCGACCTGCTACACTACAGCCCCATCGATGTGAATGGGGCGTATTCAGCCGTCCTTTTCCTGTAGTCCGCGATCATCTCCTTTGTCTTGCTCATGTTTAAGGAGAGGTTGTCCGTGCACCACACTGCCAGGTCTCTGACCACCTCCCGAAAGGCTGTCGCATCGTTGTGGGTGATCAGGCCTACCACCGTTGTGTCGTCAGCAAACTTAAAACCTCTTAGGGCTAGGGGGCAGTATTTTCACGGCCGGATGAAAAACGTACACAATTTAAACAGGTTACTACTCTGTCCCAGAAACTAGAATATGCATATGTGCTTGAAACATGTAGGTATTACAGACTCGGTCAGGGAGAGGTTCAAAATGTCAGTGAAGACACTTGCCAGTTGTTCCGCGCAAGCTCTGAGTACACGTCCTTAATCCATCTGGCCCCGCGGCCTTGTTGATGTTGACCGGAGCGTGTAATCACAGTCATCCGGAACAGCTGATGCTCTCATGCATGCTTCAGTGTTGCTTGCCTCGAAGTGAGCATAAAAGGCATTTAGCCAGTCTGGTAGGCTCGCATCACTGGGCAGTTCGCGACTGGGTTTCCCTTTGTAGTCCGTAATAGTTTGCAAGCCCTGCCAGATCCGACGAGCGTCAGAGCCAGTGTAGTAGGATTCAGTCATAGTCCTGTATTGACGCTTTGCCTGTTTGGTTTGTCTGCGTGCATAGTGGGATTTCTTATAAGCGTCCAGATTAGAAAGGTCAGAGACCTGGTCATGTGGTGCCAGGACAACAACCTCTCCTTCATCGTGATCAAGACAAAGGAGATATATTTGGACTACAGGAAAGGAGGACCGAGCACGCCCCCATTGTCATCGACGGGGCTGTAGTGGAACAGGTTGAGAGCTTCAAGTTCCTTGGTGTCCACATCACCAACAAACTATTATGGTCCGGGATATAATTATGGTCAGATTTTTCAAATGGAGCGCGAGGGAGAGCTTTGCTACGCGTCTCTGTGTGTGGAGTAAAGGGGGTTTCCTCTGGTTGCACATGTGACATTCCGATAGAAATGAGGTCAAACGGATTTAAGTTTGCCTGCATTAAGCTCATACCGGGACTCAATATGAGCACATACCGAGACTCATTGTGCCAATAAAATGTCCCTCTGTCTAAATAGGGCTTTATTTTATTGGGGATTTCTTGAAAACTCGGCACCAGGAGTTTCCAACTGATGATGGAGCCCCATTCATCTCGACGTTACTGCAGCGAGACCACTGCTCTCGCCATGCGGCGCTATGTGATGGAGGCCTGTCATTTGCAGATTGATCGTTCAATTACTTGCTCACACGGGCCCAATGGGATCAATTGAGTGAATGGCTCCAATGCATCAGACCCCCCCATCCCCTTACCCTTCCTCACCAACACCACCACCCCGCCGTCCGTCCACACCCTGACACATGCACCTCTCTCTTCCTGTTGTCGTCCTTTATTTTTACTCTTTCTCTCCCGTTCTCCACTGACACTCAATCACTTGTCATTGCTTTCTGTCAATTGAGCCAGAGCACCAGTTACCCTAGTTGTAGCTTTCTTCCTGAGAACAGCAGGATAATAAACTCAGCAAAAAAAGAAACGTCCCTTTTTCAGGACCCCGTCTTTCAAAGATAATTCGTAAAAATCAAAATAACTTCACAGATCTTCATTGTAAAGGGTTTAACCTCTCTAGGGGAGGTGGGCCACACTATTCAACAGCCAGTGACAAATCAGAGCGTCAAATTTAAAACCACAAAATGTCATAATTCAAAGTTCTCAAACAGGACCATTTTATAGATGCACTTCTCCTGAATCGAACCACGTTGTCCGATTTCCAAAAGGCTTTACAGCGAAAGCCAAACATTAGATTATGTTAGGAGAGTACATAGACACAAAAAAAACACACAGCCATTTCCAAGCAACTAGCATGCATCACAAATACCCAAAACACAGCTAAATGCAGCACTAACTTTGATCTTCATCAGATGACACTCCTAGGACATTATGTTATACAATACATGCATGTTTTGTTCAATCAAGTTCATATTTATATCAAAAAACAGCTTTTTACATTAGCATGTGATGTTCAGAACTAGCATACCCATCAAACTTCCGGTGAATTTACTAAATTACTCAAGATAAACGTTGACAGAATACATAACAATTATTTTAAGAATTATAGATACAGAACTCCTTTATGCAATCGCTATGTCCGATTTTTAAAATAGCTTTTCGGCGAAAGCACATTTTGCAATATTCTGAGTACATAGCTCGGCCATCACGGCTAGCTAATTTGACACCCACCAAGTTTGGGACAACCTAAACTCAGAATTGCTATTAGAAAAATTGGATTACCTTTGCTGTTCTTCGTCAGAATGCACTCCCAGTACTTCTACTTCAACAACAAATGTAGTTTTGGTTCCAAATAATCCATAGTTATATCCAAATACCGCCGTTTTGTTCGTGCGTTCAGGTCACTATCCGAAGGGTAACGCGCGAGCGCATTTCGTGACAAAAAAATGCAAAATATTCCATTACCGTACTTAGAAGCATGTCAAACGCTGTTTAAAATCAATTTTTATGCTACTTTTCTCATAAAATAGCGATAATATTCCAACCGGGCAACGTTGTATTCATTCAAAGGCTGAAAGAAAAAAAATTGAGAAGTCTCGTGACCGCGCATCTGTCTCACTGTCCCCAGGCTGACCACTTACAAACAGAGCTGTTGTACTTTGCCCAGAGACAGCAGACAACCCATTCCACTTTCTGGTGGCTTTAGAGAGCCAATGGAAGCCTTAGAAAGTGTCACGTTACAGCACAGATGCTGTAATGTCGATAGAGATGCAACAGAAGGACAACAAATTGTAAGACAGGGCACTTCCTGTATGGAATCTTCTCAGGTTTTGGCCTGCCATATGAGTTCTGTTATACTCAGACACCATTCAAACAGTTTTAGAAACTTTTGTGTTTTCTATCCAAACCTACTAATTATATGCATATTCTAGTTTCTGGGCAGGAGTAGTAACCAGATTAAATCGGGTACGTTTTTTTATCCGGCCGTGAAAATACTACCCCCTATACCAGAACAGGTTAAACACTGTTTCCCATGCTTGTTCAATGAACCATAAACAATTAATGAACATGCACCTGTGGAACGGTCGTTAAGACACTAATAGTTTACAGACGGTAGGCAATTAAGGTCACAATTATAAAAACTTAGGACACTAAAGACGCCTTTCTATTGACCCTGAAAAACACCAAAAGAATGATGCCCAGGTTCCCTGCTCATCTGTGTGAACGTGCCTTAGGCATGTTGCAAGGAGGCATGAGGCCTGCAGATGTGGCCTAGGGCAATAAATTGCAATGTCCGTACTGTGAGACGCCTAAGACAGACCTACAGGAAGACAGCTGATGGTCCTCACAGTGGCAGACCACGTGTAACAACACCTGCACAGGATCGGTACATCCGAACATCACACCTGCGGGACAGGTACAGGATGGCAACAACAACTGCCGGAATTATACCAGGAACGCACAATCCCTCCATCAGTGCTCAGACTGTCCGCAATAGGCTGAGAGATGTTGGACTGAGAGCTTGTAGGCCTGTTGTAAGGCAGGTCCTCACCAGACATCACCAGCAACAATGTCGCCTATGGGCACAAACTCACCATCGCTGGACCAGACAGGACTGGCAAAAAGTGCTCTTCGCTGACGAGTCACTATTTTGTCTCACCAGGGGTGATGGTCGGATTTGCGTTTATAGTCGAAGGAATGAGCGTTACACCGAGGCCTGTACTCTGGAGCGGGATCGATTTGGAGGTGGAGGGTCCGTCATGGTCTGGGGCGGTGTGTCACAGCATCATCGGACTGAGCTTGTTGTCATTGCAGGCAATCTCAATGCTGTGCGTTACAGGGAAGACATCCTCCTCCCTCTTATGGTACCCTTCCTTCAGGCTCATCCTGACATGACCCTCCAGCATGACAATGCCACCAGCCATACTGCTCGTTCTGTGCGTGATTTTCTGCAAGACAGGAATGTCAGTGTTCTGCCATGGCCAGCGACGAGCCCGGATCTCAATCCCATTGAGCACCTCTGAGACCTGTTGGATCGGAGCGTCAGGGCTAGGGCCATTCCCCCCCCCAGAAATGTCTGGGAACTTGCAGGTGCCTTGATTGAATAGTGGGGTAACATCTCACAGCAAGAACTGGCAAATCTGGTGCAGTCCATGAGGAGGAGATGCTCTGCAGTACTTAACCTGTTAGGGCTAGGGGGCAGTATTGACACGGCTGGATAAAAAACGTACTCGATTTAATCTGGTTACTACTCCTGCCCAGTAACTAGAATATGCATATAATTATTGGCTTTGGATAGAAAACACTCCAAAGTTTCTAAAACTGTTTGAATGGTGTCTGAGTATAACAGAACTCAAATGGCTGTTCAAAACCTGAGAGATTCCTTTACAGGAAGTGGCCTGTCTGACCATTTATTGTCTTTCTTTGACATCTCATTCAATTACAAAGGATCTCTGCGGTAACGTGACACTTCCCACGGCTCCAATAGGCTCCCAGAGCCCGGGAAAAACCTGAATGTCGTCATTCCAGCCCCAGGCTGAAACACATTATCGCCTTTCTCAAGTGGCCGATCAAGGGACTGTGGGCTTAGGCGCGTGCACTGGCCGCCCCTGTCTTTGTGTTTTTTCCTCTGTTTGCCGAAAAGGAGATTCCCGGTCAGAATATTATCGCTTTTTTACGAGTTAAATTGCATAAAAATTGATTTTAAACAGCGGTTGACATGCTTCGAGGTACGGTATTGGAATATTTAGAATTTTTTTGTCACGAATTGCGCCATACGCGCGACCCTGATTTACCATTTCGGATAGTGTCTGGAACGCACGAACAAAACGCCGCTATTCGGATATAACGATGGATTATTTTGGACCAAACCAAAATTTGTTATTGAAGTAGCAGTCCTGGGAGTGCATTCTGACGAAGACAACAAAAGGTAATAAAACTTTTGTAATAGTAAATCTGATTTTGGTGAAGGCTAAACTTGCCGGGTGTCTAAATAGCTAGCCCGTGATGGCTGGGCTATGTACTAAGAATATTGCAAAATGTGCTTTCACCAAAAAGCTTTTTTAAAATCGGACATATCGAGTGCATAGAGGAGTTCTGTATCTATAATTCTTAAAATAATTGTTATGCTTTTTGTGAACGTTTATCGTGAGTAATTTAGTAAATTGTTAGTAAATTCCCCGGTATGCTAGTTCTGAACGTCACATGCTAATGTAAAAAGCTGTTTTTTGATATAAATATGAACTTGATTGAACAAAACATGCATGTATTGTATAACAATGTCCTAGGGTTGTCATCTGATGACGATCATCAAAGGTTAGTGCTGCATTTAGCTGTCTTCTGGGTTTTTGTGACATTATATGCAAGCTTGAAAAATGGGTGTCTGATTATTTCTGGCTGGGTACTCTGCTGACATAATCTAATGTTTTGCTTTTGTTGTAAAGCCTTTTTGAAATCGGACAGTGTGGTTAGATTAACGAGAGTCTTGTCTTTAAATAGCTGTAAAATAGTCATATGTTTGAGAAATTGAAGTAATAGGATTTTTAAGGTATTTGAAAATCGTGCCACTGGATTACACTGGCTGTTACGTAGGTGGGACGATTACGTCCCGCCTAGCCCATAGAGGTTAATGCAGCTGGTGGCCACACCAGATACTGACTGTTACTTTTGATTTTGACCCCCCCCCCCCCCCTTTGTTCAGGGACACATTATTCCATTTCTGTTAGTCACATGTCTGTGGAACTTGTTCAGTTTGTCTGTTGTTGAATCTTATGTTCATAAAAATATTTACACATGTTAAGGTTGCTGAAAGTAAACGCAGTTGACAGTGAGAGGATGTTTCTTTTGCTGAGTTTATATCAACAGGTTTTCCCTACACTATTGCATTTTGATTAACCTCTCTAGGGTATGTGGGACAAAATCGTCCCACCTACTCAACAGCCAGTGGAATCCCGTGGCGCGTTATTCAAATACCTTAGAAATGCTATTACTTCAAATTCTCAAACATATGACTATTTTACACCATTTTAAAGACAAGACTCTCGGTAATCTAACCACACTGTCCGATTTCAAAAAGGCTTTACAACGAAAGCATAACATTAGATTATGTCAGCAGAGTACCCAGCCAGAAATAATCAGACACCCATTTTTCAAGCTAGCATATGTCACATAAACCCAAACCACAGCTAAATGCAGCACTAACCTTTGATCTTCATCAGATGACAATCCTAGGACATTATGTTATACAATACATGCATGTTTTGTTCAATCAAGTTCATATTTATATAAAAAACCAGCTTTTTACATTAGCATGTGACGTTCAGAACTAGCATACCCCCCGCAAACTTCCGGTGAATTTACTAAATTACTCACGATAAACGTTCACAAAAAACATAATTATTTTAAGAATTATAGATACATAACTCCTTTATGCAATCGCTTTGTCCGATTTTAAAATAGCTTTTCGGCAAAAGCACATTTTGCAATAATCTGAGTAGATAGCCCAGCCATCACAGCTAGCTAATTTGACACCCACCAAGTTTGGCACTCACCAAACTCCGATTTACTATTAGAAAAATGTGATTACCTTTGCTGTTCTTCGTCAGAATGCACTCCCAGGACTTCTACTTCAATAACAAATGTTGGTTTGGTTCAAAATAATCCATAGTTATGTTCAAATATCCTCTGTTTTGTTCGTGCGTTCAAGACACTATCCGAAGGGTGACGAAGGGTGACGCGCCCGACGCGTTTCGTGACAAAAAAATTCTAAATATTCCATTACCGTACTTCGAAGCATGTCAACCGCTGTTTAAAATCAATTTTTATGCGATTTTTCTCGTAAAAAAGCGATAATATTCCGACCGGGAAACCCTGTTTTAGTTCAAAGACGAAAAAATAAAAACATGGTGTCGCCTCGTGCACGCGCCTCAGTCTCATGGTTCTCTGATCGACCACTATCCAAATGCGCTACAGTTTTTCAGCCAGGGCCTGCAAAGACATCATTCAGCGGTTTGCCGCCTTCTGAGAGCCTATGGGAGCCGTAGGAAGTGTCACGTTACAGCAGAGATCCTCCGTTTTCAATAAAGAGAGTGTAGAAGCCCAAGAAATGGTCAGACAGGCCACTTCCTGGAAGGAATCTTCTCAGGTTTTTGCCTGCCATATGAGTTCTGTTATACTCACAGACACCATTCAAACAGTTTTAGAAACTTTAGGGTGTTTTCTATCCAAAGCCAATAATTATATGCATATTCTAGTTTCTGGACAGTAGTAATAACCAGATTAAATTGGGTACGTTTTTTTATCCGGCCGTGCAAATACTGCCCCCTACCCTAGAGAGGTTAAACAATTATTTTTTTTACCCAAAAATATTATTTCCTAAATATTCACTTGCTGAAGGTAGAAGTAAGTATGGAGCCTAGCTAGATGCAATCTTCAGTGTGAGATGTAATTCAGGACATTATATAGCAGGGTTGTTGTGGCTGAGACGGTGCAGAACATTCCCTTCTGTGTTGTTAGAGTTTAAATGTAATATACGATTATCTAATCAACAGCAGTGTACACAGTCTAGCACTGGACAATTATTTTCCATGGAGGGCCACATTAGAATATATTTTTGCCATCGCGGGCCAGAATCATATGAGGTTTATACATCATTTGTATGACTGTGTTGAGAGATATATCTACTGTAAATCACGTCCAGATATGCTACTTTTTTAACTTGCACAGAAATAAACCACATCCATGTTCTCCTTTTGGTAGGTATTTTCAATATTAAACATGCAATGAACTACATGGAGGGAAAAGTACACTGTGCATTCAGCCCAACGGACAGAACTCTTGATAACGGGTATGCACAAAAACGCAAGAAAAAGAGGGCGCTCAACATTATATTTAAACTACTCAATCAGTGTGAGGAGTGAAGTCTGATGGGCATTGACTAGAGCAGTGAAGTCAGGTATAGTTTCTGACGTTGCTATGCACAGGATTGCTGAGAGGTAAGAGTCAGTAAGAGATGATCTGTGCCTTGACGTGTTATATTTCATCACTGAAAATGTCTGTTCACATACATAGGTTGACCCAAACAGTACAAACATCTGAGCATGACTCCTAATCTTTGGAAAGTTTTGTTCATCGAGAGATGCATAGAACCTCGTCAGTGACATTGTTTTGAATAGTTCTCAAATCACTGCATCAGACTGAAGATCGATAAGTTCAAGTTGCAGGTCAGTGGGTGCGTTATCCACATTGAAGTTGAAAGGAGAGGAAACCAACAGCATGTCATTTTCCAACATTTTGAAATCCTCAAAACAATGGAAAGTCACCGTTCAAAGCACACAGCAGCAATGTATACTTCTCCCTGGTCATCTGTTAGGGAACAGACTTGTAATGTCGGAAGATGGGTGAGATTGTTGGCTTCTGCTTGGAGGGTCAGGAGGAGTAATTTTCCCTTGAAGGCTTTGACAAGGCTGTACATCTGATGTGCAAAAAGGCCCTTCCCTTGGAGTTTGGAATTCAGTTCATTCATTAGGGTCATGATGTCCACGGTGAAGGCAAAATCAGCCAACCATTCTTTATCTTGCAGTTGTGGGAAATCCACATATTTTCCTTGTTGAGTTTTTGCAATTGAATCTCCAACTTCAGGTCCCACACCATTTTAAGCACCTGTGGTGGTTAATTTCTTTACTATCAAATGAGGAGAGACAAACTTATCACACAAGTCAGAGTTATACTTAAACTAAATCTTTATTCACTTATTAATAAGGGAGCAGGTCAATACAACACACAAAGTGAATCGATTGAGTGCTCTACAATAATGATGGCTGGTCGATGAATCACTCTCAGATGATTTGTTGAGAGCCCCGAGACAGAAGTACAAAGGTCTTTTATAGCAAATATGCACCCCCTTCAGGATACATGACAAACAACAGATGTATGGAATGGGTCACAAGGTTAAGACTAGTATGAAAGATACTTATAATTCACAGCAGACAGTATCTGCTGTAAAAACAGTTCTCTTTGTGTAGCGACCAAGGTCTGGCCCTGGGGTCATCTCTCCCTGGTACCTTATAGAACAGAAACATTAACTCATGCTCTGGAATGCGGTCTCTAGGTTTTATCACCCAAAAGACATTGTAAATCTCCTGCCAGTGTTATCTCCCAGAGGCCCACTTTCAGTTCACACAGACACAATAGAGTTATAAGCACCCTCTATTCTGTTGCATAAAACAACCATTTGATGCAATAAAAGTATTATAACAATCTTGCAAATTTGCTCTCACACACCTTCCCCAAACTCAGCCGTCTCACGTTTGTGTGGTAGGGGAGATCTACATGACCCGACTCTCTTCCAACAGTGAGACAAACTGCCTGTGGTTTAAAGATTTTACTCTTATGAAGTTGACCACTTTAGTGACTGTATCCACAACATTGCTCATTTTCAGAACACATTTACAAGGCATCTCCTGATGAATAATGCAATGCAGGAAAATAATTTTCTGATCTGGGTTCAGCTCAGCTACTTGATCTTGTATAGTTTTAAAAAGGCCAAAGTCTGGGGTTATGCCTCGTAAGAATATCAACAACTGCACTGTGTCACGTGCTCACTGCTCTCATCCAGGGCCAAGGAGAAATGGGTGAAATCCTTTACCTTGTATTTGAACTGTTCCATATTCTCTGCAATGTCCTCAACCGGCTGTGTAACTGTTCGTCTTGACAGGGAAACATTTTCAAACAGCTCTTGTCGGGGCAAAGTATTGCTGCAGAGTCAATTAAACATTCTTTAATGAATTTGCCCTCAGCGAATGGCTTGCTATGTTTAGCAATTTTGTGGGACAGTACATAGCTAGCTCTCGCCATTCCGTCGTTTGCTGAATACAGTTTTGTGAAAAATCCTTCCTGCTTTTGCAACGGAGAAAGCAACTCTTTTGATGCACTTGTCCTCTGTTCAGAAGACATATTCCTATATTTCTCTGCATGCTTCGGCTGGAAGTGTCGGGACAAGTTGTAGTTTTTCAAGACAGCGGTGCTCTCTTTGCACACTAAGCACACAGCTTTCCCTGATACCTCAATAAAGAAACATTTCGATGTCCACTCTTGCTGGAACACCCTACATTCATTGTCTACTTTCCTTTTCTTTGAAATCTTGAACTCATTTTTGCGCAATTTCTAACTAGCTACTATTTGTAACTGTGACGTGTGTCAGCCTGTCAGTCACTGTCTGTCCTCATGCAGTTATTTATACGTGCCTTCAAAATAGATGTCCCAAAATCGGTGGGAGTTCAATTTTTATTTATTTCACCTTTATTTAACCAGGTAGGCAAGTTGAGAACAAGTTCTCATTTACAACTGCGACCCGGCCAAGATAAAGCAAAGCAGTTCAACACATATAACAACAGAGTTACACATTGAGTAAAACAAACATACAGTAGAAAAATAAGTTTATATACAATGTGAGCAAATGAGGTGAGATAAGGGAGGTAAAGGCAATAAATAGTCCATGGTGGCGAAGTAAATACAATATAGCAATTAAAACACTGGAATGGTAGATTTGACAGTAGATGAGTGTAGAAATAATGGGCTGCAAAGGAGCTAAATAAATACAGTAGGGGAAGAGGTAGTTGTTTGGGCTATTTATAGATGGGCTATGTACAGGTGCAGTGATCTGTGAGCTCATTACACAATGGCGAGAATTCAGTGGGCTTTTAATTTGAATAACAAATGTTTTTCAAAACTTTACTATCGCAAATTTTTTGATCTTAGCATGATTCCGCGGGCCGTATTGAATCAGGTCGCGGGCCACATACGGCCCCCTGGCCGGCCTTTTTGACCTGGCCTAGTCTTGCAGCATCCGCCTCCCATCTCCCTGTTCCACAGACGGTGTGTTTAGGTAGTCGGTAGAAATACTGTCCGACCTGCACTAACACATCTGGGAAGGTGACACTGGGATGGCCTCCATATTGCTCTGTGGCATCTCCGTTCTGTCAACACCCTGTCATCACCATCAGTCATAACCAACCCCAAATAAGGCTTGGGCGTTGTTGTGAACTTGTTTTTCTCCCCCTACATAACACGACTGATCCTGTGTCTGATGACTTAAACCCTGGCATGCTCACCTCCCATTTCTAATAATAATTTAGCAACAGTGAATTAAGGGGAGGTTTTATGTTTGTGTGCCCTCTGCCAGAGACCGCTGGCAGCAGGGGTGGAGCCACTTTGAACTTTATCACACCCTGTGAAATCTGTCAAAGGGTGAGAGTGGGAGGAAGAGATGGAACAGGAAAATGAAGGTGAGAAACATAAGGGAAGAGAGACTACGCAAACCAATGGAGAGAATGTGAGAGCGAAATGGAGGAGTTGAAAAAAGACTGACTGCAAGGGGAGGTGATGGACCTTAAAGAGAGAACGACAATAGTAAGAGTTTATAGATAGAGGTGATGGAGAGCTAACTGGCGGTGCACACGCTGTGGAGATGTGTGGCCAGCATGGCCTCCACGGTGTGGCAGAAATGCCCTGAAGATGGCCAACCCTGCATTATTAAAACCAATTTGTCTGTCTGTCTGATGCCTGCCTTATGCCTCCGCGCTTTGACTAATTATCGGGCTTAGCTGCTTGCATGGGGGGGGGGATTGTCTCGATCTTCATTAGGCTCTAATTTAATTTTCCCTAACACACCTTATCCTGTTAGGGCTAGGGTGCAGTATTGACACGGCTGGATAAAAAACATACCCGATTTAATCTGGTTACCACTCCTACCCAGTAACTAGAATATGCATATACTTATTACATATGGATAGAAAACACCCTAAAGTTTCTAAAACTGTTTGAATGGTGTCTGTGAGTATAACAGAACTCAAATGGCAGGTCAAAACCTGAGAGATTCCTTTACAGGAAGTGGCCTGTCTGACCATTTCTTGAACTTCTTTTCCATCTCTATCTTTTACTAAGGATCTCTGCTCTAACGTGACACTTCCCACGTCTTCCATAGGCGCTCAGAGCCCGGGAAAAAACAGAATGTCGTCATCCCAGCCCCAGGCTGAAACACATTATCGCCTTTCTCAAGTGGCCGATCAAGGGACTCTGGGCTTAGGCGCGTGACCCGACCGCCCCCGCCTTTGTGATTTTTTTTCCCTCTGTTTGCCGAAAAGGAGATTCCCTGTCGGAATATTATCGCTTTTCTACGAGAAAAATGGCGTAAAAATTGATTTTAAACAGCGGTTGACATGCTTCGAAGTACGGTAATGGAATATTTAGAATTTTTTTTGTCACGAATTGCGCCATGCGCACGACCCTTCTTTACCATTTCGGATAGTGTCTGGAACGCACGAACAAAACGCCGCTATTCGGATATAACGATGGATTATTTTGGACCAAACCAACATTTGTTATTGAAGTAGCAGTCCTGGGAGTGCATTCTGACGAAGACAACAAAAGGTAATCAAACTTTTATAATAGTAAATATGATTATGGTGAGTGCTAAACTTGCCGGGTGTCTAAATAGCTAGCCCGTGATGCCTGGGCTATGTACTTAGAATATTGCAAAATGTGCTTTCACCAAAAAGCTATTTTAAAATCGGACATATCGAGTGCATAGAGGAGGTCTGTATCTATAATTCTTAAAATAATTGTTATGCTTTTTGTGAACGTTTATCGTGAGTAATTTAGTAAAATGTTAGCGAATTCCCCGGAAGTTTGCGGGAGGTATGCTAGTTCTGAACGTCACATGCTAATGTAAAAAGCTGGTTTTTGATATAAATATGAACTTGATTGAACAAAACATGCATGTATTGTATAACATAATGTCCTAGGGTTGTCATCTGATGAAGATCATCAAAGGTGAGTGCTGCATTTAGCTGTCTTCTGGGTTTTGGTGACATTATATGCTAGCTTGAAAAATGGGTGTCTGATTATTTCTGGCTTGGTACTCTGCTGACATAATCTAATGTTTTGCTTTCGTTGTAAAGCCTTTTTGAAATCGGACAGTGTGGTTAGATTAACGAGAGTCTTGTCTTTAAATAGCTGTAAAATAGTCATATGTTTGAGAAATTGAAGTAATAGGATTTTTAAGGTTTTGAAAATCGCGCCACAGGCTTCAAGTGGCTGTTACGTAGGTGGGACGAATTCGTCCCGCCTAGCCCATAGAGGTTATACAAGGTTGGTGTGTTTGTTTGGCCCAAGGGCTGCAAGGGAGGTCGTGGTGCCCGTTCATGTATACCTGTTTGCTCGATAGAGTAAAGCCGTATTCATTGCTGCTCTGTAACAGAAACTTATGTCTATTAAGCAGTTAACCACTTATCTCATTAAGTTGTCTTATCGGCCCTCAACCAATCATGCTATTTTGTTTTTTCGCGTTGTTCGTCACTTGTTTTGTTCATAATGTTGCTGCTACCGTCTCCTATGACCGAAAAGAGCTTCTAAACATCAGAACTGGGATTGCTCACCTCAAACTGGACGAAGAGTTTTTCTTCAATGAGTCGGACACGAGGGATATACTGTTGACACCCGACCAGGCCCCAATCCCCGTGATTCGCTGGAGAAGGAAACGGCGATTCCGAGGCAAAAGATCAGGTTGCCTTGTGAGGACCAGGCGACGAGTGGCTAATCTGCCCTTACCCTCGGTTCTGCTAGCTAACGTTCAATCGCTAGAAAATAAATGGGACGAACTGAAAGCACGTATATCCTACCATCGGGACATTAAAAATTGTAATATTTTGCTTCACCGAGTCGTGGATGAACGACGACATTAAGAACATAGAGCTGACGGGTTATGCACTCTATCGGCAAGACCGAACAGCAGCCTCTGGTAAGACATGGGGTGGGGGCCTATGCATTTATGTAAACAACAGTTGGTGCACGATATCTAAGGAAGTCTCAAAGTTTTGCTCGCCTGAGGTGGAGAATCTTATGATAAGCTGCAGACCTCACTATTTACCCAGAGAGTTTATCTGTTTTTTTCGAAGCTGTCTATATACCACCACAGAGCGAGGTTGGAACTAACACCGCACTAAATGAGCTGTATTCCGCCATAAGCAAACAGGAAAACGCTCATCCAGAGGCGGCATTCCTAGTGGCCGGTGACTTTAATGCAGGGTAACTTAAATCAGTTTTACCGAAGTTCTATCAACATGTTAAATGTGCAACCAGAGGTAAAAATAAAATCTAGACTACCTCTACTCAGCACACAGAGACGCATACAAAGCTCTCCCTCGCCCTCCATTTGGCAAATCTGACCATAACTCTATCCTCCTGATTCCTGCTTACAAGCGAAAATTCAAGTGGGAAGCACCAGTGACTCGGTCTATAAAAAGTGGTCAGATGAAGCAGATGCTAAACTATAGGACTGTTTTGCTAGCACAGACTGGAATATGTTCCAATGGCATATCAGTCACTGGCTTTATCAATAAGTGCATTGAGGACATCGTCCCCACAATGACTGTACGTACATACCCCAACCAGAAGCCATGGATTACAGGCAACATTCGCACTGAGCTAAAGGGTAGAGCTGCCGCTTTCAAGGAACAGGACTCCAACCAGGAAGCTTATAAGAAATCCCGCTATGCCCTCCGACGAACCATCAAACAGGCAAAGCATCAATACAGGACTAAGATCAAATCGTACTACACCGGCTCCGACGCTCGTCGGATGTGGCAGGGCTTGCAAACTATTACAGACTACAAAGGGAAGCACAGCCGAGAGCTGCACAGTGACACAAGCCTACCAGACAAACTAAATAACTGCTATGCTCGCTTCGAGGCAAGTAACACTGAAACGTGCATGAGAGCATCAACTGTTCCGGATGACTGTGATCACGCTCTCCGCAGCCGATGTGAGTAAGACCTTTAAACAGGCTAACATTCACAAGGCCGCAGGGCCAGACGGATTAGCAGGACGTGTACTCCGAGCATGCGCTGACCAACTTGGAGGTGTCTTCACTGACATTTTCAACCTCAGGAGTCTGTAATACCAACATGTTTCAAGCAGACCACCATAGTCCCTGTGCTCAAGAACACTAAGGTAACTTGCCTAAATGACTACCGAACCGTAGCACTCATGTCTGTAACCATGAAATGCTTTGAAAGGCTGGTCATGACTCACATAAACACCATTATCCCAGAAACCCTACACCCACTACAATTTGCATACCGCACCAACAGATCCACAGATGATGCAATCTCTATTGCACTCCACACTGCCCTTTCCCACCTGGACAAAAGGAACACCTATGTGAGAATGCTATTCATTGACTACAGCTCAGTGTTCAACACCATAATGGCCTCAAAGCTCATCACTAAGCTAAGGACCCTGGGACTAAACAGCTCCCTCTGCAACTGGATCCTGAACTTCCTGACGGGCCGACCCCAGGTGGTAAGGGTAGGTAACAACACATCCTCAACACGGGGGCCCCTCAGGGGTGCGTGCTCATTCCCCTCCTGTATTCCCTGTTCACTCATGACTGCACGGCCAAACACAACTCCGACACCATCATTAAGTTTGCTGATGACACAACAGTGGTAGGCCTGATCACTGACAACGATGAGACAGCCTATAGGGAGGAGGTCAGAGTCCTGACCATGTGGTGGAAGGACAACAACCTCTCCCTCAACGTGATCAAGACAAAGGAGATGATTGTGGACTACAGGAAAAAGTGGACCGAGCACACCCCCATTCTCATCGACGGGGCTGTAGTGGAGCAGGTTGAGAGCTTCAAGTTCCTTGGCGTCCACATCACCAACAAACTATCATGGTCCAAGCACACCAAGACAGTCGTGAAGAGGGCACGAGAAAACCTATTCCCCCTCAGGAGACTGAAAAGATTAGGCATGGGTCCTCAGATGGTCAAAAGATTTTACAGCTGCACCATCGAGAGCGTCCTGACGGGTTGCATCACTGCCTGGTATGGCAACTACTCGGCCTCCGACCGCAAGGCACTACAGAGGGTAGTGCGTTCGGCCCAGTACATCACCGGAGCCAAGCTATACCAGGCGGTTTCAGAGGAAGGCCCAAAAAATCATCAGACTCCAGCCACCCTAGTCATAGACTGTTCTCTCTGCTACAGGGTGGCAAGCGGTACCGGAGCGCCAAGTCTAGGTCCAAGAGGCTGCTTAAACAGCTTCCACCCCCAAGCCATAAGACTTCTGAACAGCTTATCAAATGGCTACCCAGACTATTTGCCCCCCCCCCCCACGCTGCTACTACTCTGTTATTATCTATGCATAGCCACTTTAACAACCCTACCTGCATGTACATAATTATCTCAATTACCTCGACACGGTGCTCCCGCACATTGACTCTGTACCGGTACCCCCTGTATATAGCCCCGCTATTGTTATTCATTGCTGCGCTTTAATTATTTGTTTCTCTTAACTTACTTTTTTTAAATTTACATTTTTGGGGTATTTTCTTGACTGCATCATTGGTTAAGGGCTTGTAAGTAAGCATTTCACTGTAAGGTCTACACCTGTTGTATTCGGCTTATGTGACAAATAAAATTTGATTTGAAGGAAGGAAGGCTTTTTAGCAGCCCCAGGAGATGGCATTACTGTTCGTTTTGCCTGAGACTCATTTGTCATAACTTCTCCTTTTGTATTTTTTACGAGTTCTTTCAGGAGCCTGGGCTGCTGTTTATGCATGCGCTCGTGCAGGCCATCTGTAGTCGATGATGTGAGAATGTTTTCATTAAGCTGTAATTTTTTTCAGTAATTATTTTGGGGCGAGCTAGTGCTGCTCCCTGTGGAGCCCTGGCTCATTAGCATCTAATGGTGTAAATGATAATATGTGCCATTTAGCAGACGCTTACACATGCGTGCATACATTTTACATATGGGTGATCCCGGGAATCGAACCCACTATCCTGGCGCCATGCTCTACCAACTGAGCTACGGAGGACCACCATCTCAAAATAACTGTTGAGAAGTTGGATGGCTTAATGGAGTCATTGTTGTCATCCTAAAAATATATATATATATATTTTAATAGCCCTACCCTGGAGAGCAGAAGGCCCATTTCCTGCTGTTCTGCTAATAGGAGCAGCTCTGGGGAGAGGGAGACTTCAATCAGGGCACCAGCCGAATGGTTAAAGCAGCCCGCTCGTGACCCGAAGGATGTTGGCTTCACTGTTCACTCTTTTTAATGGGGAGCAGCTGTCTTACCCCTACAGCAAAGTACTTTGCCTCAATTGCCCCAGTTTAAAAAAAAAAAAAAAACTATCTCTTCGTAATGAGTTTGTGGATGGAAAATCTTTTCTTTTTTATTGTGCTAAGGAGGATAAGCCGCCCTGGATGAAGGGAGGCAGATCTCTGCTAAACAAATTAATGATAAAATGCATTAGAACACATATCTTCCCACTCCTCTGCTCAGAGTTTGGGCTCATGAATATTTCATTGACACATTTTTTCTCTTAGCTGGAAATAATATTTAGAAAATGAACAAACAGGGATTTGAGTATCTCAACTGGTTTGAACTCGGAGCGGAACGCCACAACTTTGTTCCTTTGCGGCTTCAGAGGTTCAGAATTGTGGAACTCGCCATACGTCCTCAGACTTGTTAGTCGTTTGAGACTGTGAGAGTTTGGGAATGTGTGAATAAGAGAACAGTTGTGGCTGACTGAAAGGTAACGGGGCCAGGACGTCTTCAGGTTCTTTGAGCTAACTAGCTCTGTGAGGTATTTTTACCCTTCAACACACACTGTTCCTATGCAAACATTTGTCACTCCATTCCTGTTAGAAAAGCTACTTATCAGGCTGGTTTCTATGATTTATTGTACACCTGTGTGTAGTCAGTGCTCATCTGTAAAATCTCTTATCATATCCCCACTACCTGTTTACTCCCTGTGTATTTCCCTCAGTACATGGGGTCATCCAAATCCCAGAATAGGGAGCCTTTCATACTCTCCCAAGCCCATCATCCTTACAGACATAACTTTTAATGGTGGCCACACAAAAAATCCTTAGCAAATCATAGCAGCATGCCCAGGGAGAGGGGAGTGTGATGAAGTTCAGAAGGACACTTGATTATTTTGCTGGAGGAATATATTCTGGGCCCCACTGCAGTCTTTTTGGTGTGCTGCCAAGCGTCTGGGAATGAATCCACCACCTCAGACAGATCCTCCCTGGGCCATATTGCCTCCACTGTAATTGGAAGCTAATTGAATTAAAAAAGTGCATTCGGAGAACATGGCTGTGGGACCAGAGGTTGTCTCTGCTACTGATCATGTGTCCCCAAATGTACCATACTGTCCCGGTCTTTCCCATTCCCAGATGTCTCCAGACCACAGCAGTTCAAATCAAAACACTCAGTTACTTCACACTGTAACTCACTGGATGGAACCAATACATTTGTTTTTGTTAGTTTATGCTTCATGGTGTGGTGGCTAATTTCTGCATTACCAAATGAGGAGAGTTACAAACTTCACACACCAGTCAGAGTTATACTTAAAACTACATCTTTAATAATTAAGATGCTTTTGCAAAAGCACTTGACCTTCAATGATGCGCTATCTCTAATGAACCATTGAGAAAGTGATTACACAAAAGTACAAAGATCTTTTATACCCAAGATCCACCCCTCTCAACGTACATGATGAACAACAGATCTTAGGAACTGTTCACAAAGGGATCTTATACTTTAGAAAGGAGTATCCCTTAGCCAGATAACATTCGCTATAAATTATCGTTCAGTTTGGTCCCTAATGACGAGGTTCTAATCTCGTTCCTGGTACTTCATAGTACAGTTGGTAGAGCTGTGTGGCTCAGTTGGTAGAGCATGGTGTTTGCAACGCCAGGGTAGTGGGTTCGATTCCCACGGGCACCAGTACGGGGAAGAAAAAGAAATGTATGAAATGTATGCGTTCACTACTGTAAGTCGCTCTGGATAAGAGCGTCTGCTAAATGACTAAAATGTAAATGTAAAAACACCATCTCATCCAATGGCATATATCAATTGACAACTCTAGATACTCCCATCTCAAGTAAACCCCCTCTTGACTCCACTCCTGGACAAGCTCACTGAGGGGAGTGAGCCTCTAGGTCATACACTACCCCAGGATAAGTGCATTATCAAAGAGGACATACAATGGTCCAGACACGGCCATACACCTTCCCCCAATGGAAAAGGAGGGAGTGACTTGCGAACAGACATTGTGGAGACAAGTAATTGGTTCCCTATTAATCACGCCATCCCTTCACATGGTTTAACCTCTTGGGGCTAGGTGGGACGCTAGCGTGCCACCTGTGGTGCACTCCATCAACAGCAGGTGCATTTCAAGAGCGGCAAATTTGAATCCAAATAAATGTCAAAATTCAAATTTTTCAAAAATACAACTATGTTACACCATTTGAAAGATAAACATCTCCTTAATCTAACCACGTTTTACGATTTCAAAAAGGTTTTACGGCGAAAGCATAAATTTAGAGTATGTTAGGACAGTACATTTACAAGAGTTGTGTGTAATGTTTTGTCAAGTCAAAGACAGGGTCACCAAAACCATAAAACCAGCTAAAATGATACACTAACCTTTTACAATCTCCATCAGATGACACTCCTAGGACATTATGTTAGACAATGCATGCATTTTTAGTTCTATCAAGTTCATATTTATATACAAAAACAGCGTTTTACTATGGCATTGATGTTGAGGAAATCGTTTCCCTCCAATAACCGGCAGTCAAGTCAGCGTCACAAATTAAATAATTAAAATTAGAAAACATTGGTAAAATATTATATTGTCATTTAAAGAATTATAGATTTACATCTTTTGAACGCAATCAACTTGCCAGATTTAAAAATAACCTTACTGGGAAATCACACTTTGCAATAATCTGAGCACTGTGCCCAGAAAAATACGCGTTGCGATACAGACTAGACGTCATGTTGGGGAGATCTAAAATCGAAAATACTATGTAAATAATCCATTACCTTTGATTCTCTTCATCAGATGTCACTTCCAGGTATCACAGGTCCATAACGAATGTAGTTTTGTTCAAAAAAGCTCATCATTTATGTCCAAAAATCTCCGTCTCGTTAGCACATGATGTAAGCCAGCCGGACTTCTCGTCATGAACGAGGGGAAAAAATATATTTCCGTTCGTTCAAACATGTCAAACGTTGTATAGCATAAATCATTAGGGCCTTTTTTAACCAGAACATGAATAATATTCAAGGTGGACGAATGCATAGCCTTTTATAACGTATTGGAACGAGGGTACCCAACATGAAGTAGCGCGCCAGGTGTCTAATGGGACATCACCGTTCCATGGCTCTTGTTCGGTCAGATCTCCCTCCAGAAGACTCAAAACACTTTGTAAAGGCTGGTGACATCTAGTGGAAGCAATAGGAAGTGCCAAAATATTCCTAAACCCCTGTGTTTTTCAATGGGATAGGTTTAAAGTCAATACAACACATCAGGTATCCACTTCCTGTCAGAAAATGTCTCAGGGTTTTGCCTGCCAAATGAGTTCTGTTATACTCACAGACACCATTCAAACAGTTTTGGAAACTTTAGAGTGTTTTCTATCCATATATAATAAGTATATGCATATTCTAGTTACTGGGTAGGATTAGTAACCAGATTAAATCGGGTACATTTTTTTTATCCAGACGTGCAAATGCTGCCCCCTAGACCCAACAGGTTAACCTCTATGGGCTAGGTTGGACGCTTGCGTCCCACCTACGTAACAGCCACTTGCAGCCTGTGGCACGATTTTCAAAACCTTAAAAATCCTATTACTTCAATTTCTCAAACATATGACTATTTTACAGCTATTTAAAGACAAGACTCTTGTTAATCTAACCACACTGTCCGATTTCAAAAAGGCTTTACAACGAAAGCAAAACATTAGATTATGTCAGCAGAGTACCAAGCCAGAAATAATCAGACACCCATTTTTCAAGCCAGCATATAATGTCACCAAAACCCAGAAGACAGCTAAATGCAGCACTCACCTTTGATGATCTTCATCAGATGACAACCCTAGGACATTATGTTATACAATACATGCATGTTTTGTTCATATTTATATCAAAAACCAGCTTTTTACATTAGCATGTGACGTTCAGAACTAGCATACCCCCCGCAAACTTCTGGGGAATTCGCTAACATTTTACTAAATTACTCACGATAAACGTTCACAAAAAGCATAACAATTATTTTAAGAATTATAGATACAGACCTCCTCTATGCACTCGATATGTCCGATTTTAAAATAGCTTTTTGGTGAAAGCACATTTTGCAATATTCTAAGTACATAGCCCAGGCATCACGGGCTCGCTATTTAGACACCCGGCAAGTTTAGCACTCACCATAATCATATTTACTATTATAAAAGTTTGATTACCTTTTGTTGTCTTCGTCAGAATGCACTCCCAGGACTGCTACTTCAATAACAAATGTTGGTTTGGTCCAAAATAATCCATCGTTATATCCGAATAGCGGCGTTTTGTTCGTGCGTTCCAGACACTATCCGAAATGGTAAAGAAGTGTCGCGCGCATGGCGCAATTCGTGACAAAATTCTAAATATTCCATTACCGTACTTCGAAGCATGTCAACCGCTGTTTAAAATCAATTTTTACGCCATTTTTCTCGTAGAAAAGCGATAATATTCCGACAGGGAATCTCCTTTTCGGCAAACAGAGGAAAAAATCACAAAGGCGGGGGCGGTCGGGTCACGCGCATAAGCCCAGAGTCCCTTGATCGGCCACTTGAGAAAGGCGATAATGTGTTTCAGCCTGGGGCTGGAATGACGACATTCTGTTTTTTCCCGGGCTCTGAGAGCCTATGGAAGACGTGGGAAGTGTCACGTTAGAGCAGAGATCCTTAGTAAAAGATAGAGATGGAAAAGAAGTTCAAGAAATGGTCAGACAGGCCACTTCCTGTAAAGGAATCGCTCAGGTTTTGACCTGCCATTTGAGTTCTGTTATACTCAGACACCATTCAAACAGTTTTAGAAACTTTAGGGTCTTTTCTATCCATATGTAATAAGTATATGCATATTCTAGTTACTGGGTAGGAGTGGTAACCAGATTAAATCGGGTATGTTTTTTATCCAGCCGTGTCAATACTGCCCCCTAGCCCTAACAGGTTAACAGATACATTCACATATGAAGACAATGTTTCATTCTGTCCTCTTCGGGGACATGTAAAAGACAAGCCTGACCTCTCCCCTCTCTGGGCCCCAAGTGACTGAGCCCCAGCTAAGGGAAAAGTGCAACTAAAAGACACCAGAGTCCAAAGGGATACTTTCTAATGACAAGTATCTCACATAAACATATTATGCTAATAAAACATCTTAATTATCTATGTTACCCAACTAATTCTGATTCATCCGCCACAATGGTCATGAAGTTGGTAACTTCTAAGTTACTGGGTAAGAGTGTTTACTGATTTTGGCACTTGACCTTCTTGCTATTTGTTACTTAAGGAAAACAGTCATCCCCACACAATGCATGTTGCTTCTGTGTACACTGTGTTGTAAAGTTGTTTTGAAAAGGGTAGGTTGGTTTAAATTCACAACATGAGTGCATTTGGCATATCAAGGTTGTGTGACTCTGTTGTAGCTAAAGCTGCACATGACTCAAGGGGTCCTTTTATAGACTTGACATTACCAAACTTTTGATATGCTGAAAGACACCACTAAAACCATATAGGCTTCATTAGCAATGTTAATCATTGTGAATGTTTTGCCTTTTTGAGCCCCACATAATTGCTGCTGCTTGCGTGACTTGCTTCTCTCATGTTGTTGCGTTCATTCAATTAGCTGTTTGGGGAAATGTGACATGTTCCCTAAAGCAGAAATGTATATTTGAGGCGCTTGATAGTAAACGCCTCATCTGTACCGTAAAATTATTCATGTCGATGAAGTCACAGCCCCAATCATATTCCCTGTCCCACATTTAATAAAGTCTAATGTTTTTGCCGAGCAGGGTGCCGCTCATTCCACGGATTAATCACCTTCTCGCTCATTCCACAGATGAATTTCCTTCCCAATTTGAGTAAACCGGATGAGTCTGGGATAATTTATGCACTTATTAACCAGTCATAATTTGACCCCGTAACCTTTTCCCTTAGTCACTCCACAATGCAAATGTTCGTTGTCTAATCACAGGATGTCTGGGGGAGCATGAAGTAAAGTTTGTGTCAGCGTGCTTCAGTCAAAAATCAATCTCATAATGGTTGATTCATAACCTGTGATTTATTGACGGTGCATATGGGGGGACCTGCCCTCATCTTCCCTCATAGTCCTTGTTCCAATGTCAAACTAGAGCTAAATCTAGAATATTCGAACAGCCTAGTATGTTGCTAAACCAAATGCAAATGTAATTGAGTATTGACTTCAAACGTTGTTGCTGTGCCCACCATATGGCGTTTTTCTTTCTCCCGGACCTTTATCTGTTGTTGTTGCAGTGTTGTTCTACCACCGCCCAGGTGTTTCACTGGCTGATCGTGGGGGTTGCGTAACAGATGGGAACTTGAGGACTTTGGTGATTCAGATATTTGATACTGCGATCCATGGAGATGGGTTTTAATTTGGTCAGTGCAGGTTCCCTAAAGAGCTGACAGCAGACAGTCTCACTACCCACAACACATTCTGCCAAAAAGAGAGTGGGGGAGGTGGGATAAAGATGGAAAGCTGGAGAAAGTGAGAGTGAAAGATTGAAAAATGGAGTGAGAGGTAAAGAGAGAGGTGGAGAAATGAGAGAGCGCCAGATTGAGAAACCTGGCCCAGCTGTCACTTTGGATCAAGTCTACCCTTCCAGAACATTGGGCAGCCAAAAAGACGAGCCCCGGACCAGTGAGAAATCAGACCGAGAGGTTTAAGCACATTTTGTGAGCCACTTTTAGTAGCCCAGCAACCGTTTTAGAAAAAGTTTTGAAAGGGTCATTGCTTTTCCCCCGATCTTTGGAATCCAATTTGTGGCTGCCAGGAAGGGGAGGCCAGTGACAGACTCCCATTTGTAATGCGTGGCCCTTGTTGCCTAGTGTCTGGGGGGAGCAGCCCAGGTGATATATATTTTTTTATATACCCAGTAATTTTGTGGAAGAGCCTCCTTTTTGATCCACAGGGTCCCAATATGAAATTATTCTGTTTGGCTGGTCCATTTATCAGGCAGTGTTGGAAATGGTCCCCCCGGCATTGCCTTCCCATCCTCTGCAATTCATTACGTTGTATTACTTTTATAGTAGGTATGATTCTGGGGCCCTTCTTCCAATTCCAGCCCTGACGGCCGACACAAATGCCTAATGTGATGCATTATCATTTTTCTCTACTGCCGCCGCTACCACCGTGTTTGAATGAATCTTGCTTTAGTGCTGACTGTTAAAATGCTGTTCACCTGATTGCGGAGAGTTTGGTGGGTGGTGGATGTCTCTCTCTCATTCCCTCCTTTGTTAAGCTCAGCCATTGTGTCCTCCCATTGAAGGTTGTCTGTTAAAGGGGCCTCGTGCTTTGTGCTTATATTGTACAAGGCCCAGGGTAAGGCCATTTTAATGAAAGGAGGAGTGTTCTGTGTGCACAGTGAGTGGTTACAGTTCTATTCACACTCAACAGGACCTGGGCAAACCCTTTATATCAGCAGCCTCTGTGAACTTAAAAATCTATAAACTACCATTATATGGACACTTTACCAAATAAAATGACTCAAAGTCCCTCCCAGTTAAGATTGTTTGTAGCAAAACAACTTCTAAATGCAATGAACCTGCCATACATCCAGTTTTCCAATAACTAATAAAGGGTATAGATAGAAATGCGCTATGTACTCATGTAAAACACACAACTTCAGCTTTCACCCTATAAGTATCACAGTTGTGTCAGAAGGAATAACTCAGTAATGTGTCTGGGCACTGCTGAGAGAAGGATAGTGAAAGAGAGGGGAAATGAGGGAGAGGGAACACTGGAGAGTGGGAGAATCCGACTGATTTAATTACTGGCCTGCTTGAGTATAATGAAGAAAGGATATGGGGCTCTCCTCTGTGGCTGGAAGAGGGGGGTGGGGGGCAGGAGATTTTATGGAAATTTGCCTGCAATCGCCTTAATCCATTATTTGAGGGCCTTAATGTGAATTTGATGTCATCCGTGTCGAGTTAATTCGGTTGCACATATAGATGTTGATTATGTCTCCACTCGGCACAGCCATAAGAGGACTGGCCACCCCTCAGAGCCTGGTTCCTCTCTAGGTTTATTCCTAGGTTCTTGCCTTTTCTAGTTAGTTTTTACTAGCCACCGTACTTCTACATCTGCATTGCTTGCTCTTTGGGGTTTTAGGCTGGGTTTCTGTATAAGCACTTTGACATCTGCTTTGTAAAAGGGCTTTATAAATACATTTCATTTGATTGTCTTTCTGTTACACACTGACCTTGAACAACAAGTCCATATAAGTCATGTTATATTATCCAGTCAGAATGGCCAGGTTGTTATTGTAATAGAGAATGTTTTCTCTCAACTGAATGTAGGTCTTGATTTAACTTGCCTGATATTTTTACATTTTTATTGAAATGCATATGGGATGGGAATTGGGAAACTTCGTTTTTTATATAGCATTTTCTTCAGGAAGATTTGCTGTTTGACATGTCAGAGGAAGTGAATAAAGGCTGTGTCCCTGCATGTAATGTTTTTTTTATTATTATTGACTTGTCACAACTAACTTGATGTCAGGCCTGAAGATTTATAAACTCCTAAGAGAGTGGATTGATTTATTTTTGAGGCGGTGTAGCTACTGCTCTGAAGATAGATTTGAGATTGGGAGAAACATATTGAAAAAACACAGCTACCAATAACTTGTTTTTCTTCCTTCTATGCGAGAGTTCTTCTTGAAGCTATTTTCTCCTCTATGCATTACATCTATAAAGGAATGGTTGAATATCTTTTATCACAATTAAATATGTCCTCTTGTGCTTAAAACATTGCTAATATGTCAGTAATTGCCTTACTAAAGATACTCACTGAATGCAACAAAAGAAGCTATGTGAGTTCTGTGCTCTAAAAGTCTTAAGCATTGACTGTAAATGAATAAGGTCTCGAGGGATGAGTGTGTGCACATGTTTGTTGAAGTAGCCATCCATGTCGGTTATACCTGCGCACTTTTTCGTCATATTCAAGTATAGAAGCATGCTTTTGTAAGCAATCGCACTGCAGTGCTTCAAGGTCTTCTGTGGTCATGTCTTCATGGGTATCGTTCCTCATAAACTACTCTCCATGCCCTGGCTATGAATTGTGCTCATGAAAAATAATGCCCTCGGAAACATGACCGAGGCAGACACAGAAAGCTAGGTTAATTACAGCCGCAGCCAATCAGTGGTTGAAAGCTTGTAAAGCTAACGTCATGGCACATGCAAACTACTCACTTGCAAAATACACTTATTGAAAAATATCTTAAGCAGGCTCCGTCTAGCTAGCTACCAATTTTGTGTCTGGTGGGGACGTTTACGCCCGGGGTTTCCATCATCATGATGATGTGGTCGGCGACAGTTTGCTTCTTGAAAGTCCAATATCTTGAAAACTTGACTGCTCACATTGAAAACATTTTAGGACTGTATAAACAGTGGAGTTTCCCATTAAATGGTTATGTTACTTTCATGGTGGTCTTATCCATAACTGACAGTTATGGTAATTATACAATGGGTGGGTCTAATCCTGAATGCTAATTGGTTAAAACTGCATTCCAGACGGTGTCTATTCCACAAATTACCACCACTTAAATCTATGAAGTTAAAATGCTTATTTACTCTCTTCAATCTAACGGCGTAATCCACTGTCTCATCAGCCCAGCCAGGCAAATTATAAACTTGATCTCCACTATAAAAAGCATCTACACATTATCTCACATTTCTTTTAGGCTGTCTGTCTCCGACATTTGTTTCAATATTCAAATTTCGATCTCCAGATGTTCCATAGTAATGAACTTGTCAGGATGAGGCAGGGAGATTTTCTCAGCCAGTAGAAATCATGAATCAGCATAATTTGGGGGGATATTTATACAAAGACCTATCAATAGAAAACAGGTAAAATGAAACAAAGTGCAGCCAGCTTGTCTTTCCAGCTTCAGTTTGAAGTGAGTGTGTTAGCTGTATTGTTGGCTAGCTCCTTTAAACAAAAGTGTCCTATCCAAATAAATGTCACTAGAAAACAGTTTATGCAAATTTTATATATATAATATATATTTGTAATATTGACAATTACAACAATACTGAATGAACAATGAACACTTATTTTAACTTAATATAATACATCAATAAAATAAATGTAGCCTCAAATAAATAATGAAACATATTCAATTTGGTTTAAATAACGCAAAAACAAAGTGTTGGAGAAAAAAGTAAAAGTGCAATATGTGCCATGTAAAAAAGCTAACATTTAAGTTCCTTGCTCAGAACATGAGGTACTTTAGTATTGCCAGCCTAATCTCGGGAGTTGATAGGCTTGAAGTCATAAACAGCGCAATGCTTGAAGCATTGCGAAGAGCTGCTGGCAAACGCAGTAAAGTGCTGTTTGAATGCTTACAAGCCTGCTGCTGCCTACTATCACTCAGTCAGACTGCTCTATCAAATCATAGACTTAATTATAATATAATACACAGAACTACGAGCCTTAGGTTATTAATATGGTCAAATCCGGAAACTATCATTTCGAAAACAAAACGTTTATTCTTTCAGTGAAATACGGAACCGTTCCGTATTTTATCTAACGGGTGGCATCCATAAGTCAATGTTATGTCATAATTAAGTAAAATTCGGGCAAATTAGTTTGTAACGAGCCAGGCGGCCCAAACTGTTGCATATACCCTGACTCTGCGTGCAATGAACGCAAGAGAAGTGACACAATTTCCCTAGTTTAATATTGCCTGCGAACATAAAAGAAATTCAACTAAATATGCAGGTTTAAAAAAATATACTTCTGTGTATTGATTTTAAGAAAGGCATTGATGTTTATGGTTAGATACATTCATGCAACGATTGTGCTTTTTTTCGCAAATGTGCTTTTGTTAAATCATCCCCCGTTTGGCGAAGTTGGCTGTCTTTGTTAGGAAGAAATGGTCTTCACACAGTCCGCAACGAGCCAGGTGCCCCAAACTGCTGCATATACCCTGATTCTGCTTGCACAGAACGCAAGAGAAGTGACACAATTTCCCTAGTTAAAATAAATTCATGTTAGCAGGCAATATTAACTAAATATGCAGGTTTAAAAATATATACTTGTGTATTGATTTTAAGAAAGGCATTGATGTTTATGGTTAGGTACACATTGGTGCAACGACAGTGCTTTTTTCGCGAATGCGCTTGTTAAATCACCCGTTTGGCGAAGTAGGCTGTCATTCAATGACAAATTAACAGGCACCGCATCGATTATATGCAACACAGGACAAGCTAGATAAACTAGTGATATCATCAACCATGTGTAGTTAACTAGTGATTATGTTAAGATTGATTGATTTGTTTTTTATAAGATACGTTTAATGCTAGCTAGCACCTTACCGTGGCTCCTTACTGCACTCACATAACAGGTAGTCAGCCTGCCACGTGTCATGGAATATTGCCTCAGAAATATAACACTCTTACGAGAACTTGTGAATTCAATATAGACTTTAATACAGAGTAGCAAAGCCGAGCCCTTCCATGGAAGGACCCTATTACACACATAACAGAGCTGAGCCCTTCCATGAAAAATACTAAATTCTCATATTACAGAGTCCTGCCTTTTATAGGACTCTGTCTTTGCATAACGTATAGAGTCCCCTCCCTCTATATGAAAATAGCTTCCCTTGACCTTTCTCCATCTCAGTTCTTGCTTGTTAACGCCCACATCTGACAGCTGTATAGGTTACAATGGTCACAGGCCCTGGTCATATATGTTCCATTCCTTATATGGCTATTCTGTCTCGGCTCTTCAAAGTGGACAGCCTAAATGCTGCTAATAATGGAAATGTAATCATAGTCATGAGTTTTGCTCCCACACACGCAGTCTCCTCGTGGAGTGCAATGTAATCGGCCATGATCGGTGTCCAGAAATGCCGATTACCGATTTTTATGAAAACGTGAAATCGGCCCTAATTAATCGGTCGACCTCTAGACTGAACGACTGGGTCGCGTCTCTGGCAACCGAACGAACAACCAGCCGGCTTGGGTAGCAACCCTAGATTTGTGTTGGGACTAAACTTGAGCTGGCGCACACCCAGAGATAATTATTTTATGTAGAGGTGCTTACTAACGGCGAATAAACTTTATAAGCTATAGAAATGAGTCATGTGGCATATGTGGTAAATCACCAACGTTTCGGTATCGCTGTGCCTTCTTCAGGGTGAAACGTTGGTTATTTACCCAATAAATGACTGGGAGTTTATATATAGTGTGCAACAATTTTTTTTCATATCTTATGGTAACACGTATAAAAGTTATAATGCCCTCGAAGCTGGTGTTTGGAGGATATATTGGAACTCAACTTCATCTTGGGCCTAACAACACCCGTGCCAATATATCCTCCAAACACTGGCTTCTTGGGCATTATCACTTAATTGTGCAAGACCTACTGTGTGTTCCTCTGACTTTGTGTGTGTTTGAGTACGTGTGAGTTCATGTCTGTTCTTTTGTGTTGATAGGTCTGTCCTTCAGTGCTCCTGGAGGCCTTACTATAGGGATGCAGTGTGTGCATATGTGTGTCTGCATGCATGTTCATCTGACTGTGTTGTAACCCCCCTCTCTCCTGTCTCTCTCCCTGTAGAGCACCTAAAGGGGTCTCTGGAGGAGTACATGGTGCGGCTGCCCAAGGTGAGGATCCTGCGCACCAAGAAGAGGGAGGGTCTCATCAGGACCCGTCTGCTGGGGGCGGCGGCTGCCAATGGAGAGGTCATCACCTTCCTGGACTCCCACTGTGAAGCCAACATCAACTGGCTGCCCCCGCTGCTGGGTGAGTCATCCTGTTAGAGCACACTGCGCAATGATTTGCTATGTAGTTTCTTTCTGGTCATTCTGTGGTAGATGAATATACTATTATATGAATTACTCATCTGTACAATGTGCCTATTACCTTGTCCAAAGGGGGCAACATTTTAACACTGTTTGACTTAGGCCGTATACCAATTTCTGTCTGGCTCTCTTTCTCCCCACTCATGCTCTATCTCTTAGACCGTATCGCCGACAACAGGAAGTCTATCGTGTGTCCGATGATCGACGTGATCGACCACGACAACTTTGGCTACGAGACGCAGGCGGGCGATGCCATGCGAGGGGCGTTTGACTGGGAGATGTACTACAAACGCATCCCCATCCCCTCGGAGCTGACAAAAGAGGACTCTAGCGAACCCTTCGAGTGAGTCACGTGACCAGACAACATATCAGGACCCAACAAATCAGCACATTTAGAATGATCCCATTTCTAGACACCAGATGCCACACAGTTTGAGTCAACTCATTTTCTGTGTGATTTACAGTGCAGTAGCATGAAATGAGACGTGGGTTAGATGGACTGACAGAGAACATATTAGGGGGCAAACGTCCATGCTGGCCTCTGGGTGTGAAAGCCTCTAAATCCCTCCATGCCTGATGGGCAATATGCCCCCCTCCCCTTTCATTGAAAGATGATACAAGGATTCTCTCGGCTCCACACTTTTGTGAGCGCTCCCTCAGAGGTCAATAGACTGAAATTGGGAATATTGGTTTTGCAATTTGAAGTAAAACTAAATTGTGACTGAATATTCATGGTCGGTTTAAATGGGATTCTAATTCTTGCAGAGCGACACAAGATAGTGTGATGAAAATTTGAGGGGAGGGTGGGAAGGAGGGAGGGGTGGAATAGAAACGACGTGGTGCCAGTGAGGGAGCAACCTCAGCTGAGCAGTCCTCTTCTGATAAATGCTTTACATAAGACATCCCTTTGTCTCCACGGTGTCACTCTCTGACCTAGGAGAGCTGTGTTTTCTCTGTTTAGTTAGGTCAGGGTGTGATAGGTGGGTGGGCATTCTATGTTTTGTGTTCTGTTTTGGCCGGGTATGGTTTCCAATCAGAGGCAGCAGTCATTCGTTGTCTCTGATTGGAAGTCATACTTAGGCAGCCTGTTTTTCCCTGTGTTTTCGTGGGATCTTGTTTTTGTGCAGCTGTGTTTGAGCAGCCCCAGAACGTCATGTTTCTTTCAGTTTCACCTGTTTCTTGTTTTGTTCGGGTTCACTAATAAAATATGTGGAACTACCGGCACGCTGCGCCTTGGCTGATTTATGACAGGGAATTCGAAGATAGCACTCGTGACAGAAGATCCCACCAAAAGAAAGCCAAGCAGCGTGCACTCACCAGGAAGACGAGCGGGACCAAGCAGTGTGGATCAGAGGACTGGACCTGGGAAGAGATCCTGGATGGGGCAGGACCTTGGACAAGGCCGGGAGAGTATCGCCACCCGCCGGAGGAGATAGAGGCAGCGAAGGTGGAACGGCTTTGAAGGCAACAGGAGGCCGAGAGGCAGCGCCAAAAAATGTTTTGGGGGGGCACACGGGTAGATTGGCTAAGGCGGGTTTAAGACCTGAGCCAACTCCCCGTGCTTACCGTGGGGAGCGAGTGACTGTTCAAGCACCGTGTTATGCGGTGGTGCGCACGGTGTCGCCCATGTGCACTCACAACCCGGTGCGCTCGGTGCAAGCTCCTCACCACTGTCATGCTAAGGTTGACACTCAGCCAGCTTGGAGTATGCCCGCTCAGCATTCCTATTCTCCAGTGCGCCTCCCTAGCCCAGTACGTCCTGTGCCTGCCCAGCGCACTCTCCCTGCAGTGCGCCTCCCTAGCCCAGTACGTCCTGTGCCTGCTCCTCGCACTCTTCCTCCAGTACGCCTCCATAGCCCAGTACGGCCGGTGCCTGCTTTGAGCACTCGGTCCTCAGTGCGTCTCTCCAGTCCGGTGAGACCTGTCCCAAACCCACGAATAAAGCCTCCAGTGATAATCGATGGTCCGAAGCCTGTAGAGATGATTCATGGCACAAAGCCTCTAGTGATGATCCATGGCCCGGAGCCTGTAGAGATAATCCATGGCAAGAAGCCTGTAGGGATTATCCATGGTCCGGAGCCTGTAGAGATGATCCATGGCACGAAGCCTCCAGTGATGATCCAGGGCACGGAACCTGTATCAATGATCCAAGGCATGGAGCCTGCAACAACGCTCCTCAGTCCGGAGCCTCCGGCGACGCTCCCCAGTCCGGAGCCTCCGGCGACGCTCCCCAGCCCGGAGCCTCCGGCGACGCTCCCCAGCCCGGAGCCTCCGGCGACGCTCCCCAGCCCGGAGCCTCCGGCGACGCTCCCCAGCCCGGAGCCTCCGGCGACGCTCCCCAGCCCGGAGCCTCCGGCGACGCTCCCCAGCCCGGAGCCTCCGGCGACGCTCCCCCAGCCCGGAGCCTCCGGCGACACCCCCCCAGCCCGGAGCCTCCGGCGACACCCCCCCAGTCCGCAGCCTCCGGCGACGCCCCCCCAGTCCGCAGCCTCCGGCGACGCCCCCCCAGTCCGCAGCCTCCGGCGACGGTTGGCGTTCCAGAGCCTCCGGCGATGATCCATGGTCTGGTTCCTCCGGACACACAGAAGCGGGGGGGGGGACCAGTGGGCGGGGGGTGCTACGCCCAGAACCAGAGCCGCCGCCAATTATAGATGCCCACCCGGACCCTCCCCAATAGGTTCAGGTTTGCGGCCGGGAGTCCGCACCTGTACTGTCACGCTCTGACCTAGAAGAGCTGTTTTTTTTCTGTTTAGTTAGGTCAGGGTGTGATAGGTGGGTGTGCATTCTATGTTTTGTGTTCTATGTTTTGGCCGGGTATGGTTTCCAATCAGAGGCAGCTGTCATTCGTTGTCTCTGATTGGAAGCCATACTTAGGCAGCCTGTTTTTCCCTGTGTTTTCGTGGGATCTTGTTTTTGTGCAGCTGTGTTTGAGCAGCCCCAGAACGTCACGTTTCTTTCAGTTTCACCTGTTTCTTGTTTTGTTCGGGTTCACTAATAAAATATTTGGAACTACCGGCACGCTGCGCCTTGGCTGATTTATGACAGGGAATTCGAAGATAGCACTCGTGACACACGGCTACTTATCTGTGCGGCGCAGCCTCGGGATTAACGCTGTTGAATGCCAAAGACTTCTGCCATTTGAATGCCCCCAAATTGATGTAATTCAGCATACCAGACATTAGAGCTGGGAATTTCCAGGGACCTCACGATACGATATCACGATACTTAAGTTCCGATGCGATATGTATTGCGACTATCACGATTTTATATGTATTGCAATTCGATAATGCGATTTCATTGCAATTTCATGTTCCAAACATATTGCTCACTATGTCTGCTGCAGAGAGACAAGGGAGAGCATGAGAAAATTTGTTTTGATCAGTCATAGAAATGAAAGTGTAAAACATGTTGACTTGCTATTTAAAAAGATGGAGAACAAGCTATAGGATGAACATTACCAGAGTTTTGGCGCCAGTGCAGCCGACTAGCTCTAGCTAACGCTACCTAGCAGAATCTTTTTTTCCCCCCCAATCGTTACTTGGAGTCAAAGTTTCAATATAATATCTTCCAAAATAATATTGCGATATGTAACTATCGATTTCCCCCCCCCTCCCCATCACTTCCAGACTCAAACCACTTGCCCTTAGAAGAAGAAAATAAAAACAGAACTTGGCTTTTGCCGTCCTAGATACTTTTCATGAGGATTGGGAAGCCCCGGAGTGCTCTGAGCTCCCAGCCTTCCACTGTCTGCCCTGTTTCCTTAATTGATCATTCTAACGGAGAAGTTTAGGACCCGGACATCTGCCTGCCCGGCTCTCTTACGAGTCACTCGAACATCTAACTTCTCTCTCCCCTCCAATATCCATCCAGAGAGGGTTCATCTCTACCTCCAATTTAGAGTTGAAGGGGGCGGCTAGTTGCCATGACAGCCTGTGGTGTGTATGTGGAGACTGTAGCCTGCCTGTTTAATAGTCTCATTGTCTCCCTCTGACAGCCCTTCCAGTCAGGGACACGTCTCCAGTAATAAGGATGCCATTCAGGGTTCCCCCAAATTCTGTACAAATCCTGTCTGCCTGGTTTGTCAATTAACCTACTACGTTCATAATTACCCCTCTGCAACTGATTTATTAGAACCCCATCAGATAAGTTTGAATGTCATGAGAGTGACAGCACATCAAATCACGGAGGGGCAAATGACTACTACCATTTTAGCCCCAGTTGAATACACACATAACGAAGACTTACCAAACTATGCATCTCTGACAAACGCCTGACCTCTGACACACACACACACAAGTTTTGACATGAGTATGTTTTTCCTTGGGATTCTCAACAAGATTTCAAATCAAATTTTATTTGTCACATGCGCTGAATACAACAGGTGTAGGTAGACCTTACAGTAAAATGCTTACTTACAAGCCCATAACCAACAATGCAGTTTTAAGAAAATACCCCCCCCAAAAAAGTAAGAGATAAGAATAACAAATAATTAAAGAGCAGCAGTAAATAACAATAGCGGGGCTATATACAAGGGGTACCGGTGTCGAGGTAATTGAGATATGTACATGTAGGTAGAGTTATTAAAGTGAGTATGCATAGATAATAAGAGTAGCAGCAGTGGGGGGGGGGTGCAAATAGTCTGGGTAGCCATTTGATTAGCAGTTCAGGAGTCTTATGGTTTGGGGGTAGAAGCTGTTTAGAAGCTTCTTGGACCTAGACTTGGCGCTCCGGTACCACTTGCCGTGCAGTAGCAGAGAGAACAGTCTATGACTAGGGTGGCTGGAGTCTTTGGACCCATGCCAAGTCTTTTCAGTCTCCTGAGGCAGAATAAGTTTTGTGTCCTCTTCACAACTGTCTTGGTGTGGTGTGCTTGGACCATGTTAGTTTGTTGGTGATGTGGACGCCAAGGAAGCTCTCAACCTGCTTCACCACAGCCCCGTCGATGAGAATGGGGGCGTGCTTGGTCCTCCTTTTCCTTTAGTCCACAATCATCTCCTTTGTCCTAATCACGTTGAGGGAGAGGTTGTTGTCCTGGCACCACACGGTCAGGTCTCTGACCTTCTCCCTATAGGTTGTCTCATCGTTGTCAGTGATCAGGCCTACCACTGTTGTGTCATCTGCAAACTTACTGGTGTTGGAGTCGTGCCTGGCCGTGCAGTCATGAGTGAACAGAGGTTACAGGAGGGGACTGAGCATTCACCCCTGAGGCGCCCCCGTGTTGAGGATCAGCGTGGCGGATGTGTTGTGACCTACCCTTACCACCTGGGGGCGGCCCGTCAGGAAGTTCAGGATCCAGTTGCAGAGGGAGGTGTTTTAGTTCCAGGGTCCTTAGCTTAGTGATGAGCTTTGAAGGTACTATGGTGTTGAACGCTGAGCTGTAGTCAATGAATAGCATTCTCACATAGGTGTTCCTTTTGTCCAGGTGTGAAAGGGCAGTGTGGAGTGCAATTTGAGATTGCATCATCTGTGGATCTGTTGGTGCGGTATGCAAATTGGAGTGGATCTAGGGTTTCTGGGATAATGGTGTTGTGAGCCATAACCAGCCTTTCAAAGCGTTTCATGGCTACAGACATGAGTGCTACGGGTCTGTAGTAATTTAGGCAGGTTACCTTACTGTTCTTGGGCACAGGGACTATGATGGTCTGCTTGAAACATGTTGATATTACAGACTCAGACAGGGAGAGGTTGAAAATGTCAGTGAAGACACTTCCCAGTTGGTCAGCGCATGCTCGGAGTACACGTCCTGGTAATCCGTCTGGCCATGCGGCCTTGTGAATGTTGGCCTGTTTAAAGGTCTTACTCACATCGGCTGCGGATCACACGGTCATCCGGAACAGCTGATGCTCTCATGCATGTTTCAGTGTGACATGCCTTTAAGCGAGCATAGAAGTTATTTAGCTCGTCTGGTAGGCTTGTCACTGTGCAGCTCTCGACTGTGCTTCCCTTTGTAGTCTGTAGTAGTTTACAAACCCTGCCACATCCGACGAGCGTCGGAGCTGGTGTAGTACGATTTGATCTTAGTCCTGTATTGATGCTTTGCCTGTTTGATGGTTCGTCGCAGGGCATAGCGGGATTTCTTATAAGCTTCTGGGTTAGAGGCCCGCTCCTTGAAAGCGGCAGCTCTACCCTTTAGCTCAGTGCGAATGTTGCCTGTAGTCCATGGCTTCTGGTAGGGGTATGTACGTACAGTCACTGTGGGGACGACGTCCTCGATGCAGGCCTAGGTCCTGATTTTTATTCAGCGCCACTTGAGGGAAACTATCCTACTGAACAGTGGAAATTGAGTTTTATTGTGTTTATGTTTAACCTGTCTGGGAACCTGGGACGCTTGCGTCCCACCCTAGTCAACAGCCAGTGGAATCGCGTCGCGCGAAATACAAATAACTCATAAATGCTATAACTTCAATTTCTCAAACATATGACTATTTTACACCATTTTATAGATACACCTCCTGAATCGAACCACGTTGTCCTATTTCAAAAAGGCTTTACAGCAAAAGCAAGACATTAGATTATGTTAGGAGAGTACCCTGCCAAAAAAAATCACACTGCCATTTTCAAAGCAACTAGCATGCATCACAAATACCCAAAACACAGCTAAATGCAGCACTAACCTTTGACAATCTTCATCAGATGACACTCCTAGGACATCATGTTACACAATACATGCATTTTTTGTTCGATAAAGTTCATATTTATATATAAAAACAGCATTTTACATCGGCGCGTGACGTTCAGAAAATATTTTCCCTCAAATGCTTCCGGTGAATCAGCGCTACAATTTACAAAATTACTATTAGAAAACATTGTTAAAATGTAATATTGTCATTCAAAGAATTATAGATTAACATCTCGTGAATGCAACCGCATTGCCAGATTTAAAAATAACTTTACTGGGAAATCACACTTTGCAATAAACGACGTGGTATGCTCCGAAAAATAGGCTAGGCGATACATGTTAGTGCCATCTTGGAACCATCTAAAATCAAATATACTATTGTAAATATTCCCTTACCTTTGATTATCTTCATCAGAAGGCACTTCCAGGCATCCCAGGTCCACAACTAATGTAGTTTTTTAGAAAAAGTTAATTTATGTCCCAATAGTTCCTTCTTGTTAGCGCGTTCCGAAGGCTACTCATAATGTACAAGGCGCACTGGACTTGTCGTCACGAATGTGCAAAAAATATATATTTACGTTCGTTCAAACATGTCAAACGTTGTATAACATAAATCTTTAGGGCCTTTTTCAACCAGAGCTTCAATAATTTTCAAGGCGGACGATTGCATTGTCTTACTAAACATTTCGGAACAAAAGGGTTCCCATGGGCGCCCCGTCATAGTAGTAATGGCCCTCCCCCTGTGACCAACTTCCCAAGCCTCTCTTTGGGTCAGTTTCTACCATAGAAGACTCAAACCACTTTGTAAAGACTGTTGACATCTAGTGGAAGCCTTAGGAAGTGCTAAATGATGAATAAGTCCCTGTGTGTTTCAATGGCAAAAGCTTGAAAGTGATTCCACACATCAGATTTCCACTTCCTGTT
The DNA here is from genome assembly GCF_965601325.2 of Salmo salar. Taxonomy (NCBI): domain Eukaryota; kingdom Metazoa; phylum Chordata; class Actinopteri; order Salmoniformes; family Salmonidae; genus Salmo; species Salmo salar. Next base: position 63,320,702 of record NC_138294.1, on the reverse strand, counting down.
AGGATTTGTCTCAGGGTTTTGACTGCCATATGCATTCTGTTATATTCACAGACACCATTCAAACAGTTTTAGAAACTTTAGAGTGTTTTCTATCCAAATCTACTAATTATATGCATATTCTAGTTACTGGGCAGGTGTAGTAACCAGATTAAATCGGGTACGTTTTTTTTATCCGGCCGTGCAAATACTGCCCCCTATCCCCAACAGGTTAACATTATGAGTTGAGTATGGTGCTTATTATGCCAGTCAGGTTCCACCGTGGCGTTGATGGTTTAATTGTTTCTGTGTTCAGAGAACCCCCGAGAAAGCCTGCAGTTAACTCCCAAATTGATGAGTCTGGTTGAGTAATACAGCCTTCAACTCGCACAAACAGTCTATAAAGACGGTTATTAACAGCAGGCCTGCCATAGCAGTCACCTTTCCACACTGACTTACATGTTTTGATTTATCATTCATGAGAATGAATATCTTCCTGTCCTTTTGGCTGGTCTGCAGCCAGTGATTGATTGAGGAACAATGTCATCATGTTGGGGTATGAGTGTGACATGTATTGGTGTTGTCTTACACCCCACCCCCCCTTTTGTCCATCAGGTCTCCTGTGATGGCTGGCGGACTCTTTGCTGTGGACAGGAAGTGGTTCTGGGAGTTGGGAGGATATGACACGGGACTGGAGATCTGGGGAGGAGAGCAGTACGAAATCTCTTTCAAGGTAAAATGCCACAATGACAATGGGCCCTAAGATGGCAAAGTTGTTTTTGGGAAGATGCCCTTATTGACTTACAGCAGTGTTCTTTGATCTTTAGTCCTGGAGATACACAGGGGGTTCAGGCTTTTGTTCCAGCCCAGTACTACTGTAACACTTCATAATAAAGGGCTTGATAATAATTTGCCTGATAGGTGCAGTGAAATGTGTTGTTTTACAGGGTCAGCCATAGTACTACAGCACCCCTGGAGCGTATTAGGGTTAAGTGCCTTGCTCAAGGGCACATCGACACATTTTTCACCTTGTCGGCTCGGGTATTCCAATCAGTGATCTTTCAGTTGCTTGCCCAATGCTCTAACCGCTGAGTCAGGTGTGTCAGTGCTGGGCTGGAACAAAGGTTTGCACACCCCGATTGAAGAACCGTCACACCATCAACAAGCTGAAGCCACCGCTGCCAAGTTTTTATCAGAGCTCATTAACTAACTAGCTTTAAGGCAATGGTGGAAGTTAGTATTCAGATTTCACCTCATGTTTCAATCATTCTGGTTCAAATCCGCTCTGCTGCTCGGAGAACTCCTACATCCATCATACTCAGAAACCATATTAGATTATGCTTTAGAGTTCTGCCTCACTATGAATTATTCCATAGGATATCCATTTATTATGCGGACTCTCGCTGCATGTAAAGCACTAGTCTCTCCACTGTCTCCCAACTCCGGCCCTCCCTTTCCCCTTTGGAGCTAAAGTTTTTTGGAAAGCTCATCAAAATAATTAAATTGTGGTTTTAAAACCACAAGGCTCTTACAGACTCACTTATATTCAGCTCACTGATACTGCCAGTGTTCGTAAAAGTCAGCAGAAAGTTGAAGTGGCACTCCTCTGCTTGGCTAAATACTGCATTAGAACATGAAAACCTAGGTGAAGTTTGGGGAGGGTGCAGCTCAACCCATCCTCTCATCAAATTAGAGGTTGATTTGCCGTCTGGACCCTTGACAGGTCTCAGCCCTGGTCTGGGTATAGAAGTCGAAAATGTTAGAAGCGACCCTTCATTTAGATAATTCTGTAGCCTTTTACCAATGTAATGCTGTCTCAACTGTTGGAATTCAGAGAGAAGCGGATAATAAAACTATGGCAGAGACTAGAGAATATTCTCTTCATTGCTGTCAGATAATACTTTGGTAACACAGCCAGTGAATTTCTTAGTAAGTTGTATTTTGAAACTTTCTAAGCTACATCAGGGTTTTTGTTTGCCAGATCTTCTGAATTATGTACAGTTGAAGTCGGAAGTTTACATACACTTAGGTTGGAGTCATTAAAACTCGTTTTTCAACCACTCCACAAATTTCTTGTTAACAAACTATAGTTTTGGCAAGTCGGTTAGGACATCTACTTTGTGCATGACACAAGTCATTTTTCCAACAATTGTTTATAATTCACTGTATCACAATTCCAGTGGGTCAGAAGTTTACATACACTAAGTTGACTGTGCCTTTAAACAGATTGGAAAATTACAGAAAATTATGTCATGGCTTTAGAAGCTTCTGATAGGCTAATTGACATCATTTGAGTCAATTGGAGGTGTACCTGCGGATGTATTTCAAGGCCTACCTTCAAACTCAGTGCCTCTTTGCTTGACATCATGGGAAAATCAAAAGAAATCAGCCAAGCCCTCAGAAAACAAATTGTAGACCTCCACAAGTCTGGTTCATCCTTGGGAGCAATTTCCAAACATCTGAAGGTACCACGTTCATCTGTACAAACAATAGTACGCAAGTATAAACACCATGGGATCACGCAGCTCAGGAAGGAGACGCGTTCTGTCTCCTTGAGATGAATGTACTTTGGTGCGAAAAGTGCAAATCAATCCCAGAACAACAGCAAAGGACCTTGTGAAGATGCTGTTGGAAACGGGTACAAAGTATCTATATCCACAGTAAAACGAGTCCGATATCGACATAACCGGAAAGGCCGCTCAGCAAGGAAGAAGCCACTGCACCAAAACCGCCATAAAAAATATCGTACTTTTTGGAGAAATGTCCTCTGTTCTGATGAAACAAAATAGAACTGTTTGACCATAATGACCATTGTTATGTTTGGAGGAAAAAGGGGGATGCTTGCAAGCCGAAGAACACCATCCCAACCGTGAAGCACGGGGGTGGCAGCATCATGTTGTGGGGGTGCTTTGCTGCAGGAGGGACTGGTGAACTTCACAAAATAGATGGCATCATGAGGCAGGAAAATGATGTGGATATATTGAGGCAACATCTCAAGACACCAGTCAGGAAGTTAAAGCTTGGTCGCAAATGGGTCTTCCAAATGGACAATGACCCCAAGCATACTTCCAAAGTTGTGGCAAAATGGCTTAAGGACAACAAAGTCAAGGTATTGGAGTGGCCTTGACAAAGCCCTGACCTCAATCCGATAGAACATTTTTGGGCAGAACTGAAAAGGTGTGTGCGAGCAAGGAGACCTACAAACCTGACTCAGTTACACCAGTTCTGTCAGGAGGAATGGGCCAAAATTCACCCAACTTATTGTGGGAAGCTTGTGGAAAGCTACCCGAAACGTTTGACCCAAGTTAAACAATTTAAAGGCAATGCTGCCAAATACTAATTGATTGTATGTAAACATCTGACCCACTGGGAATGTGATGAAAGAAAAAAAAGCTGAAATAAATCATTCTCTCCACTATTATTCTGACATTTCACATTCTTAAAATAAAGTGGTGAACCTAACTGATCTCATCTAAAACAGGGAATATTTACTAGGATTAAATGTCAGGAATTGTGAAAAACTGAGTTTAAATGTATTTGGCTAAGGTGTATGTAACTTCCGACTTCAACTGTATCTACTGTTGCTAATGGGAATCCTGAGGTGTTTTTGTGATACTGTAAGTATGGTTGTTTTATCTAAAACCAAAGACAAGCGAGAGGTAACCACAAAATTCAAATAACTCTGAATAGCATTTTACGTTTGCAAAACCCACCCCTCAGTTGACAAACACATACATATGCTAGACCTCGCTGTGAGCAGAGAGAGATTGAGGTGTGCCTTATTAAAGACCATTGACTGTCGTGTGTGATAGGTTCTGTATTATCGGCTGCCCACCATGCTCTGTATCACAGTGGTTTTAGAGGTCATCAGTAGAGGTGGAGGGATCAGCAGTTCTGCACTCTAATCCACTGGCAGCACTATGCTAGAACTCTTGATCCCACTTTCTCAACAAAAAAAACCAGAAATACCTTATTTACATAAGTATTCAGACACTTTACTATGAGACTCGAAATTGAGATCCGGTGCATCCTGTTTCCATTGATCATCCTTGAGATATTTTTACAACTTGATTGGAGTCCACCTGTGTTAAATTCAATTGATTGGACACGATTTGGAAAGGCACACAGCTGTCTATAAAAGGTCCCACAGTTGACAGTGCATGTCACTGCAAAAACCAAGCCATGAGGTCAAATGAATTGTCTGTAGAGCTCCGAGACAGGATTGTGTCGAGGCACAGATCTGGGGCAGAGTACCAAAAAATGTCTGCCGCATTGAAAGTCCCCAAGAACACAGTGCCCTCCATCATTCTTAAATGGAAGAAGTTTGGAACCACCAAGACTCTTCCTAGAGCTGGCTGTCCGGCCAAACTGAGCAATCCGAGGAGAAGGGCGTTGGTCAAGGAAATGACCAAGAACCCGATGGTCACGCTGACAGAGCTCTAGACTTCCTTTGTGGAGATGGGAGAGCCTTCCAGAAGGACAACAATCTCTGCAGCACTCCACCAATCAGGCCTTTGTGGTAGAGTGGGCAGACGGAAGGCACTCCTCAGTAAAAGGCACATGACAGCCCGCTTGGAGTTTGCCCAAAGGCACCTAAAGGACTCTGACCATGAGAAACAAGATTCTCTGGTCTGATGAAACCATGATTAAACTATTTGGCCTGAATGCCAAGTGTCACGTTTGGAGGAAACCTGGCACCATCCCTACGGTGAAGCATGGTGGTGGCAGCATCATGCTGTGAGGATGTTTTGCAGGGGCAGGGAGACTAGTCAGGATCGAGGCAAAGTACATAGATCCTTGATGAAAACCTTCTCCAGAGCTCTCAGGACTTCAGACTGCGTCGATGGTTCTCCTTCCAACAGGACAATGACCCTAAGCATACAGCCAAGACAACGCAGGAGTGGCTTCGGGACAAGTCTCAATGTCCTTGAGGGGTCCAGCCAGAGCCCGGACTTGAACCCGGTTAAACATCTCTGAGAGACCTGAAAATAGCTGTGCGGCGACGCAACACTCCCCATCCAACCTGACAGAGCTTGAGAGGTTCTGCAGAGAAGAATGGGAGAAACTCCAAATACAGGTGTGCCAAGCTTGTAGCGTCATACCCAAGAAGACTCGAGGCTGTAGTCTTGTGCCAAAGGTGCTTCATAAAAGTACTGAGTAAAGGGTCTGAATACTTACGTAAATATGATATTTCAGGGGGTTTTAAAAGTATAAATCAGCAACAATTTTTAAAAACCTGTTTTTGATTGGTCATTATGGGGTCTTGTTTGTAGATTGAGGGGGAATAACGATTTAATCAATTTTAGAGTAAGGCTATAATGTAACAATGTGGAAAAAGTCAAGGGGTCTGAATACTTTCCAAAGACACTGTATGTTGTATTCCCCTTATGTATAAGGTTGTAATTGGGGGTATGCTAATCTGATCCTAGATCTGTTGTTAAAGAGAACGTGTATATAGTATAATGCCAACTCTAGTATGTGGCTCTGGATACTGCCACCTGTTGCTGTCTAATTAGCCTACCACCTGACAGAGACATGCAAAACGTGTAATTGATTACTTGCGCAACCTTAATTTCAAAACTTTTTAATTTATTTGATGTCCTTGAGCGACTCAAAGTATCAGAGTAATTGCAGAAGATGCAGAGTATTTTGGCATCATCTCTAACTCCTCATTGCCGCTCTGCCAAAATGTCCTGTTGTGGGTTAACCACAGCTCCACAGTCGTACCAGTGACCTCATTCCAGGGTCAGTCAGTAGGTGTATCCCCTCCTCAGCCTGGCCTCCAGAGCCTCTACTGTGTGTGACATCTGTGTGATGTGTGTGTGCACGTGTACACTTGCATGCGAACGTGCCTCCTTCCATGCCTCTACAAGTTGTAATGTATATTTAATGCTCTGTTGGCCTTCTTTCGTGAACGCCAGCGCTCACCTGCCCAGCCCCAGACGCCATTTAAACATTCATGCGGCAGTAGCCCATCTAACAAGGAACCTTAGTCAGCAAAAACTAAAGTATTTCCTCCCTTTCTTTTTTTAAATGTATTTTATTTCACCTTTATTTAACCAGGTAGGCTAGTTGAGAACAAGTTCTCATTTGCAACTGCGACCTGGCCAAGATAAAGCGTAGCAATTCGACACATACAACAACACAGAGTTACACATGGAGCAAAACAAACCTACAGTCACAAATTCAGTAGAAAAATAAGTCTATATATGTAATAAACAAAACATACAGTCAATAATACAGTAGAACAAAAGAAAACGAAGTCTATATACAGTGAGTGCAAATGAGGTAAGTTAAGGCAATAAATAGGCCATGGTGGCGAAGTAATTACAATATAGCAATTAAACACTGGAATGGTAGATGTGCAGAAGATGAATGTGCAAGATACTGGGGTGCAAAGGAGCAGATAAATAAATACAGTATGGGATGAGGTAGGTAGATGGGCTGTTTACAGATGGGCTATGTACAGGTGCAGTGATCTGTGAGCTGCTCTGACAGCTGGTACTTAAAGCTAGTGAGGGAGATTTTTGCAGTTCGTTCCAGTCATTGGAAGCAGAGAACTGGAAGGAAAGGCGGCCAAAGGAGGAATTGGCTTTGGGGGTGACCAGTGAGATATACCTGCTGGAGCGCATGCTACGTGTGGGTGCTGCTATGGTGACCAGTGAACTGAGATAAGGCAGGGCTTTACCTAGCAGAGACTTGTAGATAACCTGTAACCAGTGGATTTGGCGACGAGTATGAAGCGAGGGCCAACCAACGACAGCGTACAGATCGCCATGGTGGGTAGTGTATGGGGCTTTGGTGACAAAACAGATGGCATTGTGATAGACTGCATCCAGTTTGTTGAGTAGAGTGTTGGAGGCTATTTTATAGATGACATCACCGAAGTCGGGGATCGGTAGGATGGTCAGTTTTACGAGCGTGTGTTTGGCAGCATGAGTGATGGATGCTTTGTTGCGATATAGGAAGCCGATTCTAGATGTAATTTTGGATTGGAGATGCTTAAAGGGGCGGATCCTTGAGTTTTTTTAACCTCTATGGGCTAGGTGGGACGCTTGCGTCCCACCTACTCAACAGCCAGTGTAATCCCGTGGCGCGTTATTCAAATTCCTCAAAAATGCAAAAACTTCAATTTTTCAAACATATGACTATTTTACACCATTTTAAAGATAAGACTCTCGTTAATCTAACCACACTGTCCGATTTCAAAAAGGCTTTTCAGCGAAAGCAAAACATTAGATTATGTCAGCAGAGTACCCAGCCAGAAATAATCAGACACCCATTTTTCAAGCTAGCATATAATGTCACATAAACCCAAACCACAGCTAAATGCAGCACTAACCTTTGATGATCTTCATCAGATGACAACCCTAGGACATTATGTTATACAATACATGCATGTTTTGTTCAATCAAGTTCATATTTATATCAAAAACCAGCTTTTTACATTAGCATGTGACTAGCATTCCCACCGAACACTGCCGGTGAATTTACTAAATTACTCACGATAAACGTTCACAAAAAGCATAACAATTATTTTAAGAATTATAGATACAGAACTCCTCTATGCACTCGATATGTCCGATTTTAAAATAGCTTTTCGGTGAAAGCACATTTTGCAATATTCTCAGTAGATAGCCCGGCATCACAGGGCTAGCTATTTAGATACCCAGCAAGTTTAGCACTCACCAAAGTCAGATTTACTATAAGAAAAATGTTATTACCTTTGCTGTCTTCGTCAGAATGCACTCCCAGGACTTCTACTTCAATAACGAATGTTGGTTTGGTTCAAAATAATCCATAGTTTATATCCAAACAGCGGCGTTTTGTTCGTGCGTTCAAGACACTATCCGAAAGGGTAAATAAGGGTGACGAGCATGGCGCAATTCGTGACAAAAAAATTCTAAATATTCCATTACCGTACTTCGAAGCATGTCAACCGCTGTTTAAAATCAATTTTTATGCCATTTTTCTCATAAAAAAGCGATAATATTCCGACCGGGAATCTGCGTTTAGGTAAACAGACGAAAGAAAATAAAGCATTCGGTCGACTCGGGCACGCGCCTAAGCCCATAGTACTCTGATCGGCCACTTGCCAAAAGCGATAATGTGTTTCAGCCAGAGCCTGCCTCGATATCGTTCAGCTTTTTCCCGGGCTCTGAGAGCCTATGGGAGCCGTAGGAAGTGTCACGTTATTGCAAAGATCCTCAGTCTTCAATAAAAAGAGCCACGATGAAACACAATTTGTCAGACAGGCCACTTTCTGCATGGAATCTTCTCAGGTTTTGGCCTGCCATATGAGTTCTGTTATACTCACAGACACCATTCAAACAGTTTTAGAAACTTTAGGGTGTTTTCTATCCAAAGCCAATAATTATATGCATATTCTAGTTACTGGGCAGGAGTAGTAACCAGATTAAATCGGTACGTTTTTTTATCCGGCTGTGTCAATACTGCCCAATAGCCCTAACAGGTTAAGTGAGGATACTTTTGAGGCACACACAAATGATGGAGGATTACAAATCAGAATGAGGAGCTGCCACGTGATGGTGCCTCCGACAGCCACTTGTCCCTTTCAGGCCTGCAGCACAAAGTTCACAGTAGACTTGTTTTGGCCCATGGCTCAAAGCTTTCAACTAATCCAGAAGAGTCAACCTGAAGTATGTCACATTCACACAGTGACATTTCAGGCCTGCCTTTAGCATCATGCTGTCTTCTACTGTCAGGTTTTCCTTCCGTCTTAGCCATATGTCTGTCCAAAGAGGCCCATGAGGCATTTATAATAGTCTTGTTTTCTGTATAGTGATGTCACTGTATAGCTATTGTGCCTCCCTGCTACCTTTATCCATCATCCCTCTTAGAGAACAACCGATAATCGTCCGAGCCGATATATCAGGCCGATATTGGACTTTTCTAGTCAATCGGCTGTCGGCCCTTCTCTATCGGCTTAGCCGATAGTCCCTTTACACAGCAAAGCTGCTACTATGCCAGCCGCCACTCACCGCCTGAGCCATGAGCACTGAACAATGCCAAGGAATGTCTATGTGGGAAAATCAAATGAAATGTATTTATATAGCCCTTCTTACATCAGCTGATATCTCAGTGCTGTACAGAAACCCAGCCTAAAACCCCAAACAGCAAGCAATGCAGGTGTAGAAGCACGGTGGCTAGGAAAAACTCCAAAACCTAGGAAGAAACCAGGCTATGAGGGGTGGCCAGTCCTCTTCTGGCTGTGCCGGGTGGAGATTATAACAGCACATGGCCTAGATGTTCAAATGTTCATAAATGACCAGCCTGGTCAAATAATAGTAATCATAGTAGTTGTAGAGGGTGCAACAAGTCAGTAACACAAGAGTAAGTGTCAGTTGGCTTTTTCATAGCCGATCTTTGAGAGTATCTCTACGGCTCCTGCTGTCTCTAGAGAGTTGAAAACAGCAGGTCTGGGACAGGTAGCACATCTGGTGAATAGGTCAGGGTTCCAGCAGGTCTGGGACAGGTAGCACGTCCGGCGAACAGGTCAGGGTTCCATAGCTGCAGGCAGAACAGTTGGAACTGGAGCAGCAGCACGGCCAGGTGAACTGGGGACAGCAAGGGGTCATCAAGCCAGGTGAGTGAGTGAGTGAGTGAGTGAGTGAGTGAGTGAGTGAGTGAGTGAGTGAGTGAGTGAGTGAGTGAGTGAGTGAGTGAGTGAGAGAATTTAAATAGGGCACTAAAACTACAGGAGGGGTCAGGAGACACTGTGGCCCCATCCGATGAAACCCCCGGACAGGGCCAAACAGGTAGGATATAACCCCACCCACTTTGCCAAAGCACAGCCTCCACACCACTGGAGGGATATCTCCATATCTCTAATCAGCAGCAGAAAACTAGCTCATTCTCCAACAGACACGTGCAGTATTAAGAAATGTATGAATTGGCACAGTGACCAAAATCAAACTCCTGTTGCAAATATTAGTTTAGTTAATTCACTAATAAATAAAGCTTATGTCGACATGTCCGAACATGCATGCAATAAGCAAGCTAGCTAAGCAGATAGCTATGTTACCTTTTAGCAAAGATTACGACAACTAATCCTTTCATCTGCGGTGTTAGTTTGCTAGGTATATTAGCTACTATGCTATCTAGCTGGCTAGATAGACATGGTGCTAAGATATCAGATAGGAGCTAATAACCAATATAGCTAGCTAACATTAGCTGGTTATCATTTTGCACATGCACCATTTTCGGGAACAAGCAATCTGACTGGCGATGTAACGTTATCTATTTACTGGTGTGCTGATCTGACCAACTGCAATCGTATCCGTTAATTTGACAGTTGTAAGTCGGATTAGATGATTGTCGTAATAGGGAAAGGAGAAACTCTTTTAAAATGCCTAAATAAATGTTGGCCATAAAGCTTGCCAGCTTGTAATCCTAAAAAACATAAATTAGTTAGTTTACTTAGGTTTCGTTCAGCCATTCCTATGGGGAAAGAATAGGGTTTTGGGATTTCTGTTGAAAATTGCGTTTGAGGTTAAAACAGGCTTAGAAGATCTTATATGTTTTGTTCTGTGACATATCAGTCAGTTTAACAAGACATTTATGAATTATAAAGCCTTTGTGCTTTTTTGGATTACATAAATGTTTTAAAATTCACAAAGTGATGTTGGTGGATGAAGATTATCTCATAGAGCAAAACGTGTAAGATCTCTTAAACCTGTGTTTACCACAGACCTTACTATTGGCGTTTATTTTTTTTTAAACGCCAAAAACTAAATTTTCCAATAGGCTTTGTCCAACAAATTTTTCCTACCCTCCCTCTCCTTGTTAGATATTATGCACATTTATGGCTTGGTTGCAAATGTCATCGCCGTTGAGCTAGTTCTCATAGGAACAGTAAACGGCACCAAGTGATATGAGCGATGAAGGGAGATGTGTAAAAGGGAGCTGAGTTACAGCCTCTCTCTATCCAATCGTAGCAGTAGGATCAAGTTACAACCCGCCCATTTCTTGGCAAATGTCTAAACTAGCCAATTGAGTTGTTTCGAATTTTGGCCAGGCACTTGAGATGTTTAGGGATGCGTCCTGACAGCTGGAAAAATATACTTTTTCCCGATCACAAATCATGTTATGTTGGGGCTATTTGAATTGAAAAGATGTTATTTTATATTCTCAAACAGCAGTGCCTATATGTCCTTCCATACAGGCGTGACATGCTGGAGTGATGCTTCTATGCAAATGTTGTTGATCAGTGTTGATTTGTAAGTCCCAAATGGAAGGAAAACAGATTGTCATCTGTAGCACCATAGACTCCACTGATCAGCCTAAACAAGCTCAATCACTCAATCCATGCACACACTCCTATTGAATATTCATTCACCTGTATTGTGTGTAGGCCTATGCCATCTTAATTTACCCAGTTTATCAAGAGAGTTACAATTCAAATAAAAGTATTAACATTATGTTATGTACTTAGATTGGTAAAAAAAAAAAAGTAAAATGTATTGTTTTTGATTTTAAAATGAATGCCTACATGGCTGTCTGGGAAATATTATGATATTGACTATCGCCCTAAAATATTGGCCATCAGCCTCCTTGACCCCAAAAATCGGTATCGACCCTAAAAAATCCATATTGGTCTTTCTCTAATCCCTCCCTCTGGAACCACTCTCTTTCTCCCTCCCTGCTTTCCTAGTACCTGTCAGCCTCTCATGTCCTCATACTGTTTACAGCTGCACACCACAGGCACACACTGACACAGGAGACACACACACTAATACTGCAGTGATGCCCTGACCCCCACACAGCTGGCTGTGTTAAACCTCTCTCCTTCTACCTCCCCCGCCCTCTCTCGCTGTCTCGCTCCACAGGTGTGGATGTGTGGCGGGCGTATGGAGGACATCCCGTGCTCCAGGGTGGGTCACATCTACAGGAAGTATGTCCCCTACAAGGTCCCCGGTGGGGTCAGCCTGGCTAGGGTGAGTGTTGGTTCCTAAACCCACATTTTCCTCTTTTCTCCTCTAGAAAAGGATTTACAAAGAAAAACATACTACAGTATATCATGCAGACCTGCTAACCTGTATGCATTTTGTGTACCATGCACGCAATTTGAGGTTCATCTACACTGGTATGATATCAATCTTGCTACTTTGCTAAGTTGAGGCAGGTTTTTTTATTTGTATTTTTTATTAAGCTTACTGCCCTGCTTTTATGTGCACTTGCCCTAATATGTGCGGGGTTCTGCCGGTTCTTGCATTTTTTCCCCACTCGTTAAACAGCCTGACCAACAACATCTCTGCTCCTGAACGTGTGTATATGTGTAGCCTATTTAGCAGGCGGCACATGCTTTGATATCTGCGAGCACATTGACTAGCAAGGAAGCGTGCAGTGTTGCGGTAGTTCAGTGTGCGCTGTGCGTGGATAGAAGTGAGAGCTTTTCCGCTAATACCGTCCTTCACAAAGTTATGTTAGACTTAATTAATCAGTATTTGATCTGTCCTCCTTTATATTACTGTATGTCAACAGTAGGCTGCTAATGATGTGATAATAGCCTAGTCAGTTCACCAATGACAACAAGGCATATTAAATGAATTGTAGACCTAACTGAGAAGGAAGATTTGATGGACTGGATCCGGTATCGAGATCTGAAACAAGCTCATATATTTAGGCCTAATTCAGTTTTATATTCCAAATACAGTAGACTACTACATTGCATCCAGTAATTGAATGATTCAGAATTTTTCCCAAAACAAAATTGAGAAGCCAGTTCACATTTTCACAAGACTATCCACATAGAGACACATTATAATAATCATTACCCCTATTTTAACTTAGAACAATGTGAAGGAGTCATTGAGACCGCCTCAAAATTAATCCAGGATCAAACACTAGACTACTGTGTTGGCTACATTGTTTGATATAATTTAAGACTTGAGGTGTCAGGAAATGGCAGTTACAGGTTTTTCAAACATGCAAAATGCTTCAACTACCTTGCCACTACCTGACCGTAGGCCTACATCAGCACCACCGTGTCAGAAAATCATAGGGAGAACCCTGATTTTACTTTTAAACTTATTTCTACTTAGTTACTGAAAAGCACCCATAACTGTCTATAGCAGGGATCATCAACTAGTTTCAGCCGGGGGGCCGGAACATAAATACAACGAATTTGTAGAATGTAAATTGACCGCAAGAATCCCAAACAGATATAATATTTGACTAAAACATTAATTCTTTCTAACCTTGTTTACGTTTGTATACGATCATGTGTCTCTCTATTATGCGTCGGAATACTTGAACAGATTTCCTAAATTAATATCACTTGGAGATAATTTTCTGCTGTTTTTACAGTCTTATGTCCAACAAGTGCTTTTTTTTGTTAAAAATTGAATTAAAAAAAAATATTTTGCTCAGAACTTGGGGGGGCCAAATAAAACCACCCACGGGCCACCAGTTGGGGCACCCTGGTCTATAGCCTATCATTCCTACAGATCCAGTCTTCTGCCAAAATCATTATTGGGTCAAAAAAATGAGCATTTGCCTATAATTTGATCGGTGTGGGTGTCACATGCCGTCGTGTGGTCCGCGAGTGCCGCCGCAGCGCTGAAGTGGTACTCCTAAAGATTCTTCAAGGTTGGCAGGTCTGTATATGGAACATTTATTACAGAATTTGTTCTCCTAGGTGTCTAGTAAAGAGAGCATTTATCTCCTCTGCTGAGTTTCTCTGCAGTAGTTGGATCCTCAATGATATACACACACACACACACACACCTTTATATTGCAGCCCCACACCCACTCATCACACCCATCAGGAATGCTGTGACTGAATCGATAGGTGTCCCGCTGTGGGAAGGTGAGGAGGGTTTGACGTGAATGTTGAGTGTGTTCCACAGTCAGCAGTGCAGTGGGAATGAACGATTTAAGAAAGTCCACTTCTTTCTGGTGGTGAACTGATTTAACCTCCTCATGCCTCGCCTGGCGCTGTGTTTTAACAGCTTGAGCATTCAGAAAAAAACGAGACTCGGAATAATAAACGCTCAGCTTTTCTGTTTTTCCCTGTTTTTCTCCACCAAGGTGTCTGTCGTCCTTTGTTCTTGTGATATGGCCCCTTGTCGTTTTTTTTGCCCCCAAAATACACAAGGCTAGATAAGTGACCTTGATTAGGAATGCACTGTAAAGAAGCTTAAGAGGTCTGCAAGTACGGAATCTTTAGATTTGAAAAACAAGTTCTATGATATCTTTTGATTCTTCTATACTGAATGAGAACTATACTGAACAAAAATATAAACGCAACATGCAACAATTTTACTGAGTTACAGTTCATATAAGGAAATCTTTCAATTGAGAGAGAAAAATAATTACGCCCTAATCTATGGACTGGGCAGGGGTGCAGCCATGGGCAGCCAGGCCCACTCACTTGGTAGCCAGGCCCACTCACTTGGGAGCCAAGCCCAGCCAATCAGTAGTTTTTCCCCACAAAATGGCTTTATTACAGACAAAAATACTCCTCAGCAGGTGACGAAACCGGATGTTGGTGGTCCTGGGCTGGCGTGGTTACACGTGGTCTGTGGTTGTGAGGCCGCTTGGATGTACTGCCAAATTCTCTAAAATTACATTGGAGGCAGTTTATGGTAGAGAAATGAACATTCAATTCTCTGGCAACAGCTCGGTGGACATTCCTGCAGTCAGCATGCCAATTGCACACTCCCTCAAAACTTGAGACATCTGTCGCGTTGTGTGACACAACTACACATTTTAAAGTGGCCTTTTATTGTCCCCAGCAAAAGGTGCACCTGTATAATGATCATGCTGTTTAATCAGCTTCTTGCTATGCAACACCTGTCAGGTGGATGGATTATCTTGTCAAAGGGGAAATGTTCACTAACAGGGATGTAAACAAATTTGAGATAAATAAGCTTTTTCTGCGTACGGAAAACTTCAGGGATTTCTTTTTTTCCAACTCATGAAACATGGGACCAATGCTCTACATGTTGCGTTTTATATTTTTGTTCAGTATATTTTCACATTCTTCAGAAACCTTTTGGAATGCAGCTGAAACTGTCCATTATGTATGCTGATCCCTGCCCAAACCCTGTTTTGGTTTGGTCGGCTGTGTAAGTGAAACCTATTGGCCTGTTCGTTGGCTTACTTTTTGGCTTGTATTCATCCAGCGTGGGGGAATAGTCTCTCAGATGAAGAATGCCTGTTCTGTCTATGAGGGAGAAATGTTAATGACTGTGGATTGGGGTCAGTTGTTAATAATGTATTTCTTCAGAAAGAAGATGCACCAACAAAGACACAAGAACCTTTTCTTAGAAAAGGCCTCCAGTTCAGTCTACAATCGTTCAAATCAGGGGTTCTGTTAGTCGGTAATAGCCAGCTTTTGGACAAAAATAATAATAATAATAATAATAATAATAATAATAATAATAATAATAATAAAAAGCCAATAAATAAAACTGCCACCGGCTAATTGTCCAGGAGAAGAAGAAAAAATCCATTTACAAAATAATACAATTTAGCCTATTCATTTATGGACATAACAGTTAATGTAAATACATTTGACTCCATGTTTATCTGCCTATTTGTTAATTTGCATACTTTTTTAAAGTTAAATCACCGCCAATTTAATTCCACAACATTATGCAAATTAACCTATAGACCAATGGCCGGCCGGCCAAATGTATTTACATCGACTGGTATGTTAATCAATTAATAGGCTAAAAAGCATTATTTTGCAATGGGATATTTTTTCTTCTACTGGACAATTAGCTGGTGCCAGTTTTTTATTTATCGGCACAGCATACAGATAGTCTGAGCGGAAAATAACTCATTGCGTTTTAATGTTTTAGTTTTAATATAGCCTAGGCCTACTGGTTGTATGAATTTGGGATTCATCACAATTGTCCTAGAGTAGTCTGTATGGAATAGGCTATTTATTTCACGCACAGAATGACAAGCTGACCAATTAGAATAGGTCACTTTTCTACAATGGGGATATTAGATTGACGTAGTGATTTTGCTGTTCGTTCCTCGTCTTGTTGGCTGAGGAAAAGTAAATGTGGACAGATATTTTAACATCTTCGAAGTGCGCATCGGCATTTGGTAAGGAGGACGCACGCCCGTTGCATCCTCAAGTTGCATGTTAAGATTAATAACAACAATCGAAATGTGATTTTCTGTCATTTATACACCCAGTGCATATGGGTCTGTTTAATATCTCAAATGTCAAATTAAAAGGCTGCCGGTCAAATGTCCTACGCCACATTTTCCTAACGGAAACGCTGGTTCAAATGCATACATAATACCTGCATTCATATTGATAGATTTTCTGTAACACGGTGCCGAAAGAATGAAAATGGTGAATGATTGATTGTGAGGTGAATATTGTACCTAAAATAGAAAGTGCCAATTAAGCACAGCTCTATGTGTTTAGCATCATCCTGGTTTCACTGTGTTCCTTTTTGAAGTGGAGCTCAGAGAAAAGGGTGGAATTCAGAGTCACAGAGGAGGCATGAATTATTGCAGGCCTGTGGCGCTGCTTCTTTTTTTGTGCACACGTCGCCCTTTTTGCTCTCGCCTCCCCCAAAACTTCCCTGCAGCTGCCTGTTCTAGACCCCGCCCCCCCCTCATCAGCACCACCCCAGAGGCACAGCACCCACACCCCCTCCCACACAGCTCCTCATCGCCACTGGCATTCTTCCAGGTGTGCTGATTAACCAGCTCGCCCATCCCTCCCAAACCCAGCCGCCATGCAAGCAGATGGTGCCAGTGAACTTCTCCTCACCTGGAGAGGAGTTAGCCGACAGAGTTTGGCTTGGAGCTGTGCTTTCTGTGCTGCTCGGTGTATGTATGCCCTATAGCAGGAGGATGTGCTCACTAACTATAACTCCCATCCAAACCTTAGTCTGGCTGTGAGTACCTGGATTCCTAATAGCAGTTATCATTGGCTTCACTCTCTGCTGGTCGTAAGTTTGTTTTATCCACTTCTATTAGAAGGGTAATGGTTATGTAAAACGAAACCTCTCCTCAAACTGTCCTTGACTTGAAATAAGGATGTATTGTAAGAGACGAGGCCATCTAGCAGTCAACGAGGCCCCAAAGGACTGGTACCCTGCATCCATCCCTCCCCTATAGTCATTGTGGAGCAACAGTGCTTTTTCTGATCTCCCTTGGTCTCTGTACAGAACCTGAAGCGGGTGGCCGAGGTATGGATGGATGAATATGCAGAGTACATCTACCAGCGGAGGCCAGAGTACAGGCACCTGTCAGCAGGAGACATGACAGTGCAGAAGGACCTGAGGACCAGCCTCAACTGTAAGAGCTTCAAGTGGTTCATGACAGAGGTGGCCTGGGACCTACCCAAGCACTACCCACCTGTGGAGCCCCCTGCTGCCGCCTGGGGAGAGGTACAACACTCATCTATTAGTGTCTTCCGAGAGGCATGCCAACAGCTAGAAGGAGAGAAAGTTAAGAGATAGAGATAAGAGTGAGAGAAGGTTAGATTAGAAAGAGGGCAAGAAAGACAGACAGACTGTCTGGCCTATGACAGCCAGGTGTCACTGTCACTTCAGCCATCAGAAGGCCAAGCTCCTGCCACAGTATCCTCTTCGTCATTACTCATCACTCACTTTTTCACTAAAGAGGAGAGCTGACAGAGTTCTGAGAGATCCAGACAGCCCTAGACAGTGGTTAATAGTATGACTAGTATTGAATGATGACTGTTAATTTCTGTCTTTCTCTGTTAACCTGTTTGTCTGCCCCTGTGTGCGTTATAGCTGCGCAACACAGGCAGTGGCATGTGCATGGAGAGCAAACACTTTTCGTCTGGGTCGCCTGTCCGCCTGGAGACATGTCTGAAGGGGCGGGGTGAGGCCGGGTGGAGCCATGGACAGGTGAGGAGTTTAGTAGACACCACTGAATACAGACATCTGTCCGCCGTGAAAAGCGCTAGTTTTCCTGTAGTTTTGCATACAGAACTTAATTTTGTACTGTGTACAGACAGCACTCTGCCTTCATGAGTACTACACGTGCACGCACACACTGGCACACACACATACACGCTGGTGTGCACACTAATTTACACACACAACTTTATAATCGCTACTGTTCTAATGGAGCCACATTTATTCCCCCTTGTTATCCAATATATGTTTTAGCAGAGCTCATAAACAAATGTTGATGGATGGCCATGTTTTCTTATTTTCTAGGTTGCCTGCTCTGACACTGCTTTGACAGTTTAATTAAAGTCATTTAAAGAGCTGTTGTTTAATCTCTGTCATGGTTGCAATTTGTATTCAAAGCTGGGATGACAAACAGCATGGCTACAGTCCAAGTCAGGGCCTTTTGAATGTGACAGCAGAGGAGCCCCTTTACAAACAACTCTTCTGTCCCCCATGAGTGAACGTGCCTGGGGGAGACCGATGTGTGAACTCCCTTGGAAGGTTCTCTTCAACCCTGGTTCTGAAGACTCACAGGTTGTGCAGGCTTTTGTTCCAGCTTATTACTAACACACCTCTAAGTTTTGATAATTCATTAAATCAGGTGTTAGTACTGGGCTAGAACAAAAGCTTGCTCTGGGGTTCTCCAGGACCAGGAGTGACACTGGCTCCAAGAAGAGAGGTGGAGGCCCGTCTCTGGAGGTGATCTGATCCAGGTTGTCTCTGCCCTGTCCAGGTGTTTACGTTTGGCTGGCAGGAGGACATCCGGGTGGGGGGCCCCATGCACACTAAAAAGGTCTGCTTCGATGCCATCTCCCACAACAGCCCTGTCACCCTGTACGACTGCCACGGCTTGAAGGGTAACCAGCTGTGGCGCTACAGGAAGGTAAGGTCTCTCTTTCTCTCACACACACACACACACACACACATAATTTCTTCATGTATGAAAAAGACAAGTTTGTGAGTTGGTTGTGATGCACTTCTTTGCTCCAGCCAAGCAGCAGTCTTCAAGATGTATTTTTGATCATTTGTATTTCCTTTTCCTTGTGATAAAATGCCACAGGCTGCTTGCTAAGGCAGTTTCTTCCTAGATAACTGTTTTTTTTTTTTAAATGACATTCAGCTTTTAAAGGGATACTTTGGTATTTTGGCAATGAATGCCCTTTATCTACTTCCCTTGAGTCAGATGAACTTGTGGATACCATTTGTATGTTTCTCCGTGTAGTTTGAAGGGAGTTTGCCAACTATCGTTTGCACAATTGCTAACTAGAGTTGGTGCAATGACTGGAAGTCTATGGTAACAGCAAGCGTGCTAGTTGTTACCATAGACTTCCAGTCATTGAGCTAACGCAGTTAGCATTGGCTCGCGAAACTACCTCTAACGTCCTTCATACTGGAAGCAGAGACATAAACATTGTATCCACGAGTTCATCTGACTCTGGGGAATAAATATAGGGCTTCATTGCCAAAATCCCAAAGTATCCCTTAAAGCTGTGTACCCAGTTAGAAAAAAATATTCCTCATTTTCCATGCAGGTTATTCAATATTTTGATATTAAATTACCTCTTTGGGAAATATTTTCAGTTAAATGTACTGTAACTAAATATATCATTACCATCTCTCTCCTCTTTTCTCTCTCTCCACCTCTGTAGGATAAGAGTTTATACCACCCCATCAGTAACAGCTGTATCGACAGCAACCCCACAGAGAGGAAGGTGTTCATGAACACGTGTGACCCCAGCGTCCCCAGCCAGCAGTGGGTGTTTGAGAAGACCAACACCACCATCCTGGAGACGTTCAACCGCAATAGCAACTGACACCTGTAGGGGTCAGCACTGAACCTGAATACCACTCACTCTGGAACTGTGTTCTTTCACTAAGACAGAAGTGGGATGTTGTTACTCTAAAGGGGTCAAGGGTGGAAGGAAGTGAAGGGGGGTCAGGGGGTAGCATTAGCATGGGCAAGCCAGTCTAGATGCATCAGTTATTGGGCGATGGAGAAGAGTTGGCGCCTGAGAGGCTCTCTGGTTGAAAGACTGGTCTCTCGATGCGATGATGGTGTCTTCCTGCGTCAGGGGGATTAGGTCTGTCACAGCACGGTCATTCTGGCGGTGGTCCATCTCATTTCTGCTTCTCTGTGCCTCTCCCAGACGATTCTGCCCATACGTCCGTCTCCATCACCCCGCGTGAGTGTGTCTCTTGCTAAGTCACTTTCTCTCCATTCCCCTCATGTGCCGCCCCTGCTCTGACAGCCCCCCCCTGAGACTCCCGCTGAGCCAAGCCCAAACTGACACACTGTGAAGCCAGCCAGACACAACCACTCTGAAAAGCACCTTGTGTTGATTCTTGTTTTTGTTTTCTTGTTATGCTCACTTGGCTAGCATTTTCTCTTTCTTGGTTTCCCCACTATAGCATTGATTGAAAGTGGAGTTGCGCAACATCTGTCCAAATGAAGAGGGGTAAGAAAAGCCTCATCTTTTAGGACGTGTATTTTGTTTTAGAGCTGAATAAACTTCAGTAGCAGCACTTTGTCTCAGCACTCTTATCTATTCAAAGGACTGTGATTTGATGCCAATGATTTGTCCATAGAGGGAACTGTAAGGACTACTATCATCAGTTTCTTTTTGTCCCATCACCTGAACAGAGGCTCCCGCTGCCTTCTGGGATCAACCCCAGCAGTCTCTGGAATGACCTCATCATGAAACACATGGAGGTCAGCAGCACTGAGACAGTAGAAAGACCATGCTGGCTTCTCAAACGCATCAGGAGTGACTCTAGACTGGTTTGCCCGGGGGGCATTATAGGTGGTTTAAATGCATTAAGCACTTGCAATGATAAACTTGAATGAAAATCGTAGTGCCTTGCTGGATGAGAGCAGAAGTAAATACGGTCTGGTCTGACTCGGCCTGGCCTGGTGCCCTATTCCAGTCGTCGTCCTCCTACACTGTCTCAGACTGACTGACAGATGAGAGAGAGAGGCAATCTGAGGTGACACTGGCTCTTAATGGATGGGGTTCTGCAACAGTAATGTATTTGTAATGTTAGTTTTTCTTCAGCTATTCACTATGTGTTCCCCTGCCTTTAAAAGTTAACAGCTTCTCTGAAAAGACCCTCTTTATGTTCATGTAATGTCACCAACATGCCAATTTGTTATGATCAACAGACCCAATAGTTTGTCAAGATCTACATTGAACATTCCAGCATTGATTAGTATTGATTTCCTGTTCTTGTTGTGCGTTTAGATTTTGTAGCGTTATGACTACTTACTCAGCATTTGTGTTTTTTTTCTTCAGTTTTTTTTCTTGGCTTAGCCAATGAGTTGTTTGTATATCAAATGCAATTCAGTTTTGACCTGGATGTTGTTCAGAAAGACTGTTTATATTGCCTGCTGTGTAGTTATGTTCCATTATTTGTGTGTTTGTTGTTCCCCTCTTTTCCTCTGAAATAATTCCAAGGTAGAGCGCTTGTTTAGCCTTAGGTGTTTGTCTGCTGCAAAAAAACGTTATTAGGGCAAAACATTGTCACCTTAAGGCAAAGCGGGATGTGATATGCATGATGCAATGATCACACCCTTCATCAGTCAAACTCTCATCCTACCCCTTTCAGAAATTGATATAAATCAAATTAGCATAAAAAACAATGTAGCTTTTTGTTGTTGTTTGATGGAACTAATTTGAGTACACTACTAGCCTGTAGCGTATGTGTTGTAGATTTTGACTGGCCAAGTGAATCATCAAATGGTTGACTCAAACAACGGCATTCTTCCATGCATTGTGGAGAAAATGTATGGAATTTCAACAAGAGATCCATGTGGCACATTAGTATGAGATGCTGCACAATGAGGCTTTAGTTGTGAAGCATCTTTGTTGCCCAGTCATGTAACACTGTATGTTCTTTCTCCTTATCAAACTGAAATGTAGCAAGGACTGGCTGGGGAATGCAAAGTTGGTTACTTCCATTGGTTTCCCTTTCCAAAAATGTTTAGTTTTGTCCCGGCAAGTAAGCAGCATGTATGGAAGAACAAAGCTTTTAAATAATGATAAAAATGGCCGAATCTAAGTTGTGTAACTTTTTCCAAGACAAAATATGAATTTTCCAATTATTCCAGCTAAATAATTTCACAATTATGCTTACAGAATTATTATGTCTGTACCAGAGTTGTAATTTAAGCTGATTAATTGTCTCATCTTTTACACTAATAGTGTAAATGGTAAAATCCTTAACACAGTTTAAATTACCATCATAGAACTAAGACTGGAATTCAATCAAACCAGCACTGCGGAAAACAGTATGGTAAATTTTACAATTTCCATTGGGTGAAACATCAAACCCGATTTTGATTTAGTCCTGCTTTTTCTCTTGATGCATTGTTTGATATTCTCTTTCAAATGCTCCACCGGTTGGTCCATGACTCCCAATGTGCTCACTGCTCTCCCGATGCAAGAATGATGGGTCGAAACATGTTTATGTTCAAGCAATGAAGTTTATGCAGTAAAGTTATGTTTGTGTCTGAGGGAATATAAACAGGGTTGTTTGACCTGTGGACATGTATTCATCTTGCAAAGGTGGTAAGAATCCCCCAAGTCCATGGCATTTTATTGTTCAGTTTGGAACAAGGATATTTGCAGTACATTGACCCTGTCAATTGCACATGTAAAAGGCATTTGATTGTCATATGATTTATAACTTGGGATGGAGGTGGTGAAACCTTTTTTACATTGTGGTTTTAAATATTTTATACAGTGCAATTTCTTTTCATGATCTTGTTTGAATTAAATATTCAGCTTAAAATGTGAAGACAATACTTATTTTTTAAATGAAATTTAATGTCTAAAGGCCCAGTGCAGTTAAATGTGATTTTCCTGTGTTTAAAAAATATTTCCAGACTGAGATTGGAATAATACTGTGAAATGATAATGCCCATTTAGCGTAAGAGCTGTTTGGAAAGACTGCTTGAAATTTCAGCCTGGTTTGAAGGGATGGATTTTTGCCCTGCCTGGCAACATCATCAGGCGGTATAAGTTAATAGATCAATAACAGAGTATCAAACCTCTCTGCCAATAACAGCTAGTTTTCAGGTTACATTAGGCTAGTCCAATTGGGCCCTCACTCAGACCAGTCCTAGCAAAATTCTTGCATGAGAAATTGCTCTTTGCTTAGAAGACATTTTTTTATTACAATTTTTCACCATTTTAATTCAAAACAATCACAGTAAGCTACTCAATTGTTACCCAGAAATGATTTGATATTGAGATAAAAACGGCTGCATTGGACCTTTTTTAAAGTTGCAATATGTAGCTTTTTGGGCAACCAGACCAAATTCGCATAATCTATAACTCACATTTCTATCATTCTACTTGAAAGCAAGTCTAAGAAGCGGTAGATCGGTTCTATGTGTGCTATTTCTATGCTTCCCGTTAAGTTTTGTTTTCCGTCTTTTACGTTTGGTTTTGTACACCATCTTCAAACAGCTGAAACGACAACATGTTTGGTTATGGAAAATATATTTCACAGCGGTTTAGATGGTACAATGATTCTACACTATACTAGCTTATTTTGTCACACAAACTGAATTTGGGCGAACTATTAGAGTTTTAGCAACCTGCATAGTGCAACTTTAAGACCATTGTTGGTCGTTCACAAAATGCTGTGTACATGTTTGTGTAATTTTGATGTGTACATTTTCATAGATATCCAATATTTTTTTCCTACTGACAATGACTGTAAAGGTATTTAACACACGGTGTACAACTAAACTGGAATTGTATATTTTTTGCTGAAAATAAAAATGTTTATATTTGAATTATGGGTTGTATTGTTTTTGGGGGGCTTAAACTGAGAGAATACTTTAATTAAATAACTTAAGTCATTTGTATATGTAGCAATCAAATCCCGTCTATAATTATGTAAAACAAGGACATGCAGATCATGAAAATATAATTTTTTTCTCCAATTTAAATAAGTAAAATAATACAGCAATAAATTCACCATATGTGGCCCATGGTTGGTATTATTTGGAACCACAAACAATAAATGCAACCATAAACAAAACAAATGCACAAGTTTAGTTGAGATTGGTTGACTATAGTTGAGACCAGTCTCTGTCCTCACTGGACCCTGTGTCTCTACAGATTGAGTTTCCCGGGCCGCTGGCTGATTCCAGTCTTCCTTCCAGTCTGTTGTGTATAGAATATCCACATCTCAGGAGGTCGTTGGACCTTCTTTTTTGATATTTTCAGTGGTATTGTTAAACACCCCAATAAAGAAAAGGAGAATTATAAACGGGTTGAGCCCCTGGTTAGACCGTGATCTGGCAGAGTTACTCCACCTCAAGAATTCCATTTGGCGTAAGGCTCCGCACACACATTCTCCGGCTGAATGGCTTTCATTCAGGCAAATGAGAAATATGTGCACTCAGGCTACCTGGAAGGCTGAAGTTAGTTATTTTAAGGAGCAGTTCTCTCCCTCTGGGTCTAACCCCAAGAAGTTCTGGAAAATGGAGAATAAACCCTTCTCACAGCTGCCCATGTCCCTTAATGTTGTTGATGGTGTTAATGACAAGGAGCGCATGGCTGGTCTACACGGACAAGTTCTGGCCTGGTTTAGATCTTATCTGTCGGAAAGATATCAGTTTGTCCCTGTTGCACCCTCTACAACCACTGACTATTATTATCTGACCCTGCTGGTCATCAATGAACGTTTGAACATCTTGGCCATGTTCTGTTATAATCTCCACCCGGCACAGCCAGAAGAGGACTGGCCACCCCTCAGAGCCTGGTTCCTCTCTAGGTTTCTTCCTAGGTTCTGGCCTTTCTAGGGAGTTTTTCCTAGCCACTGTGCTTCTACATCTGCATTGCTTGCTGTTTGGGGTTTTAGGCTGGGTTTCTGTACACCACTTTGTGATATCGGCTGATGTAAAAAGGGCTTTATAAATGAATTTGATTGATTTAATCACCACTTCATTAAGTCAGGATTCCTATTTGACTCAGCCATGCCTCCTTGCCCATCCAACATTTCCTCATCTCCCAGCCCTTCTAATGTGACTAGCCCCGATGCTCCTCCCTCTTTTTCCCCTGCCCACTACAAAGTTTCTCCCTGCAGGCGGTCACTGAGTCTGAGGTGCCAAAGGAGCTCCGTAAACTTGACCTCAAAAAAATATCTGGGTCTTATGGTTTAGATCCTTTCTTTAAGGTTGCAGCCCCTATCATCGCTGAGCCAATCTCTGAACTTTTTAACCCGTCTCTCCTTTCTGGGGAGGTTCCCCTTACTTGGAAGGCAGCCACGGTGCGTTCTTTATTTAAAGGGGAGATCAAGCTGATCCTAATTGTTATAGGCCAATTTCTATTTTGCCCTGTTTCCAACACTTTTCATAAAAGCCAGTCAGTTGATTATTGACAAGTTTTCTTGATGTTTATAGTATTCTCTCTGGTATGCAAGCTGGTTTACACTAAGGTTATGGATGTGTCACTGCAACCTTAAAGGTCCTAAATGATGTCACAATTGCCCTTGATTCTAAGCAATGTTGTGCTGCTATTTTTTGACTTGGCCAAAGCTTTTGATACGGTAGACCATTCCATTCTTGTGGGCTGGCTAAGGAGTATTGTCTCAGGGTACTCCCTTGGTGACAGGTAGTGGCTAAGGCTCGATCCTAGGCCCCACGCTCTTCTCAATTTACATCCAACAACATAGCTCAAGCATAGGAAGCTCTCTCATCCATTTTTATATGCAGATGATAGTCTTATACTCAGCTGGCCCCTCCCCGGGTTTTGTGTTAAACGCTCTACAACAAAGCTTTCTTAGTGCCCAACAAGCTTTCTCTGCCCTTAACCTTGTTCTGAACACATCCAAAACAAAGGTCATTTGGTTTGATAAGAAGAATGCTCCTCCCCACCAGTGTGATTACTACCTCTGAGGTTTTAGAGCTTGAGGTAGTCACCTCATACTTGGGAGTATGACTAGTACACTGTCCTTCTCTCAGCACATATCCAAGCTGCAGCCTAAGGTTAATTCTAGACTTGGTTTCCTCTATCATAACCGCTCCTCTTTCACCCAGCTGCCAAATGAACCCTGATTCAGATGACCATCCTATCCATGCTAGATTACGGAGACGTAATTTATAGCGAGGCAGGTAAGGGTGCTCTCGAGCGGCTAGATGTTCTTTACCATTCGGCCATCAGATTTGCCGCCAATGCTCCTTATAGGACACATCACTGCACTCTATACTCCTCTGTAAACTGGTCATTTCTGTATACCTGTCGCAAGACCCACTGGTTGATGCTTATTTATAAAACCCACTTAGGCCTCACTCCCCCCGTCTGAGATATCTACATACAACATCCATTCTGCCAGTCACATTCTGTTAAAGATCCGCAAAGCACACACATCCCTGGGTCGCTCCTCTTTTCACTTCTCTGCACCTAGAGAGTGGAATGAGCTGCAAAAAACACTCAAACTGGACAGTTATCTCCATCTCTTCATTCAAAGGCTCAATCATGGACATTCTTACTGACACTTGTGGCTGCTTCGTGTGATGTAATGTTGTCCATACCTTCTTGCCCTTTGTGCTGCTGTCTGTGCCCAGCAATGTTGTGTTGCTAATGTGTTGTCATGTGTTGCTGCCATGCTGTGTTGTCTTAGGTCTCTCTTTATGTAGTGTTGTGGTATTTTGTCCTATATATATATATATATATATATATATATATATATATATATATATATATATATATAATTTTTTTTTTTATATATATATTTTTTTTTATAAAATTTTTATTCCAGCCCCCGTCCTCGCAGGAGGCCTTTTGGTAGGCCATCATTGTAAATAAGAATTTGTTCTTAACTGACTTACCTAGTTAAATAAAAAAAAGGTACACTTGGGAATAGCACACTGGGAATGCCACTGTTCTCCTCCTCATACTGTACTTCCTATTTTTCTGGCAGCAGCCTGGGCTTCTTGAAAGACTGGACTCCCTACTCTTACAGGTGACCCTAGAGGTGAGGGAAACTGTCAGTCCTCTGATGCTCTTTTCCTCTTAAGGGGTGTGTCCTCTGGATGAAAACCTCCTGGGCAGCTAGTAGTGATTGATTCTGTGGCTGTCCTATGGCAGCTTTTAGCAGTACAGAGAAAGTATAGTACTTTGTTTATCATGCGAAGATAGTCTTGAAGAGGTCACGACAACACCTTTTCCCTCTCAGGAGACTGAAAAGATTTGGCATGGGTTCCCCAGATCCTCAAAAAGTTCTACAGCTGCACCATCGAGAGCATCCTGACCGGTTGCATCACCGCCTGGTATGACAACTGCTCGGCTTCTGATTGTAAGGCGCTACAGAGGATAGTGCGTACGGCCCAGTACATCACTGGGGCCAAGCTTCCTGCAATCCAGGACCAAAAAATAGGCTGTATCAGAGGGAAGCCCATAAAATTGTCAGAGACTCCAGTCACCCAAGTTATAGACTGTTTTCTCTGCTACCGCACAGCAAGCGGTACCGGAGCGTCAAGTCTAGGACCAAAAGCCTCCTTAACAGCTTCTACCCCCAAGCCATGAGACTGCTGAACAATTAATCAAATGGCCACTGGACTATTACATTGATTGCCCCCCCCCCCCCCCACCTCCATTTGTTTTGTACACCGCTGCTACTCACTGTTTATTATCTATGCATAGTCACCTCACCCCTACCAACATGTACAAATTACCTCAACTAACCTGTACCCTGCACACACCCTATGTATATAGCATTGTTATTGTCTTACTTTTTATACTTTTTTTACTTTAGTTTATTTGGTAAATATTTTCTTAACTCTTCTTGAACTGCACTGTTGGTTAAGGGCTTGTAAGTAAGCATTTCACGGTAATGTCTACACTTGTTGTATTCAGTGCATGTGACAAAGTTTGATTTGATTTGAATGACATTTAAATAAAAGTTGAATACCTCTGGTGGCAACACCACATGTGACAAAGTTTGATTTGATTTGAATGACATTTAAATAAAAGTTGAATACCTCTGGTGGCAACACCACACTGGAATTCTAGGGGATGCCCTTGTGCCATGATAAAAAAAATCTATATTTTTTTTTTAAGTTCAAATACCTGAATTTGAAGATCGAAAATAAATCTTTGCTCAGTGTCACTGCTGTCTCAAGTTGTTTGTGTGGGGCTTTGCATATATGTGTCTGTTTGTTTTAGGGGAGCTAAATAAGCTGATAGATTTAGCTTTTCTCCACTACTGTCCTTCATGACTACTAATCTGAAAGGATATACTGTAGGTAAATTGTGGTGTGTTGGTGTTGTACACTTTTCCAGTATTTTGAACATGCAGCTCTCGTGAATGTAAGGAGATTAGTTTAAGAGAGGGAGGGAAGGAAGGAGAACTTCGCTATCCCTTGTTCTGGTCAGTGGGAGAATTAAGGCTAGAGGGTTAGCAGCTAGTTGACAATAATAGTCAATGTGACAGAGATGGGTGTGGTGTGCCATTCTAAGAACTTAAAACGATGCCAAAAAAAAGTATTTGGTGGCTTACTCCATTATAGTGCACACGTCCTGTACAGAAGCACAGGCATTCATGAAACTTTGGCTCCTCTTGGTGGCAAGAAAATGCAACGTGAGTTTGACGACAGTTTACACTGTTTTGCTATACCTACTTTGTGAGGATGTCATTGCCTCTGGACTGTTTTAAAGGCTCTTGTTTTCCATTCATGCCATGCCGGTGTTGAGATCTCTAACCAACATTTTACAGCAGTATTGTAATTGTGGGTTTGTAGCTAGGTTTCCATCCAATTGGCGACAGATTTTCATGTGAAAACTCTAGAATCCGCATAAAGAAAATATGCGCATTTTTCCATCAGTGACCATGTTTACATGCACGGCAATATCCCGTTATTATTAGGGATGCTCAAGTATTCTGTATTTGAATTGACGGATATAAACATCCTATCCCGTTTAGAATAACCCGAAAAGACTTGTTTACCGGTTATGAGAAACCCGGATAAAATGCCTGAGATATGCCAATCTAGGACGGGATACTGTGACATGTAAACATTTTAGCCCGTTTACTGTTGTTTTTGCATTCTGCGCAGGTCCAGTTTAGCATATCATGGGTGTCGTGAGATTATATTTTTATGATTGTCAAAACAAATCACTTCAAAATTAAACTACCTGCGCAGTTCGATCCACCATATTAATTCCTTAATAATTGTGCCTAATTATAATTCATTTACTATAGTTTAAATTACGTTTCTACTTATAATTTCCGACATTTGTTAGGCGCTACATTTGGTAGGCCATTTGTTTGTCAACTATAGTTTGATACATGCAGCTTCTCTTCTGTCATAATTTGTTGCCCCAGAAGACTAAGTAAAGATGTGCTCACCAGAATGTCTTAAATCGACAGAATTAATGCATTAGTAATCTATACTGAACAAAAATATAAATGCAACATGCAACAATTTCAAAGATTTTACTGAGTTACACAGTTCATATAAGGAATTCAGTCAATTGAAATACATTCATTAGGCCCTAATCTATAGATTTCACATGACTGGGAATACAGATATGCCACTGTTGGACATAGATACCTTTAAAAAAAAATAGAGGCGTGGATTAGAAAACCAGTCAGTATCTGGTGTGACCACCATTTTCCTCATGCAGCACGACACATTTCCTTCGCATAGAGTTGATCAGGCTGTTGTTGATTGTTGCCTATGGAATGTTGTCCCACTCCTCTTCAATGGCTGTGCGAAATTGCTGGATATTGTCGGGAACTCTGTTCACAATGTTGACATCAGCAAACCCTCACCGCGCCATGCACGTGGTCTGCAGTCGTGAGGCCAGTTGGATTTACTGCCAAATTCTCGAATAGAAGTTAGAGGCTGCTCTGGTCGACATTATTGCAGTCAGCTTGCCAATTGCAAAATCCCTTAAAACTTGAGACATCTGTGGCATTGTGGCACAAAAATGCTCATTTTAGAGTGGCCTTGTATTGTCCCCAGCACAAGGTGCATCTGTGTAATGATCATGCTGTTTAATCAGCTTCTTGATATGCCACACCTATCAAGTGGATGTATTATCTTGGCAAAGGAGAAATGCTCACTAACAGGATGTAAACAAAATTGTGCAAAAAATAAGCCTTTTGTGCGTATGGAAAATTTCCGGGAACTTTTATTTCAGCTCATGAAACATGGGACCAACACTTTACGTGTTGTGTTTATATTTTTGTTCGGTGTAGTTAACACCGGTAAAATTGTCTGTTTTGTTTTAGGGACAGAGGAGAAAACGCAATAACTCCAAAACAGTGGAAAGACTGGTCCAGTGCAAAATGTCCAAATGTCATCAGTTTAACCGGTTTTAAGGAAATAAAAAGCTGAGAAAATGAAGAAACACATTTCTGATAAGACTTCAGTTCGTCTTAGGTGCATATTTTACGTGGTGGAAAAACTGTCTTCTTGCATAACAGTTTCAAAGATAACACATTACAAGTGCATTTGCATTTTCTCTAAAGATGCTGCAAGAAAGACATCATATTTCTCCACTCCTGTTCCCGAGACAAAATGTACATTTGTTTATAATTTTCTGTAAGAAATGCATAATTCTGCAGAAGTTCAGTGCGTGATGACGTAGTGCACACAAAATATACTTTTTCAACGAAGTTTTCATGAACCAAATACAAATCTAAAGTTCAATATGTTTCCATCGCATTTCCAACTCTATGGATAATTTTGTCACAAACTGTTGCCTTAAATAGCAAATGTGCCTACTCTGGTCTTCGCACATGAGCTCTAGCCAACAACCGATACAGTGTTAGTACTTTGTGCGGGTATAGTCTACATCATGTGTCAAACTTATTCCACAGATAGCTGAGTGTCTGCGGGTTTTCGCTCCTCCCTTGCTTTTGGTTGATGAATTAAGGTCACTAATTAGTAAAGAACTCCCCTCACCTAGTTGTCTAGGTCTTAATCGAAAGGAAAAAAACAAAACCCGCAGACACTAGGCCCTCCATGGAATGAGTCTGACTGACACCCTTAGTCTACATGATGAGATTATTACTGATAAGAGCAAGAATATTTTTATTTGCCAAATGGCTGTCACCAGAATAAGACCCTTGATATTAATTGGAAAGGGGCATCAAGATCACAATGCATTTTCGCCACCCTGTGAAGTTCATAATTTATTTAATCTGTTGCCTAATAAACTGCATGGTTTCCAGAGTCATAGTGGAAGGAGGATCACACACCATATCATCGCGTTACTCCAAGTTTACGTCGATATGATGGTTATTATATCAATATTTGCGAATTAAGGCGTTCCCGGCATAATTAATTTTACCGACACTAAAAGATCCCACCATGTAGAATGAACAAGTTGTCTGTCAGCGTTTATAAAATTGTACCAAAACTTCCTGTTTCCATCATACCTGTTGTGATGTTTTTTAAATATGGTATGACTTTACTCTAATAACTGGATGG
Organism: Salmo salar; assembly: GCF_965601325.2. NCBI lineage: Eukaryota > Metazoa > Chordata > Actinopteri > Salmoniformes > Salmonidae > Salmo > Salmo salar. The sequence goes on along the minus strand of NC_138294.1, from coordinate 63,289,352 downwards.
AAATATGGTTTGTCTGTAATCCTTAATTTCTGACAAGTTTAACCATTTGCCTCTGTTGTCACACTCACTTAGATGTTGCATTCTATTGCAACCAAGGGGAGACAAAGCTTCATCAGTGAATGACTGTGACAGCTAGCCATGGCTAATATTTCATCCAGGAAAGAAGGAATATCATTTACATTTTAGTCATTTAGCAGACACTCTTATCCAAAGCGACTTACAGTAGTGAATGCATAGATTTCATGCATTTCTTTTTTGTACTTGCCCCCCCGTGGGAATCGAACCCACAACCCTGACATTGCACACACCATGCTCTACCAACTGAGCCACAGGGAAGACAGAGGGGGAGGGGAAATGAGGGGAAATGAGTTAGTAAAACAGACAAAGACAGACAAATTCAAGTTTTTAATAATCTCCACATGGCAGTCATAGACACTGAAACACATGGATATTGCATTGTTAATAGAAATTAAAACACAAGAAAAAAGCATGACAAAATTTACATTTGACCTTTGAAGATACTCAAGTTGTGTTGATAAGTTGGCAAAAGTAAGGTATGGGTGACTGTGTCTTTCACAGACAGACAAATGCAAACATGCATAAAGTCAAACACACACTGCAGTGGAGGCTGCTGAGGGGAGGACGGCTCATAATAATGACTGGAACGGAGTAAATGGAATGGTATCAAACACATAGAAACCTTGTGTTTGATGTATTTGATACCATTCTACCGATTCCGCTCCAGCCATAACCACAAGCCTTTCCTCCCCAATTAAGGTGACACCAACCTCCTGTCATACACTGAGTATCTAAAACATTAGGAACAACAGCTCTTTCCATGACATAGGCTGACCAGGTGAATCCAGGTGAAATCTATGATCCCTTATATATGTCACCTGTTAAATCCACTTCAGTCAGTGAAGATGAAGAGGACAAGAAAGGTTAAATAAGGATTTTGAAGCCTTGAGATAATTGAGACATGGATTGTGTGTGTGCATTTCTGTTACACTTTTTATATACACTGTTTGTATTTATATACTGGATTCATGCCATCGCTTACTGTTAAATACAGTATCTACTGCTGTACATATCATTCTTAGTATATATTTTTGCTGTATATACGCATAGATTGCATTTGGATTACTGATACAGTGTTATTTGGGTTGTTAACTGGATTTGTCTTGGCATTCGAGCTAGTAACACAAGCATTTCGCTGCACCTGCTATAACATCTGCTAAACTGTGTATGCAACCAGTAAATTTGATTTGATTTGAAATCCACTGTGATTATTATTTCACCCTGCTGATCATCTTTAAACGTTTGAACATCTTGAAGAACGATCTGGCTTTAATGGTTATGTACTCTAATAATCTCCTTCTGGCACAGCCAGAAGAGGACTAGCCACCCCTTGGAGCCTGATTCATCGCTAGGTTTTATCCTAGGTTCCTGCCTTTCTAAGGACTTTTTCCTAGCCACTGTGCTTCAACGTCTGCATTGCTTGCTCTTTGGGGTTTTAGGCTGAGTATCTGTATAAGCAATTTGTGACAACTGCTAATGTAAAAAGAGCTTTATAAAATACATGTAATTGATGGAACAGGCAGTGGTCCAGGCTAGGCATGCTCGTTATGGCCCCTGTAGGCCAGGAGATCATTATGGGCGAGCACCATGGTCCCCTGTTCCCTCCCTGCTGGTCCTTCGGCCAAAATTATGGAGATAAGGTGTTCAGGAATGATTCCCTTGCCCAGAGGGCTAAGCTTGCACAGTGTACCAGCCTACAGCCCCTGTGGTCCTGGAGGTCAGGGTGGGTGAGCACCATGTTATCCTCCAGAGCTCCAGCCCTGAGAACACCAGTGCGCCTGACTGTGTCCAGCTCTCCCCACTGCTGGTGCTACCAAAGGTCATCTTTGAGAGGAGCATGGAATCATGGCAAGCAGGGTCTCACCCAGGCAGGTCCCAGACCAGTGAGAGTGCCGGTGAGGGCGCATCCTCTAAGAGAAAGAGATCAGAGGACGATATCGATAGGTAGCCCAGTTAAGGTAGCTCTTAAAATACATTTTGTATTTAACTCACATGATGGACAATAAAGTACTTTTCTATTTTACAATGCATTCAGAAAGTATTGAGACCCCTACCCTTTTTCCACATGTTGTTACATTTCAGCATTATTCTAAAATGGATTCAATAAACATTTTCCTCATCAATCTACACACAATACCCCATAATGACAAATACTTATTTACATAAGTATTCCGACCCTTTTCTATGCGACTCTCAATTGAGCTCAGGTGCATCCTGTTTCCATTGATCATCCTTGAGATGTTTCTACAACTTCACTGGAGCCCACCTATGGTAAATCCAAATGATTGGACATGATTTGGAAAGGCACACACCTATCTATATAAGGTCCCACAGTTGACACTGCATGTCAGAGTAAAAACCAAGGCATAAGGTCAAAGGAATTGTACGTAGAGCTTCGAGTTAGGATTGTGTTGAGGCACAGATCTGTAGCATTGAAGGTCCCCAAGAACACAGTGGCCTCCATAATTCTTAAATGAAAGAAGTTTGAAACCACAAAGACTCTTCCTAGTGCTGGCCGCCCTTCCAAACTGAAGGCACCTAAAGGACTCTCAGACCATGAGAAACAACATTCTCTGGTCTGATTAAACCAAGATTTAACTTTTTGGCCTGAATGCCAAGCGTCACGTCTGGAGGAAACCTGGCACCCTCCCTACGGTGAAGCATGGTGGTGGCAGCATCATGCTGTGGGGATATTTTCAGTGGCAGGGACTGGGAGACTAGTCAGGATTGAGGGTATGATAAATGGAGCAAAGTACAGAGAGATCCTTGATGAAAACCTGCTCCAGAGCATTCAGGACCTCAGACTGGGGCGAAGGTTCACCTTCCAACAGGACAACAACCCTAAGCACACAGCCAAAACAACGCAGGAGTGGCTTCGGAACAAGTCTCAATGTCCTTGAGTGGCCCAACCAGAGCCTGGACTTGAACTCGATCTAACATCTCTGGAGAGACCTGAAAATAGCTGAGCAGCGACGCTCCCAATCCAACCTGGCAGAGCTTGAGAGGATCTGCAGAGAAGAATGGGAGAAACTCCCCAAGACAGGTCTGCCAAGCTTGTAGCGTCATACCCAAGAAGACTCGAGGCTGTAATCGCTGCCAAAGGTGCTTAAATAATGTCTGAATATTTATGTAAATGTGATATTTCAGTTTTACATTTTTTATATATTTGCAAAAATGTCTAAAAACCTGTTTTTGCTTTGTCCAATATGGGGTATTGTGTGTACAGTCGTGGCCAAAAGTTTTGAGAATAACACAAATATTAATTTCCACAAAGTTTGCTGTTTCAGTGTCTTTAGATATTTTTGTCAGATGTTACTATGGAATACTGAAGTATAATTACAAGCATTTCATAAGTGTCAAAGGCTTTAATTGACAATTACATGAAGTTGATGCAAAGAGTCAATACTTGCAGTGTTGACCCTTATTTTTCAAGACCTCTGCAATCCGCCCTGGCATGCTGTCAATTAACTTCTGGGCCACATCCTGACTGATGGCAGCCCATTCTTGCATAATCAATGCTTGGAGTTTGTCAGAATTTGTGGGGTTTTGTTTGTCCACCCGCCTCTTGAGGATTGACCACAAGTTCTCAATGGGATTAAGGTCTGGGGAGTTTCCTGGCCATGGACCCAAAATATCGATGTTTTGTTCCCTGAGCCACTTAGTTATCACTTTTGCCTTATGGAAAGGCGCTCCATCATGCTGGAAAAGGCATTGTTCGTCACCAAACTGTTCCTGGATGGTTGGGAGAAGTTGCTCACGGAGGATGTGTTGGTACCATTCTTTATTCATGGCTGTGTTATTAGGCAAAATTGTGAGTGAGTATACTCCCTTGGCTGAGAAGCAACCCAACACATGAATGGTCACAGGATGCTTTACTGTTGGCATGACACAGGACTGATGGCAGCGCTCACCTTGTCTTCTCTGGACAAGCTTTTTTTTCCGGATGCCCCAAACAATCGGAAAGGGGATTCATCAGAGAAAATGACTTTACCCCAGTCCTCAGCAGTCCAATCCCTGTACCTTTTGCAGAATATCAGTCTGTCCCTGATGTTTTTCCTGGAGAGAAGTGGCTTCTTTGCTGCCCTTCTTGACACCAGGCCATCCTCCAAAAGTCTTTGCCTCACTGTGCGTACAAATGCACTCACACCTGCCTGCTGCCATTCCTGAGCAAACTCTGTACTGGTGGTTCCCCGATTCCGCAGCTGAATCAACTTTAGGAGACGGTCCTGGCGCTTGCTGGACTTTCTTGGGCGCCCTGAAGCCTTCTTCACAACAATTGAACCACTCTCCTTGTCGTTCTTGATGATCCAATAAATGGTTGATTTAGGTGCAATCTTACTGGCAGCAATATCCTTGCCTGTGAAGACCTTTTTGTGCAAAGCAATGATGACGGCACTTGTTTCCTTGCAGGTACCATGGTTGACAGAGGAAGAACAATGATTCCAAGCACCACCCTCCTTTTGAAGCTTCCAGTCTGGCATTTGAACTCAATCACCACGACAGAGTGATCTCCAGCCTTGTCTTCATCAACACTCACACCTGTGTTAACGAGAGAATCACTGACATGATGTCAGCTGGTCCTTTTGTGGCAGGGCTGAAATGCAGTGGAAATGTTTTTTGGGGATTCAGTTCATTTGCATGGCAAAGAGGGACTTTGCAATTAATTGCAATTCATCTGATCACTCTTCATAACATTCTGGAGTATATGCAAATTACCATCATACAAACTGAGGCAGCAGACTTTGTGAAAATTAATATTTGTGTCATTCTCAAAACTTTTGGCCACGACTGTAGGTTGATGAGGGGGGAAAAAATGATTTAATAAATGTAATCAAAATGTGGAAAAAGTAAAGGGGTCTGAATACTTTCCGAATGCACTGTATGTCTCTGTAGTACCAAAGGGCTGCCATAGGACAGCCACAGAATCGACGACTACTAGCTGCCCAGGAAGCTTTCAGCCAGAGGAAACGCCCTCAAAGACGAAAAGATTATCAGAGGACTCTGACAGTTTCCTCACCTCTAGGGTTACCTGTAAAAGAAGCAGGGAGTACAGTCCTTCAACAAGCCCAGGCTGCTGACAGCTAGAGGGCAACCCTCTGAATAAAAAGAGGAAGTATGAGGAGGACAGTGGCATTCTCAGTGTGCAAGTCCCAATTGTACCTTCAGTCTCCCGGAAGAGGACCTGGGAATCAGCCAGTGTCCCGGGAAACTCAGAGTCCATAGAGAGTCCGAAGAGACAGAGGGTCCAGTGAGGACAGCGACCTGTCTCAATTTAAATTGACCAATCTGAACTAAACTTGTGCACATTGTTGCATTTCTTTTGTTGTATTTACGTTGCAATAATTTTATTGTGGTTCCAACTAACCAATCATGGCCCATATGGTGCATTTATTAAAGCATTATTAAATTATACTAATTTAAATAGGAAAACAAATATATTTTAAATCTACATTGTCCTTGTGTTTGTTATTATCATTGAGATAAGATTTGATTATTGCTTACAAATGGTTTACATTTACATTTTGACTGGGTAGATACGTTTTGCATTTAGCTTAAATCAATTATTGACCAAAGTCAATACATTTTGAAGGAAATGTATGACATTGTCTCCTAGAGTACATCTAATAACCAATACACTCATTGAACATAAATGTATTTCTTTATTGCTCATAAATTCTGCAATGAGGGCCTAGCAATGCAGCGGTTTCAGGTCTGCGAAAGTAAAAGCGCAAAAATAAACAAGCTGGAGGGGACGTCAACCAAACACATAGCGCAATGTTTGTCATTTAATATTTAATCCCGAGCGCAGGGATTGGGGTTTCCGCACTGTGCCTTTTCCTGGATGCTACGAAAACAGTATAAGGGAGGGTTGAACCGTGTAACAGACCGCCCCATATAAACAAGTAACTGTTATGTCTATTGTGACTGTTCAACAGACATAGGTAAACGAAATCTGTCGTCCTACAACGACAGTTTTGAAAACTAGCTAGCTAGTCTTTGTAATAGCCAAATAATCAATTGAAATGGAGCGGTGGAAAGGCAGAGTAGCTCTCGTGACTGGAGCCTCGGTCGGGATTGGAGCGGCTGTTGCACGGGCACTTGTCCAACACGGCATGAAGGTTGTGGGATGTGCCAGGAATGTTGACAAGATAGAGGTGAGTAAACATTAAACAATGTAAAAGTGAGAAAACTGTCGCAGTCACTCAAAGTAGCGAGCTGACAGTTCCTCGGATGGCTGAACTGCGCCAAAAGACTATTGTGCAGCTAACTGGCAGTGGGTAGCTATAGCCATTTTTTCTCAACTACGGTCATTGTTTCTCACTGTATTCGATAGAGATACACAGTAGCTAGCATTAGCCAGCCGATTCTAGTCTGCAATAGGTTTGCCTGCTATAGAATTCAGAATAAAATTATACATTTGTGATTTACTTTGGTTTAACCAATTGAAATAAATGTAACCTTTTAAATACAATTTACGCAAGCTTTACATGCGAGTTACAATGATTTAATGGAATTTGCTGTCATATTTCTTGCTTTGCTATCTTGTAAAAAATCTATAATAACATGGAGTGAGATTTCTCAATGCATAATGCATTTATTACAAAGTAGCACAAAGGCTATTATTAACATGTTATCACATAATAATGCCAGTCCTGATGTTTCTTTTTAGAAATCTTCATGTACCATTTTAAGAAAATGTCCAATTAATTTCCCAGTTATTAGCTAGCTAGCTACATATCTAATCACTATTATTCCGTTTTATACAACGGATGGGTCTAATCCTGAATGCTAATTGGTTAAAACTGCATTCCAGACGGTGTCTATTCCACAAGTTACCACCGCCTATATCTATGAAGTTAAAATGCTTATTTACTCACTTCAATCTAACTGCGTAATACACTGTCTCATCAACCCAGCCAGGCAAATTATAAACTTGATCTCCACTATAAAAAGCATCTATACATTATCTCACATTTCTTTTAGACTAACATTTAGTTTTCAACAGCAGAGATTTGTATAAACCTTGCTGTCTGTTGTTGCTAATTTAATCATTACTCAACTTCATCTCGGGCCTAACAACACCTGACAATATATCCTCCGAACAGTGGCTTCTCGGGCATTATCACTTAAATACACATTCTCATTCTCTCTCTCCTAAGATTGAGAAATAGATGTGGCATGTCTTGTCAACATTGCATTACTGACAAAAGTTGTCTTCTAAAACAAGTGAATATAATTTTTTTATGGTCACATACACCAGATATGTGCAGTGTAATGTGTTGTTTTACAGGGTCAGCCATAGTAGTACAGCGCCTCTGGAGCACACACACACACACACACACACACACACACACACACACACACACACACACACACACACACACAGAGATTGTGCAACTGGCATCTTTAGACCTCCACCCATTTGCTGATCACCTGGCTTCCTGTCCTGTCAATCGTTAACTGCTCCAGCTTTGGCCAGAATAGAGTACCACAGTATGACTCATAATAAATATAAAACCTAGCAGTCAAATAGGGAAATGGTTCCAATTGTTTTGATAACCATGTAAATCTCACTAGGACAAGGTGACTTTTATCAATATATTTGTCTGTATTTACCCGCAAAACAATAAAAGCTAATTAGCTGCTATCTGGAAGAGACTGCCAAATCGAGGCAAAGGTAAGAATCTCTGTATTAACTGTCTAATGTTAGCTAAATGTAGTAATGAATAAATTGGCAAAATGTCTTTCAATTGACAGTTCTGTGAACTGTCTTGTACAAGTTTTAAATTGGCACAATACCTGTTTAGCAAAGGTTTCAGATAGAGATGACGTGCAGGAGCTTGCAGGGATTTGTGGTCTTCCAAAATGTCTACTTTGAAGCTAATTAGCATTTTCAAATATGAGATTAAATAGAGACGAATATATTAATAAAAGTCACCTTGTCCAGGCATATTGGTGCGGCTGGCTACTCGGTTAAGCGAGCAGTGTGTCAAGAAGCAGTGCGGCTTGGCAGGGTCGTGTTTCGGACGACGCATGGCTCTCGACCTTTGCCTCTCCTGAGTCCGTAGAGGAGTTTCAGTGATGGGACAAAACTGTATTGAGAAAAAGGTGTAAAAGTCCCCAAATATATATATATAAAAAAACTAGTCCCCTTGTCCAAGAGAGATTTACATGGTTATCAAAATATCACGTCAGGGTAAGCCTACACGAAACGCAGCTCTTATTTTATTTTACTGTTTCTAAAATCTCCAATGGGAAAAATGAATGGTGTAAAAACATAAAAACGATTGGAACCATTTCCCTGTTTGACTGCTAGGTTTTATGGGTATTATGACACCTCCACTGTGGGGCTCTATGGGCCCCTGTCCTTGACTTCTGCAAAACACCACAGCCACTTAGTTTCTCTAGATCAATCAGAGATTAGAGCAGTGACGGCGTGCCATTGCAACCTATAGACAAGATTTACTCTTTTCCATTGATAAGGAAGACTTTGTCCACTGTTAAAAGTTTGGATTTGTTCCATTATTTAGGCTACAAAAAGTTACTGCAATGTTAAGACATCTTATTATTCTACAGGGTCACCATTGTTTTGAAGGTTGGCAAACTCTGACACCTTTCTTGACCACAGAGAAAATTGCTTTACTATTCATTTTCATATTTTAGCAGACACTCTTACCCAGAGCAACTAGGGCGAAGTGCTTTGCTCAAGGGCACATCACCAGATGTTTCACCTAGGCAACTCAGGGATTTGAACTAGTGACCTTTCAGTTACTGGCCCAATGCTCTTAACTGCTAGGCTACCTGCCACCCATTCAGCAACCTTTTGAATTTCAGGGTTCTGACATTGGAAATCATGGGTGATAAAAAGACATTAAGCAATAGGTTATTTGTTCTTTATTAGAATATGCTTGGCTTTACACAAGATTCCACTGACACTTTTGCAACCACAGGCCATCTCCAATGTTTGGCCAAGAACTGAGGGAAAGATGTCAGAGTGTGTGGAAGCTGGAAGGTGAAGAAAGAGTGACAAGCTTTCAACGCCCCCTCTCTCGGACAGACTGCATCACTTGTATGAGGCCTCTGAGCATTGTCTGTGTTTGAGCTGAAGGGTGGGGGGGGCACAAAGCTGGCATTGTACCCCCTCTGCCATACCCACACTGGGGACTGGCTATAACAGTGCCAAGCAGGGTATGCGCTCACTGAAACGGGGGCTTGTAACTAAGTCTCCATCACCATTTTGTGCTCTTTTTCTACATGGGGAAAATGAGGTGATGAGTACAATGTAGGCTACATATCCCAAGATAGCTATGTTCTTTGATAGCAGACAAGACACAGGTAGTTATAGACAGGTTTCCTAACAACGTCAAAAGGATGCGCACACATTGCATGGGTAGAAGGCTGTGTGTTATGATTCTGAATGGTCAGATAGCTAGCAACAATGACAAGAAGCTGCCATGTGGGGAATCATAGGTGTCTTGTTTTTATTTAACCAGGAAAGTCAGTTAAGAACGAATTCTTATTTACAATGATGGCCTAGGAACAGTGGGCTAACTGCCAAGTTCAGGGGCAGAACAGCAGATCTTTACCTTGTCAGCTTGGGGATTCGATCTAGCAACCTTTCAGTTACTGGCCCAATGCTCTAACCACTAGGCTACCTGCCGTTTTAGCTAGTTGAAAATGTAGTTATTTGAAGACAAAATATAGTTTACATGTTGTCAATAATTCTATAATTCTAAACCAACCCAATATGTTTTGTCCTGAAGATCTGCACGCATCGGTTTCATTGCTAAACAACACACCCGTCTATAAACCTAGATGAAACCCTATCTAATCCCATGGCTAATGTTCCTATATTATCTGGTTGGCCAGTTCCTGTGTAACAAAAGCCTGAATGAGTGGAGTTGAAACTTAGGGGGAATGTGACAGCAGTAGAGGCCAGTGTCACTGAGAGGGTAGAAAAATAGTAGAAAACAGAAAAGGAGACTATAATGAGATGGATGGAGATGTGTGGTTGCCAAGGGCTGCCTGCAGGAATGGGGAGATGGAATAGGAGAAACTTGGCTTCAAGAAGCAGGTGCCAGGCCATTACTGACATTAAACAATCCATTCTCTCATTGAAACTGATATTCATCCTATCTAGCTACAGTAGGACTGTGGTGACCTCTTACCTTGCATAATGCTATAGTAATTACCAAGGTGTTTCAATATAATGAATCCTATGATAGTAGGTTGAGACCTTATGTTTCAGTGACTTCATTAAGAAGATTCGCTATGCATTCATGGTCATCAATTTTATGCCTATGCCAGCCCTGCGCTGTGGTCGTTCACATTCAGGAGCTCTTTGACTGTCACATAAAAGCAAAGTGCCTTGGGCTATATTTAGGCTAGAGCAATAGCCTAGTGGGTTGATGGGTGTGTTTTGTTGTTCTCCAGTCCCCTTTGGGTGTTTTACATAGAACTTCATTGATTTATTACTTAGACTGTCAGTAAGTTTGATTGGTTGAATGTTAAGAATGATAATAGATTTAAACAAAGATTGATGCCTTAGTTTGTCCTGCTTTGCCCTGCCATGTTACAGCAGTTGGCCATGTTTTAGGCCTAGTTTGTGGTTGCACCCACAGATGTCATACAGTGCACTCTAACTAATATAATAGCTACAGTAGGCTATAATTCACTTAGCAGATACATTTATCCAATGCGACTAAAGCAACATTTTAATAGATCAGTGTTGGAACGATGCTTTGTACATTTCCTATCACGGGCCAACAAGCAGGTAAAAAGGCATCCCACTTGCGGTCAGACTCTGAACTGTAATTCACATAAAAATGACGGCAGTACTTAATCGTCCCATGCTGTTCCAATATAAATGGACCTTTACTGTATAGTGAGTGTATAGTGCAATTTTTTTGCATCACACTGTTACCAACTGTACCACATAAGACCACACAGGACTGTGCATTGAGACTTTAGACAAGACTGGTTTCAGTGTGACTGTGATGTGTGGCCCAGGCGGGAGGTTAGGACAAGCTGGAGGGGGGGCAATGAGGGTGTCTGTCATTTAATCTATGAGTGTCTGCACTTTGGGCTCAGTCAAATCCTAGAAGATGTATGAGTGGTGGTGCGTGGCATGATGCAGTTCCAGCAGGATGATCATGGTGTCATCTTTGGATCTAGTGTGAAATAATTCAGCTAGAATATTCCACTGACCTTGGCTTGAAGGGGGAGACGAGGGGCTAACAAAGAGGGAGGGGCCCCAGACCCCTGTCTCAGTTGGTGTCCTTTTGATTGGTCAGGCGTTTCTAAGGTCAACCTTTTTTTGATCCAACCATCTTCATCATTAGCATATCTTAACATTTCTGTGTCATTATTTGAACAGAGACCTGTACAGCACCGTAAGGCTCCAGGAATATGTGGTTGAATCCTTTGATTAGCTGTGTGTTCATGTCAGCATGTCAGCAGAGCTTTAGTGGTACAATGGCCCTGGTCAGTCCGGACCACTGGTTTCACTGTAGCAGACAGTGGCAATCAGTGCCTTTTAAGATGAGGGAGGACGATCATTTTTTTTCGTGAGCATGGCCTTATTTCTATTACAGCATATTGAATGACTGTTATTCAAATTCCATTCACCCTGTTCAATGTAATCGCAATAGGTTTAGGCTACTACATGATACTCAAATTTTCCCAATACCCATCATGAGGTTGCCATCATGTTGGTGCACACAGGTCGAGAGAAAAATTTGAAGTGACAGTCACTGACACATGGACAGACAGTGACACATTCAATACCGCCTTGCACACTCTTGCCTGCATCTAGCTGATATATTGTGTAATCGTTAATCTAACAGTTGCAAACGAGAGTTTCTATTGAATAAATTCAGGTATGTTTATCCCCGTTTTGTTCCGTTTAAGAAACGTTTTTCAATAGAATCGGCGGAATGAATACACCCCTGATCACACGTAAACACAGTTCACTTTCATAACGGCCACGTTTTATTCCTTCTCGCATCTATGTGCTCTCCTCCTCTCATCTTTTCCCTTCGTCGCTTGTGGACATAAGTGCACAACACATCAGCTGTATGTGACCAGGCGAAAACACCTTTCCAAGCCAAACCATATCATAACTGCTACACACAGCCAACATCGCTGTCACCATATTAGCTAAAGTAACGTCATAGCCAACATAGCTAATAGAACTAACGCGTTAGTAAACCTAATACAATCATGCGGTAACATTACAGTGTACAGTCAGTAAGCAGTTTAGCACTTTAAGTCGGCGGGCCCCTGTGGCAATAAATTAGTAAAACCAAAAGCTTACCTTGACTTAGAAGAGTTCCAGTGTTGTGTTGGATAGTCATAGCCAGCTAGCTAACATAGCATCCCTCTGTTTGAGCAGGGTGTTTGAGTAGGCTAAACTAGCTAGCTGTATTTGCTAGCTAAGTAAGTGAAAATGACAATGTCTCTCTCGCTCTCTTGTTTCGCCTTCATTTTGGAAGAAATTCATTTGTTCAAAACTGTTCAACTATTGTCTTTCTCTCTCTTTGAGTCAACTACTCAGCACATTTTATGCACTGCAGTGCTAGCTAGCTGTATCTTATATGCTTTCAGTACTAGATTCATTCTCTGATCCTTTGATTGGGTGGACAACATGTCAATTAAGAGCTCTGATACGTTGGAGGACGTCCTCAGGAAGTTGTCATCATTGCAGTGTAAGTCTAAGGAAGGGGGGTGAGAACCATGAGTCTCCTGGGTTTTGTATTGAAGTCAATGTACACATAGGACGACGGAAGCTGTTGAGCGTTTGTAAATTTGTCAGTTATTCTGTGTTCTGTCACACTCAAACAAGAGTGCTCTGAAATCGGAGTAGATAGCCAGAGCGAATTTACATCTATCAACAGTTGTCGCAGTGACATTCTATTGAAATGGCTACTTGCATAGTGGAGTCTTGTTAAGACGTGTTAGTTTTCATTGCAGCCTCGTTTGAATGTCGCGGTTGCGCAAATTTGTACGGAATGGGGTTAGTCAGGTAAACAATGAACCATAATCCCAACTCATGACGTTACTACCCTGCATGAATCTGCAGTTAGCTAACCAACCAGGTTCAATGTTAGCTAGCTAACATCAGGCTATAACTAGCAAAGGAAATGGCTCTGATATACGAATAATATCATACACGTAGTGTTAGCTAGCGAGCCATCCAGCTAACATTAGCTAGCTAGCTAACAGTACACTTTAACTTAAAATGAAAACGACTTTCTGTCAAAATTAGAAATGTAATATCTGAAAATGTACCTAGCTAGACTATCTTACCCGTATACATGGATGGATGCCTTTCCCTGTCACGAATGCCATGGTTGCCCTTAGTTTAAAGATGTAATCCAGAGACAGGTGTTTTCTCCATCTCCTTACCTATCATGCTCTAATTCCACTGATTTCAAAACTCGGTCCTCCAGAAAGTGGAGAGCAACACTTATGCAATTCTACTACGAGATACTTTTTTTTTTTAAAGCCGCGTTAGACAGGATTACCTACACATACTGACCAGCTCAAATAGACAGAAGCGTGCTATATAGTAGACCAATCCGAACTCATCTCTCGGCATGTCCAGCCCACTCATTATCTCAGCTAATCATGGCTAGCGGGAAGGGTGTTGCCTTTTACTGTGGCTAAACCAACTAGGCTCGTAATTTAAGAAGTTATTCATATTTACAGATGGCATACAAGTCTGTTATTAAGACACATGAAAGTTCAGATGTTCCAGAAGGCATTTCTGCCAAAAATCGTTTAGATTAAAAACATATATATACATTTACGTTCAAATGGCTCTCCTGTGAAGTAGTGACCCACGACATACGCCTAGTTTCCTGAAACGAGTCACATTTTAAAATAAGGCTGTAACATAACAAAATGTGGAAAAAGTCAAGGGATCTGAATACTTTCTGAATGCACTGTATCTCTTAGAGCTATCAGAAAAGGGATGTCACCCTTCCATAAAGAAATTTCACCCGAATCACCCGTGGATTGTCTTGACAAACAAATCAGTGTCTTTTCAGCTGTCTGTTACGTCAGTGTGTCAATGCTCAGGAATAGACCCAGCAGCAATGTGGATGGATTGTGAAAGTCCCTTTCTCTTTCTATCTCTTTCCATCAGTTTACCACTTGAGCTTCTCAACATCATGTTTGCTTTGATATTGAAAAGCCTATTTGGTTTTGATTTCAATAAAAAGCTATGGTTTTAGTTGAGAAGCAAAGGTTCAACAAATGCAATATACTGTAGGTGTAGTAATTCGGACCCTTTTGTCACACCTTTCACTGTATGCCAAAACTGCGTGAGACATGATCTTATTCTTGGCACAACATGCTCAATCATGTTTCAAAGGACTGGAGCTAACACTGTAGAGAGTTTGTGAGTCTTTTCCCTGCTCTGGCTCCGGATTCCTGTGGTTTTAGATGAGGCTCAGTGGCTTGGTCCCAGATCTTTTTGTGCTGTCTTGCCAATTCCTATGGTCATTTTCATGCCAAAAGACCAATCGACCATAGTAGTTGGCAAGACAACACAAACAGATCTGGGACCAGGCTATGGGCTCAGTCAGTGGATTGTGAATAGTTTTGTCTCTCTGCCTGGCCCCAGCCCGCCACCCATTGTATCTGTGAGACTGTCACCGTGGTGCCACTGGAGTGACATGCCCCCCCCCCCCCCCCCCAACTCCCCCCTCTTGTAACAGTGGGTTCTAGGCGGTTAGCCAGTCTGAATGTCACGTCCTGACCAGTAAAAGAGGTTGTTTGTTATTGTAGTTTGGTCAGGGTGTGGCAGTGGGTGTTTGTTTTATGTGTTTTGGTATATGTTCTATGTTAGTATATTTCTATGTCCGTGCCTAGTTTTTCTATTTCTATGTTTAGGGTTTTTGTTTAACCTTCAATTGGAGGCAGCTGTTTCTTTTTGCCTCTGATTGGAGGTCCTATTTAGTAGAGGGTTTTCAGCTTGTGTTTGTGGGTGGTTGTTTTCAGTCTAGTGTTTTTGTACCTGACGGAACTGTGAAGCTGTCGTTCTTTTTTTGTTTTGTTTACGTGTTCAATAAAAGTTAAAAATGAGCACTCAACCCGCTGCGCCTTGGTCTACTCCCTTCGATGGCCGTTACAGAACCACCCACCACAAGATGACCAAGCAGCGGGGAATGGAGCACCGGCCTGAAGGATGGACCTGGCAGAAGGAACGGCAACTATGGGAGGACAAGTTACGGGAGCTACGGGAGCCTGAGAGGTTTTTGGGGGGGGCACACGGGGAGTTGGGCAGAGTCAGGCTATAGACCTGAACCAACTCCTCGTGCTTATTATGGGGAACATAGAGTCCAGAGCTTCCGGCAACAGTGCCCCGTCCAGAGTGTCCGGCAACAGTGCCCCGTCCAGAGTGTCCGGCAACAGTGCCCCGTCCAGAGTGTCCGGCAACAGTGCCCCGTCCAGAGTGTCCGGCAACAGTGCCCCGTCCAGAGTGTCCGGCAACAGTGCCCCGTCCAGAGCTTCCGGCGACAGTGCCCCGTCTAGAGACGGCCCACAGTCCGGAGCCTGCAGAGACGGCCCACAGTCCGGAGCCTGCAGAGACGGCCCACAGTCCGGAACCAGCAGAGACGGCCCACAGTCCGGAACCGCTTCAGCCCGAGGTCTCCAGCGACGCGCTTCAGCCCGAGGTCTCCAGCGACGCGCTTCAGCCCGAGGTCTTCAGCGGGGGTGGACAGGTTAGGTTGGGGACTAAGGCCAGAGCCTGAGCCACCTCCATAGGAGGAGGATTGGGGAGGGGGGGGGGGGTGTAGCACGGGAGCCATCGGTGACGGTAGCCATCCTCCCTTCCCTCCCTTTAGTTTAGGGTTATTTTTTGTTTTGGGGTTTATTTTTTTGTGTTTATTTTTTTGTGTGAGGTGCATCTGGGGTCTGCACCTTTGAGGGTGGGTACTGTCATGTCCTGACCAGTAAAAGAGGTTGTTTGTTATTGTAGTTTGGTCAGGGCGTGGCAGGGGGTGTTTGTTTTATGTGTTTTGGTATATGCTCTATGTTAGTATATTTCTATGTCCGTGCCTAGTTTTTCTATTTCTATGTTTAGGGTTTTTGTTTGACCTTCAATTGGAGGCAGCTGTTTCTTGTTGCCTCTGATTGGAGGTCCTATTTAGTAGAGGGTTTTCAGCTTGCGTTTGTGGGTGGTTGTTTTCAGTCTAGTCTTTTTGTACCTGACAGAACTGTGAAGCTGTCGTTCATTTTTTTGTTTCGTTTCCGTGTTCAATAAAAGTTAAAAATGAGCACTCAACCCGCTGCGCCTTGGTCTACTCCCTTCGACGGCCGTTACACTGAAGTTCAGTTTGCTCATGGTGAGTAGTTTTCACACAGCAAAGCAAGGCTTTGAAGTGGGTCAGACCAGTAAGGGGTGACTTCACATTATTTTACTTACTCTGTCTTTCTTTCTCTCTCACTTTCTCTGTCTCCCTCTTTCCATCATCCAGCTTCTTAACATCAAGTTTGTTTTGATTTTGAAAAGCCTATTTGGTTTTGATTTCAATAAAAAGCTAGGTTTTTAGTTGAGAAGCAAAGGTCCAACAAATGCAATATATACTGTAGGTGTTGTAGTGTTGACACTTTTGTCATACCTTTTACTGTATGCCAAAACTGCATAAGACATGATCTTATTCTTGGCACAACATCTCTCACAGGTGACGATCAATGTTATTTTAAGCTGTTTGGGAAAATCTTCATTCTCATGACCTAAACAAAATGCGTATTCAGCCCCTGAAAATCCCTGTGTCTGCATGTTGAAGTACCTGCAGCGCAGGTAGGGTATTTGATGAGTCAGTTC
This sequence comes from Salmo salar, assembly GCF_965601325.2. Classification (NCBI taxonomy): domain Eukaryota; kingdom Metazoa; phylum Chordata; class Actinopteri; order Salmoniformes; family Salmonidae; genus Salmo; species Salmo salar. The sequence goes on along the minus strand of NC_138294.1, from coordinate 63,272,437 downwards.
ACCCCGCAGCTCATCTGCTTATCACTAATTCATTGGCAGCAGTTTGTCTGACCCACAGGACTTTTCCACTGACTTTTGATTTTCCATTGGGATCTAGGTGGATAAACCACTGCATCTAGCCTATCTGATGATGTGGTGATTTCCCAGTTTCAGACTGTTTTCTTCGGGTTTGGTGCCTAATGAACATGACCTTGTTCTCTGTGTTCACCCTGTGGAGCTCTCTCTTTTTCTTTAGTACCTAGCCTGGCCCTGTGTGTCTGTTGGCCCTCAGGCAGGCACATCCTTTCAAGCTGCTGTGGCTTCAGCAGACAGGATTACTATGTCTGCAACTCTGCATGTGCTCTCTATCTCTCTCTGAAGTCGCTCAGACCTGGGTTCAAATAGTATTTTTTTTTCTTTCAAGTGCTTTAGCTGTGCTTGATTGAGTCTGCCTGGTGCAATGGAAGCAACGAAATAGTCCCAAAACCACTCAAGCAAACACTCAACTTATTTGAAACTTTTCAAATACTATTTCAACCCATGTCTGCTCTGAAGTGCTCTCTGTGGGGAAGGTTGAGGGGGGGAAAGTGGGGAAAAAAACAGTAAAGAAGAAGCACCTAAGTGCCACTGAGGTGTTGGAGCTAGAGGCTCTGACCAGAAGGATGTGAGAGAGGAGAGACAGAGAGAATTATGCAATACACTGACCGAACTAGGCTGCATCACAAAACACTGAGACAAGAGCTAGGTTCATTGAGTTCATATTTTCCAGTGGAGGAGGGGACCTCACAATCCGATATTATCACCATGCTTAGGTGCCAATACGATATGTGTTGCGATTCTCACGATTCTATATGTATTGAAATTTGATGTTGCTAACTATGTCTGCTGCAGAGAGACGAGAGAGCATGAGGGGAAGTAAAAGTGCTGAAAACGTGTTGGCTCACTATTTAAAAAGAAGATGGAGTCAAATATTGATATAATATTGTCCAAAAACAATATTAATAATATACAGTACCAGTCAAAAGTTTGGACACACCTACTCATTTCAGGGTTTTTCTTTATTTTACTATTTTATACATTGTAGAATAATAGTGAAGACATCAAAACTATGAAATAACACATATGGAATCATGTAGTAACCACAATAGTGTTAAACAAATCAAAATATATTCAAATTTGAGATTCTTCAAAGTAGCCACCCTTTGCCTTGATGACAGCTTTGCACACTCTTGGCATTCTCTCAACCAGCTTCATGAGGTAGTCACCTGGAATGCATTTCAATCAACAGGTGTGCCTTGTTAAAAGCAAATGCTCAAAGTTTTTGAACCCAGATCTGCTGTTCCTCAGGCGAGTGCGAGCCTTTTTCTGGACCAAAATGGGGCTTAGGTGGTGGGTGTGGTGGGGCATGGCCATGGCCATGGGCTGCTAAAATACATACCGCATTGTCAAAATGTAGTTGTTTTAAAGCAGGTTTCCTGCAATTCTACACATTTGGCCAAGGCTTATTGTAATGTCTACGCTAATAATTGGGAAGCGAGTACAGGGAGTGAATTTAATAAATAAACGAACATGGAACAAAACAAGAAACATGAGCAGCATACAGACACGAACACAGAAACAGGGTCAACGCCTAAGGAAAGAACCAAAGGAATCACAGATTTAGGAGAGGTAATCAGGAAGGTGAGTCTCATGAGGCGCAGGTGTACGTAACGATGGTGGCAGGTGTGCGTAATAATTGCTAAACTGGCGACAACGAGCACCAGAGAGGGGGAGCGGGAGTAGACGTGACACTTATGCTATCTGAGTGACTTAAACATTATATCAAATTCAATGGGGGGCCATGCTAGTACAAAAATACTCTTGAATGCATAATTCTTTACATTTTAGATTCTCCCTGACTGTGTAGCGTTTAATTTGGTGATTGTTAGTTCTCGAAGGTGATCTTATAAAAATATATATAGGTCCATAATCTTTTCTACATACTTTCTATCTGGTATTAGTAGTTTAAGTTTACAGTTTTCTTTTTACTGTTTGGACATAGGCGGCCCGCCCAAGACTTTTCTATGCAGAAAAATGCTGGTCTACTAGAGTTGGGTCTTCACCTCTCCTCAGCCACAGTGATGTACAGTAGGCCAGGGGTTCTCAAACCTTTTGGGGGCGGAGACCCCTTTTGTGATATCAAATTAATCAGGGATCCCCTCATAACTCGAGTAAGATAAAAAAATTTAAAAAATGAATAGCATACAATAAGTTTTACTATGACTTTGGCAGTGCATGGCAGGACGAACCAACTCTTGGGCCCTGGGAAGAAACACTTTAAAGGCCCACCTCTTGGCATCCGAGAGAACTTTTAGCAGTTTTCAAGCTAATTTCCTGCAGTTCTGCACGTTCATTTTGTCATGAGTGTCATGTTCGTGTATGTTGGTGGCAGGGAAGTCAGGCGCAGGAGAAACCAAATAGGTTATTCTAGAGTATTTCATTTAAAAAACAAACTCCACAACCAAAGTACAAAATGACATGGGTAACATAATACCCGTCGCATACCGAATACAAAACACACGTAACGTAACAAAAACAACAAAACGACAGCCAACAGTTCCGCCAGGTGATACTCACAAAACGGAAAACAACTACCCACAAAACCCCATAGACAAACCCCAACTTAAATATGATCTCCAATTAGAGACAACACGAACCAGCTGCCTCTAATTGGAGATCATCCAAAACTCAACCTAGAAATAGAAAAACAAGAACAAAACATAGGCTGCCCACCCATATCACACCCTGACCACCCATATCATACCCTGACCTAACTAACCAGAGAAAAAACATGTTTTACTCCATGTGTAACTCTGTGTTGCTGTATGTGTCAAACTGCTTTGCTTTATCTTGGCCAGGTCGCAATTGTAAATGAGAACTTGTTCTCAACTTGCCTACCTGGTTAAATAAAGGTGAAATCAATTCAAAAAAATAACCTGAAAGGCCTCTCAGCAAGGAAGAAGCCATGTATCACCCAACTTATTGTGGGAAGCTTGTGGAAGGCTACTCGAAACGTTTGACTCAAGTTAAACAATTTAAAGGCAATGCTACCAAATACTAATTGAGTGCATGTAAACTTCTGACCCACTGGGAATGTGATGAAAGAAATAAAAGCTGAAATAAATCATTCTCTCTACTATTATTCTGACATTTCACATTCTTAAAATAAAGTGGTGATCCTAACTGACCTAAGACAGGGCATTTTTAATCTGATTAAATGTCAGGAATTGTTAACTGAGTTCACTTGTATTTTTGTATTTGGCTAAGGTGTATGTAAACTTCTGACTTCAACTGTATGTATGTGTATATATATATATATACACATACATACAGTTGAAGTCAGAAGTTTACATACACCTTAGCCAGGGATTCTCAAAGTGGGGTACTGAGGTATTGCAGGGGGTCTGCGGACAGTTCAAAACAATGTATAATATATATATATATATGTATATGTATGTATATTATACATTGTTTTGAACTGTCCGCAGACCCCCTGCAATACCTCAGTACCCCACTTTGAGAATCCCTGTCGTAGGCTACATATAGTACCCAGTCTTTTAAAGGAAAGCCCTAACCAGCAGTCATATTGCAGAACCTTAAGAACATGACATAAGACTTTGGTAAGATAGGGCCCCTCAGGGGTGCATGCTTCATCCCCTCCTGTACTCCCTGTTCAGCAATGACTGCATGGCCAAGCACGACTCCAACACCATTGTTAAGTTTGCGGACGACACAACAGTGGTAGGCCTGATTACCGACAATGATGGGACAGCCAATAGGGAGGAGGTCAGAGATCTGGCAGTGTGGTGCCAGGACAACAACCTCTCCCTCAATGTGAGTAAAACAAAGGAGCTGATCGGGACTACAGGGAAAGGAGGGCCGAACACGCCCCCATTCATATCAACGGGGCTGTAGTGGAACGGGTCGAGAGTTTCAAGTTCCTTGGTGTCCACAACACCAACGAACTATCAAACACACCAAGACAGTCATGAAGAGGGCACGACAACACCTTTTCTCCCTCAGGAGAATGAAAAGATTTGGCATGGGTCCCCAGATACTGAAAAAGTTTTACAGCTGCACCATCGAGAGCATCCTGACCGGTTGCATCACCGCCTGGTATGGCAACTGCTCGGCATCTGACCGTAAGGCGCTACAGAGGGTAGTGCGTACGGCCCAGTACATCACTGGGGCCAAGCATCCTGCCATCCAGGACCTAAATACTAGGTGGTGTCAGAGGAAGGCCCAAAATATTGTCAAAGACTCCAGTCACCCAAGTCATAGACTGTTCTCTCTGCTACCGCACGTCAAGCGGTACCGGAGCGCTAAGTCTAGAACCAAAAGGTTCCTTAACATATCTTCTACCTCCAAGACATGAGACTGCTGAACTGATAATCAAATGGCCACCCGGACTATTTACATTGACCCCCCCTCCCCTTTTCTTTTACTCTGCTCCTACTCGCTGTTTACTATCTACAGTATGCATAGTTACTTTACCCCTGCCTACATGTACAAATTACCTCGACTAACCTGTACCTCCGCACATTGACTCGGTATCGGTACCCCCTGTATATAGCCTTGTTATTGTTATTTTATTTTGTTACTTTAAAAAGAAATTATATTTTACTTTAGTTTATTTAGTAAATATATTCTTAACACTATTTCTTGAACTGCATTGTTGGTTAAGGGCTTGTAAGTAAGCATTTTACGGTAAGGTCTACACCTGTTGTATTCCGAGCATGTGACAAATACGATTTGATTTGATTTGACTTGACTGATGTAGCATCAGCTTATTGACTGCAGTGAACATACAACATACCAGCCAGACTGGCTCAGTTGAGGTGCTTCCCAGGCCCACCCTTATTTATAGTAAACCTCTGCTCCTATCTGTAGCTTCCTATGCTCTGTGTCAGTCAGTCAGCAGGTAGGATAAAATCCCGGCATACCGGCTAGCCTGACCCAGTGAGCGAGTTACACAACACCTGGAGGTGGGCCGTCTCTGTCATTAGTCTACTCCACCCCCACCCCCAACATGTTATCAGTGTGTCACAGCCATTCACATAACTGGGTTATACTTTCCAATCAGAGACTACTTTTTATACTTATTATTTGCCATATGTTTAATTTACCTTACCACTGCATGTAGGCCTACCCTTATATAGGTAGCCTAATTTCAAGGATATTTTGTTTTTGTTGCGAAGCTTCTATAGCAATGCTTTGACATTGACAGTGTAATAGGTGTGTTTAGTGGGCTTAATCTGATTGAGCATATAGTGACTAACTAGCGACAAGCTCGTGATGCTGTTTTATAGCCCTATCTTGATTATCCTCAGGGAGAGTGGTAATAAAGGCCTTTTCCCTCTCCAATCTTTGGACCTTTCTGTGGCTGCTCTTTCATTCTGTTCAATGGAGGTGATCATGCAGCACCCACCCTCTCAGTGGCGGCTACACCACCTCCTCCTCTGCCATAATCCTTTTATATCTCGTCATCATTCCTCCCCAACTCATGAAGGACCTGCTTTTAGTCGATGTCTACTACTCTAAAGGCAATGATCTCAGGAAAGACAAGCAATGTTTTTGGTCAGTTTGTCAGATCTCAGGTGACAGGATGAAAAAGATAGCCTATCTTTAATTTTGAAAGATGGGACACCCCTTACTCATTGAATTCATTACAACAGGTTGTCTCACTTCACTGTTAAGGAGTTTTTATGTTAGAATGTCTGAACCAAGAGTTTGATATCAGACCGTTTCTTACATGAATATGTCACTTTGATTTGTCCTGCCATTCACTTGGTCATTTTGTAGATATATATTCGATTTCTTTGTAACTACTATGTGTGCCCATCTCATTGATATAAAATTATTAAAGGTACACAAGTTGTTTTTTAAATAGGTCACTGTTATTATATATATGGCCATCGCACGTCCTGCGCGTAATGGTCATATGGGCAGCTATTCCAACATAATCTCTTTTTTTATTTTTATTTTTATTTTTTTACTGTTGCCTAAATGTTTACTTGGACCCATTTGTATGTTATAATCCTTTATGACCATATATACCTCTGTGATTAATTATGATTGACTACGCGCAAAAGTGAATTGAATTCTTTCCACACCCACCATGCATCATGTGCGTAATGGTCATGTGAGGTGAAATGTGTATATTTTGGGATGTGAACACTCGGTCTGTTTGACCTGACAAAGATCCGTTTCGGATCAAAACGTAGTCAATAAAGCGGTGTATTGGGAGCCTAAACAGTGTGCGGGCCTTCTTGTTCTTTATAAGGTCTGGGCTGATCATGCATTGTTATGTGATTGCCATAGTTGCAGATTTGTCTTGGGAGGGTAGTTGGCTGCCATGGTGAGGAACTGCATTTAATTACTGTAATTAGAGACTTAAAGCTCTGACTCGACATCGCAAGACAACTACTGTGGTCTCCAGTTTCCTTTCTCTCCTCTTTGTCATCCCTTTCCCTCCTCTCTCTCTCTAATTTTCTCTTGTCCACACGCATAGGCCTACATTCATTGAAAAATGTTTTTTATTTTCTTTCCATTCTGTGTAATCTTGTGATTTGCTCATTTTGTAGTACACTTTCTATCCAACCCATTCTTTACCCCCACACCTACCCAACCACCCTCTCTTTCCCTCTCTGTCTTGCTCATTCACTTTTTGTGAGGGCGGCACAGCAGTCTTGATAATTAGGACAAAAATGCAATGTGACAGGCCCAGTTGCATTTTGTGTTACAGGTGCTTAAAAGAGATGGGAAGAGAAAGAGAAGGGGAGGGGGTGAACTTAACTGTCCGTCTTAGCAATGATGCCCACTTTCCGATCAAAAGGAGAATAGACACATTAGCCTAACATACAATCCTTCTGTTGTCTCACTCAGTGCCATGCAGAGTGAGTTAACCTGAGACAAATCTAATTTCAGAGCACTTCCTGGCTGCTCATGGCTGCACTGTAGTTTACTAGCTTAATCGATTACTGCTGTCTCAACATAGGCTCCCATCCCATCTGAAAGCGCTGTAGCCGATATTAATAATATTATTTATTTCGTTTAGAATAGAAATACATCTAAATCCTATTAGAAGTGTGAACAATTGTGGATAAGCAGGGCTAAACGCGTACTCAGTCTTGTATAATATGTATGGGTGAATGATTGGAGCTATCTGATGCTAGATGGGTGTGTGGGACTCGGACACTGCCTGAGACAGTCAGTTAATGATGTCTCTCTGCATTCCTGACCTTACATAACAAACCGACCCTGCAGGGCTAGGCTACGCGTCACTAGATGTCAAAAGAGCCACTAGATGTCTTGTGATACATTACATAAAATCCTTGAAAGATACCAAAATTCTGGTAGTTTACTGGTAAACTTAAAAAATATGCCCACCCTTTACAACCCTGTCCCTGATCCCGTCCCGTCTACCCCTGCTCTGCTCACTCACATCACCACCTCTCTTCTCCTGGCCAAGGCTGCACTTCAGTTCACTGCTCTGTTAGGCGATCATTCCTCATCCTCTTCCTCACACACTACCCTCACCTGCCTTCCTCTCCCTTCCTGAGAGTCACTGTCTGTTCTAGCCCACACAGACACACACAGACAGACACACACACACTCAGGCGTGGGGGGGCAGGGCAGGGTAAAGAGGGAAGCCCCTGTTAGAATGCTGAGGCTGTGATTACCAATTGAAATCCTCTTGCTTGTATTTGTGCTATTGAATTGGAATTATGTTCACCCTCATATGACCCTATTTATTAACTCTGTTGAGACTTGTTTGTAAAACTAGAGAGCTTACAAAAATATTTTTAATCCTGGGGTTTTGTGTTCAGGTAATGCCTTCTCTGTAGATATTCCCAGTTAAATCACCACATCCCAGACTCTGGAGGCTCTCTAGGCTATTTAGAATATTAGGAAGCCCTTTCCACTCACAGCCCCTGTCATCCCGTATATGGGTTAAAAATGGCAGATGTTGTCATTGAGAAGCGCATTAATTGGAATGCAATGGCTGTATAGTAAAACAGCTCTGTGTGGGTTTTGACTGACAGGCGTTATAAACTTGAGCACAGCGCGCGACATGAAGTTGCCCCCACCCCTCCCGTTAATTCGGCTACTTTTGCACATTTGTTATTGTCTGAATGAGGGAGATGATGTAAATCGAGAGGAGTCGATGTGTTCTGAAAGATGGGACGATGAGGATTAGAATAAATACCGCTTTGATGTCATACAAGCAAACCACACACCTATGAGTCCAAATGTGCACATTTCCTTCCATATTTCAAAACTCATGTAATTTACAGTATCACCGTTTATGACCGCTATGTTTGATCCACAGTTACAAAGAGGACATCCATAATACCCTGGGTTGTCCTGAACAGAATGAGCCTATGTTTGTCATATTGTCAAGAAAATGTTGCCGAGGAACATGCACTTGAATGAACTCCATTCTATGCGCACCAAAATTACAATCTGTTTGAAGTGTCTTTTGAAAGCCTAACACTGTAAGATTGTATTTTATAACTTAGTTAGCCATGCTGGGAATAGAATAAGCTTTCAAATGATGCTCACCTGACCCAGATAGCGATATATAATGGAACGGTTTTGGATTGCGTAAACAACAACCGTAATTGTGTGATGGTAGGGACGTAGGGCTGTATTCCAAAAACAAACTCAAGTGTACTTGCTTCAGTTCCTCAATTGCAAAGCTAGGAGAGCTCAAAAAACCACCTTATAGTTGAAGGCTCTTTTCTTGAGTATTAAAGTGCATTGAAATTACTGAAGAACTGTGCTGTTTGGCCACTTGGAGACACCCGTTAGACCTCTCACACAAATCCTTGCAATCAGTTTCTTATCTTGCACCTACACCAACATGACAATGATTATTATGTTGCTGAATGTATCCAGAGTATTTTTAGATTTTGTTATTGACTAATGCTGAGAAAAGTAAAATGCACAAATGACTGTCTTGTGTCAGGTGAACTGCATTTCCTCACCTTTTGTCTGAAAATTTCCCCATAATCTGCAAACTGTTCTCTATCAATTTCTACCATGGCCATTTATATGCTTTCTATAGTTCTTCTGTTAGAAACATTTACATTTGGCCCTATCCATATAGGCCAATTTCCACAAGTGTAAGGGGCTAATGTGTGTGTGTGTGTGTGTGTGTGTGTGTGTGTGTGTGTGTGTGTGTGTGTGTGTGTGTGTGTGTGTGTGTGTGTGTGTGTGTGTGTGTGTGTGTGTGTACGTGTCCCCATGTCGCTCCATCCCTGCCCTGTCCTCATGAGACTGAGTGCTCTCGTCCCAAATGTCACAGCACTTTGGCTTGAAAAGAGAGAGGGAGAGGCTCAGAGTGCCATGCAGTCCTTGGCATCATCTCTGCCTGCCAGTGATGCTGCTGCCACCAATCCCCCTTTCTCCCTCCACACACACTCCTGCCCCATCCCTCCCCTCTCTGTCTGTACTGAGAGCAGTCCAGACAGGGACATCATGTGATGGGTGCAGTTGTGCCCGGTAAAGGAATCTGTGTCTAGTTGCATCAGACAGACCGAACCACCCTCCTGGAGGCCTACAGGGAGGGAGGCTGACCTGTTTGTGCTGGTTGGGCCTGGAGCAGGTCAGGGAGGCAGGGACTGTGGCTCTCCATAGCTGCATCTTTAGTGGAGGAGTAAGGTTCATAAGGGTCAAGGGTCACTGTAGTCATCATGGTTAGTAAGGGTCATAAACGTATTGCTTATTTCCTTAAACCAGACACTGTGTCTAGACAAACATATGGCCCAAAAGGAAACTTGTATAATACCTGCATTTTGTCAATAACACTTTTGAGATTGCAGATGTTTGGCATTAAGGTGTTCCTACACTCTTCAGACAAGACTAGATTAAATGTTTGTTATGGTGTGCTGCAGCTGACTAGCCTGAGTTTGCCCTGATCATCTTCCTTTTATGCAATACAGGGATTGATTTTATGGTTGTGGCTCCTTTCAGATAATGTATGGGTGAATGGGTAGGGCAATGTTTCTTTACAGCTGAAATCAATGTGACTGACTAAATTCATTAGTCATATTTCATTACTAATAAGTTTGATTGCTGAAAGCACAACATGCAAAGTTTTAATCTGGAGTTTTTTAAATTCTCATGTCACGGGCCTCCCGAGTGACGCAGCAGTGTAAGAGGCGTCAGTACAGACCCGGTTCGATCCCAGGCTGTGTTACAACTGGCCGTGACTGGGAGTCCCATAGGGCGGCACACAATTGGCCAAGTGCCGTCTGGGTCAGGGGAGAGTTAGGCCAGGGGGGCTTTACTTGGCTCATCGCGCTCTAGCTACTCCTTGTGGTGGGCTGGGCGCCTGCAGGCTGACTTCAGTCGGCAGTTGAATGGTGTTTCCTCTGACACATTGGTGCAGCTGGCTACCCGGTTAAGTGGGCGGGTGTTCAGAAACGCGGTTTGGCGTGGATATCACGAAATTGGGGAGATAAAGGGGGGGGGAAAAAATTGCATGTCATGTGTTTACCTGATTTGTGACCGAGGTCTTGTCCCTATCTGTGTTGTGTTTGTAGAAGCTGGCAGCAGAGTGCCAGAGTGCGGGCTACAGCGGTACGCTGATCCCCTATAAGTGTGACCTGTCCTGTGAGGAGGACATCCTGTCCATGTTCTCTGCCATCAAGACACTGCACCAGGGGGTGGATGTGTGTATCAACAATGCAGGCCTGGCCCACAATGAACCCCTGCTCAGTGGCAAGACAGACAGCTGGAGGAACATGATCGACGTGAGTGGACAACACACACACTGTACACATGGGTTTACACACATACACGCTTTAACAAGCAGAAATATAAAAAATGAAGAGAATAACTAGCTAAGCAAGGAAAATACTTGTTGTTGTAGAGTAGGTGGTGTGAAGCATAGTTCAGGGGGTTCAGTGAACCCACATAACCACACACACTCCCCCTCACAAGAAGTTGTTCCATTGGTTATAAGAGTAGACCTGGCAATGGTACAGCAAAAAGGTCCACTTGTGGAAGAAGGCAGGTGTTATTTCCCTCTATCTATTATGCTGGGACTTTTCTTTACACTGTAATTCATTGAGCTCTTGACCATTCCATTCAAGACCCCCAGGCTGAGCCCCCCTGCTCTAAAAGTAGTCCCATCCCTCCAGAGGAGCTGAGCATTTCTAACGCCTGTCCATCTGTTGCCATGGCAGCCAAGATGAATGTGTATGGCGTGTATATTTTTAGATGGTGTAATCTGTATTCTGACTTTGTTCTGCTGTGGCAACCCCCCAAAGCTACCTTAGCTACGCCACTGTGGCTTTAACCTGCCCTGCCTGGCATCACTCTCAAAGTCACTGTGACACGGTCATATGATGGATGAGAAAGTCAGGTGACACAATCTGACACAGTGACACACAATGACACTCTACCTGTGTGACCAGCCAGTAACCAACCAGTACGTTGTCTGAGGTCATTTTTGGTCTGTTGTAATTTTTTGGGATGTAATTTCACAAGGGGCCTTAGCTTTGATACTGTTGAGAACTATAACTGTATTCTCATTCACTTAGACAGACTGTCTTAAACAAGTATTTTTGTGTGTGAAGGCAGATGCAGGTGCTTGTTTTTGACAGAAGCTCTCCCTTATAGGTGAATGTCCTGGCCTTGTCTATTTGTACACGTGAGGCCTACCAGTCAATGAAAGAGCGGAATGTGGACGATGGCCACATCATCAATATTAACAGGTAGAATACAGCTTCTTTACAGCCCATTAAATGGCTGTTATAATTGACATTTAAATGATGAAATACTCTCTCAGGAGATACAATTTCACTCTTGGTTTTAGACAGAAGATTCAGAGGGATACAGGATGGGGATGTAGCACAATTGTATACATGCCATTATTTCACTCTCTTTTACTACCTCCTGCCCTCCCTTCTTCCCTGCTATAGTATGGGGGGACATAGAATGGTACCTAGTGCAGATGAACATTTCTACTGTGCCACAAAATTTGCTGTGACTGCTCTAACCGAGGGGCTGCGGCAAGAGCTACGGGAAGCAAAGACCCACATCAGAGCCACGGTGAGCAGAGCAACATTACCTTGTCACAGGTTTTCATATGAATCTGACACGTCTTATACAATTATTAGATAGAAAGATGATTGTTGAGTATGTGTGTGTATTCGTCCGTGTATGTGTAACCGTGTGTGTGTGTGTGTGTGTATATAAACATCAATAACGAGCATGGTTTGAGCATTTCTCTTCCATAGTGTATATCCCCTGGAATAGTGGAGACTGAGTTTGCCTTCCGGCACCACAACAGCGATCCAGAGAAAGCAGCTGCTGTGTATGAGAGTATAAAAGTAAGGCAGCTAGACTTTGCGCGAGTCTGTGTGTGTTGGTGGCACCTTAAATTGGGGAGGACGGGCTTGTGGTAATGGTCTGAGCGGAATCAGGGGAATGGTATCAAATACATGGTTTTGATGCCATTGCATTTGGTCCGTTCCAGCCATTATAATGAGCCATCCTCCCATCAGCAGCCTCCTGTGGTGGATGGGCCTACGGTTTTTCTCAATACAAATACCTTAACAAACTGTATTACTAATTGGCCTTTTTTCCTCTGCAGTGTTTGAAAGCACAAGACATAGCCAGTGCAGTCACATACGTTCTGGGCGCCCCGCCTCATGTCCAGGTAAAGTAGTGCTCTGTCTGTCTGTTGCTTCTGTCAACATTTGGCTTACTTATATCCTGCCTCTCTCAAGACTAACTCTTAGATAGACCAATGGTACTATATGTTGTCCATGTTCCTGACCTGCATAGTCTGAAACAGTGCGCTTTTATAGAGGACATTCATGCACTTTGTTGGATGCCTCTATTTTTTTGTGTATGTAACCCTGCTTGTCGGCCTCTAGATCGGAGATGTGCAGATGAGGCCGGTGGAACAGATGTCATAGCAACAGAGCAGGAAGTTAAGCAACTAGAGGAGCCGATAGAGCCAGGCAGCAAGCGCCATTGTGACGACTCCTTAGCGACCTCTGCTGGGCAACAACAAAAACAAACAAACTCATGTTCAACTGGATTTGGACTGAAGGGATCGATTTGAGGAGGTGTGGAGGAGGCTGTGTGTGGTGGAGTGATATCTGGTCTGGAGATGAGAGGATGGGCAGGTACTCTTAACCACTACTGAATTACTGTGAGTGCTGCTACAACATGGGCTTTGGTGTATTGCTCTGGCAGCCTTGTTTCAAAATGAAGCCACATCAAACTTCGGAGAAGAGGGTTGTTGCTCCTGTGCTTATGTGAGTCATCTATTCTACATGACCATCCAGACAGACAGACGAACAGAGGGAAGAGTATGCCATCAATTGCACATGAACATTTTTTTTTGTAGTTCATATATGTTTAAAATGATGGAACAAAACACTGCTATTTGTATTATGTTTTATATAAATATTTTAACTTTGATTATTGGTAGATTCGGATAATATGCTGTACCCTCTAACCAGACGCTCGTTCCATTTGTACTATTTTGACGTGTTTTTAATAACAAGCAGATTTGGTTAGCCTGTTATGTATCAAGTCCCGCTTGTACGTTTTTCAAAACCTATGTCAACCATCACCAATCAGCAAATGTGTATAAGGGACAGTCAAGCATGATTACGCAACCATCACTTTGGACCAAGTGTATTTCCCCACTCCATAAATCAACCATATGAGATAGGCCTAGATTCAATCAGATCAATTGTTAAGCGGCAATAGCCGACATGTGCATAGCTGATGTTTTGGCGGTGTTGGAGGTGTAACTGCGTTGGAGTTGTCAAAATCGGTGAGCAGCTGCTCTTTATCATTGTCACGAAGCCACACCTGCCGGGAGATGCTTGTGGATTTGACAGCTCTAACACAGGTCCACCTCCGACACTGTCAAAACATAACTTTTGCAGATGTCAGCTAAAGCGGATTTGATTGAATAAGGCCCTTAAATTGTTTTGCACCATAGAGATAGAGGACTCATCTTTGTATCTGTACCATTATGGCATCTGTGACAGCATGGGCCACGCCACTGAGGCTTAGTACATTTTCTTCTTCACGATTGGCTGATCCCTCCTGATGACCCGGTCACCAGGAGGAATCAGCCAATGAAGTTGGAAGTCCCACCATTTGACTACATTAAAATGGTGGAAGCCCTCAATGACCTTTTGACCACTAGAGGCCTTTGTCATTCTCTATGTTTTGACTTTGGATCCATTTGGAGGAGCATAAAGAAAACACTGGCATCTTGTCTCGAGGAAGTTACTAACTCAAGAGTGCATATGTATACTTTCCCCCAAGTGTGTACTTGTATGATACAGTAGATATTTCTCAATAAAATGAAATAAGAATTGTCAAAGGGCGGCAGCGTTGCCTAGTGGTTAGAGCGTTGGACTAGTAACCGAAAGGTTGCAAGATTGAATCCCTGAGCTGATATGGTACAAATCTGTCGTTCTGCCCCTGAACAAGGCAGTTAACCCACTGTTCCTAGGCCGTCATTGAAAATTAGAATTTGTTCTTAACTGACTTGCCTAGTTAAATAAAAAAAATAAAAAAAGGTGGCCCCTGTTTTGTGTCCCATTATTTGTTTTCGTCATGTTTTCTTCTTATTGATAACACTACTGTCAAATTCTATCCAAATAGACCTACCGTAATTTCCGGACTATTAAGCGCAGCTGAATATAAGCCGCACCCACTGAATAAAAAAAAAATATTATTTTGAACATAAATAAGCCACACATAAATAAGCCGCAGGTGCCTACCGGTACATTGAAAAAAATGAACTTTACGCAGGCTTTAACGAAACACGGCTTGTAACAAAAATAAATAGGCTTTAACGAAACACGGCTTGTATCAAAATTAAAAATTAGCAGTAATCTTTAGTTGTCTTTTTGAACTGAGTCAATTCCTCACGCTGCTGTTTCCAACGTCTTATCATCGACTCATTAAGACCAAGCTCCCGTGCAGCAGCTCTATTTCCTTTTCCAACAGCCAGATCAATCGCCTTCAACTTGAAAGCTGCATCATATGCATTTCTCCGTGTCTTTGCCATGATGAGGGTGACAAAATGACAACCGTAATAAGTTTGAGAGCGCTCGATTTAATCTAAACAGTAAACAAAAAAGTTGTTTGACCTTAACCCGTTCGGCAATTTCATTGGTCTAATGAATGCTTCATGCCGCCAAAAAACTGAGCACGTCACAGATTGTGTTTTTTTGGAGAGAAAAAAAATTGAAAGCGGGAAAAATCCATATATTAGCCACGCGCGTCATTGTTTAAGCCGCGAGGTTCAAAGCGTGAGAAAAAAGTTGCGGCTTATAGTCCGGAATTTACGGTACACTCGTAGAGCTATTCTGTTCATTGAACAAATATCAACTAGATGGCATAATCTCGGACAGGTTTATAAACAAAACCCCTCTGAATATGTTTTTCTAAGGAACCTCTGTCTGTAGTGGTGTAAAAACCTGGGACACCCTTTGGACTTTGAGTCAGTTGGCTTTTTATTTTTGCTTTACACAACATGACAGGAGTTGTACAGTATTTATCCTACTCCAATGACAATATCCTGATTTTATTTTGAGGTTTTATCATACTTGACTTAATTATGCCTGATTAAATTTCCTTTCAAACATTTTATTTTAGTATTTTTTTAATATACAGTATATCAAATAAATGTTGATATACTGTATCATTTACAATAATTTTACAACGGTAACTTATCATTTATGAGTCACGAAACGTAACCCTTTGTCAGATTGCAATGGATATATTACATAATATATAATATGTAGCCTAACAACCAGTTCTAAGATCATTGACTTAGATTATCCATGGCAATATGTGGCTTTTTTTTTTTTTTTTTTTAAACGTGACATAATACCAAAGCTCAGACAGTGCAACATATGGACATGTTAGTTAAGGTCTATCTGTCATGTTTACCACTACCCTCTCTTCCTCATATTCCATTCTGACGACTCAAAACAGAGGTAGGTAAGCTTCTTGGATGTAAAATATCAATTTTGTGTATTTGTTTTCACATTGACTATAATAGTGTTCAAAAAAAGGTCTTGACATTCACTTGGAGAGCACATCCCCATTGATGAATCTGTAATACTGTATAAGTCTCAAGTGACACCAATAGTGGTCAGTTCTTGAGGCCACAGACAGTCCACAGTTTGGTTTCCAGTCCCAATGTGAATCAAACTCGACATCCAGAGTGAACCCTCACCTGGCTCTCCAAGCCTATCATAGTCCCTACCTCACAGGCACAGAGGCCATCAGTCTGTCCTCCCATCTCCAGGTAGTATGGTACTTTTGACTTCTCATTCTCCGGTGAATAGGGGGTGATTAACTTTACTAATCTCTCGGGGGAGGAAGACAAAACTTTTATGAAACATGGAAAAAAGGACAAAAAATGGAATTCTGTCCAACACCTTAGCTTAGCCATTACACCAGAACCTCGAGGAGGTTGCAAGGTGTTGTACTAAAGTTGCAATAATGCTATAGGTAGGTAGATGAATAGAGAGAGAGATTGAGAGAGATAGAGACTGACAGATGAGTATATAGTAATTCAGTATCTCATTGAATAAGCCAGGCAGCACCCACAGTGTGAGAAGAGCTCTGAGGGGGATCCAGATGATGGACGCCATGGCGATGACCCAGACAATCCCCTGAGCCCACGGGGGATACACGTAGTCCTCATAGCTGGCTGGTTTAAACTGGATGATTGTGAACACCAGGATCCCCTGTTGCACAAGAGGAGAGAGAGGGATGATGAAATACATTTATCAATTACATTCAAAGTATTCCTACTCTCAAACCTGGATGTGCCCATGTCATGGGGTTGTATTTGTAGACACTCTAATTTTGTTGAGGTGAATGATGACTCACAGTGATCAGAAGAGGAGCCAAACATCCAGCACATTCTAAAGAAGATATTAGTCTTACTTCTTGTCGTCGCCAGTAAGTTTGCCGAAAGCCGCTTCAGACCTGTCAGAGAAAATAATAGGGGGAAGAAATAGAACTTAGTGTTTTCATTCCTGTAACGACACAAACACTAACTGGTCTCACCATAAAGCCCACAGATGGCCAGCACCTTAAAAAAAGATCATGAATCGTAAAAAAAGGGAAAAAAAGGATGTCCATAAAAGTAGTAAAAGCACATTCACTCAAAGCGTCCTTTTTTTTAGGGGGTGGATCAGCTTTAATATTGTGGATAGATTGTTGCTTCATCAATGTAATTGTCTGCATCATTTCCAATCCTGTGTGTGTGTGTAATATATATATATATACACATACACAACCGTTCAAAAGTTTAGGATCACTTAAAAATGTCCTTGTTTTTGAAAGAAAATCGAATTTTTATCCACAAAAATAACATATTGATCAGAAATACAGTGTAGACATTGTTAATGTTGTAAATGACTATTGTAGCTGAAAACGGCAGATTATTTTATGGAATATCTACATAGGCGTACAGAGGCCCATTATCAGCAACCATCACTCCTGTGTTCCAATGGCACGTTGTGTTAGCTAATCCAAGTTTATCATTTTAAAAGGCTAATTGATCATTAGAAAACTATTTTGCAATTATGTTAGCACAGCTGAAAACAGTTCTTCTGATTAAAGAAGCAATAAAACTGGCCATCTTTAGACTAGTTGAGTATCTGGAGCATCAGCATCTGTGGGTTCGATTACAGGCTCAAAATGGCCAGAAACAAAGAACTTCCTTCTGAAACTTGTCAGTCTATACTTGTTCTGAGAAATTAAGGCTATTCCATGCAAGAAATTGCTAAGAAACTGAAGATCTCTTACAACGCTGTGTACTACTCCCTTCACAGAACAGCGCAAACTGGCTCTAACCAGAATAGAAAGAGGAGTGGGAGGCCCCGGTGCACAACTGACTGAGCAAGAGGACAAGTACATTAGAGTGTCTAGTTTGAGAAACAGATGCCTCACATGTCCTCAACTGGCAGCTTCATTAAATAGTACCCGCAAAACACCAGTCTCAACGTCAACAGTGAAGAGGCAACTCCGGGATGCTGGCCCTCTAGGCAGAGTTGCAAAGAAAAAGCCATATCTCAGACTGGCCAATAAAAAGAAAAGATTAAGATGGGCAAAAGAACAGACACTGGACAGAGGAACTCTGCCTAAAGGCCAGCATCCTGGAGTCGCCTCTTCACTGTTGACGTGAAAAAATACCGTTTTATTGCTTCTTTAATCAGAACAACAGTTTTCAGCTGTGCTAACATATTTGCATAAGGGTTTTCTAATGATCAATTAGTCTTTTAAAATGATAAACTTAGATCAACTAGCACAACGTGCCATTGGAACACAGGAGTGATGGTTGCTGATAATGGGCCTCTGTTCGACTATGTAGATATTCCATTAAAAAAAATCTGCTGATTCCAGCGACAAGTCATTTACAACATTAACAATGTCTACACTGCATTTCTGATCAATTTGATGTTATTTTAAAAATGGACAAAAGGTGCTTTTCTTTCGAAAACAAGGAAATTTAAGTGATCCCAAACTTTTGAACGGTAGTGTTTATACACACACTTATTTTTTGAATATCCTTTCCTTTATTATTCCCCACAAACCCTACCACCCCTATCCCCAATTGGAGTAAACTAATAAACAACAACACTTGGGCTTCTACTTCCAGCTTATACATACTATACACATTTTACAGACACAATCTATTTTACAATAGTTATATTTTGTTTGTTTTTAGTCCTGGCCTTCCTCTATTTCTGATGTCCATCCAGTTTGATTTCTATTCGCCATATATTTGTAACTGTGCCATTTCACAAAAGTTCTGAACCTATATACATTTTACATTTGTTATTAGTCCCACCCTTCAGCTACATTCAACCCCTCCCATCTATCTCTTAACACCGTCCATATTGGTTTTCTATTTGCCATATATTTTTCAAACTTCCTATGTTTTGTTCAGCTAAAACCATGAATTGGTCAAACAGTAAAATGCATTATCTTTATGATCCCTTTAATGAAAGTGTCCGCCCTACCCCTGTGCCTGTTTCGCTGTGATGAGCGAGCCACTCCTCTCCACCCATATGCTCAAGAGAAAATGTGTTCCACTCACCTTCTGAACTTTTCAAAATGCAATTGCAGGAAAAACACAGCCTTAGAAGCTTTGTCCACTTGTCTCTGTCAAAGAGAGCAGGGTATCAGCTTTCTGTAGGTATTTTTCCTCAACTCTCAATATTCAGCTTAATAGCAACTATTTTACAACCAAGATATGATATGGCTTTGCAAGAGCATAGGTCTATAGGTTACATGGGTAGTAGCAGTTCTTTTTTACATTTAGGATATTACTAGCAGTGGGTAGCCTACTATATTTAGAGATAGCAATCTAGTTAGTTAATTTGTTTTGATTTTCCACTTCCTCATGTGTTGAACACCAAATTAATAATCCTATGATATTAGTTAGTGCACATAAAGATGTACAGTGCCTCCAGAAAGTATTAACACCCAATGTTCCCTCAATTTTTCAGGTAAACTTCTGTGGAACTTCAAGCGCGTATTTACTGTGAACACTGAGGCTGTACCCGCTTGCAGTTACAGTTTCAGTGGTCAAGTAGGATACGGTGGCTATCTGATCCTAATGTAGGCCTACCAGAGTGGCCTACCATTAAAAACAATGGCCAATGTGTGGTGTTGAATGTAGGCCTACATTTCATGAGACTTTTGGAGAAAAGAAAAATACAGGGCTTGATATTATTAACCTGTTTATCCACCTTTTGTGTTGTTTGATGCAAGATACCACTTTACAAAATAAAATGCATTATTCCCATACCATAATTACAGAGAATCAGACAAATTATGCTACCCTCTGTCTATTGGCTACTTAGCTTATTCAAGACCATCTCAAAATACAAAAACTGCCTCTAAGACAAAAAAAAGATCTTTACCAGACTTGCTTTTCAAAGATGTCAAGAAGTGTACACATGTTGTGCTCTGTAGGAAACAATCACTCTCCCATTCCTGACTACAAGTGCATGTCAGAGAAAAAACCAAGCCAGGAGGTTGAAGGAATTGTCCGTAGAGTTTTGAGACAGGATTGTGTCGAGGCACAGATCTTGGGAAGGGTACAATTTTTTTGGGCCAGCATTGAAGGTCCTCAAGAACACAGTGGCCTCCATCATTCTTAAATGGAAACAGTTTGGAACCACCAAGACTCTTCCTAGAGCTGGCCGCCTGGCCAAACTGAGCAATCGGGGGAGAAGGGCTTTGGTCAGGGAGGTCTTGGTCAGGGCTTTGACCAGAGCTCCAGAGTTCCACTGTGGACATGGGAGAACCTTCCAGAAGGACAACCATCTCTGCAGCACTCTGCAGCCAGATGGAAGCCACTCCTCAGCAAAAGGCATATGATAGCCCACTTGGAATTTGCCAAACGGCACCTAAAGGACTCTCAGACCATGAGAAACAACATTCTCTGGTCTGATGAAACCATGATTGAACTCTTTGGCTGAATGCCAAGCGTCACATTTGGAGGAAACCTGGCACCATGGAGGTGGAAGCATGGAGCTGGCAGCATCATCCTGTGGGGAGTTTTTTTCAGCGGCAGGGACTGGGAGACTAGTCAGGATCGAGAGAAAGTTGAACGGAGAAAAGTACAGAGAGATCCTTGATGAAAACCTGCTCCAGAGCGCTCAGGACATCAGACCTGGGCGAAGGTTCACCTTCAAACAGGACAATGATGCTAAGCACACAGCCAAGACAACACAGGAGTGGCTTCGGGACAAGTCTCTGAATGTGCTTGAGTGGCCCAGCCAGAGGTCGGACTTGAACCCAATCTAACATATCTGGAGAGACCTGAAAATAGCTGTGCAGCGACGCTCCCCAGCCAACCTGATAGAGCTTGAGAGGTTCTGCAGAGAAGAATGGGAGACTCCCAAATACAGGTGTGCCAAGCTTGTAGCATCAAACCCAAGAAGAATCAAGGCTGTAATCGCTGCCAAAGGTCCTTCAACAAAGTACTGAGATAAAGAGTCTGAATATTTATGTAAATGTGATATTTCCGTTTTTTATTTTTAATACATTTGCAAACATTTCTAAAAACCTGGTTTTGCTTTGTCATTATGGGGTATTGTGTGTAGATTGATGGGGGGGGGGAACAATTTAATCAATTTTAGAATGACACTGTAACGTAACAAAATGTGTAAAAAGTCAAGCAGTCTGAATACTTTGCGAATGCACTGTATATAGGGGTGTGCCTTTCCAAATCACTTCCAATTATTTGAATTTACCACAGGTAGACTCCAATCAAGTTGTAAAAACATTGAGGATGATCAATGGAAACAAGATGCACCTGAGCTCAATTTTGAGTCTCATAGCAAAGGGTCTGAATTACCTGTGTGCAATTTAAGTGTCGCATGATCTGTCACATGATCTCAGTATATATACACACACACACCTGTTCTGAAAGGTCCCAGTGTCACGTTCTGACCTGTAAAGGTGTTATTTGTTAGTGTTTAGTTTGGTCAGGACGTGGCAGAGGGTATTTGTTTTATGTGGTTCAGGGTGGTTTTGTGTGTGTCCAGGTAGAGGGGTATTTGATTTATTAGTCCAGGGTTTTGGTTATTGTTCTATGTTAGTTTATTTCTATGTTCTGTCTAGTCATTTGTATTTCTCTGTTTAGTTAATTGGTGTTGGGGCCTTCAGTTGGAGGCAGCTGTCTATCGTTGCCTCTGATTGAAGGTCCTATAATTAGGGGTGTGTTTGGATTGTGGTTTGTGGGTAGTTGTATTCTGTTTTGTGTTCTTCACCTGACAGAACTGTTAGTGTCGTTTTCGTAATTGTATACGTGTTTCATTTTGTTTCACCTTCTTCAATATTAAAAAGAAGATGAGTATACACTTCCCTGTTGCGTCTTGGTCCTCCACACACGACACCCGTTACACCCAGAGTCTGCAACACCACTAAGCAAGGGGCACCACCAATAAAGCGACACCGTGAAGACCAAGGAGCTCTCCAAACAGGTCAGGGACAAAGTTGTGGAGAAGTACAGATCAGGGTTGGGTTATAAAAAAATATCAGAAACTTTGAACATCCCACGGAACACCATTAAATCCATTTTTCAAAAATGGAAAGAATATGGCACCACAACAAACCTGCCAAGAGAGGGCCGCCCACCACAACTCAGACCAGGCAAGGAGGGCATTAATCAGAGAGGCAACAAAGAGACCAAAGATAACCCTGAAGGAGCTGCAAAGCTCCACAGTGGAGATTGGAGTCCTTAGGACCACTTTAAGCTGTACACTCCACAGAGCTGGGCTTTACGGAAGAGTGGCCAGAATAAAAGCCATTGCTTAAAGAAAAAAATAAGCAATCATGTTAGGTGTTCGCCAAAGGCATGTGGGAGACTGCACAAAAATATGGAAGAAGGTACTCTGGTCAGATGAGACTAAAATTTAGATTTTTGGCCATCAAGGAAAACGCTATGTCTGGCGCAAACCCAACACCTCTCATCACCCTGAGAACACCATCCCCACAGTGAAGCATGGTGGTGGCAGTATCATGCTGTGGGGATGTTTTTCATCAGCAGGGACAGGGAAACTGGTCAGAATTGAAGGAATGATGGATGGCACTAAATACACGGAAATTCTTGAGGGAAACCTGTTTCAGTCTTCCAGAGATTTGAGACTGGGACGGAGGTTCACCTTCCAGCAGGACAATGACCCTAAGCATACTGCTAAAGCAACACTTGAGTGGTTTAAGGGGAAACATTTAAATGTATTGGAATGGCCTAGTCAAAGCCCAGACTTCAATCCAAATGAGAATCTGTGGTATGACTTAAATATTGCTGTACACCAGCGGAACCCATCCAACTTGAAGGAGCTGGAGCAGTTTTGCCTTGAAGAATGGGCAAAAATCCCAGTAGCTAGATGTGCCAAGCTTATAGAGACATATCCCAAGAGACTTGCAGCTGTAATTGCTGCAAAAGGTGGCTCTTCAAAGTATTGACTTTGGGGTGGGGGGCGTGGGGGGGAATAGTTATGCACGCTCAAGTTCTGTTTTTTTGTCGAATTTCTTGTTTGTTTCATAATAAAAATATTTTGCATCTTCGAAGTGGTAGGCGTGTTGTGTAAATCAAATGATACAAACCCCCCCAAAAAATCAATTTTAATTCCAGGTTGTAAGGCATCAAAATAGGAAAAATGCCAAGGGGGTTGAATACTTTCACAAGCCACTTGAAATTATTTATACATTTACTTTTGATACTTAAGTATATTTAAAACCAAATACTTTTTGACTTTTACTCAAGTAGTATTTTACTGGGTGACTTTCACTTTTACTAGAGTAACTTTCTGTTAAGGTATCTATACTTTTACTCAAGTATAACAATTGGGTACTTTTTCCACCATTTTTATATTTTTTATATTATTATTATTATTATTATTATTATTATTATTATTATTATTCACTGCATTGTTGGGAAAGAGCTCTCAAAGTAAGAATTTCGCTGTACTGTTTTATACCTGTTGTATCCTTTGCACGTGGCAAATAAACTTTGAAACAAATGGGAGGACGGTGTGGTGCCAGGGCAACAACCTTTCCCCGAACATCAGCTAGACAAAGGAGCTGATCGTGGACTACAGGAAACGGAGGACCAAGCACGCCCCCATTCGCATTGACGGGGCTGTAGTGGAGCGAGTTGAGTTCCTCGGTATCCACATCACTAAGGATCTGTCATGATCCAAACACACCAACATAGTCATGAATAGGGCATGACAACGCCTCTTCCCCCCCTCAGGAGGCTGAAAAGATTTGGCATGGGCCCACAGAACCTCAAAAAGTTTCACAGCTGCACCATTGAGAGCATCTTGACTGGCTACATCACCGTTTGGTATGGCAACTGCTTGGCATCCGACCGCAAGGCGCTACAAAGGCTGGTGCGTACAGACCAGTACATCACTGAGGCCGAGCTCCCTGCCATCCAGGACCTCTATACCATGTGGTGTCAGAGGAAGTCCTCAAATACTCCTGCCACTCAAGTCATAGACTGTTCTCTCTGCTACCACATGGCAAGTGGTACCGGAGTGCCAAGTCTAGGAAAGAAAAAACCTCCTGAACAGCTTCTACCCCCAAGCCATTAGACTGCGGAACAAATGGCTATTTGCACTGACCCCCTTTTTTGGCACTGACTCTATGCACACTCACAGACTATACTGACACTCCAGTGTGCGCGCACACATACCCCAACACACACTTATTTATGCTGATTGCCTAGTCACTTATACCCTTAGCTACATGTACATATTACCTTAATTCCCTCAACTACCTCATACCCCTGCACATTGACTGGTACTCCTTGTATATAGCCTCATTAGTTATTTTTTATTGTGTTATTATTTCCTTTCCTTTTATTTAGCAAAGTTTACTTACTTTTTAATTCTGCATTGTTTGGAAAGTGCTCTTAAAACCTCTTGCATCTAGACGTTCCGCTAGCGGAACGCCTCGCCAAATATCCAATGGAAGAACGTGGCGCGAAATACAAATACCTCAAAACTGCAATCATTTCAATTTTTCAACCATACGACTATTTTACACCATTTGAAAGATAAGACTCTCGTTAATCCAACCACATTGTCCGATTTCAAAAAGGCTTTACAGCGAAAGCAAAACATTAGATTATGTTAGGAGAGTACACAGCCAAAAATAATCACACAGCCATTTTCAAAGCAAGCATATATGTCACAAAAACCCAAAACACAGCTAAATGCAGCACTAACCTTTGATGATCTTCATCAGATGACACTCCTAGGACATTATGTTATACAATACATGCATGTTTTGTTCAATCAAGTTCATATTTATATCAAAAAACAGCTTTTTACATTAGCATGTGATGTTCAGAACTAGCATTCCCACCCAAAACTTCCGGTGAATTTACAAAATTACTCATCATAAATGTTGACAAAATACATAACAATTATTTTAAGAATTATAGATACAGAACTCCTTTATGCAATCGCTATGTCAGATTTTAAAATATATTTTCGGCGAAAGCACATTTTGCAATATTCTGAGTACATAGCTCAGCCATCACAGGCTAGCTATTCAGACACCCGCCAACTTCGGGGCTCACTAAACTCAGAATTACTATTAGAAAAATGGTATTACCTTTGCTGTTCTTCGTCAGAATTCACTCCCAGGACTGCTACTTCCACAACAAATGTTGTTTTTGGTCCAAATGATCCATAGTTATGTCCAAATATCGCCGGACCAAAAAATTCAAAATGTTCCATTACTGTACTTAGAAGCATGTCATACGCTGTTTAAAATCAATTTTTATGCTATTTTTCTCGTAAAATAGCGATAATATTCCAACCGGCATTTGTATTCATTCAAAAAGGAAGAGAAAAAATGGCGAGGTCTCGTGACCGCGCATCTCCAATCTCTCTGTCACCAGGCAGTCCACTGACAAACTGTGCTGCTGTTATCTGCCCAGAGACAGGAGACGCGTCAATCCGCTTTCTGAACGCTTTAGAGAGCCAATGGAAGCCTTAGAAAGTGTCACGTAACAGCTCAGATACTGTAGTTTCGATAGACAAGCAACAGAAGGACTACAAATTCGCAGAAAGGCCACTTCCTGCTTGGAATCTTCTCAGGTTTTTGCCTGCCATATGAGTTCTGTTATACTCACAGACACCATTCAAACAGTTTTAGAAACTTTAGAGTGTTTCTATCCAAATCTATAATATGCATATTCTCGTTTCTGGGCAAGAGTAGTAACCAGTTTATATCGGGTACGTTTTTTATCCGGCCGTGAAAATACTGCCCCCTATCCTAGACTTAAGTAAGCATTTCAAGGTAAAGTCTACACCTGTTGTATTAGGTGCATATGACAAATACAATTTGATTTGAATACATTGAAGAGGAAATAGCCTAAAAGTGTAGGCATGTTGATGTTTGCATAAAAAGGGCGGGAGATCTGACCATGCCCATCTACTGCTAAAGCACTAAAAATGGAAAGGGGTAGGTCGGCGAGAGGGGTCCAGCTGCGACATCATCTCTCAAAGCATTCATCCCTCAGGGTCTCTGTGCTGCCTCCTACTGACATGTCATCTCTCAGTGCAGTCCATCTCTCAGGAAAAGTAAGTGGGGGTTTTGAAAGGTGCCACTCAAGAAATCGTTTGGGTTAATCGGACGTTAGTCATGGTCTGCAGAGATGACAGAAAGTGTCACGCCCTGACCTTAGGGAGACGTTTATTTTCCTCTAGTTTGGTTAGGTCAGGGTGTGATGTGGGGTGGGCAATCTAGTTTGTCTATTTCTTTGTGTTGAGCCGAGTATGGTTCCTAATCAGAGGCAGCTGTCTATCGTTGTCTCTGATTGGGAATCATACTTAGGCAGCCCTTTTTCCACCTTTAGTTGTGGGATCTTGTTTTTGCGTAGCTGCCTTTGAGCAGCCCCAGAACGTCACGGTTTCCTCCTGTTTGTTGTTTTGGTGAGTCTAAGGTGCACGCTGCACCTTGGTTTATTTATGATCGGGAGTTCGAAGATAGTGAACGTGACAGAAAGGAATTTCAGTTATGCAAAAAAAACGTATATTCCCTCACTTGTGCTGTGTCTTTGAACATGACCTACTGTAGCCATGTATGTAACGTTAAGCTTTTCGTATATGTAAATGCTAGCTAACTTAGCTACCTTAACTTATATAAAAAATATTTTAAAATCATACATTTTACAGTGTAATAATAATTGAAATATCAAGTCATGGCGTTTCTAGTAGTTATGGAATTCCAGCTCTTCTAGTGTTAAAAGACTCCTTTCGAAACCCCCACTTCTCTTTATATAGTTCATTTCGAAACACCCACCCCTTTTGACACCCCCATTTTTTTTCCTGAAAGATGCGCCACAGAGAACAATGAGACAAAACAAGCGGGAAGGTACGTCAACCAAACACACAGCGCAATGTTTGTCATTTAATATTTAAAACAGAACAATGAGACATTTCAACAGATGTATAAATGTGATGCATCAGCTTGGCGTTTCCACTCACTGCCAAATATGGTAGTGAGAGGAAGCCCAGTGGCCGGCAATGGGAGAAGATTGACCAAAATCCATCTTGTTCATTGTGCTCATTTTTTGTTGTATTTAACTAGGCAAGTCCGTTCAGAACAAATTCTTATTTACAATGACGTCCTACCCCGGCCAAACCCGGACGACGCTGGGCCAATTGTGCACCACCCTATGGGACTCCCAATCACAGCTGGATGTGATACAGCCTGGATGCAAACCAGAGACTGTAGTGATGCCTCTTGCACTGCGATGCAGTGCCTTAAGCCACCGTGCCACTCGGGAGCGATTTATAATCAATGAAACATTTCATTTCAATATAGTTTCCGGTTCCCAAGACTATAATCTGGTATTATTAGAGTGGACTAAGTTTTATAGACTTTACCCTTTGCTAAAGTTTAAAAAAAATTGCGTTGTTTAGGAGTGCAAATGCGAATTTAGTTATTGCACACGCGCACTTCACAGAGTAGGCGTTCCCTAACGGAGATTAGCAAATGTATTCTAGAACACGCAAATAGGATTTCACTAGCTTGTGCTTGGTTCTGCCCATTTAAAACGACAGCCTGTCGTTATCTTGGTTTAATTATACAAATCTTTGGATTGTCATTCTGCAACGCTCAGATATCATATCAGTAGATGGCAGCATAGAGACCCTGAGGGATGACTGCTCTGAGAGATGACGTCGCAGCTGGACCCCTCTTGCATTGAGGTCCGCGGAGGTGAAATCTCCATTTTATGAAATCCCGGGGGACCTCTTCTCTCTTAATGATAGGGGCGGGGCAGTTAACGGCTTCGAAGACGAGATACATGTTACGTTGGGTTTTTATTGTCGGTTGTGATGCAACAGATTTGTAGGCGACAAACGCACTTGGTTTGGGATACGTGTTTTTAAATAACATGGGTAATTGCCACACAGTTGGACCAAATGAGGCCCTTGTGGTTTCAGGTACGTAACGTTAAATTACATATATCTTCAACTTTGGGAATTCTAATTTAACGTTAGCTAACTACTTTCACCTCTTATTTACATAGTGCCACGCACATTGCAGCGTTATTCACAATGGATAACCTCATTTGTCATTAGCTACGAATTCAGATGCTGCTCTCTCTGGCTTTCGATCGTTGGCTATATTTTATTTTGGCTTCCAGCTAACGTTTTTTGTGTTGATTTCAAGATGCCTCACTTCTCCTAACCACCATATGATTGTAAACAACACAACTTTACATCGCATTTATGCTGATATGATTAAGGGATCGTGTTCAACCAAGTCATTGATGCGATTTTCTAGTTTGGGAAATAGGAACGTTGTGATTATGAATGACGGTCTCCGAGTCGTGACGGAAGGGAGTGATAGTGGGGGGATGCCTATTACCGTGTGTCAGGCCCATAAATTCATACCACAAATGTCAGGCCAGATTGCATAATACAGATGAAATTATATTAAATTTGGCCTGGTATGTTATAGCCTCAGTGACTGCAACTAATGGAGTATTACCCATGAAATACAACTCTAAACAAATTATATCTAACATAGGATAACAAGGACATATTAATCAGTTATTAATAGGTTGTAATAACTGTTGGAGAGATATAGCTAGTCTATCATATACTGTAGCCTTCTATTTGCTGAGTGGCGGTATGGGAGAGTGGTTGCAGTGACATGTGAAACCTGAACAAGCCAATGGAATTTGTGGAAGTAGGCATGTGCTCTAGGCTCTCTCATCTATATGAGTTGAGTTAGAGACATTACAGATATAGCATTAGGTATTTTAAGGTCTGCAAACTAGAGCTGGGTATTGCCAGGGACCTCACAATACGATATTACCACGATAGTGAGGTGCTGATACTTGTATCACGAGTCTCACATTCTATATGTATTGCTATTCAATGTTCCAAACATATTACTCACCATATGTCTACTGCAGAGGGACAAGAGAGAGCCATGAGAAAACAACTTTTGATTTTAATCAGTCATGGAATAAAAAGTGCTGAAAACAAATTGGCTCCCTGTTAAAAAAGATGGAGAACAAGCTATGAAGGAAAAATACTGGGGTTTTGGTGCAGATACAGGCAACTACCGCAAACATAATATTGAGAAATTATCAAAACGATAAGAAATTCAAAAATGATATCCTGATTATGTAACCTTATCGACCGGTCCCCCTCCCAGTCTCCCAGCATGACTGGATAACGGCAATTAAATGGAAGCCATGTTGCTACATTTTGTTGTGTGTATGCCTAGAAAGATAACAATGCCATTTCATTTAGGCTATTTCAAGGATAGGCCTCAATTTGCTATTCAAGAGTAACTAAGCTGTGTTTGGGGTAACCCAGGAAATCTTAAGTCTTCTTACAGCCAGGAAGAACTATTGGATATAAGAGCAATGTCAACTTACCAACATTGTGACCAGGAATACGACTTTCCTGAAGCGGATCCTCTGTTTGGACCACCACCCAGGACAATGGATCGGATCCCAGTAGGCGACCCAAAACAATGGCGCCGCAGACGGAGCGGTCTTCTGGTCAGGCTCTGTAGACGGGTACATCGCTCACGAGTATACTACTCGCCAATGTCCAGTCTCTTGACAACAAGGTAGATGAAATTCGAGCAAGGGTTGCCTTCCAGAGACACGTCAGATTGTAACATTCTCTGTTTCACGGAAACATGGCTCACTCGGGATACGTTAAGAGTCGGTACTGCCACCCGGTTTCTTCACGCATTGCGCCGACAGAAACAAACATCTCTCTGGTAAGAAGAAGGGTGGGGGTGTATGCCTTATGATTAACGAGTCGTGGTGTGATCATAACAACATACAGGAACTCAAATCCTTTTGTTCACCTGACCTAGAATTCCTTGATGCCGACCGCATTATCTACCAAGAGAATTCTCTTCGATTATAATCAGCCGTGTATATCCCCCCCAAGCAGACACCTCGACGGCCCTGAAAGAACTTCATTGGACTCTATGTAAACTGGAAACCACATATCCTGAGGCTGCATTTATTGTAGCTGGGGATTTTAACAAAGCTAATCTGAAAACAAGTTCTCCCTAAATTTGATCAGCATATCGAATGCTCGACCCGGGCTGACAGCATTCTGGATCATTGCTACTCTAACTTCCGAAGCATACAAAGCCCTCCCTCGCCCTCCTTTCGGCAAATCTGACCACAACTCCATTTTGTTGCTCCCAGCCTATAGACAGAAACTAAAACGGGAAACGCCCGTGCTCAGGTCTGTTCAACGCTGGGCCGACCAATCTGATTCCACGCTTCAAGATTTCTTTGATCACGTGGACTGGGATAGCCTCAGACAACAACATTGATGTATACGCTGATTCGGTGAGTTTATTAGCAAGTGCATCAGTGATGTTGTACCCATGGTGACTATTAAAACCTTCCCCAACCAAAAACCGTGGATTGATGGCAGCATTCGCTCAAAACTGAAAGTGCGAACCACTGCTTTTAACCTGTTAGGGCTAGGGGGCAGTATTGACACGGCTGGATAAAAAACGTACCCGATTTAATCTGGTTACTACTCCTGCCCAGTAACTAGAATATGCATATAATTATTGGCTTTGGATAGAAAACACCCTAAAGTTTCTAAAACTGTTTGAATGGTGTCTGAGTATAACAGAACTCCTATGGCAGGCCAAAACCTGAGAAGATTTCAAGCAGGAAGTGGCCTGTCTGAGAAGTAGTGTTTCATCTTGGCTCTTTTTATTGAAGACTCAGGATCTGTGCAATAACGTGACACTTCCTACGGCTTCCATAGGGTCTCAGAGCCCGGGAAAAAGTTGAACGATAGAGGCAGGCTCTGGCTGAAACACTATCGCTTTTGGCAAGTGGCCACTCAGAGTACTATGGGCTTAGGCGCGTGCCCGCTTCGACCGAATGCTTTCTTTTCCTTTGTCTGTTTATCTAAACGCAGATTCCCGGTCGGAATATTATCGCTTTTTTTATGAGGAAAATGGCATAAAAATTGATTTTAAACAGCGGTTGACATGCTTCGAAGTACGGTAATGGAATATTTAGAATTCTTTTGTCACGAATTGCGCCATGCTCGCCACCCTTATTTACCCTTTAGGATAGTGTCTAGAACGCACGAACAAAACGCCGCTGTTTGGATATAACGATGGATTATTTTGGACCAAACCAACATTTGTTATTGAAGTAGAAGTCCTGGGAGTGTATTCTGACGAAGACAACAAAGGTAATAACATTTTTCTTATAGTAAATCTGACTTTGATGAGTGCTAAACTTGCTGGGTGTCTAAATAGCTAGCCCTGTGATGCCGGGCTATCTACTGAGAATATTGCAAAATGTGCTATTTTAAAATCGGACATATCGAGTGCATAGAGGAGTTCTGTATCTATAATTGTTATGCTTTTTGTGAACGTTTATCGTGAGTAATTTAGTAAATTCACCGGCAGTGTTCGGTGGGAATGCTAGTCACATGCTAATGTAAAAAGCTGGTTTTTGATATAAATATGAACTTGATTGAACAAAACATGCATGTATTGTATAACATAATGTCCTAGGGTTGTCATCTGAAGATCATCAAAGGTTAGTGCTACATTTAGCTGTGGTTTGGGTTTATGTGACATTATATGCTAGCTTGAAAAATGGGTGTCTGATTATTTCTGGCTGGGTACTCTGCTGACAATCTAATGTTTTGCTTTCGTTGTAAAGCCTTTTTGAAATCGGACAGTGTGGTTAGATTAACGAGAGTCTTATCTTTAAAATGGTGTAAAATAGTCATATTTTAGAGAAATTGAAGTAATATATCTAAGGTATTTGAATAACGCGCCACAGGATTCAACTGGCTGTTGAGTAGGTGGGACGCAAGCGTCCCACCTAGCCCATAGAGGTTAATCATGTCAAGGTGACCAGAAACATGACCGAATATAAACAGTGTAGCTATTCCCTCCGCAAGGCAATCAAACAAGCTAAACGTCAGTATAGAGACAAAGTAGAGTCACAATTCAACGGCTCAGACACGAGACGTATATGGCAGGGTCTACAGTCAATCATGGATTACAAAAAGAAAAACCAGCTCCGTCGCGGACACTGACGTCTTGCTCCCAGACAAACTAAACAACTTCTTTGCTGGCTTTGAGGACAATACAGTGCCACTGACACGGCCCGCTACCAAAACCTGCGGGCTCTCCTTCACAGCAGCCAATGTGAGTAAAACATTTAAACGTGTTAACCCTCGCAAGGCTGCCGGCCCAAGCGGCATCCCTAGTTGCATCCTCAGAGCAGGCGCAGATCAGCCGGCTGGTGTGTTTAATCCCTATCCCAGTCGGCTGGTCCCACATGCTTCAAGAGGGCCACCATTGTTCCTGTTCCCAAGACAACTAAGGTAACAAAGCTAAATGACTATCGCCCCGTAGCACTCACTTCCATCATCAAGAAGGGCTTTGAGAGACTAATCAAGGATCATATCACCTCCACCCTACCTGACACCCTAGACCCACTCCAATAGGCCCACAGACGACGCAATCACACTGCCCTAACCCATCTGGACAAGAAGAATACCTATGTAAGAATGCTGTTAATCAATTACAGCTCAGCATTTAACACCATAGTACCCTCCAAACTCGTCATTAACCTCTCTCGGGTATGTGGGACGAAATCGTCCCACCTAGTCAACAGCCAGTGGAATCGAGTGGCGCGATATTCAAAAACCTTAAATGCTATAACTTCAATTTCTCAAACATATGACTATTTTACACCATTTTAAAGACAAGACTCTCCTTTATCTAACCACATTGTCCGATTTCAAAAAGGCTTTACAACGAAAGCAAAACATTAGATTATGTCAGGAGAGTACCCAGCCAGAAATAATCACACACCCATTTTTCAAGCTAGCATATGTCGCCAAAACCACAGCTAAATGCAGCACTAACCTTTGATCTTCATCAGATGACACTCCTAGGACATTATGTTATACAATACATGCATGTTTTGTTCAATCAAGTTCATATTTATATCAAAAAACAGCTTTTTACATCAGCATGTGACGTTCAGAACTAGCAAACATACCGAAAACTTCTGGTGAATTTACTAAATTACTCACGATAAACGTTCACAAAACAATTATTTTAAGAATTATAGATACAGAACTCCTTTATGCAATCGGTGTCCGATTTTAAAATAGCTTTTCGGCAAAACCACATTTTGCAATATTCTGAGTAGATAGCTCGCCATCACGGGCTAGCTAATTTGACACCCACCAAGTTTGGCGTTCACTAAACTCAGAATTACTATAAGAAAAATTGGATTACCTTTGCTGTTCTTCGTCAGAATGCACTCCCAGGACTTCTACTTCAACCACAAATGTTGTTTTGGTTCAAAATAATCAATAGTTATGTTCAAATATCCTCTGTTTTGTCCGTGCGTTCAGGTCCCTATCCGAACGGTGACGCACGGACGCATGTCGTGACAAAAAAATTAAAAATATTCCATTACCGTACTTCGAAGCATGTCAAGCGCTGTTTAAAAGCAATTTTTATGCGATTTTTCTCGTAAAATAGCGATAATATTCCGACCGGGAGACGTTTTCGTTCAAAGACTGAAAGAAGAAAATGGTGTCTTCACGTGCACGCGCGCACCCGTGTCATTGTTCTCAGATCGACCACTATCCAAATGCGGCACTGTTTTTCAGCCAGGGACTGCAGAGTCATCATTCCCCATTCTGGCGCCTTCTGAGAGCCAATGGGAGCCTTAGAAAATGTCACGTTACAGCAGAGATCCTCTGTTTTCGATAAAGAGGCTATAGAAGGCCAAGAAATGGTCAGAGAGGGCACTTCCTGTATAGAATCTTCTCAGGTTTTGGCCTGCCATACGAGTTCTGTTATACTCACAGACACCATTCAAACAGTTTTAGAAACTTTAGGGTGTTTTCTATCCAAATCAAACAATTATGCATATTCTAGTTTCTGGGCAGGAGTAATAACCAGATTAAATCGGGTACGTTTTTTTTATCCGGACGTGAAAATACTGCCCCCTACCCAAGAGAGGTTAAGCTCAAGACCCTGGGTCTCGACCCCACCCCGTGCAACTGGGTCCTGGAGTTTCTGATGGGCTGTCCCCAGGTGGTGAGGGTAGGAAACATCTCCACCCCGCTGATCCTCAACACTGGGGCCCCACAAGGGTGCGTTCTCAGCCCTCTCCTGTACTCCCTGTTCACCCATGACTGCGTGGCCATGCATGCCTCCAACTCAATCATCAAGTTTGCAGACGACACTACAGTGGTAGGCTTGATTACCAACAATGACGAGACGGCCTACAGGGAGGAGGTGAGGGCCCTCGGAGTGTGGTGTCAGGAAAATAACCTCACACTCAACGTCAACAAAACAAAGGAGATGATCATGGACTTCAGGAAACGGCAGAGGGAGCATCCCCCTATCCACATCGACGGGACAGTAGTGGAGAAGGTGTACATTTAAGTTCCTCGGCGTACACATCACGGACAAACTGAAATGGTCCACCCACACAGACAGCGTGGTGAAGAAGGCGTAACAGCACCTCTTCAACCTCAGGAGGCTAAAGAAATTTGGCTTGTCACCTAAAACCTTGACAAACATTTACAGATGCACAATCGAGAGCATCCTGTCGGGCTGTATCACCACCTGGTACAGCAACTGCTCTGCCCACAGGCTCTCCAGAGGGTAGTGAGGTCTGCACAATGCATCACCGGGGGCAAACTACCTACCCTCCAGGACACCAACACCACCCGATGTCACAGGAGGGCCAAAAAGATCAAAGGACAACAACCACCCGAGCCACTGCCTGTTCACCCCACTATCATCCAGAAGGCGAAGTCAATACAGGTGCATCAAAGCTGGGACCGAGAGACTGAAAAACAGCTATCTCAAGGCCATCAGACTGTTAAATAGCCGGCCTCCACCCAGTACCCTGCCCCGAACGTAGTCACTGTCACTAGCCGGCTACCACCCGGTTTCTCAACCCTGCACCTTAGAGATTGCTGCCTTATGTACATAGACATGGAATCACTGGTCACTTTAATAATGTTTACATACGGTTTTACTCATTTCATGTGTATATACTCCAACATTGCTCATCCTAATATTTATATATTTCTTAATTCTTTTACTTTTAGATGTGTGTATTGTTGTGAATTATTAGATACTACTGCGCTGTTGGACCAAGGAACACAAGCATTTCACTACACCCGCAGTAACATATGCTAAATATGTTGATGTGACCAATAACATTTTATTTGAAACTCTTGTTGATTCAAGAAAATGTTAGGTTATTTACTGTGGTGGTGGTTCATGAAAGTAATGATTCTTTAATTCCCTCTCAGGCCTAAAGTACCTTAGGCAAACTGCATTTCCTTAGATTTGGAAGGGATATTGCACAGTCACCTCCCAGCTAGCACATTTGGTTCCTTGGAAGTTGTGGGAACGTATGTTTTTGGTTTTCCATTGGTTTTGGGAACAAGCCATAAGTTTCCTGACAGGTAAAACTGAGAACTGAAGTGAAAATTTCACCTGTTCTGGGAACGTTAATCTTTAGGTTGCAGGGAGGTTATTTGAACGTTTTACTGTGGTTCCCTGAAAGTTTTCCCATGAGGTTTTATTCATGTTTTCCTTATTGAAAACAATGTTTCAATAAGACTTTTAATAACACTGCTAGCTTAGTTTTGGTTAAAGCTACAATATGTAACTTTTAGGGTTACCTGACCAAATTCACATAGAAATGTGACTTATAGATCTGTCATTCTCATTGAAAGCAAGTCTAAGAATTGGTAGATTTGTTTTCTGTGTGCGCTATTTCTATGCTTCCCTTAAGTTTTGTTTTTGCATATTTTACTTTTGGTTTTGTACACCAGCTGAAAATACAATATTTTTGGTTATGGAAAAGATATTTCACAGCGGTTTTGATGGCATGATGATTCTTTACAGGTGGCAGTAGGTGCTGTTTTAAGATGAGGGAGGACGATTATATATTTTTATGAGCATGGCATTTCTATTACAGCAAATTGGATGACTGTCATTCATATTCCATTCACCCAGCTCAATGTAACAATAGGTTTAGGCTACTACTCGAATTTTCCCTGTATCCATAATGAGATTGCTACAACCTAGCCTATGAATTAAAGTTTACAACGTAGGTGCACTGGTCGAGAGAAATTTAAGTAATCAAGGTGACAGACAGTGACACATTCAATACTGCCTTGCACTCTTGCTTGCATCTAGCTGATCTAGAGTGTAATCATTAGTCCAACAATTTTAAACAAGAGTTTCTATTGGACAAATTCAGATATGTTTATCCCCGTTCCGTTTGCTTCGGTTTAACAGATTCGGCAGAATGAATACACCCCTGATCACACTAAACAGTTTCATAGCAGCCAGATACAAACAGCATGATCACTTTGACCGTTGTAGCTATAAATCCTTCTCACATCTACGCTCTCTCCTCTCACCTTTACCCTTCGCTTGTGGACTTCAGTGCACAACATATCAGCTGTCTGTGACCAGGCGAAAAAATCTTTCCAAGCCAAACCACCATATCATAACCGCTACACACAGCCCTCATCGTTAGCACCATTATTAGCTAAGGTCATATTCAACATAGCTACTAGAACTAACACATTAGTAAACCTGCTACAATCAGGTAGTACAGTGTAGTCAGCAAGCAGTTACACCTGCGGGCCTGGTGCCAATAAATTAATAAAACCAAAAGCTTACCTTGACTTGGAAAAGCTCCAGTTTTGGATACCCACAGCCAGCTAGCTAACATAGCATCCCTCTCTGTTTGAGCCAGGTGTTTGAGTAGGCTAAACTAGCTAGCTACATTCGCTAGCTTGATTGGGTGGACAACTTGTCAGTTCATGCTGCAAGAGCTCGGATAGGTTGGAGGACATCTTCCGGAAGTTGTCATAATTACTGTGTATGTCTATGGAAGGGGGAGAGAACCATGAGCCTCCTAGGTTTTGCATTGTCCTCCCAGTGGAGGACGGAAACTCTGTCCTCAGGCTACACCATGGTGCTACCCTACAAAGCGCTGGAGGCTACTGTAAACCTTCATTGCAAAACAGTTTGTTTTAATCAATTATTTAGTGACGTGAATGTATTTAGTATAATTTTATCTAAAAAGGATCACTTTTAATGTTTCACTACTTTTATTTTTAGGAAATTCACTGAGGATGGTTCTCCCCTTCTCCTCTGAGGAGCCTCCACTGTTCTCTACACTAAACTTGCTTGTTTTGTCACAAACTGAAATTAGGTGAACTACTAGAATTTTAGCAACCAGGGATTGGCGACGAGATTTCTGCATAGTGCATGTTTAACTGTTTTGAACTCCAAGCACAGATGCAACACAAATGAATTTGCTTAGGCATTAATCATGCAAGCATTTTCTTTGTGGCACAGCATCAGTGAGATTCAAGCCTATAATATTCTGTTCTCTATCCATTAGTCCATTGCACCACCAGGATGGAGCTAGCATGCAATGTTATTTTTAACTCATACAAAGCTGTTGACTTGAGTGTATTCAAAAAGACCTCATTTCAAAGGAAACAAGCACTCATTAAGATCTGGTGAGGCCAACTAGTGACACTTAACAAGATAGAGGATAGAACGTTTTGTTCACTCTGAGAACAGAACGTAAATGTTTTTCAAAAACATTCTTAGAACACTATTTGAACATTACTAATGTTGTCTTTTTTTTTATAAATGTTTCTTAATGTTCTAAGAACATGACTTTAAATACAGTGGCTTGCGAAAGTATTTACCCCCTTGGCATTTTTCTTATTTTGTTGCCTTACAACCTAGAATTAAAATTGATTTTTTTTGGGGGGGGGGGGGGTTGTATCATTTGAGTTACACAACATGCCTACCACTTTGAAGATGCTAAATATTTTTCGTGAAACAAACAAGAATTAAGACAAAAAAACAGAACTTGAGCGTGCAAAGTCAATACTTTGTAGAGACACCTTTGGCAGCAATTACAGCTGCAGGTCTATTGGGATATGTCTATAAGCTTGGCACATCTAGCCACTGGGATTTTTACCCATTCTTCAAGGCAAAACTGCTCCAGCTGCTTCAAGTTGGATGGGTTCTGCTTGTGTGCAGTAATCTGTCATATCACAGATTCTCATTTGGATTGAAGTCTGGGCTTTGACTAGGCCATTCCAAGACATTTAAATGTTTCCATATTGTGCCGTATTCTTTCCATTTTTTAAATAATGGATTTAATGGTTTTCTGTAGGATGTTCAAAGTTTTGGATATGTTTTTATAACCCAACCCTGATCTGTACTTCTCCACAACTTTGTCCCTGACCTTTTTGTAGAGCTCCTTGGTCTTCATAGTGCCGCTTGCTTGGTGGTGCCCCTTGTTTAGTGGTGTTGCAGACTCTGGGGCCTTTCAGAACAGGCGTGTGTGTATATATACTGAGATCATGTGACACAGATTGCACACAGGTGGACTTTATTTAACTAATTATGTGACTTCTGAAGGTAATTGGTTGCACCAAATCTTATTTAGGGGCTTTATAGCAAAGTGGTGAATATATATGTACGCACCACTTTATCTTTTTTTTTAAACAAGTTCTTTTTCCATTTGACTTCACCAATTTGCACTATTTTGTGTATGTCCATTACATGAAATCCCAATAAAAATCTATTTAAATTACAGGTTGTAATGCAACAAAGTAGGAAAAATGCCAAGGGCGGTGAATACTTTTGCAAGGCACTGTAGAACCATGAGGAAATTTGTAGGAAATGTTATGCTGAATTATTGAAATTCACACAGGAGAACATAGTTCAGACGTACGTCTAAGAAACAATTTGAGAACATTCCCAATGTCAAAGGAAACGTTCCGTTAAAGTAATGAAATGGCAATAAATTATGAATTTGCTCCATCTGAAAGGCAGCTATGGATTCTAAACAATGAAGGAAATGGCCAAATAATCCCATTGATATGAGCGCTGTCCTATTAGTTTATTCACTCTTAATCATATATCTCATATCATAGCCTTTGAAGCCGACAACCAGGGTTGGAAATTCAATTT
This sequence comes from Salmo salar, assembly GCF_965601325.2. Taxonomy (NCBI): domain Eukaryota; kingdom Metazoa; phylum Chordata; class Actinopteri; order Salmoniformes; family Salmonidae; genus Salmo; species Salmo salar. Next base: position 63,233,317 of record NC_138294.1, on the reverse strand, counting down.
TGTCATTGGCGGGTAAGAAAGTATATTTCACCAACCACGTGGCGGGTGGTCACACAGAGTATTTGGGAGCAGTTTTGTTTTTATCCGAAGCCCACATGTAGAAGTTGGTCGAATTGACAAGAAAGGCTACTAAGTATGACTTTGTACTTGTGTTTCTTGGCCAGTTACATTGTTTTGTTCACATGCTATGTTTTTTCATGTTAGTTTGAGTTTGCTGAAGAGGTTGCAGTCAGAGATTATTCTCATCACAGACAATAGAGTTCCGGAGTTACCACGGTAATGGCCCGTCCCTTAAAGGGCCAGCTGAACATTGTCTCACCTAATCATTGTGCTTGATTGAGCATGGATCACTCCCAAAAATGTTTATTAATTAACTTTTAGCCATTGTTCTCCTAGATTTATTTGTGTGCTTCTACGTTTATACTTAAAACATGAACTCCTTGTAAAAAATGTCAGCGTAGAGCCCAAATCTGTCACTCAGCATTTTGTGGCAGGGCAGGAACTTTGTTGATTCTTGATGTTCAGTTGTAGAACTGTTTATCTGTTGTTATTATTGGATCTAAATGATTTATTTTAACATGCAATTGTTAAAAGACGCAGGTCACAAAAATGAAATTACACAATATACCCCATTTACTTCTTACTAGTAATTCATTTATTGATTTTTAAACAAAGCATGTTCATTAGTACTTTTGTTGTGAGTTTAAGTAATTATGGAGAAAAAAAAATGTTTTGGCTGATAAAAAATGTCATGGCTGGTAGATTTTTTTAAATCTACTGTACCTGCCACAATGGCTGGCGGACTAAAGTTAATTTCCCACCCTGCCGACAACTAGTACCAGTAAGACCCATTTGATAACTGCCATATGTTACCACAATTGTGTTTTCCAAAACTTTATTTCTGATTTTAGTGAGCTAACTTTCCTGTACTAGAAATGTCACCAACACCATCAATTGTGGTTTGTTGGTGGTGTAGCCTTCTGTATGTGGAGCAACTGTAGAAGTGAAAGTGTCAGGGGAAGTTTTTAGAGACAATGTTTTAGTTTGTGGTCTACAGGAGGCTTGTTGTGACAGACAAAGTATTTACACAAGGCCTAAAACTAAGGCTGTGACATCATGGAATTTTGGATGACGGTTATTGGCATGCCGTTCGCAAGCGTGGTGAAACTGAGAAGACACTGTCTGCCCTTTTGAGTTTTGAAACTCATGTTAGGATATGTCAGTTATCCCGTGAGAGCTTTTGTGCCAAACCCACTAAGGCGTTTCAGATGCCAAGCTTATGGTCATATTGCAGCAGTGTGTTGGAGGGAGATTGTGAGAAGTGTGCAGAGGGCATGGCACAAAGGAATTTGTAGTATCGGTGGAAAAAAACTGTCAATTGTGGGGGTGCCAAAATTGCTGTGGATCAGAAGTGCCTGGTGCGAGAGACAGGTTGAGGTTGCCAGGGTCAGAGTAGAACAGAAGGTGTAATTTGCTGAGGCAGTGAAGAGAGTAGAGGATGATGATTCAAGGGTAGACCTAGGCCAATACAGAGTGATACAAATTTGTGCTTCAGTAAGGTTGGTTTCTTAGCATTCAATGCCATGGTTATCAACTGTAACGCAGAAAGGGTACGTAAATCACAGAAAATAGACATTGTGGTGGCAGCTGCAGAGAAGTACTTGGGTGTACAAGGTTTTACTGCAGAAGATTTACAAGGTGTGTTGAACGGAAGAGTCCTGTCCTCCCAGGCTGTCAGTTAGGGTCAAAGTAGTGGAATGGGGTGTTTAAAAAAAAATTGTAGAATGTAGGTGTAGGGTTAGTTAATGGTGCAATTGTATTTAGATAGGACTTCCCAACTTTAAATCTTCGTCATACGTCTAATTATTCTTCTTCCGCACACAACACCTCTTATACCGTTTAAGCTAGAAACGGCATTCAAACTTTATAACGTGTAAACCAGGGGTCTCCAACAGAGATCTTCTTCTACTTCTCTGCTATTCAAATCTGAAATAATCACAGAATCATCTGGTACAATCAAACATTACAGCTGTTTAAGTAACAGCATCAACTTTTGACCACTTTACGAACAAGTTAGACAAAAGGTTAGCAAGTATGACATTTTTGTCTACTTCTCTGCTATTTAAATTTGGCAACGTAACAAAAATATCCACTACGGCTCTAAGGATACAGTTATTTTATTAACTGCATTAACACATTTTCCCAACTTTCTACGAACTGTCGCCATTTTGACCAGTCTCCCAATAAGTCAGACTCCAGAGATTTGAGACTGGGACAGAGGTTCACCTTCCAGCAGGACAATGACCCTAAGCATACTGCTAAAGCAACACTTGAGTGGTTTAAGGGGAAACATTTAAATGTCTTGGAATGGCCTAGTCAAAGCCCAGTCCTCAATCCAATTGAGAATCTGTGGTATGACTTAAATATTTCTGTACACCAGCGGAACCCATCCAACTTGAAGGAGCTGGAGCAGTTTTGCCTTAATTAATGGGCAAAAATCCCAGTGGCTAGATGTGCCAAGCTTATAGACATATCCCAAGAGACGTACACATGTAATTACTGTAAAAGGTGGCTCTTCAAAGTATTGACTTTGGGGGGGTGAATAGATATGCACGCTCAAGTTTTCTGTTTTTTGTCTTATTTCTTGTTTGTTACACACAAAAATATGTTGCATCTTCAAAGTGATAGGCATGTTGTGTAAATCAAATGACACAAACCCCCGTAAAGTCTATTTTAATTCCAGGTTGTAATGCATCAAAATAGGAAAAATGCCAACGGGGTTGAATACTTTCGCAAGCCACTGTAGATTGCTTGCCCAATATATATATTTTTTTAAACTATATATTGTCTTTTTTTTTTTTTTTTACTGTAACCATTTAACATGTGCATAAATGAACATGGGTTTGAATGAGAACTATAGGAATACAGAGGTAGCAATTGAAAATGGTCCTGCTCCTTGGTCCTTTAAGCTACAAGACCAACTTTAAAACATTCAGGCTATCAAATTCTTAATTTTTTTAATAAACAATAACTAAATACATTTGAGAACATTTGCATAAAATAACCAACAGTAATTCTTGAACCTTTCAAGCGAGATACAGCAAACCAATTTTCAAATGTTCAGGCTATCCTAACTTTTCATCTACCTACTTTTTCAACTGTAACCAGTCATCACATTACAACTGCAGACACTACCACTACTATAACGTTTTTCAAAACCATACATACAGTTGAAGTCGGAAGTTTACATACACTTAGGTTGAAGCCATTAAAACTCGTTTTTCAACCATTCCGCAAATTTCTTGTCAACGAACTATAGTTTTGGCAAGTCGGTTAGGACATCTACTTTGTGCATGACACAAGTCATTTTTCCAACAATTGTTTACAGAGAGATTATTTCACTTATAATTCACTGTATCACAATTCCAGTGAGTCAGAAGTTTACATACACTAAGTTGACTATGCCTTTAAACAGCTTGGAAAATTCCAGAAAATTATGTCAAGCTTCTGATAGGCTAATTGACATCATTTGAGTCAATTGGAGGTGTACCTGTGGATGTATTTCGAGGCCTACCTTCAAACTCAGTGCCTCTTTGCTTGACATCATGGGAAAATCTAAAGAAATCAGCCAAGACCTCAGAAAAAATATTGTAGACCTCCACAAGTCTGGTTCATCTTTGGGAGCAATTTCCAAACGCCTGAATGTACCACGTTCATCTGTACAAACAATAGTACGCAAGTATAAACACCATGGGACCATGCAGCCGTCAAACTGCTCAGGAAGGAGATGCATTCTGTCTCCTAGAGATGAACGTACTTTGGTGTGAAAAGTGCAAATCAATCCCAGAACAACAGCAAAGGACCTTGTGAAGATGCTGGAGGAAACGGGTACAAAAGTATCTATATCCACAGTAAAACAAGTCCTACATCGACATAACCGGAAAGGCCACTCAGCAAGGAACAAGCTACAGCTCCAAAACCGCCATAAAAAAGCCAGATTACGGTTTGCAACTGCATATGGGAACAAAGGTTGTACTTTTTGGACAAATGTCCTCTGGTCTGATAGAACTGTTTGGCTATAATGACCATTGTTATGTGTGGAGGAAAAAGGGGGAGGCTTGCAAGCCCAAGAACACCATCCCAACCGTGAAGCACGGGGGTGGCAGCATCATGTTATGTGGGGGTGCTTTGCTGCAGGAGGGACTGGTGCACTTCACAAAATGGATGGCATCATGAAGGACAATTATGTGGATATATTGAAGCAACATCTCAAGACATCAGTCAGGAAGTTAAAGCTTGGTCGCAAATGGTTCTTCCAAATGGACAATGACCCCAAGCATACTTCCAAAGTTGTGGCAAAATGGCTTAAGGACAACAAAGGCAAGGTATTGGAGTGGCCATCACAAAGCTCTGACCTCAATCCTATAGAAAATTTGTGGGCAGAACTGAAAGTGTGTGCGAGCAAGGAGGCCAACCAACCTGACTCAGTTACACCAGCTCTGTCAGGAGGAATGGGCCCGATTTCACCCAATTTATTTACACTGTCTGTCCTTTTGAGTTTATGGGAAGCTTGTGGAAGGCTACCCAAAATGTTTGACCCTAGTTAAACAATTTAAAGGCAATGCTACCAAATACTAATTGAGTGTATGTAAACGTCTGACTCACTGGAAATGTGATGAAAGAAATAAAAGCTGAAATAAATCATTCTCTCTACTATTATTCTGACATTTCACATTCTTAAAGTAAAGTGGTGATCCCAACTGACCTAGAACAGGGACTTTTTACAAGGATTAAATGTCAGGAATTGTGAAACTGAGTGTAATTGTCTTTGGCTAAGGTGTATGTAAACTTCCGACTTCAACTGTACTTTAAAACTGCTTTGCTTTAAATCACTGTTCACTGACCAAGATCACTTTTGAGTCAAAATGCAAGCTAAGATTTTTAATCATGACTTAAACAACGTAAGCCTATGCAACATTAACCAGTTCAATACAGTTCTGTAGCAATGAGGTTTAGGCTAAAGGCCCAATACATTATCAAATCAAATTTTATTTGTCACATGCGCCGAATACAAGAAGTGTAGACCTTACTGTGAAATGCATACTTTCAAGCCCTTAACCAACATTTCAGTTCAAGAAGAGTTAAGAAAATAATTACCAAATAAACTAAAGTAAAAAATAATACAAAAGTAACACAATAAAAGAACAGTAACGAAGCTATATACAGGGGGTACCGGTACCAAGTCAGTGTGTGGGGGTACAGGTTAGTTGAGGTAATTTGTACATGTAGGTAGGGTTGAAATGACTATGCATAGATAATAAACAGCGAGTAGCAGCAGTGTACAAAGCCAATGGTGTGGGGGGTGGGGTGGGGGGGGCAGGCAATGTAAATAGTCCGGTGGCCATTTGATTAATTGTTCAGCAGTCTTATGGCTTGGGGGTAGAAGCTGTTAAGGAGCCTTTTGGTCCTAGACATGGCGCTCCGGTACTGCTTGCAGTGCGGTAGCAGAGAAAACAGTCTATGACTTGGATGACTGGAGTCTCTGACAATTTGATGGGCTTTCCTCTGACACGCCTATTATAGGTCATGGATGGCAGGAAGCTTGGCCCCAGTGATGTACTGGGCTGTTCGCACTACCCTCTGTAGCGCCTTATGGTCAGATGCCGTGCAGTTGTCATACCAGGCGGTGATGCAACCGGTCAGGATGCTCCCGATGGTGCAGCTGTAGAACTTTTGGAGGATCTGGGACCTATGCCAAATCTTTTCAGTCTCCTGAGGGGGAAAAGGTTTTGTCGTGCCCTCTTCACGACTGCCTTGGTGTGTTTGGACCATGATAGTTTGTTGGTGATGTGAACACCAAGGAACTTAACCCTCGACCCGTTCCACTACAGCCCCGTAAATGTTAATGGGGGCCTGTTCGGCCCGCCTTCTCCTGTAGTCCGTGATCATCTCCTTTGTCTTGCTCACATTGAGGAAGAGGTTGTGTTGTCCTCGCACCACACTGCCAGTTCTCTGACCTCCTCCATGTAGGCTGTCTCATCGTTGTCGGTGATCAAGCCTACCACTGTTGTGTCGTCAGCAAACTTAATGATGGTGTTGGAGTCGTGTTTGGCCACGCAGTCGTGGGTGAACAAGGAGTACAGGAGGGGACTAAGTACACACCCCTGAGGGGCCCCAGTGTTGAGGATCAGCGTGGCAGACGTGTTGTTGCCTACCCTTACCACCTTGGGGCGGCCCGTCAGGAAGTCCAGGATCCAGTTGCAGAGGGAGGTGTTTAGTCCTAGGGTCTTTAGCTTAGTGATGAGCTTCGTGGGCACTAGGGTGTTGAACGCTGAGCTGTAGTCAATGAAAAGCATTGTCACATAGGTGTTCCTTTTGTCCTGGTGGGAAAGGGCAGTGTGGAGTCCGATTGAGATTGCATTATCTGTTGGGGCGGTATGCGAATTGGAGTGGGTCTAGGGATATCAGGTAGGATGCTGTTGTGAGCCATGACCAGCCTTTCAAAGCACTTCATGGCTACTGACGTGAGTGCTGCGGGGCGGTAATCATTTAGGCAGGTTACCTTCGCTTCCTATGGTGGTCTGCTTGAAACATGTAGGTATTACAAACTCGGTCAGGGAGAGATTGAAAATGTCAGTGAAGACACTTGCCAGTTGGTTCCCACATGCTTTGAGTACACGTCCAGGTAATCCGTCTGGCCCCGCAACTTTGTGAATGTTGACCTGTTTAAAGGTCTTGCTCACATCGGCTACCGAGAGCGTTATCACACAGTCATCCAGAACAGCTGATGCTCTCATGCATGCTTCAATGTTGTTTGCCTCAAAGCGAGCATAAAAGGCATTTAGCTCGTCTGGTAGGCTCACGTCATTGGGCAGCTCACATTTGGGTTTCCCTTTGTAGTCCGTAATAGTTTTCAAGCCCTGCCACATCCGACGAGCATCAAAGCCAGTGTAATAGGATTCAATCTTAATCCTGTTTTGACACTTTGCTTGTTTGATGGTTCGTCTGAGGGGATAGCTGGATTTCTTGTAAGTGTCTGGATTAGTGTCCCGCTCCTTGAAATCAGCAGCTCTAGCCTTTAGCTCGATGCGGATGTTGCCTGTAATCAATGGCTTCTGGTTGGGATATGTACGTACGGTCACCTAAGGGATGACGTCGCCGGTGCACTTATTGATGAAGCCAATGACTGAGGTGGTATACTCCTCAATGCCATTGGATGAATCCCGGAACATATTCCAGTCTGTGCTAGCAAAATAGTCCTATAGCGTAGCATCGGCGTCAAATATTATTTGACAACACAAAGACACCCATTTTACAGCAAGAAATAGAACCCTTGTAATGAAACGGAAATTTAACCATTTTGAATGATTGGACAGGAATTTAGCCTGTAAAAATGATTGTTGAGAATTTTCTTCCAGTTTGAGAGCCACATAAAATAAAATGGGTGTCTTTGTTGTTTTTGGAAGAAACACAATGATCTTCCTATTCCACCCGCTAAAAGCCTTCCTCATTCCTAGTTGGGTTGTCATCCCAATGCCCGGCAGACCACCCCCGATCCCCCGTATCCCATAGCCCTGAACAGACTGGGATCCATCCTTCGAAAAGAGCACACAGTGCCATTTACCGAATTGAAGTAAATCAATTGCCAAATGCATTTCCATCGCCCTCACCTCGATTTGTATTATATATAGCTGTGGATCATCCTCTATTGTCCCTAACATCTTTTACTCCTTTGCAACAGTTGTGGGATACACACATACACCCACACACACTCAACCCTTTCCCCCCACACAACCATAAGCTCACATTCTCAACAGTTGCACCATCCCAGAGCCCAACTCAAGAAAGGTCTTGATTTACAAATGCATTTACAGTTGCAGCTGCATTAGAAGGCCTGCAAGACCGCGCAAAAAAAGGGGTAGAAATTGAGAGATTTTATTAACCATTGTCACATCCTAGATGATGGAGGTCAAATGTACACCTTTTCCCTGAAACACCCACAATACGGTCACCCGTATTGACCATATTCCCAAGCATCTCCATGCAGTCAGACTTTTGATTTTGTGCCACCAGGGTCACAGTAATATACCCTCTCTCTGAATGTCCATGTGACCTCCCCTCCCCATGGGTTACTGCAGCTAGTGTTGCCAGCACTGCCACTGCCTGGGTGGGGGCACCCCACCGGAATCCCCACCGGCTAGGTACATGGTCGTCAAGGTTCTCATCAGCAGCTTTGAGAATATGCTCTCCATTTAGGGGGCTTTGGCTTTGCAGGACCAACCCTGCCAAGCAGGCTCAGAATCTTGAGGGGGCAGTGCTGCTCTTGGTCTGACCGCATTTTGGCTGCATAGAGACCGCTTACAGCAGGCACATAAAACAGTTAGGGACTTCTCCTTAGTATCTGGGTCATTCAGGTGGGTGTCTAAGGCATAGGGTTGTTGACCGTACCATTAAATTAGGATCATAAATAAATAATTAGATATAATTTATTTTAAAAATTGAGTTCCCCATGATAGGACAATAAATAAAATGTATAATTTATTTTAAAACTTACACCATGATAGGACAATAAATAAATAAGACGTATAATTCAATATAAAAGTATATCCATCATCTGAACAACATTGAAAGCCCTCTCATACCCCGGCTCACAGCAATACATTGGTTCTGGGATATGCAACCATTTCATTACTCACTCAACTTTCCCAAACATAACAAATAAAAAGATAAACGCACACCCACCATCTACATAAATTCGTTCAGTCCGCCATCTTCCTTCCTCATCCACCTTTCAACAGCGAACATGTTGCCAGAGAAACAATTTCAGTTGAATGATTTGAATGAACATTCCAAAATGTTACGGTGAAATATCAAACAGCTACTTTTTGTAAGGATTACTGTGGCTTTTTAGTGACAGTATTCAAACTGAAAATTACAAAATGTTAGAAAGCTTTTAGCGTCATACCCAAGACTCTCGAGACTGTAATCGCTGCCAAAGGTGCTTCAACAAAGTACTGAGTAAAAAGTCTGAATACTTGTGTAATGTTATATTTATGTTTTTTACTTGTAATGAATTTGCAAACATTTCTATAAACCTGTTTTTGATTTGTCATTATGGGGTATTGTGTGTAGATTGATGAGGGGGAAAAACAATTTAATACATTTTAGAATAAGGTAACAAAATTTGGAAAACGTTAAGGGGTCTGAATACTTTCCGAATGCACTTACATAGACAGGAGATGGAGTCACTGACCCAGTTTCCTAACCACTACACCACCTACTGCTCTCTGGGACCTCAGCTCTTCAAACTGTGGTCTGATACCATTATACTGGTCTGGTTTACTGTGGTCTAATAGTGTAATACTCTAATGTTGATGATACTGTCAGTGGTGCAATGCCACTGATTGTCATTCCATAGAAATAGAATACAGTACTATTTCTATGGCGTTATCAGTGATAGTGGTTACAATGTGATGCTCATGTTGCCTGTGCTGGCTCACAGGTGGTTGCTGTGGCTCCGATGAGAAGACCTACGTGGTGGGAGGCTGGTCCTGGGCCTGGTGGCTCATCTCAGACATCCAGAGGTAAGAACAGGGTGTAACCCATTCAGAGGGTTTAAGTACAGTTTGGGGAATTATACAATCACTGCCCTAACATCCAGACTTTACCTCTGAAACAAACCATTTAGGCCTACTGTTGGATGGCAGATAGATTTGTCTGTTTATAATTTTTAAACATCAAAATCAGTATTAACACCATATTTAAAACTGTACCCACTCATCCTCACATTTACACCACACATTTAAACATAGTTACAATCTTCATTAAATATTAGACCTAGTCTCTTTACCCACACAAAGGAAATAAGCAGTTTGTTATTGCTCTCAAACACAACCTTGCTGTCAGCAGAGAGAGAGAGAGAGAGAGAGAGAGAGAGAGAGAGAGAGAGAGAGAGAGAGAGAGAGAGAGAGAGAGAGAGAGAGAGAGAGAGAGAGAGAGAGAGAGAGAGAGAGAGAGAGAGAGAGAGAGAGAGAGAGAGAGAGAGAGAGAGAGAGAGAGAGAGAGAGAGAGAGAGAGAGAGAGAGAGAGAGAGAGAGAGAGAGAGAGAGAGAGAGAGAGAGAGAGAGAGAGAGAGAGAGAGAGAGAGAGAGAGAGAGAGTATCTATCGAGAGAGAGAGAGAATCTATCTATCGAGAGAGAGAGATATCTATCTATCAGAGAGAGAGATCTCTATCTATCGAGAGAGAGATCTCTATCTATCGAGAGAGAGAGAGAGATCTCTATCTATCGAGAGAGAGAGATCTCATCTATCGAGAGAGAGATCTCTATCATCGAGAGAGAGAGCTCTATCTATCGAGAGAGAGAGAGATCTCTATCTATCCGAGAGAGAGAGATCTCTACTATCGAGAGAGAGAGATCTCTATCTATCGAGAGAGAGAGAGCTCTATCTATCTATCTAGAGAGAGAGAGATCTATCTATCTATCTAGAGAGAGAGAGAGATCTCTATCTATCTATCTAGAGAGAGAGAGAGATCTCTATCTATCTATCTAGAGAGAGAGAGAGAGAGAGAGAGATACTATCTATCTATCTATCTGAGAGAGAGAGAGAGAGAGAGAGAGAGAGATATCTATCTATCTATCTATTATCTAGAGAGAGAGAGAGAGAGATATCTATCTATAGAGAGATATTACTTCATGTCTGCCATGCTAATCTGCCTTGCCTGGTGTTCAACTCACCATGTCTCTCTCAGCCCTGCTGTGTCTTGGGGATGATGTCTTAACCATAGCGATCCTATTTAAATTACTAGAGGGACTATGAACCCTCAGTTTCAGAATGGGGTGAAAGTAGCAACCATATCCGTCAGGGAGAAATCCAAATCCAGTCTAATTGGAATGAAGTGCAGTAGAGGCATAATCCTTATTTTACCTATGCAGGAAAATAAACGTAAGGCATGTGATGTATCATAAGTTGTGTAATGGAATTATAGTCAACCTAAAATATTGTCATATAATTGTAAAAACAGGTTTTAGCCTCAAATATATTTAAATAGACCATAAATGTCTCAGATTTTGTGATCTTGGAAAGCTGTGAGTGCTATTATATGATACACTATACCATTGCATTTACAACTTGTCTAAGTCCTATCATCGACTGATTTGAGCCAGTGTATGGCTGTGGATTGACTGCATTGTTTGAATGGAATGTCGGTGTATTGGCAGTTAATTTCACACATTTATGAAATCATTCCTCTAAAACTGGTTGGCTAGCTAACACACATACAGTGCAGATAAATTCTTCACATTCATTGTTTTACACAATATCTTATGACAGCACTGGAAAACCAGGGTTGACCAACTCCCTGACCAACATGGTTGACCTTTGCACGGTTCATGTCCATTCTAGTATTCTAATTCCTCACTCTATGTTCCTAACTAGCTATATAGCTCATGCTATATATATATATATATATATATAGTGCCTTCGGAAAGTATTCAGACCCCTTGACTTTTTCCACATTTACGTTTACGTTTCAGCCTTATTCTACAATGGATTAAATAAATAAAAATCCTCAGCAATCTGCACACAATAACCCATAATGACAAAACAAAAACAGTTTTTGAAATGTTAGCAAATGTATTAAAAATACAAAACAGAAATACGTTATTTACATAAGTATTCAGACCCTTTGCTATGAGACTCAAATTTGAGCTCGGGTGCATCCTGTTTCCATTGATCATCCTTGAGATGTTTCTTCAACTTGATTGGAGTCCACATGTGGTAAATTAAATTGATTGGCCACGATTTAGAAAGGGACACACCTGTCTATATAAGGTCCCACAGTTGACAGTGCATGTCAGAGCAAAAACCAAGCCATGAGGTCGAAGGAATTGTCTGTAGAGCTCTGAGACAGGATTGTGTCAAGGCACAGATCTACCAAAAAATGTCTGCAGCATTGGTCTCCAAGAACACAGGGGCCTCCATCATTCTTAAATGGAATAAGTTTGGAACCACCAAGTGTCTTCCTAGAGCTGGCCGCCCGGCCAAACTGAGCAGTCGGGGGAGAAGGGAGGTGGCCAAGAACCCGATGGTCACTCTGACAGAGCTCTGGAGTTCCTCTGTGGAGATGGGAGAACAACCATCTCTGCAACACTACACCAATCAGGCCTTTATGATAGTGGTCAGACAGAAGCCACTCCTCAGTAAAAAGGTACATGACAGCCCACTTGGAGTTTGCCAAAAGGCACCTAAAGATTCTCAGACCATGAGAAACCAGATTGAACACTTTGGCCTGAATGCCAAGCGTCATGTCTGGAGGAAACCTGGCACCATCCCTACGGTGAAGCATGGTGGTGGCAGCCTCATGTTGTGGGGATGTTTTTCAGTGGCAGGGACTGGGAGACTAGTCAGGGTTGAGGCAAAGATGAACGGAGCAAAGTACAGTGAGATCCTTGATAAAAACCTGTTCCAATGCACTCAGAACCTCAGACTGGGGTGAAGGTTCACCTTCCAACAGGACAACAACTCTAAGCACACAGCCAAAACAACTCAGGAGTGGCTTCGGGACAAGTCTCTGAATGTCCTTGAGTGGCCCAACCAGAGCCCGGACATGAACCCAATCAAACATCTCTGGAGAGACCTGAAAATAACTGTGCAGCAACGCTCCCCATTCAACCTGACAGAGCTTGAGAGGATCTGCAGAGAAGAATGGGAGAAACTCCCCAAATACAGGTGTGCCAAGCTTTTAGCGTCATACCCAAGAAGAGTCGAGGTTGTAATCGCTGCCAAAGGTTCTTCAACGAAGTACTGAGTAAAGGGTCTGAATACTTATGTAAATGTGATATTTCCAATGTTTTTTTATATATACATTTGCAAAACAAAATGTGCTTTCTCGTTATGGGTTATTGTGTGTAGATTGATGAGGGATAAAACAATTTAATCAATTTTAAAATAAGGCTGTAACCTAACAAAATGTGGGAAAAGTCAAGGGGTCTGAACACTTTCCGAATGCACTGTGTATATATAGAGAGTTAGGTCAGGTTTTAGAATGGCGCCATGTTAGCGCCCATATAGAAGTTTATTCTAGAAATGTTGCTGATGTAACAATACGAGAGCGCCTATGACAGTTCCTTATGAAATTACCCGCTGTAAACAAGCAAAACAGAGCAGCGAATTTAACAGACGTTTTTATTGAATAGCCTTCAGGATCATGTGTATCCAAGTCTTGACTGTGTTTTAGTGTCAACAAATTGCATATCTGCTTTCACTGGACATCTTCATAGGTTTAGAAAACTATCAGAAATAAACAGCACAACGCGGATGTAAGAATCGATGCTGGTAGAGACGAGAAGCAGGTAGAGGGAGTGAACATTAATGAAATACGGACATGAAACAGGACAGGACAGCATCTGGACATGAACACATAACAACATAAATACCGACACGGGAACAAACGGGGGAGCAGACAGTTATAGACAGGGCAATCAACAAAGGGAAGGAGTCCAGGTGAGTCCAATGAGCGCTGCTGCACGTAATGATGGTGACAGGTGTGCGTAATGAAGGGCAGCCTGGCGCCCTCGAGCGGGCGTAGGCATGACAGCGGAAGCGTTAATTATTACTTAGCAACGGCTATGGAGGAGAAAGTGGTGCTCCCGGAACGCTCAACCACATTGGCCTAACTCTCTATATATTAAAAGAAAATTAACTAAGCAAGTCAGTTAATAACAAATTCTTATTTACAATGATGACCTACACCATCCAAACCCGGACAACGCTAGGCCAATTATGCACCGCCCAATGGGACTCCCAATCACGGCCGGTTGTGATACAGCCTGGATTCGAACCAGGGTGTCTGTAGTGACGGCGCTAGCACTGCGATGCAGTGCCTTAGACCACTGCGCTACTCACAAAACATTAGGAACATGACATAGACAGGTGAATCCAGGTGAAAAATATGATCCCGTATTGATATAACTTGTTAAATCCACAATCAATGTAGATGAAGGGGAGGAGACAGGTTAAAGAAGGATTTTTAAGCTTTGAGATTATTGAGACATGGATTGTGTATGTGTGCCATTTAGAGGGTGAATGGGCAAGACAAAAGATTTAAGTGCCTTTGAACAGGCAATGGTAGTAGGTGCCAGGCGCACTGGTTTGAGTGCGTTAACAATTGCAAAGCAGCTGTTTTGTACACTTTGTATATGGCTCTGGCTCATACTATAAAGACAAGTTATTTTATCTAGTAGTTGCTAGGATATCTGCCATTAGGGCTCTAAATATAGTTAAGTAGAGGCATGGGATGGCTCAAGTGTTTGTTGCCCATGGTGTTCTTTTAAGAAAGAAGATATACTAGTCTGGCCTGGTCCTTGATCGGTTTGTGCTGTTTGGCATAACAACAACGACCATAGGAGTTGTCTTTACAGCACAATCCGATTTGGGATCAGGCTAATAGTAGACATCCCCAGCCTCTAGTTGGACCTCTCCTATTTCCAATAAACCTCATGAGATCTAAATATTTTAGTCACACTTTCCTATAATTTTGGATGATTAAATAAATAAATGAAATGGCGTATCTGCGTATAGTTTTTCTCTGGTACAGTGTTTGTTTGAGCCAGCCCCGCCTGCATTAGCTAGTAGCCATTACAGACTGGAGAATAGGGTGGGCCCTGAATGGGTTAACTAAAGCTCCCAGCCTCCGAGCCACTTCCCGTTAGTGATGCAGTAATCTTGTTGGTGTCTCTGGCCCAATGAGTCATTGATCCACTTCTCTCTTAACACAGAAAGAGAAGGAGCCTGGGAGGCCTGGGGGAGTGATGTTGCAGCCAGCCCATCCCCTGACTCTGTCTCAGACTTGAACATTGAAGCTGAAAGCCACGTCCTTGTTGATGGGGAGCTTCTGAGGACTCAGCCAGCTTCTAAATGCACATTTAGCTCTGTCAGTCAGTGTGTCTAAAATTGATTTGATGTTAGTGTTATTAGCCATGTTGTATACAGCTCATATGCATATAGTATGCATAGCTCTCAAGTGTGTGAAAGAGCAGTGGAAAAATTTTGGTGTGAATATTCACATTTGTATTGTGACTCAGTCAATTGTTTTGTTGACAATACTTGTTAACCGAGCCTCAACTAAGCAGTAGAGATTGTCATTAGGGTCTTGCAGTGTGTAGAGGCATTCTTGAGTAATCTCTAGTGCCTTTAGTGCCTTAAACTCAGATGTGGGTTAAGAATGCTGCTGTGTGACTGCTATGCTGACCAATCCAATCCTTCCCAGTGACTTCTGCCGTTTGTCCTAGTAGTTGCTGTCCGTTGTGTTGTGAAGAGAACTGACTGGCTGTGCTGTGTTTGTGCTTGTAATGTAAACACCAGCATATTAGATCATTGATAGACTGGAGACATTTCGGTTCCATCTGAAGCTCTCTGCCTCAGCCTCTGGAGGTTAGGCTACACAATGGTTCCTTTTTGCTGTAGAGCAGGGTTCCCCAACTGGCAGCCCACGGGCCGATTTCGGCCCGCAGGTAATTTTATATGGCACCGCCGAAATTATTATAAATATATTTTTAATTATTGCATTTTTTAAATTTATTGTTGGACATAAAAGACTAAACACCAGGAAATCAGCTCCAAGTCATTTTAATTTTGGAAATATGTTCCAAAGTATTCCCACGCATAATAGACAGATATATGTGAATGTATAAAAACTGTAAGCGAGATTTGAAATGATTGTTTTTGTCAAATATTATATGTGTTTGGGCTTCTTGCGATCAATTTGCAGTGTACAAATTATTGGTAATTATGTTCCGGCCCCTTGACCATCCGCACAAGAAGAAATCGGCCAGTGGCTGAATCTAGTTGATGATCCCTGCTGTAGAATCTAGTCTATGGTAGGCTATGGCGTAGGTCTCCTAAAGTGTCTTCTAGAGTCTTCCCTCTCCTCTCCTCTCACCCCTGACCCTTCGTTACTGACATCCCTAACAGCTGTTATAAGTGTACTATATTCACTGTCCTGCCTCTCCTATTCCTACTATCCTACCGCCTGCCTGCCCGCCTAGGATGTCTCTGGAGATAATGACCATCCTCTGTCGCTGTGAGAATATCGAAACCTTGGAGGGTGTCCCCCTGGATGTGACAGGGGTTGCTCAGGTAATGCTTCACATAGCCTTGAAAAGACCACAAAGACACAAAAGACAAGACAGTCAGGCAGTGACTGGTGCACTGGTCAAGAACAAAACAAACGTCAGAGGCAAACAAACGTTTGGACTAACTGGCTAACTACTGTGTGTCTTTGTTTTTCCATCTTCATGTCACGTTGTTCTCTCCCTCTGCAGTGGAAGGGAGAGAGAGTCAGCTGTCTGTTAAACTGTTCTATGGGCTTTGCTACACGGCTAACGTCTGTTTGTTAACTCACTCCTATGGGCTTTGGCAACAGGGTCCCCATAATGCATGCTCTGAGAAAGGGATGCAAAGAAGTGTCCCACCGTTGCTAGCTATTACACTGTTGATAAACACAAGTTTACATGACTTGATATTTATTTCAATGTGGGGATTCGATGCACATCACATCTACATTGGGAACCTAATGATATTTTGCACTCCAGAAAAAAAGAATTCAATTACATCCTGTTGTCACTGCCCTGGAGGAGGCCTTGGGTGAATGTTATTTATTTTACCCCCCTCTTCATTTTCTCTCCCTTCCCTCCAGAACATGCCAATATATATGTTTTATTTTCTCCACGTTCTCCACAGGATAACCCTTGAGATTATGACCCTGCAGCCCAAGTGTGAGGATGTAGAAACAGCGGAGGGTGTAGCTATTACTGTCACTGGGGTGGCACAGGTAAAACACCTACCTACTGTACCACGTCTACCTTCTGGGAATGGACTGGAATGCCTCTCAGCTCAAGTTAACCCCATCCCCTCCCTCCCCTCCTATGCCTCCCTTCTCCCCTACCCCCCAGCACCCCCAAGGGGGACTGGTGCCATAGCCATGACTGAGGGTCAATCATTCTCCTGATAGAAGTCACACCAGAAGAATTGCCTCCATCAATTATTACATTTCATTATTTTTAATATTCTAATATTATTAACTATAATCCAGAGTTGCAATCTTATGTATACAACTACAAATATGCCAAGTCACCACAATTTCCCAAAATGGAGATATATGTTTCTTCATTGCAAAGGTTGTGACTAGAGCGAGTACAACTATGACCGGAAGTGACTTTTCGTAGCAGGTTAGGAGAGCATTTCAGCTAACCTTAACCCTTTTACTAACCTTATCCTAAGTCTCCTAACCTGACACGTTAATTATCCCAACCTGCTGTGTAAATTCTCCTAGCCTGCTACAAAAAAGTAACTTCTGGTCGTAGCTGTACTCTCTTTAGTCAGAATCTGTTGCAAGGGTTTAGTTATTTCAGACCCTGTTTGCTTTACACTAAACAAGAAGGCCTGTGTAAAGTGAAATGGTGAAATGTTTGTCTGTGGTAAAGTGTAAATATGGAGTAAACACCATAGTGTGTAGTCTCACATCCCTGGTTGGATACAGTACTTTACAAACAGGGTTTGTTACAGATTCAACTTTTTTTTTCTTCTCCTTGCTAAAATGTAATGTCCATGTCTATTACTAAATACACCCTATATTGCTCAAGCAGGAATTATAGTGATCAATCTAATGTCCATGAATATCAGGTTGAGCTAGCTGTTTGTGGAGAATGACTGACCCTCCTATCAAGGCAGAAACAGTCCAGACAGACATTTCTGACTTGAATGGTGTCTTCCTTAAAGGGGTACAGGGAAGAAGAATAAAGCCTGACATGTTTCTTTTGCATCCAAACATTTACATTCCTTATTTTTACAGTCATTAACTTTTTGTAACCTTTTATGTGTTAAAATCCTGATTTAATTGTGTTAACCCCCCTAGTGTCAATCTGCAGTGAAAGTTTTATTAAAATTCCTGTCACATGGATTGACGCTGGAGAGACGAAGCAGGTACGGGGAGTCAAACATTTAATAAATAACGGACATGGAACGAGACAGGAACAGCGTCAACATACAAGGAACAATCAATGCATCAGCAGGGAACCTGGCAAATATAGGGGAGGTAATAAACAGATAAGTGAGTCCAGGTGAGTCCAATATTGCTGAAGCGTGTGACGAGGGAAGGCAGGTGTGCGTAATTGATGGCAGGAGTGCGTGATGCAGGGCAGCCTGGTGCCCTCAAGCGCCAGCGGAGGTAAGAGCGGGAGCAGGCATGACAGTACCCCCCCCCCCCCCCCCTCTAGGGGCGCCACCCGGCGTCCCACCTGGGCGAACCGGCCGAGACATGGGCTCTGGGCAAGCCGGTTGGGGCGTGGGAGCCCAACGAACCGGCAGAAGCGTGCGAGCCGGCTGAGGCATGGAAGCCAGACAATCCGACTGAGGCAAGACGCCTGTCGATCTCGCTGCAGAGAGGGAGCCCGATGATCCGGTGGAGAGTGATGTGGGATGGGAAGCCGCCGAGCCAACCGAGGCAAGGAAACCTCTCGAGCCAGCCAGGGCGTGGAAGCCTGACAGGCTGGCTTAGGCACCCCCAGTTCCATCGGCGGCAGAATCCTCCCCAACGTCACCAACAAAACAAAAAAAACTCCTGGACCGGCTGGGCGAACAAGAACTGACGATCCGGCTGAGGCCTGACGTGGGATGGGCGCCATGCGAGCCAACCGGGGCAAGGAAAGCTCTCGAGCCAGCTAGAGCGTGGAAGCTCAACGAGCTGGCTAGGCACCCCCGGTTCCATTGGTGGCGACCCAGAGCCGATGTCACCATACCAACCGGAACGCCAATACTCCCCGATGCTTTGTGTGATGGCTGATGCATTCTGTCACATGGGGAGTCAAACATTTAATAAGGAACGAGACAGAAACAGCGTCAGCATACAAGAAAACAAAGACAAAAAACAATCAATGCATCAGCAGGGAACAGAGCAGGGAAACTGACAAATATATGGGAGGTAATAAACAGATGATAGGTGAGTACAATATCGCTGAAGCGCGTGACGAGGGAAGGCAGGTGTGCATAATTGATGGCAGAAGTGCATGATGCATCAAGCGCCAGGGGAGGGAAGAGCGGGAGCAGATGTGACAATTGGTTTAATTGAAAATGTGAGCTAATCAAATTTAGTTATGTATGTAACTAGCTACTGTTAATTCAATGTGAGTATACAAGTTCAAGTGTTCCTGCAATTTACTTTATTACTTTAGATTTTATTTATTCGTTCTCACTGGACATTTCAGTCTTATTTACGACTAATCTGGTCTGTAATTTGTAATTCATTACAACCAATTCCATTACTTCTAACCCAGTGCAAGTTGTGTGATGTTCCCTTTTCTTAGTTTCCTAGTCTATCCAGTGGGCTTGACTACAATGAGCCCACTGTCACTGATGCAGAGGGAGCTTTAACGATGAACTTCTCTAACAAGGTCCATCATCAGGTCTCTATCTGATTGGACGAGCCTATACAAGCCTCCTGTCCTGGTTTCTATGGTAACGGGAGTTATGTGGCGACTGAAGTTTTGCAGTCTTTGACATTGTATTTGAATGAGACTGTCCCAGCTCAAAGTAATGGTTTGAGTTGGGACAGTGCAGATTTGGATAATGGAAAGTGGATATACCCACCTTCCTTTGACCTTAAACACACTCATATTTCTCATATTATATGACCTTTTACTACAATATTAAGAGATCTAAATGAGTTTCCACATGTTTGTGAAACTGGAAGAGTCAGTTTCTCTTGGCAAACTCCTAAGTGGGCGGCCGTAAAGTAAACCATGCTTCCATTTCAACCAGATGTCAGGGAGAGAAATAAAACATCTATTTAAAAAAAAAATGAAAGCAGTTCCTCACAAAAGTCATTATCGCCTTAGAGTGTGAAAAAGTAGGAAATGGCTGTTTAAATAAGCAGGAAATAGATTTGTATTATTTCCGATCATTGGTCTCATATTTCCAGTTTCATGGTTTTTATTTTGTAATGTACCCTGCCCACCACAGGAGGTTGGTGGCACCTTAATTGAGGACAGGCTCGTGGTAATGGCTGGAGTGGAATCGGTGGAATGGTATCAAATACATCAAACATGGTTTCCATATTTTTTTACATTTACATTTTAGCAGACGCTCTTATCCAGAGCGACTTACAGTAGTGAACACATACATTTCATACATAAAAAAAAAAAAAAATGTTTTCCCCGTACTGGTCCCCCGTGGGAATCGAACCCACAACCCTGGCGTTGCAAACACCATGCTCTACCAACTGAGCCACACGGGACCACATATGTTTGATGCCATTCCATTTGCTCCGTTCCAGACATTATTATGAGCTGTCCTTCCCTCAGCAGCCTCCACTGCTGCACACCCTTTCAGAGCATGCTGGAGGAACCTTGGTGTTTGAAGGGGGGGTGGAGCCAGGGCACATTTGCATGGGTCCTCATCTCAGTTCTGGCCTTCTCTTGGCATAGCTCCCCCTGCTGTCTATGTCAGGTGGCCTGTCTGTTTGTCTGTTTGTGGTCATGTAATCAGTGTTTTCAAGGAATGATTGCCATCTCCCCTCCTATTACACTGTGATTCTTCTCAGCCCATTTCTGAATGCATTCCTCATTGGAGTCAATGTCCAGTCACATTTCTCACCTCAGGACCAGCTCACTCTCTTTCCTTTCAGTTGCAGCAGACAACACAACCGCCATTGACTTGTTTACCTGTAAAAGTATTGATTCAATGATTGATTGAATAGGGCCAATCTGAAGATATCTTATCTCTGACTCGGTTTATCCTCACCTTTAGTACTTCTGTTGTTTTATTAGTAACCTGAAAAGACTCTTGACTATATCTCACATGGATGATATGCACCAGGCCAGAGTTTACACATTTTCTTATGGCTCAGTTATATTCAGGATTTCTACTGCTTGTTCATTACAGAACTGTCTCACTCAGTCCTTACTAAGAACAGGGTGGAATCTCAAAAACATTCCTTTGATTCCTGTCTCCTTGCCTCCTTTTCAAAACATCAGATGGAAACAAAGAGTATTGGAGGACATCTTCTCCTCTGATCTTCTCTTCCAATGTTCTCGTGTCCTCTGATGTTTTGAGGAGGCAAGCAGAGAGGAATCAAGGAAAATTATTTTAAGATTCACCCTAGATCAGTGTTTTGTTTTGCACAACATTCCCACAACATGAGCAATGACTGCAGTTCTCAGTATGAAGATATCTTTCTGAGTGGAGTTTGGCCTTGAGGACAGTACTCTGTCTGTAGTTATAAACTCGTCAAAAAAAGAAACGTCCTCTCACTGTCAATTGTTTATTTTCAGTTAACTTAACATGTGTAAATATTTGTATGAACATAAGATTCAACAACTGAAACATAAACAGAACAAGTTCCACAGACGTGACTAACAGAAATGGAATAATGTGTCCCTGAACAAAGGGGGTGTCAAAATCAAAAGTAACAGTCAGTATCTGGTGTGGCCACCAGCTGCATTAAGTATTGCAGTGCATCTCCTCCTCATGGAATGCACCAGATTTGCCAGTTCTTGCTGTAAGATGTTACCCCGCTCTTCCACCAAGGCACCTGCAAGTTCCCGGACATTTCTGTGGGGAATGGCTCTAGCCCTCACCCTCCGATCCAACAGGTCCCAGACGTGCTCAATGGGATTGAGATCCGGGCTCTTCGCTGGCCATGGCAGAACACTGACATTCCTGTCTTGCAGGAAATCACGCACAGAACAAGCAGTATGGCTGGTGGCATTGTCATGCTGTAGGGTCATGTCAGGATGAGCCTGCAGGAAGGGTACCACATGAGGGAGGAGGATGTCTTCCCTGTAACGCACAGCGTTGAGATTGCCTACAATGCCAACAAGCTCAGTCCAATGATGCTGTGACACACTGCCCCAGACCATGACGGACCCTCCACCTCCAAATCGATCCCGCTCCAGAGTACAGGCCTCGGTGTAACGCTCATTCCTTCGACGATGAACGCAAATCTGACCATCACCCCTGGTGAGACAAAACCGCAACTGGTCAGAGAAGAGCATTTTTTGCCAGTCCTGTCTGGTCCAGCGACGGTGGGTTTGTGCCCATAGGCGACGTTGTTGCCGGTGATGTCTGGTGAGGACCTGCCTTACAACAGGCCTACAAGCCCTCAGTCCAGCCTCTCTCAGCCTATTGCAGACAGTCTGAGCACTGATGGAGGGATTGTGCGTTCCTGGTGTAACTCGGGCAGTTGTTGTTGCCATCCTGTACCTGTCCCGCAGGTGTGATGTTCGGATGTACCGATCCTGTGCAGGTCTTGTTACACGTGGTCTGCCACTGCGAGGACGATTGGACCCCCCCCCCCCTTTGTTCAGGGACACATTTTTCAATTTCTGTTAGTCACATGTCAGTGGAACTTGTTCAGTTTGTCTCAGTTGTTGAATCTTGTTACGTTCCTACAAATATTTACACATGTTAAGTTTGCTGAAAGTAAACGCAGTTGACAGTGAGAGGACGTTTCTTTTTTTGCAGAGTTTATAACTACAGACAGAGTATGTTCACATTTTAGGGAATAAAATAACTAAGTATAATGTGCATACATGGCATTTTAAGAAATAACCTATAATCACCTAGATTAGCCAGTGTATTTATGTGTCTGAAGTGATAATCAGATTATGTTGATGTTGCTCAGATGATGTCAGTGTATTAATTAGTTGGCTAACAGCTGACAATGTGTCTATTACCCTGGCTCCAGGTGAAGGTGATGGTAGACAATGAGCTGCTGGGCTATGCCTGTGAACAGTTCCTGGGGAAATCTGTGATGGAGATAAAGAGTGTCATTCTGCAGACCCTGGAGGGTCATTTACGCTCTATTCTCGGTAGGGACCTTCCGACAGACACGGGCTGCTGCTCAGTACTATTGGGTCTCAGAGGAGTATTACTATTAGGTCACGCTATAGAACTTTAAACCATTTTACATGTTCTCAGGAAATCAAATTCTATATGCCATATAATGTATGCATGTACTACTCGGACCCTTAGGCTCTGGTTTAACTCTGATATAGGATACTAACAATTTTACAATGTACAACTCATTTAAATAAATCACCACTTCAGATAGAGGAATACATATCAGTCTATGGTTAGTGACCCAGCCAGACACTGACCCCAGTTCTGTGTTCCAGGTACTCTGACGGTGGAGCAGATCTACCAGGACAGAGACAGATTTGCTGCTCTGGTGAGGGAGGTGGCAGCGCCCGACGTGGGCCGCATGGGCATCGAGATCCTCAGCTTCACCATCAAGGTAAGAGACGGGCACAGTCATCCTATTATAGCTTTATGCACTTAAAGTGACACCACTTGCCACACAATGACTGAGGGCCTCTGTGTTTTGTCCCTGTCCTTGTCAGGATGTTTATGATAAAGTGGAGTACCTGAGTTCCTTGGGGAAGAGTCAGACAGCTGCAGTACAGCGAGACGCAGACATCGGAGTGGCCGAGGCAGAGAGAGACGCCGGAATCAGGGTAAGAAATATACTGCAAACAAGTAGATTCCCTGAATGCGTCGCAGTACATCGCACTCAGTATTCATGTTAGTCTTTGCTACACTGAATCTTCTCTTCTCATCTTCTGGTCTGTGCCCCCAATAGGAAGCAGAATGTAAGAAAGAGATGATGGACATCAAGTTCCAAGCAGATACCAAGATGGCCGACTCTAAGAGAGGGTTGGAGATGCAGAAGGCTGCTTTCAATCAAGAAGTCAACACGAAGGTATCAGACATGGGCATCATTGCTCTAGATTAGATTCACCTAGTAGTCAATCGATGACATCAAATCTACGCCTAATGTGAAAAAATGGTAATCCTTTATAAGAGATTCACCCTGGTCATATTCATTAGTGCACACCAAAGCTAAACATTTTTTAAAGGAAAGGAACTACCTGGACAAGTTCAGGTAGTCCCTTTTCATTTCAGCACGTGGGATTCCATTTCATTCCTGGTGAATATCACCGCTGCCTTTTCTCTCCCCCCCCCCCCCCCAGAAAGCAGAGGCCCAGCTGGCCTACGAGCTACAGGCTGCCAAGGAGCAGCAGAAGATCCGTCTGGAGGAGATAGAGATCGAGGTGGTTCAGAGGAAGAAGCAGATCACCATTGAGGAGAAGGAGATTGACCGCACTGAGAAGGAGCTGATCGCCACGGTCAAGAGGCCGGCCGAGTCTGAGGCCTACAAGATGCAACAGCTGGCCGAGGGACAGAAGTGAGTGACCAATCACTGAGCCGCTCCCAGAATGCATGGAAAATAAGGACAGTGTGTATGCTCGTTCAAATTCTGGATGCAACGCAGGGTGTCATACAAATAGGAAGTGAGTAAGCCACCACGGGAGCCTACAGTGTCTGCCTTTCAAGCGTCTATGCAGCAAGTAAGTTACACTCAGACATAGGTCTAGGATAAGCTTAGCCTTTTCAAAATCCTAACCAAAATACAAAACTGATCAGTGTGTAGGGGCAACTTCATCTCACACTTGCAGTAGTAGCTAATCAAATCGAATTGTCACATGCTTCGTAAACAATAGGTACTGAGTCAATGTGCAGGGGTACGAGGTAATTGAGGTAGATTTGTCCACATTTTTGGGAATAAAATAACTAAGTATGATTTGCATACATGGCATTTTAAGAAATAACCTATAATCACTGTCTGAAGTGCTAACTAGATGATGATGTTGCTCAGACTATGTTTTAGTGTATTAAGAATCTAGTTAACAGCTGACAATATGTCCATTACCCTGGC
Organism: Salmo salar; assembly: GCF_965601325.2. Classification (NCBI taxonomy): domain Eukaryota; kingdom Metazoa; phylum Chordata; class Actinopteri; order Salmoniformes; family Salmonidae; genus Salmo; species Salmo salar. Next base: position 63,208,544 of record NC_138294.1, on the reverse strand, counting down.
TCCAGGTGATGGTGATGGTAGACAATGAGCTGCTGGACTATGCTTGTGAACAGTTCCTGGGGAAATCTGTAACTAGGAATAAAGTGACAGATAATAAACAGTAGCAGCAGCGTATGTGATGAGTCAAAACAGTTAGTGGAAAAGGGGTCAACGCAGATAGGTAGCTATTTGGTTAAGTACTTAACTTCACTAGGGTAGGGGGCACTATTTTCACCTCCGGATGAAAAGCGTTCCCAAAGTAAACTGCCTGCTACTCAGGCCCAGAAGCTAGTATATGCATATAATTTGTAGATTTGGATAGAAAACACTCAAGTTTCCAAAACCGTTAAAATCATGTATGTGAGTATAACAGAGCTGATTTGGCAGGCGAAAACCTGAGAAAAATCCATCCAGGAAGTGGGATTTTTTTATGTTTGTAGTTTTCTATTGAATTCCATTACAGTATCCATTGACTTAGGACTCAAATTGCACTTCATATGTCTTACACTAGATGTCAACAGTCTTTAGAAATTGGTTCAGGCTTATATTCTGAAAAATTAGAGAGTAAGACCACTCTGAATGAGTGGACCCTACAGTGTCCCAGAGGTTTTTCATGCGCGCGACTGAGAGTGCGCCTTTCTTGTTTACCTTTTATATTGACGACATTATTGTCCGGTTGAAATACTATCGATTATTTAGGCTAAAAACAACCTGAGGATTGATTATAAACATCGATTGACATGTTTCTACGAACTGTTGTGACTGCGATTGAGCCTGTGGATTACTGAACAAAATGCCCAAACAAAACTGAGGTTTTTGGATATAAAGTGGGACTTTATCGAACAAAACAAACATTTATTGAGTAAATGGGATTCTTGTGAGTGCAACCATATGAAGACTTGTGTAACTCCTCTACTTGGCAGGTAACTGTTTGTAATGATTTGTCTGCTGGGCGCTGTTCACAGATAATCGCATGGTATGCTTTTGCCGTAAAGCCTTTTTGAAATCTGACACCGTGGTTGGATTAACAAGAAGTTCATCTTTAAACCGATGTATAGCACTTGTATGTTTTATGAATTTTTATGAGTATTTCTGTTTTTGAATTTGGCGCTCTGCAATTTCACTGGATGTTGGCCAGGTGGGACACTAGCGTACACTAGTGTGGTTAACAGTCATATTTATATTAAAAAATAAAAAATTAACTAGGGAAGTCAGTTAAGAACAAACTCAGATTTTTACCTTGTTAGCTCGGGGATTCAATCTAGCAACCTTTCAGTTACTGGCCCAATGCTCTAACCACTAGGCTACCTGCCGCCCCCTTATGGCTTGGGGGTAGAAGCTGTTCAGGGTCCTGTTGGTTCCAGACTTGGTGCATTGGTACCGCTTACCTTGCGGTAGCAGGGGAAAAAAAGTCTATGACTTGTGTGGCTGGAGTCTGACCATTTTTAGGTCCTTCCTCTGACACCGCCTGGTATAGAGGTCCTGGATGGCAGGGAGCTAAGGTACGCACTACCCTCTTTAGCGCCTTGTGGTCGGATGCCAAGCGGTTGCTATACCATACGGCGATGCAGCCAGTCAAGATGCTCTCAATGGTGCAGCTGTAAAACATTTTGAGGATCCGAGGTCCCATGCCAAATCTTTTCAGCCTCCTGAGGGAGACGAGACGTTGTCGTGCCCTCCTTACGACTGTGTTGGTGTGTGTGGACCATGATCGATCCTTAATGATGTGGTTTAAACCAAATTATAGCTATGATTTAGGTGTGTAGCAGATGTTCATACTGTAGTTAAATGAAATCTAGTCTGCAATCTAATGATGTTGTTCGAGTTAAACCTTTTACATGCCCTCCTGCCAACCCCTGAACAGGATGAAGAAGGTGCTGACGGCCCAAGCGGAGGCAGAGAAGATCCGTTGTATCGGAGAGGCAGAGGCCGGTTCCATAGAGGCTATAGGGAAGGCTGAGGCTGAAAAGATGAGGCTGAAGGCTGAGGCCTACCAGCATTATGGAGAGGCTGCCAAGACTGCTCTGGTCTTAGAGGCCCTGCCTAAGGTCAGTGTGTCAGGACTGAGGGGTATTTAACACTTTATACGTAGTGTTGTGGTAAGGAGGAGTTGTCATAGAGCTGCACACAATCATTTGGTATAATGTGTGTGTCAGCTATTAGACATGAAAAAATTGAAGATTTTATAAAAATATTAATGTTTTCAGGGTTTCCATTTTGATTTGGTTTAAATCTGACAACTAGAGGCTGTGTTAGGTGAGTTCTCTCAGAAGAACACCCAGGTGAAGGTTTGTGCCATTGTGTTGGTACAGATCGCTGGCAAGGTGGCGGCACCCCTGGCCCAGACCAATGAGATTGTTATCCTGAGCGGGGACGGTAGTCGTGTGACCGGCGAGGTTAACCGCCTATTGGCTGAGCTCCCCGTGTCCGTCAACGCCCTCACAGGGGTGGACCTGATGAAGGTGAGGGGGAGGGGAGGAGGGAGGGGGTCATTCACATTCCAGGGGGGTCAGTAGAATGTAGAGAGCGATACCACGCCCACACTCATAATCACTGCGGGTGTAAACACATTCCATCTATCCAGCCTCAGCTAGCTAGGTTTATAAGGCTGAATCTACAGTAGGCCTATACATAAACATTTGCACTTTTGTACACAATAGAAATACAATTTTGCTGTGAAGTCCATGTCGAATTGCAGTCATTCCAGAGCATACTCCCTACAGATCCTACCATGTTTCATCCCTAACTACACTCAGTTTCCTCACTCTGTGTGTCCCAAATAGCATCCTGTTCCCTATGTAAATATTTGGGACAAAGCCTGAGTAATGTGCAAATAGCCAGTCGATGGCAATGGGCCAACTTATTGATTCTCACTAAGTCACAGGGCGCTCCTCCATTGTTCCACTGAAGGCTGCAGCTAACCCAATCTCTCTCTTATCATCCCACAGATCCCTTTTCTTCAGAAGATGACCAACCCTCAAGCATGAAAACAATCCAATGCACCCTGACTCCAATACATCTCTCTTATGCACGGTTTAAATCAACAAGAAACACTTCAATACAAGAGTTGTTTTTTTGCTACGAAAGAGTAGAGTCGTTTTCATTTCCTAGACCCCTGGTGCCTTAGCTCTATAGGACCAGATCATCTGCATGGACCACTGAATGTTTTTCTTTTAAAGAACAAAAAAAAGCAACCGTTCATTTTATATTTTGTTTTTAAGAAGTTACCCCCATTGTGTTGTACTTACACTCGTCTACATTATAGAAAAGGGGCATTCATCCTGATTTTTCTGTGCAGGCCTTATTCTAGTCTGAAAGGTCTCGCCAGGTCTTCACCTTGTGTCTTTGTAGTTTTTTTCATTGTGTTACACAGTACCTTGGATATGCCCATGGTTTTTTACAGTTACTTGTGCAAGTGTTTTTAAGAATTTCGTCACCCATTTTTATTGTTTCATTATGTGCAGTCAGTGCCTGTTTACCAACCAAGTGGCCAAACCTCAGGAAAAGTAATGGTTTGGCAATTCAAAATGTTTAGTGATACTACAGTGAAATTCAATGAGAGATGTAGAAATGTCCTCCCCCATCTTCATATCATTTGCCTTTTTCTTTACTAGAATCTTCACTTCATTCTTCATCTTGGGTATGGGAGAGGTGTGCCTTCTTAGGACAAGACATGCAACATGCAGATAGCATACACATGAACACGTGTGCATCGATCTTCATGTCTGTATGAAGCCATATACTTTCAAGATTAGCCTTAATATAGAGACCCAGGAGTCCTGCTAGCTTTCCTGATCATCTGGATTACCTCAGTCAATCTAAGATTTAATACTTGTTCTACTTCTTTCCAATTATTGAGATGTCATATGACATAATATGCATTTCAGTCCCTTAGGGTAGCCAATGTTGTGTTATGTCACCTTGTGGTTCCATTCTTAAATGACATATACATTTTTATAAAGGATTTATCTCTACAGTTTACTAGCCTCCTTAATTTCAGGATTTTACAAGGTGCTGCTTGATATCTTTGACTAGGAATGCAATGCTGCCAAGACCTGTTGACCATCCAATCATTTATCAGCTATCTCCACATGCCTTACCCAATGTGCTTTAAACACAAGAAGACATTTCAGTTTGTTTAGACGTTTGAGTTCATTTTAAGTCGTTTTTATTTTATGAAAATATATTTTAGCGTTTAGGGGATTTCTAGACACTTGCTGAACCAATGTTGCTCCGGCCAAACGCTACGCCAGGTCCATGGACATTCTCCGCAATGAGTCTAGATGAGTCATAATACCCTTAAAACCTGGCGGTCAGCAAGGAAATGGTTCCAATTGTTTTTCCACAATTCATTTTTCCTGTAGGGGATTTTAGAAACACTTAAATTTGGCTTACCTTGACGTGACATTGTGATAACCGTGTAAATCTCTCTAGGACAAAAAAAAAGTAGAGTTTGTCCCCCGAAAAAGAAATAATAATAAAATAATTATCTCTAGGAAAAGGTGATTTTTATCAATATAGTAGCCTGTATTTACCCCAGAAAATGAAATGCTAATTATCTGCTAATGTGGCTATCATAAAGAACTACAAATGCCATGATGATCTGGATTAGACTGCTGAATCGAGGCAAAGGTAAGAATCTCTGGATAAACTATCTAATGCTAGCTAAATTTAGTAATTAATAAATTGGTTAAATTTCTTTAAATTGACAATTCTGTGAGTCGTCTTGTGCAAGTTTTAAATTGACACAATACCAGTAAGCAAAGGTGTCAGCTAGAGATGACGTGCAGGAGCTTGCAGGGATGTGTAGTCTTGCATTGTCTACTTTGATGCTAATTAGCATTTTTAAATCTGAGCGTAAATATATTGATAAAAGTCACCTTGTCCAAGAGAGATTTACATGGTTATCAAAACGTCATGCCAAGGTAAGCCTACACGAAACACAGCCCTTATTTCAAGTGTTTCTAAAATTCCCTATGGGAAAAATGAATGTTGGAAAAAAACGATTGGAATCATTTCCCTGTTTGACCACTTTTATGACACCACTACTGTGGGGCTCTATTAGAGAAAGTACCTCCCCAATGATTTCTAGAATGCAAACTCATTCAAATCTGATTGGTCCCAGAAACTGAAGGGTTGGGCCAGAGCCAGAACAAATTGTAAAGTGGCGTTTTTAAAATGTGTCATTGGCTTTGATACTCTGATTGGTTAGAGATGATCCAATCACTGATGACTTTGTTTTGTACAACCATATAAATAAGAATGAATTCCACCCTTCATTTTGACTTCACAAATGCAGATATGTATTCACCAAAGAATGTAGCAAACATAGCAACGGAATAATTCAGTTTGTGTAGTCAGGCAAATGCATTTTATTTTACAGTAATGTTAACCTGCTGCCAGTGCCAACGGCGGTATATCGCTGGTCTGGGGGAGAATCTAATCCCTACTGATCACCAAAAGTGTTTCTTTGGAAATACTGTATTTATTTTATTGTGCTTTTATCATAATCTCTGTAAGATTTACATATTAGACCAGACCGTAACATTTTTAAGTGATAAATTGTGTGATACAGTACTGGAAACCAGAATGCAACCTGTATTCTGTTTGATGAAATGGCTGGTTTGAATTGTATAAAGTTGGAAATCTTGAACAGGGCCGTAGGCATGGGTGGACACAGGCCCACCCACTGGAGAGCCAGGCCCAAAAACAAAACAGAAATGATACAATATGCCCCATCCATATTTCTGCAGGCCCATCCACCAACTAATTTCTTTCTACGCCCCTAATGTTGTGGGGTAATATTCTATCTAAACATACTGAAGTCTTTCCCTGGTCAAAATGTGTTTTTGTTCAGCTGAAAAACACCCATTGGATTTTAAACTGTTATTTTTTTGGCCCCTCTTTTTTGTGCCAATGTTATTTAAAGAAATAGCATGTATTATGGATAGTGTAATTTGATTTCAGCGGAGTAGAAGCAGCTTTCAGTTCAGGTAAAACTACCTTTCGAATCTAGAATGTAGTTGAAGACCAAACATTGTATGCCTTTAACTGTTAGCTTTATCTATAGAGTATATACAGTGCATTCGGAAAGTATTCAAACTCCTTGACTTTTTCCACATTTGACTTTTCCTTCCAGAAGGACAACCATCTCTGCAGCGCTCCACCAATCAAGCCTTTATGGTAGTGTCCAGACGGAAGCCACTCCTCAGTAAAAGGCACATGACATCCCGCTTGGAGTTTGCCAAAAGGCAGCTAAAGGACTCTCAGACCATGAGAAACAAGATTCTCTGGTCTGATGAAACCAAGATTGAACTCTTTGTTCTGAATGACAAGCATCAAGTCTGGAGGAAACCTGGCACCATCCCTACGGTGAAGCATGGTGGTGGTGGTGGCAGCATCATGCTGTTGGGATGTTTTTCAGCGGCAGAAACCGGGAGACTAGTTAGGGTCGAGGGGGAAAAAGAACAGAGCAAAGTACAAAGAGATCCTTGATGAAAACCTGCTCCAGAGTGCTCAGGACCTCAGACCTCAGGTTCACCTTCCAACAGGACAATGACCCTAAGCCCACAGCCAAGACAACGCAGGAGTGGCTTCAGGACTAGTCTCTGAATGTCCTTGAGTGGCCCAGCCAGAGCTCAGACTTGAACGCGATCGAAAATATCTGGAGAGATCTGAAAATAGATGTGCAGCGACGCTCCCCATTCAACCTGACAGAGCTTGAGAGGATCTGCAGAGAAGAATGGGAGAAACTCCCCAAATACAGGTGTGCCAAGCTTGTAGCGTCCTACCCAAGACGACTCGAGGCTGTAATTGCTGCCAAAGGTGCTTCAACAAAGTACTGAGTAAAGGGTCTGAATGCTTAAGTAAATGTGATATTTCAGTTTTTTTGTTATAAATTTGCACAAATGTATAACCGGGTCTGAATACTTTCCGAATGCACTATATATATATATATAAAAAGATTGCACATTATTGAAATATACAATATCTATTCAGACTTAATAAATGTGTTTATGTGAATTTGTCTATTTTGGATTTATATAGATTGTTACATTACATAATACTGGAAAACTGGTCCCAAATGGATATTTCAGCATGTGACCCTCATATCCTCCAATCTTACTGTTGCAAAATATTATTCACTTCCCTGTAATAAATGTTCTGCCACCTCATACAGTTTCCTCAGTATTCTTTCAGAGAATCAGTTATCAGCGGCCTGTTACATTATCCTCATCCCATAACTCCTATGCTGTATGTGCTGTAGCCAACTTTTCTAGCATGACAACGATACATACAGTATGGATATGGCTAATGTTATCAGCCTTAACATCAAAACAAAAAAAACATCATTTTGTGTGCACTGCTCTTCTGCATACACATCTCACATATAATCTCACTCATTATTTACTGGTAATTACAATGTCCCAAGAAAGTGGGGAAACATGTTGACGGTTAAGACATGATGCAAATCTATTGCATAGTTGTTAGCTCCCCTTACAAATGATAAAAATCTAATGTCAGGGCAAAAGAGTCCCCAGTTCCTTATTCTAGCAAACCACTTCCCTATTCTACAACTGAAAAATATGGATTTGTTTTGCAACGTCTAACATAGCAAAGAGAAATGAACTATACATGACTCAATATTGCATATTCATTTGCCTCAAGTCTACCCAGAGATGGTGCTCAATGTCCACAAGTGGTGGGGAAAAATGTTCATGTCTACCTGACCTGTTGTGTTTACTGAACAAGAGATCACTTATAAGTCGAGCATAGGTGCCTTACAGGAGGGCACTCTAGGGTCCACATGGCTGTCTCTTAGCAGCCCAGCAGAGCCAATCAAGCTGTTCTGGTGGTAGCGCATCATGTTGTGGAGAGGCAGGTACTCTGGCTCATGATCAGGTAGTGGTGGATTGGGCTGTGGTGGCCAGAGCTCCCTGTTCACCCCCAGCTCGAGGCCTGGCCTCTCATACTGGGCCTGGGCCTGGAGCTGCTTCCCCTGGGGGCTTACTGAGTTGATCCCAGACCCTTCACTGCTGTGGATCCTGTTGAGCATGTCGTTGAGGGACCAAGGGCTGCCGGACACCGAGGGGGAGGGGCTCATCTCCAGGCTACGCAGGGCACTCTCAGGTAGGTGCATCCTGCTGACCTTTGGGGGCAGGGGGAGAGGGTAGTCAAACTCAGCCTGATGGGTCTCTGGCTGCTGCTGGGGCTGGTGGTCTGATGTGTGGCTGTGGGAGAGTTCTGGTGCTGGACCACTTGGACCTCTTTGGTGGTGAGGTGGGTGAGGCCCCACTGGTTTCGTGCTCTGCGCCTGGGGCCTCCTGAAGCCAACAGACCCTAGGTGGTGAGTCTGGCCCAGTGGAGGGTATGGTAGGAAGAGAGGAGAAGCAACGTTTGATAAACCAGTATGCCTGGCTTCGTTATGCTGCCCAGGGCTGAAATGGAACAATAGAGTACAGTTTCAGAATATTATCCTAGTTTTTATTTTTGTATTTATCCAATCATCATACTATAGAAATACTGGACTGGTAAGAAGAAGCATTATGATTCTCGTTCACAATTCATTGCTGATGATTTGATTTAATACACTTTTAAGATTGAAAATGGCCTTGATCATCCAACCTGCCATAGTCCCTGGTAGTAAGTGTGTTGTATGTGTGGGTGTTGTGGGTCATTGGGTCCAGGACCCCCCATCCCTCCTGGCCACAGGGCAGGGCTGCAGCCGCAGCCCCCCAGTTCATGAAGGCAGAGATTAAGGGGTTAGGTGCAGCAGGGAGAGACGTGATGTCATCAGTCCTGGATCCTGCTGCACCATAGGAATTCCCTGAGCTACAGCTTGAGACGATGACATCAGCCTCATCATCTGACTCCACTGGTCTGGATCCTACTGAAACAATGAGGACAGGACAGAAAAGAACAGGGTCCGTACTCATAAAGTGTCTCAGAAAAGGAGTGCTGATCTAGGATCCATGTAATCGTATTCATCATTATTAAATAGCAAATTGATCCTAGATCAGCACTCCAACTCTGAGACACTATGAATACAGGCTCAGATGCTAGAACAGTAAGGAGTGACGATGCATGGAGATGCCTTCACCTTCTACTTTGACGAACTCTTTAAAATGTCCTAAAATAAACATTAGAGGACGGGTATAGAATGACTACGTAGATAGCCTACTACAGTCTTTGGATTGTCTCAAAATGAAATAATGACACCTGCTGGCTATTTTCTTGAGCAGTTTCCTTTTCCCATGTTAGGAAAGATCAATAGACAGCTGGCTTGACTGTCATAGCTAGATTTTTTATAGTATGAAATAGAAATACGTTCTTTAGAAATTAGGTGTAATGTTTACAATTTCCTTTACGGATGTTTGAATAAACTCTGTTATTACCTCTGTATGTGACTATACCATTTGAAGATTTCAATTCCATCTGGAGTTGTCTTTCATTTAGTTTTTCGGAGCTCTGACCTTCCTTTTCTCTGAACCTACAGAGAGAAACTATTGTCATTATTCACAATTTCTTATTAACATGATAGTGATGTGTACCAGTTAAGTGGAAAAGAACATGTCACTTAATTGATCAGTGAGTCGACTAAGTACCATTCTGCACAATCATCATATCTCCCACAGAGCAAACAATTCAAAGGTTTACCAAGAGGAACATATTGGAGACTAAATAACTGACTAACAAATTTGATAGTTATTCTGAGTCATACTGGGAGGAGTATTGTATCACTTTCAAGTGAGTTGCTGTTCATGTTTCAAGCTACTAGAAGGCTGTCTCACCTTTTTCTGTTCAGCCCATTGTCACGAAATCCTTTTGCAAAGGGGTTGTTGTCTATCTTGAGCTTTGTTATCTGTTGGGTAAATTAGCACGTCTCATTTATTATAAACTCAGCAAAAAAAATAGACGTCCTCTCACTGTCAACTGCGTTTATTTACAGCAAACTTAACATGTGTAAATATTTGTATGAACATAACAAGATTCAACAACTGAGACATAAACTGAACAAGTTCCACAGACGTGACTAACAGAAATTGAATTATGTGTCTCTAAAAGAAGGGGGGGTCAAAATCAAAAGTAACAGTCAGTATCTGGTGTGGCCACCAGCTGCATTAAGTACTGCAGTGCATCTCCTCCTCATGGACTGCACCAGATTTGCCAGTTCTTGCTGTAAGATGTTACCCCGCTCTTCCACCAAGGCACCTGCAAGTTCCCGGACATTTCTGGGGGGAATGGCCCTAGCCCTCACCCTCCGATCCAACAGGTCCCAGACGTGCTCAATGGGATTGAGATCCGGGCTCTTCGCTGGCCATGGCAGAACACTGACATTCCTGTCTTGCAGGAAATCACGCACAGAACAAGCAGTATGGCTGGTGGCATTGTCATGCTGGAAGGTCATGTCAGGATGAGCCTGCAGGAAGGGTACCACATGAGGGAGGAGGATGTCTTCCCTGTAACGCTCAGCGTTGAGATTGCCTGCAATGACAACAAGCTCAGTCCGATGTTGCTGTGACACACTGCCCCAGACCATGACGGACCCTCCACCTCCAAATCGATCCCGCTCCAGAGTACAGGCCTCGGTGTAACGCTCATTACTTTGACGATAAACGCAAATCCGACCATCACCCCTGGTGAGACAAAACCGCGACTGGTCAGATAAGAGCATTTTTTGCCAGTCCTGTCTGGTCCAGCGACGGTGGGTTTGTGCCCATAGGCGACGTTGTTGCCGGTGATGTCTGGTGAGGACCTGCCTTACAACAGGCCTACAAGCCCTCAGTCCAGCCTCTCTCAGCCTATTGCAGACAGTCTGAGCACTGATGGAGGGATTGTGCATTCCAGGTGTAACTCGGGCAGTTGTTGTTGCCATCCTGTACCTGTCCCGCAGGTGTGATGTTCGGATGTACCGATCCTGTGCAGGTGTCGTTACAAGTGGTCTGCCACTGCGAGGACGATCAGCTGTCCGCTCTGTCTCCCTGTAGCACTGTCTTAGGCATCTCACAGTACGGACATAGCAATTTATTGCCCTGGCCACATCTGCAGTCCTCATGCCTCCTCGCAGCATGCCTAAGGAACGTTCACACAGATGAGCAGGGACCCTGGGCATCTTTCTTTTGGTGTTTCTCAGAGTCCGTAGAAAGGCCTCTTTAGTGTCCTAAGTTTTCATAACTGTGACTTTAATTGCCTACCGTCTGTAAGCTGTTAGTGTCTTAACAACCGTTCCACAGGTGCATGTTCATTAATTGTTTATGGTTCTTTGAACAAGCATAGGAAACAGTGTTTAAACCCTTTACAATGAAGATCTGTGAAGTTATTTGGATTTTTACGAATGATCTTTGAAAGACAGGATCCTGAAAAAGGGACATTTCTTTTTTTGCTGAGTTTAATACTGTACACCACAGGAGGTTGGTAGCACCTTATTTGGAGAGAATGGGCTCGTTCTAATGCCTGGAGCGGAATCAGTGGAATGATATGAAATGCAGCAAACAAATAAAATAGCACATGCACCGAATACAACCTTACCGTGAAATGCTTACTTACAAGCCCTTAACCAACAATGCAGCTCAAGAAATAGAGTTAAGAAAATATTTACAAATGACAACGATACATTTTTTACGTTACAACATTACATTTTGACAACGTTATATTTTTAAATAAAGTAAAAAATATTATAAAAGTAACACAATAAAATAACAATAACGAGGCTATATACAGGGGGTACCGTAACCAAGTCAATGTGTGGAGGTGCAGGTTAGTCGAGGTAATTTGTACATGTAGGTAGGGGTAAAGTGACTATGCATAGATAATAAACAGCGAGTGGGGGGAGGGGGTGTCAATGTAAATAGTCCGGGTGGCCATTTGATTAATTGTTCAGCAGTCTTATGTTTTATGGGTAGAAGCTGTTAAGGAGCGTTTTGGACCTAGACTTGGCTCTCCAGTACCGCTTGCCGTGCGATAGCAGAGAGAACAGTCTATGACTTGGGTGACTGGAGTCTTTGAAAATGTTTTTGTCTTTCCAGTTTTTTTATGCCATTCCATGTGCTCCATTCCGGCCATTATTATTAGCCGTTCTCCCCTCAGCAGCCTCCTGTGCTGTACACGTCTCTTATTATGCTCTCTTGAAGCGGCATTTGACATTCCAGACTTTACATGCATTGACCATATTCAACCTCCAGAGAGCACTCTAATCAACACAATTGGATTAGAGCTGTTCCAATATCTCCTTCTGGGAGAATCCCAAGGGTGTCCTGGCTTTACCTCTGAGTTCTGATAGGCAGTGACAGCTATGAATGCTGCCTCGGGGAAGGTGAAGCACAGGTAGCCTCCTGACAGAGGGTTGTAGGGGTCTGGAGACTGGACGATGTGCAGACGGGGCTGGTACTTATGCATGGAGTGAAGAACCACCTGCAGAACATATGATGATACCTGTTACTACTATGCCTGTCAACACATACTCTCCATCTCATCTTACATCAGGGTTCTCCAACTGGCGGCACCATTTGGCCCCCAAAATTTCAGCGAAAAAATAAATATACAATACCAGTCAAAGGTTTGGACATACCTACTAATTCAAGGGTTTTTCTTTATTTTTACTATTTTCTACATTGTAGAATAATAGTGAAAACATAAACTATGAAATAACACATATGGAATCATATAGTAACCAAAAAGGTCTTAAACATATCAAAATATATTTTATATCTGAGATATTTCAAAGTAGCCACCCTTTGCCTTGATGACAGCTTTGCACAGACAGCTTTTTGTATACAAATGTAAGCAAGGTTTGAAATGATTATGTTTTAGTCAAACATTATATCTGTTTGGGCTTCTTGCAGTCAATTTGCAGTCTACAAATTATTTGTAATTATGTTTACATTTTAGTAATTTAGTAGATGCTCTTATCCAGAGCGACTTACATTAGCAATTATGGTTAAGTGCCTTGCTTAAGGGCACATCTACAGATTGCTAAAATTCGAATAGTTCGCCTAATTTCAGTTTATGTGACAAAACAAGCAAGTATAGTGTAGAGAATCATTGTACCATCTAAACTGCTGTGAAATATATTGTACATAACCAAAAATATTGTACTTTCAGTTGTTTGAAGCTGGTGTACAAAACTGAAGTAAAAGACACACAAATGTTACTTAACCACAGGAAATGTTACTTAACCACATAGAAACACAGCACATAGAACAGATCTAATGCTTCTTAGACTTGTTTTTAACAAGAATGACAGATCTATAACTCACATTTCTATGAGAATTTGGTTGGGTTGCCCAAAAAGTTGCATATTCCAGGTCTAAGTAACATTCAGTGACTATCAGCTCTTTTGCAACAGTGTCATGGTGACATGCCACTTTTAATGTCATAAAATGTGCCATGGTCCTTCCATGCCAAGCCTTACCAGGCCATTGGAGTTGAGGGTGTTGTTGGTGAGTTTGAGCTTGTGGAAGGAGACGGGGTATTGCATCCACCTCTCCCCCAGGGAGGGAGAGTCTGGGTGGATGAAGAAGCGGTTGGGAAGATGGGGCTCGGTCATACCACTCACTTCCCAGCGATCCCTGCTCCACTGCACAGGACAGAGGTACAGTTTAGTGTCTAAACACATTGATAACCAGCATCTTCTGCAGTTTTGTATCTAACATATTTTTCTAAAGCTTATCAATCTAAACACAAACACTAATCTATAACTTTAGTGTGTGTGTGTGTGTGTGTGTTGTGGTAGCAATAGATAACACAACATTTAAATAAACAGTAGCCTAATGCTGGGAGGGGTAGGGTGAGGTACCTTGTATTTGTCGTCATCAAACGAGACCATGTCCATCATCAACACATACTTTGCCTGAGGATTCAACCCTGTCACGGTGACTCTGCAGCTCGGAAACATACGCCTATAAAATACAATCAGGTGGGAAGTTTGAACAATATTGAACCAACCGGTTAGGAGAGACCAGGGCACAAAGTAACAACGAAACTCAAACTAGAAACCACGTAGAAATCTGAATGATGTTATTCAATCTGCTAATGCTTGGTTAGTGTATCTACATGCCTTGTAACTTTTGCTAGAATCCATACATTTTTCAAGCAGAATTGTCAATATTCTTGCCGCCTCTCTTTTTTTAATATATAATTTTTATCAGTAAGAAGAGGTCTTTAGATTGGTATAGCTGATGACAATAATTACTGTTGTATTTTCTCACAAAAATTTGTAGTGGGGGCAAATTTTTACATTTATCACAATTAACCCCTTATTTAAAATTCTATGGTATTTTATATGCTATTTAGAAATATAAACAAAATGAAGAAGAAAAAAAGAAGGCAGTTCTTTATATCAAGTTTGCAATTACAACTAAGATAATACCTTAGAATACTTTTCACATTCAAAAGTATGATTTTTTTTCCTTAAATTTTTCTATCTATAAAATATACATTTGGGTTACTCGGTTTTTGGTCAATATGACATGCCTAAAAGATCAAATATACATATATTTTAGTCAATGTAGTGAATTTTCATCCAAATATCAGCTTCAAGTTAGAAAATGTCTCAATTGCTCCTCATTTTTATAATTGAAGACATTTAACCCTGCTGCCTGTTACAATGAACCCCGCCAAAGGGTGTCATGCACCCCAAAAATCTGAGGGCGCACAAGGTACGTGAGGATGCCTGGGGGTGTTCCGTAGTGGGGCTATGCCCCCCCCCGTCTGTAAATTGGAGAATTTAGCATTATTCAAACACCTAAAACAGATTTTTCCTGCAATCTAGAGACACAATTATGCTTAATTCTGTGTCAAAGAAATCTGTATATTTTTTTGCATATGTAAGCATACCTCTTGAGCTGTCTGTATCCTCCTGATTGGTGTTTTTTTTAAAGAAACTAAATATGCTTCTCTGCATCTCTGCTCAAATCTGGGTAAAAGATTGAAAGGAACGTCTTATTCAGTATATTTAGTTATTGCTTGCTTTTCTAAAGTCTACCAACCTTGCCAACAGGTATGCCAGCTAAGATAGTTAGACAAGCTAGCTACTCTAACTTGATTGATAGCCTGTCAATTTCTCACATGGAATAGCCTTAATTTCTCAGAACAAGAATAGACTGATGAGTTTCACAAAGAAAGTCTTTGTTTCTGGCCATTTTGAGCCTGTAATCAAACCCACAAATGCTGATGCTCCAGATACTCAACTAGTCTAAAGAAGGACAGTTTTATTGCTTCTTTAATCAACACAAGTTTCCAGCTGTGCTAACATATTTGCAAAATGGTTTTCTAATGATCAATTAGCCTTTTAAAATTATAAACTTGGATTAGTTTACACAATGTGCCATTGGAACACAAGAGTGATGGTTGCTGATAATGGGCCTCTGTACGCATATGTAGATATTCCATTAAAAATCTGCCGTTTCCAGGTACAATAGTCATTTATAACATTAACATTGTGGACAAAAAATGTGCTTTGATTTCAAAAACAAGGACATTTCTATGTGACCCCAAACTTTTGAATGGTAATGTATATACACTGCTCAAAAAAATAAAGGGAACACTTAAACAACACATCCTAGATTTGAATGAAAGAAATAATCTTATTAAATACTTTTTTCTTTACATAGTTGAATGTGCTGACAACAAAATTACACAAAAATAATCAATGGAAATCCAATTGATCAACCCATGGAGGTCTGGATTTGGAGTCACACTCAAAATTAAAGTGGAAAACCACACTACAGGCTGATCCAACTTTGATGTAATGTCCTTAAAACAAGTCAAAATGAGACTCGGTAGTGTGTGTGGCCTCCACGTGCCTGTATGACCTCCCTACAACGCCTGGGCATGCTCCTGATGAGGTGGCGGATGGTCTCCTGAGGGATCTCCTCCCAGACCTGGACTAAAGCATCCGCCAACTCCTGGACAGTCTGTGGTGCAACGTGGCGTTGGTGGATGGAGCGAGACATGATGTCCCAGATGTGCTCAATTGGATTCAGGTCTGGGGAACGGGCGGGCCAGTCCATAGCATCAATGCCTTCCTCTTGCAGGAACTGCTGACACACTCCAGCCACATGAGGTCTAGCATTGTCTTGCATTAGGAGGAACCCAGGGCCAACCGCACCAGCATATGGTCTCACAAGGGGTCTGAGGATCTCATCTCGGTACCTAATGGCAGTCAGGCTACCTCTGGCGAGCACATGGAGGGCTGTGCGGCCCCCCAAAGAAATGCCACCCCACACCATGACTGACCCACAGCCAAACCGGTCATGCTGGAGGATGTTGCAGGCAGCAGAACGTTCTCCACGGCGTCTCCAGACTCTGTCACATCTGCTCAGTGTGAACCCGCTTTCATCTGTGAAGAGCACAGGGCGCCAGTGGCGAATTTGCCAATCTGGTGTTCTCTGGCAAATGCCAAACGTCCTGCACGGTGTTGGGCTGTAAGCATAACCCCCACCTGTGGACGTCGGGCCCTCATAGCACCCTCATGGAGTCTGTTTCTGACCGTTTGGGCAGACACATGCACATTTGTGGCCTGCTGGAGGTCATTTTGCAGGGCTCTGGCAGTGCTCCTCCTGCTCCTCCTTGCACAAAGGTGGAGGTAGCGGTCCTGCTGCTGGGTTGTTGCCCTCCTACGGCCTCCTCCACGTCTCCTGATGTACTGGCCTGTCTCCTGGTAGCGCCTCCATGCTCTGGACACTACGCTGACAGACACAGCAAACCTTCTTGCCACAGCTCGCATTGATGTGCCATCCTGGATGAGCTGCACTACCTGAGCCACTCGTGTGGGTTGTAGACTCCGTCTCATGCTACCACTAGAATGAAAGCACCGCCGGCATTCAAAAGTGACCAAAACATCAGCCAGGAAGCATAGGAACTGAGAAGTGGTCTGTGGTCTCCACCTGCAGAACCACTCCTTTATTGGGGGTGTCTTGCTTATTGCCTATAATTTCCACCTGTTGTCTATTCCATTTGCACAACAGCATGTGACATTTATTGTCAATCAGTGTTGCTTCCTAAGTGGACAGTTTGATTTCACAGAAGTGTGATTGACTTGGAGTTACATTGTGTTGTTTAAGTGTTCCCTTAATTTTTTTGAGCAGTATATATATATATATATATATGTGTGTGTGCATCTTTTTTTTTTTTTACAGGACAAATCTGAGGGCACATGCTCCTGTGCCCCCTATGGGCATGACGCCTCTGACCCTAGCCTGGGTACCAAGTCTTTAGCTAATCCACTCCCTGTACTCCATGTCGTGCCAAAAAGACTGGCCTTTCTGCCATCTTTAAATATGAACATTTTATAATTAATGAACTGGAGGAGAACAGAGGATTTGTTCCTGACTCGATCACCGCTATCCTCCAATCACAACTATTATGCAAATATTGGAACTCATAACTTTTATATCCACAGAACATGTTGGCATTAGCAACTGTTTTTTGTTTGTCCAAATAAAAAACCAGTCTAACAAAAGCATTGAGGTACTAACGGTCAAAAAGTTGCTAGCTCACCTCTAAATTCACAAAGTATATTCCAACCACAAAACGTCTGAGTTTTAATCCTCAAAATACAACAACTTGCCTAGCTAACAGCTAAATGTAGTTTTATAAAAAAATGTTGTCATGGGTAATATTGTTATTTCCAAAAACCAATAGTAACTCCGCCATAAATTAGTAGGGTATATTGTCGCGTTCAGGTGCTATTTGGACATACGACACTCGGGCATTTCCGACTTGCAAACTGGTTGAACGTGGCCAGTGTATAACTACAACCAATTAGGAAGTTGGAAATTTCCGAGTTTGCTAGTTCCGACAAGCACTACTGCATATGTTGGTCACAAATACCGTAAAAACATGGTGGGGGAGTGGATCAGAAAACCAGTTAGTATCTGTTGTGACCACCATTTACCTCATGCAGCGCAACACATCTCCTTCGCATAGAGTTGATCAGGCTGTTGATTGTGGCCTGTGAAATGTTATCCAACTCCTCTTCAATGGCTTTGTCAAGTTGTTGCATATTGATGGGAACTGGAACCCCCTGTCTGTTGAGTAGGCAAGCCATGGAAGAACTGGGACATTTCCATCTTCCAGGACTTGTGTACAGATCCTTGCGACATGGGGCTGAGCATTTTCATGCTGAAACATTAGGTGATGGCGGAGGATGAATGGAACGACAATGGGACTAAGGATCTTATCGCGGTTTATCTGTGCATTCAAATTGCCATCGATAAAATGTAATTGCGTTCATTGTCTGTAGTTTATGCCTGCCCATAGCATAATCCCACCGCCACCATGGGCAGGCACTCTGTTCACAACGTTGACATCAGCAAACTGCTCACCCACACATCGCCATACACGCTGTCTGCCATCAGCCCAGGACAGTTGAAAACAGTATTCATCTGTGAAGAGCACACTTCTCCATCATGCCAGTGGCCATCAAAGGTGAGCATTTGCCCACTGAACTTGGTTACGACGCCGAACTGCAGTCAGGTCAAGACTCTGGTGAGGACGACGAGCACGCAGATGAGCTGTCGTGAGATGGTTTCTGACAGTTTGTGTAGAAATTCTTCTGTTGTGCAAACTCGGTTTCATCAGCTGTCCGGGTGGCTGGGCTCAAACGATTCTGCCGGTGAAGAAGCCAGATGTGGACATCCTGGGCTGGTGTGGTTACACGTGGTCTGCGGTTGTGAGGCTGGTTGGTCATACTGCCAAATTCTGGAAGCAGCTTATGGTAGAAAAATTTACATTCAGTTCTCTGGTAACAGCTCTGGTGGACATTCCTGCAGTCAGCATGCCAATTGCACGCTCCCTCAAAACATCTGTGGCATCGTGTTGTGTCCCATAGTTAAACAACTCTTCGATTAATACCTATTGTAGGTTAGTCGAACAAGAAGCCATGTCAGTGTATACGAGACCAAAAAAACACATTCAGAAAAATCTCACTAGAACAGAAGAAAAGGCACTTAATGAATTAATGAAAGATTCATCGTTGGTTATTAAACCTGCAGACAAGGGGGATGCTGTGGTTGTTTTAGACTATGAAAAATATAAAGAAGAAATTCAGAGACAACTCAGTAATGAACGTTTCTATAGAAAAGTGAGTGTTGATCCCACACAGGTGTTCCAAAGGGATATATGCTCTAATTTGGAGCAAGCCCTATTAAACCACCTTATCTGAAAACCTGAATATGAATATCTTTGCTGTAAATGTGCCATACGTCCATGCCTGTACATTTTACCGAAATGACACCAACCTAAAACACAAGGCAATTATCCAGGCAGACCAATGGTTGCAGGAATAGGCTCAATGCTAGAGCCATTGTCGAACTTTGTAGACGCTTTTATTAAAACTCATGTGCAAGCATTGCCATCATATGTAAAAGACTCTATAGACTTCATAAACAAGATCTCACCAATAACGGGTTTGAAAGAAGACTGTATTTTGGTCACGTTAGATGTGGAGAGTCTATATACCAGCATTCCCCATGTGGAGGGGCTGGCAGCACTAGCTCACTATTTGGGAGACAGAGATACTAATGAATATCCACCAACAAACTTTATTCTAGAGCTGGCAGAATATGTTTTGAAGTATAACTATTTTAGGTTTGATGATGCATACTACCTCCAAACGAATGGAACATCGATGGGCTCCACATTCGCTCCGAGCTATGCTAACCTTTATGTGGGTCTATTTGAAGAACGTTTTGTCAATAACAAAAAACCATTTTTGAATAAAATCCTGAAGTGGTATCGATATATTGACGACATTTTTTTGCATATGGGAAGGAACTGAACAAGAGCTGTCAGATTTTATGGCACTACTCAATGACATTGATCCCAATCTCAAATGTACTATTGAAAGTGACACTCAACGCGTTCATTACCTCGATATGTGGATGGAGAAATCACATGGAACCCTGTTTACAACTCTGTATAGAAAATAAACAGACAGAAATACTCTATTACAGGGGGACAGCTTCCATCCTGAGCCATTAAAAAGAGGACTTCCTAGAAGCCAGTTTTTCAGACTGCGCCGTATATGCCACTCCAAAGATGATTATCTAGAAAAAGCAGCGGAGATGCGCATTTGGTTTCTAAGAAGAGGCTATTCGCCACAATGTGTGGATGAAGCTCTTCATTTGGCATTGGGAAAAACACGAGATGATTTGTTACAAAAAAGACCCGCTAAAGCAAAAGAACACTCCGTAATGTTCACAACCACATATACTTTGAATTCGCGAAAAGTGGGAGGTGTGGTCAAGAAACACTGGCATATTTTATCATCGGACCCAGCTTTGCCTGCTGAATTTAAAAATCCACCACTCATTGTGTATAGGAGAGGTCGCAATTTACGCAATAAGTTGGTTCATGCCAACTGCCAGCCACGAAAGAAAATCAGCCAGGCTCTTTTACGCCCTCTACCAAATGGTAGCTATAAATGCAGAGGATGCGCACAGTGCACCAATATGATGAAGTGTGAATATTTCTGCCACCCCCACACAGGAAAACGATTTCAAATAAACGATATCATTACGTGTACCACCACCCATGTTATTTACATTATTAAATGTCCATGTGGGCTCTGCTATGTCGGTAAGACCTCCCGCTCTCTCAAACAGAGAATTAGTGAACATAAAAGTTCAATCAGGAGAAACGACAGGGATTATCCAGTCGCAGTACACTTTAATGACCTAAAACATTACATTTCTACCTTTAGATTTTGTGGCATAGAGAAAGTTAAGATATCAGACAGGGGAGGTGATATTAATAATACTCTGAGTAAAAGAGAATGTTTTCGGATTTTCACCCTCCAGACATTATTTCCTAAAGGACTTAATGATGAAATGCCTATGTATATTATGTTATGAATTTGAAATATGTCCCTATTTAAGATTACTCTGATGATTTTCGTATGATGTACCCAATGATTAATGAAAACTTGCTATGTCCTCATTGTGATTTTATTGACGTATTCAATGCGTCTTATCTATACACTTTTGTAATATTTGTGAAATGCATATTGTTATGTTTGGTAGCACTTATTTATTTTTCCTTTGCCTCCAACCCCTTTCCATACGTGGAACGGATGTGGGTGGGGCTAGGTCTACATAGAGGTGCTGTTTTCAGAAAATTCACAAAAGCTCTGACGGAGGCCGTTAGGCC
Source organism: Salmo salar (assembly GCF_965601325.2). NCBI lineage: Eukaryota > Metazoa > Chordata > Actinopteri > Salmoniformes > Salmonidae > Salmo > Salmo salar. The sequence goes on along the minus strand of NC_138294.1, from coordinate 63,187,415 downwards.
GATACGTAAGCTTATTAAATATCAGTGATACTATCAAGAGCAGTGTGCGGTTTCCTTTTTTCCTTCATCGTGTTCTGTGACAAAACACATTTTAGAGTGGCCGTTTATTGTGCCCAGCACAAGGTGTACCTGTGTAATAATCATGCTGTTTAATCAGCTTCTTGATATGTCACACCTGTCAGGTGGATGGATTATCTTGGCAAAGGAGAAATGCTCACTAAACAAATTTGTGCAAAACATTTCAGAGACATAATGTTACGGCTGTCGTAGAGAGGGGACCAAAGCGCAGCGTGGTAAGTGTTCATTATATTTATTAAACAATGAAAACACTAGAACAAAGACACAAACCGAAAAGCCAAACAGTTGCGTCAGGTAACGAAATACAAAACAGAAAATAACTACCCACAAAACACAGGTGGGAAATGGCTGCCTAAGTACGATTCCTAATCAGAGACAATGATAGACAGCTGCCTCTGATTAGGAACCATACTCGGCCCAACACAAAGAAATACAAAACATAGAATGCCCACCCCACACCCTGACCTAACAAAATAGAGAAATAAACCGTCTCTCTCAGGTCAGGGCATGACAAATAAGCTTTATGTGTGTATGGAACATTTCTGGGATCTTATATTTTATTTCAGCTCATGAAACATGAGACCAACACTTTACACGTTGCGTTTATATTTTTGTTAAGTGTAGTAACCGCAGTCTGCAGATAGACATTAGAAAGACCAGTCTGTAATGGGTCCGCGGTCAAATGACCAATCCTCATCACTGTCAAACGCTCCCTAACACTTCAGCGAACA